>NC_090020.1:31738424-32988424 GCF_036417845.1 Apteryx mantelli
GAAGAGCACAAATGCAGGCAGTGTTTTGGAGGGAACAACTGTAAGTCAGCATAGGCTGTGGCTGCAATTTCCACACACACCCTGTGGTGGCAGGTGTAGTCCCCAGAGCCCTAGGAATTTTTGACTAGTCGGAGTGCTGGGATCCTTTCCCCAAATCTCTGCTTGAGTTCCACCTCAGGCGAGCCCAGAGGCTCGCTCTGAGAGGCAGTGGACCCTGACTCAGGGGAGATCCCTATTTGTGCTGGTGATAGCTGAAAAGCACAGTCCCACCAGGACTTTCTGACAGTCTGCTCGCAACCTGTGAAATCCCCTGGGAGCCAGTCAAAGGTGACCTTGTTTCCTGCAGGTAAGGCCCACAAGGGCCTGCAGGGCAGTGGAGAGCTGTAGATTTGCGTTCTCTTAGAGATGGAGCTGAATCTGCCTTAGTCTCTTTTTTCCCTCCTTCTCTCTCCCCAAAGAAAAACAAATTAGCAAGGACACTGCAGTTTTTGTGTCCTCCATGTTGGAGAGGTGAAACAATATTTATGCTTAGTCTGAATATTGCATTCCTTTCAGCAGTATTCATTCTGAATAT
The DNA here is from genome assembly GCF_036417845.1 of Apteryx mantelli. Classification (NCBI taxonomy): domain Eukaryota; kingdom Metazoa; phylum Chordata; class Aves; order Apterygiformes; family Apterygidae; genus Apteryx; species Apteryx mantelli. Next base: position 31,738,999 of record NC_090020.1, read on the forward strand.
TGTGTTCCTTTCACTGAAACAGAGAAGGCTTCTCATAACTTGGTAGTTTCTTGACCATATGTCACCTTATGCAGGAGCCCATTATGTTACTGGGTGTCATGGGTGGACTAGTGAAGCTGAGTGAATAGGGAAGCTGGGGAATAGTAAAGCTGAATTCAAAGGCATATGCAAGACTAGTGCTAAAAAGAGCCTTTCCCAGCCTTCAGCCCGTCCATAGAGGGACAGAGCGCAGTACGTAAGAGTTCGATGGGACACAGTGCTTACTGGTGGTTTCATGAGTGCTTGCTTGTTGGAGACCCTTTGCAATAGAGGGAAGGCTGGCTGGCCATCCACTCCCAAACGCCCTGGTCTACGGTTGTGACCATTTTACTTTCTTTCCATTCCTGTTCACCCTCTGTTTTCCCTCTATCCCCATATTCTCTTCTGTTGATATTTATCTTGATTCCTTTCCCCCATTCCCTAGGGCTGAGCTGTTGAGCTGTTAGTTACTCTAGTAGATGTTTCTTCATGAAAGTGGTCTGACTGAGCATAAAGAGGCCCTTACTTGAGTAAGTGCACATCAGGGGGACTAACCCATACTAGGTTTGTTCAACAGAGTAAGGTCTCCCCTTCTGCCTCCAGGGCCAGGTCATAGGCTCTGGGACCATGACTTGCTCCTGTGGTTATTGCATCAGGTCAGTCAAAAGAGGACTGTGGCTGCTGGGAAGCTGTCTGGCTTTTAAGAATAAGAAGTCAGATTGAATTTCACTCGAAAACCGTCAGAATTTATTCCCATTTGATAAATGCATGGTCTGTATTGGTTCGTGTACAGTACTAATAGTCATCTCTTCAAAACAGACAAAGAAAGTACATGAAACATTATTTTAGGGTTTCAAATGGTTAACTCTCACTTCACTGTTTCCGTAGCTCAACAATTTTCACAGAAAACTGGAATTATCTGTCACTTTCCATCAGAGATTTAATGTTGACCGTAGCAGTAAGATCTCATAAAGGGTTAATTATCTTTAGCAAAATACTACAGTGCATTTACTATTATGCTATAAAATATTATCCTATATAACCAGAAGTAAGTAACATGTCAAAACTAAGTGGGATACATTTTTGATGGGATCTTCATGATCTTGTATTAATTCCATTTCCTCTCTACCTAGTTGACAGTATTCAGCAACAGAGATCCCAGTCCCTCATACAAATAACTATGCATAGTTTTCAAAAGAACTGAAAAGAATTGAAAGCAGGTCAAATCCTCAGTTCACCAAGTTGGAGGGCATTTATTTAAAATGTCAATATTCACATGCAGTCGTCATGTTAGCAAGGCACTTTCCTTTGCCAGTGTCAGCTGGTCTGTGATTAGGCAACAGGTGGGATCCAAAAGGCTTGGATTATACTCATTTCAGATGTTCTGGAAAGCTGAAGTGTCCATACTCAATGGGTCTTGCACAATGCAGTGGGTTTCCAAACTCAAAATCATTATGATAGGAGGAAGATTCTTTCAGGAGAGAATGTGGTGGTGCACCTGCTTTTCATTAACAAAAGCTGGACTTAGAGTCTCTGAGCTAGCTCAGTGACTGATAGGTCTTGAAGAGTAACTTGTATCTGACAGGGAGAAAAGGAAAATAAAATGGGACTGCAGCATGAGTATAAGGTCAAGGCTAATGGGAACCCCATAACACACCAACATCCTGTAGGCCATGGTGGATCAGAAAGTAAAAATATCCTGACAGATACAAGATACAGGGAAGTTTTCAACAGAAATAACCCTAGAGGCCAGATTCAGGGTTAGGCCACGGTGACAGCCTAACATACATGAAGAATAATAGATTTGCCTGGCAAGAGAACAAAGAAAACTATACACTAAGGCCTGAAGCACATAACGTTTTAGTAAGAACATCACTGAGTGCATTTGTTAATACTCTGTGTGGGTCATCATAAAGATATCTGAAAAGTGTTATAAAGTAGCATGACTTTAAAAAGAAATGCTGGCTTTATGGAGCAATATTTTAAAAGGTTTTCTCTAAATCAAATTAAAAATGTTCTGAAGTACACAAGACTCATAAATGATATGGGGGCTACAATAACCCACTAGCATAAAATCAAGTTAAAATTCAGCCTCTTTGTTGAGTACACTCCTGATTTTTTGCAATTAGCTAGAAAAAGTGTTATTATTACATATCATATCTACTTCAAGGGTATGTAGGAGCCTCATGCATCGATCAGGACTTCTTGACCTAGGCACTAAATGAGCATAGGTCAAAAACCTAGTACCAGCCTAATTTAAGCACAATTTCTTTTTGTGTCAAATTTTCAAAGAAGTTGATTTGGGAGCCCTAACACAAATTATTCCTGAACTGTCCAAACCATGGGAGTTGTAGATTATCTCAGAAAACCCCAAACAAATGGAAATATTTTATCTTAACAGTTTGAGACAGTCACAACTTAAAAAAAATTATTGATTGATTGATTTCACACTTGGCTTGTTTTGGACATCTCCAGGACCTTCCTGAACCTAGGCAACTTTGGAGACTGGGATTGCTCTGTGTAAGATTTAGACTGAAGATTGTACAGTTGGCATATAATTTTAACAAAAGAGATCTCAAAAATTAAATGGCTATCCTAACTACTTTGCGTAAAATTGCAACAATATCATGGTTTCTGCCTCTGAGCTTATATTTAAAGGTGGGGAGTCTAACCTTTGAGCTTCCAGTTTTATTGCAGATCCTACTTTTATTTGAGTGATTTCCGAACCTAAGACTAAAATTACATTTAAACTCTTATTTTGAATTAATTATAGCATTACAGCAGTGCAGCAAGCAAAGGAAATAATCCTTAATAGGATTTTTATTCATCTAGAGAAGACTGCAGGTATGCATGAGGAAGGAACCAGCTCAGTGCTGCATTGTTATGGTAAGAGGTAGCTTCATATTAAGAGGAGGTGGAAGATTTTCCAGAGTTCTCCCTTGGGGCACAGGTCACTGCAAAATGAGTGAGGGAAGAGCAGGAAGAGTAGGTGTAGCTGTGGGCTTCCTTCTTCTCCCTTATACTCACACACAGTGTTTGGTGAAGGACATGAGGAGTACCTTGCACTACTTGTGGGTTGTCATGGAAATCCAGACACGCTAAATTTTCAGAGTGCCCTTACCTGAAATGCAGTGATGCTGGCACAGTCCAAAATCCTTGTACAGTTGGCTGTGATCTTCCTCTGTTCCCTGGGATCTCCTGATAATGAGCAAGTTCAACAGGCTTTGTCTCAGCGAGCCAAACCACTACCCTGATGACATGACATCAGGGAATGGTTGTACACAAGGAAATTTCAGGGGGGGTGACACTTTCTGCAAATGCTTGCATGACAAGAGATTATCTTGCCCCATTTTAGAGGCAGGAAGCTGCTTTGACGTTACAGACAGAATTTACAGCTCAGTGTTGTTGTTAAACAAATGCAGTCATGTTAATTCCAGGACCATTGTAAACACAAGGCAGTATAACATTTCCCAAATGGAAAATGACAGTGTTGATGGGAGAAGCAGGCATTTCAAAGAACTAATAAAAAAAGCAAGACCAAAACCAAATCCACGGAGCCAAATCCTCTACTGGTGTACATTCTTGCTTTACACCACTGCAGAATTTTAGCCAAGAGCTATAAAATATTTTCATCATTCCTTGGGCCGCATTTTGACTCTTGTATCCAAGAATAATATTTTAAGCATGGCTTCAGGAATAATTCAACATACGAGTTTGATAAGAACAATGTAGAACTTTCTAAATTCCATAGGGATGAAACATGAGCAATAATTATTTTTTCTGTAATAGCAATTATCAGTATCTTTAATGATGATCATATTACATGTTTTTTGATGCCTCATTTCAGAGCAAATACCTGCTTCAACTCTTAGAATGATGTCATGGTGCAAATGAGGAGTCAAAAACTAGATCTAACGGAAGGAAAACAACAGAGAATTTTTTCTGTTCTATTTTAGGGGAAGTTTTCTCAGGCATTTTCCAGCTTATATAGAGAAATTGTGGCCCTGAGAAAATGAGAAGCAGAAAGCACCTGTAAGGCTGTAGAAGAGAAGGAGAAGGGGCACAGGGACCTTACCATTGACTTGTTTATTAGGATCTGGCTGAGAAGTGATGTAATTTTCACCTCTCTCAGCCCCATGCCAATGACGCTGCATAGACTTAGACTAGCCTATTGACACTATCAGTGTAGGCGTTCCCAATGTAAGCCCTGAAGATAGATGAAGGTTGTGGTTGTGGTCATATTTCTCCCTTGGTCTTTAGGCAAGTAGAGGTAAATCAGCCCAGAGAAGAGCAAGTGTTGCTTTTCTGAAATAGTGATGTTACTGGTCCTGGCATTCGTGCAGCCTTGCTCTCCTTTCCTGATGCTTCTGCCTGGAGAGAGAGCATCTCTGAACTCTCTCATGCAGTCAGTGGTAGACAGATGTTAATTTGGTCAGACGTGACTTGTTCAGTGTCATACAGGTTGTCTGTGAACAAGCCAAAATAAGACATAAAATGGCTAACTTCCCTATTTCCCTGTTGCACTGACTGTTCAAAACAACCTTTTCCCCATGTTATTTGATGTGAAAACTCAGTAGATTTGCCCATCTTTCAAAAATTTGTGGAACTAAAGACTCCATTCTCTAATTTTTTTTGCTTCACATATGCTGTGGCTGTTTGCTAATCTTGGTTTTTATAAACCACATGACAAATTAGCCACCCAGGGAAAGGGGGAGAGGCTACCTAACAAAATTCAAAGGATTAGAACATCTGAGGCCTTTCAACTAAAAATTGTAGTGCTCCCATACAGCGTACATTATAGGAATACTTTTGTGGCTCACAAGGGAGAAGTAAAGCTATGAAACAAGCTCTTTCCTTTTCCTCCCCTCTTCTCCTGTGATGTAACTTGACATGACCAATAGACCCACACATGCTACGATAGCCTACAGTAAATTTGAAAAAAAAATGTGGTTTTCCATGAAAGAAATATTGGAAATGATTGTGATCTCTAGTACTTGGAAAAATTAGTTTTCAGACTTGAGACTGGGAGTAAGGATTTCCTAGTGAACTCAGTTGATACAAACTGGCTTATGATGTACGGTACTTGGCTTTCAGAGTCTGCATTAGAGTAACTGCTACCTGTTGATATTGTTCAGTTAGCAAATTATCACACATTACACTTCAAACCCCTTTTTTATAAAAGCTGACAGAATTTAGGATTTTAACTCCAACAGAGATGTACAGAGGCAAGTTTTCCAATGTATAGTAGAGGTTACTCTTAAATCCTTCTTGGCCCTGGCAGCCCAGACACCTCAGGGTTAATGGTAAAAGAGTAATTAGGTATTTTGTATACTGTTTGCTTTAAAAATCAGAAAGGCAGTAGTCGTAGTTCATTAGTTTTGCATTACAAAATTGTTTTGCCGTTGGCTTGGACACATTAGATGGTCATGCCAGAGCCTGTAAGGATTTAACACGTGTTGTGTCAGCTGCTTGGCAGCTGGTACCTGATCATCTCTCAACCAGTGGAACAACTAGCAGACCCTCAGCTGCTTATGTGGATATGGCGGTAGGGTACAAGTGGTACAGTGACCACTTGTTGTAAAGCAAAATACAGGACTTTTCCTGAGCTAAATGTTCGGACTTGCTAGTCATGACACTGAAGTGATCAGTAATCATATGCTATGGCATAACTTGATATGGAAAGTTGACAGAAAATGAGGTGTTTTGGAAAGCAGAGGCCATCCTGGTTCAACATGCCAGCCCTTCTCTGGCTTCTTATAATTCTATCTCCCTGTTCTTTCACCAAGGTCCTGAATTCCTGTCTCCAAAAACAAATCTAGATGTCCACTGAACTTATTAAAATAATCTGTTTCAACTTGCCATAGTATACCTCCTTTTGTTGTCACTTAGATTCTCATTTGTTGTGAAATTACTCTCATTTGAAAGTAAAAGAAACAGTATTCTAAAGGAATAGACTTTCCCATTCCTATACCCTTCATCCTAGGGCATTGAGGAGCTGATTAATACCTTACTGAACTCCATTATTTTGCAGATTTCCACTCAGTTAATTTTCCTCCTGTGCCTCTAAAATGGAACTTTTCTTTTTTGTCAGAGGTGTGAACCATGTCACCTTTTTCATAGCCTTTGTCTGATCTTACCTCAAGTGCACCTCATCTTGCTTTCTTGGAAGAATAAGTTCTCCATAATGCTATAGCTACTACAGTGTATTAATTATCCTGTATTTGTGGCAGACCCAATATGCTCTTGTGTTGTATAAAACACAACATTAGATATAGTTTCTATATTCTTTCAACTTAGCATTTAAAAAGGTCTTTGGAAGATTCATTAGATCATTCACGTATTTTAGTTACATGTGCTGTCTCTCCTTCATTCCACCCTTTTGGCAGAATTGTTTCTTGCCCTTCATAAGCATTGCTCAGTTCCACAAGCAGCTGTACCTTACATGACAGAGTGCCTCCTTTTGTTTGTTATTAACTTGCCATCTACTAATTTCATTTGATGTCTTCTTTTTTTTGCACTGTGTGAAACTGTGAGTAATTGTTCTTTGTTCATATTCCCCGTATTGCTCATGGTTTCACAGAGACTGATGAGAAGAATTTATCTCCAGTGACACAAGGTTGACACAAGATATTGAACTGATGTTGCACAACTGAAGAAAGAAATTACAGTGTAATAAATGTTGTTCTAGACATCATTTCACTTTTCTGAGAAGACGACTGGTAGAATTAATAAAAAACTTTAGACATGAGTCCCTCTTGAATAAAGACGAGCTAAAATAGGGTTAAAAGTGAAATTGAAAGGACATATCTTTAGCTATTGGCAAATAATCCACTTTATATCATAATTTAGTAACCTCATGTGCTAGAATGGTATTGCTTGTTACTCAGACTGAGACTGTGAAAATAAAATATTGCTTTTCTGCAAGTGGGCATGGCAGGATGGATGATATTTTAAGAGGAGACATTGACTTTGTCTGAAAGGCCAGGGCATGGAAGAAATGAAAATAATAATTACTGATTTTTTTCTTGTGCTGAGAGAAACGTTTGCCAGCATTTTATGAAGAGGAAAGAGCAGATGTTCACCAAGAGAAGGAAAGGTTTTCAGTTTTAGCAATAAGACGTGATAGTCTTTGCAGAGAACATTTCTTTGCAGTTGTATCATCCTGAGATAGGGGAATAAATCACAAGACCAAAAGATAAATAGTGAAAACAACCCTGAAATGCTATAATCTCCCAAATACAGAGGATGCATTATTAGAGGTAGATGAATAAAGGAATCAAAAGGTATAGCTTAGTTCCAGTTTGACAAACTAAGATCCAGCTACATCAAAGTGACTGAATATATACTTGTCATGAAAGTTAATTGAAGCATATTCTTAACTGTGCTGCTGCTCTCAGGACAACCTCCCAGAAATGCAAAAGGTCTGTCCTCAGGCAGAGCTGCACTAAGATCAGCCAGGCTCTGCAGAGATGCAGCAGTCAAGCCAGACAGGCATTGGGCAGGATCAGGGCTGAAACTCATGGTTTACTTATTCAGATTCATTTGGCTCACCAAGTAAACAGATTACTTTTATTCTGTAGGCAAAAAGAGCATCACTAGTCTTTAGAGAAAATACAAAGCACTGTGTCACATTATTACAATGTCACACTGAGGCAATCATGCAAACTTGGGAACTGTGAACATAAATGAAGACGTCTATTTTCCAAGACTGTGCAGTTGGTAGCTGTAGTTTTTTACTGCGTAAAGTCAGAGTAACCGACTGCTTAAAGCTGGAGATCAAAAACATGGGATTATCTAATATGATGCCTGCAAGAGCTGGTGGTTGGATTTGCTGGCCTCTCCAGGAGTGCTGGTGGGTAGGGAAGGTGCAGAACATTTTGATATTTTGATGCATTCAGTCCCTCTGGAAGATGCTGGTGGGGACATTCCTCATCTCATGAAGATCTGAACAAGGCACCTGCATAGCAGCAAGGGGTGGTAAAACTTCCCTCTAGAGCAGCGGTGAGTCCTCTCCAGCTATGGCCACCAGCATTAAATAGGAAGAGAGGTCACTCCCTCTGTTTTGGTCAGACCCTGCAGCACCCTGCTGCCTGGTTCTGGAGCCCCCAAACCCTCTGCCAAACCTGCAGCTCCTCAGACCTGGTGTAGTTGTGCTGGAGTGCAGCTGGTCAGCACTGCAGAAGCGTGTCCAAACCACTCAGCCCTCACTTTATTTATGGTGCACATGGACGAGGGATAAGCCTGAAGTGAAATGTTTGGGTGGTCGCTTCAGCAACATTATTTCTTGTGCATTTCCCAGTCCTTGGCTTGCGTCTTATCTGTGGAGCTCCATATAGAGCTCTGTTTCTTCCATGTCTCTGTAGGGCGGTTTCCCTGGGCTTCCCCCCACAACAGCTTCCCAGCAGGAGCATAGTATTAAATTTGCTCATTCTTTACAAGAGAATATATCCTTTTGCTCACAAATGTGGGCCAACAGGGAAAGAAATATTTCCAGAATACACTGGAGAATTTCATGACACAACAGAGCTTTGGGTTCCCATGGTGGTTGGGCAGGAGAGGTTGAAACTGTGACCAGAGCAGGGTGTTGACAGATAGGTTTTGAGTGATGCAGGGAAATTGCAGGTTGATGACAGTCAGCTGAGGGCTTTTTTCTGTGGTGGTATTTGTGAGGTGCCACAAAGCTGGGTTTACATTGAATGTATGGATGAATGTGTACAAACCCATGGCAGCAAAAAACTCTGCCAACAGTATTTTGTACTACAGGCCTGGTTTACTTCTTAGTAGAGAAACTTTTGCAGTGGACAAACTCCATCATTTTGTGACTGTCTACAAATCAGGATAAGGAACATCTAAAGCTAAAAACTGAACAAACTTTAACAAACTCTAGAATTAGATCCCCTGCTTCAGGGCTAAGGCATAATACTTGTACCATGATCCTTTAAGCTTGACGTTCACAAATAGACAAAGGGAATGTTCAAGGTCTGCTTATCTGGCACCTTTCAAAAGTGCTAAATTCATTTAAAAAATGAGCGCTGAAAGTGGTGACAAGTGGAAAGACATTGCACTGTCGAAAATGAAACGACATTTCATATGTGGAACAGAGTGGCAGTTTCCCTTTGGAAGTGTTTCTTTGGAGAACAGCATCATTGTTCAGTGATTTGGCATAGCAGTCTCCTCCCTGTGGATAGTTCGCACATTGCAGAAGCCAATTCACCAGGTCTTCTGCTTTAGATTCTAGCCCAATTTTGCTAGTGAATAATCTAAAGCAGGGCTAGGGAGTGCTTGCTTGTATAAACAGACATTTGGAAGTGCCTAAGTTGCAGGAAAGATCTACAGAAGTGCAATTCTAAATAAAAATGAACCATCATAAAGAAACTGCCTTCAAGTAAGCACCAAGAAAATATACCATAATTTGTATCCATAAAATTGTTGTTTTTGCAGCTCTGCTACAGCTACAATACAGATTTTAAAGTGATATCTTATTAAGTTAAAACCGTAGTGCTTTTAAACCTGTCATAACCTTAGCTAGATTAAATATTAAAGGTGTTGTTTACCTGCAATAGTAGTCTGCTTAGCTCATGACCATTTTAAAAAGATGTGTATCAAGCAGCCCTACAGTTACAGTGTAACATACGAGGGGATTCATCCTGCAGGATGCCAATTATATCTGAGAGCAGTACAGTACTTGCATTTCTTAATGAAGTATGAGCAGAAGGCATCCTCTGAAGCACTGAGCACCTTCCAAGTTTGGTCAATATACTCATGTTTTCTTTCATTGAGCCTTCTTGGGGAATTCCCCCTAACTTTGCTACGAGCTTGGAGACATTAGCAAAAATGCAATCTACCTCAGTTCACTGCTGTTGTGACACAGCTGTGAGACCTTGGACTCATCACTGCCATAGAGACAAAAGGAGCCTCACAGCTGGCTGGTGATTTGTCTCAGGCATCCCAAGAACCACAGGGTCAAGTCACAGGCTTCAGTTCAAGAAAGCACTGAAGCACATGCTTCATTTTAAGCTTGTACCTAACACTGCCCTCAGTGCATTTCTGAGCTGAGTAATTGTTGACTCAGTGACCACTGATCACTAGTAGAGAAAGAAATGTGCATTTAGAGAAAGTGCCTTTGGCCAGACCTTGGCCTGTGTTTTTGCTGTGGCTGAACTGAGATCAGAGTTGAAGTTGAAGATGCTCTTGGACTAGGTGGGATGGAAGATACTCAGCCCGCCACAGGTAATGCCAAGTATTTCACATCTGTCTTCACTACAATACAGTCTGGCAAGAAGAAGACCCTTTATAATCATAGCTAGCACCTTTTATTGATGCTTTTGCCAAGGAGTTAAATATTATTTTCACAAAGACTCTAAGGTGTTGGAAGTAGCTTGTCTAAGATGATAGAGAAGGGCAGTGACAGGGCTGGATAGGTTGCAGGACTTCTCAGTCCCAGCTCCATACTCTGCCTGGTAAAGTGTTCTGCCTTCAGGGACAAAAAAGGACACAGCTCCATCTCTGGCCGTGTGTGGTTGTGCAGCCCTGTGAAGAATGCCAAAAAGCCCTGTGGTTTGTGCTTATCTGTAAATCGAGTTCTTGGTAAGTGTCAGTACCGTTGAGTCAGTCTTGCTATGACTGCAAAGACAGACAACTAGGTCTGTGATGTTCTAGTTCTGTTCATTGCAACATCCATCATTTGGCAGTCATTTATCATCATCGCTCTAGGGCTATTTATTTTACCGAATGACACTGAAAACTCAGCACATAGTCCTACTGCAGCTACACTGTGGTTCTGTAGCAAGGAACCATAGGAAAGGAAGATTTGGACAGTGTTGTTTTTTAATTGCTTTTTAAAAATCTGTTAATGTAGGATGTGACAAATAAGAAAAAATAGAAATATTTTATTGTTTATAGCTTTCATTAATTTTTAAGGAATGACTCAAAGAAATTGCTGAAAACAAGTAGTTGTGGAGGCTATATGATGAGCAGATCTAAGAGCCATTTTAATATTTAATGAGCCCAAAAGCCTCTCATCACTAATCACCTTTTAATGGCACTTGCCCTTTGGTCGGGTGTATGTGGCTGCATGTTTCTAAGGGAGTAACTTTTCTGACTTTCTAATGAAATACCACTCGAGCAGGGAGTAACAGTGGTGTTTTGGAGCTGTTTGGTTGCCATGTTTGGTTTAGTTTATGACAAAATGGGAAAATGAAGCTTTGTTTGCATCACAGCATATTAATATGTTACTTCAAACTTTCTGTGCCTTTGATTGACTTCTCAGTCAAAGACCATTAAAAAATCTGCTGAATGGAGCCTTACAGCACTTCTGCCTGTCGGACAGGTAAACAGTAACATGGAGACAAATGTGCCTAATTGAGCAAAGCACTTAAAAGCATGCACCCATCCTCTGTCAAGTGAGTGCTCATGTGTATGTTTTTAAGTTCGACTGAAAGCAGCAGGAATTGGGTCCCCTTTTGAATGGCACTTAAGCCTCTGCGCTGCAACCTGTATTGAGTTAGAAGCAAATCCACAGTGTAATCAGAACTTAAACTTGGGAGTCCTGCTTTTCAGTCGGCGTCTTGGACAAAAACAATCCTCGCTCACTTGCACGGCATCTCAGGTAGGGGGAGGAGGAGATGTGCCTAGTATAGACCACACCTATGAAAGTTTTAGTATCACTTTCAATTTTGATGGGATCAGTAGCGAACGTTGACTTGTGGCAGTGTATGGAACAGGGTTGAGCGCTAACAGCTATAACTGTATTTTTGGTAGGCTGCGCTAATGCTGAGTTACTGACAAATAGCTGGAAACGGATGTTCTGAGTGATTTAGAAATAATGTGAACCCTGATTGAACTTCTGCTGGGTTTTCCTTCCATTTGCTGTTTCAACATTAGAACAAGGATGGTATTATTTATAACAACATATGTAAAGTCCCACAAGGAGAAATGATATTTTGAACTGACAGAATCTTGAAAGTGCAAATGTGGTTTCATAACTAAATACATTTTCAGACAGGAAAATGAGAATTAATCAAAAGTTAGATGTCCTTGAAAAAGCTTTTCTTTTTTTTCCTTCCTTGGAAATATTCACAGCTGCCTTAATGCAAAATTACTCAGAATATCTATATATCTGTATCACAGTAGCTCAGCTGGTTACACTATTTTGGAAGTAGTGGATTTATTCATTGACTGATCCAGTCACAATGTGACATACTGGGAACAATAAATGGTTTCGGAAATGGAAGTAAAAGTAAGAGATTGTTTTTAGTTAAACTGAGCTTAAGTAACTCAGTTTTAAGAAAGTGTAGCATTTTGAAGAAAATGAAGAGTGGGTTAGAGACTTTCAGAAAAGCATTTATTCAGGAAAAGATTCCTAGAGAATTTAGCTTGTGTTGATTTGGGACAGTAGTCCATGTCTTAAGTTATTTATTATCAAGTGACTATATCTAAAGGACTGAAATTTTTGTGAAGCTATGTAGGACTGGGTAGTTAATGTGGAACAAAATAATTTGAGGCATTTATTAACTTTGTAAAGACAATAACACTGCTTTAATTCATTCAAAATAAGGTATTAAACCATAGATTCTCATCCTATTGTGTCATACAGTCAGAGCACTGTGTCTTCATGGATCTCAGCTGAAATCACAGAGTTTCTAGGAAAAACATCATTGCAGATTTCATTACATGCATCTTTCACAGCTTCCTTGATTTTAAAATGGAGAGTAAAACTGGCCTAATTTAAAATGGATTAACAGGTTAATCAATAATTTTATAGCGTATTCAGTTCCTTGGGTAGGGGGTGCCAAATAAATGTTAGAAATATTGTTCTTCAGAAACAGTTCCTTAGGAGATTCTATTGAGAAATCTATCATTCTAGTAATTGCTGCTCGGGGAGAGAGGAGTTTAGCTCATGGCTTCCTAGTTCTTACAAGCTTAAGTGAACGGCAAGAAGGAAATGTTTAGCATCCCCTGGTTTAGCATCTTGATACTCTTCCTCATGAGAATCTGGAGGAATTATTTCTGACTCTTTCCTTTGTTCTTCTCAGGTTGGGGGTCACACCATGCTGCCCATTCGTTGGATGCCTCCAGAGAGTATCATGTACAGGAAGTTCACCACAGAAAGTGATGTCTGGAGCCTGGGGGTTGTGTTATGGGAAATCTTTACCTATGGCAAACAGCCATGGTATCAGCTCTCAAACAACGAGGTGTGTATAAGGGAGGGTGGCATTTTAATTGATGGTATGGCTTCTCTGTGAAAGGGACAGCAACAAATATATTTAGTAAAAGCAATAACTCTGATATCAAGTATTTATTGTATTGTCATGAACACTGTGGTTGAAGTTCATCTTTTTCACCCTTTTCTCCCTTAAAGTGGAAGGATGGAAGTTATTTAAGTAGGATTGGACCAAGCTGGGATCTAGCTTCTACCTTTTTGTAAAGTAGAGCCTACTCTGGGTGTTGAGAAAGACCATGAGGCAATGGAAAGGAGCTTACCTGTCTCCTGAACTGGCTTTGGCTGATTTCTGTTACATATCAGGACATGTCATTGTCGCAGAGTGGTTGTCCTAAACCAGTCTTCAATAAATTGAAGGAATCTGGAGATCTCTTGAGGCCGCTATGAGCAGCTACCTCTTCTGTGGGTGAGTCCCATGTAGTTTGCATGGCCACCCTGATCCTTTCTTTGTGATTTTTCATAGGTGATTGAGTGCATCACTCAGGGCCGAGTCCTGCAGCGACCTCGCACGTGTCCCAAGGAAGTGTATGACTTGATGCTGGGCTGTTGGCAACGGGAGCCTCACATGAGGCTCAACATCAAAGAAATCCATTCCCTCCTCCAGAACTTGGCCAAGGCATCACCAGTCTACCTGGATATTTTAGGCTAATGCCTTCTAGCATTTCTTCTTATGGGCTGCGTGAATGAATGTGTTCAACTGCCGCTGAACTCCATTAAAATGTGTTCTTAACTTTGACAGTATTAATGACAAAGTTGTGGAGAAGCTTTCAAAGGGCAAGCAATGTGCAATTCTCCATCTGTAGACACAGTATTGACTTTCAAGACATTATTGAGACGTATCTCTTTTCTCTCTCTCTGTCTTTCAGTTTCTATCATTTTTTTCCTCTCTCGTCTCTTTCTAATCAATTTGGCTTCTGCATTATTGTAACTCTGCATAGACAAAGGCCTTAAAAACCTGATCTGTTATATCAGCAGACTCTCCAGTTTGCCCACCACAACTAACAATGCCTTGTTGTATTCATGCCTTTGATGTGGATGAAAAAAAGGGAAAAATATATTTGACTTGAACTTTGTGATTTCTGCTGTACAGATACTGGAAGTTTCTATGGATTCACCTCAATTTTTTTGCTTCGGCATGTGGGTGGAAAAAGAAGACTAGTGTTCTCTACACAAAGCATATTTCTTGTGGAGATAAAGCCAAATGGAAAGAAAACAGTATTGTGTGATCCACTGTCTGGAGGAACTATGGGATCAGATGGCATCCAACCCCACTAAAAAAACACTGAAACTATTTGATGGAAGGCAAGAGGGAGTTTAGCACTTTCCCTGGAGAATCTTTCTGAAAAGTAAAGGGATTGTTCAAGGAGGTGCTTGGACAGCACTTTTTATTGCCAGATACAAGTCTATGGTAAAAGGGAAAAAGATGCTGCCTGCACTGCACACAATTATGTTACATCATGATAAACTAAACACATGCCCTTATTTTGTCTTCTGGTAGGATATTGTCATGCCACTGGTATAAAAATGTTCTCCAGCTCATCTTTGGTAATAAAGGCTGAAGCTAGGCTTATTAATGTACAGTATTAATTTCAGGATCAAGTGTTGAAACTAAGGGTTTTGATAAGATAGGACAAACTATTGATCCTGGGGCAGGTGTACCTTATACTGCGCTTGTCCAGCAGCATACTCCTTCCTTCCTCAATCCTTTTTCTTTTTTTTTTTTAAAACCGTGCAGCCAAAACTGTGCATTGTCTTTGTCGATTAATGCCCTCTGTGCAGAAACTATCACTCATCTTGTAGTACACCCTATTAGGCATAGCAAACTCATAATGGTATAACTTGTATTTCGTTAAATGGAGCTAATGGAGGACATTAGCTATGTTAAAATGCCTTTACAATGCTACAGATACAACAGGCTGATATTACATGAGTAATGTAACACATAGAGATCGCTGGTTATGTTTGAGCCATGGCAGAGAATTGAGTGAGATCCTTGGAGAAAACAAATGTGACTCTGAGGTTATAGCTTACTATTCTGAGCGCACAGACCCTGAGCTCAGCACCACGCTTGTATCGGTACTAGTGCTGTCATTCCCAGCATCCACTCTTTCTTAAATTATTTCTTTTTGGTTGAATGGGCATTGTACATGTACAGCATTTGCATGGCCACTGTGTTGATGACAACTGCATGGGCATATCTGTTATTTTTCAAACCGGAAGTTGAAGATTTCAAATTTAGAGTTAGGATTATTTTTAATATGAATTCTTACAAATGAAAACCTACCTTACCTATTCCTCAAGACTTTTGCCTCCCTCTGTGAGGGGGCGTTACTGCAAAAAAGTGATCTTTCTTTTCTTTTTCTTGTTTTGTTTCTTCTTATTGATATGAGCCAGATCAAAATAGTCCTTCATCTTTGTGTTAGGGGTATTTTATTTAATAAATTAAGCATTTTATTTTTGCAAGTGTTCCCATAACATCTTTAATATATAACTTGCTTGCATATATTATTTATTGAGGCACTTTAGGTTTTTCCTTCAGAAGCTTTTAGAGCTAGTCATAAAGATTTTGAACATTTTCGAAAGAAAAGTTCACTGGACAGTGATGGAATTTTACCCTTCTCAATGTCATTGAAAAGGCAGCATTACAAATAAACATGACAGTGTAACTATAAAGCCATACTCAGTATTTCTTTAATAAACTAGATGTTATTTCTTAACCACAACTGAACTGGAAACACTCAAAAAGCCAGAGGAAGATTCCTACAAAATGGGCCTTAAGATTTTATCTAGACTGTCTGGAAGTTTGCTCAGAAAGCTGGATAATGACTGAGCATCCAGTGAAACCCATCCTCTTGAGAATCTGAGTTTTGTTTTTTGAAGGATTTTGAAGTTCATTTTCAATACAACAGCAGGGGGAGAAGGAAGGTGTCAGACCCCACTGAGGCTGTGCAATGGGAGAGGGTTGCAAGTGGTGGAAGGGGAAGCTTCTGCCCGCTGTCTTCCCTCTTAGTTTCTTAGGAGCTTAAGAAAAATGCGTCCAAGATGCTCTTCTATTGGAAAGCAGGCTTTAGCCTGAAAGCAACCAGGTGGGTTTTGCAAGCACTGAAAGAATGTATACCAAAAAAACCCAACAAACCAACAAAACCCTGAAATTGTACTTAGTGGCATCTTCTTTTTGATTTACTAGTGAGACTATTAGAGTTATTTCAGAGAATAAATAGTGTTGCAATGCATTGTGCAATAACATAGCAGTATGTTAAACTTCTTAAGGACCAAATGTTCTTCAGAGCCACCAGTATGGATAACCTTGACCTATATCATAATGTTCTTGATAGTGCATAAAATGTATAATCAAAATAGACAAGCTGTTAACTGTAGCTATACATGTTTTGTGTTTATTCATGAAAAGGTGGGTAAGTGTAGCAGAATGAGCGGAGAAGAAGAAGAAATGCGCTCAAATCACAATACAGGGTGAGTATACGTGCACATTCATCACACTAGCACTGTCAGCTAAATCATATACACTGAGTAAATATGACAATCAGGCTCATTTAAAAAGTCTTTCTGGACTATGCTATGAACCAATCATATATATAATATATATTATATATGTGTGTTTACATATGGCATATATACACACACACACATAACATATACATGTATGCATATGTCTGTTGTATTTTATTTATATATGTGCAGACATGCATGCACATTATTTATGGGCTGTGTGTATATGTATAAATTTACATACACCTATGTGATTACAAGTGATAATTAGAATAGAGTGGTATTAATAAATTGATAAAAGTCTGCTGAGTAACCAAAATCATTTTTTTATTTTGATATTTCTTTTTCTATGTTTTTAAGACTCAACTTTTTAACTGGTGTGCAGCAGAGGAAGTACTAGAATGCCAGAGATACAATGACAAGCACTTTTTTTTTCTCTAAATGATTGCATAAAAACATTTTGACCATTCTCATCTCACTTGTTGATTTCTCACAAGGAAATGAGCAGATTAGCTTCTGAGTTCCAAAAGCAGAGTTTGATTTACTGTCATTTTTGGGTTTGTGCTATTGTTATTTTATTGTCCTGGAATAACAGTGCAGCTCCATCAACATTTTATACTTGTCTGCAGTAACAAAATAATTCCAAGAATGAGCTGGACTATTCAGACTGCAACACAACTTTTAGGACAATGGTGAGAACGCCAAAATTCAGCAGTAATAATAGCAGCATTCGCCACACTCTGTCCTTCACTCTCAATAAATCTGCAGAACTCAGAACTGTGGAGAACAGATATTTGTAAAACAACAGCACCCCATGATGCATGATGGAGTGTACCCTTTTTAAAAGGACTTAATTTACTTTGATTTGTAAATCAATATATCTATATATTGTCTACAGTTTAATAAATGACTTTTTTTCTTTCCTCTTCCTTTCTCTTTCCTTCTTTCTTTTTCTTTTTGTTTCCTTCTTTCCTTCTTTCATTCTTTCTCTTTCTTTCACTTTCTTTCATTTTCTCTTTCCTTCCTTCCTTCTTTCTCTCCTTCTCTCCTTCTGTCTCTCTCTCTGTCTCTCGTTCTCTCATTTTCTCGTTCTCTCTCTTTCTCTCTCTCCGTACCCCACCTTTTTGAGAGATTGTTTTTGTTGTGGTTGATGTAGACTTTTACCAAACTCTTTAAAAAGGAAAGAAATAACCCAATAAAATGATCAGATCACTGGATGACTAAGGTACAGTGCATATATGTTAGAACAAGACTGTCTCTGGATTGTTGCAGCCTGTAAATGAATTTCAAATACTGCTATAAAATGTGAGGGAGGGGAGTGGGAAGGGGCTGGGGAAGAGACGGGGGGTTCTAATCAAAGATGAAGGTTTTGATAGCACAGGAAGTTGTATTTTCTTGTTGTCATGGCTGGGATGAACCACTGCTGCTTTGAATCAAGAGGTCCTTGAAGAGCCTTAGTTAAAACACCTTTGTTTTGGGGGGGCTTTGGGTTTTTTTGCTACATTCATCACAAATATGAAGCAAAAAAAAAAAAAAAAAGTCTACATGTTGCAGGGAAAACACTGTGAATTTCACAACAGCAACCAAGTGACTATTTTGCCATCTTTTAAACATACGTCTCAGGAGAAGAAATGGGAAAAGATGGGTATATTATTTTACCGTCTATGCATTCTAGACCAGGTCTATGGGGGTTTTTTGTTTGCTTGTGGAAGGTTCTGCATGATGACCGACTGGTATTTTATAAACACTGACTACTTTGGGCAAGGATAATAGAAGCTGCTTGTAGTGAGGCTGTTTGACAGGAAAGTGTAAGAAAACGAGATCAATTCAAATCTTTCCAGAGGCCTATATCTTGCAGCTTATATGTATCTTTCTGTAACTTAAAGAAAAGCAGCTAAGAATGTTTTATATACAAGTAATTTAATTCAACATCAATGTTTAATTACATCACCAATAGAGACAGAACCAATTAATTATGAAATATTTGTCCCAGCCCTGCTCTCCACCTATACTTTATGTATATATATATTTCTAGATATCTCTCTCTTTGTCACTTGAGATAGAAGGAGATATCTACATATAAATATAGATCTCTATATTGTCACCAACTGTGACCTGGTGTTTAGAGCTATCTTTCTCCTTTCTTTTTTCTGTTTTTTTTTTTTTTTTAATGTGATGTCTCTGTGCAAATATTCAGTGGTTCTTGTTTTGCGGTTTGTTATAGCAAGTCATTGCTTTAAAACTTTCATTGCATCTTGGCTGATTTCAAAGTGATGCCTAGGTATCAGTGTTAAAAGTTTTGTTTGTGAATCATGTGACCAGCTGCTCTCGACATGACATGAAAAGTCTCTTGTATTACAGTGTATTTAATAAAAATGATGTCTTACAATAAACAATGTCATCCAAAAGAAAGATACAATGATTACTTTAAAAGACATACAATTTTCATGAAGTGTTGTGTGCTATTTTCTTTTGTTTGAATGCCTTTGTTTAGCTCCATTTCTTTTGAAAAGAGTGGAATTAAGGGAGAGTTTAGTATGCTTAGAAACATGATATATTTGCACTCTAAAACCTTGAGTAAAAGCCAGGTCACTGAACTTCTAGGTGAGGAAAGAAGAGTCCCATAGCAATAAGAAAATGAAATATCCCATCTGAATGTAATCTGTTAGGCTCTTTTTTATTCTTTGTTTTCTGAAGTGAAGATCCTATTTGAATGCTTACTGATTTGAGGAGCAATATACCTATTTAGCTTCTAGCATAAACAAGCCTTGAAGAAATGTGTCCATGCTGGCTGCAAAGAGATTTCTGGCTTTTTGCAAAATGTGTCTCTCAAACCACAGTGCCATTAAAAATGTAGCAGAGCGTAGGACTGTTCTTTTTAACTCATACCCCTCTAGAATGTATATATGGTGAACAAATCTAGCATTAATTCCAAGTCCTTGAGGAACATAATTATTAACATTCAGAACATAGAGGGCCTAGACACCCAACATAGGTTCAGCAACTTGATTAAAGATCCCGCCATGAGCTATTGATTTAAACCAAACCCTTCAAGACTGAAGCAAAACAGAATGAGGGCCACCTTATGGCTGTGTCTGCCTCTCTCTGCCAATAGACCTCACTGAGATTAGAGGAGCTGCCTATAAATGTTCAAAAGGTCAAAGGAAAATGATCCTCTGAGAAGATGCCTCAGCATAAAGTTGTCCAAAGCCATGAAAATAACCTTGTTCTGCACTAAAAAGCTCTGTTGGCAACTTGTGTTCATCCAGTGCAAACTGCCTTACCTGCTTTTGGGGTGGAAGCTGGATCCCTTCCAGAGCCAATGTGTTTTGTTGCCATGATGAAATGAAACACCTTGCTGAAGATGACTGGTTGCGATGAAGCGCTTTTGGCAGCGGCAGGCCTCATTGCCTGTGAAGCCTCCCGGCGCTGAACCTGCATAAGCGGTGCCTGGCCACCCCAGCACTGTGGGCGCAAGGTCCCAGGCGCTCCTCCCCACTTTGCCCTTTCCCAGGGGATTTTTAAGGCATCCGCATGAAGGACCAGGTGGTGCCACTTGTGCACAGCCACCCCATCCCTGAACTAGCTCTGCCTTGTGCTGTACGAAGCTGGAGAAACTGGTCCCAGCGGGACACTCAACGGCCTTGCAATACAGTTGGTATTTTGCAGCATTTCAGTGTGTTTGGCTGTTGGCCAGACTGCACTTTGGACTTCTCCTCCCCAGCCACCCTGTGGCTCGCACCCAGCTTGGCCTGCCCCAACTAATAACAGTGTCAAAGAGCCATCAGCAACTCTGGCACCTTTCTTCTGCATAAAATCCGTAGGGAGTTGTGAAATACTAAAGAGGCCAGGAGGGAATATTCAACACAAGACCTGCTCCTGCTCCTGCTCCTGCTTCTGCTAAGGCTTCACAAACTTTCACAATTGATTTCATGACAGAGGAGTCTTTGTACTAAATGCTTCAAGTAACTGGAAAATCAATCATCTTGATCACTGTATTATTTTAAAAGTAATTCACAGTGCCTATTGACTACTCCAATTAGCATTTTTTTAATGGTTATAATAATTTATTTCCAGATCAGTGAGAAAGTTTACATTACAAGGAAGAGTGACGGTCCTGGAAGGGACAAAAGAAATTTTGGATATCAGTGGACAGGGTCAGACAGACTCTAATAATCCAGCTCACAGGCTGGCTTATTATTATTTATGATAAACAGTAGATTTGGATAGGTTTCTTCATGCAAGAAAGAAGAATATTTGAAGTGGTCACTCAAAGAGTGACCCACAGCATTTCTATGCTAAAGGCCCTGTGCTTCAACTCCTTGCATACAATTTGATCTGCACAACATAGATGGTGCTCCTGCAGCAACTCCCAGCTTTTGAGGGATCAGAAATTGTAGGGGTTAGGTCTATTTTTATCCATGATGCAATGAATAATAATAATAATTTTAAAAGACTCTAAACAGAATAGAACATATGTGTGGAAAAACAACTGTTTTACTTCCTTGAGCTGTGTCACATTGCACAAAAATAGGTACTGCCACAAAAGATCACAAACAAATTATCAAAATTTGAACTAAAACTCAGCTCAGATCAGGGATTAACAAGGCTGCTGAGAACAGAAAGATTCACTGCTTGTGCTCTTTCTGGTTGGGGTCTGTACTGAATGGCATGCAGGAAACAGAGGAGATGGATCAGAGTAGATCAGAGAGCAAATGAACAGACTTTTTATTTAAAATATGAGGTAAATACTGGGATATGTCTGTTTTTGCTGTCCCAGTGTGCAAGCTTAAAAACAAATAACAGACACTTGGCAAGTTAATTACATGCATTTTGGGTACTTTTGGTACAGACAATGATGTTCCTAGGCCTAGCAGCGGTTACTGTAAAATGACTGATAGTCGCAAGGAAGGTCCAGATGTGCCACTCTGTTGTTGTGTGCATGTATATATGTATGTATATATGTATATACATGTATATTTTCCTTGAACAACTTGTTTAAATACATAAAGACCAGTGCTGCTGTTACTGTTTAGTGTGTGACAACATGAACAGTGCAGGCTCTGTGGTTAAATGATCTGGGTTTACCAGCCAGCCCAGTTAGAAGCTGTTGGGAATAAACAGGTGATTCATCTGGGATTAGCAAACAATGGGACTATTGACACGGGTGATTCCGAGGACCGGATTCACACTCCTGGAAACCCAGTCTGTCTGTGGAAGGAGCAGGGATGCCGAGGAGTTTAGCACCTTCTAGCTTGCAAATTGAAAGCAATTTACAACTTTTTGTGCTACTTGAGGCATCACAAGAAAAAACAGCTCATCTGCAAAGCACCTTTCTTTATGCCCTTCTGACCTCTGCTAATAGCCTTAATCCTGGGCAACATTTAAATCGAAACTTTTGTTCCCAGCATGCATTACCCGGGCAGAGCCTTCAAATTTGGCAGAGGCGTTGGGCTCCAGCCTGGGAGCAGCCGTCTCCTTGCCAGCTGGTTTCACACAAGTAAGTGCTCTTTAACCTCGGTACCTGACTGCTGCAGAGCCAGCAGATGCTCCCGATGCCTGTGAGCACCGGGAAGCAGCGCTATCCGCGCTCCAGGGAGGAGTGGGCAGTGTCCGCAGGGGCGAGCGGCCGCGGCCTCGCTGCGGTTTGTGGTCCGTGGTCCTCCCCAATGGCTTATTGCGCCGTCTCGAGCGGATGTTGGGAGTGGGGAGGGCAGAATCGCACTGGCACTGAGGCAGGGAAAAGGGCTCCGCGTGCCGTGCTGGGCGCACCCTCGCTCAGGTGGGTGAGGAAAGTCATGGGAGATCGCCTCTCGTTATGTCCATCGTAAATATTCTTACGCTCCCACCCTCTGCGTGGCGGATAATAAATCACCCGGTGACACAGCTTTATTGCTTTAATGGTCTGGAGATCAAACACCAAAATATCTGTCCTGGTTTTATTGCACTGACTAAATGCGTCCGCAGAAGCAACTGATCCACGTTGTTGCAGAGACTATTTAAATACCCCTTGGAGGCATGCGCTATTTTAAATACCCCTTGGAGACACGCACACGCCCACATCCTCTTCCCCGCGTGCCCCTCGCCTCGCTGCCCTTGCACCCCCCTTGCGGCGGTGTATTTTGGGAGTCGGCACCTACGTGCGCAGGGCACGATGCCGCCGGGGTCCCCGCGCGCCGGCGGGCAGCGGTACAGCCCTGCAGCCTCCTAGCACCCGAGGGGATAAAAACGAAAGCCGGGACCCAGCTGCCCGGCAGTGTGCGCGTTTGGCTTTTGTTGCCACTGATTGCTATTTCTAAATCTGGCGCTTTTTTTTTTTATTTTTTACACTTACCGAGTAATTTTTTTCCCCTCCCCCCGGCACTTAAGTTATTCTATTAAGAGCACTGCTGACATCCCCAGCTCCTATAATTAACACTTCAGAGAATCACAACCCAGAGCTGCGAGTCTTTTGGAGGCAAAATAGGACGAACATATGGATCTCGTATTCCCGCTCCCCTCCTCTCCCCTCCTCTCCCCCCTCATCCCCGATTTCAGGAGACCGTGTCTATTTGTCTTCCCCCCCCCCCTTTTTTTTTTCCAAGCCGTTACATAAGAAGAAAAGTCTCTGCAAATAACCCGTTGTAAATGCAGGTCGTCAGCTTCCATTTATGTTTCTTTCCACTGCTTCGTGATTTGGGGAATTACGTTGACAAATGTCATTAGCACCAGTCGTTTTTAACGACTGGGAACCTAAAGAGACTCGAATGAGTGAAAGCAGATGGAAAGTAAACATGGTGCCTCCGATACCACAGAGGCCACTAAATAAATATGCACTTTGCTTGCTTAGAATAACACCTATTGGCAGTAGATGTTATCAGTTTTTTTCACCAGTGGGGGACTAATCGCTTTGGCAGGGGCTCTGCGCTTTACAAGCTGTTGCGGTGCTCCTTTGGCTCACCTCGCGTTGTACAACCTCACCGGCCTCAGCGCAGGTCTCCCACATAGGGATCGGGGAAGGCAGCAATAGCAATCCCAGGTAGTGGCGTTTTCCCAAGGTGTGCAAAACTCGGGAGCTGTTTCATAGTAGGATATAGGTTGCTTAGAGGTTATTTTCAGACCGAACTTGCTGCTAAAACCTACTTGTAAATGTGACTTGGGAAAGGGTTCAAAGATGTCTTTGCAGAGCCAGAATGAGGCACAGTAGGCTGTCGGCTTGTGCTGGACAAAGTCGAAGTTTTGCTGAAAAAGATGGAAATGCAACTGATGTTTATGAAAATTCTTAATTTCAAGTGTGTAGCACCAACAAGCCTTGCCAAAATCAGCAGCGCATAACTACAGATCTGGGGACATTGGGGGCCATAAAACCCCAAGCAGCCGCGTACGTGGGAGCCGGGGATGTCTCCTGAGACCCTGTGCAGGGATTCAGCCCTGCTGCTGGTGCTGGTGCTGCTGCTTCGGCTCTACTTGCAGAAGTCCAACCCAAGGCTTGACAAAGGGAGTAGGCGTGATGAGAAGGGAGTTGGGGGCTTTAGGGAGTCTTATGTGAGACTGAAACCAAGCCAGGGCCAGCCCAGGAAAGCTGTAACTGGCCGTTGGTATCGGTACCTTGAAATAGGAGTGAAGCTGCTACACAAACTACCTGCTGCACAGTGAAAGCAGCAATAGTGAAAGCTGCAAAGCGCAACTGGTGTTGTGTACATCTTGCTGGCTGTTTTGCTAGCTGAAGTAGTATTGATGGCACTGAAATAGCACTGTTAATTTAAGTTAATTTAATGCTGTTGTTTTCCTCTTTAAAACCATGTGAATGATTAAACCTGCGTGGGCAACCAGCATCTTAAAAATTAACAGCAAAAATTTGTTGAGCTTTGCCTTAGAAATAGACAGCATCGGCTGCCCCTCTCCTCCCTTCTCCTGCAGTAACTGGTGATTCCCCAGTGAGCAGCACGTTCGAGAGGACACAGACATACCAGCTTATTTTCTGGTGATGCTTTGGTGAGGCTGATGCTGGCAGCCTTCATTTCAGTGGCTACCCGAAGTTCGGTTTCTGCGTCTTCCCCTTCTGCTCTGACATAAAGCCTTTGTCAAGAGAGACTAGTTACCATGGCAGTGTCTCTAAAATAGAACAAATCCAACACACATCAATACCTGTACAATAAATAGAATAAAGTACTACTTATAATACGTTATTCTGCATTCATTGGGTAGTAATTTGTGCAGAGGGCTGCAACTAACTCTTTTTCATTTAATTATGGGAAAGCAGTTCTTCAATTCAGAAATGCTCTGTGCTGGGGAAGGAACAGAGCCAAATTGCTGAGTGATTAAAAAGACGGAGCTGTGGTTGCTAAATTAGAGCTGCTAACAAGGTTGCTCTTCATGGAGAGGCTGATCTATCTCCCCATTGCTGTACTGAGTGCTGGATCAGGCCCATATTCTCAGAGAAGTGTGAACTTTTAACAGGTTTTAATAAGGCAGTGTTTTGCTTCTCAGCCGAGCACGGCTAGCATTTGTGGCTGGCCCCCAAAGCGCCACAGGGCAGAGATACCACAGGGTCAGGGACACTGCACTGAGCCAGGCGCGGGGAATGCCGCCAAGTCTCCTTCCCTGGGATGGGAAGCACTCACAGGCGACTAGAAAAACAGCTAGTGTTTATGCAGGTGCAAGGCAGAGGCAGCGACACTGTCCACAGAAATGGTGAAATATCTATCTTTGGATGCCTCTTAGGCAAGGTGGCCAGACTTACGCTGTGAATTCACGGCTACGGTTATTCTGCATGGGCGGCTCATGTTGGACTGCGCCAGCCCTGAGGGTCTTCCAGCCCCGTTATTCAGTGGGGGAAACACTGGCCTCCCGCTTGATTGCTTCTGACAGCCAGAGGCTTTCATCTGAGATGTGGTCTTCCCAAGCCAGTCTGGAGCAAATTGTTGTGCTTAATCGAGAGCTATAAATTAACAAAAAAGGTTGGGTTTTGGGGGGGGGGGGTTGTTGGGTTTTTTTTGGACATTCTGTATCATGCCTTGACACTTTTAAAATACTAGTAAATTGTTTTCTGATCCACTGGTTTGCTGCTCCAGTTGACTGTGAGCAGTAGAATATCTGTAATGAATATCCATGGTGAAACCTCTTCCCTCTCTCTCTCCCTCCAGAGATTAATGATAAAACTTTCACTGATGCAATGGGGTGAGACTTGCGAGAAGTGGATTATGTCCAGATGCTCTGATGCCGGCTTGAGTGATTTGATTGAATGCATGGGGGTGATGTTCAACAAATTTGCTATTCATTTCCTCATTCCACTTTAAATGACTGTTGTACTGACTCTAACATACCCATATAAACTTGTCATCCTGAAGACAGAGCAATTTTCCCAGCAGTACTTTTGAACCCAGTTCTTCCTCCTGTATTCACAGAGAATAGCATTTACTGTTGCATATGGTATCATTGCGAGAGATCTGCAAGTTGGGACTATAGGGACCTCTGTCTCTTGCATCTTTGCTGATATCTGCCACGATGGTACGCTTGGGAAAGGATTGCCTGTTCATGTGCATATTCCCATTATTCTACCAGTTCACACAGTTACAGCTGGAGTTTGGTAGCTACATTTCTGAACTGCTGTAACATAGTCACACTTTTCAGTACAAAACGAATGGGTTGTAAATAGGATCTTAAATCAGCATATGAGCAAAACCCATCTATGACGCTGTTAAATTGCTTCTCAGCATAGCAAGAAAATACACTGTCACTTATCTGCTGGTGTTGAGAGATGCATTATTTCAAAGAAAAATGTAGTTGGCTGCATGTTGCTCTATAGCATATCAAAACATAGACATTTGCTAGGAACAAATGAAATAAGAT
This sequence comes from Apteryx mantelli, assembly GCF_036417845.1. Lineage (NCBI taxonomy): Eukaryota > Metazoa > Chordata > Aves > Apterygiformes > Apterygidae > Apteryx > Apteryx mantelli. The sequence goes on from NC_090020.1 coordinate 31,765,577, forward strand.
TCAAGAAAACATAAATGAATTTTGAGCTGTATGTACAAAAATGTGGGGATAGGAGAATCCATGTTGCCTTTAACATTTCATAACATGATTTGAACTTTCTTAATGACAAATTCTTTCATGCTCTTATTTATTACAGACTTTTCAGCTCTTAAGAGCAATTTAATCCTTATCACCCAAAATACATATCTGGTAAAAGTCCTCACACAAGAAACCAGTCATAGTCTAGAAGTAAAGCTGGGTAGCTGTTCAGTAAAAACATTTCTCTTTCCAGACATGGACTTTTCTTCAAAACTAATGTTGCTAAAAGAAAATGTCTATATTGTCTACAAGAAATCTCAGTTTGAAAATGTAATTGATATTATTCCTATTCCTGCAATAAGCTTCACGTAATTATGTGGTTTCTGCCAAAGGGAACTAACTGAGACGCTTGGGACATAAAGACACATCCCTCTCTAAGTCTGGCATAATACCACTTTATCATTTATTTCACTAGCTATCCTAAAACTGACCTAGCTAGGAATTAATATGGAAGGAATAGAGTATGAACAGAAAATACTATTGTGCCACTGGGTACATCTTTACTTCTTAAACACTGCACACATCTCAAAAACAGTATTGTACAACTGGAGAGAATTCAGAGAAGAGCCACGAAGAAAATCCACATTATGGGAACAGCTCCCATGCAAGAAATGACTGCGTGGCATCCTAAAGACGGTCCTAAATCTTCAGACTGGGGAGGTTACACTAAAGGTCTGTGAAATGCTGGATCGCCTGGCGAAGGTGTGCGTGGCATGATTATTCACCCCTTCTCCAAGTGCAAGTGCTGAGGGGTGTTGGGAGGGAGGAGGAGGAAGCTCTGGCACAAACCGGGGAGACATCGGCCCCCTCGGCGCCCGCGGTTTGGCCGCGTGGTCCGGCCCAGCCGGCGCTCCGTGTGGGCGCCACAGCCGAGGTGGGCTCAAACATGCCTGGGACCAATGTCCGTTGGTAGGAAACTCCAGCAAGGCCTATTAAATATATGGCATCATCTCTGCCTTGGGAAGCCCCACGGGGATGGGTTTATCGTCCACGCGAGGCTGGGAAAAGATTCTGATTATTACTGTGTGCTTGCCCTGTCCTTGCGTCCATTGCTCTGACGCAGCACAAGCATCCTAACCCGCTTGTGTCCAGGGAAGAGGCGAGGGGCTGACTGCCCACATGGCTTTCAGCGGTGTGGTTCCCAGCAGTGGGAGTTTTAATCAAATTAGGAAGCATCAGTTGTAGTACTAACAATATATATGTGTTTTTAAAACATCACTAATAGCTGATGATACTATTTCTGAAATGCAGTTAGGTTGAGGAGGTTTTTTTAAGGTATATTTTTGGTGATGAATCAAAAACACCCACAGTGAAATTTTGTGCTGAGTACTTAGAAAACCTTGCCTCTATATTCAAACAAATTTAATCTCAAATGAAATTTGCTCAGACACAGTAAATAGGCAACCTCATTAAAATGGGCTCCATCATGTTTTACGTCTTTGTCTTGCTCATGAGTATTCCTTTGGATTTTTTATAACTATTTTCCTGTTTTCTACTGTTTTTTTTTTTATCCTCTAAGTAACTGGAAATCTGCAGTGAGCCTGACTCTAGCAATACACAAATGGCCAACAAGTGTATACAAAGGAAACAAAGTGATGGAAGGGAAAAATGTTCCCTCATAAGCTTTTCAGTTACTGTCTAGTAATTTTGCTTGAGATTACTCAGACATTCAAATCCTATCCTTCTGGTGACTTAAAATTTCAGCCAGGTGTTCATTGTAACAATGACAGGTTAAAGTTCTCAGACAGAAGTGACAGTAAGTGAATAGTTCCTCTATTAAAAGTCAGATGACAAAAGAAGTTTTATATTATGATCTTGGTTTAGATCCCTGTGCCTCTTGACTGCTGTCCCCAAACCGTGCAGACTACACAGGAATAAAAAATGGTCTCTGCTCCAAGCGATGCTTTTTGTATAATCCCGAACTTGTTTTACACTGAGGTAATTGTGTCCCAGAGCTTTCAAAACCTAGGATTATTTGTGGGGAGCCACACCTAAGAGTGCACAGGTAGTTGTTGTTTCATGACTGCTACCATAATCCATAAGTCTTTATAAATACCTGTATCCACAGTACCTAAAACAGGAAAATGGTGATATTCCTCTGAAGCTGTGAGCAGGACAGGTCACCATCATTTTCACTTCTGATACACTAATTAAAACAAAGGCCTCTTTTAAACTCTTATATACTTATGCTTGGGTTTTGTATGACATTATTTGTTCTTCTCTAAACTGAAGTAAACAACTGTGTCTTTTCCTGAGGGCAGATAAGTTTGGGGTAGGGAGAAATATTTAAGACATTGATTCCAAAGGAAAATTATCTTGCAAATTGTCAAATAATTTATGCTTTGGAGAAATACAGAGATAAGAGCAAAATCTTTAAAGAACAAAACAAAAATTCCACTATTTTTTTGGGGGGGTATTTCTGCTATGCTGTACAAACTACGATGAGTAAACAGTACCCATAATCATCTTTAAAAACAAACAAACCAAACAAAAAAATAAAACTAAACAAAACCCAAGCAATAAATAATGGCCTCTTCACTGCCATTTCTGAAGAAGTCCTTTGGATGAGAGTTTCAAGCAGAGGTTTACACTGAGTTTGGCTCCTCCTCTGATAGAGATGGTGTTTTCTGTCTCAGTGGCTCAGACAGAAATAAACACAATTTATAGATGAGTGAAAACTTTAATCTGTGATGGAGCCTAGATCACTTATTATGGATAATGGAATTAATAAATGGCAGAAGTGGGTGAGGGTAAGTGAGCCTTATGCCACTGGAGAACATTTTAAAATCACCTGTATAGAAGGAACCATTTAATCCCACTAATTCTGTCTACCGAACTCATAGCCCCTTTCTAAGGGAGACAGAGGCTGATGTTAATGCAGTCTGATGGCCGATAACAGAAATTACATTAGTGTTTGATATCTATAAAAATATAGAGATAATGTAAATTTTATTCCTTTGAGAGTGGTTTTGCAAATCATATCTGACTAGTGATGATGAATCTCTGGTGACATCTTTCTTTTCAGAAATAGTGCTGAGCAAGAGCATTACTTATTCTCGGGGCTTTTGTGGTCTGTTCTTCTAATCTGCCTCTTTGCTTCTCTGCTTGCTTGTTTTGAACTGTGAGATTGTGGAGATAGATAAATGAATAAGCCTATGTAAGAGTGCAGAGGAAGAGTTTAGAAGAAGCAGAGCGTGTAGACTCGGAGGAGGATGTATGAGGAGTCCACCTTGCCCAGGACGTACAGGGTGAACCAGGCAGAAAGAGTGAGAAATTCTGGCAGCCTGAGGGAAAAACTACCAGTAACATCAGAAACCAGTTTTCTGAAGCGATCCCTGATGTCTAAGTGAGTAGGAAGTCGCAGGATGCTGCGATCGCCTGAGCCTGCCAGGCACCTGCGTTTGAGGCAGCAAGGGATCAAGAGTATTTGTAGACGGGAATAATTGAAACAGCTTGATGCAGGGGTGAGACAGCCACCACTAGGTACTTGATTTTTAAAAGCTATCATTCTCCTATGAAGTTATTTATACAGTGAAAATACTCTTACTAGGAAGACAGTTGTGCTAAGAGTTTCCTTATGCCGTGTACCCACTGCACGTCAGCTCCGTTGTATGTGGTGGAGACAGGATTCATTCCCGTTCGAGCTCAGAAAGCCATAATCCACCCAAACGGCATGAGCATAGGCTCCTTCTTCCCTTTCCAAGTGTGCTCGTTCCGTAGGAGGGGAAGCCCGGGAACGCCTGCCTCTCAAACGCAAATCCAAACCGCTGCCTCTTTAGTCACCATGTCTTTCACACGTCCATAATTAATCTACTGAGGAAATGAGAGCAAATGATGCAGTTGTGTCCCAAAACATTCAAAACTTAAGATTATTTGTGGGGAGTTATTCCGCGATTGCTAACATAACATATTCCTTTATAAATACCTGTACCCACAGTGCATAAAACAGGAAAATGGTGACGTTTCTCTGAAGCTAAGCAGGACGGCTCACTGTTGTCTTAATTTCTGGCAAACTAATTAAAACTGAGGTTTTCTTTAAACTCTTAGATATCTATACTATGATTTGTAGATTATTCCTTCTGCTATGTCATTCTGTCTCTCCTGACTCTCACCAGAAAGTAAGGACAGATTGATGTAAAGGCAGGAGCACAGGAGCGGGGCTACCACGCGCAGCTGCCTGCACCCCCTTAGAAAGCAACGCCAACATCTGCAACCCCTCAGCACACCGAGTCCTGCATCGGACCCTGTGGAGCACCTCTAGTCAAAGAAATAACAAATTCATCCACTAACCTGGTCCTGCCAGTTTTATCTGTGGCCCAGCTCAGGAGTGCGGAGGATTTCAAGTTTTACTTTGACCAAATAAATGGGGAAAAGGGAGATAAAAGGTAAATTAAAGAGATAAGCACAATCTAAAGTGGGGTAGTGTTAACTAATGGTTGCTGTTTATGTTTCATTGAACTGTGATCGAAATGGTAGTTTAGAACATAACTGGGAGCATAGGGGAAAAAAAACGATGACAGAATCAAACTGAAATTCAGCTAAACAAAATACATTAGTAGCGGCTGCAGCAAATGAAATTTTCCTACTGAGGAATTCGGTAACTGTGTCTTAATCTTTATCTGTTAGTTCTGTCTAATTACAGCAAAGTTGTAATGGCCTATGAAATCACCTTTAAAAAGAGAGTGGCCCTTTTTCGGATTTCGATGCTTAGTTCACAGAATCTGAAAAAATTTCACCAAAATGACAAATATAGTTACTAGGTTAGCGGAAGGAGCAAGATTTAACTGGTAATCTTCAGAGCTCTTCAGTAGATGCGTTACAGCAATTCTTGCCAATAGCTTCATTTTATTTTAAGACAGTTTGAAATCTATTCTTTTTTTTCCCCTGTTTTGGCCTTTGTTTTTGTTTGCTCCTAAGGACACAGGAACAGCCTGCTGAGTTCATCTGCTTTATGTCAGTCAGAAATGTCTTGGTTTTGTACAAAGCAGAGGGAAAAGAAGACTGCTAATGGAAAATACTGATTTAAGAAAAACACCAAAATTATACTGAACATGTAGTTCCTTCTTTATATTCAAAAAAATGTTAAAACTGCTGAAAAAATATTTAAAATGGTAATGAAATCCATAAAACAGACCGAATTTGATTTCCAGTTGGTTTTGTATCATGCGTTTACATATGTTGTAATAATAAATATTGCAGAGAAGTATAAATTTTTCCAGAAGGATAAATCCAAACCAAACAAGTTTCTTGTTTGCTTAACTCTTCCCAAAATATTTTAGTTTCTTTGAAAGAAGAAAGAATGGTAGTGGTAATCTAATTACTGTACTTCCACCCAGTTCTGCTCAAGATCAAGACTCCATACGTGTGGATCCAAGTGCAGGACAATTACTTTTGGCTGGATTGGAAGTAAGCCTTACCCACAACTCCTGAAATATCAAATATTTGCCTGACTAAATTAAAAAAAAATCATAATTTATTCATGGAACAAAAAGTCTTTAAAAAAGAATCTCTTTCTAACAAAAGCTTGTTGTGATTTTAGGGTGCCATCCAATTACTATTTTAAGCCTTTCAAAGATCTTCCTAAACAAGGAGACAACTAACACAATCTGTCTTTCATATTTTCTTTCATGCTGTAAGCAGAAGAAACCAGAACAAAATGAGACCTAAGTCTGTTGTCTTATGTGTGTGGTGCAGAGTGTGTGGTTCAGTCACTATCAGACACTTCTTTCTTGTAATAAAGTTTATTAATTTGTCCAAAGCCCAGGAAAGTCCATAGGAGTCTGCAGTTAACTCACTGGCTTGAAGTCAAGCCTGAAGTCAAGCCTTAAATCATATGAGACATTAGTAATCAAAAAGGTATTTTTAAGGATGGTTTTGTGGTTACATTTTATATATACAACTATTCTGGAACTGTGGCGTCACATATATTTAGAATTAAATATTTTTCTAGTCCCGTTTTAAATAAAACAGCCATTAGTTTACATTTGGTTTCTTTAATACTTCTTAATACTGTTTAATTGCAGTGAATTTTGGCACTTGTATAGACACCATGTATATTTAATACCAGTACAAATGCACACATGCATACACATGAATACATAAATACTGTTTATGTTATTTCCACTTCTTGTTGCATTCCACGTGTATTTAATGTAATGGCAAGCAACAGGTAATGTATCTCCTTAACTTTTTAAAAAGTGAGAAATAATTTATCAAACGTAACACAAGCAAATGCCTGTCCCCATATGTATTTCTAAACATACAAATACAAGTCAGCAGTCAGTTTTGAGGTCAGCAAACTGCATCAGATGGTGATTTTGAATATAACTAAGTCACCTACTCATTCACTTGGAGAACAAGAAGGGATAATTGTGTTAAATAATTAATTAACAGGATGAAAGTGAAACAAAGATATCTGAACAATGGGACAGAATTTCAAGGTCTCATCTGGAAATAAACTGTACTAGTGCTTTTGCCAATTATATTTAGATATGATTTCCAATACATTAGAGTTTTCTATGCCATTCAAGAGCTGGGGAAGCTTCAATTCAAGGCACTTGCTTTTAAAAGTATTTTAAAAATTACCAAGGAGACAATTTTCTTCCTGTCTGATGATGTCCTTTTGGCTCCAGCATCGAAATCATTATATGGGGTTTTTTTGTACCCGTAAAGCCGTATCAGAATGTCTCATCCCTCACAAATGCAAGTTAAACTTCACTGGTGATTAAATTTGAATGAAAGGAGATCGCTAATTTCTAACAAACTTGATGGACGTCTGTCTGTGTTGTGATGCTGAGAGAAACTGAATCTCTTAACAAGTCAGTCAGCTGCATGCAGAAATGTGAATACAGGGCAGAGCTTGGCAGGATGGAGGAGGAAAACATAACTTCCATTGTGGAGAGCCCCTGAAGCAAGGAGTGCTTGCCTGATGAACAGACAACCAGGTCATTTCTCCAGCGAGGCAACTAGCCTTAAGGAAGAACCTCCCTCTACCGCAAATACCTGGTTATGACTTTAGAGTATTTTGGGGTGATGGCGCAAAGCCAGGCTGGGTGCAGCCTGACATCCCAAGGGGCCAAAGGTGCCCTCCGTCCCTGGGCTGCTTGTTCCCGCACTGGAGTTAGCAAGGTGCTTGCCCTGCAAACGCACATGCCGCCTCCCAGGCTTTCCTAGAGCAAGTTCTGAAATCACGATCAAAGGACAGACAATATCAATGGTGATAGAAACCATTTTTCAACAGACAAGCAAGTACAGGCACTGAGAGCTTGAAGACCAGCTCCATCAACAACCGAAACTCAGATCTGTCTCTGAGCCCAGTATGGAGCTGACTCATTAGGGCAGCTTGTGTGAAACAATTTATAGAGTTTAAGGCCAGAAGGGACTGTCAGATCATCAAGCCTGACCTCCTGTACATCACAGGCCATTGCATTCATATAATTATGGCTGTATTGTGTGCTGTTAACTTTGTTATATTTATGCACATTTTTCTGGAAGGCAGCTAGTCTTGAAGACAGGACAGCAAGAGGTAGATACTCATAACTTTCCTTGGTAGTGTGCCAAATGGTTGACCTCTCCTGGATCAGCTAAAGAAAGGTGTGTCATTAGTTTTCACCTAAATATACTGGACCTTTTTCCAGCTGCTGGCTTTGTTGTGCTGTTTTCCACTACATTAATGATCTTGTGAGTATTCCCTGTTTTCTCTCCATGATCAGATTGTTTCTTGTTTATTCACTTCAGTTGTTTTTTTGATGAGATAAGCAGAAGTTATTATGTTTCTGTCTGGAAAATGCTCTACTTATTTCAGTCTTACTATCAGTTTTGTGTTTCTTTGGTTTTTTTTCAGCATCGTTTTACAACTGTGCAGGATTCTCCTAGTAGTGAGCTTTGTACTGTACAGAGAGGTAAAATTACCATTATCTCTGCTGCTATTCACTCCTTCCTTGTTCATACACTCAATGCTCTTATTAACTTTGTTATCACATCACTGGAATTTCTCATGCTGAATTGCTTTATGCATTATGTCCCCTAATGCCCATTCAGGGTTATTGAGTCCAAGGATATATTTCCACTTTCTCTCAGGACTGCCTGCATTCTTTGTTCCTGAACATATGACCTAGCACTTAGTGTACGTTTTGTTTAATAGGCCCTGGCCCTGCTGTATGTGTCTTTTTTCTCTCTTTTTTTTTTTAACTACTTCTACCCTTTCTGTGGTGAGCAAACTACCAGATTCCTACAACACCCCTCCATAACAGCATCTTTCATCTTCATGCCATCTGTGGATCACATTAAAAGGAAAGTGCTAATGTACCATAAAAGAACTGAGGGCCTTGAATTTAAGGCCAATTTGTAGATTTAGTCTTGGTGACCTCAAGTATTCACAACTCAAAAAATATTAGACTTTATATATATATAGAGAGAGAGAGAGAGAGAGAGAGAGAGACTTAAAATATTAAGATCTTGTGTGTTATTTCCATTTTTAATTTTGAATCCCCCAGTTGTGTGAAGATTGCATTTTCCAAGCTTTTTCCATTAACACTGCAAACTTGCAGAGAAGAAAAAGAAGACAATTGCTTACTCAATTTAGAATTTAAACTATTAAGAAACGAAACAACTACCTATTAAATTGGAGACCTTAATGTAATCACAGGTGTCAGCTGGATTCAAAAAGTATTTTCTGGTAAAAGTTACTATTTTACTCAAGTTTAGTAAGGCCAGCATGGTAAACAAGCAGTTAACTGGAGGTAGCCCTGTGTGATTTCCTTGTTCATGCCAATTTGTTCATCCTGAACATAAGGTCAGTGCCATGATCCTCCTTTTCTAAGACTACTGCAGTCTTCTGTGAAAACAAGAGATATTGTGGTTTGTACTTACACTGGTAGCAAAGTGGGATTAGCAAACTCAGTCAGCGTCATGTCCCATTGCTATAAAGCTTATTCTGTTTGAATGTATTTGTGCATCCCTCTTTGTTTCATGGAGGTGTAATTCAGTTTTTGAATGTATTGTTGGATAACAAGAGGCAATGTGCACTGAAGCTGGAAAAATCCTCAGGTTCATAAATCAAGAGGACAATCTGGCCTTCATTATGGAAAACTCAGGGTGAGATCCTGGCTCCACTGGAGTCAGTGGAAAAACTCCCATTGACTTCTCAGAGGTCTTGTTTTGCTTTGCTTTCTAATGTGAGTGTTGGAGAGATTAGTCTGCACCTCGCATGTTTTCCCAGGTTATAGACTCACCAGTCTTCAGCCTGCAAAGCAACAAATTAATTGAGATATGTCCAAATAACTGTCATCTCTTCACGACCTTCATGGTCTTTCTTAAGGCTAGTTACAAACTGTACTCATGCACTCCCATACTGGCCAATAAATCCAGAGGTTTAGCTAACAGACAGTGGGGCAGCATTTGCTGAACTCTTTTGCTTCTCAGTTTCCTTCTCAAGAGAAATCTTCTTTCCCCACTTCCCCCAGTATCTCTTTAGCCCCTCTAGGTGATGTGCCTGAGGTGGAGGATGCAGACACATCGCCAGTGTGTTTTCTGCCATTGTATGCAAGACCTTGGCTAAACAGCAGGAGCAGAACCACTTTATTCAGTGACAGATGGATACTTTCCTTACATATTGCTCCCAGTGCACATCACCAGAGAAATGCGTGAGGCCAGACATAGGGGTGGAGGAACCGTGCATGTGCTGTGAATTGAGTAGATGTACTTACATACTTTGGGTTTAAAAAATGCTACTACCAATGATTCTTAATTTGAATATCCGGTGGTTATGTGCACCTAGTGCAGACACTCTGCTCTTTCAAGTTTTTCTCATTGAAAAAAGCTGCAGAAATCTTTGTGTGTGCAAAAATGAAGCACTAGCTGCATTATGAAGATGTTTGGTGACCAGCTTAAGAAAAGTGCTCTGGCAGGGAGCTACATCTTGACAGCGTACATATGAGAGCTAATATTAACTGATAGCCTACTGCAGAAAAGTGCTGAGAAGAATTTAGAGTAGGGGAACAGGGTGTAAGGGAGCAACACTGCCCTCGGACTTACTCCTGATCCCCAGCACTGGTTTACCGTCTTTGTTGCTTGGCAATTCATTCCTGTGTCTCCCTCTGCCTCCTGTAAGTGCCTGTTTAAGTGAAAGCTCTACTTATCATTCTGGATCATCTGAAAAAAGGAAAATGAAGGCAAACCCTGTCAGGTGGCCGAGGCTGACATTTCATTCATGTTTCCAGCTGCCACTCACAAAGAGTGAGGAGAAAGCACTGGTGCTCTCCTTCTGTGAAGTGGGAATTAAATGGCCTGTTTGGACACAGGAGACTTGGCCTCAATTCCCATCTCAATGACATTCAGAGCTTGGATCTGAGACAAGTACAAAGGCTATAAAATTCTTACTGCATACAAAGCCTGTGTCTTCTTATGGTTTTAAGTCCAAACAGAAAACAAAGCATGTTAGTTCTTCCAAAAATATTTCTTTATTTTCTTTTTCTTCAGCCAACACTACTCAACTAAATAGACCTAATTTCACAAGTCACTTTGGCTGATCCAAAAGTTAATTCATGCAGTGCTATGTGAACCAGATCAGAGGCCAAATCTCCAGTTGTTATCAATCACTGAACCGTCATTGAACTCAACAGCAGATAGTGGTAGATATCAGCTTTATGGTCTGATTCCTACTATTTCCCTGGTCCCATTCACATATGCCAAGTGCGTACCACACAGCAAAACAAGCAAGGCCAGGTTTGCTTTTCTTTGAGTAGTAACTGCAGGAAAATGTAGAGGCAGGCCAGGCACAGACTTTCACTTCTGTCATCCAAAAGTGGAGTGGGAGCTCTTTTTCCTGGCTGTACTTAAATGTTAAGAGAGGACAGAGATTAATCCTAAATTGTTCCAAGCTGCACATATCTTCTTGCAGCTGTAAGGGTCTACTGGGACTCTATAGTGATCCTCATCTACGCAAGTCAGGGGTGAACGCTGTCTACATGATCGTTTCACTTGCCCTTGCAAAGGGTTGCTCAAAGGTCAGCCCTCTATAAATATTCAGATAAAGGATATCTGAAAAAAGGTGCTGCTTATTATGACTCAGAGTAGTTAATTCTGTGATATTACAAACCCTGGCCACCCGTGTGGGTCCTTCCTCTGCTACCAGCAGTGCAACCAGGCTGACCACTTTGTTTGCTGGGTGGCTCAAGGGTATCAAGGGAGAGCGGAGGACTGGATAGGCAGGTGGACTCATAAATGGACCTGGTACAGTCATGACTTGTGTGTGTGTGCAGGTACATAGGTGCATAGACACACACATGCAGCTAGAGATAAGATCACTACCTCCACAGGTTTCCTTTTCGCCTCTCCTGTGTTTTGCGATTGCACAAGTGGATGTTGGAAAACCTGGCCCTGAGCCTTTACTGATTGTCTGTGATGGTGAGGAGCCCATTAGCAGAAAAACTATTAATCTCCTCTGAGACATTTAGCGAATAAACCACAAACAGCAAAGTAACAGCCAGTGGGGAGTGATGAAACATTAAAAAGGGGTCTGCTAGAGCCCTGGTGTGAAACCAGTGCAGAGGAGATAACCTGCCCACCAGAGACACTGTCCTCCTGAGCAGGGCTGGGGAGGGCCACTGGGCGGCAGCTGCTCTTCACGAGACCTCCTTGCTGTCCCTGGAAACACATTTTTCTCCTCCTGTCAGCAAATTGAACGGAGATTAGAAAGTGAAATGCAACCTGCATGGGAGGTCTGATCTTGCCAAACACTCAGCTGCAGGGAAAATTACAGCAGCTGGCCCTGCTCAGGTTCGGGAAAGGGACCTTCGGGGATATTCGGCATAGGGGGCAAGGTAGAGTCAGCCTTCATTTGGCTGCCTGCTCCTGGTGCATATCACGTATGTTAATCAGCTTGACTTGTTTTTGATATGAACTTCACCACTGAAGAACATTTTTTTTCAGGGTAGAGCTCTTTATGATGCATATAAGGTACCTGTTCTGCAAATGTGCCATTAATTAATACACTAATCCACTCTCTGCATCTAATTTTCTCTTTAATTTATTTTAAATTTTGCTCACTGTTGCTGTATGACACTCTTGAAGAGTCATACAGTCATTTGGTGATTATCTGGGAAAGCAGGAATTAGCATATAACTTCATTAAGATGCTGGAGTCCTCACCCTAAGCAGTTTCTGTCCCTGGGTCGCTTGTCTTCCCCTTCCTGTTATGCCACTTCCACCATAGTAAAAACAACTGTGTGTACTCCTAGCTCTAAAGTGGTTGAGGAGGAACTGTGAACTGTGTAAAAGAAGTCAAATCTCACTATCCAAAAATGTGAAAATATTTGACTTCCTCTAGTCTCACTGGTCCTGGCATCATGAGTGTTTTTTTGTCTGACTCAGTACTGTAGGACCTGTCCTCTTCCCTTAGCTTTGTCTTCGACAATGAGAAAAGTTGCATAGGTCAACCCCATGCCAGTATTAGAAGGACAGATATTTTCATAGGCTCAAGAGGAAATCAAAAATCAATGATTTTTGCTTACTTCACTGCCTTTGAATGTTTATCCACTGGTGCTGCTTATCTCAGCACTTGCCCGGTATACAGCAGGATGCACTTCTGCTTGTTGTGTTCAAGCTGAACATTGAAGCTGTGTATCTTTATAAGGCAATGGTTGGGACTTTGGTTTCATGGTGCGTGGGACATGCACACAGTAGTCAAGATGCAGCTGCACCTTGAAATGGCCTAGGAATGGTAACATGGGATTGGTAAGCTATGGATTTATTGATAAATATGGGCATCAAAATCTGTCCTAGGATTGAGGTAAATACTCAGGCCATGGCCTGTGCTCACCTCCATGTTACCCCTGCCACAGAGATTTCTAGACACCCCTAGAAAGAGAAAACAACTGAGGTTTTATATGTGAGAATATAACTCCTGCTCAAAAGAAATAATATCCAGCTTTAAAAGAAAATCCAGGGCATCACTGATTTCTAGATAATATCTTTGTGTGCTTAAACAATGGGATGTGTACACAAGCCCATATGCACACTGTGGCTGATTAGACTCCTATCTTTCTTGCTGAACATGAAAAGATTGCAAACACACAGAGGAACAAACTAATTATCCAGACCACTGGTATCCAAGATACAGTCTATGAAGATTAATGTTTGCATTTTCCCTCAGAGTGAGAGATAGTGGCCTTAAATAAATTGTACTGAATTGCAGTAATGGACAATGAGAATAAATCAGCTTCCTATTTCATTTCCAGCCCTATTATATAATCTCTAACTATCTGAGGTGATTTCCACAGCCAGCAGCATAAGGTGATTACCTCTGGTTATGTATTAAAGTTGGTAATCTTTTCAATATAGCAATAAAGGCTATTGTAACACCAGTGGCTTTTGGTCTCTGAACTCCAGCCCTGCCTTTCCCCAACAAACCCAGCATCAGCGGCTGTGGGCAGCAGTGACAGTAATGGAGAGGATCCCTCATCTTTTCCCATGCCCTTTTCTGACTCCCACAGGTAACTGGCTTGCTCTTACAGCAGGTGATGGGAGCTGAGGCAGGAATGGGCTGGTTGCGGCAATTCCTCTAAGGAAGCAGGGCTGGCTGGATGGTTCCTGTAGGCAGGCTCTAGCCTGTGTGTCTCCAGGAAAACTACACCATTCAAATGCAATTCACACCTTTTCTTAGCTGTGCAGATCGAATACATTGTGTGGACATATAGCTGATATCAGCCGAGACAGAAGAACTCTAACAGCCCTGAAGGCAGATCAGTGAGAACAAAATTTCCTCAGGGTTGACCCTTCATTAGGGATAATAGTTGTTTGATAGCTGCCTTTCCAGTATATGAAGCTGCTATGCAGGTAAACACTGAAGAAGGCAACAAGACCTAAAACTGACAGAGAAATAAGTCAAAATCAAAAATGAAGAGAAAAAGAAAATTAAAGTTGGCCTTTCTGTGACAAATAGTAACAAGAATAAGTAGGAGCTATATTTTCAAAATGTTGCCTCTGTCTCTACATACACTGCCCCTCGCACTCAATCATTTTTGTATGATTTTTCTTTTATTGCTCTTGCTGCTTGTGTACATGTGTAAGACTTGACTGTGCCCAAGCTGTCCTGACGTTAAGGATTTCCCAGATGCTGTGAAGTCTGTTTAGGTACATCTAATCTGCACTCTCCTCTGCAGACCTGCAGGACCGTGTGTGTGGGCTGAGTAGCACAGAGCCTCTGGAGAGAGCGTTCAGTCACCACTTGCTGGAGAAGTTGTGGGGACAGCATAAATTGCACACTCGGGCAGCCTGGCCTTGGGATAAGGAAAGCAAAAATGTGACCTGTGTCATGCACAATTCATTTGGAGACTAGGTCAAAGATAACTATGCATTATTGCAAAATTGAATACTGAAATCAGGCGGCGATGTATCCATAAGCTTATGTCTGCATATAATTGCATACACCGAGCACAGCCTGAAATGAAATCCCTTTGAAACCTTGGCCCTTTTTGAAAGAGTGCTCCAACACTCTGCTGTCAACTGGAAGTTGTATCTAGCACATTATCTATAGCTATTGGCTATCTTAGTGTTGTCCCAGAGGTTGCCTGAATGAGTGGGACTGGGAGAGTGGATGTTAACAATAATTTATAAATGTAGTTTTGCCAGTCTGGAGATGGAAAAAAAAGAGCATGAGTACTGCATTGCAGGTGAAACTGGGGCCATGCTGCAGTCATCTTTTAGTTCAAATAGTCTTGGAAATGGTCTATGTATTGAGTTTTTCTTGGTGCTGTTTTTTTTTGTTTGTTTGTTTTAATCTTAACTGAAAGATATTTATTCATGGCTCTTTATTCTTCTTTTATGTTCTGTTGTCATCTTGAGAAAAATTACAAGCAAGTGGAGGGAAATGACACCCCTAGTACTGATCCTAAAATGTGTTTAATATGGGGTGCAATGTGACATTTGAGCAGGTTGCAGAGATGATCAGAGCTTTGGGGCAAGCAGCATGTTGCAGCCCTGAATCAGAGACCTTTTCCTCCAAACAGATGTTTAAAAAAGCACCTCTAACATTAAAGCAGAGCTTCACCAACTTTCTATGCTTGCATCTTATTGCTATGGCCGCTGCACATTTAATTCCTTGGTTTGGGGGTTTCTCAAGGGATGGTATGAGTACAGGTGTGTGTACGTATATATACACACATTCCCATACAGAGAGAGCTGTTGGAGTTATTTTGCAAGCACATGTTGTCTGGCTTATAAGCTGTCGTAAGCACTTGTTGATTTTACTAGCAGAGCCAGCTAGATGAAAAAATACCAATTTGGTTTACTGATCCCTCACTTTTATCATATGACAGAGCAGATTTTTGTGTTGAAATATTTATTGACCTTGGAGCTCTGAGACCCCTGTACATTGTGCAGAAAGGATGAACAAGGATTAATAATAGATATTTAGTCAGGTAATTATATGCAATGATTGGCACTTTTTATTACTCATCTTCAGAGCTAATTTAGTGACACTAGTTTGTGAGACAGTAAGGAATGTTTTCATTTTGCCAGACGAATTTATGACTGTTTGCAAGCTATAAAAAGAGCCAAAATAACTAAAGTTCATTTAGTCAGTACTGATTTTAGGTTTTTTGCAGCAGGAACTTCTGGCCGTAATGTCAAGGTAATTAGCAAATTAACAACTCTGGTAGGTGCTAAAGGCCTTTCTGACAACTCCACTGGGTGCCTGGGTGCTTCTGTGAGCACTTAAGTAGTTTTTACAAATCTGTCCCTGAGTCTTGTGTTTGTACAGTATCTAGCCCTAAGGAGAGAAAGGATCATTCTAATATCGAATTATTAAAATATCAAATTGCACAGCCATTATTGAAGTTCTCATTAATTGCTATTGCTTAACAGAAGTATTTTCAATTCCCTTGAAAGCTCTGGAATACTTTTAATATATCCAAAAGTGTACAAAATTTAGCTAGATTGTACTACTATAAGAGTATGTCAATAAATGTTTTGTTCAGCAGTATCCTCCCAGACTTCTGATTTAGGTAGCATTAGGTAACTCTTTAGGCTTATACTATTCTCTCCTTGTTTCTTTTCTCTTCATTGTTATCAACAGATGATGAAATAATATTCAGGATAAATGAAATCATTACTGTCTGTCTTTCCTTCACTTCTGCCAGATCCCCAGGCTTTTAACCGTAGGCTCACTTGCAAGCTCCTACTGTAAAAGCTGTGTCTCAGATCAAGGACTTCCCTGGCAAGCTGATGTATCAGTGTCTCGTGGTTTCATAGGTTTGAAGGACAGCAGGACTTTCTTTGGTGTTTTGTCCAGGCTAGGTGATCAAACAATGTGTCTGATGATTCCCACAGCATGCCCAATGGCTCATGATCGACCTTTTATTAAACCTTTTAGAAATGTTGCCAAGCGTGTCTTAAAAATTCCACATAAGAGAAAATTCGATGATAACCCATTTCACTGGTAACTACCCTCAGTGTTAAGTACATGCTTTATTTTTATTTGAATTTGTCTTTCTTTGTGTCTCACAACTGGATTTTGATCTGCTTTAGTCTAATGAGGAGACCCTCAAGGACTGTCTTACACTGAACTCGATGGCGTGCTTGAACAAAGAAAATAAAGTGCATCAGCAGTGATGCTTGTTTCTTATAATATGTGCCCCAATCCAACGCAAATTTGAGGTAAACGCATAACTTCAGGCAGTTTATTCATTCCCATCTCCTTGGTTTCCAAAAATAGGTGTTCCATGCTCAGCTGAAATGGTAGTTCCCCTTATTAAAAGCATGAGACTTGCTTTGATCTTCCATTGCCTGAACATAATTGAGTCTAGACAACCTTCCAACTATGTTGTCCAATTTATAAATGAACAAAGAAGGTACATGCTAAATGTTTTTAAGGATAAATAGACCAATATTTAAAAAGCACTAAGAGCCCTTTCACTCAATATGTTCCCAGAACTCTGTACTATTTCCAATTATCCTGCTTTTCTTCAAACCTAGAAACAACAAATGAATAACAGATGTCAACTTCTATTGAAGGCTACTTACTGAATGCTAGCTGCTCTTGCTTATTGGAAACCCTTTTAGAATGATTTCCCTTTCTTTCTGTTACCATGACAATATTTGGCCTAATCCCATGGCTTTTTTTCACATCTAAGAACACTGTGTAGGCAAATGGAATTATCATGAAAATGAATACTATTCACAACTTATAATGAATGTCTTAAATGTGTCCTTGTTTGTAAGTGTTACGTTCTTAATATGATTCCTTCAGGAAGGACAGCATGGAGAATACAAACTCTTAACTTCCCTTGATTATAAATAAGTGATAGTTCCTTGGCAGTAGATATGCTCTGCATCATGTTGCTATGAAAATACTCCCTTGTTGTGGTGAGAGTGTCCGGCAGCCCTACAATGTACCAAAGTTACCCTGCCACAGCTACCTTCTTTAGGAATGTGTAAAAATCAGCTTTCAAATCTATCCAGATAGCAGAAAATCTATCTAGTCTATCTTCTGTTTATAAAAAAAGGATTGAATTCCAGATCTGATTTACTTTTAAAAGGTCTCTAATATTGAAATTACAGTAATTTATAAATATAAATACTAGCACATAGATGTCTAGCTATTCTACCTACAGGCCCCTTTGTCTTACCTCCCCTTCTCTCCCCACCCCCAAGTCCCTTTGGGCTGAGTTGCAGTCCATTAAAAATACGCTTCTTAAAACCTTATGTAATAGAGCAACTAATGTGAGGAAGAGGCATATGCACTGAGTGGAGTGATATCTTCAGGAAATACATTTTTCTCAGTTTTCCTCTTGTATGCTAGCAAAAAAATCGATTATTTTATTCAGGGTCATTGATATATGTGCAAATCAGTACTGTGATTGTCCAGAGGGGTAAGGATCTGTAGTACAATCAACATGAGTTTATTTTAAAAAATACATGTTAAGCCAGCTTGATATCTTTCCTGCTGGGGTTACAGGTTTGACTGCTAAAGGTAATAGTGTTAATGCAATGTACTTAGACTTCTGTAAACCATTTGGTCTGATACCACATGACATTTTGATTAAGAAATTAGAACAATACAGAATCAACATGGCCCACATTAATTGGATTAAAAACTGGCTATACAATTTATTAATGACCTGGAAGAAAAATGAAAATCTTTACCAGCAGAGACAGCAGATGACACAAATATTGGGGAGAACTAAATAATGTGGAAGACAAATCACTGAGAGAGTCATCTCTATCACTTGGTAAATGGACCCTTCCAAACAAATGTATTTAATAGAGCAAATCTGGTGACACAGAGCCAAGACTCAGGGAATTCAGCCAGTGCCCATAGATGGGATAGCTCGGTGGAAGACTGTGAATCGGGAAGGGATTTAGCAGCCGCTGGAGGCAGAAGGTGCAGCCATTGTGTTGGGCTCCTATGACATTATTCCTGGACCGCGATGTCCAGGCATAGAAAGGACCAGAAATAGTGTAACCAGACAGGAAAAACATGTTTTGCAGAAAGGGCTTGAGGATTGTCATTGATTCAGCGGACCGAAAGGAAGGTTAAGAATTGACGTGCTACCAAACCTCTAAAGCTGTCTGCACAAGGAAAAGGTGCGTGATGTGTTCAGTCTTTTGGAGAAATATATACAACTCAATGCCTGGAAGCTAGAACTGGACAAACTAATGTTCCAAAAGAAGTGGAAAATTAGAGCATTGAATGTTATTGAGACTATTGAAAGAACCTATGAAAGCCTGTGGTAGATTCCTGGCTGCTGCTAAGTTAAGATAGAGTTGAGATGAATGCTGTGGTTCAAGCAAGATCTGACTTTTTCACAGAAGGTGAGACTAAACAATTGTAAAGAATTCTAGTGATGGTCATTTAAAAGCAAATCTATGAAATTTGGTCCTATTACCTACAATAAAACAAAAAAAAATTCTCTTGATGGTGATGTCTCATAAACTGGAAGGGTTTTTATGCACGTGGGGCAAAACGTAAAGAAAGGACTTTGGTCTTGTGACACCTGGGAGAACGACAGAGTCCAGCTTTCTCCTGTACTGCTAACATTGCAGCAGCTTGTCAGGTGCAGCAGGGCCCCTACGGCAGACCTACTTCCTTCTGGGACAGGAGCTGGAAGCCAGGCAAGATTCCCACAGCCATCTCAGGTAGCGTTAGGCACCTATTCTTAGGCACCCGAGTGGTTCCCCTAGTGCCTAAATCTCTGCAAGAGGCTGAGTTTGAGGCCTTCCATGCCTGTGGTTGCTGAGCAGAGGAGATAGAGAAGTACAGCTTGTTTTCAGACATTACATGCAACTGACACCTGGTGAATTGTTGAAAGACTCCTCGTTAAGTGCTTTTCATCTTACCTGAAAAAAGTAATTAACAGGATACATTAGGATCCCTCAGGTTTGTTAAACATAATGATTACCACTTCTGTTAATAAATTAGATACATTGTACTGATTTGATAGTGTGCTGGTTTCAAAGAAATGTTTCCAATGCTATGTTAATACTCCTTTAACTTCTGTTAGCTTAAAAAGGAGTATTGCATGGAACTGCCAGATTTGCATCTCTGTCTCTCTGTTATAAGGATGATATTTGGGATTCTATGTGATTTCAGGTTTACTTTCCATTGTGTGTGCTCCTTCCATGCCATTTGTTTGCCTGAGACAAATACTGTAACTTAATAGCAAAGGAACAAACATTTCTAGATCATTTTGATGAGCCCTTGCAAGTAACATGCTGGCACTTTCATACATAGTTTTGGTGCTAATTTACAATCTCTAGATAGTTCATGACCTTTTCCTATATGCCTAATACCAAATTTATAAGCCTCAGAAGACCACTTTGTCTTAGTGTGTGCATGCATGTGTCTGTATGTGAGTGTATCCTAAAAGGTTGAAATATATTCCAGAAACACTGTCATCTTCAGGGGAATGGGGAGAGGCAGGTCTTTGGAAAATGAAACCGCCATTGAGAAGCTCTCCTAAGCCTTTTTTCTTGCCAATGAAAGAGCAAAAGCCCCGGGGCTTCAATCACTGGGGACCAGCCAGCCTCCAGCCGGCCAGCCTGCCTCTACTGTTCTGTGGGTCTGAGAGTTTGAAAACGTCTTGGAGAGAGCCTGTATGAGGGTGATTTCATGCAGGACATCACTTCTTGATGGCTGTTTTACTTGCAGCACTTGGCACCTCTCAGTGACTTGGCCGGCTTCTTTCTTATTGAGGGAGAAGTGGGTCATCCTCAGTTGGACTGTGGCTCCCATTTTAAGTCCCAGTTTGGTATGTCTGTTGAGTATGGAAATTATGCCTGGTCATTTTGTGCATGTGTTTAAAATGTCCTAGTTTAGATGAACCTCTGAAATGCCTGTTAGGTCTTTTCAAGAACTAGAGAGCGGACTGGATATCGATACCTATATCAATATAGACATATTTTATATATACACACACATTTTAATTCTAGGCATGTTTATGTATAGTTATACACACACATACACATATGTAAAGCCATTAAAAAAGCATGCCTGTATGCTATCCTAGCAAGTTTTTGATAATCCTTAAACAAGTGCAAATTTATCCCCTTTTTCCACACTTGTCAGCAATTTAACAGCAGAAAACCTTCTGAAGATTTTCTACCAGAAATTTCCCATTTCAGGGAAATAAATGGACTTCAGATTATATCCTGAATATAACAGTAGATATTTATGTTCCATGGTTGTCCTCATATCACTGGTAAACAGCTGATCACAGTGTCTAAGGCTGTAGCAATCTGGCATCTGTCTCACTCTAGCATCATAGTACTAAAGCAATGTTATATAATAAGCATGGGAGGAAGACTGCCTCTCTAAAAATGCGAATGATGACTGAGTAAATACTATGCATAAATAGAGCGAGGATATTGTGACAAGAGACCTTGCTTCCCACTTCTTTACTTTAGTCAAAAAGCACTCCATATAATTGCAGGAAAGAGTGCATTTTGTCTTTGAAAAAATGTGTCTTTCAACTGCATTCATCACTGCACCTGGATATATTAATGAAATGGATCAAAATAGAAGGAGAGAATTCAAATTAATTTCCATCTTCATGTTATCTGCTCTATTTAACCGTATTTCCAGGATCACCGGCAGATAGCATTTTGAAGCAGGAAAGAACAACTTCTACGTTTTCTTCTGGAACACAGTTATCAATTGGCACTTGAAAATAAATTTAAAAAAAATGACCTGAATATTACAGGACTTTCCTGAAACTGCCAACATTTCTGCCCGTATGTGATGTGAAGCCTCCATTTCAGGGTTGGTTAGCAGAGTACTACCTTAGAGGGTTACACAGCTCAACTGCCTGATGTGAAATACACTTGCAGTGGCCCAAGGCAGCAGACTGAGTTATGTGCCCACCTGTGGGATGCAACTAGTCCAGCTGATTTCAGTGAGATTATTCATGTTTAAAGTCTGCCCAGTGACTAACTGCATTTGCTGAATCAGGATCCACTGTGGTTTCTAAAATGGGGTCGTTATGGACTGGACTCTGAAACTATGGAAAATGGTATTTTTACGTTTTGTGGAAATGGGAAGAGGAGTATGTGCCAGAATAGGAGAAAAAAATATCAATGATAAAAAACAGTTTGGGTGAGCTATTTGTTAGTAGATCTTAGAGCTACAACAGTAATGGCTGAAGCCTGAGTATTCATGCATGTAGTGAGAACCAGCACAAGGCTTATGAGCCAGTTTATTTTCACTCATATATGATATACATAGAGTGTCCAGAGCTCTCCTGTATACAGGAATTATTGTCATTGTGTGTACCTAATGAAAAAAAGCAGAGAAAGAGACAGGAATGAAGGAGAGGGAGGGGAAAAAAGAACAGAGAACAATATGAAAATACATTATTTACGATTAAATGGATTAGTGTAGACAGAACTATGTGGCTGTTGCTCTAATCAAAGCAGCAACTTCCATACAAACATTGGTCCTGACAAGGATTCCATAATGGCAAATATTGACATATCACTAAACAAAAGGAACAAGTTGGTGAAGCATATCAGGTAGCCCATCCATCATACAGACTCATTGCTTATAATCAAAGCAGCTGGTTCCATGGAGGTTAATGAATATCTTTGCTTATCCTCAGTCAAGGTTTAGAAACCCATCACCTCCAAAGAAAATCTTAACTATGTCTCACCGCAGCTTGCTTGGCATTCAAACTGCATGGTTTTGGCTGACTGCTGCAAAAGCATATAAAAGTCCTAACTGTTGTGAAGCTGACACAAAAATGGGCTTTTGAAGAACAGCAGTATCATGGGAATAGGCGGTAATCTTCTCTCAGAAATTAGCTTTTAATTCTTTGATCATGGAAACATTGACAGAGTGAAGCAGATATTTTCACAGTGCTGTTGAGCATGGTTTCAAATGTGTAAAGCACAAGTGCATTTGTGTGTGGTGTGAACATATGTATCCATATGTGTATGTAACTGCATTGTCTGTATGCTTGTAATTAAGTCCCTTTGACTGCACAAAAGACTTTGAAGAGAAGCTGCTATGAATTCTCGGGAGAATTAACTGTAACATACTGGGTGAATCTCTTGTCCCATTTGAGTAAATTTCAGAAGTCCCACCCAGCTTCACTAGAGCCAACTCTGTACTCCCTGTGTGTCCTGCAAAGGAAGAAGTGGGGTTTTCCCACATTGGGAGTAATGAGTAGAAGATGATGTGAAATTTCTGTCCCCAAAAGACAAAGAAATACAAGGAGTTTCTTCACTGTTAAGCAAAAAGACGAAGTGCAATCTGTGTCTCATAACTGCCATATGTACATCTGGAATAGCATCAGTGAGTGTATTTTTCATTTCCTATTTGAAATTATTTATGAAATGAAATGTAACTTTACACTTAAATCATGTCAGCTACGAGGAAGCAACAAGTGGGGCATGGAGATATTTTCAAATCAATAGGAAAAAAAATCCTTGCAAACTGATCCAAGAACAAAATTCCTAAGAAATAGCTTTAAGAGCTTCTCTGGCGCTAGGGAAGCTGAAAACTAAAATCAGTGCAATCTTTATATTTTAAGTTTATTAAATCAGTTCTTAATGTTGTAAGGAAGCAAAGCATGTATGCAAGGGTCACTGTAAACACCACACTTGTTCAGACCTTGGCTACCTGTTCCAGTGGGGCTGTAATGATTTCCACACCTGCTGCACTCACACAAAGAATAGGAGTAGATGTTTGGAATTGCTGTTGATAAATGCACTTGCTGCAACAGATTTTCTTTCTTTGAGCTCAAACTAACAATTAAGCACTTTCAATAATAATATATTTCCCCAGGTAACGTCCGACATTTGTCGGAGGCGCAAGTCTTACCAAAGAGGCGTCCCTGTTTGGGGGAGGAAAGTAGGAGGCTCTCTCGCCAACAGTCTCTGGTGAAAGTTCGGGGGTTCAGTTTTCTTCCCTTCCTTCATGCAAAGTAGCTACAGTAGTAGATGGCAACTGGTGGATATCAAGCAAAACTGCCAGTCTGTGCATCTGCCCGTCTTTGGTTTTTGTGTACGTCTCTCTACTTTAGCGTTGGAGCATTTTACACATTTTTGTTTACCTATCTTCAAAACACCCTTGTCAATAGAGATCTATTATTGCTCAGTAGCAAGAGGAAGACTAGGGAAAATGTGGGCCCTTTGCTGAATGGGGTGGGAGCCCTGGTGATGAAGGATGCAGAGAAGGCAGAATTACTGAATGCTGCCTTTGCTTCAGTCTTTACTGGTCAGGCCAGCCCTCGGGAACCCCAGACCCTGGAGGCAAGAGAGAAAGTCTGGAGAAAGGAAGACTTTCCCTTGGTGGAGGAGGAGTGGGTTAGAGATCATTTAAGCAAACTGGACACCCACAAATCCATGGGCCCTGATGGGATGCACCCACGAGTGCTGAGGGAGCTGGCGGATGTCATTGCTAAGCCACTCTCCATCATCTTGGAAAGGTCATGGAGAACAGGAGAGGTGCCTGAAGACTGGAAGAAAGCCAATGTCACCCCAGTCTTCAAAAAGGGCAAAAAGGAGGACCCAGGGAACTACAGGCCAGTCAGCCTCACCTCTAAACCTGGAAAGGTGATGGAGCAGCTCATCCTGGAGGCCATCTCCAAGCATGTGGAGGACAAGAAGGTGATCAGGAGTAGTCAGCATGGCTTCACCAAGGGGAAATCATGCCTAACCAATCTGATAGCCTTCTATGATGGGATGACTGCCTGGGTAGATGAGGGGAGAGCAGTGGAACATCATGTTGTCTGCCTTGACTTCAGCAAGGCTTTTGCCAACTGTCTCCCATAACATTCTCACAGACAAGCTCAGGAAGTGTGGGCTAGATGAGTGGACAGTGAGGTGGATTGAGGACTGGCTGAATGGCAGAGCTCAGAGGGTTGTGATCAGTGGTTGAGAGTCTAGTTGGAGGCCTGTAGCTAGCGGTGTCCCCCAGGGGTCAGTACTGAGTCCAGTCTTGTTCAACTTCTTCATCAATGACCTGGATGAAGGGACAGAGTGCACCCTCAGCAAGTTTGCTGACAATACAAAACTGGGAGAAGTGGCTGATACACCAGAGGGCTGTGCTGCCATTCAGAGGGACCTGGACAGGCTGGAGAGGTGGGCGGAGAGGAACCTCATGAAGTTCAACAAAGGCAAGTGCAGGGTCCTGCACCTGGGGAGGAATAACCCCATGCACCAGGACAGGTTGGGGGTTGACCTGCTGGAAAGCAGCTCTGCCGAGAAGGACCTGGGAGTGCTGGTGGACACCAAGTTAAGCATGAGGCAGCAATGTGCCCTTGTGGCCAAGAAGGCCAATGGTATCCTGGGGTGCATCAGGAAGAGTGTTGCCAGCAGGTCGAGGGAGGTGATCCTGCCCCTCTACTCAGCCCTGGTGAGGCCACATCTGGAGTACTGCGTCCAGTTCTGGGCTCCCCAGTACAAGAGGGATGTGGCACTACTGGAGCAAGTCCAGCGAAGGGCTACAAAGATGATTAGGGGCCTGGAGCATCTCTCTTATGAGGAAAGGCTGAGAGAGCTGGGCCTGTTCAGCCTGGAGAAGAGAAGGCTGAGAGGACATCTTATCAACGTGTACAAGTATCTGAAGGGGGGTGTAGAGAGGATGGAACCAGACTCTTTTCAGTGGTTCCCAGCGACAGGACGCGAGGCAACGGGCACAAACTGAAACACAGACGCTTCCATCTGAACATGAGGAAAAACTTTTTCACTGTGAGGGTGACAGAGCACTGGCACAGGTTGCCCAGAGAGGTTGTGGAGTCTCCATCCTTGGAGATATTCAAAAGGCGCCTGGATGCGATCCTGTGCAATGTGCTCTAGGTGACCCTGCTTGAGCAGGGGGGTTGAACTGGATGATCTCCAGAGGTCCCTTCCAACCTCAACCATTCTGTGAGTCTGTGATTTCATTTCACTCAAAGACAGCGGTATCACAAAAAGACACAGGCCAATACCTTCAATGTCTGGGTTGCAATAATGTGCCCCTGGTCAAATGGGAGGTCTACAAAGGAGCAAAGTTGAACTGAGGACTTTCTAAGTCCTAAGACCGAAGTTATTGGGCTATCTTTTATTTCTGTTCAACCTCAGCCTCCAAAGATTTACATGGGTTAACTTTTAGAGTCCTCAGTTTCAATGATAAACTTGAAAAACTGTGTAAAACCAAGTATGCATTTAAGTCTTCATCTCTGACAATTTAGAAGAGGAATAATTTTTAAAGAAATACGTAAGTTATAGAAGGCACAGTTTTGACACGAGACTTTTGCGAGCCAAAACCATGCGACTAACAGGAGTTTATGCTTGGAAGTAGCACAGCTTCAGTGTTTCACGGATGATTTTAGCAAATTAATTATTGAAATAATCATTAAGAATGCATGTCCTCAGGAGCCTTCCTCTGGCTTTCAAAAAGTTAATTACTTGAGAGTTGGACTTTTCTCCTGGAAGGGTTCAAGCAGACCTATTAGACATTTCAGGATCGGCAACATATCTGTATTTTCTAAACGTCTTGCGCCCAGGGAGATGGTTAGTTTGTGCTGCTGGAGGCATCTCGAGGAAATTGCCAGTGCTGTGAAGGGGTGCAAAAAGCTTCCGCTGCCCACACTAATGCTGGAGGTGCCAGTTACCTGTTGCATCCAAAGATGCTGTCAAGGAATAAACTGGTTGGGACCATTTCTTTGGCTTTTCTGTTCCTCTGAAGCAACACAAGTGTGCTTGGGGAGGGAAAACAAAAGATTTAGGCTTAGAACTATTTACTTTCAGCAGTTTCCACTGAGATGTAGTAAGAACAAGAAAGAGCTCTTGCTTCATAGTGCTGGTAATGGCTAGTTAATCTAATTAATGTAGACATTAAGCAAATTCCAGCCAATGTACATTAATTGACATTAGAATTCCATTACCTTACATTCCTTCATGTGCCTGATGAGAAAAAATAGAAAAGGGCCATTTAAATATGACTGCTAGAATCAAAAAAGTTGGGCCCAAAATCTGAGGGACACATAGGGCTGCTCACAGTGTCACTCGAATGTCACCATGCTTACGCTGCTGTCTCTGCTTATGTGAAATATTAGGGTTGGGCTTTGGTCGGGCAAAAAAGAAGATTTAGAATGTCCAAAATGATTTATGAATTCGTGTCTAGTTTGTCAAGTAGTTCAAGCTGAGAGAAAAAAGATCTTTTCTTTGAAGCTGGAACACAGTGTTTTGACATTTTCAAAGTGAAAATGTTTCAATTTTTCACTTTAGAACCACATTTTGTTTCAAAACTTATCTAACAATGATGCTTGAAAAGTATTCAAATACCCAAAATAAAGTTAAATGTTTTGTTTCAGGTCAGACAAAATATTTTTTTCAGTCCACAACCCTGTTTACTCAGAATATTAGTTATTTCCACAGTTCTACTCCTGCAGGCAATTAGCACAGAGCTATGCAATTGGGGCAATTTTCATTGCATTAAGGAAATGCTGCAGTGAAAACTGGACAGTTTTCGTGACAGTAACAAAGGGTGTAGTGGGGGAGGTAAACTGCAGGAGATTTTATGCCAAAACCTGACCTCACTATTTTACATTGGGATGATCTGTTCCACTGCATAAAAACAGTGGTGAGGCCTTTAATAGTACTGGAAAGACCTTCTTTGGCAAATCTGGCCTGCCTGAGAATCAGGAATGTCTGCATCCTGGATTTTTCATCCTGGGGTCTTCTGTGAGCACCAGCATTCCCACTAGAGAAGAATAACCCAACTCCTTTTCCTTTTTACCTGGAATTTATTGCTAGTGTTGAATTATGATAGATTAAATTACTTAACTTAGCATCATAGGTGAACGAGCTACAGTGAAACAAACAAACAAAAAAAATTAGCAAATGAAGCTTGAACTCTTCCGATTGCATGTTTAAGGTGAAATGAAACTTTGAGATCAACTGTCTTTGCTTGTCTAGATCTTTGTTTAAAACAGGCTGCTTTCTAAAGCCTGTGTTCTAGTATTTCCACATGATGGTTACCAAAATGCAAAAGCACGTTAGAAGACAATAGGAGTGCAAAATGTCTCCCAGTTGATGAGATCAAAGTCTTTAGAAAAAACAAATTATGTGACATAACCCATACTTTACCTTCAAGAGAAATCTGGGGCATGGTTTTTTTAAGACTGAAAAGTTAATACTCTGTTGTTCAAAGATCTACTTACTGTGTGACTGTAGTATGTCATTTGTGGTAAATTTGCCTTGGTGATCATTTATTTTCTTTGTAGAGAGAGGAAGTTCTAAAGAGTGGTTAGTTTCTATTAACAAATGTCACTGCTTTGCTATTTGGCCACGTTTGAAGAAAATGTGCTTACACAGTCAACCTGAATAGCTGTTATATGCTATGCGGCTTTCTCTTTTCTCTTCTGAAACTCTATTGAGTTAAAATTTAGGTGTGACTTTGTTCCTTCCATGGCTTAGGGACTCATAAACCTGGCTAGAAGGAGAAAAGTTCCTAAGCCAGTTTTCCTGACTTGTTTCTCTGAATCTTTCAGTCTTGGTCGATTTTCTTTCCCTCGGGCTTTCTTGATTAGAGACTGCAGCTCATTCCAACAGATGCTTTTTGGATGTGACTGCTGCTTTAATGAGACTAAGCTAACCCCCCGCCTCAGACTCATTTCACTTATAAACCCTGGCTGCGTTTATCACCTACGCCCTCAAAGGATTTACTCTGCTAGCTCCCATGCATATCATCATCTTCTAGGAGGCAGCACTATCTATATTGGCACCTGAACCACACTGCGTGCGGGAAATAGAAATACTGGAAATATCCCCTTGGTGCCGGCGCCATGGTGGGCAGGCGGTCCGGGGGGGGGTGAGGGCTCAGGGACGTTCATGTGACAAGATGGGGACATCGGCTCTAGGACAGGGAAAAAGTCAACAAGGGCCGAGACCTCACAGGTGGGATGGGCAGAGTTGTGGAGAGTTTGGGAGAGCAGGATGGGGCTTGCTGTTTTAAGGCTAGCCGGCTTGGTTTGCTTTCCAAACAAATAATCAGGGAGGGGTGTACACTGCCTAAGTGACGCTTTTAATCCTTTTTAAGCTCGACTGAAGACTTGCTGTCCTGATTGTAAGATTTTTATATGCAGCATTTGTTACAATCTCAGAGAAATCCAAAAATCATCCAAGGGCTCAAAAAGCAGGTTTAAAGAATGCTGAGGTTTTTTCTAAGGCAGAGATCTGATAATCCATACCTTATATATGATATGGGGAGATCTGTGACAGATCCAAGCAGTTCACCAGGAAAGCTGCAGTAAGAGCCATATAAGAATGAGGCCAGTGGATCTGTGCTTTTTCTGATGATGTGCTAAACCTAGTATATTAAAAAAAAAATCTTGTAAATCATGCATTTCAGATAGACAGTAAAAGTATACGCACTCTTGTTTCAGCAGTTGAAAGTATTGAGGTATTGAAGTAAAGCAAAAATGTCCAGCTGCTTCAGATAATTTCAATGCTTACTACATATAAAAAAATATATAAATGAAGTCCTGACCCAGATCTGTAAGTAAAGAACCACATTGCCAAGTGAAATCTTTGCATAACAATCTTTTTTTTTTACATCTGTTATCCCTAGCCCCAGGAAGTAATAATCTGATTTGATGAAAATGTCTGACTGTCCCTGAAGTGGCTGTCGGGTACAAGTCTGAGGTGAAGCAGTCCCTTTATGGGTTTGAAAGCATTTCACTGATAATCCATAGCATCCCTTTCCCTGCGTAGCTGGCATGTAACAGCTATTAATGGTACATTATAGCAGGTAATGCACTTTACTGTGACATTTCATTGTTTTAGGCGCTATCCCATTGTCAGAGATCTCTTATTAAAGCTTATCATTACATGCTTGACATTATTTTAATAGCTTTGGCAGCCATATATATAAATAAATCACAGACATACAGCAGGGCCTGAGCTTCTTTTCATGTCATTTCCTGACTTAATTCAAGACTAACTTTCTCCAAAGTTATCAAAATGTTTATACAATAGATGAGAACCAGTCCCTCTTCCCATTTATTTTTACTGTCTGTGTACGCAGATGGAGACCTCTTTTTCAAACTGGAGTCTGAATTGCACAGCTAATCCAAGACC
The DNA here is from genome assembly GCF_036417845.1 of Apteryx mantelli. Classification (NCBI taxonomy): domain Eukaryota; kingdom Metazoa; phylum Chordata; class Aves; order Apterygiformes; family Apterygidae; genus Apteryx; species Apteryx mantelli. Next base: position 31,795,216 of record NC_090020.1, read on the forward strand.
CTGAATCAGCAGAAACTGAAGACCTTTTATTTTTGTTAAGGATGGTGTTATCAAAACAGGAAGAATTTGGCTAAAAAAACAATGTGTCCTTTATATTCTTTGGCCTCACAGTTCTCATTGAACAGATAAAATGTTCCAGGAACTCTGTCTCCCTGTGTGGGTATGAAAATATACTAGGAAGATTTCTTTAAAGGATACTACCAGGTGGCTTGAGATCAACAATTTGATTTTGTTTTAGAAAGAGCTGAGTGTGAGAAAAACTGCTATGAATGGGAATTCTCTCTCTCCCTCTGTTCTTTCAAGAGAGGAGGGACAAAGCAGTGTCTCTAAAGAACAGAAAATCATTGTGCTCATTTATATTAGATAGGGTATTCTAAGAAAATGAGAATTTTTATAAATCGGGGGAAAATAGCCCTGTAAATGGTGTTTCTACTTAATCACAAGCTCAGAGGGGCCAGCTGAGACTCTGCGTCCTGGTTTTGTGCCGCTAGGACAGTGGAGTCAATCATGCAGCACGCAGGCACTTCCTCATCTAAAATCTGCAACAATCACTGAGTTTTTTCAACAACATTATGTGGACTCAACTTCCATAGAGCTCTTTGTCATTCACTAGTAAGAAAATATGTCAACACCACTCTTGGAAAGGATCTGTAATATCTGTTTATCATAAGTGACACAGCATAAGTACATTGTCTTCTCACTTATTTAAACATTTCTTAAAATAAATTATTTTTACAAAGGAGGAGTGGAGGTTCTCTTCTGAGAAGCATTTGTCTAACACAAAAATCCTCATACCCATTTGATCCCATACTTTGACAGCTCCCGAATCTCAGCCTGAGATCTTTAGACTTATTTGGGAAGTTATTCATTTTCAACCGTACCATATGGTTGATTGAAACCAATTTTCCCTGGTCTACCTGTTTTTAATTCAGAGCCAAAGGATTAATGTGACGTTTATATTTCTGGTATGAAAAAGAAAATTCCAGTTAAAATGAAAGTAACGGAATTTGTTAATAATTGCTACTAAATATTTATTTTAAATGAAATAGTGCTTGGTTTTCTATGTTATTATATTTTAAATTATATGCTGATTTGTCTTGTAAAATCAGTAATGACTTCATGGAGTTTTCATCAATGAAACCTATAAAGCAATTATTTGATATTCAACAAAAGCTGCTCCAAAATGGGAAACAGGCCAAGATCCAGAGTCATATTTAGAAAAACTTTATGTAATTCAGAAACTCTTAATTATTCTGGTGCAGATCAAAATGAACTGTGCTGATGTCTTCACTATCTAAAATCTAATGTATGGAATAATCTAAAATATGTCAAAAGCTTTTTTTTTTTTTTTTTCTGAAATGAATAATCTCTGGATAATGATTGAGGGGAAGACTCAGTAGTCTCAGGTAGTTGAGTAGTCTCAAGCTGTTTCATGTAGCCATGCTGGAAGAAGCAAAAGATGATTTATCATATTATTTTGGTTATCTGTTCTCAGACAGTATGCATGTGCATCCATTTGAGTGCACTGTGGTCACCAGGCAATCTGTGCTCTGATGTTAACAGACAAGCTGTTCAATAGAGAGAGTCGGACCGATTCTCTCTACTATTTTCCTTAGTGGGTCTGAACTTCTCAGGCAAAGAGCAATACCCTGGTCGTGTTATTATCATGTGCAAGAGTGACTCTTAACCCTGTTTCCGCTTCCTGTGGATTTTGAGGTGAAAAGCTATAGCTCTATAATAAAATATCACTGAGGTATGTTGTAGGGAATGGACACATATTGTTACAGGGTATATATTTTATTCTGATGCTTGACAATTGTTCATTAACAAAATACACATGGGCCAGAAAGCACAATCTGGTTTTGTTTTGAGGGATAGATGCTGGCACTAGGCATCACTTGCCTCCCTACCTTCTCCCAAACTGCTGCGTTGAGAGCACCGTAGGTTTGCTGTCTCATCTTAAGACCCATCCAAAGTCCACAGTCCAGATCATAAAGCGTCCTTGTTACACCTTAGAGAAATATGTGATCTTACAATGAGACTTTTTTGTTCTTATCTATGCTTATACTCACCTTGCTCAAAAGGGAGTGTTCATCTTGACAAGAGCCGACCTTCCCCAGAAGGTGAGTTACCGTGTACGTCACTTGTCATTTGCACTGCTTCTGTTCTGAACCACAAAAGACTTCCTTCCTCCTCCCAAGGCACATTTGCCTCTTTCCACATCTCCTCCTGAGTCTGATTCTCTGGCTAGAAATCAGTCAACCGCTGAAGGAATGAATCAGGGAAATGTTGGAGGAGCTGGACGAGCACCAGCATTGCATGGCAGTAAATGAAAGGTTTCTTGGAGATGTTAATGAAACGAATTCCTATGCATGGAGCAAATTATGGAGCTAGCTAAATTGCAACATTCTGCCTTTAAGATGCTGAATTAACTCTAGTTGATAAAAATCTTTAAGTTTCCTATCAAAATAACCAGCTCTTATCTTCCACAATAGCTTCAGGGCCTTTTTTCCTCCCTTTTAACCTCTGTTGCAGGCGCTAGAAGCATGGATGATTTCAGATCTGATGTTTCAGAGGCTATAATGAGGTATCCTTTTCCTGAAGGATCTCCAGCTATAAAAACAAATCTGCTTCTCCTCCAGCTAGTATCAGCAGGGGGAGTGGAAAAGACCTTTTGTGTGACTAAGAAATATGCATGAAGTGACAACTAGCTAAGTGTGATAGCATTTTGCCTCATATTGTCTTAAAGCACTTCCAGATAAGCTGCGGTAAATCAAGCTGAGGCAATTTGATATGTCAAAGGCCCAGCTGTCAGTCCCGCTCCACGTGCTGGGAGTTACCTTCACTGTACCAAAGGGGGCAGAGAGGGCAGTAACTGCAGGTTAGCATTGAAGTTCGCAGCCTGACATATTAATTTCAGATGCCTTGTGTTTAGTTTTTCATATGTGATGCTGGACCAATGCACTGAGAAACAGGCCAACCCATGTGCTTTCAAAAACAGTTAATGACACCTGGTTAAAAGTAGATAGGAAATAGCATAGCCCATCTCATCCTCCTCCTAGTAGTTACTGAGTGGTTTGAATCTCTGAAATGCTTCAGATTTTCTGTCACCTTTTTTAACTTTTGCATTACCTATTATATAGCTTATTATACAAAGAACACATTCTCTTTTCTTTGAACTTTGAACTAAATTGACCAGTGGGACAGTAATGGCTTCCACAGTCTAATTATGTTTTGTATGGGATAATATTCCCAGAATTTGCCACCTTTTGATTTCTTTGAATGCTTCATTGTCAGGCATGCTATGAGACAGGAAGGATAGAAGCTCCTGCTCTGCCTTCTCTTTAACGTTTTTTGTTTTGTATGCTGTCATCATGTCTACTCTTATTGACTGTCTTTCACAAGTAAGCAATCTGTCTTTTTAATCTATCTTCTAAAACAGTTTTCTCGTGTGCCTAATAATTTTCAGTGCCCTGCTCTCACCCCCGCCTAATTCAGCAATATCCTTTATGGGAAGAGGTGCTTGGTGCAGTAGTCAAATGCCAGATGAGATCCTGCCATCTATGTTTATTTCCCACACAAAAAGGAGAAGTCAGTTTAAACCCTTTGGTTATGGAAATTTCATAAAAACTGAAACTTTTCTTAATAACCCAAGCAGGAATAATATTGGGCTTACATTCTATTTATGAAAGAAATCTCCAAATCTCCAATATGACTTTATTTTGTGTAGCATTCCTGATGCCAGCTGTATCTGGAAATGCTTTATGGAATACATATTAGAGTGAAAGAATCCTGTAGTAAATAATGGCACTGAGAAACAGCATTTAAGGATAGGTCTGGAAGGGTGCTTAGAGACCAAACTCTCATGTAACCCAAGAGAAAAGTTTGATTGCTAAAGGGAGTGTGTATATTCTCATCCTAGTTCAGCTGGGGTGTGTGCTTTGAAGTGTATCTCCAAATTGCCCCTATTTACCACATTTTTGTTCTCATGGCAGGGCAGTCTCATCAAGAAAACTGAATGAGGAAATGTGTTTCAGCTGTGAATGGATGTCAAGCCCGCAGCCCTGGACTACAGCTAGTCTGAAATAAAATCCCTGTGATGTAGTGTGAACTTCAGGTCCTCACGGCCCTTGATGTGCTCTACCAGTCCAGTCCTGTTGTGCCACTCTATTTGCCAGCACCAGCTGGCCAGTACATGAGAGTAGCTGAGCCAAAGGCCTGAATCTTCCCATAATTTACGATTATGATTGACTTTACTCGTATGAGTAAGCCTCCCAAAGCTGTCTCTGCTAGCGGATGAAGTGTTTTATCACTGAGATCACTCCATATTCAGGAGACCTTTTGGTGCTTAGTTCCCATGTGCTGAAGTGGAAGGGTTACACAGGACATGGAAGTCAGAGGGGTTATAATCTGAGCATCATTCGGTTTATAATCTGAGAATTGTTTAGGAACAACCTCTGGATTTTGTGACCAAGGACAATAGAGCAATGCAAGGGTATAGAGCAATGCGGTAGATGATTTAGGGGAGCACAGGAAGGGACAGGGACAGTTTTGGGGCACAGGATGGGTTGCACCACCAAACAGTGCCTGCAGCAAGTCTGGAGTCACATCCCTGATTGCATGTGCATCCCAAAGGAGCCATATTTGTATTCCCCTCTGAATAATTTTGGCAGGCCCTCACACACTCCCTCAGCCACAGGTCAGTCTTTGTGGAGGCCAGGCAGGACTGAATCCCATATGGTACCTGTGGCTTATTGTAAAGGTCCTGCCCAGTGCTTTTCTGCAGCAGCACGTATTTGCCGTTTTTAGGAGGCAGAGCTGAGAAGATGGGGAATGAAATGACAAAGTGGGGTCATATCTTTTGTGCACCAGTGGAAATTCTTGTTACTTCATCAGACTGAGAAGCTGAAAGGCAGAAACAATGGGAGTGGGAACAGAGGAGGAGAGAGGAGATGAAGAGCAAACACCAAAGGAAAATACCTGGAGAGAGCAGTAAAGGAGAGGGGATGAGGTAGGATAGTGAACAGTCTAGTTGCCTACAAACCCCATTGATTAGCAACTCAGAAAAACTACTTAGTGCTGTATCTTTTTCTCCAGACACAGAGGGCAATGGAAATGCAATCTTCTGTTTGCAAAGCAAAGGCATCAGAGGATAAAGTTAGGGCACATATGGGAACATCTGTTCTTCCTGAAAGATAAGCATGCAATAGGATGGGAGATATGACAGAATCACAGGCATTGGTTTACTGGTTGTGCAGTAGGGAGGAATTAGTATTAAAGGCAGAAAAATGAAGGAGAAGAGGCTGAAGTTAAAAATAGCTACAGAACTGTAGGTTCAGCTTGTTCTAATAAATCAGAAGAAATGACCCTGCTTCTTCCTCACTTTTTTTCAAATATTACAAACAAATAATTTGGCCAGTTCCAGTACTCCTAACAACCTGTGGTCAAAACTGGGAGCAATACTGGATGAACAATATGAGGTGAGCAGATAAGAGTGGAAGAGAAAAAAGAAAAATCTTGTAGATTAATATGAACATATATAAGATAAACATAAATATAATATAGAAATAAAATAAACACATATGAGACAAATAGAAATATTTATAGATATGAATGTTTAGCTATAGTGTACTGTAGACACAGATTATATAGCCACACACATCTTGGTATTTTTTATTCCACAGCAGTGAGACACTCAGGCCCCAGTTCGGAAAAGATGGGTGCCCTGGTTAAGTGGGCATGTCAGAGGCAGTCTGGTCGATGTCATAAGGGCTAAAATGTCTGTTTAAAGGGTTTCAGTCTTTTCTGCAAATCATCTATAACTGCAGCATGTCAGCTAACTGTGTTCTGCAGGCCACACTGTTCACAGAATAATGGTTGAAAAATGGTGAATAATTAAACCACAAGAAAATCCCTAAGAGTTATAATTGGAAAGAACTTGTCTACGGCCGAGTTTTCTGCCTTAGCAAACAGAGATCCATACCTGAATGAGATGGACTGTTTAAGACCGTTATTAAGATCATCAGATTTTCTTTGTGGATACAGCAGATCTTTGAGGCACAAGTCCTTTCTTTGAGTCTCCCTGATGTGCCATAACTAATGTACAAAAGGCCGTGTGGAAACTAGCATCTGGTTTGTTCCATTTGAAAGGTGATTTTGATCCTTTGAATAAAAGGACATAGATTTGTGCAAGCATTTTTTTAGTAGGGGCAGTGGCATTTTGATTTAAATTTATGCTATTTTTCAGTTTCAGTTTTAGGTTAAAACTGTGCAACCATACTCACTTTCTAAATTCAATAGCGCTGGTCACATATCTTCCAGTTTGAGCCTGATTGACTTGTGCAGAAGGAAGCATACACACACACACACACATACACTGTATGTATATATAGCATTTTGCAGGACTGTGGCCAAAAATTTGAGTATACTGTTAAGTGTTAATGTAAGGAGCAGCTGGCGGATGCTGTTTGCTGTGCACAGCTGCTATATGTCCTGGTCTTACAAAGACCCCAAATAATGCCAGCTTTTCTCAAGTGCCATCTATTGATGCCTTCCTTATTATTTGCATATATACAAGCATGGAATATGCTTGTAATGCTTCATTTGAAGGTATGAGGGATAAAGGACATTGAGAAAGTGCTTTCAAAATATTTTCCTAATTCTTGTCATATATTGTTACCATTTTGAGGGGATTATACAGCAAATGACAACGTGTGGCTTTAAAATGAACTAAGTTTGGTTATGTTAAAATGACATTTACATCCTATTTAATGAGCTATAATATTTTTGCAATTTAAATTTTTCCTTTTGATCAGGAAAATAGTCTCAAAATTGCTCCCTTGATGATAATGTAACTGTGAGAAATCTATACTGATGACATTAGAGCACAGTTATCAGCCTCTTGTTCATACTGCTCCAAAGAGCAATGGGATCTTTTGCAGTGATTTATCCTCAAATATTCTTTCACGGTCAGAAATGCTAATCTCCATACAGAATATAATGAGAAGACTTCTCATACACAATTATCACTTAAGGACCTCACACAACCAAGTGAGGTGAAATTAAACTTACAAAATTGCATCATCTAGGCTGGAGAGATCTCTCAGTCATGGACTCACTTAGGACTAATCACTTCCTTGAGTTCTGCTTGCAGACAAGATTTGGTTTGACTGCTCGCATTGTCTTATTCTTCAATAGAGCTGGCTAAGGACAGGTTGTGGGAATCAGAATTTTTTTGCTAAAATTTATATGTCTGCAAATAAACAGGTTTTGAAAACAAAGAGATTTGCTCACTCATATGAACTGAAGCAGAATCTGTCACCTGCTGCCTGGGGTTGATGGGTTAACCTGAGTATTTAGTCCAGGAGATGAGAAATATCAGTTTTTATATTGTTGGCTTCCAAGATTCACATGCACATTTAATTTTGATTTAACTTTGCAGGGTTGGAAACATGTACAAAACTTCAGCATTGATCTGTTGTTGTTATATTCTCATTGCTTTCGTGACAATTCACAAACAACATCTGAAATTGTTTAGAAAGTCTTCATTCTTGCATAATTGGTAACTTTCCCCCATTGTTGGTCTAATAGACAGATATTTATGTGGTTATGGCAGAGGTATTGCAGGTGAACCTTCAGGCACATGAGCTATTTTCCTTTATGGATCACAAAAGGCAAAACTTTCTTTTAGGCCTGTGACGGCACTAAATGTAGATGAAGATCTGCTCAGAACACTAAAAGCTTTAAAAAGCATTGGAGCGCTTATCTCTGCACCTTCCAGCTACCAGGCAAGCAGCAAATGGTATCATTTACAGTGAAAACAGCTGATTTTCTATCTCTGTCTCTTGTCTCGAGCTCCACAAATTTCACTGCAACTGTAAGCTAACGCACTGCTACAAAGCACCTGAAAAATATGATGTTTAATTATTCTACCTGTGTAACTGCAGTAATGGGGAGCTTGAGAATTTAACTGAGAATAGACTAATGAACAGGATGTCTGTAATCCATCAGAGGATTAATCAGGGCTATGCAAGACTTTTGTGATATTGCATGAGGAGAATGCACAGATTGAGGTGTTCAGATATAGCATTTCTGATATTTTGCTTAAGATATTGAGCAAGAACTGAATCCCCATTGCTGATAACACTTGGCACTTTTATGTGAGCTTAAGATAGTGATAAAGTAACTAATCAGTTTAAAAGTTCATGAAAGAAGCGTAACATAAGCTGATAAGTAATAGGAGAACGTGCAACATAATGTTTGAGGAACTGGCTGATTATATGTAAATGGAAAGTGTCATCTGGATTTTTGTATTCTGGCTTTGGGGATGGGGACAACACTGGCACGGCAGCATTGCTGGGGTCACTGGTACACACCTGCAACTGTTGTAGCACCTGGAGAAAGAAACGCGTGCGATGAACCTGTGGCGTGTCTGGAGCAGGAAACCTGTGTGATGAACCTGCACTTCGGGGATGCCTGAGCCAAGTGAGCGTGTCCTGTAGGGACCGGGATTTGAAACAAGCTCTGAAGGTGTCTGAAGTGGCTGGAGCCCTGGGGCGACAGCAGTTCTGGCAGTAGCAGCTTTTGGAGCAGCGGTGTCGGAGGGGACAGACCCAGGGAGGAGCAGCCAAGAATAACTTTTTTTTTTTTTTTAGAGAGAAAAGGGAAATCCAAGCCAGGGAAAATTATGCTGCAATTATCCCCTCCTGTTCATTACATCAAGATTATTTTGAAAATGTGTGGGATACATATGCACAAAGCACTTAAATTGTGTCGAACTCTGTTAAGATGCGCCAGATTAAACCCTTAGTAACCATGAAAGAATTCACTAATGGCCTTCTCTTGATAGACAGTGCTTTGTCAAGGGTAATTTATAAACAGGGATGAATTCAAAGAACTGTATTCAGCCAATGAATAAGTATGTAACTTTTATTGCTGAATCTGATATACCACTGAGAGACTCTGAAACTGTAGGTTTCAAATTCAAATCATATTCTTTTCTGTGTGTTCAGATAATATAATCCAGAGGGCTTGGTTTGTTTACAGAGGTTTCTAGGATCCTTCTTCAAGGTTTAGGACCTTTCCAAAGTGTGGATGTGCTTCATTCTGTGGTCTGTATTTAAGGTGTGATTAGCTTTTCTTGCTAAGCACTTTTATGAAAAGTTTACAAGTGAAGCATGCAGAAAACTGTAGCCATTAGACTGGTTTCAGCATTAAAGCATTTATATAGGGAGAGAAAATGCTCTTGATGAACCGTCTTGAGAGATGAGAGTGAATGGGGGAAAAAAACCCCAAGCACTCAGGAAGAACAGACTTGTGACAGGCAAAGATAGCAAAAGATTAATTGATTCATTGGGTTTATATTCACTTCTGTACAACAGCATTCCTAGTTTACCCTGGTATGGCACACAGAGAAAATACAGCGAGGCTCATGCTTTACAGTCTGGGTGCAATCCTCAATTCTAAGTTTTAAAGGTGAGGATAAAAGGTATCTTTTGGTCTCCTATCGTCCTGAGCTATGTGGAGTAATAGCAAGCTTCAATGAGAGCATGGAGAGGCGTCTCCAGCTGTACTGACACCCAGGCATGAACCTTAACAGGGTGGTCTGTGGAGAGTATAGCGTGACCTCCAAGGATCAGCAGCACAATTTCTAAAATAGTGAGCACAGCAGGAAGCACAGGCTGTCAGTGACATTGTTGTGACAGATAGAGTTGGGAGACTGAGCTCCCGTAGAGGCATTTTCTTGCCTTGTTTTAATCTTTCACATCTGACTGAGGTACTGGCTCTGCTAAGCTGAATTGCTCCAATTATCCCGTTATTTCTGTCCCTATCGGCTCGGTAGGAAATGGTGTAATCTGCATCTAGTCACAGCACAAGATACAGGGAAGAGCCCTCCTTGACTTCAGAGGCATTTCACCTAAGTCTCCTCATAATGCTTTAATGAACATAATATCTATGTGCTAACCTAGAAGTCCAAAATAATTTCCCACTTCACTGGAATATTCTGTGGTCTCAGCCACATGGCAATTTGGTTTAAAGACTGTCCAGAGGATCAGCTGCAAGCCCCACAGAGCTGCCCCAGGAGGCAGACCTCCCAGGAGGAGTTTGGGACTCTGGCAGTGCAAGGCTGGTGACTGGGATGAATCAACTGCAAAAGGAGAGAGAAAAGTAGGATTTCTTGCATCCCCTTATCTCTGTGCAGATCCATGTCATGCTAATCTAATATCCAGGCTTAAATCTGACGTTTCAAATGAATAAAGAGGGCACACATACGTGCTGTGCAACAGATTGAATCTGTCCTTCTCAGCACATTGGCTCATGGAACATCTGGATTTATGTAAAACTTGGACAGAAAAAGATGAGGATTTGACTTACATTCCACACTGGATGAATTGCACTTTGTTGACATAAATCCTAAATAATAGGGTTTTATGGGATGGAGTGTAGGTGTCCAGGTGTGAGGCTGCCGTGCTCTCCTTTCTCACCCAGATGCTTCTAGCCCAGCCCTCGCAAGCTGAGGGAGGATGGAAGGATCAGTGTTCGCAGGTGCCCTGCTCTGCCCAGAGCTGCTGCTGGTGGCCTCCCTGCCCTTTGAGGCAGCACTGGCAGTAAGGGTCCCATCTTGCTTGAAATCTGCACCAAAGACCCTTTTTCTTGCTCTGTTCTAAGAGCTGATAGACCGAATGCAAAAATACCTTTTTTTCTTTGAGGTAGAAGTGGGTAACATCAAGCTTGAGCTGCTTGGATCTTTGTTTAAGGACCAAGGAGAGTCTGCAGGTGCCCACACCATGCAGAGGGTGGCCTTCTGGCCTTCCGCTACCCACTCGAGCGATCTAGCCCATCGCCACTTTCTCAGCTGGAATAAGACTAAAAGTAAACTGGGAGCACTTGAGCTAGTGTTATACTCAGGGCACAGCTGTCTGTGCCACTGCTTCTTTTGGTCCCTCCCATGTGGTTGAGCTGTACCTCCAAGCCAAACTGAGTATCAGTTTGGGTTTTGGCATAGGTAAAGGGAGGGCAAAGCACTGTGTGTGTTTCCTCACCAGTACATCTGCAGCGGTGACTTTTACCTGATTTTGTTTGTTAATAGAAGCTTCACAACAGTGAGTTCTCACACTAGCTCTGTCTCGTTCCCTCTTTCTCTGTTGCTTTCAAATACATGTACACACATATTGGAACAAAAGAACAAGCTTGCATTATACATTCATTAAGCTCCTGTAATTTAGCTGCAATTACATTTAGTGGGGGCACACACAAAAAAATCAATAGTGGGAGACAACTGCTCCAGGGCTAACTAATGAAAGGTCTCTGGGAGGTAAGGCAGTCAGCGTCTGCCCCGAGCAGTCCCAGGAGCACCCTTTGGATAGCAGCATTAATTTCAGTAGTTGCCAAACACTGACAATTAAGAAAGGGACTTGAAATTAAGGCCCTGCCTTTGTGAATGCAGCACCCGTTGTGGTTGTGGCCTTCAGTTAACAATTACATTGCCTGCATATGAAGGCTGTGGTGGACGGATGGCATGAGGGCCCACAGGAAATCAAATCTCTTTCTAAAACACAGAGCAGGGGGAAGGAGACATGTGAAAAGCACGTGTCCCCAGAGGGAGATTGAGTGATGACTGATGAATCTGGGAAAGGAAATCTGGAAAAAAGGGTCTTTTCAAGTGTTCTAGGTGTTTTAGGAATCTCGTCAGTGCAGGGGGCGGTCAGTCCATTTCTTGGGGAAGTGAAGGTATGGGTTCAGCGGGGAACGCTGCTCCATACCATGGTGGAGAGCTTAGTGACAACCTGTCATCTGAATATCAGACCCTGCCATGGAAGTCTTGACATATATTCACCTTGCAATTCAAGAGTACCTTTGCAACACTGATAGATGAGCATAGGCCTGACCAATTACTTATTTGCATTAGCATGGGCTTTACACAACACACTGTGGGCTGAGCAAATCCACCTGCGACCCTGGAACTACATTTTGGGATTGTCCTAACTGCCATTTTGGTCTCAAAAAAACCCTAGACATGTGTCTAGTGCTGGCACTTTACTGCTCTGTGATCATACCTACTTTATCTGGTATGTATGAATGAGGGAAGGAAAGGAGTGAAAATTAAAATACTTGTGTAGGGGAGCTTGGACTCATATAGATGCAAGGAAGATGAAAGGTCTATTAGTTCATCTCCTCCTTCCTCAGTGGCCAGTCCAGGTACACCTATCCTCACAGACACTCATTTTATCTGTTCTTAAAGACCTCAGTAATGGGGATTCCACCAACGTCCAAGCCCTCAAGTTTTTCTACCACATTAGTGTCCAAAATTTCCCAATAGAGAATTTTTTTTCAGGAGGGAAGGAGCATCTTTATATGCCTTCTGGGGCAAGACTTCTCTGTTGTTTCGTGTCTGTTCATGTCACTAGGTCAGCTGAGTATTTTACAATAGGTAGGGGTGCCAGTGGCATATAATTATGATGCTGACCTTGCAGGATCCTTACAGTTTACAGTAATGCCCTTGAGAGGGCAACAAGGATTACAGTTTCTATCCCTGGTTCATCTTGCTTTCAATGCAAAAAGACCTGAGGCATAGGAGGGAGGAATCAAGGCATGCCCTCTAATGCCTTAGTCTTGTGGTTGAAGCTGATTGGAGCCTTTAGTGGAAAGGAGAAAAGCTCAGGAAAATGAGCAAACAAGGAGCTGTGTAGAGGCTGCTGAGGAGGTTTAGCTGGAGATGGAGAGCTGGCAGGAGCCAGACAGAAAGGCTAGAGGAGGTCCTGCTTTTTAACTGAGAGTGATTCTTTCAGATGATGGAGATTTGCATCATCTGCATGACAGTGGTTGCATTTAGCCTGAGGGCCAGTTGTGTAGCTCAGCACAGTCTGTGGTCCTTGACAGCTCCTCTCTGCCCAGACATCTGGAATTTCATCCTGTGATTTGGGATGTGGCTCAGGCATCCCATGTGGGATGAGGACTCCACCAGAGCTTGAGGGAGCCAGGTGGGAAATTAACCTAAATCGATGGAGCATTGAGCTTCTTCATTGACACCTTCATGTTTTCAGTGCATCAGGCCCAGTGCAAAAGCATGTGTGTTTGTGTGCAGTAGAAACATTGATTCAGAGAATATTGACAAGAACAATGGGCTAGGAAACATAATGAACACTGACATCAGCTCATGCTAGTGGAATCATAAATGTCACCACTCTTATAAATATCCTAAAAGACTATAAAGAGTTCCAACATAGCATTAGCAGGAACAATATTAATAGTAACAGTGACATAATGAATGGGAACCCAACACTTAACCTTCATCAGAAAAACACCATTGTACAAAGAGAGGTATTTACAATTGGGAAAACATAAATACCAGTGATTTCCTTGTGTTTTTTCCTAGTAGGCTGGACTAACTACAGCTCTCCTCACAGAAATGAAGGCAAGTGTGTCTGTAAAGTCTGGCTAAGGATATTTCTCACATCCTGCCTTCAACCATCAAACAAACATCTTTTAATTAGCAATGCCTTGGCTTCACTGAGCACACTTGCATAGATCATCTGCAAAAATAATTTGTTTTAATTAAGTTTGGCAGTCAAGAGCACAATACAGAAAAGACAGAACATTGTTGAAGCAACAAAAGGTAGTCTGGGTTGACCCCTGCAGAAGAATGGAGAGACTTTAAGAAAGACAAGTAAATGGTGAGGTTTTACGCAAATGAAAGCCTACCTTGTTGTATCTTAGTCCACTACATCCTTTTATAGAACAAGAGCCCTAGCTTCAGCAATAGCTCATTCAGCTTTCAGTATGCTTGTTACAGGAAGAAAAGGACCCTGAAAAGGTTCTTTTCAGAGGGAAAAAGGTGCAGAAGAATGTGTACTGCATGGAAAATGGAGTTGTACTTGGTGGCTCTGCAGTTTGAGCACTGTCCTTTCCCATCTAGCTGTTTTTCTACGTTTGTGAGGGCAGCAAAACCACCAAAGAGGCAGTTCACCCCTCCCTATGGCATAGTCACTTTCTGATGCCCTGCTACAAACAACCTTCTGCACTGAAGATGGACAAACTACAGAGATGGCAGGCTCTGGAAGGAAGCAACACTGGAGCATGCCTTTGCCCTTGCTCTTCAGTAACCTTAGCAAGGCTTGGCAAGCTTAAGTAGCTGCAGGGAAAATTAGAGCCACTATAGATAGGCAGGAAAAGGGTTCATCAAGGACAAAGAAAAATCACAGGTCAGAGGAAGGAGTAACTGAAATGAATATGGTACATATTTATCTATCTACTAGTTCTTAATAAAACAGGGCATCATGTCTCATTGAATCCTGGGACAAAGGATTACCCTCAGTACACAGCACCTTTCTAGTCTCATTAGCTCACCTACACAAATCTTTATCTGAATTAATGCTTTTTTTTTACATCAGACAGTTTTCACAGAATTAGTATAAAGTGCTATTCCATAAAACACTCTTCCATTTTTAAATGTTCTGACATAGTAAAGTTTCTCCCTTACAGTTCTTTGTCTGTTGGTACTTTCTTTTCTTGAATCTAGTTTCTAGTTTAGAATCTAACTTTTAATCTAGTTATTGTAAAAAGAAATCTTTAACAGAAGCTTAGTCAAGACTTCCACTATAATGCCCTGAATTCATATGCTGGTAACTTTAAAACATTCTCTTTTGTTGAAGACTGAAAGATTCCTATAACCCACCTTGCATTTTTTTTCTCCTATTCCAATCTGACAAACAAATTCTTGTCAGAATGATTTTTTATTTATTTATTTATTTTTTTTTTTGCTTAGCAGTATTTCAAATCATTGGAACAAAGAAGTAGGGTATGAAAGGAATCCAAAAAAATCAGACACCCAACTCCAACTGCAAAGGAATTAAGCACATAGCTCCTCTACATTTCCATGAAGCCCCAGCTACACATTCCAAACTGTCTGTGGCTGTTAGAAAAATAGAACTGAAAGAGCTCTCAAGGACCATCATGCTTTTCCCATTCCTCAGAGTTGTTTATCTGCCTCTTTCTTAAAAGCTGCCATTGGTGGAGACAGCACAACTATTTCAAATAGTTGATGTGTTTTACTGTCCTCAGACAGAGAAATAGTATTTTCTTCTGCCTTGCAGGAGAATTTTATATCTTTTAAGAATTGTCGTGCCCCTGTATTCACCCTATCTCTTTTAAAGCTAAAATACCCATTTTTTCAATTTCCTATGTATTACATTTTTGAAAGCTCTGAACATTTTTGTTGCTCTCCTCTTGACTCTTTGTAATTAGTCCACAGCTTTTTGGAAGTGCAGAGTGCAAATGGGACACTGTACTCCACTTGGTCGAGTGAAAGGATTACTTCATATCTTGCTATAAACCTATTTAAATGCCTTTCTGTGTTGTCTGCCTTGTTCGCAACAGCACAACACTGTCTGATCCGTCATAACTCTCATACCATTTTGGCAGAGCTACTGCCTAGCTGTTCCTTCTCCACCCTGTATTTGTGAAGCTGCCTTGCACTTGTCTATACTCCATCCTCTCTTTTTTGGGGGAGTCATTTCTTCAGTTTCTCCAGGTTGTTTTTGGTTCTTATTCTCTCCTCCCAGTTGGTGGCAGTGCCTCCCAGTTTGCTTATGCATTGCATGTTGTCGGCAAACATGCTTTCTATTCCAGCATGTTGGTCATTAATTGCAAATCCATCATCTAGGGTAAATCCCCTATGGTGCCTCACTCAATACAACCTTCCAGTCTGATGATAAATCACTGGTAACGGCTGTCTACATATAGCAGTCCAACAGTTTGTGCCCACCCTGGAAAAGTTTTGTTGCTTGTTTATGTAAATGGCACTTTGTTAAGTTTGGTGTTTAAAAATGATAGAAATTGGGAAATAATTTGTGACAATCATTCAGACATTGGCTAAGATGTCAATAAATCAGAATATGAGACTGTTTTCTCTGACTTATCAGTGTGAGCAATAATCTTCCCATGTCTTTAAGTCCTTTCACTATTTGTCTCCTCCACATAGCCAAGCTTTTTTAAACAGTAATACGTAACACATTTACACCTAAATATTTTTAGATAATGACAGTGAAAATTCAAATTCGCTTAGAATTTCTACAGCTTTTGAAGGTGTTACTCATTATATAGCTAATGCAGATGCAGATATGTATGTTTAGCATCTATTATTGGTAAACACCACTGCAAAACGGCCTTAATTCCACCTTCTGGGGAAACCAAAACCTGCCCAATGTGCCTGGACCTCTTTGTCTAGACTTAGCAACAAGCACAATATTCGGTGTGTTGTGAGTGTGAGGCTTGCAGGACTGTGCAGGGATGCACAGCCTGCAATGCAAATTGCCTGATTTTCTCAGGCGGAAAACCAGCTCTGCACCCACGCAGGGAGAGGAGCACAGGAGTGTTGCATCCTGTCTCACACTGCTCCCGCAACTCTGGGGCACCCTCTGACCAGGCGCAGCTCCTCGCTGGGCAGCTCAGTGATATTTCCTTTATTTTTTCGCTCATTGCTACTGATCCCAGCATTATTTAAGAACATTTGTTCCAGTTGCAGCCTCAGAAAGGTTGCTATCTGAGCTCAAAAGATATAATTTAAGATAAGGACAGAAGCACTGCATATTCCTGCTCTGATTCAGTCAGGATAAAACATGATGAATCAGAGTTCATTATTTTGACTTTCATTGTATTTATGCCTTTTGCGAGAACTTCAGTACATAAGTGCATAGGCTAAACGCACACAGCTGGTGTAATAGCACAGATGCAGACTGGCACTACGCTCATCTTTCCTGTCAGTTCTTCATAAGGGCTGAATGTACAAATTATAGTATCAGCAATTTTCCATCGCGAGGGAGTCAGTGATGTCGCATTCAGAGACACAGATTCAAAGCGCAGCTCTGTTTCAGCGGTTCCTTTCAGCAAGCTAAATGGCAAGCTCCCTCTTAGAGTACTGCTGCTGGTTAATAAGCTGGCAACTTCGTCTTTGCCAGGAACCCAATTTCCTCCTTCAGAGCATCTCCTCTGAACCCACTTGCAAACCGTGTCCCTGGTGGACATTTTCCAGGGGAAACACAGCCTCCAAGAGTGATGAAGAAAACAACAGGCCATTTCATTTTCTTACCCACATTTTTTCTGTAAAGAAAGAAAGAGCTGTGTCAAAAGCCAGGGTAGAGGTGCTGGCATTTCTCCCGAGTTAAGGTTACTCGGAGTGTTGATACCTCTACCTCAGCTTCACTCCAGTTCAGACTGGAACAGCTTCAAGGTTTTTTTGTTTTGCGAACGTTCACTTCTAAGTATCCTTCTCAGTATCCTGCTCAGTATCCTTCAGAAAAAGATACCATTGTCAGGCCAGGGATGGGCAACGGTTATATTTAGAGGACAACTAGAACCTAAGGTGAGAGGGTGAAGAGAGATCACTTCTTTTCCTTACCTTCTCCAGGAAAGATAGACCTAGTGACCCAAGATCATAGTCCAGAATGACATGAATAATTCATATGGGAATTATGGAAACTTTTACTCATGCTGGAATGCCATTACTGCTCTTTCTTCTCTGCCTTTGAGGGGCATGGAGAATTTTAAAAGAAAATTATTGATGCCATAAGACAGTTTTCTCTTTTTAGAGCTGTGCATTTTTAGTGGCTCCATTTGTTGCTCATGGCATATAAAGCAGAGTTTCTGAAAATGTTATGTGACTTATCTGTCGATCCAAAGGGCCTCCTCTTTTGAACTGCAGAATTAAGTATTTTAAGAAGACATTGATTAGGTTAGACTGAGAACTTGCCTTGAAGGAGATTTGTGCATAGCATTATGAAAAATGTAAAAATGGTGCTATGATACACTGGAGAAATCCACATACTTCCTGGGAGACAGCATCATCCTCTTTGAGAGACAACCACTAGATAAACCATTTCTGATATACTGACACTGAATTAATATCCATGAAAGGCTCTGTTATCTGCTGCTTGATAACAAGAATGCAGAATTGTCTTTTAATGGTCAACTTTGTGATATAATTCCAAGATCTTAGAAGTGGAAGAGGACATTTTCTTTTTTAAGTTTTGATCCTCTCTGAAAAACACACAGGAAACACAGTACTACATAAAACCAGTGCATTTGTTAATAAAACTTTGCAGAAAGTATCCTTTGGAAATTCACATTGTGCCAGGTCAGCTTGGGAGGAAATTAGAAAGGAATCTACATCCACTCCAAACTATGCCAACATCTCAAAACCAATTTCATCAGGTAGTCCCATGTGGCTGTTTGACTTTAACCAGTTTGGCCTATAATTTAGGCTGGCACCAGGAAGGTCTAGCCCACTGTGGCCAACCAGCTAGAGAAAGTTGAGTAATTGATAATCTTAACCCACAATTATTTCCACTGCATTGACTTTTTTCAAAATGTTTTGGAGGTCACTCATCAGGTATTTTGCCTGCCATTTTTCTGTAGGCTCTAAAACTTGGATGTAATCTGAGAGTCCTGTAGTTAAGGGGCATAAAGCTGACTCTTGAGCCGCGCTGGAGTCGCCAGGAGTCACTGACCTACCAGTTTATTCTAATGTACAGACACATCAGTGTGATATTAGACACACACTCTCAAAGTGCCCCTTATGTATTCTAATGTTACTTTTTTGTCTAAGTACTTTCAGTGAGGTGGTCCGTACCACATGCCATATTGCTGTGATTTCAGTGTATGGCCAGGCCCTTTGGCATACAGGGCCAAATGCAGATGCAGGTGTAATCCTGTGCTATGTTATGGTGCTCTAGGAAATGGGAGGTGCTCTGTGGGCTGTTTAAGCAGTTCTCCAGTTTGTGCCTAACTCAGGAATTTGAAAGCATTAACATCAAAGGATGGTGGTAGTGTACCAGGTGACCGTGTTAGCACAAAGTGCAGGCAAAGGATAAGAATTTTGGCTTGATAGCATTTCAAAGGCATGTTAAGGTACATTAAGGTGCAGCTGTACATTCTCCAGTCCTTCAAGCATCTAGTGGCCACTGTAACATGGCTCCAGAGAGCCACCTGGCAGAAGAGGCTGACTCATACTGGCTGCTCCTTGTGTTCTCCAGAGAGGACCCTTGGGTAGAAAGGTGAAATACCAGGTGAAACACAAAGCTGTTATGCTTGCTCTGTCCTAGGAGGAAAGACAATTGCACAAGCCACATTTACAGGACCAGTTTGTGCAGCACTGCTGCTGTGCAGTGCAAAATGACAGAAGGGCAACCAAGGATGTGCCCTTGTTTTTAAGAAAAGAGCCAAGTACTTAAGAAAAAAAAGGTGTCATATATAGTATTTCAGCTCCATTCCAGCAAATTGTGTAGTTGCAAGACTAAGTGCACTGAAGACTTGAGCTCTGCACACTATCAATGGCACTGTCAACAGCATGGCATTGCCACCTATAGACAGCTAGGAAAAGGCAGTCTCAGACTGAGCAGCTTCACAGAGCTCCCTATAATATTTTGAGGGACAAATCAGAAATTCCATAGAGGCCAGAGATGTAAAGGGTCAGACATCTCCACCTGGACTGGAAATCCTGTGTTTTGTCCCTTAGATGTGTGGGACTGGGTCTCACCAAGAAGTATTTGCTGAAACACATACTTTCTAAAAATCAGAACTGTGTCCTTTCCACATCACCCTCCTTAGCACATCAGGCACTGGGGAACAGATTGCCTGCCAGTCTGGAAATGTTTTAGCTGTTCACATGTTTTTAAAAAAAACAGCAATAATTTGCAGCCAAACTAGTATTTGAGAGCTATGGACAGAGAAATGCAGGGAGAAAGTTTGGACAGCCCTAATTCAATTTCTTCAGAAATTCTCCAGTTTCCATCTATTTCAGATGGACAGAATAGAAAAAGTCGGAGAGGTTTAGGACTCCAGCTCCTAAAGAGGGATCATTATGGTCTAGTGTTTCTCATCGGTTACAGAGTCAAGCAGCTCTCACCCTGCTTAACTAGCACTTCACTTTAGGACAGCTTATATATAAAGACATCTAACCCGGACCTGCCATTTAAGTGAGGCATGGCTGACCCAGTCTGAAATAGGGTCTCTGCCTGTGTGGTTTGGAAGAGCAGTGTGTTATTAATAGCATGTCAAGAAAAAGCAAAAACGGGAGGCTATGGTTGAAGCACTGTTCTTTTGAGGGTATTAAGGGTCTTTGGTGTGTAGGCAGAAGTCACTGTGCTCTATTTCACCCTGTTCTGCAAGGGTCATGGTTTCAGGTGTGGCAGCCTATTTTTAAGCACCCAGATCTACATTTAAGCACTTCCATGAAAATGATCCGATAACAATTAAGGTCACGATTATCCTAGATTTGAAGTTATAAGTGTTTAGCAGGGCTAACAAAATGGCTGGCAATTAAGATGTTTCCCTGTTTATATAGCTACATGTAGTTAAATGCCTAACTTCTTTCAACCCCCTCTCCTCCCCCTTGTAAACATTTGAGTTTAACTTTTCTATACAGTTATAATTCTTGAATATTAGCCTAAGTCCCACTTAAAGATTTGTGAGCCATGGCAGGTTCTTAGGGACATTTTCAAAATGAGGAGAGATGGTCTGTTTTTGACAGCATGACATAATTCGCACTCTAATTTTATTTAGCTTTGAGAATTTCTAAAATAACTAACAGGGGGTAAAGTCTGTGAAATGAAGTTTGAAAGCAATATAACTCATTTTGTTTTCTCAAGCTTCTGCCAATAAAAATTAATAAAACAATTCCCAGAAAAGTTTCACAATCCTATAATGTTTACCAGTCAGACAGAAGTTATGTCTTTAGTGTGTTTTTAACATAGACTCACTATAATCAGGGAGCACTTTGTTACACAGAGGAAAAAAAGGCTTTGCCCTTTTCGCATTTAATGCATAGCATGCTCCTCGAGCCCTCTCATTTCAGACTCTACATGAAAACACATTATCATGAGGGTAAACCACTTACTTAGGCAAATTGCCTAAGCAATTCAAGCACTGCCAGACAGAAAACTGTCTGGGTCTGCTCTTTCGTTCATTGAAGTCAGGGTCCTTCAATGAGGAGAGGGAAGAGAGAGAGATCAGACAGAATGAGAAGGTTGTCTGAGAACTTATTTGCTCTTTGCAGTGTTGTCTGGAAGAATTTATGAGACGCAGGCAATCTACAGAGCTTCAGAAATACTGTGCTGAGCATTTTAGCAGGTCCTGCAAAACAAATTCTTGCTGACTGTGTAAATCTGTTTAACTTTTCATTTTGTGGCACATCACTTAATGCAGAGATGTCAGTGAAGGAAAAAAATCAAAAATTACATTTAATCAACAATTTAATCAACAATAAAAACATAACGAGAAAGGTGCATATAGAAAATATGTGTATAACATTAGACACTTATTGCTTGAGGCCGTTGTAACTGAGACATGAAATATTAAATACTGTACAGACTTTAGGAGAATGTTAGACTTGACAGGGGAAGAAAGAGGGGTTGGCCAACTTTGATATATTGCACAGATTTTCACAGATAGAGAGTTTGTTAAAAAACTTATTTATCGGTATCTTTTGACCAGTGTGATGCTGACATGGGGAATTGAAGCTTTTGAGCAGGATGGTCAGTCATGGTCCAGAGGGTGACAGGAGTCTCTGTTGAAAGGTCCTGGACTGCGCTGTGCATTCCTGCAGTCCTGCTGGCCAGTGGTCCCACATGAACACGTGATTCGTTGCTGTTGATTATCTTAAACTACATACAAATGTCCTGTTTATCTTAATTATGGTCAAAAGACTGTCCTGCATGACCATTGCTGCATCTGCAGAAACAGTTTTCACCAATTAGTTAAACTGATCTATGTGCAGTTTGGTCAATTCTGCAGCAGGCAATGCCTGAGGAATCCCTAGGATGCCCAGACTCTCCACCCAGGATGTTAATCAACACATTTAAGCATGGAAGTAGTGCCTGATGGCTGAGTGCCCCAGTGCCCCACTGTACCGCATCTGACCAGCTAGATCTGAAATCAGATTCAGAAGGAGGTAGGGTTCACTATGAATCTGCATTTAATTAAATTAATTCAGTTAAATTATTGCTGCCTTAACAGACTGCAAACACGGAAAATCCTATAGAAAATAAATTTGTCAGCCTTTAGCTCAGGATACAAATGTCAAGGGCAAGGACTTTTTAACTGACTTGTTAACAGCCAGCTATACATTTCACCATAACCTGTCCATTTCTCAGGCATATATTTCCCTCAAAGGCTGTTCCTTAATTGCTAAGTGCATACTGTGTATATACTGAGCCATTGCAATATCTGTCTCCAAAATTAAAATAAGATCACTGCTTGCAAATGTGGCTTTTCCATTATATGTTTCTTATATGAATAACAAAAGACAGTCTTGAATGGGATGACCTTAATTACAGAATGAAGGGGGAAAAAATCAAGCAAGAAGAGCAAAAAGAAGTAAAGGACCCCAGCCAACCACATGCACTCAAAATGAGGAAGCTCCAGAGTCCTCTAAATGTAATGAAATTTGTTTAAAATTTTTGAGGTTTTAAAAATAAACGCTGGCCCTTCCTATACAACTTGACTGGGTCTCAAAACAATTTACAATGAAAAGACTCTGCTATTATCTTCATTTCCCTGACCTCTGAGCACTAAGAAATAAATTATTCTAGGATTCACAGTAAACTCAGAACTGGCAGAACTGAAAAACTGCCCATGAGCAAAACTTTGGAGTGCTTCTCCCTTTGGGCAAGTGACTGTGTCCACCCTCAGTCACCACCCAGACCCTCACAGGAGATGGATGAGCAGGTGTGCACATCTGCACACACAGGATCCTGGTAGATGGTGCATAGCCAGTGTTGGAAATCACATTTCCTCCCCTGTCCTGAGAAAATTGCAAACTGCAAGGGATGGCTGCAGCTACCCAGATTATCGTCAGGTATTTGGCTTGTAGGTTGTTTTCTTAGCAATGAAAAAAAGAAAGAGAAATGTCACTACCCCTTGCATCTCTGATCATGTATCAGATTGTTTACACCCTTCTACCACAAGGATAAATTATCCTTGAAATACCAAGAGGTTCATAACATGAACAAATGACGGAAACTGTGCAGTAAGGTATTACAGGCAAATATAATCTGATAATCAGCACATTTAAAGGGTTTCACGTTTGAGAAGGATATTTCAAAAACACCTGGATTTATAATCTTTCTTGCTGTGGCAGCATATATATTTCTAGTCCATCCATTTCTTTGTTTTTTTACCTTAAGATCATTCCCAGTCTTTACAATGAAGGTTATATGAGTAGAGGGAAAGGCTTCCATGGCAAAATTATATTCCTTTTTGATGAAGTTAGATATCATTTACAATAGGGAAAAGAAAGCAAATTTAAATAGTTACTTTCAGGAGCAAAAACCATTTTAAATTACGATAGTATTATTCAGTCCATTAATCTAAATGACTGTCAAGATCCTCAGCAGGGAGTCAGTGATTTCAGAGCGGGGATGGCTCCCAGAGCGTTGAGTAGCCGAACCCCGGTGGTGAAGAGCGGAGGGGACACGCGAATGCATCCTTTCTGCCAGCCCCACGGTTCGGCTTGGGTGACAAGGGAGTTCCAGTGCCAAAACGGGAAGAAAGAAAATGAGACGCAAGCAAAAGAGAAAGAAGCAAAGCCGGGGGATACAGACAGAACAATTTATTTCTGGGCAGATATGTTTTCAAGCCTTTGTAGGCTGAAAAGTCTTACTCTGAACTCTTCACTTATTTATGGCACCTTATTTAAACAACCTTAATGGAAGGTCAAGAGCACATCAGATTGCCACAGTGCTCTTGTTTCTAGTCTGATATCAGGTTTCCCTCAAAGATTGCTCACCTAAAGGCTACACAGTAGTGGAGCTGAAAAGCTAGAAGGAGGAGGCGGAAGGAGAAACAGTAAGGCTGGCAAAGAACTGTGTTTTTTGTGATACCACAAAAATTCACACACTGCTCTACAGAGATTTCCACTTCTTTTTAAAGTCAGTGGAAGCAACATCTCTTTTACAAACCACACCTTGTTGCGTTTACTCTGTGATTTGCCTGTTTCTCACAAATCTGCTCTAGTGCTTGGCTGACAATTGATAAAATAGAAATGGATCCTCTTGTTAGTCTTCAACTCTACAGACCAATTTTCCCTTTAGCTTCCCTGGACAGAAATCATGATTTTCTGAGTGAGACATCTATTGGCAAGTTTGCTCCAAGTGTTCACCAGAAGGCAAGAGAGTTAAATTATAAAACAATACTTTGAACAGTTTCAGCTATATTTATGAAAAGATAAGAAAACAGTTACTCTGAATTTTCATGCCAACAAAAGCCATTCCAGCTGACCTCTGCTTTGAATAAAGATTATTTTCTAATAGTACGAATGATTTAAAAAAAATAACAACATAACTTAAATATAGTCAGGAAAAGGTTATTTATAAATGACCCTTAAGCATCCTGGGACTTGCTCCTTAAATGATTACATCTCTCCCATATAATTCTTCAGCAGTTGAAGGCTCTTGGACTCCAGCAATGTATTTAAGGCTACCTAATTTTAAGAATATATTTTAGTCATGGTGACTTCAGTGGGACCATTCATGTGTTTAGGCATGTGTTTAATTGCTGTATTAAATCAGGTCCTTGAGTGGAGGTCACATCACTGCGGAGAAGACCTTTTTTATCTGAAAGTTCACCATGGTATTTTATTTCCTTCTTGGCTGAACAGATCCTGTTCAAGTCATTCTGCTAAGTACATGTGCCTGTCTGTTTTGGGAATGACTCATGAAATAGAGCAGCTGAAGCATTTTTTCTTTTTTGTTCTTGCAATGGCCCCTTTGATGTGGGTTAGGTGCAGAACTCCTGGTGTTGACAAGTGCTTCCAAGCACAGCAATCATGAGGCGGAGACTTTGCACCTATAACATGGTGATGGCAGAGCCCAGGTGCTGCCTGGAGATCCCAGGTCAGCCTTGGGTGGCTCCTGAGGAGTTGCTGGTCTCTCAGGGCATGGTCTTGTGAGTGCCCTTCCATGAGCAGTATGGGTTTGGTCTTCACCAACAATTCCCACTGGAGGAGGTATCTTCAGGGACAGCTCTGGGGATAGCTGAGGGGTGATGGTGGTAAGTTTTAGGCTTTCTTGGCTTTGTGGTTTTCACTGTTGCATTTTCCAACCATGGGCATGTGTCAGCTGGTTCGGAGGAGTGAGAGGATCTAGTTTTGTTTGACTTTGTTGATATAACTAAGACAGGCTTGAGGCCGCCTCTGTTGCCTGGCCTGACTTTAACCCAAGGGACTCTGTACCGGAAGGTGGATGTGTGACTCAAGTTCTTCGACGTGTGAGAGCTTGAAAGCTGTCCTTTTCTTGCCCCCCCTTTCACCCCTCACATCAACAAGTAAAGTATCATTTAATATTTACCTGCCACAGAGTGATGTTAAGAGGCTTAGTTCATCATATACCTGTGGTGAGAAGGCTGGGATCCTAAGCTGGAAATCTCCAGATAAGAAAAATAAATTCTGCTAATTCCTCCTCCTTATGGATCAAAATTAGGGTCAGCTCTAAAGCTGCAAAACATGATTGCAAAACATGTTTCAATTACACACCTTTCAGCTGGGGGAAAACAGAGGCTGCCTAGAGAAGGATTTCAAGACCAATTATTTCCATTACTGGAGCTGGAATCACAGTTGTCACAACATTTAATCTTTGAGTCAAGCTATCGTTGCCATAGTTTAGGGCTATGTTTTCTGTTTCTTAAGATGGGAACAGATCTGAAGTCAGTTATGTGTGGTAAGGTAGAGCATGAAAGGGTATCATGTTTCCACTTCCATCCCATCGCTGGTTATCTGAGAGTAACCCTAGCATCCTAAAATGGTGTCATGGAGCGTCAGGGGCAGGGGGAAGGTTTGCAACAACTGCTGAGTCCTCTGCTAGGAAGAAAAATAATCTAGCAGATGAATTCTGAGCCGGTAGCTTTTTTAGGAAAAACTGTTTGGCATGGTCTTATAAAAATATTGCACTTGTTCACAACAATGTCCCCCAAGCACTGTGTAACATTGCAAGTCTACTTTCAGATGAAGTGAACTGTGACACTTACTTTTAACTGGGATTATTAAAATTAGATACCTAAAGAAATATTTAACCATCTGCATAAAATTTTCTGTTACTGAGAAACAGGAGCTTCTCCAACACACAAGTATATATCTCTGAAAATGATATCTCTACTTAAGTCCTTAAATACAGATTTCATTTGGCATTTAATCTGGACACTTTTACTCTGAAATCTCCATTAGCTGAATTTTAATTATCTAAGATCACAGAATCACAGAATCACAGAATGGATGAGGTTGGAAGGGACCTCTGGAGATCATCTAGTCCAACCCCCCTGCTCAAGCAGGGTCACCTAGAGCACATTGCACAGGATCGCGTCCAGGCGGCTTTTGAATATCTCCAGAGAAGGAGACTCCACAACCTCTCTGGGCAACCTGTGCCAGTGCTCTGTCACCCTCACAGTGAAGAAGTTTTTCCTCGTGTTCAGGTGGAACTGTCTGTGTTTCAGTTTGTGCCCGTTGCCTCGCGTCCTGTCGCTCGGCACCACTGAAAAGAGTCTGGCTCCATCCTCTCGACACCCTCCCTTCAGATACTTGTACACGTTGATAAGATGTCCTCTCAGCCTTCTCTTCTCCAGGCTGAACAGGCCCAGCTCTCTCAGCCTTTCCTCATAAGAGAGATGCTCCAGTCCCCTAATCATCTTTGTGGCCCTTCGCTGGACTTGCTCCAGTAGTGCCACATCCCTCTTGTACTGGGGAGCCCAGAACTGGACGCAGTACTCCAGATGTGGCCTCACCAGGGCTGAGTAGAGGGGGAGGATCACCTCCCTCGACCTGCTGGCAACACTCTTCCTGATGCACCCCAGGATACCAGTGGCCTTCTTGGCCACAAGGGCACATTGCTGCCTCATGCTTAACTTGGTGTCCACCAGCACTCCCAGGTCCTTCTCGGCGGAGCTGCTTTTCCAGCAGGTCAACCCCCAACCTGTCCTGGTGCATGGGGTTATTCCTCCCCAGGTGCAGGACCCTGCACTTGCCTTTGCTGAACTTCATGAGGTTCCTCTCCGCCCACCTCTCCAGCCTGTCCAGGTCTCTCTGAATGGCAGCACAGCCCTCTGGTGTATCAGCCACTCCTCCCAGTTTTGTATCATTGGATCCCTGTTATCTGAACAAGTGTGTTATCCCCAAATATCAATAAATTGTTCTGAAAATTGTCTTGATTACCACAATTTTTTAAATATCAGTTCACTTATACAATTTACACATGCTATTAAAGTTGTGAAGGTTGTTCCATGTTGCATGGTATTTTATTAATGTTATAAATCAATAAAACTTCAGGTGTATGAATAATTATGATCGTAATTATAATAATAGCATTTTTCATGTTGCTGCTGCAACATATAACTGAGTGACACCAATCTCTTCTTATGCTACTGTAGACATATTTGCATAGAAGTCCTTCTTTTAGCTGTAATGCATCTTTGTTTGTCTTTTCTGAGGTAGGAAAGGAGAATTTCAGATTTTCAGGTTTTAGAAATGTCTTATTGTAATTCCATAGCTTTCTTAACCTTCTTTGCATTATACAGAGTCCTATTTGAGAACTTTACAAAAAGTGCAATATTTTGCCCCAATTTCTTTGCAGGAATTTAGCTAGAACTTGTACCACAAATATACCCAAAAATAATTACTTCAAAATTTGCCATAAAATATGGTCACACTGTGGACTGAAATGCCTTGTGCTAACTTAGTTTATATCATTGTGTTATTTGTTTGTGGTTTGTAACAGATATAAGCAAAATTGAAACCAGACTTTTTTTATTTCCAAATAGGAACCTGGACCTGGAAGACGTCAGGTCTGCAAACACAGTTCCCCAGAGATGTTGAATACTTGGTTGCTTTTGTAACTACAGCAAGGGCTAGCTCCATAAATTCCAAATGACTAGTCTGTAAAACACTTCCCTGTAAAAAAGCTGGAAGATTAAAAGCTACAAAACCTACAGGATGCTTTAGGGAAAGTACAGGAGACACCAAAGCTTTTTCAGTATTTTGCACTGAAATAGTGGAGGCTGTGAGTTAAATTAGGATGTATAGGTCATAAGTCTTTTTGTGTGTAAGACTAAACCAGCAGAAATCCTTGTGTGGACATGCGTTTCAGCTCAAGAATAGTTCTCTACATTTCAACACAGATCTGTTCCTATTGGACTAAAGCTAATTTGAAATGAAACTCTTTTAAAATGGAAATAACAGTGTCTGTCCACATTCTTTACCTTAGTTTAACAGCTAAGTCTGCTGAAATTCATAGCTGGACTGTACACAGACTGACTAAAACTTAAAAAAAAAAAAAAGATAGAATGATAGAATTGTAGAATTTAGGTTGGATGAGACCTCTGGAGGTTCATGTAGTCCAACCTCCTGCTTGAAGCAGTGTCAGCTAGAGCAGACTGTTCAGGACTGTGTCCAGTCAAGTTTTGAGTAACTCCAAGAATGGAGACCCTGCAAACTCTGGGCACCTGGTCCAGTGTTCAACTGTCTGTAAGGTGAAGTTTTTCCTTGTATCTAATCAGAATTTTCCTTTTTCCAGCTTCCATCTGTTGCCTCTTGTCCTATCACCGTAAGAAGAGTCTGGCTCCATTTTCTCTATAACCTCACACTTAGTCGTAGAGAGCAGTAAGATAAAGATGTGCTGGACAGATCAAAGAGGAACTTCTGAAGGAAGAAGATTTCACTGATTATTGTTGGCATTGATTTACTTCTTGTGGTCAGAACACAAGTAACGCAAATAAGAACTCACATGTGGGTAATGGAAATACTTCCAACAGGTGGAGGGGTACATTATCAACACCAGTGGGGTGGAGGGCCAGGAGGGCCAGGAAAAGCAAAAAATTGCCCCAGCTCAGGCATTACACAGGGCCTTGTGATTTAATAGTGGTGCCCTGACAATTCACATGTGAATAGGCTAACTCTTACAATAAGGCAGAGTAAAAGCCAATGCAACTCTCCCGCACACTGGTTGTGAGAGCAATTGAAACAACAGCAATCAGGCTAACTTAGTTCAGAGTGCTCTGGCAGTTTCATTGCACATCAGCTCCATGATGACAAAGGCAACTTTGTCTGAATGCTTTTCTGCTGCAATGTTGGGAGAAGAATATGGCCACGATGCACACCTCTGCTAGCCCCCAGGGTGAAGAAGATGGCCTAAGCTGAAGGTATCATGATCCAACCAACCAGGTTTGGTAGTTAAACATCTCAGTCATGTCCCAGACTGGCTTTTGCAAGCTGCTTCCAGCATGGTTTGCTTTTTGCTACTGCTGCTGACCAAGGGCTCTCTTTCAGGGAGGGAGGTCTCCCTCTGCCTGCCCTCCTCCCATGCAGGTCAGAGCCAACAACTCCCACACCTGGGGGAAGGAGAGCAATCCTGGGAGGATCTTGGTCCCCTGGCCTGGCCCTGGGTGCCACATCCTTACGCTCCTTACCTTTCCTGCTCTCAGACCTCTTGGTATTTCTTTAACAGAACATTTCTGCCAGTCCCTGCCGAGGGACTGAAAATGTAATTCAGAAAGGCAATAGTGAGAGGGAAAAACCAAGCAGATGAGACT
Organism: Apteryx mantelli; assembly: GCF_036417845.1. NCBI lineage: Eukaryota > Metazoa > Chordata > Aves > Apterygiformes > Apterygidae > Apteryx > Apteryx mantelli. Next base: position 31,824,778 of record NC_090020.1, read on the forward strand.
GAACACCTGACCTGGGGTTTCATTTGTATTTTCTAAGACAAGAGTTTAGAGAGAAGGAGAGTACATCCAGCTCCTGCGCAAGCAGAGGGCCAAGATGCCCAGTGCCTGAGGATGCTGGCTGAAATGTAAGCTCCCATGTGCCCATGTTCATTTAAGGAAAAAGGAAAAGAAAGAGTTTGTGCAAACCACAGTACAGGGGTTTAAATAAATGACATCTGCTCCAAAGCACAGGCTGTAGTCCTGCCCTGCTCTGCGTAGGAATAAGGATACATATGCAATGGCTGTATTTTCTGTTGAGTGTCCTATCTTTCTCTTGACCATCGCTTACAAAAATCACTGTCACTAAAACACAGCTATGTCTCCCAGAAATTGTTTGACAGGGAACTACAGAAAATATCACATTCCCCAGCATGAGAGCATGGCATCTGCCTAAAATCTCAGTGGGAGTTTAGGCAGGTAGGTTTAGCTATTATATCCAGATGAATAGGAACTGCTATGGCTCTAGGTCAACATCTTACAAAAGTAAGATAGGAGCTCATTAACTGCAAGTATGAAGGCTCTCATTTTGTCTGGAAACCAGTGCTTCCAAAAACAGCAGCATGCCCAGTGCACTCGGCTGCAGGATTTAGGACTAGGATGTGGAAGGGATAACCTCCAGGTTGTCTAAAATGACTGGGCTGTCCTTTGGCAGAGACTTGTTCAAGCAGTGAGGCAAGTCAGATTTGGGGAGCTGACAGCATCACTGACAAGATGCTCAGGGCTGTTGAGCCTTTTGGGGGCTGTTATTTTTCTGCTACAGATTAAATTCCTGTATTTTCTTAATGTCAGTACTCAGGATATATTCCTTTTTGTTGAGGTTTCCTGCTGCAGAGACAATCCATCAACTTTATTTGATAAACACTTTATTTGAGGAATTGCTTTTATCTTTAAATGATCAAATAGCTATAACTCCCTCAAAATCAAACTGCTAAAGCCTTCCCTGTTAGTTTCTTCATGAGGTTCCTCAGGAGGACTTTCGCATAAGGAATCAGCCTTTGCAGAGGGCGATGGGAAACTGGTACTTTCTTTTCATGCTCTGTTGTTTACAAATGGTGACATCTGAGCAACTCAGCTGAGCTCATGGTCACTGGGCCAGAAACTGGAGCAATGCACAGTATGGGCCAGGCCTAGTTCTTTTAACTTTTATATATACATGTATTCATACACATACTTACATAGGTATAGCTATGGTCATGCTACCATTTCTTCTGTGCTGTCTCACTACTTCAGAGGAAATTCCTCTAATGACTCCCTTTGGCATCTGTTTTTCATTGTGTGCCATCTTCCAGTTGGCCCACTGTACCTTTCAAATTAACTTCAGGCCTTTTAGCAACTGAGGAAGGAAGAAGAAGCAAATAAAAGATCTTCAACATTGAATCTATATGTCACTGTGAATGTGTCCTCTTGTTTATCCTTGAAAGACTTAAGTTTCCCTGAAGAATTTGTTAGGATGGAATGCAAAGAGCTGATTGAAATGATTAAATACCATATTCTCCAAATAAATGTCCAGGCTGAAATATGTCTCACTTGAGAAACAAAGAGAAGGAAAAATAAATTTTAGTTATTATTTAAAAAGTCATCCACGGTCTGTCATTGTGCTATCAATGAAGAGCAGAATAAACATGAGCCAAGTATAATTAAAGATTAATAATACTAATAACAAAATGTAAGACAACAAATTTTATTGCATTTTCTATAGTTTATTTAAAGAAAGTGAAGTTACAACCAGGAAGGCTGTTTGACAACTACAGTATAATGATGCATAAAATATAAATTACTTATGTACCTTAAATCTTATAGAAAGAAATTGCTCTTTAGTATTGTAATTAAGAAAGCTTATTTAGAGTATTGTAGTTCCCTGGTAAATCTCAGAGCATTTCTGAACCTGCTTTGACTACAAACTTAGGTCTAATGAAATGCATAAAAGAAAAACAAAACAGAAAAAAACTCTAAATTTTTTATTTGGCTGGAGTGAATAGCAAAACTTCCAGCAACTTTTAAGCATTCAATAAATTATCCTATGTAGTTACACACACACACAACTTAAATAATTTACATAGATTTAACGTAGTCTTGTGCCATACAGAGAAGTGCACATAGAAATTTCCGTGCACAGTAACTTCATCTGGATCTCTTGAGGCAAGATTGTCTTCAAGTAGAAGAAGACGTCCCCTTTTCAGTATCCTGAGCAGGGAGATTTCTACAGAACAGATGAGAAATTAAAATATTGTTTTCTCTCTCATTTTGATTTTTTTTTCTAATTTTATAAATCTGGTATATTGGTCATTTTTTGAGGAAAAATGTTGTGCTTTTTTCAATTTAAAAAAGCTAGAATTGTATTAGGAAAGTATGTGTGTGTGCATTTTTATCTCTATAAGTATATAGATAGATTCTGCCCATATGCAAATGGTCATACCAAAAAATTAACATATCCCAGTAATGAATTTCAACTAGCTTTTTCTTCTTCTTCCTCTCTGTTTGTCCTCTTTCTCTCCCCTCCAGTCTGCTTGGTGCGCACAGATTTGTGCACTATATATAGCTCTAAAATTGAGTGGTGCCTTTAAAAATGCATCTCTTGTCAAGTTTTGCTGGAAGCGGCTCCACATGGAGGGTTTGCTGCAGTCAGAGGCTTACAAGGACTGTGAAAGCAGGCAGAGAGCAGGCTGGGGTGGGAAGAGGGGAAAAGAGTCACCAGCATGGATTTTTCTTGGCATTTCCACATGAGCACAGACAATGTCCACTATGTCCTTTGGGTTTCTCTCGAATCCCTGCTGTCCCCAGCAGCCTTTACCTGGGAATCAGCGGGACTTTTCTGTACTATTAGTTTAGTTTGGTCCTGGTTATGCACAAAAGGGGGGAAACCAGGCTCTTGGTGCTTGGGATTTTTTTCTTATTTATATATTTTTTAGCAAAGTTCAGCACTAGGTTGTTTCAGTGGAAGACTAAAATGCATGAGGATGACCAGGTGGTTAAATCTGTGGCCCAGAGAGCAGGAGACTGATGCTCTGGACCCAGCTCTTTGAATCTGCTGCTGAGGTCTGAACCAAAACAGAGGCACATCCCAGAGAGTGATTCTCATATATATGTAACATTTTTCCCATCTGCTATCCAGGATCGTGCCCCAAATCTTGTTCTCAGCTGTCCTGCTATGAGTACACAAGAATTGCAACCCTCGCCTTTGCAGAGGAAGGGCAAGGGATGGACATATGAAGCTAAGCCAGAAGTTATTAAAATATGCTTCAGTTGTATTACTGAGGTTTGAATCTCTTCAGGGTGACCTGGCTCAATTTTATGAATCCCTAGTCCCTATTAATATATTATACCTGAATTCATTTCCCTTTCCCCTGCTTCTTCAGATATTATTATGTCTTATTGCAGTTACCTAAATTCACTGTTCTAATCCCATCTTCTTGGTTATTAGGTAACGTAGTATGCTCAAAGGTGACCAGGTGATTGAAATTGCATTATTTGTTTCATTTAATATCCTGAATTAGAATGTAATATTTGAGCCATTGTGGAATGCAAAGCAAACAAAAACGACCCAAACAAATTCAGTATCAAGGAATATTTTTTCTTACTGTGATCAGACTGTGTTCCCCCAGGCATAATGAGACCAGCAGAAGTAACCGCCCTCGCAAAGCAGATCACAAACTATACTGACAGTCATTAAAGTGACTGAATTATTTCCTTGAACCAGTCCCAAACAGAGTATAAGACCACGATTAACAACAAGACTAAAGAAAGATCCAAGCAGCTTGCCACCATTACTTGCTTCACAAAAGTTCTGACTTTTTTATCTCAGTCTCCTCTATTAAAGGCCTTTTTTGAAACAAAGAAGGGTCCTTTTTGGTCTTTGATGTCACTAAAAAAGTAGTTGGGCTTGGCAGTCCCAGGGAGGCAGGCTGCCAGTTCCTGGTCGCCTCGAAGAACAAGAGCAGTCATCTACCTTCATCCTTTGGAGTATGGCAAACGCTACCCAAAGCAGGTGCGTGGATGAGGTCCTGTAAAAGATCTGCAAAGGCGAAAGCTATGGGTGGGCAGTGGTCTTGCCCTGGGAGTTGCTGGGAGCCCAGTGTGGGCTGGTCACTGGAAGGAGCATGGCACTGGAAAACCTGGGAGAAGATGCCTTCTCCTAGGAGGAAATCACATCATAGAGTAGGAGATGCTGCTGGTTGTATGATCTCAGGGCCAGATTTGGAGCCCGTGTTGATTTTCCCCCAGATTATCTGTGTTTTAAATTGCTTTGCTTTCTGCTTCGTTCATTATTTATAATCAAATTTTACTGCTGTTTCTGTAACATCTGGGATACAGCAAAAAACCTTCTGCCTTTAGATTCTCTCTGTTCTACAGGGTCTTACAAAGCCACACTGAATCAGAGCACTACTAGTTTGTGTCAATGTAGGAAAAAAAAAAAAAAACCTCAGTGGCAAAGAGTCACTGTTTTACTACTAAAATCTGAAACATCATCTCTTGTGAAGAAAATAGCCCTGTTGTGGACTACTTGTTTAATTACTTGGATTAGTATCAGATCTTTGGGATTTGTGGCCTCTCATGAACTAACAATGTTTTCCTCAATTTTACATTTTTATTAATTTAGTGTCAATGTTGAAATATAGCAATATTTATCTACATTTTTATCAGTTCATGTTAAAGAAGATGAAAATAAGTGAAAATATCTGCAGATCTCACTATTAGATGGCAGATGGAGCAGGTACTTGATCAGACATCAAGAATCATTACTTGGTTCATTTGTGTGAAATGAAAGAAGTTGTGAGTACAATCTTGTAAACAGCACTCTGCTAAAAGAGTTATTTTTCCTTTGGCAGCAATATTAGCATGTATCTTTAGTGTACTGCAGGAGGAAATGGCAAAAATTATGATGGTCATCTTCATTTTATTGCTGGAGAAACATGATGAGTGGTGAATGATTCTTAATATCATAACTGTCTATATAAAAGGAGACGAAAGTGTAACCGGAGAGCATTGTTCATGTTCATTCTTTCTGATATCCATCATTTTAGCATGCTGTTTTCTCTTACCTTCCTAATACTTTCACATAGGATCCTAGAAACAGGGAGAAGCTCGTCTTCAAATATTTCTGACGTGCAAATAACTATTCCTTGAAACAAACTGAAAATCAAAGACAACATTGTGGGCATTTTCAATAAAAAATACTTAGTTCAAATTAGTCTAAATATACTTATGTATTTGCACTCTTGTATGGCATAAGCAGGTGTGCAATTAGCTACAGTGTAAGTGTGGTCTATACCATACAAGTGCACAGAGAAAAGTGTGTTGGGGATGGCATGCACAACTTGCCATGCAATCACCTACTATTGAAAACCACGGCAGTTTCTGAACATGCAGGCCACTTCCATCTGCTGCAGCATTCAGCTGAAAAAAGCTGCAGTTGTAGCTACATTGCTCAGGAAAATCTGCATTTTTGGAACTGAAAGTGATATACACTGTACCTCTTCAGAATGATTATTGTTCCTTCTGATTTGCCTGTTTAGCTGTGTTGATAAGCCAGGTAATAAAACAGAAATTCAGCAAAAATACTGATGGGATAGTCTATCTGCTGATCTTTATTTAGTGATCTGGTAACATTATTCTGGTGGTAGCATGACAGTAGGAATGACAGCACAGAGAGAGATGTCCCAAACAGTGAATGCTATGGACGCCGTATGTTGCTCCGTTCTACATACTGCGTGTGGCCTCCTACCATGACCCCAGAAAACTCTCTTGTTCTCTTCAGTGTTGACTTGTATAGACAGAGATGCAGTGGGAGTATACTGCGTTCCATAGGAGTCATTTAGATGCTGTATAAGATGGAAGGGTTTCACTTCTTGTGTGGCCACTGAGGATTTGTTCTTCATCCCAAGAGAGCTGACACACGAATTAATTTCAGCAGATATCATTCCTTTAAAACAGGAGCAAAAAAGTATAGTCAATCTTTCCTTTTAAAATGGAAAATGTTTGTAGCATCCCTTGGGGAATAAAAGAAAGACTTCTTGGAGTCCATTTTCCCTGCACTGGGTCTGGATAGGTATACTTGGTCCATCACTGACAGCAGTCCACCTCTTAATATCTTTCAGTGAGGGAACTCAAGTGTTTGTACCCCATTATCCCATTTAGTTAGAATTATTTTTCTGTTGCTGAACCAATATCTCCTTAGTTTCAAACAAAGCTGATTTGAAATGCATATATCTTTCTAGCAAACATTTATATGTTGGAAGACTACTATCACACTCGCTCCTTTAGTTACTGCTTCTTAACCTAAGGAAACACAGCTCTTTCAAGTTTTTTACAGGGATCATGTTTTGTAGACCTCTTGATTTTCTTATTGTTCAATTCTTCTTATAAATTTGCTAAAGAATAATGCCTAAAATAAAACATGTTATCCAACTGAGGCCCCCCAGATGATACATACAAGAGAATAATTTCCTCAGGCATCTTATGCACAACATTCCACCAGTATATTACAAAATGAGACTTCCCCCTTTCCCAGCAACATCACACTGCTGGCTTGGGTTAGGTTTGACATCAGCTGTAATTCACAAATCCTTTTCCACTTTATCGCAGCTTGCTAGTTAGTCCTCTTTTCATTTCTGTGCATTCTGCTTCCTCATCAAAATACTTTGCACTTGCAACTATTGATTTTCATCTTTAATTTCAGGCTATTGCTTCAATTTATTAGCAATTTTGATCCTGTTCTTCAACATAATTGAACCTTCCCAGCTCATTGTTATCCACAAATTACAAGTGTGCTCTTTAGACCAAGTCATTAATGAAAATGTTGAATGAAGCAAACTCTACAGAGACACCTATATGGCTTCACTAGAACATGATGCCAGTTAGCAATCCATTGATAAGTCACTGATAAGACATCATGCCTTATATAAGATATAGATATAGATATAGATATAGATATAAGATACAATGCATTATGCATTCTTGACCAACCAGTTGTGTATGCACATTGTGTGATTTTTTTCTGTACTGTATTTTCTTTTACTTAGGAGCAAATCAGGTCCAAGACTGTGTAAAAGTCTTACTAAAGTCATTATATGTCATGCTGAATGCTTTTCTTTTTTTCACTTGGCTAGTTATCACCTCAAAGAGGTAACCAGATTGGTTTGACATGATATATTCTTGACAAATCAATGGCTGCATTTTATCAGCTTTGTTATTCTCTAGGTGCTTATGAATTGATTATGTAATCATCTGTTTTAGCATCTTCCAGGTATTAAAGTTAGCCTGACAAATCTGCTCCCTAGGTCACATTGTTTTCCCTTTTATTAATGATAGGTACTAAAGCTGACCCCCAGCCCTTAGAGGTTTTCTCTGTCCTTCACAAGTTCTTGAAGTTAATCACTATTGCTTCAGAAAATGCTTTGTCTACTCTTTAAGTTCTCTATGGTGAATTTCAGAGGCCTCTTTACCTTGAATGCTTATAAATTATCTAAATATTCTTTAACCAATTCTTTTCTTACTGTGGCCCATATTTATCATTGTGTTAAAAGTATTTTCACCATGCAATCACCAGCAGCCACATCAGTTTTCCACCACTGAAATGAAAACAGAATTAATTCCCCAAGGTCTAATTTAATTTCATGCAACTAACCTGGGTGTTTATCATCTCTTCATACTTATTTTTAATCCAGTGACAGCATGCAGTTAATAGAATGGATTTTGGCACCTCCAGCTTTCTCCAGCTGTTTAAATACGTTGTTGTGGTTTCAGCTTCTTTGAACTGCCTTCTGTGCTACAGATTTGTTTTAACTGATTGTTTGTAGAATATTTTTAGTCAGAATTTGCTGTAATAGTTATTAATGGGTTACAGTTCATGAGCTACATCCATCATTATTTAATTAATCATTTCCAATGGTATTTTGTTTGGCCTTCTACTACAACAGCTGCATATCTCTAATGTTTTGGGGACAACAAATCTTCAGAAAAAAGGACCCTGGGACTCGGAAAGAAATTAGGTCTTTGGCTGTTGTGATTATTTTCATAATCTTTCAATATGTGCAGAAGGCAATGTGGCCCAGTGAGTGAGGCACTGTGCAGCATATTTTTCAAAACAATGTGTTTTTTGTGTGAAATTTTTTTTAATGGAAGCTGAGATAGAAAGCAACACCCATATCAAATTTTTCCCCGATGTATATGTGTTTCCCCTATCTGTGTCAATATAGCAGAAGTCTAGGAGTGGTTTCAAGATAGTAAAGTTGTATAAAGAGAGGAGAAATGGGAAGGAGAAAATGCAATGGTGAACATCCTGCAAAACATCTCTCTTGAGGGCCAACGTGAAGGAAGGTCAGCAAAGATGTGGGAACAGGCTGCCCAGAGAGGCTGTGGAGTCTCCATCCTTGGAGGTGTTCAGAACCTGCCTGGACATGGCCCTGGGCAACCTGCTCTAGCTGCCCCTGCTTGCACAGGATGGTTGGATCAGACGATCTCCAGAGGTCCCTTCCAACCTCAGCAGTTCAGTGACCCTGCGTCATGGAGGGAGGGCTTCAGCACTGTCCTGTTACTCATGTGGCTCAAGCAGTAACTCATTTCTGATGAGGAGGCCAGAACAGTTTCCGTGATCATATCCTGTTATCTGTCACATATGCCTTCCCAAAATCTTTGCTGTTTCGAGCTGAAGTCCACCATGTGGGCTTCTGGGCCAAAGTTGATTTCTTAATTATAATGATAACTATTTTATGTTCTATTTCAACATGAGCAAAACCACAATATATCAAAATTGTTTTCATGGCATGTTGGTTAAAGGCATGCCCTGTTTCCTGCTTACAATAAATACACTTCACAGTGTACAGTGTTCAGTATTTCTTATTTCTATTGCCCTATTGTGAGCTTTTCCTTTGAGTGGTTGTTTTAATAAACAAGCGATTACTGGAAAATGACTTTTATCCCCAAACTGTTTCCTTTCAAGACTAATAAATCTTTCCTCAACTTTTTGTTGTATATTATTCCTCACCATAGCCGATTTATTTTGCCTTCCTTTATTCTTTTGGACAAGGTCCACATCGAGCCATGTGAAGGAAATAATGAATCGATTGATCAATTAGCAGGATCGATAGCTCTGTTTTGACATTCTGCATTAAGCAGTAACTAATTGCCCAATTCTAAATGCTTTTAAAAACATATCTAGGAAATCAATAACACAGTAACTGCATTTTAAACAGAAGAATGAACACAGTTATGCAGGAGGAAATGGACAGCCGTAACGGAGGTATGCACCACAGCAGTAGGGTTTTTTGCTATTTTCTCTTTTCTTTTATGTGTCTTCGTTCAAATTTTTTTCCTGACAGCCACTTCTGTTTGTATGAGGGAAATCAATAGCTCACACAGCTCTTCAGTAGCTGGTGTCCATGAGAGCTGTGGACTTTTGTAGCTCCTTCCTTTGATCATGGTCGCTGAAGGCCCTCCCAAAATGGGACAAATGGGAGCTATCAAGGCTAGAACACATCTTCCACACTCCACCACTTGGTTATCCTGATTCCCAGTAAAATGAAGACAGTCACAGAACTGGGAGATATACCCAGCATTGGTAACATTTGGTGACCTAGCTTACTCAGTCTGTGTTCAGACTTCCTATTTTCACTCATTCTTTACATTTTTCCACCCTTTGAGTAGTAATTTCTCCTGCCCTATTAAAGTGGTCTTTTGATCTGGGCTATAGCAATGTTCAACACATTTTTATAATTATCTCCCCTGATAAATATTACTTTTCTATGCACTTATCTTTTATTTTGTTATATTCTTTTGTGTGTGTGTGTGACCAGTCTTTCAACAGTAATAGTCAAAAATTATATAATAATGGTACCTTGATTTTCAAAAATCTCTCAGTGGTCAATTTTCACATTTGGTGCCCAAAGTATTTAGGGCACTATGAACTATTCCAGTAGATGTACTCCCCTCCTCTAACTCCTACTCCACTCAGTTTTTGTAATAGCTAACTTTACATCAAAACATTGTGAACATCTTAGGATAGAAGCAGCCAGAATAGATATAGCCAGAACTGATTTAGTAAGCAGTGATGTTCTCTGGTAAATTAAAATTCCTATTGTGAAATCCTGGCACCACTGATGTATATGGGAATTTTGCTATTGATTTAAATGAGGCCAAGATTTAATCCTCTTCTCCCACCTTGGGCACAAAATCACTTTATGTAAGATATAGGCTAACAAGTAGTCTGAGAGCAAATTTCTTGACTATAACTGGTAAAACACTTGAAACTTTATAGATGTCTATATAGTTGTGGTCTGACCACGTCCACATGGTATCACATTTTTGGTGAGTAGAATGCATGCTACCATACATTGGTATCATACTACATTTGTGCCACTCCCTGGAGATCATTCATCTCTTATCCTACGAGGTAGGTCTCACCACTCCATGTGTGACGTGTATGTTTTCTTGTCTGTGACAGATATCCTCAATGAGTGAGCAATTCAAGGCAATTCCATATAATATGCGTCATGTTCAGCAGATGAAGCAGATATATGTGTGTACTATAATAGAAAGTATACAATCCTTTTTTTTTCATTTCAGCTTTTTCAACATCTCATATACTACACAAAATACAAGTTGGAAATTGCTTATGTAATAGGTTTGGACTTGCCTGAGATGATTTAGGAATATTGTATGTTGGGTTGGCTACTGAGAATTCTGCTGCATGTATATGTATTCATACAGTGAGTTAATTCAATAACTGGATTGTCAGGAAATGTGCCTAGGAAGAGTGAAAATTGAAACCAGATATATACTCCCTTGCAGATATTTTAGACACAATACAAGAGCTGTTCAAGTTGATGGTCTGACTGCAGCTGCCTGCTGAGCTCAACAAACAAGCTTTAGTTATGGGTCCAGAAATGTAGGGGAACAAGGAATTTCGGTTAGGTTTAAAGGAAGTCCCATAAGGAGAAAAAGGGAGGCTAAAAGGGCATTAAGATGACCCCAGACTTGAGAGAGCACCTGAGAATTTAGCCCCATACCAGCACTCAGCAAACTGACTCCTTAGATAAGATAGACTTTCTGCAGTTTTAAAAATCTTTCCTCTTGTGTTGTTTTTTTCCTACCATTAAAATTAAATATTTATTTTAAGACAGCCATTTGGCCTGCCATATTCCCTTTTGGTCACAGTTTCCTGCAGGGAAGAACTGGTAACCTTGCCAAGTCAGAGCTGCTGGTCAAATGTGGTTACCTCTTGGAGTCCAGTAATCTAGAACCCATCTAAGAGGGGGTAATTCTAATACAATACACTAAAGAGGGTAAAGGCAGAAGCCTGAGACGAAGCGCAGAGTCCAAAGAAGCTATCACAGATACCACTTTTCCAGGACAGCCAGCTAATCAGAGAAATGATGGATGAAATGATGAATGATGAATTTTGCAGTGGTTAAATGGGATATATTGCTGAATCTGAGATAAGCACTTTGAGAATTCAGACAGTTGGGAAGCTATTTGATATGGAAAAATGTAAACTAGACAAATAGGACAATCGCATTTTCCAAATTGAGCACCACTCTGGCTGAACATCCAGAAAAATGTTCATTTCCCACTGGTAAGTCAGATCACTGGGCAATCAAAATATCTTTCTTGAATTCACAAAAGTTGTCAGGTGTAATTTGCAAGGACTCTTTGAAAATCATATGTCTATTTTACTAGACTTATAGATATTTTGCATTTCTGTTTGGTCAACTGCGACACTAAGACCTATGCATATGTGAATAAGTTGGATGGAACCTGGGATTTTTGCTGAGCATTACAGTATCTCTCAGGTATCTTTTACAATGTGGTGAGTATTGTAAAAGGTAGCCTAGTGTGAACTGTACAGTAATACATGCAGTTTCTCATCTGAAGTGTTAGAGGAAATCTTCCCACTGTCTGCAGTGGTCAGGCCCAGAGTGACCTCTGGTGATATTTAATGTTCACTATGTCTTCTACAAGGCTGAATACTGAACCTTCACAGGGGCGATTTCTCACAAGTTGTTCCTGTCTTAGACAAAACAGTATACCTCATTATGCATTTTGCCCATATTATTTATCTGAACTTTTAGAAGAACAGGAAAGTTGTGCAATAGTGCTAGAAGCATGGATGTTAGTCACAAGGATGTGTTGTCCCTCACTCCATGCTCCCAAACAGAGACTGAGAGCACAGAGATTTTGTCTCTTCTACTTCTCTGTGCTGCAGATACTATAGTGCCATAGCAGATACTTCCACATCTTCATCTATCAGCTGAAAGACAAGACATGACTTTTGAGGCAGAGACCGGAAGACATGGTAGAAGATTTCTTTCTCCACTCATGATCTTGCCCCTCCACTATAATTATTTAAAGAAAAATATATGTAAATATTTTAGTTTTTCACTTCTAAGACAATGTGATACTAAGAGAGCTGGCATGAGAGCCAGACATATCACATATTAGATTCTCAGGTAATGGATTCATTAAGAAAAATTCACCTTCTAATTTTAAGGATGCTAACATAATAACCTTTCTCATTGTCCATCTTTCTTTATTATTCATAAATTCATTGATTGCCTTAACTGTTTCTCTTTGTACTATTGACCTTCTCATCCATTCCCTTTAGCTCAAGAAGGCTGCTCTCAAACACAGCTTGTCTTCAGAAGATGACTTTTCTATTAGAAGTACATTTAAAATGACCATCAGTGAGAGTGACAGAAATACAGTGCAGTGTATTTCAGCGTGAAATTATGTGCTGTGGGAGATGCCTTACTGTAACATGCTTTTTCTCCAGGGTGCCCTGATGCTTTTCAAGTTTGCATCTTTCTGCAGCACAAATATACAGAATGTATTCAAAAGAAATATACATCTTTCTGAACATTAACAATCAGTCTAGTCTAGTGTTAGTATGCTGGACCCAGCTCATTTCTTTCTAACTCCACTGACTCCAGTAGGCTAACCTCTTGAATGAAATCAATTTGCTTTTTCTTTTAAATGCACTGTTCTTCCTGACTTGCATTCATGAAGGCAGAAAATATGAAAAGAGACTCAATATTCTACAGTCTCTAGCTCCAGGTCCTTGAGACCATCAACAAAACTACTCAGAAAATAGGTGCTTCAGACAAACTTCAGACAAATGAATGAAGAACTTTTCATTCATTGAATAGATGCTACATTGATGCATTGTTTTTGAACAGGATAGTTTTTTAAATAATGTCTAATCCCACACAAAGTAAGTATTATGTTGCCTTTATCAATCAGATTTGTAATCTTCTGAAAAAAACGCTTCCATGAGTGAAAAGTTCTTCATGCTAAACTTGAGGTCTCTAGTTGTAAATGTCTGTAAGGAATCACCCATGATTTGGGTAAGTCTGGAAGGGTTTGATTCTTAGATGTGGGGGAGGGAATGAAGTAGTTGAAGTCCATAATGGCTCAGATGTTGGAGAAATTATGAATAACAGGCAAGATATTACAGAGAAATACAGTAAATGGTGCAATCAAACAAATCAAACAAATACAGTCAAATGAAGGTCATATATCCAATAATTAAAAATGTAGGTTAGTACTTACATGATAGAAGCTTGTATTCTGGGAAGCAGCAACTCTGTAAAGAACTTAGAAGACACTGTAGATTACCCGGCAAACAAGAGCTCTTTATGTCAAGATCAGATTTTTGTTTAAAGATTTTGGTCTGCCTCTATTCATTAGTCACTGGGCTTCTTGCAGTAATTACTGGGTGAAATTTTAAGGATAAATAGAGAATGTCAGATTAGGGAATGACTAGTCCCTTCCATCTCTAAAAATCTATGACTCTAATAAATTAACTGCTCTGGTATCAAAATCTTGATTGCTTTCAAATAATGCATTTAGTTAGGTGAATCTCTCACAGGAGGCACAATATGAATATAATTATTTCCCTTATGAGTGTCCAGCTGTGATGTAAACAAAATTACTGCAGTAGATCAAAAGAGCCTTGCCCACCAAAAAAAACAGAAGAGAGGGAGTGAAGACAGTTTTATCAAAAAAGCTCAATCAATGTACTTTGCAAAAGGCTTGCATCTCTTATGTCTGTTAAGACCACTTTCACTACAAGGACCATTTTATTCTGTAGAGGCGGAACAGCCAGAGATCAAGCCTTATTCTGCAAGCTTGAATCACTCAATTTGATTTTAAAAGTCATTTGAATCTTTTAATAAGTATTAAACATGTCCAGGTTTAGCATGGGGAAATCATAATATTTCAGCATTCTACTCTCTCCTGGATATACTCAATTGAAAGGCTGTAACCAAATATTAAAGAAAAAGCCATCATTTTCCTAAAGTCAAATCAAATTGTGTTTTGTGGTAGCAGCACAAAATCAAATTGCCATTTATTCCACTACAGAGCCTATTCTGAATTGATTGGCCAATTAAACTATCACTTGCTTTTTTGGCAAAAATAACTGCCTTTGAATCATCTGGTTGCTGCTAAGTTCACAGGACCATGCAGGTTGCTACACATCCTTGCCTACCCTGGACAGAAAAGTGAGCTGCTGCTTGCCTTAATGGCAAAACAGAAGCCTTTGAACTAGCTGAGTAGAGCTGAAAAGCCATTTATTCCTCCCTTAGTCCTTCCAGACCTTTGATCGCTAAGAGACGAAGCATTCAAGACAAGGGTCACTTATGGGCTCCAAGTGCACTTTCCATAGACCCACCCCTCATCTCTTAAAGCAGGACTAGCATCAGCCAGGCTCCGTCCCCCCTTGTGACCACCAGTGCAGACAACACCATCGCTCTGCACAGCCCATCCCTGTTCTCTCTCACTGACAAATCAATATTCTCCTCTATGTGCCCCAACTATTTATTTCTGAGGCTAGGACCTTGCCCACAAAGCGCCCAAGCCTGGGCTTGTTTTTGAGCATGGGGGTCCTTCACAGCTTGCTCTTTGAGCAGGGGATGGTGGCATTTTGCAGCCAGGGCTAAGCCCCTGAGATGGGATTGTCATGACTTTCTAACTCTCTGTACAGCCCCCACTTCCAGGTTTTTAGAGCCTGGAATAAGCCAGGCCAAATTCCACCTACATTGCCGTGGTTGGCATTCCCCATTGGCCAAGAGTCTCTGAAGGCCTAGGAGCTGCCCAAGGTAAAACCAGATGTAGGGATGTAGATGGCTTTTAGGTAATCTGAATCCGCAGCAGTAATCAGTACTTCATATTCCCAGTGTCTTCAGGGAACGTGAGAACATTCAAGGCCCAGATAAACTAGATGCAGGCAGAGCTCTGCAGAGATTTCTGGGCCCTTGTTTTTGGACAGACAGGTTTTATCTTACTGCTTGGACAAGCAGGTAGTATCTTCTTTCTTCAGATATATATTTTAGTTTAATTTTATCTCAGCTCCTCTTAAAGATGTAGTTTAATGAACAGGAGCCAGCAGCTGCACTGAACTTCTGTAAGGTCATCCTCCAGAAAAAAATTAATTGCTTCAATTATCTGTGTAAATGTTTCTTTTGTGTGTGTTATCATAATAGCAGCATTTCTGGAAGGCTGCAGGGTTCTCCAGGGTTTTGGCAGCCAGCCTTTGCCAACCAAAGAGTGACTCCCTCAGAAAGTCACTGAGATGATGATGCAGAAGAAACAGCATTACCTAGAAATAAAAAAATGGTTTTAGCTATCTATTTTTCTTGGAAAATGCTCTGTCCTCTTAAAAAAACACCCAGCCAAGACAGCTGGCTGCAAAAAAGGATGGGGGAGAGAAGAGGAGTTTCTTTTCACCTTCATACTATTGTGCTGACAACTAGAAAAGCTCTTGATTATCAGAGGAAAAGACTGAATTTTGTCCTTTGGTCAAAGCATTAGCCTGCAGCAAGATTTTAACAAAAGGGGACATTGCTGCTTGCAATAGCCAGAAGTCAGACAGATCATCACTGCAGCTTGGAGGATGGTAAATAAGTGGCATTAGCTCACACTGGAATATGCTTTTATAGTTTTTATCAGCCAATGAACTGAACTAGGAGCTTTGGTCCTGGTTATTTTTCTAGGGATATAATTGAGATAGCCACTAGGAAACCAGATGCATTCCCCACCCCACCCCCCACCCCCCCAAAAAAAATCAAAAGAGAAACAGGCCCTTACAAATGATAATTCAGCCAAAGACTTAGTTTTGCTGTGGGGGTACAATACTTCTCTATACACTGAATAGAGAGATATCTTCTGGCAATAAGGACTCCTAATTTAGGCCCCTCAGATTGATGTCTCATTTCAGTTAGGAGTCATCCTGACCTTATATCCTGTATTATGCATGTTCTATATCTAGCTTTGTTAAGGAACTGCTGTGTCACCTAAGGTTGGGTCATTTAACTCCTGTCTCAGTTTCTAAAATGGCAAAATGTTGGTCTATGTTTTCAGTTATTTCTGTAAGCTCAGAAAATACCATAGAGAAGAGAGCTACAGGTAGATACTTTATCACAAATGGGGCTAAATTATGATTTTATTTTAAAGTAAGGATTGCATTTCTTATTTTACAAAATCTGTTTCTGTTTAAATCAGTGTTGCTTTTTTCTTACATGAAGCTCACTTAAAATAGAAATATTTTGTTGCCATAGCAATGTTTTTCCCTTTGTAATTCTGTTATTTCAGGTTCATTGCAAATTGCAGTGCATAGCTGGAATTCAGAGATGGAAAAGACATTTCAGATCATCTCCTCTATCCCTTGACAGAATACGGTTGATGTCTAAGGCATGTATCAGTGTGGATATTTTGTTCAGGGTATTACCTAGTGTCTTTTGAAGTGATCCAAAAAGTGACAAGTATAATGAAGAGTTAAACAATATAATTAAAATTTTTGTCACTATCCAAGCTGATTTGTAGCTTTCCAGTTTTCCCTTTCAGCCCAGATAAACAGTCCATCCTAAAGAACTTCTTCCCCAATTTAGTATACTGATTGATAATCAATATACTAAAAATAAAGTGTATATCTTTGGGTCCCCCTCCATCAGTTTACAGAATTTCTGTTGCTGTTATCAGAGAGTGTTTTCTACTGTCATCTCTAGCTTCATTTGCTTGACTCATGCCACTAGAAGACCCAGTTGAAGGTCTGGGCAAAACCTTCCATATCAGGCAACTGCCTTAGATTGAACAGATTTTTTTAAGTTCAGTGTCGTGCAGCTGCTGTTTATGTAACAGGAGTGCTTAAAAGGCCAAAACAGGCTTATACTTTCATTTTACCAAGTAGAAAGAAGGAAAATCCAAGGAACTAAATATAACCAAGGGGGTAAGAGGCAGAAGACAGGCACAGTGACTCAGAGAAGTTGGCTAGGATCCTACAGGATGAGAGGCTAAACACAGATCAGAAAAACAGATTTCCTCGGTCTCTCGGCAGTGCCCTGCCCCGTTTCCCGCCTTGCGCGCTCTCTGAGCAGCCCGCATGGCAGCTACGCTGCCCCAACCACACACCACTTTGCAATGAATAGTAGGAGTTGTTTCTAATCAAATGCATTTTCTTCACTTGTATCTTCCTACCCAAAGGCACTTCTTTAATATAATGTGATTTACAGTGCAGTGAGAAACCTGAAACATAGCATCACTGTCATTGTGGGAGCCGAAATGTACTAAGAGCTCTCTCCTCGGGGGAGCAGGAGACTGCAGCATACCCCAGCACACTGCCTTGTTTTTCAGTCCTCAGAGTTCCACTGCTGCTTGTTTCCAGCCTCCCCTTAAAGCCATCCTCTGAAACATGTTGTCAAATGGGCCAGCCAGGCTATTGCTACCAGGACTGGATGTCAGCATCTGAACTGTAAATCACAACTAAAAATGTATTTTGGGGCCTTGCAATGTTTACTTCAGTCACTATTTTCCCTCCCTTGGCTTCAGGAGGAGAGAAGTCTCTAATAATAACCTTATAAACAACTCAGGGCTTTAAATATGTCAGGGAGGTAGGCTGGCATAACACTGAGCAGAAATCAGCTTTATCAACAGTGTGGTACTCACTTCATCTGAGGATTAGATTAGTAGGACTGTTTTTATTACTGGACACTTAAATCTCTCTGTTCTTTCTGTCACATCATGCTTTGAGCAACTTAACAGTTTACTATAACTGTTTAATACAGTAATTTATGTTCACTGAAGTATAGTCTTCTCCCCACCACCCTTGTCTCGATATTTAACACAAAATCTGTAGGGAGGAAAGGAATTACAGACACCTGACACTCTCAAGGGCTGCTGAGCTCAAGGAGAAGGACAGGGCTCCTGGGGCTTAACTCTGCCAAACTGATCCCAAAAGAGGCAGCTAGAGAATTTGCAGGAGAATTCACGCCGTGCAGCCAAATCATGGTGCTTCTGCTTTTTTAGTGCTGGATAGAAACCTTCCTTGTAAAATATTGTCTCTTCTCCTTAAGTAAAATTCATCTTTAAATAAGATTGGTGTCTGTAAAATGGTGCAGTTATTTGTCCCTGGTTGTGGCTGTGCTCTGGGACAGTAACGTCATCATCATGCCTAAGTGACAGCCTTCAGCTTTGTAACAGCTCAGAAATCAAACAAAGGATTCCTTGCAGGTAAAAGCACGATGTATTACAGCTTCAGACAGAGCTTTGCAGTCAAAGATAGTAATGAATTCATATCCCTTGTGAATTTGGCACGGAAGAGGAGCGGTGCCACATACGTCAGTGAAGGTGCTTTGGGGGGATCTCCAAATCTCCTTCTACTCATGGATATATGGCTTTGTCGCAGGGTTCACCTCAACCAGCTATTTCCTCTCTGTCATCTCCAGGGTTTATCTCTTATCCGTCTCGTGTAAACACACCCATTTTTCATATAGATTAAGTCTAAAACTTCTGTTTTATATGAGGAAGCTCTTAAAATATGGTGACTTCTGACTGTAAGTAAAGCAGCCGGTTTTGAGAATCTTCCAAATATAAATCAATTGAATTGCACCTTCCCTTCTTGTGTATATGGTGCTTGAAAGAGAGTTACAGGTCCTAGCAGAAGCACACTTCCCAAGGGAAACAAAACCTTTGCAAACCAAATATCCCTATGGATCACTCATAAATATTTAAATCCTGCCTAAAGAATGAGTTTCAGAGAAAAATGAAGGTATGCAGATTACCAGCATACTCTCAGCAAAACCACCAAGTCACACAAATCAGTGGTATGAGTGATGTACTCCCCCTCTGTGTTAATTGAGACAAATTTCTTTTACAATACACATTCATTTACTCACGTACCAGCATACGGAGAAAGATGCAGCAAATTCTACCCTCAGAGATGTGTGTGCAACGCCTACAGAAACAGAGTCATACACACCCATGTAAGAATAGAATTTGATCTACGGGATAGAAACTTTGATTGATTGCTTAAAGTTCTTCTGCAATGTGAGAGCAGGAGGGAGAAAAATACTTTTAGTTTAGTAGAACAAGGAATGAAAGACTTTGCTGGTGGTCAAACAACGCAGAAAGGTCAAGTATTCAAGAACAGTGAATATATGGAGAAGAACAGGAGAAGATACAAACTTGTGCTTGATTATACATAAGAAAATAAAAGTGAAAATGTCAGTAAAAGACTCCTTAGTGAAACACAGACCCCCAATATAAACATTCTTGGAAGGAGAAAAGTAAATTTTGCTCATGTTAAAAGAATTCTTTAGACCTCTTTTTATAACCTCCCTGAAATCCAGGAGAATGAGGGCAGAATGCTGGCATTTGAAATGGCCCTTATTAAAGCGCAGCAAAAATCTCAGTCCAAAGGGAGCTTATTTGGTGTGGCAAAAAGTGAGAGCATTTTAGAACATCATTTTCTGAGCAGGCTGGGAGCACTCTTTACAAGACTGGCTTGCAATCATGTTCTGATTTTCTAAACGCCACTGAGACAGATGGGTGGCAAACTTCTGCTGACTGCTGTAGCTGTCTTTGACAACCCCAGCTGTGATATGTAGGCCTGCAGAGGCAATTCAAAGTGCACTAGGCTCCAAAGTGGCACACGGCAACACCTGGGGGTGTCCGATCCCCTCACAGGCACAGGAAGAGGCTCTCTCTTGTGTTGCTCCCAGGGCCATCCAAACAAGAGCTCCTTGACACACCTTGGAGGAGCCTCAAAGGCTGTGCTCATCCAGGCTACCCATGTTTATCAATGTGGTATTCCTGGCTTGGTGAGTAACTGTCCCTCCCCACTAATGAGGTACGTGCACCCAATAGTTGGGGGACCTCAGTTAGAGCAAAAAAGCTCTACCACTTACTTCTCCTTCCAGATTGCTCTTCCAGCCCCCTGCTGTGTTAATTACTATCATTTGACTGGATCGAAACAGTATCTGTGGATACTGTCCAGCTGTTCTAGAAATTGTACTACCATACAAAGAAATGATGGTTCTCTCCCCACCACGCACATACCCAAGGCCTGAGCTAAGTAATAAACCAAGATAGTGGATAGATGCAATGAGCAAACAGGAGGAGGAGAAGGCCCTGGCTAGCCAATACTGATGAGCGCAATATGCAGTGGTTACCCCACACCAGCTGCCTGCTTAACTGCTGTCACATCTTTTGTAGGAAGCATGATGGGGAAGAGCTTTAATGAGGAACCTGTTGGAGGGCAGCACAGTGGTGCTGAAGGCGGATCTCTGCAGGAACCTCTTCCCCTGCATGAAGGGCCTGGCTGAAGATGCTAAGATGCTCCCCACCGATGGCTGCGTTGGTGCCCTGCAACCTGGTAGCCTAGGGCAAGTGGCAGTCAAACACATTTCTATAACTGTTTTTGAGGAACAAGAGAACTTTTGATGTAAAAGTCATTATCAAAGAGTGATTCCTTGATTACTTTTTTTCCCTGCAGAAAAACCCTAGGTAATTAAATGCACCTCCCCCCACCCCCCCAACAGAGAAAACACCATTACATGCACAGCAAAAGCACAGAAGCCAAGAAATGCCTCAGCTAAGCGCACGCAGGCTTGCTCCCTTCAAAATACATGTTCTAGCATGCTCTTCAGTTAAGGAGCCACAGGAAATGACAGCTCTCAGAGAAAAGATGGATCTCCAAAAGCTCAGATTACGCTCAGGTATGTTGTAGCTTTAACCAGGTAACTAAACCTTTTGAGACTGATTCTTCAGCGTTAATACACTCTTGCCCAGTGTTTTACTGCACAACCCATACTCATTCTGGTGCGAGACGGCTAAGATTTTAAGTGCTTGCTTATGGGTTGTGTAAAAGAAGCCTGAGGTCTAATGATTTAATGTTAAGCAGTAGTTTCAAGATGAATGCTGGAAACTGGAGATATCCCTCCTAGGTATTTATGTGGTTTAAAGACTAAGTGAACTGCACGTTTCCATTTAGTAAATCTGTGGTCAACTTGATCACTTTAATATGGCAGCTGAGGTGGCAGGAGGAGGAAGTAAAGAGATTTATTGAAAAAGCATCAGCTTAAATATGTATCAGACCACAGAAAATTTCCAAAGATCCCAAAGGACAATTTTAATTTTTTGTGGCCATGTAGGTTTTCTTAATTTTTTTTTTTGGTAAAGTGCCTAGCTTAAATGGTAAATAATAAGTGATAATAACAACCAGCTGGTTCCCGTAGAATAGAAAGTGACTGACAGAGCAGCTGCCTTTCTGTTTTCTCTCCTACCCCTTGCCACAGCTTCAAAGTGACTGTTTAATGTGGTATATTAACTGTACTATTATGACTATTAGTTTTAAATCCAAAACCGCTGAGCAGAGATTTGATTTTTGGGGATGTGGTTTTCTAAGGGTGCTCTCCCACTTCTGAAACGCATTTCCCAGAACCTTAGCTTGTTGCAGCTAGTGTGCTCAGCCTTTTTTGGTCCTCCCTGCACAGCATCCCTGCATGAAGCCTCTCCAGACACCTCAAAGCAAGTCAACAAAGTGGCCCAAGCTTTGCAGGAAAATCTTTTGGAATTCTGTTTTAAATAGTGTTGTATTTTTCGTAGAGTTTTCTGAACCCTTCAAAAATATTGTCTTTGCACTTGTTTTCATTGTAGGCCTTCAAGACTTTGCATTCCCTAGAAGGAAAGAGACCCAGGAGAAAAGTCACAGATGATTTCTGCAGTCCCTAAAGTTGCCTGTACTGGCAAGTGGAGTAAGTGCAGGAGCTAAGTAACTAGTTGCAGAGTATTTAAAAGTTCCTGGAGAAGTGCAAGGAGCAAGAATGCCCTGTCATTCCTGAATTGACTTGGTAAATATAACTAATGGGGTAATGAAGACCAGAAAGGGTGGCAATAAAAAAGGGTGGCAATAGGAGCTCCCTCTATCTCTCCACTGAGAGATTTCCACACCAAGAGCCTTCCTTACTTAACAATAATAACTTACTTATACTTACCTCTCTGGAGTGTTGTGAGGCTTAATTAGTTAATGTTTGCAAAGTGCTTTGCAGATGCAAAGAGCAATACAAGTACTAAGTATTATTAACTGGTAGAAGACTTCCATGTGAGAAGTCCCTGCAGTCTATTAGAACTAAATTATTCAGGGAGTCCCCTAAAATTATGGGGCAAAGTGCAGAGAATTCTCCCTCAAAAACCCTGCAAGTCCACTTTTGCAGTCTTCATATTCGTACCCCAAAGCAGCAGAACTAGAATTATCTCTATTTGCCTGGCTTTGGCACAAGCACTATAGCCCAGGACAATCCGGGAGGAAAAGAAAGTCTGTGAGACCCTGCTGAACTGAGGACAGACGGCGGAGGGGATGAGAGCCCATACACAGCCTCAGCTGAGGGTGTCTGCTCTCCACCAGGCTTAAGAGAGGAATTCACACAGCCCGAAACAAATCACAGGCTCTTCCAAAGTTCACCCTTGCTTAAGTGACAGCTTCTCTGTCAGTCTGCCTTCCCTCTCTGCGAATATCAAATGCCATAACTACGAAAAAAAGGAGCTTACCTGACCCTTGACAGTCCAGCAGGGCCCTGTGGTTGCTGTTGCATCCAGGTGGGTTATCTCAGCAGACAGCTGGCAGGAGAAGTAGGGTGGGAAACTGCACCGGGGGGAGACGATGGTGGGAAAATGCTGAATTCTTTCCAGGCTTGGCTGTTTGGCATATATCTCACCAAGTGAAAAAGCTGCTAGAGTTTGCTATCCCACATTTGCTGGACAACTGCAACTGGCAAAATGGAGCAATAAATTGTTGTGTGACTTAAGAATGACTGATATGCTTTCTTATATGAATACATAAGCTGAGCACTACACACACCATTGACAAGCTGGAAATCTTCAGCTGGCAACCGAAAACAAACAAAACAACAAAAATATCTCAGATACAGGGCTGCAGACACTGCAAAGACTAGAAGATGATGTATTGCTTTTTAGTTTTCCATTTAATCTCCAGCACAATGAGAATTACTTGCACAAGTCCTAATTACAAACGTACAAGTGATTTTTTTTTATTATTCCTGTATTTTCTTCTTTTTCTTTCTTCTGCATGCATACTAGTTTTCCAGATGGATTGTCCAGTTGGCTGTGTACAATATTATCACACACTTTTACACCAGAAGGAAAGTAGATATTTTGGCATCTGAAAAATAGAGTGATATAAAAATAAGACATCCAGATAGTTGAGATTACTTTTCCAGTCTTGGAATCATCACAAACAAGGCCTGTATAGCTCAATGTTCATATCCCAATGCTACTCATTTTTGATATCATTACTTGGAAGTACTGGGGGACATTCATTCCTGGGGTCCTTCTCGTGCAGGAGACGCTTTGGCAGTCCAGGGGCCTTTGTCCTCCCTCTGCCCCCTCTGCGGCTCTGGGCAGTGGTTTTCTTCCTTTCACCATGAGCAGACCCTCGAGGGTACACCTAGGAGAGAATATCTCCATGGGAGACCTTTCTGACCATGTCCTCTGGGTCAGAGTCCCCACAGGCCTTTGAGCAGAGGAAAAGGTTGGATTTATTTTTTGTCTCAGATTTTTGGAGAAGAGAACGCACTAGAGAAGGGAGCAGGAGTGTTTCATTTTGCCTCATTCAAGGGGCCAATGGATGCATGTATACGAGCACCCATCATCCCTCTAATCTGGAAAAAGGCTAGCACCTAGCCATCCTGCTAAAGCAAGTGCCCTGGCGCTGGTGGCAGGTCAGCAGATACCAGAGATCTCAGTCCAGTGTTGCCCTACGGATGAAACATGGTGTTTCTGCCTACCATACTGAGTACCAACAAACAATAAATAAAATAAAGTCAAGCCTTATGTAGATTTCCCAAAACTATACCTACTAACTCTATGCTAGTTTCTGATACCTGTATACATAGAATAAATACGCTGTTTTTTTACAGTACTGCTGGGGTTCATATTAAAAATCTGCTTGGCTTGTTTGAATAATTGGCCAGGAATTGCAGAAACTATGCAATAACCATACACTGGAATCAAAGTCTGCAGGAATTTCAGCCACAAGTGTATTGCAAAGTGGATATGTAATGTTTCAAGTTTTTCTTTGCCATAATGACAAAAAAAGTGAGCTACAGGTCCCAGCAGCAGAACATTTTTCCTGCCAAAAAATATTAACAGAGGGATGTTCTCTCCTTCCCACAGAATCTGCATTAGTAATGCAGGCAAAGCAGCTTAATGCAGACCCAGAAAATGGCATGTGTAAGATATCTTACTAGGTGGATTTTCTTTTTCAAATAGTGGTACACGTTTCCTTTGAAAACCTATTTATTTTAATAGGTCGCCACAAGCTAAACAGCTGCCACATTTCCTGTCAAACACCAAGTTGGGTCTTTGTGGTTTTCTCCATTCCATCTCACTATAGATCAACTGATGAAGGCTCATCTCGTAACCAAAATAAATACAACCAGCATGTACGCATTTTCTGTGGTACTTTATGATCATCTGTTATTAACAAGCCTTGTGGTAACAAACCCTTTTATAATGCATTTATTCAAGGTTTGTCCTTCCCAAAGAGTGGTGAATAGTTAATTTCTCTTCTCTGCTGTACTTTGTGTAACTAAATTATTAATCACATTGATATTCTATCAATATGTCTTTCTTTAATGGTTAAACATGTGTTAATAATTCAAATATCTATGGGTGACCTCTTTGCACTCCTGTGATTTTCAAAAACCCCAGTGCTCTTTGAACACAGTCTATCATTATCATGTACAGTGCACAAGTTAAAAGCCTTTTGTTCCCTCTTTTCCTTCTTCTCTCCTCTTCCACTGGTGTGTCCCTTTCCAGGAGGTGTCCTGTTTGCTAGCAGCAATCTGGAGCTAGTTTTAAATGGAATAGCGAAGTTCAAGGGTGTTGAACTGCTGATTCAGTTACAACACTTCAACACAGAGCAAGCCTACTGGGCAGACTGATGAGTGCCATGCTGCATAAACCTCTTTACAGTCATCTGGTGAAGCTTTTCAATTGTGATTAAATTCATCAAGAGTCTGAAAACCTCAAAACTGGAGGTTTGCCTGACTCACAGGTTATGCAATTATGAGTTATTAGAGTCCAGCAGTCTAATGATGCTGCCAAGCCCCAAAAGAAGTTATGACTTCTTTAAAATACTGCAAATTAAAAACGCAGTTATGTAGGCTCTTCTGTAAGGCTTTTGCATGCACTGCCTACAACGAGAAGAGCAATGTTTTCAGGCAAATTTGTGAACCCTACAATGGAGCTAAGAAATTACCTGTAAATATAGAACTCTTCCCTCACTCCCTAAGAGAAATTAATGGGCATGTCTTCTCTAGATTCACTGAGGAGTGAATATGTTAACTGTTAGGTTTTCTGTATTTTACAGGTAAAGAAAAGGGCTAACTTCCCCAAACTTACAATGGAAGTCTGTAGCAGAGGCTGGAAATTGCAACAGATAATATTGCATCCCTGCCCAGTGCTTTGACAAGAAAACAAATTTCCTTTTTAGAGCTAAAATTAAGGAAAAACATATCACCTTGGATGCATAATGAGAATTGTTGGTCACCCAGAGAATTCTCATGTGAACTGCTGCAGTGGTTTCTCCCAAAGGATATGTTACAAATCTTGCTGATTGAATGTTCCAGATTCACACATTTGGAAAAAAGAAGCTGGTTCTTTAGGGTTTGGGGGCTAAGCTGGAGTTCTTGGAGCATGAGCTTGGTAAGCAAACCTCAAGAGTGGCATTGACACCTTTTCTTTCCTTGTCAACCCCTGTGTAATACAAAAGCAGACTGACTTAACATGGATACAGGCTCTGGAACTGGAACTGGAACTGACGTATTCCCATTGTGTGTAGGAATATACAGACAAAAATAAAGGTGTAGAAAGATGAATGGGAAATAGGTTTTTAATTAATACATCACATTACCTCAAAATCAGTTCTGTTGGATATATCTTGAGAACACAGTTTACTTTTTGTGAAATTAAGAGAAAGTAGGGAAGTGGGATAATCTACAAGGTGACATAACAGCTTTTTGTTAATTCCTTATGGCTTTACCTTAGAAAAAGAAGAACACAGACATTTGTGCAGGACTAACACCACCTTATAACCTCTGCTATACTATATAGAATCTATGTACTGGAGTACACTATTATACCTCCTATTTCTGTAAGGCACTGACATCTTTACATAGCTATTTAGAGTCCAGTACAGGAAAATACATATATTCATACATATATTCTATAAAGCCAGCATTTTACTCTTGTGCTTCAGTGACCTGATCTTACAGCTAAGTGCTTTTCCAAAATATGGCTAGAGCTTAAGCACATGCTTGAAATTCAAAGCCCTGGGCTGCAGCACACCCACAGAGAGCACCCGAAAGGACTCCCCGCGTGCGGCCCTCTGAAGAGGCTTTGGTGAGTATCAGCGTGTTTTGCTTGCTGGGACATACTCTATGCAAACCAACGAAAGGTTTTAAAATAGCAGATCGGTGTCAGGCTGAGAAGATCTGCTGACAGAGAGCCAGACTAACTGCCACAGAAATTTGGGATGAACAAAATACATGCACAAACCTCACTCTTTTTGCTCCTGTTTTCCCAAAGCAGCCCACACTTGTTAGTTCAAGACGGTCACCGTGCAATCAGCTGTCAGTCCACTCATCACTTATCCACACCAGAAATATGAAATTACAGGGTTTTGTTTTTATAAAATGCCTGCAGCCTGCACTGGAGAGAGAGGGACACCTTTCCTGACAGAGTTGCGGGTAAGGGTTTGAGTAACATACACCATGCCGCGTGGTCAGATGACTCATGGTAACCCTCCTGGTTTTCAGTACCAAGGGAAACACATATATCTCTGGATCTGCACATGCTGGAGGAATCTATTCCAAAACAAAGCATAATTCAAAGGTCACTGTTTTAAATATTTGTTATTTTATCTGTGCCTGCCTTTAATATTTATATCTATCTCCATGGTAAAAAAATACATTTTTTTTTAAGTTCAATTCTAACACTGTGGGAAACATTGCGCAAGGAAACAAAACTATACACAACAGCATTGGAGGTCAACATTAAAACAAAACCAGGCCACGCAAAGCTCTGGCCCAACTGTACAAGCCCTCCCAAAATGCAGTTGACATTAAAGAAGATTCATGCCTAGAAGGACTGCAGGGGCCTTTTTTTTTTTTTTGGGGGGGGGGTGAGGTAGAGGTCTCTGAATCCCTTACTGAACTACATGTAACACTGACCAAGAACGACATCTCTTCAACTGAGTTTTGAATTTCATTTTTGGCTTCGTAAAACAGCTCAGAAGAGCTGGCCATACATTAGGTCTCTGGAGTTATACGCCCGTGCACAGAACAATCTGTATCACTGCATGATCTGCCTTATAGTCAACTCATACCTTAAAGAGCACTCAAATAAAATTGTCAAAAACAAATCATTTTCTATAATCTTAAGCTATCCTGACAGCTGCCAACTCGCAACTAAAGTAAAACCTGACTGTACAAAGTCAATAGGAGCTGTATCCCCTAGCTTGTGGAGAATTCAGCCTTTTCCATAGGCGCTAGGTCATAAAAATAAGCATATTTCTCCCATTTGTATTTGCTCTTTTTTTAATTTTAATACTCTACATATTTAGGCTCCCCGTTGTATTCCCCTGATCAGTACTTCTGTGTGGACACTGCTGTCACTCTTCTTTACAGACAAACCATCTGAGGCAATGAAAGGTTAATTATCCAGCTGGAAACTACTGCACAAAGTACTGAAAGAGCCAAATTTTGACTAAGTATTTCCAGACCTTCACACCCTTATTTCTTTAGATGCCCCAGGCACTTTGTTCAGAAAAAGTCTTGTCAGAAGGAGCTGGCTGGGTGAATAAAAAGATAGAATGAACCAACTGAGATAAAACAAGAACAATTTGAACCTTAACCTAATGTTTTTACTGGATTTCCTTTCGTTTTCCCAGACTTGTCCAGGACCAAAAGTGCCATCACATCACGCCAATCACACAACACTGTTTTCCTGCTGTTACGCTCCCAGCTGGAAGGCAGCACTGCTGGCAGCAGCCCTTCTCCAAAGGTCACCCCGGCTCCATATCCCAGCTCAAAACAAGATGTTTTGGACCCTAACGCTGCCCCTGTCTGTGCCAGGTGCAATGGGCGGCTGTATCCTCCTCCTTTGCCTGCTGTAGCAGGGGCCGGATGCACGTATACGCAGATACATGTGGCTTTTGATATATAGGGCACTGGGCAGAGAGGCTCCTTTCCCTGAAACACCTAAGAAATGCCCTTGCTGATTTTCAAACAGCCTACAGCGCTGGGCTCTGCTACAGAAGACCCCACTTAGCCCTTGCTTTATCCTCTGACAATATGATAAATATTTGATAGCTGCCTATTGCCAGGCAAGTTTCCAGGGAGAAGGCCTGAGCGAATTGGCAGCGCCTACGCCACACATCCATGCACTTACGTGGAGGCAGGGCCGGTCCCTGCCTATGTCACTCAGGCCTGTTTGGGAAATGAATTTGGCAGCTTCGGTCCAGCTCCTGGCCAATTAATGGCTGCACTGCAAAAAAAACGATTCTGGAGCTGGCACCAAGCTGAAATTGCTGAGTGACGCGCTTGTCCCACATATGAAAGTTCAGATGAGCCTGGATGCTTTTCCATCTTCAGTTTTCTCTGCACACAATTACAACAGGAACAGTGGTGTCTCTACTGTGAGATGCAAAAAATACATAATGTAGAAAAATGTCCTATCCTGGCCAGCAATAAAGAATTAAACTCAGCAGAATTTTTTTTTATGAACTCAAACAATTTTTGTGAACTCAGAAAATACCCCTCAAATGAAAATTTTCCCAGTGAAAATGGCCATTTTGTCTTTTGGGGGACAGGGCTGATGTTTTCTGATTTTACTGTTAGAAGAAACATTTAAGAAAAAATTTGGGTTGAACCAACATATGGAAATGAAACCTTGTGTTTCAGATTGATATTTCAGCATTTCAGTATGATAAAATATGAAAATGCCAAAACTTCAAAGGAAGTCCTTTCATTGCAATTTCCACATTGGCTTTTCCAAAAACCATAGGTTCTGAAATTTTCTGCTCCATAAAAGAGGAAAGAAAACCATCTAGACAAATACATTAGGTCATTTTTCCATTAAAATAAGCGTTACAATACTACACTCTCTTGTGGCACGAAAATCCCTCCTCCAAAGAGCTCCAACATATTATATTTGCATAACAATGTCCTTAATATCACTCATCAGGGATCTTGGTTTTTGCTCTGCCCATGTTTTAGGAAATTCTCTCTTACTGCTGCAAAGAAGAAGTCATTTATTCCAAGAAGACTGGCTTTCCTGGTCAACACTCAGCTAATCAAAGTGAATTATCAGAGTGAGATCTGCTTATTTTAGAGCTGTGTATGATACAACAGAGGCTGTGGTGTCTCTTTACAAGTCTGATTTGTGTTTTGTTTTACTTCTTTGCTCTATCTGAAAAGTATTCAGCTGAAGTACACTGTGAAATTATTTAAGCAGATTTTCCAAGTAAATTCATTTGCAAATTGTGTGTGGTCTTGTTTTTAACAACACAAAGACTGTGGAACTGTTAAAAATTGTTTAAGAATTTGCAGGCATCAGATCCTCCTAGCAAATTTGTTGTTTATCCATAGTACAAAATCCACCACACTGTCTTTTCCTTTTGTACACAAAAAGGGAATGCATTCCAGGTATTTCCAAGAAACTTTGGCTAGCTCACAAGTTCTTCACATCCAGAATCGTTTCCTTCCTCAGCTGGTTTACTCCAACACCACAAAATGCACTAGATCCTCAGCCAGTGTCCTCATCGTGAGTTTGGGTGGGACAGTGGGGGTTTATACCCATTGAGGATTTGGTTCAATATCAATAGCAAAATGTCTGATAGCAGGGCTCAAGGACATCTCACTTACCTCCACCTTCCCTTCTTCAAAATGCCGCTGCAGCATCATAACAATTCTCAAAATCATCCTAGCCCTCATCTTTGCCATTAGGTTTGGAAAGGTTTCTGTAAGCTTATCACTGGCTCTGCCATTAAAAAGCGTTAATAAGTTCTTGAGACAGGAAAATGCTATGGCAAATCTTGATGCTAGTGCTACTCATTACTATACATCTGATATGAAAGCAAAAGCCCTGGAACAAACTAAGCTGCTTTCCTTTGAAAACATCACCCATTTTTCAGCGGTAGCTGTGCTTTGTCTTTCTGTTACTTCACTTTGTAAGGTTTACTGTCGACCTGGGATTTGCTGAACCTCAATTCTCTTGTTTTGGTTTAAGCTCAAGATTCCTGCAGAGCAAAATGTAACACAAAATGTGGCTCTGTGTGCTGGGGAAGAGCGTTTTGCTTTCCAGACATTCAAACACAATCTAGTTGTCTAACTTTTCAGACCAAGAGATATTGACAGGCATATTTCTGCATGATATATGTGTCTTACAGTAAGGTCTGATCCATGTTCATCGTCCAGGGACCTTTCTGAAGAACAACTAACATGCTTGTAAAATTTTACTAGTAGTTTGGCACCTTTTTTTTCATTTATTCTTCTCAAAAGTACTATGAATAGGAAATCAACAGTCTGAGGTTAGCATATGGGTAAAGAAAAGTCCTGCCTGTTTATGGGAGCTTTCCATCAGAGTCCTGAAATGGGAGGGCTTCTCGGCAGCCCTCCCTACTTACCCAGTGCATCTCAGGCTCAGTGAGGCACGGCTGCCACTTGCTGCCAGTTTCCTCTGCCTTTGAACACTTCTGTAGTAACAAATGCGGGATACATCTTGATGGTATTTAGCAAACAGCCAGGGAGATATTCGTAAGACATGTTTTCTGCCATAGTGCTTGCTCTCCTCAATGCTTGGTGACTCACGGAACAGCTTTCACGAGTTGTTTTGGGAGAAAGAACAGGTGAGAATGAGAAATTTCAGTCAGGGAGTCCTTGCACAGAAATCCTGAATTCTTCCCACGTCCCCAGTGTACTTCATAGCCCAGCTGATGCTTATATAAACCATTTGAAATCATGGAGATATACTGATTTCTACCAGCTGAGGATTTAGCCCTGTATTGTTTTGTTTTGATGCATTTTAGCATGACCATGGTCTTGGTCCATTTTTCTGTGCAAATGGAGGCACTTTTTCAATGGGAATCCCTGAAATATCAGTAAAAGAGAAAGACTGTGTTACCCAGAGACACACTAAAATTTGTATCATGCAAGGGTCTACCCCAAAGACATTAGCAGGAAATTACTTTGTCATCTGTGAGAAGTTTTTGCAAACAAATGGTTTTGTCATTAGAGATAGAGCTTTTTTTTCCCTTCAGCAAATTATATGGAAAATGCAGGTTTAGGGTAGCCAGACTTCTCTGCAGATTCAGGTGGGATTTGCTGAGGAGTTTCAGCTGAAATAAAAATGACAAAATAATTCACGAGTGTTTAAGGCATTTCTCCTGGAAAAAAAGGGAAGATGCATTCTCAAATGCTGTGTTCCCAGGCACATGTAACAAAAAGGGAAGGAGCTGTTCCACCTTTACCTGCTAGGCAGCCGCTAGAGCCCTTAGGCAGGTTAGATCCTACTCCCTGGAGAACCTCATCTTGCATCACGCACCCACCATGGCTCTCAAATAGCCCTCACTCCCAGCACGGGCTCTGCTCAACCTCAGCTGCTGATGCTTTTCCATTTTGCATGGATGTAATCATTCAGCCAGGGAAGAAGCAAGCATATGGAGGATCTGTGCAAGGACTCATATACATCTTGCAGGTAGGACACTGCACGTCAGACCCACCCTTCTGACTTAGATGTAGAGTTAATCTGAACTAGTGCTATCGGAAGGTCCCAAGACTTGAGTACTTCCATGAACCATCAAGCAGCAGAGTCACTGCACTAGTGCACTGAACTGGATGACTGGAGGGAACCCGAGGCAGTCTCCTCATTCATCTTGCCTACCTGCCCATCTGGCCATGATCCCACAGAATCACCCACACCAAAGTCATTTCTGACAGAAATTACATTCTGATGATCTTCTAAGATCTCAGGGATGGATACTCCATAACAAGGGCGACTATTCCTTTGCTATCCTTACCTTTAGAAAGTTTTTCCCCAAATTTCTTCTTACTATGGAAATGGAGAATAGATGATTCTCTTCCTCTTTACTGTAACCTTTTATCTGTCTGAAGACTATTATCTTGTTCAGTCTTCTCCTTTTGGGGCTAATCACTCTCAGTTCTTTCAGTCTTTCTGTGATATGTAACTATAACCTTTAACATGCTGGCAAGTAAGACCTTGTATGTCCTTGGAGATGTGGTTTTAAGATCTAGGTATCACACATACTGTGGTGTTCCAGCCACAGGGCTTTGGGCAGCTGTTGAAATAGAAGCACAGGAACTTTGCTATGTAAGTGTGGAAGTCCTGGTATGAAATCTAAGGCATCATTGCACTTTTGCAGAAAAATCCAGCATACACATTTTGAATTCAAGTATATAACACCTGTATTCCATTTCAACAACCACTGAGAAAGCTAACCCTCTGTTTCCTGGGCTGAAAACAAAATGAGCTACTTTGGGTGAACCAGGTTTTGTGTTCAGCATAAATCAGAAATGTTTGCACTGCTGTCTCAGGAAAAAATTCCTGTCATCAGTTTGATTGACTATAGGTTTGGGAGACCATCATTCAGTAGCTCAGTCAAAATCCATATAATATCATAGTCCTGCTTATCATATTCAGAGACATTAGCACCTCTGTAGATCTTACGAAGTCCAGAAAAAGCTAATTTCAGCTATGAAATTGAAAGTCACATTAGTCCTTATTTTACCAATTTCTAAAATATTCTTCAGGAGAAAAAGACCTGTGTTTGAGCTTACATTAAGGTAAATTCAAATTATAAAAATTGCTGATGATTTTTTAGATGTTTGTCAGGATTTTTCCCGTGTGTCACATTTCTGTGAAACATTTTTATGTTATTAGGATACTTTGTTAGGTAGTTGACATGTTAAAGTTCAACACAAACTTAACTTAGCTTTCCAGGGGAGCTTTCAAGATGATGGGTTACATACTTACTTTAATGTGATTAATGCTATACTGTCTTTAAATTTAGAAGAAAGCCTCCTTGAATGAATCCTGAAAAAAGATGTAGATATTTTAAATGAGGCTTTTTATATACAAGAAGCACTGAAACACCATCTTGCCCTCCATCAAGATTTGGCCCCATTATGCCAAATGCTATAGGCTCTCTCATTAGCGAGAGAGCCTTGCACTTTGAGCTCTTGTCCTGAATAGTGTCTTGATTTTCTAGTAGCATAGGTATACTTTGTATTTTTTTCAACGTTTATTATTTTCTCTTTCTAAAGGAGTTCTTTTGTTTGTTCCCCCCCTCCCCCCCCCCGTTGCACTTTCTGGTTAGAGCCCAGGTGACTGTGGTTTGGTTCTGTGGGGATTTTTCCCCTGCTTCTCTCTTCCCATACATTTTTCATGTGCCCATTACTTTAGGTGCCATAAACACAAATTAAAACCAGCATCATTTCTGTCAGAAAGGACCATATTTCTCTGCTCATTCATTATTTATGCTGCTTCCTTAAGTGGTGTTGTTCTTGCTTGTTTGTCTCTAATAGAGGATACAAGTTATTTCACAGCCTTCATTCATTACTGAGATTGGGTTTGATCAAGGAGATCCACTGAAACTTAAAAACAGTGAGATTCATCTTTGCTGATAGATAAATCCATGAACAACGTCTGCTGCTGAACAACCAGCCCCAGTCAGCCATAGAAACCACATTAACCTCAACCGTTATTGTGGGTCATTGAAAAGAAGGCAGTCCCTGTGCTGTGGGCCCATTTGAGCACCGAATATTTAAACTCTGGACCTAGAAAGCATGACGAACTCACGTGATGTATATCAAACCTCAGAGCATGAGTACTTAAAGAGCTGTTCTGTGTCACCAAATCTGGTCCTGCGAACAACCTCACCTCCTCCTCATGAACAAGTCAAACTCCATCCTAAAAATACTTAGGTTTCCCTCTCCCACTGCTCCTATGAGGAAACTTTCAGATCTATACTACCCTAACACTTAGAAGCCTTCCTATTTCTGTCCTATACTTACAGATGGTCAATTTTGATCCATTTCTTCTTGTGCTGACATTATTATTCTCTAATTTACATAGTACCATCCTCCCCCCCCCCATGCTGCATTACCTACCGATGTGCTTTGAGGAAGCAGCTGCACATTTTATTTTGTGAATTAAACCTGCATGTCTGTGCTGCTGAAGCAAAGACATTTATGCTAATTCAAGGATTTAAAATACTGGGGAAGAAAGAGAAGATGTCCCTGCTGGGAACAGCGTGTTCACACAACTGTCCACCTTCATTAATGCATTATCATGGAAATACACACAGCATTGATCGTCTGAAGCCTTCAAAAATCAGGAGCCAAAACCACCTTGCATTTTCCTGGCCAAATGGTGGGAATTGGGCAGTCTTTCTGTTTTATGCTGTCAAAGCTTTTGTTGTTCACATTTTCAAGCTCTTCTGCACCACAGGGAAAGCTACATTCCCTTTAAAAGAAGAAGAAAGCAAGCTAAGCTTCTTGGCGAGTCGTATGAAATCAGACTGAGGCTTTGAGAAAAGCATCTAATGCTACAAAACTCATAATGAAATTGTGAGACTCGACAACACCACTTTCCCTCTCCTTTTCCCCAGGCAGCAATACACAAGGTCATACACTTGTTAGATCTACAGAGGGCTCACTAGGTCCTCATTAATAACATGCTGCAAGTCCACCACCGAGTTCATCCTAGACAGGTAAGAGGGAACTGTCATATGTTAACAGCAGACCCAGTGAGGACTCTGTCTAAATGCAAGAGTCCTGTGTAGGTTTGTCCCAGCACCTCTGCACAGGAGAACGGCATTTGAAGGACAGTTTATTCCCCTTTTCTCTTTCTACAGCTGCACTGTTATGAACACCTTGCCAAAGGGGATGCTCCAGCCCTGGGGTGGCTCCATGCGATCTGGGTGCGTCCTGTGAGGACCAATGTTTCGCTTGAGACCAGGCTGTGGGTTTTGGTGCTGTAATGACCCCTGCACAGGCTGCCCTAACCTCCCAGAGAGCCGATGGACAGTCAGTAAATTACTGGCCCACAGGCGCTCACCAAAGGCTGGTGTCTCCTGGCTCTGGCTCTTGAACCTGAGCAGATGAGGCTGGGGAAGGCAGGTAATTTCCTTTACAGGAAAAGGGAGGATGAGTATGGCCAGAATACATTTTTTTCCTCCTATCTATCCTTACTCTCTAGGGACCCTAAATAACAGCAGCTCCTGGTGCTCTGAACTGCAAACCTTTCTACACATTTCCACCATCTCCTTCTCTCTCTTTTCTTTCAGGGGGGTACTTTAGGCAGGAATCAAAGCTATAAAACAGTGGAACTCTACCCAAGCAGAAGACCAGTCTTTAAAATGAATTAAGAAAACAACGTCGTGCAGGTAACAAGCCTCCGGCTCCCCAGCACCGTGCCCCCACCGTGCCCTGCCAGTGCAGGCAGCGCCCAGGAGCCCGGCGCGGCGGCAGCATGGGAGACCACTGCCACCCAGTGCTAAACCCGGCTCTGCCACATCCCCTCGCTGTCTCTCACAAGCAGAAAAAGCCCACAGCGGCACCCGCTCTCCTCTTCTCACCTTAACACCTTGCCACAAGTTCCCTTGGGGGGGGGGGGGGAGGTTTCATGGGCTCTCTTGGACTTCTGGGCTATAACTGCTTCATCCCTCCATTGTTTTTTCCTTGTGAATTAATATTTCAGCCTGTTCCTTTGCTTTCATTTTAAGCATCAGCTTTTTAAGTAATTCTACATAGAAGAAAGTAGTTAATATCACAGTCTTTTTCAATACCTTGTTAAATTAACTGTCTGATTGCAAGGCAGGCAGCAATCTATGAAGCACAGAAATGAAGTAGTCACTCAGTGGTGCTGAGAGGAGAAGGTGGATCCTGGCTTCTAGACTTAGACACCAAAATCAGGCCCTGCATATATGGGGATGCTAATGAGATTTAAGCTAAGTTAATTCAAGGTGTGAATTTAAATTGTATCAGGTAAACCACATTACATACCAAAGTGAATTAAAAGAAGCAGAAGTAAGGCCTATTTTAAATCAAAATCCAAATGTCATCACAGTGAGGTAATGCAGTTTAACTAAGGCATTTAAAAGCAGATTTCATTAACTTTCCTGACGGTGCATCCCTGTACAGACTAGCCCCAGACCACAGAGCAGGTGCAGCTAGAAGGAGTTGGATGATGGCAATGGTCCCTTCCACGCTGCTCTCTGGCACTAACATGCTGAAATGAACTTTCCTTTGCTCCACTCCAGGCTCAGAGAAAGCAGCCTGGCTCCTGCTTCAGCCATCTGAGCACTAAATGAGTAGATATTTTGCCTGTCTTTGGTTTACTCACATGCAGAAAGGGGATGACATTGTTTTTCATTAAGTATTGGTAGATAATGAGGAAATTGCTTATGAATTACTATTGTCTGTTTAGAAGTAAAAGATGTAAGATTGGATGAAAAGAAAAAAAGATACTCTGTATAGTAGGTATGGACAGGGAATTTAGTTCCTTTCCTTTCTTTTTCTCAAAGCTATATAAATATCTGTGCTTAGCATTGAAATATTTGTATTATCAAAGAAATCAAGGAATCAAGGGAAAAATCCCTACAAATATAAACCAAAGAAAGATCTGAGCTCCAGCTACTTGACTGTAGAAACAGGCAACATGCAGGGGTTATGACTTCACTCTGCTCCACCCCAGTCTCCAAAACCAGTCCTTACCTGGGTGAGTCCTCAGGACACCAGCAAAGCTCTGCGCAGAATTGCCATGAACTTTACCAAGTTAATGACCAGCTCCTTCCTGGCTCAGTTTCCCATTATGGTTAAAGGTAAGGGAAATAAAACAAATAACATGTTAAAGGCCATTAGTGGATATCGCAGTTTATTCCCAGCTTCAGGAAAACAGAATTCTGTAGTGATATGATATCATTTGTTTCTTGGTGATTTGCTGTACATAGTATGTTACTGACCTTTAGTTACTTACCCACAGTTAAGTGCTACTTACCTTTAATAAATACATTTCCTTTAGTGCTGTTTGCACTTTACATATTATACAAGTTAGTATACATTTAGAGGAAAGAGGGCTTACATATTTTAGACACCCTGCCCCAGGGAGAGAGTGGGAAGGTCAAACAGCCTGGATGGTTTGGAGAAGAAATAGGCTAGGACAAGTACCCATGGCACATGCTTTCAGCTCAGGGCATCAAGATTTTTCAGCTTCTCCCAGAGTCTTCAAGGTAGGAGCTCCATAAGAGGTAGGAGGAATGGGTGATCTTGGACCATAAATCGCTCTCTGAATAAATCTTGGCTTTGTTTTGACACCAAGCCTATCTGTACAGGGAAGCGAGGGAGCCTGGCCAGGCTGACAAAGCAGGGCTCCCACGGAGGCAGGGAAGCCGAGTGACTGGGAAGCGCTTCTTGCCATGCTCCAAAGTGTCAGGGAGGAGACAGGTGCCCTTCTAGGTGCTGGCTTTTGTGATGCAGTGGCAACCCAGCAGCTCTTGCCTTGGAGGAAAAGACAGCAAAGAACATCATACAACTGTACAGACAGACCAAACACCCTGTTTAATTCTGAAATTAATGAAGTGAAAACTCCTGACTAAATCTGATTTTTTTTAACATATTCCAAGCCTGAAAAATAATTCAATGGTAAAGATAAAAAGAAGCCAGATCATGCAGGACGTTTGCATTAGGCAGGATAAGCCCTTGTAAATGTGCAGTAGGGATTAATTGCACTTTGGCAGAGATGGACTAGATGACCTACCATAACAGTTCTCGAGGTAGTTAACAACCAGAATAAGTCATCCTGAAAATGCAGTAGGGAAGCTCAGTGTGCAAAGACTCACAGCAGAAATGGCCGTGTTCTTCTGCATGATAATAACAAAAAGCACAAAAGGGTGAATTAAGGACACAAGGCTGGATTTGCACTTTAATTTCCTGATTTTTGTCGAGTTATAACTTGAACATTCCTAAGAGGTAAGGCAATTTTGTTCACTGTGAAATTTTTATCTGTTTTCTTTTTGCTTCTCTTTTTTCCTAAGTGGGAGATGGAAATATCTTGTGACAGATTATTAAATCCTGAGTGGATGATGCAGTTTGACAATACATATTTTTACAGCAAAGTATTTATGAAATTAGGTTTTTATGGTGTGTGCACTACATACTTATAGCACAACTATTTATTCAGGTAATCATATCTTCTAAACAAAAAGAGCAATATTCATATAAGCATGATTTATTTACCCTAGAGACTGGAAAAACTCTCTCAGGGAAATGTATATTTAGACATCTCTAAAAAGTGTCTTATTTACCCAGTTAAATACATTAAATCTGGAGATTAGGTGATTCACCTGACAGACATCAAGGTCTCCTCTGGAACTGTTTCATTCTGATAAGCAAATGTGTATTTCACGCCTGCTTGCTGGGGAAAAATTACTGTATTTGCACAATATCTTGTAATGGCTCTAAAGAGGTGTTTAAACATCACTAGCATTTTTAAACCCCTACACAAAAAAAGCAAACAAACACAAAGACAGTGTGTTTCATACAGTACTATATTCAGCTGTGCTGTAGCTTTGATTCAGGGGTGCTGCACATTTACATCTCTGACACATCTGCTGTCTTCAGACCAGCAGTCATTTTGTCTTCGGTTTGGAGCAGACAGAGGAGAGTCTACAAAGAAAACATGCTGCTTAAAAATTGTAATTGAGTCCTTTCTTGTTTAGGGTATTCTCACTGAAAGTGCATGACTGCTGGGAAAACAACCTTTCTGTTAAAGACAGGCTTGTTTATATAGGAGGAATGCTATTGCAAGTTGCTTTTTCAAGGTGCTTGAAAAAATTATTTTAAGTGTGATCACTAGGATGAAGGGAAAATCAGTGTCTTTGTTTAGCATGGGAAGGTAGATTTTCCTTTCTGCCAATGCTTGTATTCTTCCCAAATGGTTATATTTCCCCAATGACACACTCAAAACTGATTTTTTTCCAGCTTCCTAGAATTTAGATGGAAAAGAAAGAAAAGGACAAAAGAAATGTGACTAGCATTTTTCCTCTCTACTTCATGTGTGAGAGGGAAGCAAGGCTGTCATGTAGCCAGCCAGATTTACATCCTTCAGACCTCATGTCTGAAACTCTTCAAGCACAGGCTTGCTTTCAAAGTTGGGACTGAACACTGCTGCCAGG
The DNA here is from genome assembly GCF_036417845.1 of Apteryx mantelli. Lineage (NCBI taxonomy): Eukaryota > Metazoa > Chordata > Aves > Apterygiformes > Apterygidae > Apteryx > Apteryx mantelli. Next base: position 31,864,358 of record NC_090020.1, read on the forward strand.
AGAATGGTTGAGAACGACATTTTCGATGGGCTGAACCAGATGGATGGACTCTGGCGCGGGAGGAGGAGTCTATAGGGGTAGTTCCTCAGTGGACAACAGCTCATAGTGTTGGTTGGGGCACCTCCAGCAGGAAGGTTGGGAGTCCCAGGGCAGCTAGTGGAAGAATGCAAAGCCTTATTTGTGAGAAATACAAGACCCTTTGTAAGCAGCAACAGGGTGGTAATTTGCATAGGAAACTGATGATTATATTGGTGCTGTCATTTTCTGGAAATGGTAAACCACTTTTAGAATTCAGAGTGGAAACTACTCAAATTTGTTTGAGCACATGGTGGGATATTTGGGGTAGAGGCTGGAAACAGAAGTCAACAGGAGAATCAGAGGAATATGGAGAGAGGAGAGGAAAACCAAAAAGCAAAACAAAGACACAAAAGATACACTGATCTCAAATTTTCCTCTCAGCAAGGCTTCTCATCTGGGCCCCCTAGAAGAGATGCTGCTTTCAAAGGAATCATTTCGTACATTGGGAAAATAGCAAGAATGGTATGGGAAGAGCCAGATTTTCTGATTGAGGTGAGACACAATGAAAATGGGGTAGAAGCAAATTCTATATTTTTCTTGGCTTTGTGACCATGTTAGCTACAACCTATACTCCATGAAAGGAGCACTGAACCACTCCTTTGCTCAGACAGACTTACAAGTCCTCCTGATGCAGCGCACCTTCTCTCCAGAAAAACTCCTTCTCTTCTTCCTCTGCTTCCATGTTACTCCCAGTCCATACAAGTGATTCACGACTACGTGGACATCCTCTTTTACGCCCCTCAGTATTGGATGATGGAGTCTTCAGTTCCAGTTACGCCACCATCGTTACCCAGACACTCAGTGCAGAAGAGAAAGGAAGTCCCTGCACTGAATTACATTTTCCAGAAGTGTAATCATAGTATTTTGCTCTTATAAAACATAGCACTTTTCATTCAAAGATCTCTGAGCTTCTAACTGATTACTTAAGTCACAAAATGTCCCTGTAATCTAGGAAAGTATTGAAATGGATGAGTAAATAGCATAGATGAGTAAAGTCATTAGTCAGGATGACTAATGGAGATGAAAAATGTACTGATATAGGGCAGTTTGTGGAAGAGGAACATGAACTTCAAAAGGGTTAGCAGAGTGATTTTCAGAGAACATTTCTGAACACCTACACTTCTTTAGCCAGTGGAAGCTGTGCCTGCTCATGCATGTCTGAAAACCAGACCAGGTCTGACTTACCGGGGGACACCAAAGGGGAAAAAGACAAGACATTTTTGAAACAGATGTGCGTATGGGACATGGGAACACAGGGCTGAGTGGATCACCTGGGCTACTGAGTCCAGTTGCCCCCTCTCACAGACAACCACAGAAATGAACGTCCAGCCTAGAAGTCTGTACGGACTATCCACTACTCACTACATGGCCCCATCTCTGGTGTCAGGCATCATCATATTAGACTTTATCAGGAGTCTCACCCTCACCTGGTTTCAGTGGACAACACTGACATCACCTCCCATGTTGGACAAGGACATCTTTAGCAGGACTGCTCAGACAAGACATGCATTGGCCAAGCACTATTCAGTCATTCCATGCTCAGTCTGCCTGCACTCTGTGGCCCACCATCACCTTCTCCAGAAGCACCAGCAGAGAGGAAGGGAAAGAGAAGGTAACATTTATTTCCCCTGTCGAGTAGTGAGGGTACCAAGGGGCTGATGGATTTGGAGTAATGCTTGGGTAAGACTGACAACTATTTCCTCCTGCTTCATACACATAACCAGCACCCACCTGTTTTCCTCCCACCCAGAGATATTTTGAAAGCTTCTTCTAGCAAATTTCTGCACCAAAATTAAACCCATCTAGCAGTCAGCCTTGTTGCCGTGTTCCCACGTCAGCTGTGTGTCATGACAACAGATGATAGAAATGCTGCTATTCAGGCTTCAGATGGCGTGTTTCTTTTCTTTTTTTTTCTCTCTCTTTTTTAATAGCTTTAAAAAGAGCTCTGAACAAAAGTGCTTGCTCTGTGATGCAGCGCTGAGCTAAGGCGGGCAGGGCAGGTATACCTGCCCACACTTCAGCAGGCAAAATTAGGTAGAGTGGGTGAGGTTTCCTGCGGCACTGTGGGGGCTGTGGGAGAAACGCTTCTTGGGAGGGAAGAGACGGCAAGAGGAAGGAAAATAGAGAGAAGCATGAGGCAGTGCGTGGAGATGCCCCCTCTGGCGTTCATTGTGTGCCCGTGGGGCTGGTGCTTCTCTTCCCTGGCCTGGTTTTTCCATTGCCCAGCTCCCCTGCATGGGATGCAGCAGTGCCCCAATTTGCCGCCTGGTGCAATGCCAGATGAGACCTTTCAGCTGGCCGGGGATGGACCCCATGCTCCAGTGAGGAGGACTCCATGTCCCACCACCACCTGCCCAAGCCACCTAGAGATGGCAAGTGTTCAGTTATGACCAATAAATCACAGTCAGGCTTTCGTTCCACAGTCATTTGTCATCACAAATTTTACCTGTCAGGACAAAGGATAGATTAAGCCTCTGTTTTGACATGGGTGTGCTTTTATAAGAAAGGGTGGGCAAATGCAGAAATAAGACTGTGAAAAGTAGGACATCTTATGTAAGTTAACAGATTATTTCTGCTAGATGTGTTATTCACCTCATGCTAGGTGAGCAGAAGTATTGATGGCCTTTCGTTGGATCAAAACCTCCGCTAAAAGTTTGATGCTAGCAGTATAAAGAAGCCTAAAACCGGTAATTTTAAACATAATCTGTGTTAGGATTCTTCTCAACCTTTCCGAAGGAAGTGGGAGAGTAGATATGTGTGTAGTGCCTTTAATGTAAAAAAAATCTTAGCAAACTCTGGCCCCCGCAGGTTACAATTTAAATAGCTAAAACAGCTAAAGCATACCAAAATAAAAAAAATAAAAAATAAAAAAAATAAAAAAGCACTGAGAAGTGAAACGACTTGCCCAGGGTCTCACAGCAAAGCAGTGCCAAAGCTGAGATCAAGAGCATGTTTGCAACCCAATTTGACTGTGACACATGCTTTCCCACCTAATCGACTAATGAGGAAGCATTCCTTTTGTAACACTATATGTACTCATTTCCTACCAGCCAAATTGCTGAGGATGGACTTAATTTGGAATTCATTTTAAAGTGAGTATTTTTAAACCCTCTCTCATACTATGTTTCTGTGAAATAAAAAAGGCAACCACAAAATAACCAAACCACTTTGAAACACAGCAGACAAAAAATAAAGGAGGAAATAATTACAAATAAGATGAGAAACAGAATAGCAGGAGATCCTAGGATAAACCTTTTTTCAGGGAGTGCTGTAATAAACAGAAAGGCCTGATCTCACTCACCCAGTATAAATCCCTTTGCGTGTATCCTGATACATGCAAACCCCCAGTGGGGTTTGCTATTGATTTCAAGGCAGGGAAATCTGGATTTCAGGGTGGGGAAATCTGTCTCTGCAGCTCAGTTACTCCATGGGAGTAGAGCACTACTGAGTGGAAGCCTCATCCTGTGAAATAGCATTATTCCCACAAGTTGTGACTTCTCCTGAGATAGACCTGCAGATACTCCCTTCTCCTCAACAGCCAAACTAAAAAATCTGTATGTACTTTTTTATTATTTTTTCCCCTAGGTCTCCAAAGAAGAAGAGGAAAGATAAAGCTGGTAAAAGTAGGGTCTCGGTTCCTCTGGACTCGGGCCATGCAGGGGATCAAGAAGCCCAGAGAGGAGGGTATCTGTAATTGAAATTGCTGCAGTTCACAGCTCACACCTCACTAATGGTCACAGCTGCTTCTGTTGCACACCATCAGCAAAGACCACAACTGAGCCTTGAGTCAAGCAAGAATTTAAATATGAATTTAAGGCCTTTCCCATTTAGGAAGTCACTTAAGTCTATGCTTGATACGAAGGGCCCTTTCTGAATATCAATGCCTCCCTAAACCAAGGTTACACAAGTATCAGAAGCTTAGATCAAGGAGCTGATCTGTCTGAACGAGGCATTAGAGGCATGATGAAGTGCAGCAGATCTTCCCTTTAATGAAACTTAGTTTATGAAACCCTTTAATAAAGCTGCAGTGAGTATATTTACATTCCCAACAGAGATGAGCTCTCTCTTGAAACAGGAAAAAATTACCACAATTAATAATATCCTGATATTCTTCATAATGCTAGTAGATTGCACATTTTTGTTGAGCTGTTCATCATTTTGAATTTCCATGCATCTCTTTATTCCACATCCACATCCACACCCGCTGGGGTACTTTAAGGACTAAAATTCATTGCTGTATATTAAAAATAGCAAATGAATCTCATGATTTCTGTGATATCTCCCTAGTTTATTCAGCATACAAAAGACAAAATCAGTGGCATCCTGCCTGAGGAACAGAGTTATTTTTATTTTTGTATTTTTTTATACTGCTGCAGGTTTTTGGCTTTATTCTTGAGATTGTGACACTGCAGCAATATATTTACACTCAGTGAGTTTTCAGATCATCTGCATTTTGCTGTGCTCATCCCGGATGTTTAAAATCAAGCAAAAAAGTATTTATATCCCGTTCATCTCTTTCTCTAGCATCTCCTGTGTATCTGCATGTTCCTTGTCCATTGCCAAGAGGCTGATGTGAGATATTCAGAGATTATTTTCTTCTCAGGGGCTCAGGTCCAAGTAAGCACTTACACCTAAGCTTAATTATCACTGAAGGTAAGCTTGAGCTGAGAGGTGGTAATGCTTTCTGGTGCTGTGAGGGCCAAGGGTGGTGGCGGGAGCACCCGTTTTCGTCATGTCCTTCCAGAAGAGCTGGAGCTGAGACACGCAGCGCAGCTCTTACTAGACTGCCTCTGCTCTCGCAAAATGGTGTTATATTTCCTTTCCTTCCATCTTTCAGCGCTTCCACAGTTCTCAGATAGTTGTCAGGGGCAGCAAATTATTCAGGAAACGGCATCTTTAACACCTGCGGATATGTGTCATCCAGGTGACCCATATGTGCCCAGATTTCCTAGGTATTATTTCACCTTTTTTTTTTAATGGGTTATTCCCTTTTCAGTTACCTGTTTTTCCATTCACCCTGCCTGTTATTTTTCTTTAGATGAATTCAAAAGCAAGTCCAGTATTTCAAACATGTTAAGTGTCTGTTAATTTAATCTCCAACCTTATTTACTAATGGATTGACTTTCTTCCAAGTACTGCTATTTTCCCATAATACTGATAAAACCCTTTCTATTTGTCTTCATGTATCTGATGGAGGCAATTCACTTTGCTTTGACTGTGTTCTTTGTTCTGAAATCTTTGGTTGCCTAAATACTCTACACGGGTTGCTTCATTTCTCATCTTCAGTTTAGGAGATTTGGTTATTTGATTCTATTATTCTTGATCCTCAGCCTTAAGACTTTCTGTTTTATGAAGTTCATAATTCTTTCCACTGTCACTCTTTGGACATTTTTTGTTATTTGCTTTAGTTTTAAGCAAAAGAGAAAATACAAAAAACTTTTTCTTTCTTTCAGCTACTTGGTACCATTTCTTCTGGGACTTTTACCTGAAATTTGAACAGTTTTTTTTTCCAGTAAAGCAGATATTTTTCAACTGTTTTCACAATTAGAAATCCCTGATGAGGTACAGTATGTGTCCTGTACTGCAAGCATTGCATAAATGCCTTATAACCAGTCTCACTAAAATTAATAGGGACATTTACTCCAGCAAACTTACCTACTTGCTGTTTGGGAGAAGACTGTCTATTAACATTTCTGTGTGTACTTTTCCCTTCAGCACACTGATTACAGAAAAAACATATACATACTTATAGTGCATCTTGCAATGGAATTTGCAAGGATTTGTTTTTTATTTCTTTGAGTTCAGCTCCTAATTTATGGCTCAGGTAGCTAAGGGCTGTGTCTAACTTTAACCAAACACTTAGAAAACTGGGAAATCTGAACTTATCCTGAATTCATCTCTTGTGCTCTTCAGATGTCCTGCTTGATTGGATCCCACCTGATGTATTTGAAGAGCAGTCATCCTTGAGAGACAACCTCTTGATTCTTTTTTTTCCCCTTTATAAAGCAGAGACATTTCAGTTCATTTCTGCTCCTTTTTCCTGCCACTGAAGCAATGTTTGTTCCATCTGTAAACCAGAGCCAAACACGGCTATTATGTGAGTCATCAGAAAAGAGCAACAGCAGTACATAGTCGCTGACGGTGCTCAGCCCCGACTGCTTACTGCACCCCTGCTGGTCCCTGCAGACTTTGGCATCTGGAGGACAACGGGAACTTGTCTGGGGAGTGTCCTTTTCCCTGCCATGCCTTGTCATTAGGTAATATTGGTGCCAGTGGGGCAATATGCATAACCAGGTCTGTGCTAGCTACCTGCAAGCTAAGTTTTCCTTCCCCAAATGTTGTAGGCTGTTGCCATAGCTGGTGGCAAAACACTGACTGCTGGTAACTGAAAGGGGAGGATTCCTTTCTAAGAATAATAGAGAATATTTGTCTACGTAGTTATCGGTATATGTATGTTGATAGACGTGGAGAGAGATGTCACATGCTGTCACGGTAAAACATGTTCTATTGTTCTTAAGCTTTTAGTTCAATCAAACTGTCATCAAGTAGCACAACTACCCTTCCTGCTTCCAGCTCATAACGAAAGGAAAGTAAGCACAGATATCTCTGGCATTAATTCTCGTATGCCATGACATTTTTAATATGAAGAAATAATGTATTATGGGAGCAGAGGTAAGTAAAGAGGTAATATTTAGAGAAGAAAAATCAGGTTCAATTAGATTTCACTACGCAGGAAAGCATTTCTTGTTTATCTGCAACACTTACCTATGCCATCCAAGTTAAAATTTCACGTCGCTGTGCAGTTGGGCTGCTGGTAATAGTTGGAGTAGAAAGATTTCAAGGCACACATCATCAACAAGTATAGAGAAACAACAAAGCCTAAACAATTCAGAACAATGCAAAGGAAATTACCAAAATTAAAAAGGATTGGGAAATGTCTTCCCCTTCTTTAATCAAATGGCAATACGCAAGAAATTCAGCAGACCACAGCAGCCTGCACTGGAGAACACTCATTGGTCACTGATGTCTTCTGCAGTTTCTTTCACTCAGCAATAAAGTTTTCCTTGTTCTGTATGTTAAAACTGGAGAAGGGGAAAGAGCAATGTTGCTGCGATCACAATATTTGAGCACTCCTCTCAAGTTCCTAAGTACAAATTCAATATAATGGTAGATGCAAATAGACAATATTTAATGCACCTAAGAAGTCATAAAAGAGCATTTTATTTACACTGCTAATAAACACAACAGAGGCAGAGGGAGGCAATTAATATTCCCTGCTCGAGGGCTTAGACATGACAACCAGCGGAGAGACCTGCGAGCTGAAGGCTTGTGTGGCTGGGGTGAGTCTCGGTGAGGAAAGGTGGCAGAGCAGCACCCTCTGATGGGCAGCAAGGAAACAAAACCCAACACTAGCTCCTCTGCTGCAGATTCAAAGCAAACTTCAGTATTTTTAAACCTCAGTTAGCTGTTGATTAGGGAGCACTCTGCTCCTTAATCAGCACCGCAGCGTTATCGCCAGCCCGCCTCTGCAGCACGGGCAGGGGAACAGGATCCGTCTGTAGGAAACTCTCTGCAGCATTTTCTTCAGCAGTCGTCTCCACAAGGGAGCATTTATTTATCTTCCTCTTCAGTGAGGGTGGAAAAGCATCAGTGAACTGGAATATTTTGCGGTGTGCTCTGATCGCTCAGAGGCTTTGGCCAGGTTTGATCTTCAGTCAACCAACAGGTCCCCTCAGCCAAGACCATTTTGCCTCCCAGTCTTCCCAGAGCCTCCTGCTTTCTCTCCCTGGTGCAAGGTCCCACACAGCACCGGTCTCTTGGGGCAGCACAGATGGCAGCGCCAGGGCCTAATAAACAGCAGCTTTCAGAAACAAGAGACGTTTCTGGCAGCTCCCCTGGTATTAGAGGAAAAAAACCTGGTGCCAAAGCACCTAGAGCAGTGTGAAGGGGCCAGGCTTGCTGGGATTTGAAACTGTTGCAGCCAAAACAAAGATTCCACCTGGATAGAGTGGTATCTGGCTAGAGCAATGCCCAACACTACACCAAATGTTTGGGGCCTCAAAAGCATCTGTGGCAGGTACGCACATCACAAAAATGCTGGCTCAATGAGCAGACAAGGCAGAGGTGAGGGGTCAGACCTGATCTATATCTAATCACACCAGTCATGCTTTGGCAGCAAAATTATTTGAGTCATCTAAACGGTCAAAGAAGGGGGAGGACGATATCACGGGTTTGCCAAGCCGTCCCCCTCCCTGGGCTCTTGGTGACCACGCAATTCATATTGCAGGGGTCTGGCAGCATTTCTTCCCGGGGGGTGAAATGACCTGGAAAAAGTGGGGTTGGGGGGGGGGGTTGCATGCACAAATGGAAGTGCCCACAGAACAAAGGCTATTTTTAATCTCCATCTGCCGAAAGGAGACTGCAGCTGTTTTGAGAGGTTTTCCTGCAAGCTATGCAGATCTGCTCAGAATTTTAATGGTTGTTTACCAGCCCAAGTGTGCCACTGAAAGAGCAAGGCGTTTCCCAGCACACAAGGTGTGAGCATCATTCCAGCCTGGAAATAAACATCTTCTTACTTGTGAATGTTTTTCTGAGCGAGCAAAAGCATTTTTGTATTCAACTGTCTCAGTTTGCAGCTCCTCTTTTTTAACCCATCATCTCCCACCTAAGAAGCATACTGACAAACAGATTCCTTGGAATATACAATGCTTTTTCACACAGACAAAAAGCTATTTAGAGAAAAAACAATCTCTCTGGGTGTTCTCTAAACAACTGAAAGGAAAGGGTAGTCCCACAAAACATTCATCTCCAGTTGAAGAAGTACATACATATAACTGGTATCTGCTCAAAGAGCTTAACAAGCCCTGAAGAAAAAAAAAAACAGTCATTCAGAATAAAGAAGAGAAAAATGAAGAAGCTTTTCTATATTCTGGGGAATGACAAGACCTAGGGCAAGCTTTTTTTCTGATTTTCTGCAAAGACCATAAGCTTCAACAGGATTGATGCTGCTAAGAAATTAACAGGTCTTTAACCAAACTCCCTAGTGCATGTTATTTATATTGGGATTTAAGTCTCTGCAACCGTGCCTGTGCTTTATGGCAGTGTATAATATAACCACAAGCCCCACTTTTGTGATATTAGCACATACAGTTTCTCTGTGACATGTATATCATACATAGCTGTAAGGAGCACCAGAGAAATGCCTCAGAAGGAAGGCTTTTCACCTCAATACATTTGCAATCCAAGCTATTTTTCTTTATGCTCGTGGACTTCAAAGTGTCTGACCTGCAGAGGGTACTTACAGCAGAAAGGACAGTCCCTAGACACCATTTCTGGTATCACTGCTGCAGCCGAGGGATGAGAAGGATCTACTAACATCCACCAGTTAGCCAAAAAGTTACAAGCACCTTGCATTTATGGAAGAGCAGGCCTGAGGAATTGAAAGAGAATCAAGTTAAATGGCATAGCAGATGGTGACCAGGAGGTGACACAAATGAGCGTGTCACAGAGGCAGTGGTAAGGAGAGGGCTGGGGAATTGTCGCGTGAAAGAGAGGGACGGAAGGCCCTTCCTTATCTTTATAATTTACGTTTGCCTGCCAGAGCCCCCCTGTTTGAGGACTTTCCCTGAGACAGTTTCGGAAAGTAGAGAGAATAAGATTTTATTAAAGCGACAGATACAACAGGTTCGGAATTGCCGTTGATAAATGCACTTGCTGCTACAAATTTTCTTTCTATGAGCTCGAACTAACAATTAAGCGCTTTCAATAATAATATATTTTCCTAGGTAACGTCCGACGTTTGTCGGAGGCGCGAGTCTTACCAAAGAGGCGTCCCTGTTTGGGGGAGGGAGAAGGAGGCTCGCTCGTCAGCAATCTCCAGTGAACAGGTCGGCAGTTCAGTTTTCTTCCCTTCCAAAAACTTTAGTGAGCTGTCCTCTGTTTTATAGTTGCTGAGGTGGGATGTGGAAACGTGGCAGACATGCTTCATTGGCCAGATTGCCGTTTGTGTGGTTGTTGGGGGTATGCCCCCCTTATTTACATATTATTATGCAGCAAAGGGCGTGATTTTTAATATGGTAAGCAGGGATAATGAGGCTAGGGGCACTGTAAGTCAACAGTTAGTCTGTGAGCAGCAATTATTTTTTGGGATGCAACCCTTTGTGGTCAGGGGCGGACCGTGATGCCCCCGTATCGCTCCCTCCTCCGCCGTGCAGCTGCAACAAACTGTCTGGCCTTGACCAGCTAGTTCGTTACTCATGTTGCAAAAGGGTGGTGTGCTTTGGCTGCCACGTGCTGTTTTTCCCTTGTGCCCCCTTATCTTTCTCCTTGAATTCTCTCTTGTTCCTACAGGAATCTACCCCTGCTCCACTAGGCCATGCAACTAAAACTATTAGTAAGAAAATTAAGCTATTCATTTTTCAGTAAGAGAGGAAGCAAAAGTATTCAGGATGGTCTGACCTTCTAATCTGAGTTAAGTCAACAAATAAACAATAAAAAATGGACTAATATTTCAAGGGGTTTCTTTTTAATGACAATAGCGGTTAAAGTTACCGTAAGATATTTTCCCTTAATATAATAGAATCCCACTAAATGGTCATTACTTGACTTCTGGTAATGGAAACACCCAGGCTGTCTGTCTGTTGTGTTTCTATTATGGGTGTCCAGAAGCTAGATTAGGGTACTGAGATGGCTTTCACCCATTTAAACATGAATTTATTCTCCTTCAATAAGTAGTAACCTTGAGCTTTGTATAATGGCGGTGCAAAGTTAATTTGTGCTACTTCCTGGCAACTAACTTCTAAGTCAGCATGTTACTGCAAACAGCTGCTGCTTGTTAGATATTAGAGATCATGGAATAAACTTTTTAGAAATATTTTCAGATTTGTCCATTCCTTGCACATACATTCTCTGTTCTGCATTTCAGCCTATAGCATAGCACAAAGGGTGACTGAAACAAGTGGTTTAAAAAGTAAATCAGGGAAATTAGGGGAATTGGGGGAGTGATAGACACAATTAAGTGAGTGGCATATTCTAAAATGCCCAGAGATAACAATTAAATTAGCCAGCAGGTGAAATCACATCTCACTACCCAGTAATTTCTTATTTCTGAAGAGGAGTAGATGCTCTCCCACCTTGTAGAAGCAATGAATGTGATTTACCTACACAGTCCAGCCACCCCAAATCTTCTGTCTGCATTCTGGCATTCATGTACATGCACTCAAAGGATCTAAGCACTTTGATTTATTTTATGTTTTCAGGCCCTTTCATTATGAGACAGTATCAGGAAAACATTTACAGTAGCTGAAAATAACCTGGTTTACATCCTAACTTAAGAATGAGGGTACATATTTCTATATATCAATATATGGCTCCATTCATATCAATGCTTTATATATATGTACAGATGGATAGATAAATCAATAACCTGCACAGGTACACCAGGTTGCTGCAACCACTTTGAATGAAACAACTCGCCAGGGTTAGTCCCAGCTGGACTTCAGGGGTGTCCACAGATAACTGCTGGCCAACTGCCACAGGGCAGGTCCGCCCACAGAGAGCCAAGGGTTTCCAGGGCTCGCGGCAAGAGCTGCAGTAGTTTTACAAGAGCAGAGACGGTGTCACCTGGGGTGTCAGAGACACGCATCCTTTGGGGCTAAGCACGGAGGAAAACTCTCGCGCATGCTCCAGGGACCTCGTGTGTGGGCCCGTGCCACAATTGCCAACACGAAAGGAAGAGCAAAGACTCTCTACTGAATCAGCTATGCCGATAACTATTTCCTGTGGGAATCACTAGAAAGGTACTGTAAGATGTTTACCTACAGGGATGGCAATGCACGTCCTGGTGTTTTTTGTTCAGAGCAGGTCCTGGGCATCTTCCACCTCTGTGCTTCAGAAATCCCTCACAAGAGTGACAGCAGGCAAAGATTTCTGACTTGGCTAACCCTTAAGTTTCCTATACTTGGCTATAGTACTTGTTTTATTACACAGAGAGCCACCTAAAGTAATTTCCTGCTTCTTCTGACACACTGGAAGTCCATCACTACATTTCACTGAAATAAACAGTGTTGATTGTGTACCATACGCTGATAAAAGACAAGTGTTTACGTATTTCTTCTACTCATCTGAACAACATTAAAAGTGACCACTTGAGGTCAGGGAAGGTAGAATAAATTTGATTTTACAAATTAAAATGAATTTTAAAAAAAGACTGAAAGAGTTCCTTATTGGAAACAACTTATGCCCAGATTTCTTAAAGAAAGAAGCACTGAAATCAGCACAGCAATAATCTCAGCGTGGGTACGGCATTACTTGATCAGCGTCAGGCTCAGTGACACAGTTATTATCTACACTACCCTTCTGTTCCTGGTATATTCTACAAGCCCACGGAGACGTGCAGGCTGCTGCCAACATGCACAAGTCCTGCAAGCATTGAATGCAAAGAGACCTCCTCCTGCTCTTGGTTAGATACCTACTTGCACACTTGGAGACCCACACCCACCCTCACAGGAGTAGTCCTGGTGCACAACTGACGGGGTGGGTTGTCATTATTGTTATTCATTACATTCCCAAAGGCCTGGAGGGGCCAAACTACACCTCCTGCGTTGCACGTGCCATCAGACGGCAGCGCACTTTTCAGCCGGGTGGAAGTGGCATCATGGGAGTCGAACACAGCAGGACTCCTAGGCAGTAGCCTGCCACAATAGGGAAACGCATTCTCACTTAATTAACAAGAAAGAAATGTTTGGGGTTAGTTGAACAAACACAAATATTACAAAAGCCACTTGGACTTAGCCTACATGAAGTATTTACATCAATATTCAGGAAAACCAAAGATTTCCCATGGTAGCATTTTATTTTATAGAAGCTGCATTTTCCACAGTAAAATCATAATGAAAATCCTGACCAGCTGCTTTCACCAAGAAGAAGCCATCAGCTTCTTGCTCATGACTCTAAATTTCAAGTGCTATAAACATCAACTTTATCTTGGAAGATAATATCACTTTAAAATTCTAGTAAAGCCAACAAGAGTTCAGAGTGCTCAGGGTAGACCTTTTAATTTTAGATTAGCTGAATCATCAATCATCTGAACACAGAAACAGACCAGATAAATATGACAAAGCAGAGATGAAAAATTATCTATAAGAAATGCTCTGTCATTTATTCAAAACAGACCAAGCAGAACACCTGGTTCCTTAATGTAGAACAGTAGTTGGGGCAGCTCTATTAGGGGAAATTGATTTCAGCAGAAGTGGTCTTGGAAAAAAAAGTAATTTCCAAAAAAGTCATATGGAACCACTTGTTATTCCCTCTTCTTCCTTTTGAAATCTGCTTCAGGGACAAATCTTTCAGGAGCACAAGCTTAAACATTGCTTTCTTGTGTCTGCTCCCAACAGAGAGTTTCATGCTCTACTTCTGATTAAAGAATGTGTTCATCAGGTTTACACAAACACCACATTTCATGGTTTCCGGATTCTAGCCCTAATTCCTTTTGTTACTGGTGCTCTTGCTATTCCTCACCTCCTGTAGCACAGATAATCACCTCACATGAATCACTTAGCTAATGTCCAAATTCATTTAAAGGAGTTGCACCAGGAGAAACAAAAAAATGGAGTGGTCAAAGCCACTGAAAATAGAATTACTACTGAAGACTAGAACTCCATTGTACCTCTTTAAATGTAGGTACTTCTGCCTACGAGAAGGGGTTTTTTTTGCCATTAGGTCTGATTCTGTAATGAGCCAGTGAGGGCCCTTTTTCCAGTTGTTACTATTTGCAGCACCATTGAGTTCAGTTTCAGTCGCAGGTAAAGGAGTTCAGCATCTTTCAGGATCAAACATTTTTGTTGTCACATAAGCTTAATCAGGGATAAATTTGAGTAGGAAATCAAACTTGAAGGCAGGAAGACAAAAACTCTCTGCTTTGACAGAAAACCAAAGCTCTGGCCTAGGGAAAGAGAATCAAGCTGACTATTGCCACAAAGTTTCACAAAACTGAAGTTCATAGCATAGACTTGCTTGGGCTTCCTGTTGCAACCATCAAGAAATCACTACATCTCTCTGCAAATACAAGAGAAATAAAACTAGGCTTCATCCACCCCTTCTCTGTCTTTCCTCTGTATATCATACGTTATAGGACAGGTAGATTTTGGTTTTCTATACAGGTTTCCATTGCCAAAAAGCCTCAATCCTAGTCAGTGTAAGTGGACGCTGCCTAGAATAAAGAATGAGAAGACCACAAGGACTTGGAAACCTCAGTCTTCGCAGATCCAGGAAGGAGTAAAGCATTTCAGTGCAAAATTACTCATGTAATCATATTGTCACACATATGGGCTAAAGAGTTTATTTTATCTACTTAATGCTCTCTGAAGCACTTTAGTCACTCCAGGGAAGGCATGCAAATGATCTGCACTGGGAAGGAGAGCGCATTGCCTTTCTGATGGAAAAGGGTTTGAGAGTCATTGTTATAATACAGTAGGAACACATAAAGTACAAATATGAGATGGCATCTACCATGCTGTAGTGCTATATAGCATATGGATTGTGCATTGCCTCAGAGACATCCATGTTAGCTCTGAGTTTGGGTGAAAACCAGGGCATTTGCGGGCCAGACGGAGACAAGCAGGAGGAGGGCTGCTCTGACAGAAAAGGGGAGCTTTGTTGCTAGAGCTGTGGACAAGTCACTTTTTCCTTCTGAGCTTCAGTTTCCTTCCTGTGCTTGCTTTTTTGGATCCCAGGTAACCCAGGGCTGAGTGTGTCTCACAGTGCATGTGGTAGCTTTTAGCAATAAAAGAGGAGAGACTGGGGTCTCTCTTTTCTAATTCAAACAGTTTTTTAAAATGACGCTGAGCTTTTTCAAAAGACAGAGCCCTTGCTTTTGCTTAACTGACCGATTTGTAATAGAAGAAAAAAACCTGACATAACCTTTAAGACTATGTTCATTAACCTAGTCTGAGATTAACTTGCCATGGACTCCCACAGTTGTCAGTACATATATATATATAAATAAAATATATATATACACATATATACATTTATTACTGTTATTATTATTATTTCTATTCTAGCTAAATAGCTATGAAGAACAAAACTATTCTATTAAATGCTGATCCTTTTATTAGTTCAGTTTCTGATACCATGCCAGTAATTTGGCTCCAGTACCAATAAACAACACCATTATCATTGTTATTCTTGCAATTAGCAGGGAAGTTTTGCTAGTCAGTAGGTTTTTACTAAGCATAGCAGAACTTCAGAAAACTTGCTTTAAAACATTTGTTTTCTTTAAATATTTAAACTTAACAACTTGATTATAATCTGCTGAATACAAAACACATGCAATAGATCACATAAAGTCACGCCCTGTAAACACTTGGGAGGTGCAAAGCCCTTAGCAGAGCTACAGTGCACTGCCTCGGTGACTCATAAACCTACCCAGTCCCTACGAAGACATCTTGGTGTCATCACCATTTGCCCACCCAGGCGGTACAGATGTCCCGCACTGCCGCATGCTTGTGGTCTCTCTCTGATGCACATCTGAATTAACTGTGCATTAACCAAGGAAGCTCATTCTGGCGCCCAGCTCTGCCACTGCCACTTTTCTGTTATAGCAGGCTTCCCACTGACTAACTGGCACCAAAAAGGATGCCGTGGGAACGATGATCCTCCTCCTTTGTTTGCTGGACAGTTAAAAATTGCAAAATGCTCCTACTTGGCCTAAATGGACAATTATTCTGAACCTACTCACTGATTTCATATGTGTGGTATTAAGTCACTGGAGCATGCTGTTATGCAAAGTCCAGTCAGCTTTGTATCATTCAAATAAGCCACATCTTTACTGGTCTTTGCAAAGACTGCAAGGCTAAAATCATTATCCTGTTGCCGGATTTCACAATATAAGGATCTTCACCACAATTTATTATTAATCCTTTCAGTCAGTCACTATCACAACTGAACGCTATGCACTGTCAAAGGACAAAGATAGTTTGGAGCAAAAGGGATTTTTTTAAATCATGGAAAATCAGCTAGAAAAATAAATACTCTGGCTAACACAAAGTTCTCCATTCCAGAGTTCTTCCCTTGAAAGAAAAATTCTGTCCCACAATGTGCTCTTCTGACACCATTTACCAAAAAAACTTTAATTCTGTCTAAACTACTTCCAAGACAATGTCACTGCAGTATTTATTGCACCATTTTAGCCTCAGCTAAACATGAAATACTTAGGAAACTTCTACCTTCAGTTAGAGCAATATAAATCCAGGGGAGAATGAAATCAATGCAGCTACTGTGGGTTTGGGGCTTTTTTACATTGTCAGATGTTCAGTATATCCAGATCACATTACCCATTACTAGCATATATTCCATAAGTGCCTTGAACTGTATTGCTAGGCAACTAAAAAGAAATTTTCATAAAACAAACCTTTCTCCTCCCACTTTATATTTTATATATATTGCCTTTCACCTAGATTTCCGATAAACACACATGCAAAGAAAACAGCCCTGGGGGACAGAATTCTGATCAATGAAGGTTTTATATTTTTGAAGCTGTGTTTTGCAATCATAGGGACTGAAACTTCAAAGGAAGAAAAAGTTTTAAGAAGCAAACAATGCTACAGTCATTTTCATTTTTACCTCAAAAAATACTGGAAACATATTCAACACAGTTCTCTGGAAATATTTAACTGCTACCCATCTTTTTTAGTCTAATAGTCACAGAGAAAGACATTTTAAAATATTTTACATTGGCTTATTTGCTCTTTATTTGTAGAATACCCTGACACAAGATGGATGAGCATCAAAAGAGCTGATGTAGGTATCAATCCAATTATATGGATTCACTTTAACACGGAGTAACTCACCCAACACGTCACAGGATAAGTGCATAGACGGTGCTAAAACACGAAGTCACAGTTTATGGAGTTGTCAGACAAGCTCTTTGTATCAACGTTAACATGATCCCCTGCTCTAACCAGACAAGAATTTCCTACAAAATATTTTATAAGTAGTGTAAGAAATACTTTCCTTCCTTTAAGTTTGATTTAATAAGTCAAAGTCAGTCACACGCTGCAGAACACACAGCTTTCCATAAAAATTTGAGGTGATTTTTTCAGTTTTTTTAATCAGTGCAGGAAGGATACCATCTCTGATTTACTGTATGATAATCCTTTCATTCACAGCACAGTAGCACTGAATTTTAACCCAAACCATCAGAGATGTATTCCATTTTTAGATACAGACATTGGTCTCCAAATGAACAGAAGAGCTGTGTATTTGCATCCAAGAGCAGATTTTGGCTTTTAGGCAAAAATTTTTCTTCTCATTTTCAGTCCAAATCAGATAAAGCTGGTTTTCTACAATTAAACTTCAGTGGTTTTAAGGGAGAGAGAATTAAGTTGCTTTTGTTCTAAAATGCTTCTTTGTGTTATAGGTACAAAGCACACTCTCTGTCATTGAACAAACGTACAAATAATTGAATGAGGAATTAAATATTCAGGCTTTCATCTTGTAAACACATAAACACCTACTTACCTTTATTTGGGTAATTGTAACTAAAGTGAACTTGTGTTTATGCTTTGGTAAGGTCAAGGCCAAAACTAAAACAGCAGCAAGAAGCTTTTTGGAAGCATAGGCAACTGTTTTAACTTCATGTATTTTTAGTAAGGAGACTAATTAGCCATCCAGACATGCACAAAGCATACGAACTTCTGCTGGGAAGTTGGAGACTCATGATTAAAAACATTGCTATGGTTGGAACTGCTGAAGCAATGGCTTTCAAAGGTTCATTTTTGCTAAATCACAGCCAACTTTCACTGAGACAATCAGTAGTACTTATTATACTCATTAAGGCCTTTCTTCGAATCAGCTTTTCAAGCTTTGGCCCCATGTGGCTTTGGCACTACCAGATGTTCAGATAAAAAACTTGGGGCTCATTTGCTCATTTTTGTTTTTGTTTAGGATACTTCCTCCTTCCTCCCGTCTTGCATTTCAAGATGGTGTAACTATATTTCTTTTCTCCTCAAACTTTCAAAAATAATTAAACCTCAGGCAAAGCCCACGCGTGCAGCTTCAGGCTGGTAAGAGAAAGCTAGGAGTGAGTCATGATGGAGACATCCGGATGACGGACTGGAGGGCTCCGGCTGGGGTTATTCATCGAGCTTCCCGAGTGCTTTTCATTGGTAAATCTCACAGAAGTTGCAGATGTTGAAAACTGTTATTCACAGTGAAGGAACTGACATGTTAAATGCACATTAAGTGTCTTTCCCAAGACCTCATAATAAGCTGTAGCATTACAAAGAGTTGAAGCCAGGCAATATGATTTCCAGTCTCAGGCCTTTCTCTCTAGCCTGTCATTGCTATTCAATACAGTGTTAATGATTATAATGTGTATTTTGGGGCAGTGTAACTACTGTGCAGCATGCCAGAAGCATGACAGCTAAGACTCCTAAAGTCAGACTCTGAAATCCATTTAATTGTACACTTAAATAAACAGCCAGGCTTTTGCCACTGATGTGAATGCCTTTCCACTCCCTTCTAGGTGAAACAAAATTCAGGGAAAAAAAGCCATTTTCTTTAACCTGAATCTTCTTTCTTGCTCTGCTCACCTCTTTTCCTTCATTGTATCCTCTTCAGGTTTCTTATGCTTTACTCCAAAGCCTTTACTAGCAAATAAGCCCTCATAACTTAAATGGCTGTCCTCTGCCCTCCCAGTCTGACAGATGCCACACAAAACCCCCTTGTTCCCAGCTGCAGCCACCTCCCCGCTTTCCTTCCTGCTGCCTGTGCATCAAACACCCATCGTGAAGCACAATCCTCTTGGGCTAGACCAGAAGGGTGCCACCAAAATGCTCTTAAAATCCCTTTTCTAAATCTACATCTGCTTTTGAGCAAGAAGTGCAGCAGTTTACCCTGGAGAACCCAGCCTGGACCATGGTGCTCTTCTTCAAACCTGCGGTTACTCCTCTTTTCTCCTTTTCCTTCCTGGTGCTTTCTGTTTGCCCAGATCACAGGGATTCATAGCAAGTGCTGTCTATGGGTAGCACCTACAAGGTCTGTGCTTTCACCTTGCTGTAAATAACTACCCACACTCCTGGAAACAGTTAACTTCCCAAGAAGCCATGGAGACGAGAAAGCAGGACCCAGGAGCCACTCTGAGTCACTCCTGCAGGTACTTACCAGCTAGGTCAGATATCCTCTGACTGGATTTGTTTCTCTGCCCCTAAGGACTGCACTCAGCGCAGGTCTGTGACAGCATGCTGCCAAAAGTACACTTTGGTGGATAATAACAAAGACACTGTGATTATGAGATAGTACAGAGCCCCTTACAGATGTTCTTCCTACTGGCAGCTCCTTCCACACGAGCTGTTTACCCAGTCACTGCATCCTGTGGATTATCATTTTCATGACCTTGTTCCTCTGGGAAAAAAAAAAAAAAAGGCATCTTCTCATGTTATTTTCTTTCTTACTCAGTGCCAGATCCAGACTCTCCCCTGTGCTAAAGAAAAGGTTATAATAACACGGGCTCACAGTGCTTTTAGTCTTCATTAAGGCGTGCAAGGGGACGCATCAGCTGCATGGCAGACATGGAGGAAGCAAAGACAAGATGGGACTCTCATGTTTATATATACATATGCAGACTTTCCTGAAGGACTTGAAAATATCACTCATATACAAAACAAAGATGGGTTATTGGTTACAAATATAAACCCCACAAAAGTAAGTTTTCTGCATGGCTTTTCACACTCCTCTGAAGCAGACTATTGCTGTCAGTAGCAATATCTTTTGAAATGAAAAAGAAAGTGTAAAGAGCTCACTCCTTCAGATTTGCAACAATATTTTCAACATCTCAGCTCCTTTCTAAAAATCATTTATAATGGTATACCAGAAAAATTGAAAGAGGAAAGGACATCCTGTTAAAGGCATTCCATTAAAATGGGTTAAGATCAGCTCTCAGCCAGTAAGTTATCAGCCTCAAGCATCTATTCTCCAAAGTGAGAGCAAAATATTTGCACTTATGCACACATCACTGATAATAGAATTTAGACTAATATTTTGTCTAAAGGTCTTGACACAGAGAAGAGATGCAGACAACACAGTTTTGCTACCCTGATAACTTTTACAAGTGGGAAGCTGAAATATGAAGATGCCCACTTCACTCTCCACTCAGAAGTCAGAGGAAGGGCACTGAAGAGTTTGAAGTCTCCTGTTTCTCCATCCCCATGAAGCCTCACAAGCTCTATTTTTCCTCTTCCCAGACATTTTGATTGGTTTGCTCATCCTTGAGGAAAAACACAAAGAAGAGCAAGTAAGGCTTGGTTTAATCAGTCCTCAGTGCAAAAAGGTATGTCAGTATTAGAGAAACTTCAGACAGAGGAAAAATAGAGGAAAAAATGAAAATATTAACTTGGAATATAAAGATCTACTGGATCTTTATCCAATGCAACAAACTTAAAAAAATACTGTAATATGGCAGTAACTATTCTGTGCTGTGCAAACATTATTTTATCTTCAGAAGTGTTCAGCAGGATTTTTTTTTCTTCCATGGTCAGCTGAAGACACTCTTGTTATTAGGAAAGAGTGTCAGGAAACGAATATAAATGTTATTGTGAGAGGAAACCTGTTTCAACTCCCATGATTACAGTTTAAAACAGCTGCACCCCAAGAGAACAATAGAGAGATTTATTTCTCTTATAAATCTCAATGTTATAAAAAAAAAGAAAAAAGCCTGGAGTCTGTGAACACAAAAGAGGGAGAGAAAGAGCGAGCACATGAAAGCAGGGATGCACATGTACTTATGAAAAGAAAAAAACATGATTCCACCTAATATTAACTCATTTCTTTTGTGCACTTGAAGAAAATGAATCATAACCCCCCTCAATATTCTAAGTAAAAAATTGAATTGAAAAAAAGGCATATACTATGTACTTGCTACAGGCACCTGCTAGAGAGGTGTATGCAAAGCACAAAAACTGAGCAGCTAGATAGCAGGTCCACCTGTATTTGCTGGGCACATTACAGACCCTTTGCAAATTTGGTCCCAAGCAATGATTTCCATTTCTTACAAGTGGCATCTCACAGTATCAGTATGTCTTATTTTCAGTTAATGTTTTATTTTCACTGTGGGACATGCAAGTTGGTGTTAGTGAAAATCCAGCTGCACACCAGTGGGGCAGACCTGGGATGTGGGAAAACTAGGATTCGTTTTGAGCCCTGCCAATAAATACTTGGGCAAGACTCAGCAGTTCCCTTTGCCTCTCCCATCTTGTGTTTATTCCATGTAGAGGCCTGGTAAATCTGTGGTGCTGAGGACCTTCTCCTACTACAACTATCTCCCCAAAATGTGTCTGCTTCCTATTCACAGCCACTGAGGCCACCAAACTGGTTTTGAAGGGTTGCCGTTTCATTTCAGTGACCCGGAGCTCAGACACCCTCCACAAAATGGCATATTGCCTTTGCAGGCAGTCAGGGAAAGCTCCCCTGCCTGGGGAAGAGACAGCAGACGGGAAATCACATTCAGTTCAGCCACCATCTCAAGACTGCAAGAAACCTCCTACCCCCTGATTGCTGTTTTACAGCTGAAGCGAGCAAGTCTGCTCTTCAGCTGAGAAAACAAAAAACAAGAATGGCCATTAATGTGCATTATGAAAAACAAAACAGAAGGAAGCTGAGGAAACAGAAGCAATAAAAAGCAAAGCCCATCCATCAGAAACTGCCCCTGAGCAGACAGTACAGCCTACCGAGAGAGAGCCTCCCTACATTTCATTAACACATCCATTGTATATTTAAGCTGCTCCCATCACTCTGCAAAGTTCTTGTTTCAGCTGTGGGGGAGACAAATTACAATATTTTATAAGACCTACACAAAAAGTATTGCTCAGCTACCTTCTCAAATCCTGCATTAGAAGTCAAAATTCATTCTAACTCCATGCAATTGGTGTTTTTTTCCAGATGATATGGCATTTTTTGATCGCCTGACCTAAACTACCAGTATCATGGTATTCTCTGTTAACTGTTTCTACTTTTCTGTTCAGAAACATCAGTTTTAGAAAGTGGGAAAAGTGACACATTTTGGTTATAACAGAGTGCTCAGTCAGGAAATTTAGGTTTTATTTCCAGATCTGCCATGAATGTAAATCCCTCTGGCAAATCCCTTGACCTTTCCATGTTTCATTTTCCCAGACTGTAAACAGAGAATCTATTATTTTTAAATGTCTGTGAGAAGCAATGATGTACATTTCTAGGTACAAATACAAACTATTATTTGAGGTATGATCAGATATCACCTTTTGTTATTAGAGACTATAAATCAGGTTTTGAAAGACACAGGTGTCCGCATGCCACTCTTTAGATGTAAAACCAGAAGTATCATAACTCAGTATATTAATTTTATATGAAGCATCTAAAAAGAAACTCATATTTCAAAAGGAAGGTAAAGCTTTTGAAAACACGTGGTAGCCATATTGTACCTCCCAGAGGTTCCCCTCATTTCTGCTTATATTCCTATACATGCATCAAAAAAGGAAAAAAAAAAGGAAGAAGAGCAAAAGTGACGAATGTTATGAAGGAAATTGCTACTTATCTGAAGTCAAGATAAGCCTTCCACCAATTCAACAGAGCCGGGTTTTGACTTTTTAGGTTTCATGAGAACCATTTTGCCCTTCAAGTTGAAAGAAAAAACACAGTTAAATGTTTCAGAACCAGGTTTCCTTTCCCAAGCAAAGGAGTGATCATGGATTCATTACAAAGATTATCTTATTTTTATAGCAATTAAAAAAAAAATTAGCTGACTTACTGCTTGCACCATTTTAATTGGCCTCTCTTCCTTTTAGATATATGGGGTATGTTCCACCTTATGCCATTACTCAGAAACTTTCAGCAATGTGTTAAAGTCAATATTTCCAAAAAATGTAGCTCATATTTTAACTGTCTTTTTCATCTCCATTTTTTTGCCATTGGTTTTCATAGATCCAAAAAAGAGACAATCAAAATGTTGGTTTTATTGCTGTTGAAGACCCATTCTCAGATGTTTGGCCCCGTGATGCTTAACGCATGCAGTAGTAAGGTACTTCTCCCCAAAAAGCTGGAAACTATTGCAGACTTCCAAGAAAATATTTTATCTCCAAAATTGCTGGTAGCAATAGTATCATAAAAAGACTATAGAATAAACCTGTCTCTGCTATAATTCTAAGGAACAAAAATGTAATTAAATTAGGAATGAATTTTGTTCAAGAACTTAAACCAGTCTGTTCCTACTGGATCCTGCAATAATCCCAATATCCAGACATTCTGGTTTCAAGCAGATGTTTTCCATTCTTCTTCATACACAGGACACCAATAAATGAGATGCAATTTTTCAGACCATCCATATTAACAGTACTCACTTGAGCTGAGGATGCACCATTACCTCTGGCTGCTAAATGTTCACTTCTATTTTAGCAGGTCAGTGCAAGAATCCTCCATTTCCGCAGCAAGAAGGAAGGGTTCTGCTCTCTCCAGGGGAACATCCTCTTGTCCTTTTCCTGGACCAGGACTGTCCCCTCAGAGTTGAAGCTGAAGGCGGGATGGAGGCAAAGGTTTCCTCCATGAAGATAGTGGTGTGAGGTTTTGCCCGAACAACATGACAGGAAAGGCACCAGAACCAATACCTCTCGCTGCTGGTCAATCTGCAAAACGGAAGCACCCGGTGCAAAAAATCTGGAGTATTCTGTGTGAGGGAATATTTGCATTTCTGGGAATGCCTCTTCTCCAGCTACCAGTCTGCCATAGCTTTTGCTGTGTAAGAAATCATCCACCGTTCAGCCTATGTGGTTTGCAACAAAGACATGAAACCCAGAGTTCAAACAACCAAAGGGCCAAACCTGGTTAAAAAAATAAAAAGCAACACATAGCAAGGGAAATACCTGAAAACTCAGTGCAGAGAGCCTGGAATTGGTACAAAGTGGCAAAGATTTATCTCTGGGCACTTCTTGGTGGAAAATGCCAGACCTTTGCTACTTCCAGAGCACCTTCATTCCCTCATCTATAGTCTTTCCAAATGAGATATCTACATCTTCCTAACAGAAATCACCTTCAAAAGAGAAGGAGGGAAGGAGTAGAAATAAAAGGAAAATTTTTGCATCTTACACGTGCCAGTCAAAACCCAACATCTTTTCCTTCCAAGTTGTTCCCAGTTTGCCTCACACCCCATAGTTTTCAGCTGCCACCATAGCTTTAAAATACTTATTTTTATTTACAAATGTAGAACCTGAATTTGCTATATTTTCTACTTTAGCGAGTGTTGCTGCCAGCTTCAAGGGCAGGATAACTAATAATACCGACCACCTGACTGCCAGTAACCAGCACTTTTATAAGGGTTGATAAGCCCAGGATAGGGAGAACTAACCCAGTTCTTTGGGATCAGAGAAAAAAGGAGTCTCAAAGTCATTTTATCTTAATAAATAAATAGCAGTTTAGGAATTCTCTCCTAGCCTCCTGTTTACCAGAAGAATTATTCACTGACACCATAAGTTACAGCAAAATGTAGAAAGAGAAGGAAGGGAAATGTGGAGAAACCAGGCTAACAAGGCCTACCAAGCACTGGCATTCAGCTATGTAAAACAGGTAGACTGAGGAGCTGAAGATACACTAGCATCTTCACTAAGGGAGGAGAGAGAAAACGACTCTGGTTAAAGTCACTGACAATAAATAGACTGCAGAAAAGGAAAGGTGGCCTGGCTATGCTGGGGAGAAGATGGGGATGGAGAAGCTGCCCCTTGCCCAGATATGTTTTTGCAGACTCCATCCAGTGCAGGAGAGGGACCTGAAACTATTTGAACTTGCTGCTACCTAACTCTGAAGCCCTGCCATCAATGTGAGGTCCTTCACAAAGTCTGGCCCACTATAAGATCTGCAGGGCAGAGCAAGGCAGAGCACTGAAATGCACCCATTTGACTCTTTACAGCCTCTGGACTTGAACTGTAAGACACCTGGCTTGTGGGTTTTGTGCACAAAGGTATTGCTCTGTGGCACTCCAGGAGATCCAGCTTTGCCCCGATGCACATCAGAGAGTTGGTGGAGGCCAAAGAATTCAGACATGCTGGGATTTTTCTCTCCTTCTCAGACTTTTTCCTCTAAAGCTAACTGAGCTGCTGTTGTACTCGTCCTAGTTATGAATGCTGGGGCAGACCTCTCATTGCAACAAGGCAGGAACAGGGTCTGAGAGATGCCAGCTATAAAATTCTTTCCAACAGAAAGCACACCTGACATCTGTGAGGTATTTGGTGTCGTTGTTTTGCTGAGCATGCACTATTAGTTGTCTTATTAACTGATTACTAGCAAGTTAGTTGGTAGGCGCCCCTCACCCGGAATACAGAGAAATTAGGGCTGAGGCCCTTGGTTTGTTGTGGCTCGCTTTGGGAAGAGAGGCATGTAGAGGACATGCATTCAGGTGGCAGGGAGAGATGAGCTGCTGTACAGAAAGAAGGTGCAGGAGGAAGAGGAGCGATCATACAGCTGACGAGGAAGCAAGGAAACCATGACTCTCTCCAAAAAATGTCCTGCAGGGCCAAACCAAAGATGCTCTGTGATGCTCCCCCGGGAGTGCTCCCAAGCTGTGTATTGCAGTGGTTTATTGTGGGGTTGGGCATGGTACAAGAAACGCAGCCAGCTCCCAAGATGAAGATTTTCTGCTATTCTCACACAAGGAACACTGTGATCAGGAGAGTTAAACTGATTTCACCTGGGGGGAACCACTTGTGGACTATTGCCAGCCTGCTCAAAGCTGTGCTGCTCCGCATACCCCAAGTGACTCAGTCACGTTAGCTCAAATAAATAAATAAATAATGGCTTAGGAGAGAAATCAAAGGCACAGTGGAGTAATGAAAAACATGCTTATTATGATTGTTCAAACAAATCATCAGATCCTGAATCCATCAGCCTGGAAAAGGACAAGAACTATTTATTTTCCAGGGGTGGGTTAACTTTTTTTTTTTTTTTAATTATGCTCTTTTAGTTTTTCTTTTGCTTTTTTAGTGTTTTGTTATAAGCCAAAAAGAAAAAAAAACTACCTGATGTTGCAAGATATTCTCCTTTGATGGCCAAGGAGCTAAAGACACTTTGCAGGAGGTGCTTACATTGTCTTTTCTTTCCAGGACTCTCTCTCTAGCTCAGCTCCGCTTTCTTTCACAATGATTTTATTTTTCTTCTTGAGTGTCTTTGAGATTGTAACAACTGAAAAAAACCTTCCTGCAACCCCTTCATTCAAAAAATCATTTTGACAAGATGCACACAGGTATGTTCCTTCTGCATTCTTCCTAGTTTGGAACCTCTGCTCTTGAATTCAGCATGCGAGAAAGCCAGGCAGCAGTCAATTCAAAGAAACGTTTGTCCTAAAGCAGGCCCAGGCTTTGCAGGTGGCCTTCGCCAAAGCATCCAGTCACTCTGAAGCCAGTGGCAATGGAGTTCAAAGCAAGCACAGCTTCCAAGTTCCTGCTTCCAGCATGCAGGCAAGGATTTTTACAATACGACTAACAGGAACAAAAAAATTGAGCACGTGCTGTTTTTACTGTCATATTTCCCATACCATATTAGCCACATGATTAGCATTTACACAAAAGAGGAAATTCCCTCATGTGCAGCACTGTATAAATACAGCTCAAAGTATTAAGCTGCAGATAACTTCTTTAAAGGCAAAAAGCATATGGGTTACACTAAAGAATCTGGGCCCAAGTATTCCTCATTAGTCAATACAAACTACAGGGTAAACACAGGGTAGATGGTTACAGAGCATACTCACAGG
The DNA here is from genome assembly GCF_036417845.1 of Apteryx mantelli. Lineage (NCBI taxonomy): Eukaryota > Metazoa > Chordata > Aves > Apterygiformes > Apterygidae > Apteryx > Apteryx mantelli. The sequence continues at coordinate 31,891,200 of NC_090020.1, forward strand.
GAAGACACAGATGTTAGGTCCTCCTCCTCCAAAATATTACATTTTAACCCTTAAGTATGGCTTCCTGTCAAATATCCAGTATCAGAATCAGGAAATGAATAACCCTATCAACACCATATTTTCCTCACCAATAAGAACACAAGATTTGCTTTGAGGGACAATTTTCAGTGAAAGGGGTTTTATTGTCACCTTTGGCATTCATGGCTGGAACAATTTAAATAATATTTTTGTGACAGAAGAAAGGAGTCAAACATTGGGAGAAAAAGTCATCGTGTTCTGTGTTTTGGGGAGAAGCAGCCACAAAATACACTGAAACTCATCACTCAACTCTAAGCTAATAAAGGGTGGAAAAAGCATTGCAGCAGCCAGCTCACCAGAGATATTACCGGTAAGCAGGCCAAGAAATTTATTACCTATTTTGTGAGGGCTAGTTCACTGAGGATCCTGTTGAAAATAGTGTCACAACTCCAACTTCTAAACCAAATGGTTTTGCCTGGCAACAAGAACCTTCAGATGTATTTTTTCCTGAACGGCTGCTTTAGATCCAAAACCCAGGCTTCCCCCTTAGGGCATCTGAAACAGGACTGCAACTCCTCTTGCGTACAACTTGCCTGCACACAAGGAAGGTCATCCCCAGGTTTCGTGGGCAGACACAGCATTCCCTTCGCCCTTCCTGGATGTGAAGGTAACATGCACCAAGCTCAAGGTGGGTCATCTACCACAGAAGGGTAAAGTAAATGTTTAAAAACACACAATTTCTCTTCTAGCAAAGACGGAGCAGAACCAGTTACTCATTTAATTCTCAATAATATTCCAAGGGATTCCTTTGTGATCATTCTAACTAAGATAAGTAAATATTTGCCTAGTCTGTCGTTTCCCTGATTTCTTGTCTGAGTTCCTGGGAATGTGACACCATATGATATGAGGACTGCATTATTGCTGAACCTATAGTGACCACAACAAATGGAGTTAAATTTGTTGAAGTGTTTTCATTATAAACCTCTGCTTTCAATTAGACCCAAATTTCTACATTTTCTACCTTTCAATCTGAAATTTCCCAGGCTTGCTTCCTGTCTTAGTACTGTGTATTAGAAAATCAGTGGGGAGAAGTGAATAAAGCAAAATCCTCCCAAAGAGTTTTGAACAAAACAGAAGTAGAAAACATTATGCCCTTCCCTCAAACACAAGCAGTGGCTGTGGATTTAGTATGCACAACTCTTGAAAAGAAAAGCAGGGGAAAAAAAGCCTAAAAGGACAGAAGTCAACAGAAGTGCACTGTTTCAGTTGACGTTAATGTGGGACAGGCAGCTGCAGCTCCCACCATGAGGAGCCCTTTTCCTCCCGGATGCTGGCGTCCTGGTCCCACCAACGAGGTCTGTCTCCTCCTGCCACTCAGAGGAAACCAGAGCTCAGCTATGCTGATTTTTATGGAGGTCTCATTGCCTTGCACGTCTCTTGCCAGCTCGCTGCTCTCGCTGAAGCTGCTGGTGGGGACGACAGCTAGTTGGATGCATTTTGTGACTGAAGCCCTTCTCCTGGGCATTTGGCTGAAGATGGCCAATTTGCTTCTCAACATGGGATGTCAAGGACAGCAAGAAGGGCTTCTTTAAATATATCAGTAACAAAAGGAAGAATAGGGAGAATGTGGGCCCACAGCTGAATGGGGCAGGGACTCTGGTGACAAATGATACAGGGAAGGCGGAGATACTGAAAGCCTTCTTTGCTTCAGTCTTTACTGCTAAGACCAGCCCTCAGGAAACCCAGACCTGAGAGACCACAGAGAAAGTCTGGAGACAGGAAGACTTTCACTTGGTTGAGGAGGCTCAGGTTACAGATCTTTTAGGAAAGCTTGACATCCACAGGTCCATAGGTCCTGATGGGATGCACCCATGAGTGCTGAGGGAGCTGGCAGATGTCATTGCTAAGCCACTCTCCATCATCTTGGAAAGGACATGGAGAACAGGAGAGGTTCCTGAGGACTCAGAGAAGGCTAATGTCACCCCAGTCTTCAAAAAGGGCAAAAAGGAGGACCCAGGGAACTACAGGCCAGTCAGCCTCACCTCCATCCCTGGAAAGGTGATGGAGCAGCTCATCCTGGAGGCCATCTCCAAGCATGTGAAGGATAAGAAGGTGATCAGGAGTAGTCAGCATGGCTTCACCAAGGGGAAATCATGCTTAACCAATCTGATAGCCTTCTATGATGGGATGACTGCCTGGGTAGATGAGGGGAGAGCAGGGGTGTTGTCTGCCTTGACTTCAAGAAGGCTTTTGGCACTGTCTCCCATGACATGCTCATAAGCAAGCTCTGGAAGTGCCGGAGAGATGAGCGGACAGTGAGGTGGATTGAGAACTGGCTGAATGGCAGAGCTCAGAGGTTGTGCTCAGTGGTGCAAAGTCTAGTTGGAGGCCTGTAGCTAGCGGTGTCCCCCAGGGGTCAGTCCTGGGTCCAGTCTTGTTCAACTTGTTCATGAATGACCTGGATGAAGGGACAGAGTGCACCCTCAGCAAGTTTGCTGATGATACAAAACTGGGAGGAGTGGCCGATACACCAGAGGGCTGTGCTGCCATTCAGAGAGACTTGGACAGGCTGGAGAGGTGGGCGGAGAGGAACCTCATGAAGTTCAGCAAAGGGAAGTGCAGGGTCCTGCACCTGGGGAGGAATAACCCCATGCACCAGGACAGGTTGGGGGCTGACCTGCTGGAAAGCAGCTCTGCGGAGAAGGACCTGGGAGAGCTGGTGGACACCAAGTTAAGCATGAGGCAGCAATGTGCCCTTGTGGCCAAGAAGGCCAATGGTATCCTGGGGTGCATCAGGAAGAGTGTTGCCAGCAGGTCGAGGGAGGTGATCCTGCCCCTCTACTCAGCCCTGGTGAGGCCACACCTGGAGTACTGCGTCCAGTTCTGGGCTCCCCAGTACAAGAGGGATGTGGCACTACTGGAGCAAGTCCAGCGAAGGGCTACAAAGATGATTAGGGGACTGGAGCATCTCTCTTATGAGGAAAGGCTGAGAGAGCTGGGCCTGTTCAGCCTGGAGAAGAGAAGGCTGAGAGGAGATCTTATCAACGTGTACAAGTATCTGAAGGGAGGGTGTCGAGAGGATGGGGCCAGGCTCTTTTCAGTGGTGCCCAGTGACAGGACACGAGGCAACAGGCACAAACTGAAACACAGACAGTTCCCTCCGAACATGAGGAAAAACTTTTTCACTGTGAGGGTGACAGAGCACTGGCACAGGTTGCCCAGAGAGGTTGTGGAGTCTCCTTCTCTGGAGATATTCAAAACGCGCCTGGATGCGATCCTGTGCAATGTGCTCTAGGTGACCCTGCTTGAGCAGGGGGGTTGGACTAGATGATCTCCAGAGGTCCCTTCCAACCTCAGCGATTCTGTGATTCTGTGATTCTGTGAAGGTGACAGAGCACTGGAACAGGTTGCCCAGAGAGGTTGTGGAGTCTCCATCCTTGGAGATATTTAAAACCTGCCTGGACGCAATCCTGTGCAACGTGCTCTAGGTGACCCTGCCTGAGCAGGGGGGTTGGACTAGACGATCTCCCGAGGTCCCTTCCAACCTCAGCGATTCTGTGATTCTGTGATTCTGTGAAGGTGACAGAGCACTGGAACAGGTTGCCCAGAGAGGTTGTGGAGTCTCCATCCTTGGAGATATTTAAAACCTGCCTGGACGCAATCCTGTGCAACGTGCTCTAGGTGACCCTGCCTGAGCAGGGGGGTTGGATGATCTCCAGAGGTCCCTTCCAACCTCATCCATTCTGTGATTCTGTGTTTCTGTGACTACAAGCAAGCCAAAGGGTTATATCAGCTCTTCATAATTGCTGGAAAAGGTCAGCTGTTGAAACCAATGAGGAACATAAAAAGGACTTTTGGTCCATTAACAATTCCCTGAACTACCCAGACCACCTCTTTTTCATTCCCTGCATTAATGGAAAGGATGCACAGCTCACATAACAGTGGAGCACTGCAGATTTGCAATGAAGGACACTATAATTCTGCCATGGATAGATACACATGAGAAAAAACAGTAGCAAGTTTACTGCATGGACAAACAAACTTTTATTGGCCTATAGAACTACTCAGTACTACATTTGAGAAGAGTAGCAGAGACAACAGACATGCATTAACCAGCCATTAAGTAAGAGTTAGTAAAATAAAAACTGGACCAAATCTCTCCAAAACAAACATGAACCAAACTATTTTCCTTCAGGTGAGAAATATTTATGTGGCATCCCTTGAGTCACCACTTCTTATTTGCAGATCCTGCTGTTCATAGATGATCAGAAATTCACTAACAGTATTCCCCCCCCCCAACAGAAAATGTCAATTGATCAGGAGAGCAACATTTTACAGAAACATTCAATTCTTGCATTATTTCACATAAGGAAAAGAAGGGGAAGAGAATTTCCATCAACGTTCTGTTTGGATATCTCCAGAATGGAGTAATTTGGCTTTTCACTTTGAAAAAAAACGAATTGTATTAGTTTCATTTTAAGAATTTATTTGCGGAGTGTTGACATCAAAACCACTTGTTTCAATTGACACATAGGACTTTTTCATTAGTGTTTTGTTTTAAGAGAAATTTCAAGAATTTTTCTTAAACTTGTAGAATTTGCCACCAAGCAAAAAGTCTGATTCCTGTCTAATTGTTGTCACTGACTACTTTCTGGTGGTATCAGCTGTACAAAGAAACCATTTCATGAATGACTGAACTAAATTTCAGTGCATGACTGGACAACACAAAGATTAAGTCAAAAAAAAATCCCACATTGTATTCATATGATGTAACATGAATATAATCACATGCATGTGAACTCCTGGGAGCTAAAATATTTTTTTTGCTGTATTAAAAGCCCTGTAAAAATGTTATTCATGGTCTCATTGCACCAAATTGGTGATGCCAATTTGTGCCAACGACATGTTTCAATGAGTTAAAATAATGTTGCTTCTATGAATGCTCTGAAAGAACAGAACAATGGGAGCCTGCCATGAAATTTGATGTCCATAACAACCTCAAAGTCAATGAAATGTACTGAAAGGATCAGAGGTGGTGGACACAGCTCAAAATGCTTCCTAGCAACATTTAAAAACACAGACCTTGCACAGAAGGATGGTTTTTCTTCACTGATTTGGAAAAACAGAGTGAGTCATTTTTAGAATAAGATGGTGAGGAAAGTCACACAGCTGCAGTACAAGTGGCATTAGCTTCTGCTTGCAATTACAGCTTCATTTGCTTTTTGTTTTCGGTTGCATACACAGCGGTCAGTCTTAAAACTTGCCAGCTTCGCTTGGATAAATAAACAGTTACTCTGCTACTTCCTTCTATTTACTTCAAATAGCTGATGATGAACACATCATATTAACTAAAATAGAGAAAGAAAAGAACATCTGATGGGAAAGGGAAGTTACACAGCAAGCCTTGTGGCAGCTGAACTACTGCATCCTCCCGCTGCAACCTCTTGAATGTCTGCAGTTCGGGGGAGCCACCCCACACATAGAGGCCCCCAGGACAAGGGCTGGACGTCATTACGCATCAGTAAACCAAATCAAAATCAGCCGACAAATAAATTCCTAGGTGACTGAACTGTCAGACTGATGTCGGACATCAAGGCATTAGCCAAGGTTCAGGTGGATTTTTGAAGCTCTGAGTGATCATTCCTACAGTCATGGATCCATCACAGGCAAACAGAAGTATAAAAGAGGAATCAGCACATATACGTAAGCTGCAGTGTAATAAATAGCTTGTGATACAATAGAAATAAATCAGCCAACATCTGGGGAAAATCTATATTGAGTAATTAATTACCCACTAAGGAGACATCATTCACAATGCTATTGCCTGTGAGTCTTCACCTTTTATATAGTATTATTTTCTTGTCCCTTCTTCATCAGTTCATCTTTGTATTCCCCACCAAGATGGTTTGTTTTCATTTTCAGTACATTTGAAACTAGCCAAAGATTTAGCACTTCCGTAAATTAAGATCTGAAAGTAACTTAAGGAGTTCTGTATTCATTCATATTTATTCCACATTTCTTAAGATACCCCATGCAACCTGTGAGATATGCTGATCTGACCGTAAGACTATGGCACAGGGCCATCACCTATGATGCACTCAGGACCTGGATATCAGAAGACCTTACAGAGAAGCAAAGAAGTCTATAGCTGCTCAGAAATTTGTCAGTAGTAGATTTGGAAACCATGTAGACAGAAAGCAGCATGTGCAGAGCATATTGCCGGTAGATTTGAAAAGACTAAATAATTTTTTGTGCTTTTTTTTTTTTTGCTCAAGAAGAGGAACTTTATGCACCTTCACAGCAAAGAGATTCATCCACCCTTTGAAGCCATGCTGTAATCTGACAAAAAGGGTGGTCATAGAGAATGAGAAAAAATGAAACTCAAATGACTACAGGGCAGTTCTTTCTAAAGGCCATAAAAGGTATAATGATGATTAAGTGTAAATTAACCCTAACTAAATTCTTCTCTGTTTTATTAGATTCTTTCTTATTTATCCAAACACAGAGTTGAGGTCATTCCTGAATTTATGTGCTCCATTAAGCAAATTATGCTGATGTTAAGAAGATAGAGGAAGCAAACAGAAGGAAGAGGGTTACATGACACTAATAGAATTAAGCCAATGAATTTAACATGTAATATCTAAAATTTTATCAGGCAAAAATAATCAAAACTTTTTCATTCTATTTCACATTCCTATCACAAAGATTTTGTCAGATTAATATTTAGCCCAAGACAGAATTTACTGCCAACACTAAAAAAAGTGAATCATTTTACCACTAAAAGGCCCAATACAATTATATTTTAAAAAGTTCAGTGAAGGTTAAAGGATCCTAGAAGCTTTCAGTTGCCTCTGCTAACCCTATGTATGTATGCCAATGTTTTTACTATACCTTTTTCCCAGACAGAAATGAAAGTAAGGGCTGAGATCTAGACTTTGTAACAAGTTTAAAATTAAAACCTTGTTATTTTAAAAAACGATGCTAAATAATGTAACACAAATATCTTTTCTATACAGGCAGCCTCAGCTTTCCTCTGAGTCCCATCTAATAAAGCATATTTAAAAACATCTATAACTTCCTGCAATTCATACTAGGCTAACATACAGATTTCATACTGTATCTCAGAAATAATAGCAACAACCTATGTCTATATCAACAGCTGTAAAGCTATCAGAGAAGGTCTATGAAAAAACACGTATATTATTTATCTCTAAGCATCTGCTGATTGCACTAAATATAGAGCCCTAAGAAGGCACCAGCTGTCAACAATTTTCCAGTACACAATATTATGAAATATACTCCGACAGTAGTATTTCTGGAACAGATAAGATGGAAGTGAAGGATGTGGCTTACTTTGTGTGACAATTAAGGCCACATTCGCATCCATAAAGGGGAGATATTATGCTCATTTTTAATCATTTCACAGGGAAAGGAGGGGCCTATGTGTGTTGGCTTGATGTTTTTATAACTGTACAATAGGAATCTTTATAGCACGACATTTTCAGTCTTACATTGGTTTTCAGTAAAATTTATTTTTAGGGTGGGAAAATGGGAGCAAAGGGAAAGATACAAGTATATATCTTCTTTCAATTACATGTTTTGTATGCCTGATAGGAAATATTCCTTGTGAACAGATTTTATTTTCTAAGAGATAACCCATTTAAGTTAAAAGCAGCTGGTTACCTGGGCCAGCTTGCCTTATGAAACTGACACCACAAGGAAATTAATGATCCCCATGAAATGCTAGATTTCCTTTCCTTTTTATTTCATCATTATCTCAAAACATGGAGAAATTTTGCTCAGTCCCTTGCGACACCCTGGCTATGATACTCCTTTGGTGTCAAGAGTATTTACTGGTCCCCAAAACTGCATCCCTTTCCCTTTTCCCCTTCCTACCCCTGAGACTCCTTTGATACTCCTTTATTTTCTTCACTTATATTTTTGCCAGTGCTAGAAGCTGAAACAGAAAAATAGATGGACAGAGAAGTGTGACACAGGGATGAACCCGTGAAAATTCCCTGTCCTAATCCAATGTGTGAAAGGATGACCTACTGCTTATAGCTTAAATACTATGCATGTTTAGCTCTAAAAAAGTTCTGTACTGGCACCTTACTTTCCAGTGGGACTTTCCATGGGCTCCCAAGCCTGTTTCTCCCATTGCATGAGCTGCTTCCAAAGTCTCAGTACAAAATCCCTCACAGTGAAATATCCACGATGACCTTGCAGAGACGTTTTTGCAGGTGCAGCGAGGACAACGTCGTACTGATGGGTCTCTCTCACAGGCGGGCAGCTGCCATGCTGAAGCACACACCACCCCTCGCTGCCCCACACATTTCCAGGTGCCCAGGGACTAGTGTTTATTTTTTATTTTTTTATTTCCCACCCTGATGCTCCAGGCTGAGTCCCAGGGCTCCTCAGGGCATCCCGGGACACCTGGGCCCTCCCATCCTGCATGTCTCGGTGCCGCTTGGCTCATCAGACCCTCCAGGTATGCCCAGGTGCTTTCCCTGACATGAGTGAGCTCCTCAACCCTTTGGCAGCTGGAAGGGGATGCAGGGGAACGGGGAAAGCTCTTGCAGGCTCTGAGACTGGAGCTTTCCCTGGGGATCAGGAGAGTTCCCACTATGCCCTGGCTCAGAGACGATTTCAAACACCAAAGTCTCTGCCATAAACTGGCAATAGACCTAACCCATCCAGTTCCCATGTGAAAGCTGCTGTCTAGAAAGTACAATAATTCCAGCTAAGCCGTTATGAAGTCACAGCTTTGGCCTTAGTATAGTCTTTAGTTAAAAAGTATTTGACTTACCTGCTCTGCCAGCCTTTCAAAAAGCTCCTTAAAGAAGTCATGCATGGCCATATGTTTTCTACCTGATTCTTTTCCACGTATACTGTTAGCTTCCCAGGAAAACAGGACACTCCTCTGCACAGAAGACCAAATTTCCTTATTGGAGGTGAGGACCTTGGGAGGAAAGTGCCATGTTTCAGAGCTGTTTTTTCTCACCCCACTCCTCCCTCTCTTCCTCTCCAAGGCAAAGAGTGGGTCGAGCCTCCATCGCTGGGCAGTACCATCTGGCTACAAGAGGACAGGAGTAAAACCTGCCATCTTCTGGGGCAAGGTTAAAAGCTTTTGCATGGGCAGGACTTTCACTGTCAAATGGTCATCTCAGCATTCATTTTCTATTTATAATCTTAGTTTAATGGCTGGGTTTATTTTCCACAGTCATACTTCCACATTTGTTTTACAAGCAAGCAAACAAAAATCTTTAAGTCTTCTCATTTAGAAAACCAAAAACTGAGACCTTCAACTGAATGGATTTCTGAACATCTTACATCAGGCAAAGATCATCTTATCTTTTAATCATCACCTGCTTTAAATATTTTGTGACCTGCATGGTGCTGCAATGACATTTTTACTTCCAGACCTCAGGCTGAGGGAGGTTCCTTTAACTTGTGCAAGCGGGACCAGACTGGGGAGCCACTGGCCAAACTCTGCCTCCAGATACGTTGGAGAACAAGGCCGAGCCTGTCCCAGATGGCAGTTTTCTTCGTGGCTTGGAAATAATGCTGTGCTGCTCCCATGTTCCTCGATCGCTCTGTACCGCCAGTTTAACCTCCCTGGCAGCTGTTTGAAGCCTGGCAATTCAAAGCAGACTTTCAGCTTTCAGTGGGAAACGGTGCACCCAAGGCAGTCCTAGCAATGAGGGCTCGGCTGACGACTTCCTTCCCTTGGTATTTCCATGTTCCCCACTTGAAGCTTCTTGTTCAGTTGTTTCAGGTGATTACATAATTACCCTTCTCCACATGAAACGTTACATTAAACAGCCTTTTAATTGCTCAGCATTACATTTGTTTTCCAGCTAGTGAATGAGTCCCATAGACCACAAGCCAACTGCATCCAGGAGCGTACCCAGCCAAATTTGCTTTGATGGCCAGACACCCTCTCCATCCCAGTTCCTCACTCCTGCACGGATGGTGCTAGATTCCCCCTCTCTACCCCGCCTACCCAAAAAAGAGATTACAGGCATTTCTGAGTTTTTTCCTGGTTGCCTGGATCTACAGTACTGAATTGGGGCAAGGTCAGGACTGCTTTCTGAGCCCCACAAAAACCTCCACTAATACTCATGAAGTTTTGGGGCACATTTCTGCTACAGAGTCTTCCTCAGAACGGAAGACAAGTGAGTTGCAGCATATACTTGCCAAGCAGTGCTCTTTGACAGCTGTTCATCCCCTGGCTTTCAAAAGGTCCAAAGGGGTTGGAAAATATTCAGCAGCAGACACAGCCTGACCTCAGGTGGACAATCGTATGCTGCAGACCTTGCGGGGTGGTGCTCTGAGGCAAACTAAAGAGCTACCTGTGGCCTCCCAAATTTGCCATTGAAAGGACAGGGAACAGCCATAGCTCCTGTTAGTCTCTACAGAGGCAGTTTATCATCAGATGCATGCAGAAAGTTCTGGCATTTTTCCAAGATATTTGAGAGAATATTTGGCTTCCATTTGCCATAAAACAAATAAATTGATTTCAGGGAGAAATTTTGACTTGCAATAGAATCTCTCTCTTGCCACACAAATTTGAACCCTCCCAGACAAATTCAGCCTTGCAGTTTTTCCAGTTGGGTTTATATAGCTGGGAAGAGCGAATCACTGGGTTCACTTCATGGGCTAACAGGGAAACATCAAAAATTGGTAGCAATTTACCTAAGTATCAGAGGGTAATCAAGGCTGCAGAGGCATTTAATCTCAGTTTTAGGCTGAACGGACTGTGAGTTTCACCAGATGGCACATCTGCACTGAAATCTTGCAAACGATCAGGTGGGAGAGGGAGCCCCTGCTCCAAACTCATTATGTGATTCCCAGCTCCTGGCCTCAGACACTGCTTGCTCTGGAATCCCCCATCCCTGGGGTGATATTAAAATAGCCACTAAATGAGAGACGGGGATCTTTCCACCCATGCACGTTATCCATCATTTGTAATTACAAAGTTGTCTGTAACTAAAGAAGTTTTTTTTCTCTTTTTCTGTGCTCTTCCAAATGTTTACAGCTGCACTGTCACAATCAGCATCTGTGACTTTCCTATCTACTGTTAAATTAGAGCAGCATTCTCCTATCAGTCAGGAGAAGAAACATTATAAAAGAGAATATTAAACACATACAGCAGCAATGAAAGGAAAGAAAAGACAGAAAAAATAATGAGACTACATTTACTAAATGTTTGAAAGTACATATGCATGGTTTATGGAGCCATATGAAGCAGAGAAATTCAGGTTCCACAGATCTGCAAAAAAATGTGATAACCCTGATAATTATTTTTTTAAAATAAATACTTTCATCAAGTCCTGAATGATATTTTCTCAGTGAGTCTAGAGCAAACTGAACCAGCTCTCATTTTCAAGTACTTTGTAAATAAATGATGCTGTTTTCCTTGGTGCATGCAGTTGTTTTATGAGTTATGACTCAGATTGTATAATATGTGCTAACTGATAGTAAAATAAATTCTGCTCTCATGAGAAAGTTTAACACAACTCTGTAGGGTTATACGATACTGCTCAGGCCTAAGGCAGATTCCATTATGCAATACAACCATCCCTAAACATCCCAAATTTCTGCACATTCATTACTATCAGGCATCTGCGACAGGATTTATTCCTCAGATTGCATTTCTGGCAGTTCACTAGATTAACCAAAGTTCTTTTCCAGTGTCCTTTCTAATCACTAACACTGAAACTCAAATTGCCTGCTGTTGTCTCAGGTTACAGCATCATTCACTCATCTAAATCCCAAGACCAGCAAGCCAGAGAGTGCTTTGGGAAGAGATGCACTGAGCAGTCAACAGAGTGTAAGCTGAAAACGAATTAAAAGCTAGTATAAGCAGAAAAGTTACACTGAGGGGGAATGTTGAAAATTCATGGCTCTAAGTTAACAGTATAAAAATCCATGGATATGGTGACATTCATAAGAAATGAGAAAACATGGCACTCTAAGTAGAAGACCTGAACCTGTATCAAAGTTAAGCTCTAAAGCACAGTATCAGACTGATATAGTTTTAACACCCGGGCTGTCATCTCCTGTGAGAACAGCTGACTTTAAAATACATGGTATTTACAAGGGGAAGGACTTGCAGCTGGTTCACAGACTGCTGCGAATGGTGAGGATTATTCAGCTGCATATCCCAAAATAGATTATGATGAGATTTAATGCACCTCCTGCTACTCCAACATCCCTGATCTTTGACTCTCAGCATTTCCTGCAACATCAGGACACCCCTTTTCCGCCTAGCGCAAGCAACATTACAAAGTGCAGGGCCGGCTGCGGGCCAGTGCGCTCCCCGGGATGCTGGTGCGGAGCTGTCAGCAGCCAGAGGCTGCCCTCTAGGCACCAGCCCCATCCAGGCGGATCTCCAGGAGACCTCCACCCTTAAGGGAAATCCTTTCGGAGCAGTGACCAACAGCGACAAAGTGCCACTTTCTGAATATCCTTTCTCTGCAAGTATCAGTTAATGTGTAACTCTCCAGGTTTGACAGTGGGATATTTATATACTGGAGCACTCCCCGCAAGAGGAAAAACACCCTTGTACCTCGTGTCAAACTCCAGCATTAAAAAAAAAAGACAGAAAAAGGCAAAAAAAGGACAAATGCAAACACTACAGACTTCTCAGATATGCATCTTGTGGCTAACTGTCTATTTATTTCACTGTTGAAACTTCCACTGACCCTAGGTGAAATAATTCATCTCTGGTATATGATCACATTTCAGGTCATTAGCTGTCACAGATGTACACAGTCTGGGTGAGAAGCAAGAGAGAAAATAAAGAAAACCACTAGCAATGTGCATGACTAAAGCACAGAAAAATTAGATTTAATTAGTGAAAGAGGAAAGAGGACTAGAGAAGAAGAAGCACATAAGAAAGAAGGAGTTGCTGTATTCTTTCAGTTATTCATCAGTCCCTGTTGATGTAATCTGTACAAGATTGTTAATAGGCTGTTTTCAGGTGCTTTCTACCTATTCCTGTTTTTTATCATCTTTGCTGCTGCTACATTGGCTGGAATAGTACTTACTTGAGTACCAAGACACATTATTGTAATATCAGTATCTTGCAGACATGTTGCTCTGTGAGGTTGGGACGGATGATCATCTTCTTCAGAAAATGGTGAAATGAAGTGCAGAGAAATTAAACTGTGTAAAGCTTGAAGCAGAAAATCAGAGCACCACACTCATGCACTTCCTGGTCCAGTGCTGAAATCAAGTGATCAGCCTTTACCCAGGCTGGTCAACTTCACTGTGACAGAGCCGCATGTTACTTCCACGAGGACAAAGCTGACATCATTCAAAGATAATAAATTTCACTTAACATGGCGAAAACCAGCTTAAAGCGTGATCGATATCGCTTAATCAGAGGAATATACTTTCTTTTTCTTTTCTTTTTTTATATAAAGAGAATACTAAATCAAATATTTTAAATGAGGGAACTTGTTCAAGGGAATGTCTATCCCATGAAAAACAGGCTGAGCACTTAAAAAAATGGCAGTATTTCAATTCTCACCTTTCATAATGGGTAGTTTATATTATAATCCATTATTTCTCAAAAGATCTTGTAAGCAAAGAAAGAACTATTTCTTAAAAACAGCGTGAAAAGGTCCCTGGCCAGTGGAGTCAAAAAAGCTTATTCTGCTTCAAGTCAGAACATCCTTAACAGGATGCTGTGTTTTCTACAAAATGGGGAAAAGTTGAGGACAGCATTAGTTTTTATAAAGGCACAAATAATCACAGTATTGGTTTTTAGACATGTAATCACTAAAAAGCTAATATTTACATGTTCGATATTTTTAAATCTTCTGTGATTTCTCTGGCATTTTTAGCAATTTCAGGAGGAGAAGTATATGTAGAACATAAGGATTTCATTGTGCATGTTCACATTATGAACATATGAAGTTTAATTCTTTCTTCTGTCCATTTCTAGGCTAATCAGATCCTGAATGAACTTTGATCTTATTTGTGGCATTCAAGAGAGCCATATGTCCTTTTATAACATTGATTATTATGCCAAACATCAACATAAACAAACTTTAAATTTGCAATTCTCCTTCTGCTTTCTGGAGCTGTGTGTCTTCCAAACTCTGTGGAAAGAAAGACCCAACAGCTGAAAACACACCATTATCCTTTTTTACTTTGACATAAAGAGCAAACAAGAGCATGGATAACAGTCCATAAAAAGGCCTTTAAAATAAAAGTATTTTATGTTCAGAGCAAGTGAGGGATTTAAAGTTGGAAGTGAGTTAGCTTTTGGCAAGTTACTATTTTTTATTCTGGTATAAAAATGTTTGGTGGCTTTAAACATAATTATTTTGCATACTTTCCTTTGAAAATAAGCACAAGATAAAAACAGATGTTGGAATTCTTGCACATAGATATTTTAGGGAACCTTGCACCCTTTTATTATGTAAATAAACTAATAATATTTTCCAGTTACCCTGTCAAAACATCTATGGAGTCTGCATATGTTAATACAGAGATGAAAAAGTTCTTGTCATAATTTTTGTTCTTTTTACAACGTGTATCACCTGACAATCATTTGAAGACAGTGAGATTGAAACAGATTTTACTAGATGCCGGAGTCAATGAAAGATCTAACTGTATGCTCCATATAAAATTGCATTAATGGAGCAATAAAGTTGCAGTCAAGAACTCCGAAGCTGCCTGTACGGACTTAATCCAGCCTCCAGGTGCTTATACATTGTGATACAATCTTAACGTATGAACATATGAATGTTTTTTTGGCATCTGTGCCTCATTTACTGCATGAAACAGGTTTTGTACCTTTAATGAGCAATGATTCAATATGTTTGTTTCATCCTTATTGCTCAGGGCAGGATCCCCTGTCTTATTAATTTCACACTATCCAAAGTATTCTGCAGTCAAAATCATCAAGTTCCTTGCAGGACTCTTAAAAACAGGTTTTCTAAAATATGGTGATGCTCATCACTATATTTGTGTTTAACAAACTCTGAATTAACTCATGTCTATAAAACCACTTTAGTAAGAGAACGGTTTTTTTTCTTCCATTTTCCTGGTTGGGTCCTCTGGCTCTGAGAATTTAAGGTAAAAAATAACTAAAAATGATCAATGCCCTAACTAGGAATAGGAAGCATTACATTGCACTTCATACATTCAGAAATAGCTTCCAGCGGTTCCAGGGAGTGTTCAGCATGTCAGCGGTGTCGAGCTGCAGGCAGGCCACTCTGAAATCGAGGGGCTGGTGACCACACTTGGCAAGCAGTGAAATGTCGGGGTCCGAGGTCTTCCCTCGGTGGGAACAGCACCGGTCTCCATGCCAGCATTAACAACTGTGGCTATTCTGGTTTTCCCCTTCGATTTGCACTCTATATGCCACACAACTTCAATATCTTACGGAGAGGAGTCCTACCGACATCAGGCTCTCTTGCTACACAGTGCTAATTCTCTTCTCTGCATCAGCACTCCACAGTTTTCACAGACGTTAAACACTTAGATAGGTCTGAGTCTACTTTTTTACTCGTTTCTACAATCTGCTCAAATGTAGATTGTTGTAAGTTTGCACTGAATTTTAAACAGGCATATTTTAAGATGGAAAATTATACTCAGTGGGTTTTTTAGATTTATTTAAATTGAAAATCTGCACATAAATCTCTACTTTTTGCAAGAAGAAGAATATAGCATATTCTCCAAAATGAGAGTGTTTACCTGCTGACCACAGAGTGAACTGCAAAGTTAGCTCACTTGAATATGTATTTTCACACACAGAAATTCAAGGTCAGGCATCTGAAAAACAAAGAATTGCTCTAGAACGGTGACAATAGTTTTGGAGAACAATAACATAGGCAAGGAGGTTAGCATCAAAGCAAATAAACTATGTGGAGTCCCAGTGCAGAGAACATGATATGTTTGAAGGTATGGCCAGCAGAAAGCTTGGTAGGAGTAAGAAAGTGTTATACCACTGCCAGCAGCACCAGCGAATCCATGGGAATAGCACCATCTCCAGTGACCACTGCTGAAAAGGAGCTGGTGAACCAGGAAGCATTCAGAAAAAGCCATAAGGATGAATCCAGGTTCAGAACTATGCTTTATCATACAACAGCCTGGATAAGCACCGTCTGCTTACCTAAACAATGATGAGGTTGAAGGATGACTTCCTTATGAAGATTTCTGCACTGCAAACAAGCCAAACCAGAATGACATCAAGTACTAGATATCAACAGCTAGGTACATTAACACTAAGAAAAAGTATTTTTCCTTTTCAAGCATGAAGTTAACCACTGAAGAATTACCTGAGGAATCAGCAGCACTCAGAGTCTAATTCAGAGCCAAATTACATATACTGCTCCCAGCCAGGGCTGACACAGGAATTGCTCGATGACCTGCTAAATGGTCTTACACAAAAATAAGGTATAATGGTGCCTCTCATCCTGAAAATTCTGCTATAAAGTCTCTGCTAATTTACAAGTACATCATATGGATTATATTTAAAAATAGATTTAATATCAATTCTTTTGAAAATCTTCTGCACAGTGTCATGCCACTTTTTGCTCCCAAGCTCTTAATAAACCCTTCAGGCTTCCCACATGCTGGGAACTCCCAGAACTTCCATGCATGTGTGCAGAAGGAAGGAAGGAAGGAAGGATGGACAGATGGAAGGATTCACTCATGGCTGTTAGCTGGCATTTCTTTTCATGACAGCAGTATGCCAGACTTGGGGTTAGGGCTAGTTGTGTGCTTCTGTCATGCTCTTCCATTATTTTACCTGCTCAGATTTCTTTCTGTTGACTCTGAATTCATAGTTCAAAGGGATCATTACCACCCTTATTAAGTCTTAATGCAAGTCCTGGGTATACATGGATTTGTGACTGTAGCGACTTCTGTCTAGGAATACGAAATGTGAACTGTGAGCCTCTATGGTCTCCAACACAAAAAAAACAGGGAACACTCACTGGGACAGAAAAGTCATAGCACAAAACCTTTTTACATGGAGAAAACTGCCGCAGCACTTCATTTAAAATATTAAGCAGCATTGAAAATGGCTACACTTGCTTATGTTTAATTAGTATAGTCAGTTAGTGAAGGGAAAAAACCCTCTTGCTAAAGGGTTTTAAACAATCTATGGTTGCTAGGAGTAAATTTTTTCTGGATAGATTAACCAATAAAATGCCTTTCATATCTCTGCTAGAGTTGTCAACATGGCCTGATGGCAGACTATAAAGCATTTCACTGGTCCAGGAGCACAGGTCCTATGTCTTTTGCAGTCTGTGAGGAAGGAAAATAGTTAAACTGGAAATTGTGCCAGTATACAGAAAAGTATTGGGTGTTTTTTCTCTAAGATAAGTACCCCTAGTATAACTTAGTTCATAAGTTAATCACTGACTATTCAATACATAATGGACATCAGGAGCCCTCACCATAAATTAAAACAAACCAGAGGAAGAAGGTACAGGAAAATATTTTAATGATTACTGGTATCATTTCATACCTCGATGCCTATTGAAGGACACCTCTTTCACCACTTCATTAGGTCAAGGAGTGCCCCATCATTTACAGGTACCCATTCAAAAAGAGCTGTCTCCAGAGAAACACAGTATAGAAATATGACCTTCAGTTGCCACTCACAGAGTTGCAAACACAGGGCAACATTTGCTTTCCTCCTTTAACACTTCTGTGGCTACACTGACCAATCTTCTACTGTTTATTTGGTCTCCTCCCTCCTAACATATTAACTTGCAGCCAGATGTGTATGGTGAAAATAATGAAATTTAGGATGCACACATAGGAACTCTGCATAAAAAACAAGACACAGCTTTCCTTAGCATATTCTTGCAGCCTTGAAACATGCTCTGCACTGCTAAATGCCATATGGAATGCTTTTTCACTTCTTTACAGGCTTTCTCAAGGGATTATTCTAATAACTGGCATCATGTGGTCATGTGAATCTTTTACATATGTAATACTATCTGGCAGTGCATTCTAAGTGTACTACCAATCACCATAAGCTTTTCTTACAGTAATCAATATTTTATATCGCTACATGAATGTAGTGTAGCTGCCCTTCCCAATTTAACAAATGTTGGGCTGGAAAATGGTACTCTACATTTCTACCACAGCATTGACCTACACCAGGAATGAAATATTAAAGGTCATCATCAGAAAGAAGAAGAAAGAAGGGGCTTGGGTTGGGGTCCTATGTGCTACGCCCTGCAGCCTTGAAGCAGGTGGTGATGTTCTGTAGGAACTGTAGCCTGTCTCTTCTGTCAGTGTTTCAAAAAAATTCCTTTTCCATCAAGACACCACCAAAGTTTAATTAGCATTAAAAATGATTTAATTTGAGCATATGAATTTTAAAATTCAGATTTTTAATGACTTCAGACATAATAGTGTGTTTGTTGTACCTGGACAGTCACAGTTTTTTTTTTGTTGTTGTTGTTTCTTTTTGAGGCACATTTAAACTATTTGAAACCTCTTTGCCATCTCAACTTGCAATATCATAACCTTTTCCCTTCCTGTTTTGGCATTGTTTAAATCCTCAGCACTTAAAGGCATATAGATCCCTTCAATTTGGGAATGAGCAAAAGCCTTTCCACATTTTCTGAAACCTACTCAGACCCCAGCAGACACAGCTGGCTTCAATGTCTCTTCCTCCAAACTTCAGAGCTCAGTCAATGCATAAGGCTTCCTGCACACAAGGCTCAGGCCTCAGATGCACTTTCCACCTCCAAATTTGACAAATACCTCTAAAGTTACATTCAAGTATTCCATTCATATTATTCCATTCACATTAGCACCTGCAAGGCTGAACATAAACCCTTGTGATGTAAATCGTTAAATTTAACAATGATAATCTTATGTGTGGATCCTGGTTTTAAGTCATATGGGACACTTGAGCCCTTGCTTTTTTTCCTTAAGATTTCCACACTGGCGTTTCCTTCCTTGAGCCCTCGAGCTATCAGCAATGCCATGTGGAAGCCCTCGGCCAGCATGCAGCATTACCATCCCTGCACCAGCTCTCCTGCCACGCTCACCCAGCAGCCAAGCCCCGGGTCCAAGGGTTGCAGGCAGCTGAGGAATTGCTCCAGCGATGGAAACGCCTCCAGTCCACAGACTTTGAAGGAGGTTTTTCCTGGGGTTGTCTTCTTTCATCACTCTGGAAGAGAGGAAGGGTAGGAGCATTGCCTACAGCCATCTAGCCCTAGAGGGTAAGTCACAGGTGAGGGTGGTTGCTCTTAAATACTGGTGTACATGGCCCATTAAGAGCAGTAAGTCCTAATTCATCATACTTCCCACTCCATGTCGAGCAAAGCTCAGACGCAGAGGAAAATCTCTTTAATTTCTGCGAGGCAGATGCAGGGGGACGGTATTAACCTGAAGCCTTGTTCTGCTGCTAGTGACACCATCTCATCTCCTGCCAGGAGAGCACAGGGGGAGCACTGAGGGACTCGCCACCTCCCTATTGGCTTCCCAGGAGCCATCTATGCTCGAGTAACATTATGCCTGACCTACTTCCCTCTGTGAAACCTGGGTCCAGGTGCTCAGCATACAGGGGTTTATATACTTAATATCTTCCTCAATTCGCTCATTCCAGTAATGTCCATCTGAAAAATTCTTATGATGTACAGTCTATTTCTATCCTAGACACTGAGGCTTTGGAGAAAAAGTATGATATGCTGTATTGAATAAGGAGCTACAACAGTCAAATTGTTTTGCAGCACCTTCTTTAATTCTGGAAGATGCACAAGATGTGTTTTTGGTAACAGGAGAGTTTTCCATCAATCCCAACGTGAATCACAACAGAAAGCTTCTGTCAGTGGTGAGAGCAAACCGCAAGGAAGAGAGAAATGGCACCTTTACTACTGTCCTGACCAGACAGGGATGCTTTAAAAGAACAAAGTAATATACTGAATATTTGGATTAAATTGTACTTGCGGCTCCATCTTGTGATTATGCACAAGTTATAACACAAGGATGACAAGAGAACCTGCAAATTTTGCAACAGTCTTTAAGAGGACAGGAATATGTCATTGCAGAATACTATCTGACCCAGTTTAGGACCTTCCATTTGGTAGTGCATCATATTACATTATATTGAAGTGGGATGCAGGACCAAAGCCAAGTCTTAAGGCAGACTATTGGCTGAGGGTTTGTGCAAGACCCCTCAATCCAGTCTGTCCTGACAAAATAATCCATTTTAATCTGGAGGTCAGATAGACTGTCTTTATCATTCATAAAATTCATGCAAATATGGTACAATTAAGCAAATGTGATATAAAATATTAAAGATCTCTGTCTTCCTTAATTTGTGTCTCACGTCTTGCTTATGCTGAAGTATTTTTGTATTCCCTTTCTCTTCTGGGAACCAAGCGAGCACCAAAGTGACTCTGCCATCTGAGAGACATTCATATTGACATAATAATTAGGCAGCAAAGATAATAGATCTGCTTTAATCCTGGATGGCTAAGTGAGGTTTGCTAAGGGGAGCAGTCTGCAACCAATCAAGGCAGATGAAAGACCACCCTTGTGCATAGCAATTCAACTCTGAACATCAGTAGCCACCCTGAGCTGTTTCAGGTCCTAGGGTTAAATGTAAGAAGGCTGCAAGCTGTTGAAAGAAAAAAAAAACCATGGCCTGGGTGACCTGAAATTTGGTTTCAGCGTGCATTTCCTTTCCTAGCTCTTGGAAGGCAAATAACCTTTGCTTCATCTTCAAGCTTGAGGGGAAGGAAGACTTGTTTTATGAACACTTAAACCCCTGCCTGGGCCGTTCCTCGGACACAGACCTCTACGTTCTGGGGGAAATCTCAGTATTGCTTTGACAGCCTTTAAGACTTAAAGCTCATACACAATTTGCGTTTTACCAGGACTATGCTGAAGTTGCAAAGTATTTTCATCAAGTGTCTTCTTGAGGTTTACTTTTTTATTTTCCTTTGTTTCTACAAATAGAAACATCTCATCTCCTTCTGGGCACCTCATGATTTTCTGATAAATTTAGGATTTACTTTAAATTGAGAGACCTTAGCCATGTTAAGCTGTATGAAAAATACAATACTATCAGATCATTTCTGGACTTTTGCTCTTTTCAAAGGGGGGAGGGGGAGAAAGAATTAACTGAGTAGCAGAGTGAGTTATTCTCTAAGTACATGCCAACTGCCTCTAAACCTTTTTCTTTTGAAGTAAGTAGGACAAAAGATAGGATAGGGTAGTTCAGGGTTTGGAAGAGTCCTAGGATCAAATCCTACAGTGTCTTGTTTCCTTTGCTGCTAAACCCATGATCTTCAGAGGACAGCGAATTCCTTTTGAACTCCTCTAAAAGCTAGACTAACAATAGTAGACTGTTGTAGACTGTGAAAAGTCTACTTTAAAGTAGACTAACAATATTATGCTTTTTACAAAAATATAACTGCAGTTATTTTAACTTTTTCTAATAACAGAAGGATTAATGGGGTGTTTCGTATTTATGAACTACTTCACGATGATTAAACATAAATTATCCATATAATATTATTAAAAATAGCCAAGTCATCCATAATTTAAGATGATATATTCTTTACCAGGTGTCAAAGCTGTTCAGCATTTCACATTTTAAGGCACTTCTTTCAAAGTGATCTACAAGTTTATTTAAGCAAACAAGATGCGAGGTCATGTCTCAAATGCTTTATACCCTGAAAATTAAGAGAAGCATTAAGATCAAAGAAAGATATTCTTAGACTAATATAAGAATCACGCTGACTCTTCTATTCCCCAAGACTGTCTTGGACAACAGAGCTTGTCAAGGAAGTTGTTCAATTTAAACTAACATTGAAGACGTAGTTATGAAAATGCTATCCGCATTTGCAAAAATGACATATAGCTCATTTTTAGTAACCTCTTGCTTTCCTCAGACAACTCCATACGGTTAAAAGACCTGCTTCTATCTTAAACTTTCCATGAAAAAATTGTCTCAAAAGTTAAGATTGTGACTACAAAAACATAAATAATGAAGATGAGCTAGTCCTCAAATGCCAGTTGAAATGCAAAGACATGAACTTTTGAAGATTAAACTTGCACTTTTCCCTAGATCAGACAATCCTCTGTAGGGAAGACTTGCACCAGTATTTCTTCTTCTGCGTGCCCTGCAACAGTCTCCATTGTGGTTCATCCAAAATCTTCAGAAGCTTTAGATACATTGATAAATATTAAGCTTTTTTAAAGAGTTATAATTCATTCAATTCGGCAGCACACTACCTTCTAATTTGACAGAGAACAAAAATAATGTCCTCCTTTTTGAAATGCTAAGCACACCCCAGTTCTTACAGGTATACAGCTGTAAATGCTGTGGTGAAAAATCCTTTAAAAAAAATAAAAAACCTTACCAATAAAATGTATAGGGAAGCAAAGTGACTGTAATTAATCCTTTATTGTATATTTTTATTAACAAGTATTTTTATTTGGGGCATGCATAATAACATTGCCACAATTATATCTATCACAGTATTACAATGGAAATTATCTGAAACTTGGTATTTTTGCATTTTGTGAACTTCCTTTACTGCTACTGCAGTCTTATTTGAGATTAAAACCAGTTCTTAATATGCCAGGCTGATGCAACAGTCCACCTCCAAAAAGCATCAAACAACATTTTGGAGCAAACTGCAATCTCAGTTGGAAGTTACATAACACCAAGGGATGTTATCAATGAAGACACAATACCAAATTTGTGCTACAATCTGAATTATAACTGGAACAGGAATAAAGGAATTCATCATCTAGCAACTATTTTGAAGCAAAACAGTAAATAACACAATGTAATTATTAATGTTTCTATGTTATTTGTTATTATTACTTGAAAAATATAAGAAAAGCTTCTTTTTCTGTGGAGAATCAGTCACGCCTCATGTAAAACCAGAAACACATTGAAGGAACACCAATGTGTAAAATAACAACAGTAAATTGTCCAGGCCAGGCAATGCTAGACAGTTGAGTTGTGACGGTTCAAGAGGTTGTCATTCTTTGCTATCCATGCTGCCCATTTATTAGGAATAAATGCCCCAGTTACAGAACGGAATATGTGTTTAAACTATTCCAGTTTCAGCTAAACCCCCAGACTTCCCACCAAAACAGGTAAGGGAGCACATACACGTGTCCGTCAACACTGTTGCAAAGGTGGTAACATTTAGTAGAGAAGTAGCAAGCAGTCTGACACAGCTGTGACTGTGGCGGTTCTTCTTGTGAACCGCTGCGCCTATGAGCACAAACTGAGATTCAGCCTTTCAAAATATTGTACCTGGGTAAGTACAGTAAAATATATAAGATGTGGCCTTTGTATTTTCAATAGCGTGCAAGGTAAGGACAAAGTTTCACCTTTGCATCTGAACTACACTGTTAGAAATTCAGGACAATAACTCCCAGTTTGAAATACGAACCTAATTATAAATACACTATTATTTAAGGAACGTGGCTGTTATCCTGAGTTGTTATATAAGCCATTCGTAACACCTTTTTTGCACAGACTAAAAGCCATGGAAAATATGAAAAAATATATACGCATATTCACTTGGGATGAACACTGAAGGTGATTTTGTACTACTAAAACAGAATTCTTTCCAGCTGCATGTAGTGTATTTCTAGTCTTGCCTGTAGTATGAGAAATGTGTTCCAGGGTTAATACAGATTTGTATAAAAACTAAGCAGAAGTGCACAATGATGTTAACTTTAATATTTGGAATCCCATACCCCTTGAAACTTAAGTTAAAATTAGTTGTGGAAGGTACTGAAGTAAGAAACCTTAAAGGTGAAGATCTATTTATGCAGAGAATTGGTATAATATTGACACAGCACTATGAGCATTCTCTACTGCTTTCACTGGGCTGATATAAAGATTTTTCAAATTCTGTGGCAAGGTTAATCCCTAGTTTTGGCAGTCTGCCAAAACTCACAACACCTACTTGTTGCGACTGTGATTTCATGGCAAAGGACTCCTCTTCAACAGGGCATTAAATAATTTTTCTTACTTACAGTATGTAGTTCAAAGAACATAAACAATGACCATTTTAGTTAGAGAGATTTAAACAGGTACAAGAATATAAGCGGCTCCATTATATTCTTACATCTCACAGTTCATGATTAACATAAATTTAAGCCTTTAAACAAAAATGCAGCAGCATGTCACTGAAGGGGGAAGTCAAAAATCCCATCCCAATTTCAGAATCAAGATGGTAAATCCATCAATCAGGCACCATCAACCAATGCTGCATTTGAACCAGCAGTTAACTGGTGAAAGACCATCTCCCCATTGAGAATCACTGATAAATATAGTTCTCTTGTTAGTCTTTCTACCAAAGGCACCCTTCCCCTCCAAAAATAGCACTTCATTTGCAGTAGTAAGAATACACAAAGTTCTCATCAGTTAAAAACCTGCTATAACTTAGAAGCATTATTCTTCATGATTTTAAAGCTCTTGCACATGCAACAGAAAATGAATGCCAGACTTGGGTCACATCAAGTAGAAATAATTTTGGAAATGTATTTTTCACAGCAAAACATGTCAGTTCTGTAAACAATGGGGTGCAACTTCTGCATTAGATCTTACTGTGAGCAGAGACAAGGGGGAATAAGAATTGGTAGACGAAAAAAGACAACAAAAAAGGGTAAATCCCACACCATGGCAGTTTGACTTTAAACATGGAGAACACAGAATCACAGAATAATTCAGGCTGGATGGGACCTTGGGAAGTTATCTAGTCTAACCTTCTGCTCAAAGCAGTGTCAATACTGAAGTCAGTTGAGGTAAAAGATGTTTAAACCAAAACAGACCTTCCCTCTTAAAGCATTTAAACTGGGCATATAGTAATGCGGCCCAAGTAAATTAAACTCTTTTTAATTATGTGCATGTTAGACAAGAAAAACTGAACTGAGTAGCTAAACATACACACAATGTATGTATCTAACCTCTTCTTATAGTCATGTTCGCTTAAAAAAGTTCATATTAAACCGTGGCTTAGGTGATGCATTCTTCCCTCACAAGAGATGGCTATATTATGTGGAAGAGTTTTTATACAAATATGTAATTCTTGTAAGCATAGGCTGGTGCTGGTCTGTGTGTAGAACTCCTGAACAGCAAACAGATATTACATATTTTCATTTAATACTGTTAAAATAAAACCATATAATCTTCAGAGAAGCAAGAAACAAGTGCAACAACTCATACATAACTTTTTAATTTTTAATTTAGTAATTGTTAAATGGTTTCAGAGCAGGTACTACATTATTTCAACACAATCAAATATCTTTAACATAATTTTGAAAAATAACCTCTTAATCTCAGTACACACACACACGCATACACACACACAAACATATTAATTTAAAAAAATCTGTACATATGTATTTTCCAGGAAGCAACTCAAAGAACTGTACCACAAAGAATCAGCTTCTGCACTCTGACACACCGCAAATTATAATCCGTTTGTTGATAATAGAGTTTCAGGACACAATATGCCATGCAATGCTATTTAGTAGAAAATGAACTGGTAAAGAAATTTGTTTATTCAGTGCTAAGTGAAAGTGCAGAATTCCTTAAATAAAACAAAGGCCAATTTATCATAGATCAGAAACATTTATTGTCCCTGAACTAGACAGGCCCCAGTTAAGTGTATCCCCTTAAGCCAATTCTCTTGCTAGACAAGAGTGAGGAAGTATGACTGAAAATCCAAGGTACTTTATTTGTATTATTGGCTGCAAAGATGGTTCAAGAAAGGAGCGTCCTTGTTGATTCTGAGTCTGAAAGTCCATCTTCTTGATTAGTGGCCTCATAATCACCTGCATTATCAGCTAATTCAATGTCTTGGTCATCACTGCTCTCTGCGCTGTAATCAACTTCTTCAAGGAAGCGAGGCTCATCTTCATCCAAAACATATGTAGTGGGGCTATAATGAACAAGAAGCTGCATGAATCATTTTAAAGGGTTTGCTCTGAGCACTACATACAGACTATGCACCTTCCCTGTCCTGACATACAATAATCCAAAAATGATCTCAGGAAAGGAACAGTTTACCTGAAATAAGTATTGATTTTTTAATTGCACATAAAACAACTGAGAGACAAAAGCACATTTATAAGACCTTGAACTAATTAGTCAATCATACACAACTCATTATCCAACTATGACATAAATTAGCTACACTTTATGGACCTACACTAATGGCCTGTAAGTAGTTCATATAATTACGGTAGTATCAGAAGCGTTGCAGAAGGATACAAATACATAAAGAAACAGCTACTGCTCCTAGGTTTAAGCAAACTAAAAACCAGATCAACATCTACAAATTCAGGTAGGAAACCTTTTTATTTTGCTAAAACACACATTTTACTGGAGAGCACTGTGAGTGATTCAACTGTATGCAACAGAGGTGACAAAATCAAGTTTTTGTCTACAACTAACGTTAAGTTCCCATATGGTTCATATCAGATCTTCATATACTTGCATGCAGTTAATATTTATAAATTATACATTAAACGTGGCAACCCAGAAGTAGTAGATTTAAGGAACTGAGCTGTTGGTTACAGAATGGTCTATAGTGTCTGTGCCCTTAATCAACATCCTCCCAGACTAACAGGTTTTAACATCATTAGATTAACCGGAAAAAGGTTAAAATACACTTTTTTGATCATCTCACCTTCCTTGGAAACAGAAAAATAAAGACCAATGTGTTTCCCACACATGGTTTTACTGCTCTCCTTTGGGACATAAAAAGCTATCTGCTTAAAAGCACTAAGTACTTCTGAATATTTCATAAGTAGTTTTGAATTCAGATGAGGTCCTAAGGTTTTTGTAATGCACTCATTTTAATTGATAATCAAATCATACAGAACTCATACAAAAACAGTCAGAACGTTCTGTTTATTGAAAAAGACCAACAGGTACTTGAATAAATGTTTATGTATTAATTTTGATGAATTTCCTTTTAAGGTAGGCAACAGCCTGTCTTGGCTATGACTTTATAGTTGAATAAGATTAATCACTACTTCTTTCTAAAGGTCTTTTTAAGAGCTTCAGTGGACCACCAGAATCTGCAATACAATCTCTATTCAGTACAAATAAATTTCACACTATCCTGCCTCCATCTGTAACCTCAATGACATGCAACAGGGTAATGTTTTGTGGAGTTGGCAACTGTTTCACATATTGGGACAGCAACAAATGAAAAGAATTTAGTCCTAAATTAAAAAAAAAAAAAAGATAGAAGAATGAGGAAAGTAACCAGTATCTTTACTAATAAGCCTCTTTCATTTTATGGATGGGGAAGTCACGATACCATCAGGATATATGTTTTGCACAAAGAAGCTGTGGTAGAACCAGCCAAAGAAAATAAGCTCCCACCTTGTGATGCTTTCTGCCCTAGCAAGTCACTACCTGTCAACACTTCTTTAAATAGAGTTGAAATTTTTCATTTATTCAAAAAACAAAAATGAAAGGAACTCTGCCAAATGCATCTCATGCCAACAAAAGCCCAGCTTTTTTTGCAACTTCTGCCTCTAATCACTTAACACAGATATTGATTTGCTAGGTTTTGTATACAAGGAATCCACACTGCAACTGCAGGATAGACCGTGTAATTCAATTCTCAGGAAATAGAGCCATTAAATCAGAACATTGCCCCAGTATTAACTAATAATTCTGAATCCTGAAACAGAAAACTAGAACATGCTGTGTCAATGACAAATATTTTATTAGCCATTGACAGTGGGATGTTAATGCATAAGAGATGCATTACTGTAGGCACTTATAAAAATTAATGATAGTGAGGTATAACATACAATAGGAGAGCTCTTCAAAATATTTATTATATTTATTATTATTAAAATAAGTACCATGATTTGTAAATTAAACTCACATGGTTAATCCAGTAAAAGAAGAAAAATAAAAAAAAGCAACCAACAAAAATTATGTAAGCAGAAAGCACAGAACTGGAGAGTTAAGCAAACCATCTAGTTCAGTATATATAAAATGGCTTGCCAGTTCACAGAATATGTTCTATTTTAGACTGTAAAACACATACGTACACAGATCTATCTAAGGCACTGTAAGGTACACAAAGTACAACTGCTGCAGTATTTTAAACTTCATTTTAGGTTAGCTACAAATAAATAATGGTAAAAGCAAGCTGAGCTTCAACAGGATATAAAAACAAGGAAAATTGTGAAGCACCCAAGCTCTTAATTTAGAAATTCAGCCAATGTGCACAGTCTTAAAGTTGCTGTGTCTGATGTGACACATCAGGTACAGCATTTTAGACATTTGCTACTGCACACATATATTCAAAATTCAGGCCAAAAGCAGAGGGATGTTTCTAGTTGACATTTCTCCATTTAATAAATTAAAATCTACTTTATAAATTATTTTCTCTATTCAAGAAAAGCACCTGTACCAGTAGAATAGATGCACCAATTTTAATTCTCAAGTAATACTTTTAACATAAGCACCAGCTCTGAAATCTGCCTGATAATGTTAGCTTTTTACTGCCATCAATGACACAAGGTGCCACCACTTCTCAATCATTTACTATTGAAATTAAATATTAGGATTATCTTTCAATTTATTAAGATGAGTTTTTCATTTTCCCCTTCTTGAGTTTTTATTCCTCACACAATAATACCTGAATGCTCACTGCATTCAGTGGAAAACCTGTGCTGCATATCACTCTCACATATATTTGCTTTCTCATGGCTTGTTTTCTTTTGATGTAGCAAATTTTAACCTTGGATATTTAACTTTATAGCAACTTTATTCTGTAGGTTACCATGAATCTGCAAAGTATAGTTATTACTTCACTGTTTTACTGAGGCTGGGTCACCAGCAATGCAGAAATCCAAACACCTGAAAAAAATCCTACTGTTTAATCAAACTCTTTATTTGCCTCCCTGCTGCTCCCCCCCCTCAGCATATCTTGTGACAATATATTTTTAGCTGCTGTCATGCTGATTCTATGGGTTTTAATTTCCTAACTCTTCCCTTGGGCTGTTTCTAATTAACTTACTCAATAATCCCTCTTCCTCTACCCCTACACCTCCTGCTTTTCTTTTTTAAAGGAAACCATTATTTTTCCTCAGGTTATGAGAGGTTGTTCATCACATGACTACAGTTTGTAATGTAATGGATGTCATAATTTGTGCATTTTCTTTAAAGTCATGGTTATTAAAATACAATGCTCTTTGTAAAACCTCAGTTTTCAAATATTTTATTTAAATAATATTTTATGGGTAAAAAGACGAACTTCTAAATGTGAATTAGTATACCTGATAGCATACTGCAGTCCTCACGTCTACAAAGCACTAATAGTTTCTAAGAATATTGCTTTCACTGAAATACATACATACATATATATGTATGTATGTATGTATATGTAAGTAAAAAATCCTCTCCTGTCATTTCAAACATTCAATTTAGGAATGAATATTACTTATTAAAACAAGATCTCATATTTTAATTTAAAAAGTCAATATCTCACTGTTTTTTATATAAATTAATGCTCTGAACATATTCAAAAATAAGCCCAGTCACTAATATGATAGATATTTTTCCAGCTAAAATTTTGTTTTTGCCCCTCAAAAGATATACTTGGATTCTTAATTATCCATATGAGTCAATTATGGGTAAATTAGTCCATAAGCCAGATGCAACCAATACCAGTTTCAAGCCCACAGAGATAAACAGTTTTCTGACACTATGGGGGAAGACTACATTCACAAACTTCAGAAGAAAAACAAAATTAAGAAATATTTCCTGCCAAACTATGGAGAGTTGCAGCTGCTTGGGGAGTTGGGAAAGGAAGGAAAGAAAATCTGAAGAAGTAATGACACCTTTTAAAACCATGTTACCAGGGGAGGGAAAATGAGGTGAAAAAGAATCAGGAAATATCACAAAAGAATCATTTCTCCCAACTTTTGCTTCTAATTTCCCCTTAGGGTCTATATTGTCTGTTAGGGATCAGCAAAGCCTCCACAGTAGGCAATGTCACGTCATCGCACATGCAGCTACATTTGCCGTCCCCTTAAGGAACTTGTCACCTCTGTGTTTTTACCAAGTAGTAGGATATTTCCTAAAGGGAATTTCCAAGGCCAAAAGAGGAAGAGTTACATGTCAGACTCCTTTCCAAGCCATAAGTTGGGTATCCAAATACCATTTATGCTTTGTTTTCAAATATCCTGATTATCAATGTTACGTAATTTCATTCCACAGCCTAAGAAACTAATCTCAACACTTTCTTTGTGGCATTGCCCCAAAATACCTTTTGTGAAACTCAAAACTGGACTAGATTAGTCACATTCAACAATCACTGACTGCAGCGCTTTAAACATCAATAATTGCATCATAGTAACAAATGGAAGAAAAGCATAAAAGCGATATGAAGAATAAATAACTATTAATACACTACTTCCTCTGCTAATTTTTTTTTTAGCTTACTATTTCCCCATTGCATCCTAGAGAAGACAATTTTAAAGCAAGCTACTTTTTTGTATTAGAAAACTGTCTGGAACAAAAGCAGAGAGCACTGCCTCAATAGGTTGGCTTCTGTAACCCTGAAAGTCTCTGCATTCTGTTTCTACAGTCTACAGAGAGTTAAAAGCAAGATAATACTGATGCCAAAGGAGAGTCTTGGTCTATAGGCACTCTCCTCCTACAACTGACACTAGGCCCATTAGTGAAATCCCAGGTATCATCTTCAACAGCTTTGCCTTTCAACCTTCTGAAAAGGACACAGGAAAATAGGACAAAATATGCAGTGTAAGATGCCTTCTTTTTAATTAAATTGTGTTCCTAAGATACTAGAAGGCCAAGAAAAGGTTAACAAATGTCAGTCTGGCCTACTGCAGAAAGATGGGAAGAAAAACTTCTAGTCTCCTTAATCTGTAAGTGGAAGTATGCAAATGTCTGGGCAAAGTTTAAGAGTAAGTTTAAGAGTAAATAAGGTCGAGAGAGTACGTAAGAGTGTAGGTCAAAGACAGTTTCCTTCTGGCAGCCCAGGAAGAGACCCACTGCAAGAGGGTCCTAGTCCAGTTCTCTCTTGCCTGTACCCCTCATTCCTTCCCCCTACCAGTCATATGTATTTTCTCAAATGGTGAGACCATAAGTGCAGGAAATGAGTTTTGCAGTAGTTTTTTCTTTCCCATATCTCCTTTTGGCAGTTGACCTTTTTTTTTTTTACCATTCCCTAGATATACCCAGTTCCAAGAGCTCAGTCTGCTTCTCTGTTATAATTAAATTAAGTTTATAAACAATACACTATGTCCTAGAACACACCAATGAACCTTAAAAGAACCAAATAAAGGACTGGAATTTCCAGAAAGAGGTCAAGTTATCAGGCAAAAGATAATTCCAGTAAGTCCTATTAGTTATGACTAGTCATGTGTTTTTATTTCAGTGCATACAGACTCTATCAAACCTGTCAGCATAACAACTATAATTCTTACTACAAGATCAATATTACATTTAGTTTAATCTTTTCCATTTGGAAATGGAGAAAAACATTGGCAAACGGTTTCAAAATAATTAAAGAAAAATAAAGTGTCTAATTCATCACTTAAAATGTTAAAGTGCACTGCCGGAGGGAAATAAATCTACTTACTGCTTTGGTTTTTTTTAAGTCAAATATGTTTCTGACATGGTTCAAAATGAACTCAAGGAATCTGAGATTGCATCTAATGAAATATTGGAAGTATGTTTCAAAATATTAACATTTACTTGGTCGGTTTAAGTACAGCTAGTAAAACCAAAGAGTTTGAGAAACCCTCAAAAGCATTCACAAAAGTAAAAATGATGCTTCTGAATGTTTAAACTTGCCTTTTTTCCTCCAAAGCATTGAAAATTATGTTTTTTAAAAAATAACATCAGTAACATCCAAAAATATAAAGGTAGTAACTATGATCTTATTCATTGCTCTAACTGGGACACATAACAGTCTTGTAAAAACTACTCTTTTATATTTCTATTTATGAATTTCTTACCTGAATTTTCTGTAGGTAATTTCTCTTCTCATTCATCACAGTAAGTAATGAGCAGTGAAAAACAGACATACAAGGAAAGTATAAGCAGTATTTTTATTATAGTAAAATAATTGGTATGGAAGTCTCCCCATATAAAGCAAGAAATTGTGTGATAATCCTCTGATCAATGACTATCTTTGAAGCAGAACAGGAATTAGCTATTTAAGTTTTAGTCAGTAGAGGCTCACTGTATATTTCCAGCACGCAGGTGAACAGATGTCTAATAAATCGGCTGACACAGATTTTACCTCCCTGAAAAACTCCAGTCTCAGCACTGTGGATGCAAGGTGTGGATCAAAGGGCAAACAACCTACCTCCTCCACATATTTGACATGAAAACTTCAGGGGGTGTTAACAAAAATTACTATTTTTTAAAGCACTAAGGAGCAGAACAAAATTACAGGAGATCTATTTCCCATTAATTATGAAGAGAGGGACTTATTTTGAACAGAAAAGTAGCCAGCTCCATAGGGGGGGAAAAAAAACTACCAAGCAAATCCTTTTCCTCAAAGCAGCTGTATGACTTGTTAAAGCCAAGGAGCCCGAATCCTCTGTGCTTCGGGGGTAACAGTCACCAGAAATACCAGTCCATATTTCATTACTGCAAGTTTCGTAAGTGGGAAAAGGAGCCCTCAAGACTTTGCTGACCCTCATTAGAAATGTCACTAAGAATTGGTACCCATTAAATCTCCGGAAATTAGTTGAAGCCTTCTAGTCAACTATTTTAGAGTGCCTTTCACACCTCCAAGAGGGGAAAAATAAATAAATAAATAAATAAATAAAATAACCCCACAAAAAAATCCAGGCAGTGTCCAGTATTCTTTTTCACCTTAAAATAGAAATATAAAGAAATATAAAATAGCCCTGAAAACTTATTCAGTGATCTCAAAACACTGTTTAAGCAGAAAAATATATGAAAAGCTAGTGGAGAATCCATGCTGAATCACACTTTTCTTCCTCAGCTGTTAATATCTGAATATCCCTCATCCAGGAGAGGAGTTCCCACTTGATACAATCCAGATTTTTTTTGGAGGGGAAATATCTCATCCTTAGCTAGCTATTAAGCCCTTCTCAAGTACCTCCTGAGACAGCAAAAAGTGGCTTTTAGGAGGATACATTAAAAAAACATTTTATTGAAATTCATTTAAAATAATATCCAGAATAGAGGCATCTGCTAT
Source organism: Apteryx mantelli (assembly GCF_036417845.1). Taxonomy (NCBI): domain Eukaryota; kingdom Metazoa; phylum Chordata; class Aves; order Apterygiformes; family Apterygidae; genus Apteryx; species Apteryx mantelli. The sequence goes on from NC_090020.1 coordinate 31,924,427, forward strand.
TTCCCTTGTGCCATAAAAAAGCTGGCCTTTAACCATACGTTGTTTTACAGTATGTGTTTCAGTTCTGAATACAAGCCAGCCCCTAAAAGGTGAAGAATATGAGACTTTCTTTGGGAGTATCATCACTGGTAAACTGTATGGGTTTTTGAAGTTTCTGCTGAGACATGCAGCGAGTGCTATAAAAGACAGGAAACTGGAACCTCCAAGGATGTTTTGTCTGACTGTCATATAGGCATTTTTGTCAAGGAGCAGAAGAAAATTGCTTTGTTCTAGACAGACTTCTCAAGGAAACAAGACAGAAAATCTGGTGGCCTGAGATGTATGTCAGAACTCAAGCTTCTGAAACCCCAGAAACAAAAAGGTGTCAATACAGTTATCTGGATAACAAATTCCTACTACTATGAAGATGCACTGGCTCTCTCCTGTTTCAGAAGGGCATCCAAATTACAGTTTTAAAAAATTCTAGTCATACTGCTCTTGATTTACTGGAATAACATTTTGACACAGTAAGTATTAGTTACTTCAATATTTTCCAATGTTTTTAATTGGAGACGATTGCTTCGGTGACTTTGATTAAACAAATCTGGTTTGATACAACATCAATAGGTTCAATCAAATCAGTGGACACATATAAGGCTGCTATGGTTACATATAAAGTTTAAGGAAAAAAGTCACACTTGACAAAAAAGGCACTGTGTGATATTGGGGCGTATTATAGTAGTGACACAGACAACAGTCAAGTTTGAGCTTTTCTTTGAAAGATGCCCCCTGTCCAGTTAAGTGTCTGATTCTGCTCCCAGTTTTTAGTAAGAAGCATTGCCTTTGAATTCAATGAAATGAGTCCCTGTATGAACAATTATGATTACCAAATCACTTTTAAGATGGGTTCAGAAGGTATACAGAGTCAGATATAAACATAAAAATTATTTTAGTCTTAATGCCACATTTTAAAGATCAGTTGTTGGAACTTACACATCTAATTTTTAGTGTTATTAAAATTGATCTACATTTATTATATTTAAGACACAAAGCCATCAGACATTAGAAAAATCTAAAATACTGTCAACAAATTTCTTCAATAAAGCTTAATACTTTTTACATGAATGCTTCTCTGTCACAAAAACTGATGTTGCACGTGCACACAGCCCAGTCTGGCTCTTTCTCAACTGCCCTCGTTTCTTCAATGCAGAAGCATTTGGCTATTACCTTTCATGATCTCTAGTTGTGTAACACTCAAAAGTCATGATGAGGGAAAATTTTTTCATGTCATTTTTGTACAAGCATTCAGTTTCAAAACATTACTGAAGTTATTCAGTGATACCTCTCCAACTTGAAACTTTGGCTTAAAATACAACCAGTTTTGAATTTTCAGGGCTTGGTCCTTTAGGATGGAATCTGAAACTTGCCAACAAAATATAATTAGCTCAGAAGCTATTTATGGAAAAAATCCTCACATTAAGCCATACCAATGAAAAACTGATCATTAACGAACAACCATAAAATACAGTTCACCCTTATCTCTATGTGACATTCCATAAAAAAGAGCTTGGTCATAATCAGTTTAAAGTAAAGTTCAGCTAAAATGATCAAGTTAGAAAAGTCTTTTAAAAGAACTTCAACAGACCTTCAAAGCGTAAGCATTAATCAATGTTACCTTTAATGCTGTGAAATAGTATTTTATAAGCCACTATCTAAACAAATTTTTTGCAAAGAGTTCTTCTCATCACAAACACCTGTCCTATTCCTAGGCCAATTGAAATACATTACTAATCTTCCACATAGGCACCCAAATCCTAATATCATCACAAGCCTCAGGATAGTAAGAGATGTTCACATACTCCCTATTCATCTTTGCTTCAGAGCCTTGAATGTCTTGCTAACTGCTTTCTTTTTTATGAGGAAGCCCAACTTGCTACCTCCCATAACAACTTAAAAGTTACCATTACAGCATCAGCATAATGAATTTTAGTAAAGAAGACAACATTTTTCCAAGGAATAACTGAAAAACCAACAGGTATGTAAAATCTCAGTAAAGACCAGGTAATTTTAGCTTGGAGTAATGTAGATGAAGTCCAGTACAAGTGGGAGATATAGCACTGACATTTTGTAGATTCCTTAGAATAACATCAATGAAGAGTAAGATTTATGACCTGATTTTTCAAGAGCCTTTTTGAGTTCCAGCATAAGGAAAAATAAATCTACATTTCAGTAGCAAAAGTGAATGGTCAACTAAGTTTTGTGCAAAGCTTTTTCCACATGAGACAAATGGGAGATAATGGAACTCTCCAACCATCTGGTATGCGTTACTTAGGGTGTCATCAGATCTTTTGCATATTTATGGTTATGTTACAACTTAAATAATTCTGTATTTTCAGTATAACTGACTTCTGGAATACAGTACATAACACAGAATGGCCTTGACATTGAAAAGCTGAGACAAATACTTGTTATGTGGAAGGATTTTAGCTAAACTTATTATTGCTGTCATATTTCCTCCACAAATTTGAAACACATGCTTCATATAAGAACAGTGTGCAAAACCAACATGTGATTACCAGTTTGGAAACTGGAATCTTAATGATGAAATTTCTCTTACATCCGAAGTAGCTACAGTGTGATTAATGTGTGAAAAATTGATACTAAATATTGTTTCAAAAAAGTATGAAACACATGTATTGCTGCATTTACTGCAGCAATAAAAATTAAGTGAACAAAAGGGAAAAAACATTCCAAGCTGTTGCATTTGGGTAAACGATACTAAATCCAAATGGCACACAATCTGAAATTTGTGGTATTCTCCTTACAGAGGAAAATGTGCAGCTGTTAAGGAGAACATCAGTGTAACACATCATAACACAATTTGGGATCCAAATTAAAAAGAAATCATTGCATGCAAGGGTCATCCAAACTATACTCGTAACCTGTATAAAGCCTGTGAGGTTGCCTAAATTCTCATTTAATAAAGATAGGAGAGCTAGAACACATTTAGCTTGGCATATCTCCAATATTTTATTTCAGTAACTATAATGATAAACCACAGACTTAATGAATTATTAAAAACAGTTTGGTAAACTCCTTGCCAGTAATTGGGTGAGTACATGCCATGTTTACATAATGATTTTTTTCCATGGTTACTGAGATTTCAGATGTCCTGCACTTAAACTGAAGCCTATCACTAACATAAGTGTACCCAGTAACAAATAACAATTAAAATGAAGTTATAAAGGCCACTCCATCAAGAACAACATAAATGGACTAAAAAAATTCAGCCCACAGCTTTTCTAAAGCACAACCACTAACTTCATCTGTGAACTGGGATTTAACCTTCTCTAAAAAGATAATATAAAATACATATTCTGCATCTGAGGCAGCAATGAAGATAAAGTTATGTAGAAATCTGTGGCTTTCTTCCAATGCTCCCCTGAGGATTAATCATTTACAACCATATCTTAATTCAAAACACAGTAATATTTCAAAGAGCTAGATTTTACACTGAAGCTTAGTCCTAATAAAATTGACAATAATATAACACTTCTGCATAGGGTCTCATTACATAGCACTTCTGGATAGGGAAAATATTATACAGTCTCATTACCATATAATATTATCTGCAAATGAAATAAAAAGTAAACCTATTTTTGAGAGTATGTGCTCAAGGATAATAATGTGAGGAACCTTACAAGTCACAAAATAAGTGTTACATATCAGTATTAAGTTATGAAGTTCAGTATGCTGGACTAACTGACATAAGGAATTCAGGAAAGAACACATGCCCTTACTGAACAACTGTCATTGAAAGGACATCCACAAGAGCTGTCAAGTCAGATTGCCTTACTGCCAGCCCACATTTGTATCCATTCTTCCATAACAGTGTTAAAGCATATATGGCAGAAACACCGAAGAAAGGGTTTCAGCGATTAGGAACTTGACTGTGAAAATTCCAAAAACCAGACTGTGATTTTGAAACATTGCACTTTGATTATCTAACTTAGCACTCTAATTTAGAGAGATGCTAGCATACAGCATCTTTTGAGGCAAGACTTAAAGATATCCTTCCCTTTAAAGGGGAGATTCACAGTCACTCTCAACTATTCAATATTTATGGATAATTATTTCTAGCATGTTACTTACTGAAGAAATTCCACACCACCACTTTGTCTACCCCTGTGTGTAAAGCCAACTCAACTATTCCCACTGCCATTCTGGGTTAAAGTTTGTCTACACTATTCTCAATCTCCTACGGAAACTCTACAACTTCGCCAGATGATCTACTCCACAACTTCATTTTTGCTTGCCATACATAATTTTTTCCTAAAGTCAAGGTTGACTTATCCTCACAATTTAAGGCCATTACTTATGGTCCTATCTACCCTGGAGAGGCAATAGATTCCTTGCATCTGTCTTTACATATGCAAAGGCAGCTATCATGTTCTTTCCTCCTTCTCCATCTCCTAGTTTTCCCTCTTCTTTTTGATTAAGGCCTTGTGAGGAAAATTATAATCAAACTATTTCCTTTTATTTGCTGTAGCGTGACTTCCTGTATAATAAACATTGAATTGCACCTGGTGATTTCCCTTACAAGCATTTACGGTGTAAAGCATTCCCCCCTCCTTGCTTCCCATCTTTACATATATACTGATTTGGGATGCGCTACAGAATGTTGTCTACCTTGACTTCAGCAAGGCTTTCGACACCGTCTCCCATAACATACCCACAGGCAAGCTCAGGAAGTGTGGGACAGGTGAGCAGACAGTGAGGTGGATTGAGAACTGGCTGAATGGCAGAGCTCAGAGGGTTGTGATCAGTGGTTGAGAGTCTAGTTGGAGGCCTGTAGCTAGCGGAGTCCCCCAGGGGTCAGTCCTGGGTCCAGTCTTGTTCAACTTCTTCATCAATGACCTGGATGAAGGGACAGAGTGCACCCTCAGCAAGTTTGCTGATGATACAAAACTGGGAGGAGTGGCCGATACACCAGAGGGCTGTGCTGCCATTCAGAGAGACTTGGACAGGCTGGAGAGGTGGGCGGAGAGGAACCTCATGAAGTTCAGCAAAGGCAAGTGCAGGGTCCTGCACCTGGGGAGGAATAACCCCATGCACCAGGACAGGTTGGGGGTTGACCTGCTGGAAAGCAGCTCTGCGGAGAAGGACCTGGGAGTGCTGGTGGACACCAAGTTAAGCATGAGGCAGCAATGTGCCCTTGTGGCCAAGAAGGCCAATGGTATCCTGGGTTGCATCAGGAAGAGTGTTGCCAGCAGGTCGAGGGAGGTGATTCTCCCCCTCTACTCAGCCCTGGTGAGGCCACATCTGGAGTACTGCGTCCAGTTCTGGGCTCCCCAGTACAGGAGGCACGTGGCACTACTGGAGCAAGTCCAGCGAAGGGCTACAAAGATGATTAGGGGACTGGAGCATCTCTCTTATGAGGAAAGGCTGAGAGAGCTTGGCCTGTTTAGCCTGGAGAAGAGAAGACTGAGAGGACATCTTATCAACGTGTACAAGTATCTGAAGGGGGGTGTAGAGAGGATGGGACCAGACTCTTTTCAGTGGTGCCCAGTGACAGGACACGAGGCAACAGGCACAAACTGAAACACAGACACTTCCATCTGAACATGAGGAAAGACTTCTTCACTGTGAGGGTGACAGAGCACTGGCACAGGTTGCCCAGAGAGGTTGTGGAGTCTCCTTCTCTGGAGATATTCAAAACGCGCCTGGATGCGATCCTGTGCAACGTGCTCTAGGTGACCCTGCTTGAGCAGGGGGGTTGGACTAGATGATCTCCAGAGGTCCCTTCCAACCTCAACCATTCTGTGATTCTGTGATTTGTTTCAAGGATCTAGACAATGCTTCCTCAGCAGTTAACATTTTTACCTTCACAAGTTTTGGGTTCTTTTGCCAAAACTTACATTTCATCCTAAAGAACAAATGAAATTTCTATCAGTCAGTCAGAAAGATTCTCATCTTTTTAAAAAGAAACCTGAATAGATTATGTTTAGATCATATATATCCGCACGTCTGGCCACACATATAGAACAATACATAAGCAATGCAATCTTCTTTTCCTTAATCTGCTCTCTGTCCGTGAGACAAACCCTACTGAATCTGTTTTTCTCACCCAAAAGCTTAGGACAAGAGAGCTGCCTTCCACAGTGACCTGATGATCACCAACCTGAGCCCCTGGGGTAACAAGGGAGGAAACAGATTTCCTGAGCTGAGCTGCCTGCATGGCTGCTCTGTAAGCTACAAAAAAGGACAAATATGAGTCTTTCTAGGGGAATGTAAAAAGTTATATTAGCTTATTCTAATGGCTAGCTTGCTCAAGATTTTCAACCAAGGCAAGAAGTAACAGAAAGAGTTCAAGACCATTCAGTTTCTCCCCCCCCCCCCTTTTTTTTTTAAACACACTATAGAGATTACTGGAACCTGGCTTTATAACTGTAAAAACAAGGACACTAATGAATTATTTTCCTTGTCACACTACCTCCTACAAGGCTCACAGTAATTCATACACCATAAAAGTAAGAACTTAGAGCGACACACTGAAGAGTAATGTTACAAATGTTGAACATTGCTCTCTGCTGATGCTGGTGTTTTGATACCAATGTTGTGGTGGCATGGTTAGCAACAGCAAGGCATTCTTACTGACTAAAATGCTGTGTTTAGTTCGCAGCAGAGATATCAGCCTGAAGCCAACCCAACAGTCTTAGAGCATTGTTGGCTTTTTTCAGTGTCTGCTGCTAGACTTTCTCCCAGTGAACCACTCCAACTAACTCTTCAGAGCAAGGTTAGCCACTGGTGGAAGAGGGGTACTCCAGAGTCTTTCTCATCATCTCTCTTCCAGGAATCACCAACTCAGCCTGATCCAGGCAGAAAAGCTGATCTGACAGTGGCAGTTCAGCAGTTAGCTGCCACACTAATGCTGCACTGGTGAGCAAATGGTACTGGGGTATCCAGGCACCCAGCGCTTTCAATCCAAGGCATATATGTGCTGTGGCTACCTTTCATGTATTTCTAACCACATCCTTAGAATGCTCAATTTGTTACTGCCTTTTACTGTGCACTTTTTATTAATAACTGTATATGCTAAGCATTTTCTCAGGCTCCAGTTATTCCCAGAGCTCCACATTCTGGTGACACTTCATGTGCTTAAATACTGGAACTGAAGACCTCCTCCCTCCTTCCACAGGGTACACCACAGATGTTTCCCACACCTCTGCTAGTATTCATGGTCTACAGACTAGCTAACTGCTCGTTAGTCTAGCACCTAATTAAAGTCTTAGTCCCAAGCACCTCATCACTTGAGTTGCACAGATACAACAATAAATTTATTTTTTTTAGATTCTCAGTATTGCTACATTTTCAGTTGTAAGTACACCAGGCGATAACATATCCTAATGTGTAAACCTTACTCTCTTCTACTCTATCTTTAATACTGAAATATGTAACCCTGTTTTATTTCATCACCAACCAGCTTTTCAGAAAAAGAAGCTTGTACATTTGAATTAATCTGTTTCCTGTGCATCTCCAGTTACCATATGCACGTGGATACCGAATCATGACTTAGGGAATGGAAACATACTTCTGCAAGCCTATCCAGAGCTTTAAGGATTTGACAATTTAAGAAGCTAGCTACCAAGCAGATACAACATATTTCTTTGTGACCCTGACATTATTTCATGTGTTTTAAATTCTTTAAATGTTGTTATATATTTGTACCGGGGGGCAGGGGGTGGGGGAAAGGTTTGGAAGAAAATCTTACAGTTCTCAGTAATTTTCAGCTCATATAATTTAAAATCTAAATACATTTTTAACACTGTAGCCAGTAATAATAATAATAAAAAAAGCTCCCAGAAAAAAAATTATTGAGAACTACTGAGTTTTACTGGATATAACAGCTCCCTGATAACATTAAAACTGAAAATCTTTATACCAGCAACAAACGTAACTTACAGTCTAACTCAGTATTACTGTTTTTTCTAAGTCTGAAGCAAACAGAATCATCAAGATCAGTTTCCAGTACTCAGATTCCTGTTACCCTCGCACATCATAATACATCAACATCATTTCTGATGAAGTGGAAGAACATTTTCGAGTGAATCTTTACCTCATTTTAGAGGCTGTCTGAAAATAAAGTGAATACAAAAAATGCATACTACCTTGTCACTTTACAGCTTGACTCAATCAGCTCATTTTCAATATCCAACAGATTAGAAGGCAGATTGTACTCCAAAGGTGAGGCCAGTCTTTTTAAACGCAGTAAGCCAACACAGAATTTGGCTCCCATCTCCTCCAGTTCTCTTGTCCCTATCTGCAATCCCTAATTTAAAAATAAGATTTAAAAAGATAAAATAGGTACTTGTAGATGGACCCACACATACTGCAGTATTATACACATTCTGATATTTCTTATTTATTCCACTTTTGCTCTAAAAACAGAATAAGTAAGAATTGTAGAATAGATGCTTAGCAAGTGTATTTAAAAAACCCAGAGAATAACAACTTGATTCCTCTAAGACAGAACAGACATTTTTGGAGGCTTCAACATTTCTTCCGAGCTTCTTAGTCTACACTTCTAGCATATGAATATTAACAGGACTTACACAATTGCATTGGAAGAGAGAAATCAGCAATTATGTCCAAGTTTAAATGTCTAACAAATTTAAAAAAAAAAAGAAAAAAAAAGGAGAGACAAAATTCACAAGTGGGATTTAATACACTAAGATTTAAAATATAAAATTATTCAACAGAAAATCCTGTCAGAATAAAACTTCACATTGTAGGTGTGATCAAGTTCACTGATATGTTTTAAGACATAAATAAGACAATTTAAGACAATAAAGTTACTCCCTGACAAAAATCATCTCTTCCCCTCTTATAAGTTAAAGGCTATATGTGTTAATTCTGAAAGTATTTGCTCACACATTTAGCCACTAAAAAAAGACAAAAATAAAACCATAGTATCCCATCCCATAGCGGTCTTCTATCTTGAATGAGATAGCAAAACATTTTCCTCTATGCAGCGGATTTAGGAAGTGGAACATACCTATTATTCTCTAAGTTTACAAATGTGACAAAGACTCCCATCAGATAATTATATACATTTAATTTAATCAGCAGTACAGTATATAAAGAAAGAACATCTGACTCCATCTCATTTATGAAATTGGAATAATATTCCAGAATGGCTCTCAATAATTATGTAATTGGCTAGTACTGACTATATATACAATAACAAATTCAATGTCATAACCCATCCCCCTCCCACATTTCTGGATCTCAGGAGAATTTGAAAGTTTATTTCTTCTAAATCTTAACGGAAAGGGTAGTTTAAAAAGGAGCTTTGACAAAACAAGCAGGGAAGCAGAAGAACCAGACAATGGTGGCAAGCTAAGTCATCCAGTAAGAAAATACACGAAGCAAAAAGAATAGGGCAGGCACTTTTTTGCCTACAAGCTAAAAAACATACACGCAAGCTTTGTACGTTGCCACAATGATGCTGTATGTTAAAATGCAAAGTTCAAAAGTGCTATGTTGCTCCAAAATGGTACAGTCTGCAGCATTCTTCATGTGCTCCTATTTCGAACATATGCAAACATAATAAACAGGAAGTTTGATTTTATTTTTCTTGTGAGTTCTCTTTTTCTCAGTAATCTTCACAAATAAGGCCCTTTTAGCAACAAGAAAGCTAAAGTTGTATTCACTATACTAAACAGTGCCATCCTCCAGCCAAATGCTACAGAAACCTCCTAGCAGCGAGCAAGAATTGGATAGTTGAGTATTATTGTTAATAGTAATACTACTTACCTCTTTTATAGTGCTTTTGTGCTGTAGATTTCAAAGCACTTTATCAATAAAGGAAGAATTATCCTCACTTTACTGATGGAGAAATGCAGGCACAGAGGGTTGAAGCGATTTGCACAGTGTCTCACAGCATGTCACTGACCCCGCTGGGAACAGAAATCAGTTCTCCTCACTCTCAGTGCAGTACCTTATCCACAGAGGCCAATTTTTTGTTTTTATTTTGTATCTGTTTGCACATCAGTAACATTCGAAGACCCCAGTCATAGCTGGGTCTCCACTACGCTAATCACTGGAAGACACAGTCCCTGCCCCAAAGAGATTAAAATAACATTAAGAACAAGAGGCAACAAATATGTGGAAGAGGAAGGAGAAGGGTAACAGTAATCTCACTGTTACGTAGATTACTAATGTGTGTAACTTGATGGTTCAGAAACTTTTCCAACCATTGCCTACATCTGCTGCTGAAGAGTTGGCAGATTCCTTATAGACAGTGTAAGAGTGGCTCTTAAGTAGGAAAAGGACAGAGTACGATATGGAAGAAAGTGCAAAGACAATTGTTAGAAAGATAAATAGCGTGTGCATATTCCATGACTGCTACTTTCAGCACAGCAGAAAGAGGATATAACTAAAGAGAGACATAACTGATTCGGATGGGAGATGGATAACTGCGAAATACCTTGAGGGCAAAGTTTGAACTTGCTACACTGAATATATGCTTGGGGTAGAAGACTAGGCAAAAGTTTACATTTGCTTTTGTCATTTCTTTGAATCACAACGGAGAATGCAATACCACATGGCCGCCAAACACCAAACTACTTAATCTGTTATTATTCTTCCATCAAACAAATGTCCTACTCTCCATGAAGCAAGAGACCCAAAGTTTACTTCAGTTAATGAAATTGCATATTATTATTTCCTAAAGGGACGGAGATGAAGTTCATTTTCACTGAAGTCTTCATTGTACTTCTCTTCTTGATCTTCTGAATACTTGCAATTACTACTGCGGCCTATTACACTTCTTTAAGTGTTATAAACTTTGCTTTTAAGCCCAGGCATAGCTTTTAAAAGCATGTATGGAATTTTTGCTAGCTAAAATTTTGTAGTTCGTTCCTTTTTCTTCACATTTTATACAATTAACTTTCTTCCAGGCAGTAACATCTTAGAGTACCAACTGAAGTCTTCCTCACTCAGTACAACATGAAAATGGCTTTATATGAGTAGTTCTTGGTGCTCAACTTTGCTACCTAGAAGCAAAGATGCAACACAGGCATGAAGGACTGTTACCTCAAGCTGAGAAGAATCTTCCTATAATACGTATTTAACACATTTTAAATGGCCATACTAAGATTTGGAGAAGTCACTTGGTCAGTGAAAGATCTTGTTCTCCTCCTTTACTATTCAGAAGCGGTGACCATCTTTGAGAACTCAAAATCTACAGACTGAAGGATCACTCTAACTGACAGAGTACGTTTGTTGACTGAATCTTTTTTCTTTTCTTTTTTTAGAAAAAAAAAAGACTTTTCTTTGTGTGTATCATGATTTATAGATATCAGCAAACTTCTCTACTAACTAAAAAATTAAGCAATAATCCCTAGTATATTAATCTCTGAGTCAGAATAAATTAATGGCTGTTTTCGCGTGATTTGAATTTACTGAAGATGTTTTCCTTTTGTCTAGTGTCTTAATAGTGGTCCATAGCAGATCTTTGGATAACTTTTCTCCTGGACATTCATTTTTTCTATCTTGAATCACAGATGTCTGGGCAATATCTGTGCCACTAATTTTCAATGCACAACAAAGACCCTGCAGAAGCAGCTAAAGTGAGACTGCTTCCAGAGATAACTCTGTCACAAAGGATCCTAAATTCAGGTAAGAATTGCCAACTTCAGTTAAACAGCTTGCTTGCTTCCTGACTAAATGTCTATCACCACCACTGTTGAAGTAAAATAAATAAAAATAAAAAAGCTAAATCGATGTTTTGATATTATACTCAGCTTTGGCAGAGACTCATCATGTGTTTCGTAAAGAGCAGATTGAGTAATCCTCTTTATGCTTTGATAGAATTTAGGATGATGCTAAGTCACAGGAAGAGGAGAAAGCCCTTTCAGGCCTTTAGGCAACACATACTCCTCTGATCTGAACTATCATGTCGTTTGAGGTGGGAAGTAGGAAGAGAGGGAATTTCTACAGTTTAACTCCCTATGGTTTGGAAAAACTGTATTTTGAAAGACATGAAAAAGTTTATATCACAAGTTCATTCACCGAGTTGCTGCTCCCCTCCCTCCCTAGAAACAAATCTCTCTGACCTTCTCATTGGAGAAATTGTGCTCTTGTTCTGTCAAGTGACCTTAGCCTTTCAGACACATTTTCTTAATAAGATAAGAATTACTATAGTGAAGAAATCATGAAGGTTTTTCCTGTAGGTTCAGAGAATGGCTAAGACCTCACACACTGTTTGATTCCAAAGAAAATGACACATGTAATAATAATAACATGTAATAATAAATGACAAAACAGCAATTGGACCTTGTCAGCTAGTTTATATGATGCAGGAGAACACTCTTCCCTTTTAAGCAATTGATTTTTTTTTTGACAGAATTCGGCTGTTTCTTCACCTCCTACTGAAGGCTTGATCATAAGGCTTTGCAAGTTAAGCATCTTAAGTTTGTCCACAAACTATCTCAATTCACCTTGCTGAAGAACCTTCTGTAACAACACTGTTAAAGCCATGAAAGTTGAAGTTTGAAAGAATATTCTGGATGTTTCAGATTAAGCAAGTTGGATGAGTTATTGTTTTTAGAAGTTCCCTAATATCCACATCTAAGGAACAACTGAAATTAAAATGTAATATTCTGGAAGTGACAATAAGAGGGATGCTTCTGTTTTTATTTGGCAGAATTCATTCATTCATTCACCTAGTAGTTATAGACCTACCGAAATTCCTGCCAAAATATCTTTCTTCCTATCATCCAGAGAGTAAGTATGGGTGCCAGAGCACACAATAGTTATATCTTGTTACTTTTTTTTTTTTTTTTTAACTTTTTTTTTCTCCTTCCATTAACCAGCCTTCTGGTCTTCTTGGTTAAACACCTTATTTGAGGCTTGTAGTCATTTTCTTGTTCAGCATTCCTAAACTTGTTTTCAAGCAGACGAAACTGCTACTTCTCCCACAAATGTTCACTTTACAAACTTGCTTCAATTTGTAGCTAAATTTAACCCAGTAACAGAAGTTGAAGATCCGATGTTTGGGTTCTTTTACTCCATTTTTTTTTTTACTAGGAAGATTTTCCTTATGAAGTAGGTTTTCTATCAGCAGGAAAAAACATACAGGGGCACCTTTTGTTTTCAAATATCCAGCCCTGCTAACATGCTTTTGAAGAAGGTAATTTGAAAATAAATTCTGAGTCAAGAAGTAAAACAAACATAATGACTTTACTTAGAAATGTACAATTCGTAATGTTGGTAATCTGATATTACAAGTGTTTTGATTTATAAGCCTGTTTCTGCAACTAATTCTGAAAAGGATGTTACTAAATACCTGTTGAACAACCATGAATTGACATAGTGAAGTTTCAAGCTGTCATGTATGAAGGAAACTTTTATTCTACTGCTTGAATGTATTACTATCCAATTTTAATAATCTACTAGAAGGAACAGTTCTCTGAATTATTTTTAATACATGCATTTACATGTGTCATAAGCAATCATTAATAGTAGTCTTGTTAATACAGCCAAAAAGCGTATCACATTATGCAGTGGTATTATTTTAAGTTGCAGATGAAGACTGACACGCAACCTATAATGCGCATAACATTATTTCACTAAAACACTGGAATACACAAAGATCTTAGGAGTTTTAGAAATTAAACGAATGAAAGCAAGCTGGATTATAGAACATGATACCAATGCAGATGGTAGAAATCACAGAACAAGAACCATTCAAATGATATGGTTCCTTACCTTATATTTGCCCTGGTCACATCCACATAATGTGCTTTCCATTGTGTAGCTCCTTTGTACTCCTATCTCTCTCCAGACAACAACTCGTGCTGTTGATTCCTTGGACTTTTCCACCACGAAGCTGCAGCTGCCCATACAGAACGCTGGGGCAGTCTGACTGAGGATCTTAGGGAGTGCCTGCAGGAGTGGTAATTTGAAAAAGACAGCAATTCTTTCATTTCTTTTATGAAAGAAAAAAAAAGTCACAAACTCTTATCAGAAAATTTTGCTCAAGTTTGAATTTGAAGAATAATGAGAACATTTTTTCAGCTGAAGTTTTCAAAAGCCAGTAGGCTCAAGTGACAATAGGTTTGTCATTTCCTACGTGTTTAAATCTCCTTTTGTAGACCCAATTGCTAAAATGAAGCATTAGTCATGTGCATAAGAATCATGATACAAAAGAATTCTTCAAACAATTCCCACCTCCTCCTAATTCATCCAGCTAACTTTGCTCAAATTAAGTATAATACATATCTCATATAATTAAGAGAATCGTAATTCAGATTTCATACTGGTTCAATAATCCAATTTGCAGACCTAATATACACAATACTTCATTAATACATAAAATTAATCCCTATTCAGCAGAGCATTAAGCACATACTTAATTTCAAGCAAATTATTCAATTAAAGTTCAATATAATTGTTCACGACAGCTTTAGAAAATGACAAGAAACAGTTATGCAAATGCACGTATTATATAACTAATCTCAAATGTCTTCATTTTTGTTCAGCTTTTATTTGTACCGGTTACAGCAAAACATATGACCACTTTGAATTTACTGTTTCAGTAGTACATGTACCATTGTTAGTGTAGAGTTGCCCAGATATTTCAGTCCCCCTTTTTTGAAACAAAAACATTTTTCCCCCGCAACATTTATTGTCTATTGTCTTTTGTACATTATGATAATGCAGGTGTAAATGACAAGACCCCATACAAATAAATAGAACAGCAAGTGTGAACGATATCAGACTCAGTATCCAGGAAATTACACACAAAACAATCAAATAGCAACAGAATTATTTTAAAAAGTAGGGAAGATTTGAGAAAATTCTGAAAGCATCTATACTCATCTGCAGTCTTCAGATGCATAACAAGCCTTTTAACATGCATTCACATGCTTAATGAGTCTAACCGCATTAAAAAAACGGGTCTGAGACATTAAGTTGCACAGATTTGCAATTGCCACAAGATGGCGGTGAGGTTACATGGAAGAAACTTACAGACAACCGATATTTTATGAATTTTTGAAAGCTTATACAATCCACTGGATGTATTTTGTCCAAGTCTATTGCATGTATGCATTAGGGGCACATGCATTAACTACACATCTTTTTAAGAGGATCCTTGCCTCTTCCCATACACAAAAATGGAAGTCCCAGAGCAATTCAGTACATTTTTTTCTTGGTTCTAGAATATTCTTCGCCATGCTTAGATGATTCTTCTTTCTTTTACTAATTATAAATGTACAGAACCGTATTTCTCATGTATTCACTGATGGGTAATATTGACCACAAAAAGCATGCAATGATACCAAAAAAGATGAATCACTTTATTAAGAATAAGTTCTTAAGCTACATTAGAGCAGTGTTTAAAACTCTCAAAATATGTTGAAATACATACGAATAGTTATGCTGTAAAGCCCCGCATGTGCATAGCGTAAGTATATTCCAAATTCATGCCAAATGTCAAGGCTATGAATATGAAACTTACCCTGTAACCAGGGTCTTCAATCAGGTCACAAGAGGAGGCACTAATATTAGTGTGCCACATTGTCTCTTTGATGCTGCAGCCATACATAAATACATTCTTTTTACGAGAATGACCATGATAATCACAGTAGACCTACAATAAATCATTTGGCAAAATGAAGCCAAGGTGCATCAACTTAACATAAAAAAATAAAAATCCTTATTTCTCATGCTATTACATTTGTGTTTGCACTGTTAAAAGTTCCAAAGAATTAGGAAATACTACTTATGTGATCAACTCATGCAGTTAGAGAAAAACATTGGATTCCTTCTAAGTAAGGTTTAACCTTCTACCCTAGCAACAGAAAAAATTTAGTTTAAAGGTTTGCAGAAGACCAGCTCTCCAAGTCACATTTGTAAGTGAGATATAGTTTACAAGAACCTATTAAAAAGTTTACTTTACAGACTAGCTACATAGACAAAAAGATTCAGAATTGCTTACACATACATACTCACCAGCGGTAAACGTTTTATAGAAGCCAGATATTGCAGTAAGCCCTTGGCATGGTAAATTGTGGGATGCAGATCTGGATTTGGATTTTGCCACTGTCTGTTTAAGTCCTCTCCACTTAAAGAGCAACGGTGGCTATTCCGGGGAAGGAAAAAAAGCATGAAGTGTTTGCACCATCATGGTAGTTTTGAAAAACTTTCCCTCTCTAATTCAAGTTTTCTTTGTCACCACTGCTTTTTTGAAAAGTCCAATGAACTTGTTTGGTTTTTTTTTTTTTTAAACAGCTGGGCTCTCATATAACAATCTACACCTGCCCAAGACTGCAGTTCAGAGAGTCAATTAAAAGGCAATCTCAAATCACAGGGGAATGATTATCACCCTTAAACAACTGAAAAGATGTTTTTACAATGAATTCATGGAACAATGTTTCTGCTTTTAAAAAGCCCCCCAAAAAACCGAGAAAGTAAATCCTAGAAGTTTTGCAAGGATTTTTTATATATATTGAGTATTGCATTTGTATGTTTTTAGGATTAATTTATTAAAAAAAAAAAAAACAACAGATGCAAAGACTGTATTAACAGTTTACACATTTGTGAGTAAACTTAAGCTTACTTTCCATTGATGACACCATCTGGATTGAGCATGGGAATAATTTTGAAAATATAAGATTCTCGTAAACTTTGGGCACTTGGATGATTGCTCATAAGATATTCTAATGTTCCCTTCATAACCCAGCTTGCATTCGTCTCTCCAGGATGTACACGAGCAGATAGGAAAATATAAGGCCGATTCCCTAAAAGGAGCATAAATGTCACAAAATACGATTCAAGCTAGTTTAACAGTTTGTTTACAGAAGAGAGAAGCAATAGGCTGCTTCATTCAGTGCAATATTTTCTGGTTTTTTTTTTATTCCGTGCATTCACATAAATACAGCATTCTTGATAAAACTCGTCAGAATATTTTTATAAGGACTGCTAATTACACAAGGGTCTCAATGGAATTTTAAGTTCAGTCTGAGATAACTACATGGCTGCAACCAGTTCAAGATGGCAATTACAATGTGATATACTTTTATCATTCTTTTTCAAGAGACTAGAAAAATACTGAGGGAGCCAGGGGCGGAGGGAGGATGAGGGGGAAGCAAGAACGCTCTTAAAACAAAAGCACACTTCAAATCCCAGTAGCTGAGACATTCTCTCTATGAAAGATTTGACAAGTTGATTTCCTCAGCTTTGGGGGAGAAAAGTTACTCAAAAGTCAGGTTTTTTCCCTTCCAAGAAGCATTATCAGCAAAACGTAACATACAGAAATATCTGGTAACTGATCTGATACTTAAAAAAAAGCAAATTCAGATATAAATACTCATACTCTTACCTGACTACTATAAATACATATTTTTAAATACAAAGGAAATCCTGAATACCAGCATCTTCTAATCCCATGAAATTCATTAACCTTATTTTACTTTGCTATGCTTACAATGCACAGCAGTTGACAGAATAAAAATTTTTCATAAAGAGCTGGTTTTGCATTATTTCCTGTTGACGAGAAAGAGAAGTCATACTTACTGAACTGACAGATATGTTCATAGTAATTTGACTCTGGCATGGCTGTAATAGTGACTAATGGACAACTGTTGCCAGCCAGGGTCTCACAGAGAGCATCTTGCCGAAAATATATCTGTTGAGGGTTGTGCATGGATTCCAATTTCTGTAGATGCATCTTCATCCCAAAAATAATGAAAGGATACTTCAAATCTTTTGTAATCATGTACAACAGTGTATTCTACAGATATTATTTATTCTGTCTTTTTTGTTGTTGTTCTGAATAACGCTAAAGCTTCCATCATAATTTTGACCATGAAACTTCACTCTCTGCATCTCTAGCCAAATGATTTCTTTCTTTATATGTTTTTATAACTGCTCTGAAGAAGATGAAAAGGATAAGATTTTCTTCATTTTCTACTAAATGATACTTCTGCCAAGAGTTTAGTAAATTAGTAAACTGCTTAATAAATAGCTTCATTCAACACTGGTATACACTAACCATTGAATCCCCAAGTATGGCTTTGCTACTATGACAAAAAACAGCTGCCAAACATTCCAACCAAATGTTTTCCTTAGTACTAAATGCTTCACAACACTCCCTTCACCTAATTCATTACCCTAAAAATGTCTGTCTGTCTCTCTCTAATTATCTTAAATATAATAGCTTGGATAGGTCGGTTATAAACTGGTGTATGTAGATCAGCAGGATAAGAGTCATTTGACTCATGCAAAAATACTTCATTCAATTCCCACAGAATTTTCCAATCAATTATGAATATAGTTGCAATTCCTAAAAAATACCAGATATACCATTTAACTTGAAAATAAGTATCATTTTGTTTCTCAGGAACTGTTCTTTAGTACAAGCCACACTCCCTGCCATTCTACATCAAGATTATATGAAAAATTCTCCATTTTAAGGAGCATTCTGAACTTAAAAAAAAAAAAGTAAGCAAAATTCACTCATGAATGCTTATCATTTTATGCATCACAAGTTCTCCAAAAGTATAAATCATTATCTATGTAATGAATCATAATCTTCTCACCTTTAAGGTTGAATATGTATATGGATAATGGTAAGCAAAGTAGCAGACATCGTCCTTATGTTGGAAAGTCACCGTGAATGTAATTGTATAGTAAGATTTTCCTTTCTGCCCCCCAGCAGCAATTGAACTTCTTGAAAAATGATTCCTAACAGTAAAACAAAGATAATAAACACATTGAAACAATTTATTTTTTGTATCATAGATTATTTCCGAACACATGTTTTAAGAGCTAGGAAGATTTTTAGCAATTGTATCTCTTCTGTGTGCTTGAAAGTTAAATACTAAATCCACTGGTTCCCACCATCTGTAAAGAAACTTTACGATAGCAGCGATATACATCCATTATGGGAGGAGGTGAGTAAAAGAAAAAAAAAGGAAGCAAAGAACTGTTGACCAAGAAGGGTAACAAATGGAATGGTAACTTCTCATCCTATGTACTAAGATTGCTTTAAAATGATTGTACATAGAATAAAAAAGACTAATCGCAGGTACCACTTGATCATGTCACCAATTACATTTTATGTAAGTGTGCACATATACGTTCCATTAAACATTTCTGCAGAATAGAACGCAATTTCTGGCCAAAATGAGTATACAAGTACTTTAATGCTAGCAGAGTGCTAACAAAATAAGAGTCTATATATTTTGATCACTTCTGTTACTTCTCCATAGTAACTAAGGAAGAGTAATTAAAGAGAAAAACTGTGTTCACAACAGAACTATTAAAAGATTATTATTAAAAAACAAAAGCAAACATTTCTCATTGTCAGCAAAAATTCTATCTCATAGTCATCTTCAGTATAAGATCTTTTCACTATATTTGGTTGGTGTACTTACTTGTAGTAACAAATATCTGTCCCAACACGAGTCCAACATGGTTTAGAATTTAATGCTTCCTGAACAGAATACATTAGGGGTTGCATACCTTTAAGAAAAAATATGTTTCATTTTAATTTTAAAGAGTGCTATCTTTGCATTGAGATACTATGAGTAATGGACCAGATAGACATCTTTATGTGATTCTCCAAGCTAGCTATACTTTTTTACTTGCTAACATAGAATATATTTTCATGAAAATCTGGATATGCTCTTTCATTCAACTCAAAAGATCATCTTTCCCTTCCCCTATTACATCCTAATTAAAAGAAAAAAATCTGATCTGCAGAAGACTGAAACTATTTTAAATAAAAGCTGTGGTTAACATGAATAGTAAACTACAAGAATCCCAGGTTCCACTCCATCTAACTCATCATTAGAAAAAGGCTTCAAAGAGAACATAAAAGATTGAGACTATCATCTATTCACCTGGACAGCTGGAAAATAACTGATGTTTCAGGACAATAACACTGTCTTTTTAACAGAAGTTTCCAGGTAGATTAGTTAAGAGATTGTTATCTGGTTAGACCAGGTGAACTTGTTATAAAATTGCAAATATTTTAAGTAAGTGTTTTTATATGCCCTATTTCTCAGCAACTTTTTAAATGCTTATATCCTAATCAAGAGAATAGTGAAGTTGAACACTTAATATTAGTTTAGAGTAGAAAGTGATGCACATTCATTCTATATTATTTACTACTTACATAATTAGTCAAGTACAAATACTGAGTCAGTCGATAAATTAAATAAGAAGCCAAAGTAACTACCAAATAAATGTGTGCAACATATGAATAAAGATCTAAAGTGACTGATGAAAATTAACAAGTAATTTAAAAGCAACTTACTGCTGGTCAAACTATCTGGATATTTTTCTTATATTCTATCAGTGTCAACTGCACAATTATGACAAAGAAGAATATGATGTTATTCTGTCCCAAAAGTTCAAGGATGGGGGGGGGGGCGGAGGGAGGTTTCTCCTCCTCCTCCTCAAAGGACTAAAAGGAAGAACTGCACAAAATCTAGTGGGAAAAAAAAACCTCACAAGAGAAGTGTTTTTAAGCTGAATGACCTCCTTTGGGCAAATGGAAGAAAAGCTTATTACATGAGGCATGAGCCTTGCTTGAGGCATGAGCAGCAAAAGCTATGAGTTAGAAACTGCAGAGGATCACATGTGAAGCCCAACACTTCAAAGGAGAATCCAAGAGCTTACCTTTCCCTCTCACAAACGCAGTCCCTCCCTTCCTATCAGTAAGAAAAAACTCCGAGACTATCTACACTTTTTTCGCACTTCTGAAAACATATCTCAGTATTCAGGAAGGGACTTAATGACACTGGTACTCATTCCTCTTGCACCTGTGTTGCTTGACAAGGTTTGGTGTCCCACATCTCAAATAGTCTTAAGACAATTTTAGCTGCAGCTGCCAGTAACATTCTTCTGTTTTGGCTTCAATCACAACAATACTTCATTTTAAAAACTGACAGCCAGTGTTTTGAAATACTTTTTTCTTTTAAACTGAAATCTGTCATAGCATTTTTCAGTGTGACTACTGAAAAAAAAAAAGATCTGATCTTACAACATGAATATATTGTTGATCCTTGGACGGGATGACATGCAGCTGAGCTGTCTAGTACAGATATTTTACTACATATTTCTTCTCAAAGAATGGGAAATGTATCTTACCGTAGTTAAACTGACTGTTTGACTTTTCACAGTTGATGATGTTAAACCGATAACCAACGCCAGTTTTCATTCCACTGACTTCAAAGTAAAACCACTGATGATAATGATTGCTATTTATATCCGAGTTCAGAATTAGATCATACTCGTTTCTAAAGATTAAAAAATATATATTTTTTTAAAAAAATCAGAAACAAAAGGTCTCACAGGTGAAAAGAAAAGTTGAAATATCTTACTTTCTGATCTGAATAACTTTGCGCAGGTTTCCAGATTCAAATTTGGAATTAAACTTCAAAACATCTGCTTCCTCAGGTACTGAACAACTAAGAGGAGAAAAGGGGATCAGAATAACTAAAAGAAACTCATGAAGTTTGCTTCAGATCTCACTTGGTAATTGAAAAATTGTTCTGAACCTGCCATAAATACAGCCCGAACTGCAGAAACAATGTTACAACACAAGAAAGTTCTAGTGAAATCTGTAATTATAGTACCATTTTAAAAATTACAAATCATATCATAGAAAAAATAGAGTATACTCAATGAATAACCTAAGTATTGTTTTCAGAAGGGTAAAAGCTTACCTGGAGTTATCAAGGTCATACACAACTCTATCTATAATGTCATTCTGATGAATCAATCTTTCAATATCTTGAGAGATTTTTGTCCTATAATAAAAAGAAGAGTCCCCACTAAAACTGTTGTATACTGTTTCCAATTATAAAAGAGAAATAACAATGAAAACTAACAAAATTAACATGAAGACAGTGGGACAGATTTTCAGAGAGACTTCAGCCTCATCACCACTTATGTGCACAAACTATAAGTGTACTTATTAAACACCTGCATTCACAGCTGACTGATTCCAATATCTGTATGTGTGGGAACTGAGTTTTCATGCACAAAACCCACTGGGTTTTATCTTACAAAATGAACGCACCATTTCATAATTCGTAGTAGCAGCAGGAATTACTCAAACATTATTTATGTTAATACTTTAATCTAGGACAGTACTCACTAATATTAGTAATTTACATGAGTCCTACCATAACTAAAATTAAAGTTTTAGAGAGTAGGTCGTGCAGTGAGTGTGTTAGTGCACTAGCTTTTCACCTCTGGACATCTAGGTTCATATATCGACTAGGTAACAAATAAGAATGAATTTGGTGATGTCAGCCAAATGTCAGGTGTATATTTATCCAGATCATTAAACCATTGCACAACTGGCAGTATCTAGGTCCTGGTTTGGAAAAGTAAGAATATGTTGCAGTTCAAGAATGAAATACAGTGGCAGAGCTGTGGGGAAAAGCTTGCACAGCACCTGCAATAGGAACAAAAGGAGGCAGATTAACAATGAAGAATACAGGAACAGAGCTGTAAAGTACGTTCAGGCTGGAAATTCTGTTTAATTAAAATAAATATTGTTGACAAGAAAAGAAAGAAAGAAGGGAATTGTACAACTCTAGCACCTCTTATTAAATTAAGACTCACTTGGAAAGGAAAATCAAATTACACGTTCAACAATGTATTAATAAAATTGCAAGAAGGTCCACTCACCATAATCTATCTGAATAGATTTCAGTTCAGGACAGAACTACAGATTTCCCACTTGTTCTTAAATTATTAAATCTCAATATGCCTCAGCTCTAAGTGGTCATAATACTTCCCATCATCACAGGCATTTTGTCAGGATAAAATCCATTAATGAATGTAAAATATTCAAACACCACAGTTATAACCACAGTACACAGACAAAAAGAAGACATGGTTTTAAAGAAGATACACAAAAAGAAAAAAAAAGTAATGGACTTTTAAAGATAATGAAAAATTAGGAGATAAAAGAAGCTATCTGAAGATTATTGAAGGAAAAACTGGAAAAAACAGAAAGAAAAAACTATTGACCTGGAGCTATGTATTTATGGGTAGGTCCCCTGTGGATTCTGAGTTACCTCATGATCACTTCTGTCAGGTGATTAGAAAATCCTAAAATGGGCAGCAAAAACAATCCTAAAGTTTTAAGGAAAGGAGAAAAAAGTAGATATTTAATCCCTAATTTACAGGGGACTGAATTAAGCAGTAATTTCCTTCTCGAAAAGGTGGAATAATAAAACACTTCCATTATTCTCAGAGGACATTCTGACAACAGTTCAGTGAACATTTGGTAAAAACTACATATTGCTAAACCTAAACAAAAATCCAAAAGTGCTTCAAAACACAAGCTGGGAAACACTGCATCTCCTAGCATATTGCAAGACCAAACAAAACACATTCAGCTAAAAACACTACAAGGCTTGCTTAAATTACAGTGAGGAGAGATTAATGCTATGCTTTGTTTTCTAACAGAGATTTAGCCAACAAAAGATGTACTAATTGCTTACAATAAGGTGAACATAAATCCCACTGAATGCCAACAGAATTTAGACACAGCTTTCTAGAAGACTTTCAATACTTCTCCATATCTTTGACAAAATTTATTTTCACCACCTTTCTACAAACTATAAATTCCTAAAAAGATCAGACCCTTTTTAAAAGGATTCTCTTCTCAGAAATTCATTACATTGCAGTAACAAGACTGAGTCATTAGCAGAAAACTGAATTCTTAGAATAGTGTACCGTAAAAGGTGAAAAAGGATTTTTGAATCAAGTTTAGCAGTATTACATGAAATTCCATTCTTGCGCCACGTAGGAAGTAAAAGGTTACTTTCAATGTTAAAAATACACCTCAAAAAAAAAACTTTTTAAGTAAAAAAAAAAAAACCTATTATAATTAACTTCATGGTTTAGAAATCAGCTCTATGCATGAGCATACAGGTAGGTTTGCTGGTCAAAAGGCAGAGTTAATATGGTGCTTTGATTCATTTCTAAGAAGAATGAGCACTAGAATGACATTTCCAATTTTTCCTGATTTTAAAGATCTCACCCCATGTAAGATTACTCAGGAATACTCAGAATGATTAAATATTACTAAAACATGTGAAAACAAGTATTGTAATGATACCACCTAGTTTTAGAAAGACACATCATCTTAATAACCAAATGGAAATACGAAGAATCTCATGAAATTGGTTAAAGTTGCAAGTATAAAGCTGAAAGCATTCAATCTAATAAATAAGCAAGCAGCAAGGTCTCATACCTACTATTACATATTCTTCTAAAATGCTCATTTGTCTTTATAATAACTCTGTACATATGAGCTAGCTCTTCATATCATCTTTGCAAATTATTTTTACAGTTATTTCCCTTCATCTTCTTTTAATATCCATTTATTTGTTCACCAAGAGGTGGGTTGGTGATGTTTTTTCATTCTTTGTTTATGCAGCATATAACATGACAGCATCCTCAGCGGTTGCTACTTCTAGATACTGTTCTATTACAAATACTAAAACCAAATACTTAAATGCATTAATCACTGAACTTGTTCACATTACATTTTGCTCAAAGACAGCTTTGTTAGCACAGGAGAGAGAAGAACTGGAATATCTAAAAAAAAACCTGACCTATCTTTCATAAGGCCTGAAGGAGGTGTTCAGTTACTTTCACTGAAAAATACTAACACCAAACACACCAACGGCTTAGCATATACTCACTTCAGTGCTGCTACAGCTCTTCCAAGAAGAGGACAAATAGAAGAAATTTCATTCACATACAACCAGACTGTGTACTTAATTCACAGACAAAACAGAGAAAAGCTCCCAAAACAAAGCATTAGGAGGTGATAAACTGTCAATACACCATTATGTTCACAAGCTTTCAGAGTTCTTATTCTTTTTGCTTGATAAAATATGTCAAAATTCTTTGGCAAGTATGACATTCTGTAGTTAAACAGTGAGTTAGAAGGCATCGCACCTCTAGCTTCCTTCTTTTGATCTTGGAAATAGTAAGTAATTTTTTTTTTTTTTTTCAAATTACAAGATTTGGATGGGGGAAAAGGCAAGGGAGGCAAAAAAATGGAGAGTAGAAAGTACACTTAAGAGTTCAGAAATTGGAATTACAGAATTAGAATAAGCAATTATAGAACCAGATTTTGTTATTTGTGGCTTTGTGTTGATTAATGCTGACTCACCTACCTTCAAACTGATTTTCACTGGAAATGGTTTTATATGCCAAAGTAAAAAACTGTATACCTGGAAGGTGAGCTACCTGTTAGTCTCAGCCTAAAGATTATTTCTCAAGGGAACCACAACAACAACAACAACAACAACAACAACAACAACAACAACAACAACAACAACAACAACAACAACAACAACAACAACAACAACAACAACAACAAAAAAGAATTTTAACTCACCTCTGCACCCCATAAGGCCTTTCCAGAATAGGTTCCTTAAATGGGGGCGGAATATGGCCAAAATAATCTGGATAGGCTACTTCTGAATATTCAGGGATAGATTTTGTGGTTTTTACCATTTCAATATAAAGATCAGAGTCATGAACTGGTGATACATCAGAAACTTCAAGCATTACTTGTTCCCCTGATGAACTTGAGCCAGAATCATCATCTTCCTCAGAATCCACCCCAGTGCAGCATAATTTTCCCAGCTGGACAGATGATCCCTCAAAGAGGCTACTTCCACAGGGTGAAGCATGTTCATAAGGTTTACTACAAGCAAGAGCAGTAAGGCTAGTTTTGCTTTCCTTTTTTATTACGCACGCCGCACCATAATACTGTTCATTTCTTGCACTGTTCTGCAGAGTGATTCTGTCCAAGCCTTTCACAATTTCTTGGCTTAGACACTGGCATGATGGCAGCAGCTTCCTTTGATCATTTTGCTGGTGTAAACTACTGTCTTTGTTACTATCTTTCTTTGGCAGTTCCAGAAAGGCTGGCCTTATATTGTATTCCTCTGTCAATAAAGAATTGCTCTCCTTCAGAGAAATTTCTTTTACTGATGGGTTTGCTTCTGCACAGTGCTCCTCTCCTGCTGTAGGAACAACAATAGGCCCACCCAGATTTGCATCAGATCGAAAAGGCTTTGGCTCCTTGGAGACTAAGTCACATTCCTAAAAGAAAACAAAAACAAACCTGGATTCTTGTTTCCCCTCCCCCCCAAGTAAACGTTTCTTAGAAGTGCATTTATATTAGAAGATTTCTCCCTCCGTTATTTCAGACATATGCTTTGCAATAACCCAAAATAAGTTTCATTTAAAGATAGTTATCATTGTGTTGTAAAACTACATAAACAATGCAACGAAGTTTCACCTTTTCCAAGAAGATAAGAGTCAAAACAGTAAAAAATAGTTTGCCAACAGAAACTTTCAAGTTAATGTCATTCTCCAGATTTTGTAAATCACTGCTTTCAGTGGGTACACAGCATTTAAGGACATAGGTGATTTAATGAATCTGTGTCAAAAATACCTTTCCTGTATTTTACTTTCCCCTGTATGCTATAACCAGACTTTAAAAAAAGTTTTCCTTTATGTTTGATCTGTCCACAGTATTCTTCTGAGTTCTAATATCAGCTTAAAGTAACATAACCAGAAACTAAGTAACTCACTGTATAGCACCCTCATACATAGCTCTAGAACCACTTTTTTTTTTTTTTTTTTGCTAGAATAACTCTATCCACAGAAAAAAAGAATGTCAGAATATATTCCAGAGTCTATCTCTCATTATGAGGGATGCACTGGGAATCATATACTTTACCTGAAAGTTTTCCAAAAGTTCTGGGAAAAATTGCTCATATATTGTCAGTTCTTCTATGGATCGTCCCAATTCCTGTCTAGGTTTCAGTTTATTAATATCAGTCTCAATATCATCATTCTGAAAGAGCAACAAAATAAATTAACCTTGCATTCAGGATGAATTAACTTCTAAAATTATGATATTCAGCCTTTAATTCTGACACAGACATGATTATGACTAACTCAACATTATTTTAAAGTTAGTTGAACTGTACATTTCATCATGAGGATTTAAGCAGCTCAATTTTATTGGTCTGCCAAAACCCCCATTTCAACAGAAACATTACAAATCTAACAGTTTTCTTGCTTTCATCCAAATGTATTATGCACAGATATTAGACAACCCTTTACAAGGGATTATGCATAATGCAACCACTGCAACTTGAAAGGTGGAGATTTCATCTGACCGCAGTGACAAAGGAATAATGGCTTCTTTAAAGATACTCTCTTCATCAGGACTCACGAGAAGAGAGCCTGAAATCAAAGTTGACATTCCAGTTAGTGGAGAGATGATTCAATCAACTTCTGCATCTACATACAAATATAAAATAGGGCAGTTCTGACCGAATGTCCTTTCACGTCCTGACTGGCAGCTGAAGAACAGAATGAGACCTTCCCAAAGTGACGCAACAGTCAGAGGTCTAATCTCTATCTATAGAGCTGGCTGAACTTCGAAGTCAACTTGACCTAGTCAATACCAGGTCAGAATAATGGAAAAAGCTGGAGTAACTCCTACAAACCAAGTACAGTAGGCAGTAGAGAAGAGAGGACTGAGGGAAATGCAAGTTGGGAACAGAACATTGAAAAAGCAGTTTGCAGTTCTGCTCCATTCCACTCCAGCCAAATCAAGTGTGAAACAAACAGGTTTTTGATAAAAATCTTGATGCAAACCGAACAACAAAGGTTCATGTTTTCAAACACCACTCAACTTCCTTAAATTTCAGATGATTTATTTTAGAAATTTTTTAGAAAAACCTCCCCACATTCTACTAATACTTAAACCATATGGCTGTATACACAATTCAAACAACAATAAAATTGTGCTTCAGTTTTGTCCTTTAATTTCATCTCCTACCAACCTTAAAATGTTGGTCCTTGTCATCTTCATTTTCAGTTTCAATTTCTGATTCTGCTTCAGCATCATCATTGTCATCGCTTTCATCCACTACATCATCCACTGTGATATCAAAAAAAAAGTTCTAAGACTGATTATAAATTTAACATAATATATAAGCTCAAAAAAGAAAAAAAAGAACCATATGTTTATTTAATCATCTGGATTTATTTATTTTTTGCTTAACAATTGAAAAAAGGCAAAAACAACTAGCTAAAAGTCCTGTGAAACCCTGTAAGCTTTAGTAACTATTGCCAGATTTACAGAACTAAATGATTGTTTTGCATTACTGCGGACTCAGTTCTACATATCCAGCCCCCACCCACCCCAAAATAGCACATGGCTATTAGAAATGATTAACAACCTAGATGTGCCAAGCCTGCTGTTCAGCACCAGAACATCTCAGTACAGCCTCAGCTCAGCACAAAATGAGATGGCCCTGACATCTTTTCCCAAAGCAAGTAGTAATGGACAGGTCCAAAAAAGAAGAAGAAAGAAAAAAAAAGAAGAAAGAAAAAAAAAGAAAAAAGAAAAAAGAAGAAAAAGAAAAAAGAAGAAAAAGAAAAAAAAGAAAAAAGAAAAAAAAGAAAAAAGAATAAAAAGAAAAAAGAAAAAAGAAAAAGAAAAAAGAAAAAGAAAAAAGAAAAAGAAAAAAGAAAAAGAAAAAAGAAAAAGAAAAAAGAAAAAGAAAAAAGAAAAAGAAAAAAGAAAAAGAAAAAAGAAAAAGAAAAAGAAAAAGAAAAAAGAAAAAGAAAAAAGAAAAAGAAAAAAGAAAAAGAAAAAGAAAAAGAAAAAAGAAAAAGAAAAAAGAAAAAGAAAAAGAAAAAGAAAAAGAAAAAGAAAAAAGAAAAAGAAAAAAGAAAAAGAAAAAAGAAAAAGAAAAAAGAAAAAGAAAAAGAAAAAGAAAAAGAAAAAAGAAAAAGAAAAAAGAAAAAGAAAAAAGAAAAAGAAAAAAGAA
The DNA here is from genome assembly GCF_036417845.1 of Apteryx mantelli. Lineage (NCBI taxonomy): Eukaryota > Metazoa > Chordata > Aves > Apterygiformes > Apterygidae > Apteryx > Apteryx mantelli. The sequence goes on from NC_090020.1 coordinate 31,953,322, forward strand.
AAAGAAAAAAGAAAAAGAAAAAAGAAAAAGAAAAAAGAAGAAAGAAAAAAGAAGAAAGAAAAAAAGAAAAAAAGAAAAAAAGAAAAAAAACTTTCTGTCACATCAGCTGATAGTGACCCAGTATCATGGAATGGTGGGACAAAGCACACCCTTCACAATGTTTTCAGTCTAGCCTAAGAAGGACCCTAAAATTAAAAATAAGTCGGAAATTATCAATGGAGATTCCTCCCAGTAAGCAAGTTCCTGGAGCTGAGCGGTCACTGCAACTGCTTAACATAGTCAGCTTTGGAACTAAACTTTACCCCAAATATATACAGGAAGAAATTACTTCCTACATGTGCAGAAATATTTAGATCACCAATGTCTATTTGATTTAGAGATGTAATACTTTGAAACTTAAACAAAAAAAACAAGGTGAAGCAAATTAATTGTTTACATGACAACTAATGAGTATTGGGCTAATATCACTCCTTGATATGTAGAAGTGGGCACTAGTCAGTTATTTTGATAGATGTGGTAATCACTAGTGACAAATCTGATCTTTTTCTAGAAATATCACACAATTTTTTTTTTAAGAGGGTTTTCAGTGCAAGAGATTTGTTGATTGTTAGCAGAAGGCTCACTTAAGACATTAACAAAATATACTGATTTGCTAAGGTGTTCAGAATGATTATACTTACTGCTTTTACAATGATGACTATATGAAATTATACTTTTAATAAATTCAGATAGTACCCCTACAGACCATTCTGCACCTCTTTTAATAGAAAAGTTTAAAGAAGAGATGTATCCTATTTCTTTAGGTTTTGCGCTTCTGTGTTTATAGATTAGAAAGCACTGGAAAGAGAAATGATGAGTAGTCTACTTCAACAGAATACAAAGTTTCTAGAAAAGTATTATGGCTATCAAAATACTGTATTAAGTAGAAGTTTAATTTCTGTGGATGCTTCAAACATGCTTCAAAATCTATTTCCTATTTTGAAGACAAAATATAAACAGACTTTAAAATCCTGCAGTTTGATGCTATCCTATATGAACCTCAAACAGATACTTGTCTTCTTTCAGACTATGATCATATTTTATTTCAGAAAATATTATGAATAGGAAGATATTAAAAGTGCAGCTTCACCTCTTTATTTTGGATTAACTTCCCCACAGCAACTTCATCAGTTGCTTACCCAAGTATTGTTTCCAGATATCTGAAAAATCATTAATTATCCAAAAATAATGAGAGGAAATCACAATCAGATGAATCTGTTTCCTACAAAGCACCAAGCTAATACTTCGCAGACTAGTGTTACCTAAGAGACTGCAACAGTTCATGTAAGCAGCTCTACTTGTCATCATACAGATGAAGGAATAACCACAATGGTTTAACATCAATGCCTCAAACAGCACACACTAATCTAAATTCAGTACATCCTGTTTATCAGACTAACAGAAAGAAACTAAGGAGTCACATAAATTCTTCTGTGTGCTAAGTGAGTTAAAAAAACAACCCCCGCCCCCTTTCTTAAATTTGTAGATGAATACATACAGCCTATGCTTTACATCTAAGAGTTAGATGAAAACCACTTTTTAGTTCCTGGTTTATTTTTATATTTTATGTCCAGAAACATAACCACATATATGCAGGCAAAATTGTCATCAGCTGAAATTTGGTATTAGAAATTCATGCCCCCCCTTAATGATCACAGATCCTTTGGTAACTGAGAAGAATCTCACCAGAGTCAAATTTTTAGTGGAGAAGTTCACAAACAATTTTAATTGATTCCACCCTAAACTGAGTAAGGTTAGACAAATTCAAAGAGAAAACATTGTAAAATGACCATACCTTCAGGAGGCAAACTGTACAGCTGAGCCACAGGACCATTAGCAGGAATAACTGGCAGTTGGAAATGGAAAGCACTTTTAATAGTAGGTAAAGGAAGACGATTTTTAGGAAAACATTTTCTCATTATTAGGCTGGATGTGTTGACAAGGGGATCAAGAGTTCTTACTGCAAGGCACTCCTATTAACAGGAAAATAATGAAGACCAGAGAAAAGGATCTCAAACCAATAGTCAAATTGCATTTGTTTTATAGATTTTTTGAAGTCACTAATGACAGAGTATTTTACACTACTACTTAAAATAAATTTTGCTTATGCCTCCTTTGAAGACCAGAGAAACTTCTACCAACTCAAATTCACCTTTTTCAACCCCCTATCTTCACAATGGAAAGATATTTTTTCAGAAGATCAACAGCCCCTCCCAGAGACAGCCACAGCTGAGTAACACTAAAATATGAATGTCATCCTGCACCCTTTTCTTCTACTTTAGTCAAGTACAGAAAATTATCCATAACCCCACAATCAAGAACGAGCACTAAAAGCTAATAAATTAATAATGATAAATTTGAGGTCACAAAATATTTTTAAAGCTTAAAATGCAACAACAACAAAAAAGGAGATAAACTTACTTGTGAAGTGTTGTACAGAATTTTCATCCCATTGGCATCAATGAATGCTTTCCTTCCTAATTTGATGTTTGTAACACTTTTAATACATTGTAAAATGCCTTTACGTATCAGCATGTATCTGTGTCGACTATCATGACGGTGCCAATCTACATAAATCGTTAACAGCACATGTACATATCCTCTGTCTACTGCTCTCCTGGCGTTTGTCTCTTAACAAAAAACAAGTTAGGAAGTAAATTAAAAATTGTGAAAGGACTTTATTTCAGCCACATTTAGCAGTTTTATATTGACATAGATATGAAAACTCCAGAAAGTACACTTCTGTATTTTCTAGACATTTCTTACAATCCTGCAATTCCTCTGCTCTCTCAGTATTACCAAACATTTAAGTTATTCTAAGAAACATATTTAGGTTAGCTGTCCAAGGCAGGTGTTGTTCCCCTGCCACACACAAATTTTGTGTAACTCCTTACTGCTATTAGGAATGATACTTAAAAGGGGATTGACTTCTGTATGTCAATGTCTATAGGCAAATGTCTATAGGCAAAATATGCAATATGCAAAATATTTTGAATCAATATAGCAGTAATTAGAATTTCCATAGGTATTTCTACCCTGTTATAACAAATGTATATATTTCTAATCATTCTTGCTTCAAGATGGTAAATGTCTTAAAATTGACGATTTCCAACTTTTTTTTTAATTAAAAGCCCATTTTAGACATAAATTTGTTTTGAAAAATGAGTACTGAAAATATTTAGTACTCTTTTGTTAAAAACATACAAATAATATATATATCAATAAATAGCAAATTTGGATGCGCTACATTCAAATCACAGTAGTAATTTATTAAGTAGCAACATCACTTCCTCATGTTATTTGTTTTGCATTGTGTTTGCATTACTGTCTTTTTTACTGCTATACAAAACTCCTATACAAAATTATGTGCATAAATATCATTTTCAAGAGAACAGATATTGGAAATATTACTCTCATGAGAAATGATTGAATGACTAAGCCCAGTACTGTATCCTTCATTCCTCAGGATTCTGTTGCATTTAATTTTCATGGTTTACCAAAAGAGCAGTGTTCATTACACTTACAGTTAAGCATAAGATACTGTCAGCTAGCAAATTTAGGAAAAAAAAATGTTTATAGCATATCCATCACTGTCCATACAGATCATGTAAACAAAAGACTTGAAAGAAACTGTTTTACTGCTTATACTCCATGTAGTATTGCAGGAACTGTCACTCAAATATGATAAACTCAAAATATTTCTACCCCAAATAGTGTAGAACCCGTGCAACCCCATGAAGAATCCAGTTCTGACAAACTCAAAGTTATGAAGTTCTGCTGTTTCTTTTTTCTTAAGGCCATTAAAATCATTTTATTTTCATTATCAACCTACAAAATGGCCGATTATAATTTATATAGATTTTCTAATGCTCTCTTTTTCTCCTCCTCAAAAAAGTTACCAATTGAATGAGATATTTGAAATTAGACAAACTTTTTTTTTTCAGAAAGCTTCCAGCAATTGCAGGAAAAGCAAGTAGTGTTATAACACAATTTCACAAAAATAAACAAGAGCTATACATTCACTCACTATGTGTTTGTTTTAGTTGGGGCTTAGTTTAAAAACTCACCAATTTATGTGGAATATTCAGTATGACAATTGGACTCCATGTACCAGGGATGAACATTTTTATGAAAAGTGGCACAAAAAGCGTAGGAGGGTAAAATGTCAAAATCTCTCAGGACTAAATAACGCTTATCTCAAAATAAATGCAAGCGTGTCAGTCAAGAGCTCCTGCTTTCCTTACGCACTTTTGAACATTTTATTTCCTCAATATTTAAATTTTTCCAGAAATTTGCAGAACAGAATGCCAATAGTAATTCTGAAATGTTTCCTTTCCTGGATTTCCCAAGAAGAAATCCCAAAATTAGTAAAGACGCAATCCTTAAGATCAAGGAATCACTCTGATCAAACTGAAGAAAACTCTACATGACTCTACACTCTACATGAAGTGGAATTTCCTACTGTTTGTCTGAAACAGTTTTCTGCAAATACGATCATTCCTCAGTTCTTCTCTGACCACACTAGAATTACTCGGACTGCTGTAGTTTTACACAATTGCTGGAAGAGAACGAGTTTAGAATTCCTTATGCGTTATAATCTTGGCGTAAGGCGAGCAGCGATGACGTTTGTTGGGATCCTCCGCTGTCAGCTCAGACGGCCAATGCCAGGGTCATTTCCTCACCCTTGATGCCACTCCACAGGCAGCCTGACAGACTCAGCTTTAGGACCCAAGCCCTGAGTAGTCAGCAGGGTACCAGAAGAAACCCTGTATTATCTCCTGTCATCCTGCTGGCATTTCTGGTCATGTAAGATGTGTGTGTGAGGAAGATGCATAGGAGTTAAGACATAGGTGACTGCTACTGAAGGGTAGAGGTGAGTGACTGTAAAAGATATTTCCCCATCTTGGATCCAGACCAGTTCTGCAGAAACCGGGCAGCCTTTCTGCTGCATAATTGAAGAGACAGTACTAATCATTAAATACAGATGTACACATGCACAAACACTAAAGCACCAGGGAACACAGATGAAACCAGAGCCTTAATTCTAAGCTTCCTGGACTTGATTTTGTTTTGGTCACAGATTCAGTGTCAGTTTTACTCTTTTTTCACTATATATATTTGCATACACATATATATCTCAACTAGAAGAACAGTTTCTTGTAGTCAAACACTTACTTGATTTTAGCAATGCAGCAAGTGTGTCTAAAGCAACCCTGTCAACATAACAAGAAAAGACAAACAACAAACAACTAGTAAACTTCATCTACAACATTGTAAAGCTATACAAAAAGTTTTACAGCTAACAGAATTCTTTAGTGTCTATTCTGTTTTCCTGGTTGCACTGTATCAGACTTTTCTCTAAAAATTTGGTTTTACTAAAATATCATGGTCTCTTTGAGATCTGAAATCTGACAGTGAAAGTTAAAAATATTGATACAATTGCTATATGAACTTCCAGTCTTTGCAAAAAATACCCCACACTATCAATGATAACGTAATGTTTATGAATCATATTGAACAGAAGATATCTCTGAAACCCATGTTTTTATGTTAGCAGCATAATAACCTACTTCTGTAAAACAAAGGACACCGTTTTAGAAAACTATAGGTTAAAATCGGTAGTATATGAATGTATTTAGAAGTAATGCTCATCAACAAAGGCACTATACTACAAAATCATCAGTATACATTTTTTTGTATACAAAGGTCTTGCCTCAACTATCTCAGGATGTACAACTAGAAAACCTATACACTTATTTTTACCCTCTTTATAAAGATAGACTTCACGCATCTGATCTCACACTATAAACAAGGATATCATGATTACTCACATCATGGAATAGTCAGTTCATATGTTTAATTTTAGCTGGGGGCTAAAGGTGCAGGAGGGTTTTTTTTTGTTTGTTTCTTTTAAAGTAATCCAATAACCACGTGTACAAGATTTAGATAACAGGACACTAATTTGTACTGAAGTTAGAATATAGCAACATGACATTATCATTTCAGTAGACAGATGAAAGTTCAGTTTTCCACAGGTATGCACTTTTAAAGGTTGGTAGTGTATAAAGAAAGAGCCACCTCCAATAAGATTAAGTGGAAGACTGGTATCCGAAAAAGAGTAATTCAGGACCATCTGTGAAAAGTATCTGATGAACAGGATAGATGAGTTACTTATTTTTAACCTAAAATTACTGCCCACACAGCAGAAAAAGCCAAAGCCACCACTTTAAGGTACCCAGTCAAATTTTTATTCACACAGTAGTCCACTAGATACATATTCCTCATGTTTACTATTCTGTGGTGGATGTTTTTATCCTGAGAAACTGTATAATTGCTTGGAATTATAATGTAAAGGAAATTCTATTATAAAATAAAACACACAGTGTCACTGTGAAAACACAAAGGAGAGCTGGGAGCAAATTCAACAGTTTTAAGAATGATGGGATTGTCTTGATCAGTTTGTCCTGATTTGGGGACAGCTGTGGGTACAGTTTCCATGCAGGAATATTAGAGACAAAAAATAACACCTTTATCCTTTTACCTGCACTGTAACTTGATATTCAAATATTTTGTGTTACTGCACTGGATAAACTTAGAAAGTCAGATTTGTAGTTCTCCTTCCCACTTCTCTCCAACTGTCAAATACTAGTTATGTTTCATTTTTTAATATTCTTTTTCATTAAAAAGTAAGTTTCAAAACATATCTAAAGTTTTTCCACATACTATATTAAAAAGACTTTACTTACTTCATAAGGCTAGTGTTCTTTTTACTGAAAGGGCCAATGATCTTAAACATCAGTTCTACTACTCCATTTTTTCCCAAGGATACTGCATTTACAGCTGGAAAAGTAAAAAAAAAAAAAAAAAAAAAATCTGTTTTAATGTTTTAAGATAATGTAGCATGAAAGGCAAAAGAAATCGATATTCTCAAACTAAATCCAGAGTAAATTTTCAAACACAGAAAATGTTAGGAGATTCTGTACTTTAAAATTATGATAAGCAGATACCATTCTGCATATAATTTACTGTGGTATCAGTCCTGATAAAACCTCGAGAACAAAAATTAGTTTTTACTTTCTAAATATAAACTAAAGGAAGTCATTACTTCCTTTTGCATGCTCTGCTTCCTTTCTTATTAAGATACACCATAAAAAGGATTTTCTTCCCAAAAGCTCACAGCCTCTCAAGACAACAGGGTTTCTGAAATTTAAGAGTGTATCAGGTTCTGTGACTTGCTATTATCCTTCAGTAACAGGACAGACGGGTATGTCCAAAAGTAACTGAAAGCCAAGTGTTAATTTAGAAATGACAGTCAGTATTATCCCTACCCTTCCTGAGCTACAGGATATGTAAACATGTTCTCAAAGAAGAATAAAATAAAAATAACCTAGTTAGAAGGGGGAAAGTTAAGAGAGATGGTGCTAAGATTTGTATTCAAGAAAAGCACACTGGATGGGTTTATGGCTAAAACCCAGTGTCCTCTGAAAATGCAAACTGCTTATTCATGCACAGAAACACTATTCATGAGTTTAGAAATAAGTATTCCTAACCAGGTGGGAAAAGAGCAACTAAGCAAAGAGCTGCCTTCAACATAAGAAATGCTGCATGTATACAATTCATTACTTGAACCCAGGTTGCAATTTTATCATTATTAGCAGCAGTATTACAATTGATTTGATTACTAGAATCAAATCAAAGTTAGGACACTATTCTTCTAGCAACAGGATACAAATTTTAAGTAAAACTACCCATCAAAATGCAATAAACTACTTCTGTTCAGAAGAAACGTGGAAATACAAAAGGATGAAAATAAATTTAAGCAGAATCCACGTTAGAGACCCAGTTCAATCTCCCATTTCCAGGATGAAACAGGTTTTCAACTGAACTGTGTAACTGCCCATATTAACTTCTCCCATCTAAAAGCTTTTTACCTCATTACCAGATGGCGCAATAGAAATAAAACTTCCACATTTTGCAAATACTGCAGCTGTATGAATTCTAGTTGCTTACGTGAACGTCAAGCAAACAATCTTATAGGCCAGCAAATCCATTCTCTTGGAGAAATATAGTTATGTTTTCAATTTCATGCATTTAACTTAAAAAGTTAAATGGCCCTTTTGGGTTCAGTGGAAAAAAGCACAAAACTCAAAGAGCAACTAACTGGTAGTAAAGGTACAATAAGAACCACATTGTTTTCACCAACTCCCTACTGCCTCCAAGAACAATGAATTAAGCTTTTATGGAAGAACATTAGTCCAATAGTGGGACATTTCAGTACAAGTAATAAAGAAATGTTAAAGAAAGAAATAAAAGTACTCCCTGCGTAAGCTAAATTCTAAATTAGCAACATTGAACTCAAAAATATAATAAAAATATGAAGTCAGGAGCATGTGTAATAAAGAGAATAATTATTTATTTGAAGTACTTTTGCAGCACAATGTTAGCATTCCTGTTTTAGATAATGCATCAGCATTTAGATAAATGTGATGGCCAAAAATTCCACAAACCCAACAGCATTGATTAAAAAACAACCATATATATACACACACACTAAACAGAAACCAGTCATAAACAAGAAGTACACACACACTTCACAGCAAATTCTCAGGTAACAATAGTCATTTTAACCATATAACACCAAGTGAGTATCTAGATCATGTATTTTAGTCATCTCTAACATTTTTGTTATTGTATTAAAAAGAGAAAAGAATGCTCTCCAATACTTACAGTTGGATGAGTAAACTCTTAATACTTGAAGACATGGCAGTATTAGCCTGTGGTTCTGCAAGTTCTGCTTCACCAAATTCAATGATATGTTTAGGGCACCATTAATTCTAGCTTTCATGCCGATCTTTTTATCTGACATCAAAGAAATAAAAAGACTGATCAAACTGATTTTGAAACCATCATTAAAAAAACCAAAAGATAAGTGAACTGTGAATTCCTTCTAGTGATATGTCAACTCTGCATGTCTTTATTTGTCACTACTTTCCTTCCCTCTATTTCACTATTCCTTCTATTCTTGTCTACCAATCCTGACTACATAAATGCTTACACAATAATAGAAAGGGGGAAAAAAAAGGTTCCCTTAAGTTTCAGTTATAAAACTGGTAAATACTAAGCCATATTACTCAAATATATCATCATCACCTTTTGGACCAATTTTTGCAAGAAGGGTGTGAAGAAGCACCATTAACTCCTCATTTGGTGGAGAGTCTTTGCTGACATTCAGAAGCAACTGCAACAAGATCTGTGTCCCTCCTTTAGCGACTAAGACACTTGCTCTTCGACCACCACCTAGGAATTAAAAAAAAAAAAAACAACAAAAAATCCCCCTGATATTTCTAAAGTCAAAGAACAGTCAAATATCTAAGCTATGATTACCATAAAGAAAGTCTTAAGAACAGCAATGCTTTCCTCATGTGACCACACTACACTAAAACACATTGTTGGACTGTACATGTATAGCAACACAAACACTGAAACCACTTTTCAAAGAAACTGCACAATATAAGTTTTGCTTTAGTGACTTCAGTAAAAGAAAAAAGTCTGCAGAAGAACACAAGGTTATCATCACAAATTGCTCCTTAATGAAAACTTACCAATTGAGACTAACTCAATGAGAATACTCAATATATTTAAAGTAGTCTGAGGATCTCTTGTATTCTGAAATGAAATAAAAAAGATATTTCCTTGCTTAATTTATACATCTAATACAGGAGCTTTTATATACCTAAAGCTCAGAGAAACTGCCACTGCTGAATCAAATGAAGCTCAGACATTACCACCCAACTAACCATCCCACCATGCAGCCTGAAGTATCTGCAGAACCAATTAAAATCTAGTTCTTAGTATGGCATGTTAATTAAAACCAATAGTTCACAAATAATCTCTTAGAATATTTAAAAATAAGGGACTAAAATTCTTAATTAATTAGTTTATGATACCTTAAAGACCCTATCTAACCACTACAAGCCTTTGACAAACGCAACTTTTGGAGATAAGAGTTAGGGTAAAAACATATTAATAGTATGAAGCTCAAATGATAACAGGAAAACTTGCAATGTACACATAACCACACAGATTAAAATGTTTTACCTCTAGGGTTGAAAGGATAACTTCTATTCCGGTGGAACCCTTAGAAGTCATCTCTTTTCTAGTTTTTTCTGCCAGTCAGAAAGATACCAGTTTTCTTTTAATATATTAGCTTTGCAGAAAAAAAAAAGTAGTCCTATACATATAGATCAGAAAACCTAAGCTACAGATAATAAAATTAAAAAAACTGTACACAGGTATATAAAACATTAACAAATTGATAAGCAACAGACTTAAGTGATTTTAAAACTAATTTTTAGTTTCACCTGTTCAACAGTTTTGTGTTTAAGCTTACAGGCCCTAGTCTTAAGGGGGGGGGGGGAGGGAAACTATAAGAAAAAGAAGTGGTAAGAAAGCTATTTTCCAGATACTTCTGAATTCTAGGAAGAATTACTGGAGATTACATTCTTGAGATTTCCAGTAGCAAATTCATTGCAAGTTATTTATATATTTATATAGATAGAGATAAATATATTTGCTTCATTATAGACAAGTTTCTACAGTATTATATTACTAGACATTATTCTTTTTAGCTTGACAATAACTTTAAGATAGCCTGAATAAAATAACTATCTAGACTAAATAACTAACTAGAATAAACAACATTTGGAGAAAGGGGAGGAAGGGGAGCAAAAGCAGCTGTAACTTTTAATATTAACCAGTTTAATTCATGGAATTTCATATAGAAATCTACAGTGGGTCAGTCTACGTTGGTAAGAGGCCACTGCTGAACAACACTAAACTAAACAAGAATCATCTTAAAAATAAAGAGTTTATTCTTCATAAGAGTATACTTTTAAAAGCAGATTGGCAAATGAAGAAAAACTTCATTCTATATTAATACTTTAACTATAGCAGACTTGTATTATAAGTTATAATGTACCAAATGTGATAGTATCACATTAGCTGTTCTTGTACTGTGAATTATTACTGAAACCACTGCTGTTGACAATATAAAATGCATCCAGGGTAACCAAATACTATACTATGTAATATTTAACATGGCCTTGAACAGATGCTTTTAACAATCCATGATAAAAACAGATAGATAATCAACTTTATCATGCAGAAAAAGAAATTTAAAAAAAGTCTAGCAAGGAAGAAATATAAGAATGAAGACTCAAAAGGAAAATTATTAAAACCAAAAAAGTTAAGATATTTACCTTGACTCTGAACCAGATGAAGGATCTTTGAGGTAACATATCTGACATTGTCTGCTTCTCCTGCTAAGGAATCTGAATTGATCTTCTCCAGCTGTGACAGCAGAGACATAGTCCGAGAACTGGTAGAAACACTACAAGAAAGATTTCCTACATTCATGTTTCCATCCACACTAAATGTGAAACCAAACACTAGGTCAGAAAAAAAACTACTAGCAACAGAAGTCCCATGGTCAGAGTAAGGGGAGTGGCTAAATCACCTTTGTATTGTATTTTATCTTGATAAGAAAGCAGTCTTAATTCTCCTCAGTTCTGGCACCTTTACAAAGTTTGCAAAGTCTGCATTGCAGCAGACTAATCATATATAACAGCATCTCCAAAAGCAACCATGAACAGGCAAAATGCTTGCAGCAAACAAAATCCAGACATAGGTACAAATATTATTTATCTATGTCAGTCTGAGTAACTTCTATTGAATACAGTCTATGTTAAGTGTGAGGATACTGCATCAAACCTGCCATACAAGAAAAACTTGCTACTCCTGATCCTAAACTAGCTGGGTAGTCCTAAGGACTGTTTGTCTTACAGGCTGGTCTTTCTAAATTGAAGGAAAATGATATCATTCAAGAATTTAACAAATAAGCACCCATCAGCTGAAGAAAAAGATCACTGCTTTGAACAAAGAATTTAGCAAAGTGCCCAAAGGTATCATCAGATTTTTGATTCATTTAGAACACAGGGGTGTTTTGGCCTGACATCACAAACTTGCCTAGAAATGCATTTTAATATAAGAGACAATTTCAAAACAGGGCATTTAGATAGATAGATAACATAACATCAGTGAATATAAATTTTTACAGCATTCAAAATGAAGCTAGTATAAAAATTGTTTTATTTGTTCTCCATTTCAACTGTAAAAATTATTCAGAATCCTTTTCAGATTCACATTGCCATATGAAAGTTGTTTTCAGATAAATTTTTACATGACTATAATTCAAATGATAATTACTAGAGGAAACTATTTGCAAGAAATAACTGCCCCAAGTTTTTACACTTGTAACATTATAGTCCTGCAATAATCAACAATAACTCATTTTACCATATACTAAAGGTTCTGGCTATCTGCAATAAAACTGAAGTATGTGACACTAGCTTTGTAAATACTGTCAGCATTGTTTATAGCAATGAAGAATTACTACTCCTTGATCTGTATTTTATATCTGTGAAAAGGTTTCATACTTACAGTTAACTCTGCTAAAAGAATTAGTTCACATGTGGACAAAAATGTTAATATCAAGTAAAAAGATAGCTGACAGCAAAGGTCACACTGCTGTGAAAACAAATTGATATAACAGCTGCAGAGGAAACTCCTTACACCACTATTACTTTTCCACACTGACATCTAAATGAAAAGCATAACCAAAAAACAACTTCAGATTAAAGAGAATACTTACAAGCTGTCAATACCAGTAGTAAGAAGGTTATATTAATTATAAATCTTATATTGAAATAATTTTATACTGAGAAATAAATACATCATCTTCTCAACCATTTGTTGGACTTTGATTTAAAAGTATTTTTTAAACTACAATAAAGTTGTCTTGGTTGCTCAAATTTTACTCTCCTTCGTAAGGCATAAACCCTTTAGTCCTCTCTCATCATCCAAAACAAGGCTGGATCGTATAAAGTCACAACTATTTGTACGAGCTTTATTTTGTTTATTTCTACTCCTCCATTTATTCACTGACTTGGAATCCTCCACAATAAACCCAAGATTTTAATGAAAGCCACAAACACTTGCCAAACTGACAAATTTCCAAAGGATGCTATCTTCTCCAGCTCTAAAATCAAAACAGAGTCCAACAAACCTACACAGAAACCACTGTGTAGGAGAACTGCTGCTCCAATTTATATATATAACGTTGTAATTTTCATTTTGGTATATCATTGGTCTCGCGGCAAAATAAATGTAGCTTGAAAGTTGGAAACAACCCAGCATAAAAACAAAGATGACTCTTTGGAACAAACAAACGGTACTTAATTTCTGTTAAAGACAAAACTCTCAGCTAAGGTATTAAAATTTCAGAGTAAACCTGATTCTTGATTCATGCAGCCAGCAAAATCTGAAAACAACACTGCCATACAGAAGCAACACTACTAACACAATCTCTCCACACTTACTGAAAGCTTTAAAAGCTTTAGCAATGGTAAGTCATTTCCACTGTAGGGCAGTATCTTCTGAAAGTCAACAATTTAATTCCTAAGTTTAGAGCTAGAATTTCTAGTAAGAGCAACCAGTGCTCACTGTAGCAGTTAAACAGAAATATCAGCATTCAGATTCAGTTAGCTTTAGAATGGTTTTAGGCTAGTCATCTTGCAAGAAGTCTTCCAACACAGTATAGCCAAATATCACCGAACGTCTTCAAAACATTTGGTAAAGGGTTCTTGAAAATGACACCAGTCCAGAATCTATACGAAAATATAAATCAAAGTCCTGATTTGTTCTTCCTAGCTAAGAGTGAACTGAATTCTGTTCTTAGAGCAGGAGTTATACCCTTATTGATCAATATTCTATACTAATACATACAGTAGTATGTAATAACTAAAACAGCTTTCAATGTCTGCACTGGAAATCAAAAAGGCTGAAGGACAAGAATGACAGCAGCCAGTCTGACCAATGCTGCTCTTGCAGATCATTCTGCTGCCACAACCCATTTGACCTAAGAACAAAATGCAAGCCCAATTTCTGATATTTGTATTACAAATCAGAAATTCTGATATTACAAATATCCTTATGATATTTGTAATACAAATGCATACTTTTTCTCAAACAAACCATCCAGGGTTCAAATCTAGAAGATGTCTCTTTGAAAAAGACAGGTAGCCATGGAAGTCAGTATTTTTAATCCAACAGCTAGGTAAGCCCAGGAAATAATCAGAATGGCACAGTAAAAACTGTGTCCCCTCAGTGCTAAATTTTCTCTTCAACTACTGACATTCCTGAACCTCACATAAATACTCTGAACATCGTGGCCAGCCTTTTATATACATGGCTTGTGTTACCCCAGTGTGAAGAACCCTTCTTATTACTAAGAGAAAAGACACATTTTTCACCTCACCCATTCCAAAGCCCTCCTAAGAGTAGTCTGTAGTTACTGAGTATTACAAAGAGTTTCTACTGTTTTTAGTTATAAAAATCACAGAGAAGGAGAACCAGAAGGAACTTCACAAGGTCATCTAAACTATTACCCTCCCTGAAGTCGGATCAACACTACATCTGCTCTTCCTGATGGGCACATGCCCAACTCGTCCTTTAAGGCCTGCAAAAAATGGTGATTCAATAACCAAAGGGACATTTATTTTAACATTTTATACACCTCCATTGGAAAGTTTTTGTCACTGCAGTTTAAGCTTACTATTTCTGGTCCTCCCCACAACAAACGTGACTACCTGTCATCCTTTATCTGTTCAAAATGATATTCCTCCCCAAGCGTGGCACCTCACACATATTCCTGTCAATTATTTAGGACCATTTCCTGCATTTCACAGGAGCATTTTGAATTCTTATTTGGTCTTTGTAGACGACCTCAACTTCAAGTTACCCGCAACTTTAACAAGTATTCTTTCTTCTATCTTTCAGATCACTAACTAAACCTCAAAATCTTTTTAGTCAGTGACTGTAACCAGAAACAGGAAAAACAGAAAAAAGGAAAAAAAAAATCCCTGTACAGAAATTACACTGTGCATTCCTTCCTTCGGACAGTGAATAATTAACAACTGTTCTTTTGGTATCCAATCAGTTTTGCACCTATTCTGTAGTAACTTTATATGGAGCAGTAGCCTTAGCTACCTGATGGCAACTTCATATGCAATGGTGCTTAAGCTTTACTAAAATAAGATATATGGAGTTTTAATGCCTCTTCCCTGCTCATAGGATCTGCTACCCTCTCTCTCTCAGGAAGAATTAGATGTTTTCAAGAGTAACTCAACCTCCCATTGGCATTAGTGGCCTCACCTGTTTGGTGTGTTCTTCCAGAACCTGTGTGGGCAAAGCAGCGAAGCTGACCAACCTACAATTACTCAGTGTCTTCTCCCCGACTCCCACAGACACAAGCACTAGCTTTGCCATTTCTCAGTCCTTCAGTACTTAACCCAACTCCCATAAGTTCATTTAGACAATTTTTCTTTAAGCATCCTGACTGGGAGGTTTACCAGGCTTATTTCATCCATACACAACAAATCTCGGTAGGCAGGAATTCCTCCTCTTTTCCAAAGTCTGACTGTGCTGCAGCTCAAAGCACCTCTCACACCACCAACTTACAGAAAGCAAGCAAAAACAAACTAGCCATCACTTCAACTGTTGCCCAGTTTGCACACTGTGATTTTAAATAGTCAGATGGCTCTGTGGATTTCCTCCCATCATCGGTTGGGAAAGCTCTGAGTAGACACACAGGAAGCCAGTGCTCACACAGCGAGGAACAGAGGACTCTCGAAGTTCACATCTGAAAAGAGAACTCCCTCAACAAGAAAACATCTTTTAAAAGAGTATTTTCTCATGGTTGGGACATTTATCCAGTCCCACCAACACCCAGGAGGTTTAAGCATTCTTACTCTGATTCTGAAGAACTGCTGGATTCACCATTCCCCATTACTCGCTATGTAGTACTTTCACTATACTACGTGCTCAAACGCCTCCTGCCCCTTTCTCAAGTGTCTGCTCAGGGAGCCAGTTCTAGAGTCTGATGAGAAAGGTAACATCTAATGGTTGCCATGGCAGCTTACCAAAATTCCCTTATCTTTAGAATAGTTTTAGGCTGTTCATCTTGAAAAAAGTCTTCCAACAGAGTAGAGCCAAATGGAGGAAGTCATCAGAAACTTTCAGTTTCCCAACTGTATTTATTTCCTCTGAAATTGCTTAATTGTTTACAGTCGGTCTTTACATTTACATATCAGGGACTGAATTCTTCCCCCACAGCAAAAAGGTCTCTCATATAGTCCAGCATACTGTTTGCAATAGCTCCAGGGAACCTGTAAAGATCTATTTTAACTCGGCAGATTTCTCATGAGGAGTTTCATTAAGGATTTTTGTTTGTGTTTTTTTTTCTTAAGTCTAGTCTAGCCATTTCCAAACTTTTTTTTTTCTTTCAGTTATCTCCTGAGTTATCAATAGTCTTCAGACAGCAGTGAACCAATTAGAAATATCAATTATCTCTATACACAGTAAGTTTTCCATAATTTATTCATGATTTAAGGAAAAACTGTTTTGCATTGCAGCGGTGGGAACTTTAATTTTAACTCAATAACTAAATAAGAACACATGACACTTAAGCAGACACTCTGCAGAAAGCTAATACTCTTTGGGCTAGTATACTTCATGTATTACAATCATCCATTGTTGATGAAGAACTTGCTCTGCTTATAATAATGCTTAAGAAACTAATGTACCCCAAATAGAAAATACAGGAGTTTCTTGACTATTTCTTTTGATTCATCTTTCACACAACCAAGCACAACCAGTCTCTAATATCCAACCATTCCATTGTTACAGTCAGCAAAAGCAAAGACCACTCTAAATGCAAGCATTTAAATTCAACATGATATATCCTTCTTACAAATTTGAAACCCCTCCCCAATGAACAATAAATCCACAGTGGAGCAAGTCCAGCATGCAAATCCATCCACTCATTTAGAAAAGGACTGATACTTCAGATACCTAAGACTACAGCCAAAATAACCTACTTTGTTGCTTCAAGATAATTTTAAAAACATCAAGCTAGATGGTTGGATGAAACAAGATGGTTTAACCTGTCCTACCACAGGAAAAGAGTAGGACTGAAAGCCTTTTGGTAATTTCCTGAAGTTTAAGACATGTTACCTTCCATAGATAATCTCATAGCTTTTCCAAAAATTTTATAATGTTAAATTAAATCCTCATGAAAATACCACATAAAAATTTTAAAGTCTTGAAATCTTATGCAATCTCATGCTTGTTTTGCCTAGCTGTATGTTGGATTGAAAGATTGCTGGAGAACAGTATATATCCTATTCATGACAAAGTTGTAACTTCATTGTAAGTTGCATAAACTTGCCCTTTAATTCCTTCAGTAGCAATCGTTTTATGTTTTGCCAATATCTGGGATGAAATTAATTGATAATTGTGAAATTATCAGTGAAAAATCAGTGAAATTTAATGTTCACTTGATATTCACTAGTCAAAAGTACATTGCAATACAGACATCTCTGATGGGATAAACACTAACTGACAAATATTTAAGTTTGCCAAGTTATTTATTACAAGTGAAGTTACTTAGTCAATATTGAGTTCTCTCAGTGTTTCAGGACATCAACTGCCACTGTCTCACTGTGGATCCATAAGGCAATATTTATTTGTTAAGATGAAGAATGCTTCTTTACAAATCTCAAATAGCTTGACATTGAGAAGTCACTATGGTTTTAAATTTACCTTTTCTCAGATGATATTTTTACTTTGCTCATATCGGAAAACTTGATTTTTCAAATCACCATCTCAGATAACCTGGAAGATATTAAACAATTACAAATTATCAACAACATTTGTTCATTCTTCATATTATCACCATATTAGTTACTCCTGCACTAGAAATGTTAAATAAGTTACTCCACACTTATCACTGTTCTTCACACTGTCACAAGCTCTTCTCTCTTCAATTTATTTGACCCAGCTTTTTCAATGAAGTATTGCAAAATAAGTATGGAGTACGGTTCTGCATTATAATTCAGTCCTACTGAACTCCAAGAGTCTGATTATAATAAATCACAAATTTATTGTATCAGTGACTTAACAGCTAGTATTATGTTCAGGACAGACTGTATCAAGCAAAGCTTTTGCTGGAGACCACATTTTTTTAAACTTACTTTACAATATTGTGAGATGACAAAACATATTTATTTCTGACTGTCATTTCATGTATGTATAGGATAACTAGGAAGAGAGGCACAGCGAGAAACATTGAGTGTTTGGTGTTCTTATTTAAGCAGAACCTGAATACACTTCTTGGACGGAAACCATATTGTGCTAAGGACTCAATTTTCCTATCCTTTTAAGGACATAGTGTCCTCAGGGTACACTGCTTCCTCAAATGGTGCCTCCAAGCAATTAAGGTTGCAGTCTACAGGACCATGAACTGAAGCTTAGTGACTTCATATGAGATCAAATACGAATGACATACTCCCACTGAAAAAAAAAAAGTGTCCTCAAAGGGCACAGTGGTTAGTTTAAAGGTAGAATATAAAGTAAAGGGGGGGAAAAAAGACGTTTGAAAATATCCTCTTCATTCTCACCATCCATAAGGCACTTGTTCTCTTGGGAACTGCAGGTGAGAAGTTCTGTCAAATACATACACTTCCCAAAGGGAAACTAGCAAGACCCTTCAAAAGCTTTGTTCAACATATACAATAATCAAAGTTTTGATTACTGCTTAATTCTATTCTGCAACTGTTAAAACCCAAAAGCAGAAGAGGTATGAAGCAAGCTTATTTCCAGACTTACCTGAAAGCAGAGTCATTCCCCAACAACCAGGAAGCAAATGCTTGACTTTTCACAAGAGTTCCAGCTTGACCCAAGTTAACAAGCGTCCTAGATTTGTCCAAGCACCCTTCAAGTCTTGACTTCCTTTAAAGGAAATGAATAGTTACAGGAGAACGGCTGTGTCCACCACAAAGCAGACGATTTGCTAAATTATAAAGTCAATATTATTCCAAACAGGTTGTGGGTCTAACTGGGGAGAAAATATTAGATTCTTGAATTGTTATTCAAGAAGCCAAGTGCTGTTTTGCTTGCAGCATTGACCAGCTGTCAGACAGATGATAAACAGTCTGCCAGTGCCAACAGTATCTACATATTAAAGTGTACTGAACTGCTTTACAAGTGCAGCCAGCTACAGAGCTAAACTATCTTGAATTGCAAGGTCTTAATTTATTTTGCTCTAAATGCAACATGAAGTATTTCAGTAAGCACTAACATGCAAATGCTGCAGGTCAAGGGGAAAAGACAAGAAGAAAAAAAGCATAGCAAAAGCCAGAAAACAATGAAAAGGAACAGGGAGAAAAAGAAAAGAAAAAAAAATGTATATATCCATAATCCAGAGAGTTGTGGTGGAACACTTACACACGGTAAAGTACTAAATCTGTCTTTAACAATCCATGAGATGTGCAAAAAAAAAGTTGTTTACACAGTATTTTTAAATATTTTAAAATATTTACTTATTTTGAATAAAGAATTGCTAGAAAGGTAAAGAGAGAAGGTGTGTGGGGTTGTAGTTTTCAGTGGGGGAGGTTGTTTTGGTAAGGTTCAACCTTAAAAAAAAAAAAATCACTTCCATGAAAATATATTTTTAAAACACAGTTAATGCTGCTTGCCTGCCAGTGGTGGCAGAACAAAGGATAAATTACTAGCAGTTCTTCAGCATTTAAAAGTCTAACACAGAAGCCTCAAGTTGGGGGGATAAGGCAGTTCGCTAGTGAAATCTCAAGTTGACATATGCTGGATTCTGTGGAATCTCTCAGTCATTTCACGTTATCTGTGGAACATTATTTCCTCCCATCTCCCACCTGCACAGTGGTAACAGGAGCTTCCCCACAGGAAATTTCTGCAGACAGGTAATGTTCCAGATCAGCAAGCTGCACTCATTGTAATGCTACCACCACTAAGATAATGGAAATGGACTGTAAAACGTTGCATGAAACTTTCATGTTTCCTTACTCCTGCCAGGTTTGAGGTTTCCTGCCTTACTGTGACCCCCAAAGATCACGCATCAAGAACTGCAGACGTTTCTTGTCTAAACTCTTCATTAGGGACACCAAACAAAGCCCTCTTTTTCCTCAGTTTTGCCTATCTCATCTCTATACCACTGCAGCTACCTTAGCTAAGCCACCTGCAGCACCTGTAGCACTGATGCACAGCCTAAGCTGACTCCTGTTTCAGCCCAAAGAAGTGTTAAACCACATCTCATTCCCATTTTAGATATCCATTTACTTTTCTCACCCTAAATTCACTGCTTTGGGGGAAGAGGCACCTAAAATGCCATATATTTCAAAAAATAAGTAAATAAATAAAAATTCTCCCACTGAAATCAAGTCATTGCCAGCCCATTCCCCTTGTACCTCTTCTCTCTTACCAAGATACCTTTTCATTTTCACACTAGTATCAGGAACTTGATACCATACTTAAAAGTCACTCAATCATCAATTTCATTCTCCATCATCTACTTAACAATGGAAAGAGGGAATTAAAAAAAAAACAAAACTAAATACTATTCACCAGATACTGTATATGTAACATCACATAGCTTTTCTTGCATATTCTATAAGATTCTGATACTTAAGCTGAGGTGTTTATTTCAGAGGAAAATTACTATAATCCTTACTTAATGCAAATCATCCAGGTGGAATTCCTAAATGGTCTGAATAGTCATCTTTAAATAACACCAAAGAAACCATATTAAACTCAGTGCAGTAACATACATGCCTTGACTACACCAGAACTTGCTTCTCATGGCAAGTGCATTCACTGTATATTGTTCTCCCTCTTATCTCCCATTAATCACTAATTGATTTTACAAAAGGAAAACACAGAACTGAGCTCCAATCCTTACTCTAAGTTAAAGTCATATTAAGAAAAACTGCACAGTCACAACTGTATGGCTATTACATCACATCAGTGCTGAGCACTTTTATTGTCAATTGCATGACATCACATCTGAAAGTAATTCCACTTACTACATTGGACACAGTAATATCACATGAGAAGCTTGGTATGTTTGTTTTAAACAACATCAGGTCTGGATCTTTTCCCCTCTGAAAGTTTTTGATGTATGCTTTGTTAAAAATATATTTGGAAATTATATTGGACTGTCTTGCCATCAAGCCCATTTTCCCACAATGCCTTCAGCCATGGAAGACAAGCCTACTTGTACCTGGCAAGCTGCCGGTAAGCAAAGGGAGCAGGGCTGGTCAGGCAGGGCAAAGCGACTCTGTCACAGAAAGAAGTGCTGGGAAGCACCATGGCCAGAACATGCCAGATGAAGTGCATCTCTGGAGCTTACCGCGCCTGAAAAGCCCCTCAAGCTTTCATGCTGTTAGAAGTCTGCCATAGGGAAAAGGAGGATCATCTGTTTGCTGCTGAAGTTGGAAGACATTCTGAGTTTATACAAGCTAAATTCACATGCTGCAATGGACCGAAATACTTTACCATGGAATGTTTCTATCTTGGAAGCATAAATGTAATTCAAAGATTAAAAATATCTTTGTATTTTCTTTCTTTTTTAATCAGAAAATAAGACTCCTTAAAAAAGCCGAAGACCCCTGAAACTTGATATACAGTTAATATTAGAAGGCTTTACTGCAGAGTACTTTGTACCTACACTATGAAGACAGTTCACCAGATCTTCTCATCAAAAGGACTGGAAAAATCAAAAATAAGAATAGATAAGCAAAGTTTATTGATAAATCCTCTTAAAACAGCTCTACTTGCAATATATTTTATTCTCTGCATTGTTTTCCAGAAACTCCTTTTCTTAACTGGTTTAACTTATATTTAAAAAAAGGCTAATTGTTCACTGAACCTGTCCAGCAACTCAAAAATCCATTTTATTATTGTAAACAAATAAATCAGTTTAGTAACAACAGCACATCAAATCATATTCATGAGGAGACAAAACAAAGCTTCGCTTTTATTGAACATGTCTAGCATATTAAGTCTGCAAAACCTGTAAGATTGCTCATCTATGAATACTAAGCAAAACGCAGAACCATAATAAAGTTATGAGCATCCCATAGTATTTTCAAAACCAGTGTTCAGTCTTCATTTATGCTCATCATGGAATTATTGATTTGAAAAGATTAAAAAAGAAAAGGAACTGTAAACAAGTGCAGAGCAAACAAGTTTATTTTTATTGTGTACTTTATCAGATAATGGACGCAAGGTAACTGAGCAAAAGCTTTGTAAACACTACAAGATAAAAAAACCCACTAATACTCAAAAGAGGAAGGAATACAAAATTAAGAGGACAATTTCATAGTTCATTATTATTTGACATAATTAAATAGAGAAACATTACTATGAAGTAAGAAACCATGTAACTTCATATATACTAGGGAAAAAAGACTAGTGAAGTTACAACTCAGTTAAAACTCTCCACAAGATCAGATCACAGCTTTCTTAGTTATGCTTCCAAAAGTCAGTTCTGCCTCTCACAGAGCACATGTTGGTCCCTCCAACCCCAACAGGAATTGAACCAGAAGCAGACAGGCCTTTGACAAGCCATCACTTCGCATACCACAAAGTCACAGAATCACAGACTCACAGAATGGTTGAGGTTGGAAGGGACCTCTGGAGATCATCTAGTCCAACCCCCCTGCTCAAGCAGGGTCACCTAGAGCACATTGCACAGGATCGCGTCCAGGAGAGTTTTGAATATCTCCAGAGAAGGAGACTCCACAACCTCTCTGGGCAACCTGTGCCAGTGCTCTGTCACCCTCACAGTGAAGAAGTCTTTCCTCATGTTCAGATGGAAGTGTCTGTGTTTCAGTTTGTGCCTGTTGCCTCGTGTCCTGTCACTGGGCACCACTGAAAAGAGTCTGGTCCCATCCTCTCTACACCCCCCTTCAGATACTTGTACACGTTGATAAGATGTCCTCTCAGTCTTCTCTTCTCCAGGCTAAACAGGCCCAGCTCTCTCAGCCTTTCCTCATAAGAGAGATGCTCCAGGCCCCTAATCATCTTTGTGGCCCTTCGCTGGACTTGCTCCAGTAGTGCCACATCCCTCTTGTACTGGGGAGCCCAGAACTGGACGCAGTACTCCAGATGGGGCCTCACCAGGGCTGAGTAGAGGGGCAGGATCACCTCCCTCGACCTGCTGGCAACACTCTTCCTGATGCACCCCAGGATACCATTGGCCTTCTTGGCCACAAGGGCACATTGCTGCCTCATGCTTAACTTGGTGTCCACCAGCTCTCCCAGGTCCTTCTCCGCAGAGCTGCTTTCCAGCAGGTCAACCCCCAACCTGTCCTGGTGCATGGGGTTATTCCTCCCTAGGTGCAGGACCCTGCACTTGCCTTTGCTGAACTTCATGAGGTTCCTCTTCGCCCACCTCTCCAGCCTGTCCAAGTCTCTTTGAATGGCAGCACAGCCCTCTGGCGTATCAGCCACTCCTCCCAGTTTTGTATCATCAGCAAACTTGCTGAGGGTGCACTCTATCCCTTCATCCAGGTCATTCATGAAGAAGTTGAACAAGACTGGACCCAGTACTGACCCCGGGGGACACCACTAGCTACAGGCCTCCAACTAGACTCTGTGCCACTGATCACAACCCTCTGAGCTCTGCCATTCAGCCAGTTCTCAATCCACCTCACTGTCCACTCATCTAACCCACACTTCCTGAGCGTGTCTTTTAGGATGCTATGGGAGACAGTGTCAAAAGCCTTGCTGAAGTCAAGGCAGACAACATCCACTGCTCTCCCCTCATCTACCCAGCCAGTCATTCCATCAGAGAAGGCTATCAGATTGGTTAGGCATGATTTCCCCTTGGTGAAGCCATGCTGACTACTCCTGATCACCTTCTTTTCCTCCACATGCTTGGAGATGGCTTCCAGGATGAGCTGCTCCATCACCTTTCCAGGGATGGAGGTGAGGCTGACTGGCCTGTAGTTCCCCGGGTCCTCCTTCTCGCCCTTTCTGAAGACTGGGGTGACACTGGCTTTCTTCCAGTCCTCAGGCACCTCTCCTGTCCTCCATGACCTTTCCAAGATGATGGAGAGTGGCTTAGCAATGACATCCGCCAGCTCCCTCAGCACTCGTGGGTGCATCCCATCAGGGCCCATGGATTTGTGGGTGTCAAGTTTGCTTAAATGATCTCTAACCCAATCCTCCTCCACCAAGGGAAAGTCTTCCTCTCTCCAGACTTTCTCTCTTGCCTCCAGGATCTGGGGTTCCTGAGGGCTGGCCTGAGCAGTAAAGACTGAAGCAAAGAAGGCATTCAGTAACTCTGCCTTCTCTGCATCCTTCGTCACCAGGGCACCCACCCCCATTCAGCAAAGGGCCCACATTTTCCCTAGTCTTCCTCTTGCTGCTGATGTATTTGAAGAAGCCCTTCTTGCTGTCCTTGACATCTCTAGCCAGAGTCTAGAAACTGTCAAAAGTCTCAGAAACTGTCAAAGTCTCAGAAACTGTTTATAGTCTGAAATATTTTTTTTCCAAGACACTGAAAAGGGCTTGTTTAAATACAAGAGTATAAAAAGACTACTGCATTCTTTGTATTCCTCTAGGCAACCTTAATTCCATAACAGTATTTGAGTTTTACTTTTTTTTAAACATAAAACTAAGTTGTTTGCAGGAACAGACTTTTTACTTCAGTAAATTTACATTTCTAGGAATAGGTCCTATGCCCAAAATTTAGGATGAGCCTCCTCACAGCAGTGAAAAATTCAGTTATTGGTATGGAAAAGAGTCTAATTTTCAAATTCAAAATAAAAAGGCTAAAAACTTTCACTCTTGGAAGAAAAATTACTTTTAAATCAGCTATTACCTCTTCCTTGTACCCTTTCCTATAAATATTTATAGTGGGAAACAAAAAGCGTGAGCTGATTAGTTTGCATGCTGCTGCATTATAGCAAAGTGCTGGCTTTCTCACATGACTAGATAAAGTGCAGTATATACTCGGACATTTAAAAGGACATACTTAAAGCTTCACAGAAGCTGAGGCACCCAAGTCCTGTCGAGCAGCCTGCCAATTATGTCACACAACTGTTTACCAGCAGTCCACTTAACTGTAAAATCAGAGTCTGATACATGTAGCGAATAAGAGCTGTAAATACCTAATTGTTATTCCCTTTAAAAAACAAAGTCTGACAGCAAGGAAAAAAAAGGCAAAACCCAAGAAAATTACACTTCATTTCTTGCCTGGAAAGAAGCTCCTAGAAAGTTACAGGCACTCCGTAGTCCTACCCTTCAAGACATGACAAACTTGCTATCATCAGGCTCATGGGGTAGGGTTTCCAGAGCTCGCATGATTAAAGTTGACAGAACTACTGCAAAAGTCAGCTGCTTCTTGCCCAGATAACATAACCCTTTTGTCAGGCAGAAGGGGAATGGTGCAGGGGGGAAAAAAGGAAACAAAAAAGAAAGAGTCAGGAGGGAAGAGGCAATCACAGCAGAAACAAGGCACTTCCCTACACCAAATACTGACCAAGAACTGCACACATGGTGAGTGTAGTAATGCTCCAGTCTACTTTCCCCAGCTCCTCAGCCTGGCAACATCGCATTGGTATGGTGCTAAACCTTGAAAATGATAGTCAGCGCCCAGCCCAGGGACTGCTCCTGTGGCCGATGCCATCGGGATGGCTAAGGTTGGTCTGCAGAGACATCGGCCCAAACGCCTGCCCTGGTTAGTTCACCAGCTGAGTGAAAGCAAACTGTCAAGCCTGGTTTTGACCCAGAAGAAGAAGAAGAAGAAGAAAAAAAAAATCTATGGCTCCACATTGCACAATTATCTACTCAAATGTATCTCCAGCTCTTCAACTTTTATAATGATTCTGCTCATCAGTATGCAGAAACACAGTCATCTTGCAGCCCATGAAATCTTTTTGCAACAATTCCGATTTCCAAAACACCAATTTGTACTACTTAGCTTATGAATGATACATGAAGCAACTAAAACAGTATTACCTCTCTCCACTATACAAAACCTTGGACATCCTGCTTCTCAAAAATCACAAGGCATTTAAATGCAAAGTAAAACTTTTATATGCACCTTTTAATGTATTGAGCTTTTAGGATGACAGCTTCAGAATTTTCATCTGTGCAGCTGTTGCAGAAAAAAAGAAGGATGTTTGTGTTTCCCTCCTCTGTGTTTAACTGTTGCAAAACCTTATTTCCAAGCAACCATGCTGACTTGTCTATGTATTGAGGACACACACTGAACACAGCTCATAATCTTCTTGATGCAGACGATTACTGGAGAGTTAAGCTGGGGGTAGCAGCAGGGTGTGAAGACCTGTCCATGGATATACCCCCATCACAGATCCCCCCAATACTCTGATACAAGGAGCTGCCCAGTGCAGCATGCTCATACTCTTCCCAAGAGACCCAATTCCTCTACGTGTCATTCATGGAGTTTAAATACTCAAATTACTCCAGTTATACTCCATGGCCAAAGTGACTTCAGAGTCATTCAGTTCTTTCAGACATTGGAAATTCATATCATGGCAACGATCTCCTGAGAGCAAGAGCTCACAAGAGCTTTTGACCTATTTGTCAAGAACCCAAACAGGTGATTCCCATATGTGTTCAGTGGAGTCTCACCATGACTTTTAAAGTCTGCAAAGGCTCTAATCATGAGATACATTGCTGAAAAGTTGTGAAGTGAGTGTGGCTTGAATGCCTTCTCCAGACTAAAACCTAATCATGAGGTGAAACTGCAAGTTCCTTCTACAAGCCAAGAGGACTTCAAAGAGTCTTCTCAGAAGCCTTCCCCCTCTAACTGTAGCTTCTCATGAATAATTTTGGGGGATTTGCTCCCAATAGGGTAAACTAATTGTAGCAAAACTCAGCTGATTGCTTCTAACCATCTACTACCAAGATAATGGAGTATTTTTCAAGTTCAAAAGCTTTTAGTTAGAAGAGAATTTGAAAATTTCTTGAATATAAAAACTTTAACACAAGCTGCTGTCAACCCAAAGCCTGTATTGAAAGTTAGGTCTGTGATTAGGTACCATTTCACACAAACATCCATACATCAAGACTGTACTTTGGTTTGTCATCCTCCCCTTCTTCAACAGAATAAAAGTAGAGACTTATTTTTACGAAACTTTCAAAAAAAAAAAATACAGGTCTTAATTTATGCTGGCAACCATTAAAAAAAAAAAAATCAGAGTAGTGTATTAAGACATCAGAAACAAACAGTAAAAATTTGTTCTGCTGAAATAGGGGTATGTGATAAAATTATCTGGATGTAAACAGGAGGATCCAGAAAAGGAAATTATCTGACAGAACCTGAGAAAAACTCATTACATGCATAAAAATCTAATGTTAATATTTTTTGTTTCAATAAGGATAGGATAAAAGGACCTTCCTGTGAAAGAGTAAGCAATATCCAAAATGTTGAAGCACAATACTTTTATAGAAAGATTTGTTTTTTCTGAACTAGTAAGAATAGGTACTCTGGTTAATCCAGTTCAAGAAGATCCACATATTCACTAATTATATGTTTGCTGTTATCAAGAGAAATCAGAGGAAGGCTTCAGTTTTTCTAGTGAGAATACTACCTTCAGTATTCAGGAGAGTTATAACAATATTACAGTGACTTCCAGCCTCACGTCTCCAGTCCAACATGCACGCTAGAAAGATGCTTCAGTGGAAGCACGGCATCACATTAACAGCACTAATTCCAGTCATTCTCTCTAATCACAGCTGATTCTGTGCATGTTGGTGATGAATTCAAATGGTGAATGCTGGAACAGTTTAGAATCACATTTTCAGACTTTCCCTTCCCTAGAATTGGGGGGAAAGGGGGCTGGCAGGGAGACACACAGACTCACTGCAGTTTTAGTACCTATTCAACAAGGAATTAAGAATCATTTAGCAACAGAAGTCATAACTTTTTTCACAGTGTTGCATGGAGTTTTAGTAGTCTGCCTCTGGTGCCAGCTACAACGGGACAAACTCTCCGGGAACACAGTGCAAGTACCTGGGAGTAGGTAAAGAGATGCCCAGGTGATAACAACATTTCTCTGATTCTGGGGCTGATTACAGCTCTGACATAAGTTAGAGCAACAGCAGTTTTTTCCAGACTACTTTGAATCTCATGACTTTTTTTTTCCAAATATGCTTATTAATAAGCCATCTGTCTGTTAAAACATAGGTGTAGTGCATAAGTTTGTGAATTTGAGAACACCAAAATAACAATGAGTTGAGGAAAGTACACTGCCTTCTGAATTCATAAAGAGAATACAGCCTTTAAAAGAAAAATAAAGAGGTAAATCTGATAAAAAAAACGTGCTTATCTTTGAAAGTTTCTGACTGAAGAAATGGATTATCTCAAAACAAAGTGAGAAGGGACAGAAAATAATAATATTAGCAATTCTTACAAAGGCTATGAGAGTCACTGAAGGCCAAAGAGAGCCCTGTCAAAAAGGAGATCTTACTGCATGTGACCACAACTTCAAGATAAGAGAGAAAGCTATTACGTAAAAGAAATTAAATATGCCCAAACAAGTTTTTCTTGCCACTCCCTAGTCCCAAAACAAAGTTATTCCAACACACACTTGCACTGACCTCACAGCACAAAATAGGAAGTATTAGAAGTATTTCCAGAAAAACTCTCAGGTCACAAGCATGATTTCATTGAAGGATTAACCAGAAAGTGAGACTATCCTATCAACATCATCCTGTTACCATCATCATCACCCTGCCATTACATGCAACAGTAAAATATAAACAAAAAGCTACTTGAAAAACAGGGAAGCCTTTTCATGAAGCAGAGTCAATAAAGGTAATACAGATACCTACTCCTCTAAAGAACATCATTAGTGAGAATACACTTACTGTTGTGGATCTAATTTCCTCCAGAGGGAGAAACAAACACATAAAGTCTGCCTTCATGTTACAACTTCATACAAAAGCTACACAGCATTTTACATGGTACAAGTTCACAAGTAGGATCTCTGCCCACAATATACAATGGAAAGCTTACAGCTAGCAGAAAGGAAAAATGATCCAAGTTTATCCAAGTGAGATTCCCTAAACAATTTCAAAGCTTAGTGTTTGAAAACACAGTAACTGAAAAAAGCACCATCACTGCTATATGCAGGTTATTGCTCAGAGTCTCTCTCAAGCATTTGAAATGATACCTGGAGAAATATGGTAGATTTCCACAAATGATGGTGGGAAGCAGGGGGAGAAAAAACACAGATTATTAACAAACTCAGATACAGGGACTCTTAAACAGCTATTTGGCAGACTGTGCTGCACAGCACATTAACTGAGCGTTTTTTCAGCAGTGTAATACCCATACCAGGCTATCTGGGCAGGCAGCGCAGCCGGACCACAAGACAAAAGCTTTAGGACAGCGGCCCCAGCGCTGGCAGGACGGCGCTTCGCGGAGCACGGAAGTTTCGCCACCTCCCACCACCAGAGCGAGCGTCTCCGCATCAGCCGCGCCGCAAGCAGAGACCCCGCTCGCCCGCGGCTCTGGCGGCGCCCGCGGGCAGCCCCGGCCCAGGCCGCCGCCGCGGCGGCGAGGGAGCCGCGGGCAGGAGCCCAAGCCCCCGCAGCGCGGCCGCGGCCGGGCTCCGCCGGGGCAGCGCAGCCGCAGGGGCCGGGGCGCAGGGAGCCGCCCCGCCGCGCCGCGCCGCGCCGCGGTCCCCCCGCAGGACGGAGCCCCGCGCGGGCGGCCACGGCCGCTCCCCGCAGGCGGCGGCGGCGCCGCGCCCGGCCCGGCCCTGCCGCAGGCGGCGCCCGCGCCGCCTCCCGCCCGCGCTGCCGGGAGCTTCACCTTGGCGGCGGCCGCCCCGCCGCGCCGGTGCGGGGGCGGCAGGCGGCGGCTGCGGACTGCGCCCCGCCGTCCTCATGCGAACGGCGGCGGCAAGAACCTGCCCGCACCGCGGGGACGTCACGGCCCCCCGCCCGCCGCGCCGCGCCGCGCCGCGCGCAGGCGCCGCGCTCCGCGCCGCCGCCGCCCCGCGGGGAGGAAGATGCACGGCCGGGATGCGCCGCGCCGCCCTGCCGCTCGCCTCTGCAGGAGGCTGCAGGGGGGAGGCCGGGCGGGCGGGGAAGGGCGTTTATGGTGTTAGTGATAAAGTGAAGTTCTGCTTATCATCCATGCCCCCGTCTACAGATGATCTGTAGAGATACACACACACACACACACACACACACACTCACTCCACACCTTCTGAACACACAACAAGCAGCTCTAGTGGCAAGTCAGCAGATACCTCAGAGGTTAGGACTTGGGGACTACTTTTGTATAGCTAACATAGAGAGGAGACACCAATCCTCCAATTTGGACTTTGTTAACTCTAGTCTTTGCCTAGCTAGCGTGAGCCAACTTCTGCACATTAGATCAGGGAAGTCAACTGCAGCTTCAATTGAGTGAATTCAAGTTTAAAGTGGTTTAACAGATTGTTTAGCCCGTTATTGTGTCACTTATGCATAAATGCCAATTACATTTTCTTAATACCCCCCCCCCATATTAACATGAATGGATAGGAACAGTTAAGGGATATAACCAGTACTCCTTACTTTTACTACTGTTCACTTGGTCTTTCTCCAGCATTTCAACATCAATTATGCTCCCTAGAATTTGTAAACCTGTTGGGTTTGGGTTACAAACAAAACATACACATACATTTGGAAGGAGATCCCTCCCTCTCCTGCCTTACAGTTCTGCAGTCTTGAATAAAAGGAATGCAGGGTATCAGAATGCAGTGTATTGGCACTGGAGTAGGAATAGTCTCACTCATTTCCTAACAGCAGTCATACTGGACTATTATGAAGAGAGAATACTCTAAACCAGTAAAGACTACAGCTACAAGTTTTCTGTAAAGTTCTATTCATGGAATGGCTCTGAATGTATAACTCAGTCTAAAGCACTGTCAGGGCATTAGCAGAAGAGATGGAATAAACTGAAATATGACTCAGTTGAAGACAAAAATAGTCTAAGGCAGGCATTGACATGTAAAGAGCAATTAAAGGGAATACAGATAAAAATATACTACATTTTTCAAAGCTGAAGTCAAAGTTAGTTTACTTAAAAAGTTAGTTCAGAAAAGAATGTTTTTAAACAGCTCTGTATGTGTGCTGGCACATGAGAAAAAAAAGTCAATTAAAAAGATGAGACTTCTCTACTGAAGAAGAAGGACACAGCATTAGATCCAATTAATTTAGGACTGTCAAAAAGTGTCATTTCACTTAAAGGAAAAAATGAGCGATATCAATATGGCTAATAGAATACTTGGATCAGTTGCTGAAATCCATTACCTTTTCACACTGGGAACGTAATCAAAGAACGCAGATAAATGGAACCCCAACACAAAATAAGAATAAAATCTTTATCTTAGTTATTTCACCCAGGAGATTGTTCTGCACAAAACTCCTATTTTTTTCTAGCTAAACATCTATTTATGAGAGTTGAAGGTCTGAGCCATTAATTCATTAAACCTAGGTTTTCTTGCAGGTAAAGTGATTCCACATTTAGTATTTATTTCTACAGGGCACAAATTTAGAAATTTATCTTTAGGAAACTTGACTCTGGTGTACAAATGTACCTGCAAGCCAATATTCTTATTTACATTCATATGCTATTCTTATTTATCTAAGAATTGCCACTGATTCTGATGAAATTTACTTGTATGAGACTGTCTGCAAGAACTTGTCCTAGTTTTGTTTCTATTTTGAAACAGATTACTGCGTGTGAAAGCGAACAGTTTATTCTGGAATCCTTTGTAAAGATATACTTAAAATCACTCTCAGAATACAATTCTAAATCGTTTATTTGATGCTGTAACATTAATGCGATTTTTTTTTTTTGATTTCACAAAATTGTTCAACATTTCAAGTAAAGTCTGACAAGTACATGAAACTATTGGAAACAATTAACTTTTTAGTTAGAGAAAGCCATAAATCTGCATTGTTAAAAAAAAAAAAAAGGCAATGGCAAATTATATTATTGCAACTAAATGCAAGGAGCCAGTCCCTCTTTCCTGAAATTAACAGACACAATAATACAGCCTTGTGGAGCAGAGCAGGTTCCACACAAGATTAAGTCTCAAATTTCAGCATCTGTAGGGAATTCTGTCACCGGTACATGCTTAGCAGGACAATCCAAGCACTTACAAAAAAGTAACAAATATATGTCAACCTACAAGTGCTGTGAAAGGGCAAGGCAAGAAAAGGCAAAGGACATGTTCAGCAACATAAGCAAAAAAAGGCATTTTATATGTTTATAGAAGTCAATTACATTAAATTAATTTAGTATTTTTTCTCAAGGTATAAGCATAATGAATTAAGTGACAAGCATGGACAGAGGGGCATAAGTTTGTAAACAGAGTCTTCCCCAGTTCCAATTGCATGTTTATGACCTGATTCTACAACGTTTACCAGTATGTAAGTAGTGCAGTAAGACTTCCAGGATAGAAGTGTATAACTAAAATAATCATAAATAATTTTAAGAGTTGATGGTTATTCCCTGTGGGAATAGAAAGGAGAACACGAAAAAGCTCTTCAAAATATTTGAATGGTAATTAAATGTAAGCAGGAAGAGACCCATTATCCTTTTACATGATTTCAGTGAGACTATGCAAATTTATTACAGTTGAGAAACTGATCAATACCTTTTCTGCTTTTACTTTTTTAAAACTAAAATAACAACTACTGCTAGCTACTAGTCAATTGTGGAAAGATTTCTAGGGAAAGGAATAACACACTTCTGTTACCATCAAATATATACGATTACAATCTTTGGTATAGAGTA
This sequence comes from Apteryx mantelli, assembly GCF_036417845.1. NCBI lineage: Eukaryota > Metazoa > Chordata > Aves > Apterygiformes > Apterygidae > Apteryx > Apteryx mantelli. The sequence continues at coordinate 31,986,122 of NC_090020.1, forward strand.
ATATTAAATAGGCCACATTTTCCCTAATACAGTTATTAACTAGGAGACAGTGAAGCATCCACTGACTGAAATCAGATCCAGTCAGTCAGTTTATGTAGATGTTGAAACAGAAATCAGAATGAGCCCTGTGAGAACTACTGCAGTTCACTCAGAATAAACCTTCCTTTTTTCCCTCTCTCTTGGAAGCCTTCTTACACCTCCAACAGGAGACTGTAGAAAACTTGTTAACAAACAAGTTCTATCATTGTTTTATTTTCACAGGATGAAGACAATGTTGATTCATGTACAAATGGACAAAAAGGATCTCAGCATAGGACTATTTGAATCCCTACTGCATTCAAACAAATTCTCATGAAGCAAACAGAAGCTGTAATCACACTAAAGAAAACCATGTTGACTGAAAGCACAATACTGGAACGTGCTCAGAGCTTTGATTCTCTTTGAGTAGGTGATTACAGATGAAGTACACAGCACTTTGGAAGAGACAGATCAGGACCCTGTAATTGACTAAAAGTTCTCCTCTCTGTTTCCTTTTTAATTACCACCCAGTTACTCATTGTTTCCTATTAAACTTTAACCTGTAGTAGTTAAATCTGCCTCACCGGTTCTATAGTCCCATGTACTGAACAAATCCAGCCAGTTCCAGACAATAAACATGACTGCTAGTTCTCCTTGACTCTAAAAAATAATCATTCACCCATTTGAGAGCCAACACTTTTCTCTACATACACACTGAAGAATTTGTTTTCGGTTCTGTATCTCTAGGTATGTCAATCCTCTCTAACCATTAGAGCACTTGGTACTTTTCCAACAGAGCCTCTGTTCTTTTTCACCTTTGAGATCTTCTGTGCTCTGCTACACACTGTATTTCAATGTATGCAAAAGCATTTCAGCTCAACATCACACCCATGTTTCATTCAGATATTCTTGCTTTTATAATATTACAAAAGAAATAACAACCCATCAACTGATCTATCTGAAAGCATAAGTAAAAAGTGGAAATTTGCAGATAAACTTTATTTTTTGCATAGACCAACTCAGAATGTATAGATTTGTATACTGATGGTATTTTCATCTAATATTGGGGGGGGGGCGGTTGGTTGGTTGTGTTGTTGGTTTGGGGAGGCGGGGAGGAATTCCCCAAATGATGCGCTGTGCTTCAAAGGCTCATACCAAGTTGGTCACTTTTTTCGAATGCCTACTGACAACCATCAAGTTTGATTTATATATGCAGGGTATTAATACAACAAAAAGAGCAAATCTTGTATTCTCCCAGTTTTATTTAAAAAAAGGAAGATTTTATGCACATCATTTAATTTGTGCACTGAGGGCAACACAGTATGCTACTACCTCTTCATATCCTGAATACCATCACAACTGTTTTTAGTTATTTCAGTGCATCAGATTTTAACAGCTTGTATTAGTAAAAAGTTGGGAGCTAAGCATTGTGAACCTAAACTGGGGCAGTTTTCCAGTTGATTTTTATAGGCCCTTAATCTGTGGTAAACTCCACAAATACAGGCCCATTAAAGAACGGCAAGAATTAAAACAGACTTGGGCCCAGCTGAAGGTCACCTTCTTTCTATTTATGAAAGTCTTCACAAACTTTCACATATCTCTATTTTCCTTCTCTCCCTGCACCAATTACTTCCATTGACAAGGGCATCTAAAGCAATGCTAATTCTTGAACAGTCTTCACAGTACTTTGATAAGGCAAAGGGAAAAAGAGGGACCTCAAAAGTGATATCCATTTCTAGGGGGGAAAGCTACTTAAAAATAACTTGCAGCAGGTGATCTCCCTTCCCATGATGGATTTAAGACATTACATTGGGGAGAGGAAGATTGACTGTGTTATTCAGAAATATGATAAACAACTGATTTTGTTGTAATTTTCCATAAACAGATCATTATTTAACTCCACATGCTTAAGATTCTTGATGCATGCTATTACAGCAGACAAAGGATAGTCATCTCTTAAATCTAATTGTTTCTGTTTATTGAGCATGTTTTAAGAACAGCTTCCAGAGCATGAGGAAAATATAACATGTTATAAATAGGCAAGACTTACTGGTAACTTATGTTTTTCCATTTAATTCGACTGACCTTTGTGGATACAGTACTTCAAAGATAGCAGATGCCTCTTCCCTTATGCAGATCTAAATGAACAATTTTACAGGATTTTTTTTTTCTTAAGCTGAATAGTAAGGACAAGTCTGCTCATATCTCTTTGTAAGTATCCTTAAAAATTCAGAATGCTTTAGTATGAGGTTCTGCAGTGTAAAAATAGACACTGTCTATTACAAACTCACACAAAATACATCTGTACCTTCAAAATTAATTTACCATTATTTGGGAAAGGCAAAAATAGAAGACAGTTGATTGACTAGGCCATAAATTAGTTAGTACCTAGTTAGCTGATGTATAGCTCTGTTTCCTTAAACAAAGGATTTAAATCAAGTATATGATGAAGCATTTCTTACTGTATTAACAGAACAAAGTTAGTCAATAATTAAGATTGGGGCAATCCCCTCATAATGGTTACATTTAATCCACACCCACTTCACCAAGAAGGAAGCACACAACATTATGGATACAACTACCAAGAATTAACTGCAGGTTGTTTTTCTGTTCTGTTTTTATTAACAGTGAGAATTATCTCATGGATCCTAAACAAATGTTGTGCTTGACTAAAAACAGAGGGATGCTTTTGTATTAAACACCAAAGCATTTTAAATACCAGTATCTTTTGTAATCAATCCAGTCAGACTTGAGGTCTTAGGGAAGGGGAACAAAAATTACTGTGTGTGGGAAACCTAAGAAAAAACAAGAGGTATTTCTTTGTATGTGAATATCACTCATATCAGAAGCCAGATCAACACTTCATAGCGCTCTGTCAGTGCACTTCATTGTATTATATCAGGTAAAACAAGTGCTTTGATGTTCTTGAAACAAAACAGCCTAGAGATTCCTTCAGTGAATATGTGGAAGCTTTTTAAACTGCTATGGTCATTTCACACACAGGTGACCAACCTGGTGTTCATTTTTGACTCAGGTATTTTTGCCAAGAGAAGTTCTAACTGATTCCAGTCAGTTATGATGTATTCACTGGTCTGTTGTGAACCGGACTGAGATCACCATGAACTTCATGAAAGCCAGCTCATAGTTGTTACCATTCAGCCTGGGCAAAAACATAAACAGGTATTTGCTTAAAGAAGCATCTGTGACAAATTTAAAACATATTACCTTCTCAGAATTTTTAAGTAAATACTGAATTATTTTATTAATTTGGTAGCTAGACGATCATTACAGATTATTGTATGGGCTAGAGTCCTTCTCTCTTGAAGAAATTAAATACTGAATTCCCCAGAAATTTATCATTCTTTCTAGAGAGCTGAATGATGGTCCAGGCACCACTGTGTTCTTTATCAGAGGAAAATAGATAAAACTAGTTTATGTTTACAGATGTTTAACCACCACCAGGTTTCCACAACCCATTAGCTAGGTTCAGACAATGACATACTCTGTGGCCATAACGTTGAGATCATTAGAAGATTTATATTACATAGAGCTGTATATCTTGTTAGGAAGTTAGTATAACTACAGCACAGCCATGAACCACCAGGATATCAACAGCCCTTGAACTAAAGACAGTTTTTTCACGTTAGGTGATGCCACTGGTTTAACAGGCACTCACACAGTCTTCTCCTTTTACTTGTGACAAGTACTCTGTACTTGGAACATGTTCTTTTAGATAGAAGAGTGACAGATGAATTTAGTGTTTCCATTTGAAATTTAACTACTTTGTCATAATACTGGAGACAAAAGCTACTCAGGCTAGTTTACTTGGTTAGCAAAGCATACTAACAGCTGTCTTTTACACTGATGATGTTTGTCAGAAACACTGAAACCATTCAGTTTATGCATTCTGAAAGAACATTAAAGATTAAATCCACTGTAAATGGCTCTAAGAGTATGGCTCCCTAAGACATCTTATTAAGTGTCTACTAGTTTCCTCACTAGCAAAAATAGTGGATCATCAAAATATCTGAGTGAACTCCACAGAGAAAAATAGTTATATAAACTCTGCTACATACGTTTCATAAAAATGGGTAGAGTGAAAGATATGAGAGGAAACACCATACACAGAAAAAAGTGCCTCAAGCCTATTTTCAGATTTGGCAGATCAAATTTGGCGACACCACCAGGACTACCAGCACTGCCGCACCATACTGCCTACTGGTCAACTCAGCACACCACCATCAAAACCAAAGGTCTCCATTATAACCTCACAAGATTAACTCATGCTAGGGTGCAAACAACCACAGAAAGAGATGCAAGATACTGGATCACAGAAACGCAGAGCTGAGAAGGCCTGAGATCCCCACAGAGGCAAACCAAAGAAAATTAGCGCATCAGTAGCAATGTAACCAAGGGCCTCAGACAAGAAGAGGTCTCAAAGGGAGGGAACAGGGGAACTGTTACCAGGGGCCTCAGACAAGAATGCACCCAAGGACTGTGACTGGTACATCCTGAAGGAGCACAGATAAACCAGCAGAACCCAGGATAAGGAATGAGACAGCTTTTGCAAACAAAGAGATGAGCCAAGCCGAGACCATATACGGAAAAGGAGCTCAGAGTTCATGGAAATACACTAAGAGGCACCTCTTCAGCAATCACTAGGGACCACCAGAGACCCCCAGAGAAGCCACCCAAAGATTCAGACTGCATGCGTAATGACTATGTAAATATGATAATTAGTTCCAGGAAACAGAATGAACATGTATAATCATTCCAGGAAATTTAATGCATATGTATATAACAGAGCTTTGGCTAATGCAACATACGGCATGCACGCTGGGCGGAGCGATCCTCCGTGCACCCGGCGCCGTAATAAAGAGAATGCCTGCTTCTTAACGCTACATTGGTGTTAAGGAGTTTTACTCCCGATTTCGGTGACAGCAATACTGTCATAAGAATTCCTCAAAGAAGGACATTTTCTGGCCTTATTAAGCAGCATTTTCCAGGTGCTCTACTAGGCAAAAAAAATTCTCCTAATTCCTAACCTATAGTCCTGCAGCCGCGAGTTGAGCCAGTTTCTTTGTAACCTCGCCGGGGAGACAGTGAGGGCAGCGGATCCCTACCGCCCTCTTCACAACAGACTTCACATGCTGGAGCACATCCGATTCCTCCTCAGCCGTCTTTTTCCTGGCCAGAGCCAGCATGTCTTCGGGCACCGTGGTCGGGGGGGCGGGGGGCTCTCCCCGGCTTTTCCTAGAGCGGGTGCCCGGAGCCGCTGCGATCTTCACTCAGGACATCCTCGCCAGCACCGGGGGCAGCGGAGCCCCCTCAAACTTGGACCTAGACGCCGCGGCGGCGCCGGCAGCCGGGATAGCCGGCAGCCCAGATAGCCGTTGCGCCTAACGGTCGCGGGACACCGTTACCACCCACCTTTCTCGCGATGATTCCAGCTCTCGCGGTACGCGCCACCCCGCCACCTTCCCCGCGGACTGGCACCGGAGGCGCGAGCATGCGCACCTTTGGGAAGGGGGGGCGGCTCCAGCAGAGGGGGAGGGGCGGGGGAGCGCCCTGTGGAGCGTTTGCGCGTGCGCCTGACCCTGAGGCCGCGCCCGGGCTCCCGGCGGCTCTGCGCGTGCGCGGCGGCAGCGGCCCGGGCGCGCTCCGAGGGCAGGAGGAAGCGGGTCCGGCACGCGGCGCCGAGGCGACGCGGTGGGTGAGGCAACGGCTGCAGCGCCGCGCGCCCCGCGCGAAGCGGGGAGGCGGGTAATGGCCGCTCCTCGCGCCCACGCCGGCGGCCGCCTGCCCCGTCTCGCCGCGCCTCCCCGGGGCTCCGGGCAGAGCCAGCCCCGCGGAGGGTGGGAGGGAGCGCGCCCGCCCGCGTGCCCGGGGCCGGCGCCCGCGGCGGGGCAGGCGGGCGCCGCGCCGGCCCCTCCCCTGCGGCGCAGCGGGGCGTGGGCTCCGCCCGGCCTGTCGGCGGCGGCCGCGCGCCCTCCGCGGTGCCGTGCCCGGGGCCCACTCCCGTCCGTTAAATAGCGCGCGGTGAGCTGTGGGGCCGTTGGCCAGGGCCTGGGGGGGCGTGTGCGCCCCGGCCTTGCTGGGGGTCGGGGCAGCGCTGGGAAACGGCGGCAGGCGGTCTGCGAGGAGAGGAAGCCCGAGGGGGGCTGCCTTTGCCGGCTCGCATTTTAATAAAATAAAGCGTGATCATTGCTCTTCTTTAACTGGCTTTCCACATATGTCCTCATCCCAGCCCGTTGAGACTGCCGGTTTCTGTGGTCATTTGAGAACTAGTGAAGTATTGACATGAGCAGAGGGGTAACTGAATATTACTTATGGAGAGGAACTTCTAGACAAGTTGTCCAAAATCTGTTTGTTTTGGCCCCCCTCTTTTTTATTAATTTTTCTATGCTTGGAAGGTCTAATGTAGGCCTTTATTTAAAGCTTCAACATTTTCTTTGATTAAGCTGTTTAAAGTTCTCAGGGCTCATTAATAGAGTCTCTTCCAGGATCTCCAACAAAATATGATGAGAGTTGGCTTTGCTTATATCTCAAATTCAGATTAAGTGACAAAATGCAAAATTCTTTCAGGGCTGCTTCACCTGTCATGAAGTTGTGAAAGCACAAAATCAGTTGGAAATGATTACTCAGTGCAATTAGTTTAAAAATTATATTCCAGGCTGAAATTACTTAATATTGCTGTGGTAATCTAGATACTACTTTCAGCTGAAGAAGTCAGAGGAAATACATACATTTTCACAAATTTGTTTTGATACACTTTGTGTGCAGAACAAACCTGTGTGTGGTCAGTTTTACAGTTCCCACTTTTTAGTGCCTTTCACACAGCAGTGGGAGGAGATGCATATTTCTACTGGTGTGAGACATCAAAAAATTAAATCGTGATACTTCTCTTGTAAAGAGGATTTTTTGAGGTTATTTTCTGTTTTATTTCCATGTGGACTGTGCACATTTTCTTATGGCTGTCTACTTCTAAAGTTTTGCTGTCCTTAGCTTTTGAGGACTTAAAACCTATAAGCTAGTTGAGGGGAAAACTGTGAATAAGAAAACAATTTTTTGTAAGAATTTTTAGGAATAAGTTTTTTGGGGATGTTTGTACTTAACAGTAGCTGTTTAAATGAAATCAAATTAGTTTGTTTCCATTTTTCCCCCAATGATTAAAAAAAAATACACATTTATTGCTATGAAGCATTTTCTTTAACTTGTTCATAATGTGCAATGTCTCTGATACAAATTTAAAGGTGCAGTATAATGGTTATGAAAGCTTCGGTAGAAGATGATGATTCAGGATGGGAACTCGGTATACCTGACAAGATGGAAAAGAGTAATACAAGCTGGATAGATATAACCCAGGATTTTGAAGAGGCTTGTAGAGGTGAGTTGTACTACTTGCATTTTGAGAAAATTAGAGTTATTTGGAGGACTGAGCAGAGATGCTGCTTCCTCTTCCAGATTATATAAATACCCTATCTTAAATTGTGTTGTTTTTGTTTTTCTTGTGCTTTTTCCATTCTGTTTTTCTTTTCTTTGCAAAGGTTTCTGCCCTTCTCTTCTCCTAAATAGAAACCTCATTCATCCATGCCGAATCAGCAGTCTACTTTTTCTGTAACTTTTTTGGATCTGTAGGACTCAATGCTTTGTTCATTTAATTGGTCAGTGCATCATTTTTCATCTTTGAAGCAAACCTGAGCTTCAGATGTGATATGCATCCAAGTCACTGGGAACCAGTTACTTTCCTTTAAACAGTGCCTTTACTAACCAATGTTGTTATTAGTTATTACTTAGTGTTAGTTTATTCTGGCAGTCACTTTATTTTTTTAAATGATTTTTATGATGATATTTGGGAAAAAATAGATATAAAACTGCAAGTTACCACACACAGTAAGTTATACAATAAACACAATTTCTTATACCACTGAGGGATTCGCTTATATTAGTGATTTATGGTTTGTACACCCTTGACATATGTCTAAAGACTCCATGAAAAACAATGAGGAAAAGCAAGCTTTTCAATAAACATCTCCCCTGGAAAAAAAGTAGATGTCTGCATAAAAGAGCCTGAAAACTGCTGTCCTCTGTTCTAGACTATTCAGATGCTACTGTGTGGTAATTTTAAATTTCATCTGCTGGAATAAAGGAGAGGGCAGAGGAAAGACTGTGAAGAATTTGTTTTTTTAGTCTTTCAGTTTTGAAAGTGCTTTATGAAAAAGCAAATAAAGGTGGAGTAGAAATGCCTGGCCTGCTTCCCATGTCTTGTGCTCTTCTTCTCACGTAAGACAGTTTGGTGAGCAATATGACTTATCTTGGAAAAGCTGTTTTAGAAGGATGGTGGTAATTATTTATCCTGTTCTCTTCTTTTGTAGAACTGAAGTTAGGAGAACTCCTTCATGACAAGCTGTAAGTATGCTATTGGGATAGTTCTGTTTTTTAGATAGGATTAGTGCATATGTACTAATGCTCGCTAATGAACAAGTCATGGAGTACCAGCTAAGCTTTTTTTTAAACATCTACTTTAAATAAAATAGCTAAAATGACATAATTCAGAATAACATTCATCTTTAGCAGTAGATATATGATGCAGCTGTATGAACGCTGAACATTTTTTGTAGTGCCAGTATAACATTGCGTTTTCAATTAGTGGTTTCAATACAAACATTAGAATTTTGTAGTATATTTAACCATCAGTTGTATTAAAACTCATGAACCTGCTGAACTATTTTACACAGACATACTTTTACACAAAAAAGGCAAGAAACACTCCAAGCTTTTCATTCAATTGCCTTAAATGTCTCTAGCAAGTTTAGAATAAGCAGTCCACGTAGTTTAACCTAACTCTAAAATGTCATGCCAAAATAGAAGCTGAATGCTCTACAGGTTAAGAAAAAGTCTACTTAAAAAAGCATGTGTTTTGTTTTGCAGAATTTATTAAAATATAAAGTGAGATTAAAATATTTTAAAGAAAAAGGAACTTGTTTAGCTATGTGGCTGTGTTGACCTGCAAAAGAAAAAAGGTGCAGAATTAAAACTAATAGCTCAGAAAACAGAACCATATCATTAAATGCAAGCTTGCTTAAAAACATTTGTGTGAGGATGTGACCAAGTACTTCACTCAGTAGAATCAAATATGTATCAATTGAATATGTATCAAAGATACAATTTCATACATAAGTGCCTTTCCCAATAAAGATACTTTAAAGAATTAGAATGTGCATTTTGCAGTAACCTTTTTATGTAGTAAAGGCTTGTGCAACAGATTTGTTGAGTATCACATATGCCATAAGAGAGGCTGTATCCCTTTTTTTGCAGGCCTGCCTTCATTGGAAAAATTTCATTCTGCAAAATTTTATATGCTTTCTGGCTACAGTAGAATGTATTTTTGCATGTTGTTTTTTTCTGTGTTGATTTTCTTAATCTGCTCATTTTAAATAAAGTTGATGTGTTTGATATGTATTATTATTAGTTGTGTAATGTGTATGTTATCATTAGTTTGTGGGGAACGTATCTTTCTCATTTCTTTGGGTATAATATAATAAAGAACAGCTTGTTCAGTTAATATCAGTTTATCATGTTACATAATGCCAGGTTTCTGAAAAGATGCTATGTTTTATGAGGTATATAAACACAAACACTTGCAGATTTAGTAATGGCATATTTGGCTGAGGAACATTCTTTGGGTAAGAAAAGGCCTAAAATTAAGAGAAAATTCTTAGCCTTTTCTTACCCAAAGAATGTTCCATCATATGTTCTTCTACATTGGTATATGAACATTGTTTTGTTAAAAAAAAAAAAAAAAATTAATTTGGAACTCTTTTGCATTGGTGTCTTTAGCTTTGGTCTTTTTGAAGCCATGTCTGCAATTGAAATGATGGATCCCAAGATGGATGCTGGTATGATTGGAAACCAAGTTAATAGAAAGGTTCTTAACTTTGAGCAGGCTATCAAGGTTCGTGTGATTTTTTCCCATTTTTGCCTTTTCACTGTCTGTAAACATATATAGTTTAATCAAATTGTAGTTAAACACAATTCGGCATAATGAATGTTTTCAATCTTTACATAAACTGTTTTTTCCCTTTTTGTTTTCGATAGCTAGGAAATGCTTGAGATATTTTCCTTCTTTGTAACCTACTTCATCACTAACTCTCCCAATGAAAAGTACTGTAAATTTGTTAAGTATTAATACCATAAATAAATCCATTTCAGAAATGGTGCTATAAGTCCTTCCAGGCTTCCCTAAAATGTGTCTTTTATATGAAGATGTATTGGTTAACCCTTCTTTCAGCTGAAGGGAAACTAGCTTCTGTACAAAAGCTGTAAATTAACTGTTTTTAATGTGATTATCAGTTCATTAGCATTGAACAGAAGCCAGCTAATTTAACAAAAGTTATAAGGTAACCATTGATGGTAATGATTGATTTCTGATGCATGATCCAAATGAACTGGTGAATGGAAGTTGACAGACTCTCCATCTGTTACTTTGGAAAAAATAATACACTCAGAGAGAAAAATCTTTTTTACAGTGATACTTTGAATGGATTAGAAGAGAAGCCTTTCTAAAATAATAGCCTTTTAATTCTTGATGCAGTTTTGCATACTTTGAACAAATAAAATGAAAGTAGTAGGGTTTTAAACTTTTATAGGCTACTTGTAAATCAAAAATTTCATTCTAGTTTTCCCTCTGAATAGCTCTATGTTTTGGTCAATGTCTTTACATGTTCAACATTATGATGCAAAAGCAAACTTTTTCAGAATTGTTGAGACAAATTATAAAGCTGATCAGTCAAGTTAGTGGAATACAAATAATCTGAAGTCTTAATCAAATTGTAACTTCTTTTTTTTACTATACAAAATATTTTGCATTTTGCCTGTTGTCTCACATATTCTATTGTCTTTTTTTTTTCCTTTTCTAAGGATGGGACCATTAAAATAAAGGATCTGACTTCACCTGAGTTGATAGGGATAATGGATACATGTTTTTGTTGTTTGGTAAGAATTTCACTTCTCTTAATGTTTAATGTTTATGCTTTCAAAAAGTAATCCCTTAACCCAGTAAAAAATACATTAAAAAAAATTAAAACTCAAGAAAAATGATCCATTGAGCAGAAAAAATGTACTTCATTTTGTAACTTGCATTTAGTGGATATTATTATCTAAATTGTCACTTACTTTTTTTTTTCCTATGTATGTGTCTTAATTCCCTCCATAAATGATACAGAATATTTTCAGATGCTGTTTAAAATGACTTCAATAAAATTACCTCAATTTGTAAAACAATATTTCAAATTAGTTTAGTTTATTCACAAAAAGCCATATAAAGGTCACTCTATTCGATATGGTGTAATACAATTCCTCTGACTTTTTGAAGAAACTTTGGTCATGTTGGAAATTTGATCCTACTGTGTTTCATGATATTTCAAGATAGAAATTGTGTTTTAAATTGCTCTGTGGTTTATAACAGCATGAAAGTAATAGAGTGGATTGTGACAAAGAAATTATGAAATGTAGAAAAGAATATGCAGATTACCACTGAATTGTTTCATACTCACATTTTTGATTCCTTATTTGTGTAGAGGAAGGTTACAAACCTAATGATCTGATAGCTTAATATCATGTCTAAGCCACAAAGATCAGAGCTAGTGACTGAACTTTGTGCAGGAGGTTTACCCAACACCAGGATTTGATAGAGTTTAGGGTTTAGTAACTTACTGCCTTCCACAGCCAGCAAATGGAGAAAGGTTAAAGGGCAAGAGATGCTCTCTGGTCCTTTTTGCCAGATGGAAGGTTGCCATGATATGGACTTCCTCAAAGACTCACTGAAGCAGGGTAAGATAGAAGAAGAATGGGGCTATAAAAATGCGTATTTGTCTCTCAAAAGTAAAGCATTTAATTTTCTTTTCCCTAGATAACATGGTTAGAGGGTCATTCCTTGGCACAGACAGTATTCACTTGCCTTTATATTCATAATCCAGACTTCATAGAAGATCCTGCTATGAAGGCTTTTGCTCTGGGGATCCTAAAAATCTGTGATATTGCCAGAGAAAAAGTTAACAAAGCAGCTGTTTTTGAGGAGGTATGTTTCAGTATATCCTAAGGTTAAATATGCAGCACTGTATGCAGGCTCGTTAGTACAAATAAAAAAGGAGTATTAGAGAAATTTAATACTGTTTGACTGGAGGGTAATATAGGAAAAACAGTTCATCCTTCTACACGAGCTATTAAACTGAATATCTCTTTAAAATGCATTTTTATTCAATAAAGATGTTACATGCTCTTTTCTGTATTTTACGTGGATATTTGAGCCACTTAAATATTCTAATTGAGAAACAGCACAAATCTTGTTGCTAATAACTTGAGATTGTTTTTTTTGTTGTTGTTGTTTAATTTTGGATTTTCTGGTTCAGATAAGCATGATTGTCTTTTGTCTAAAATGTTCTTCTAGCAGTGCGATGATAGTTTAGTTTTGTACCCTGTGACCTTGGACAAGTCACTTCTTACTGACTATATCTAAAATTGGTTAAATAGTACTTTCCATCTGTAGTTCTTGAAACATTTTGATAGGACAATGCTAGATACGAATTATGATACAACTGTTGAAGGGCATACTGGCGTTAAGGATGTATGCAGAAAATAGTTACCCCAAACTGGATTAATGTAGGACAGTCACCCAAACAATGGGTGTGTTCAGTGATGCAGAATATAAAACTGAACTTCTGTTTTATGCTTGGTGTAGTTTTTTAAAAAAACAACCCTTAAAACTGTAATTATTATTTTCTATATTGCATTAAAACTCTCTTCTTCAATTTTTATTTTTTAGGAAGACTTTCAGTCGATGACTTATGGATTTAAAATGGCTAACAGTGTGACAGATCTTAGAGTTACAGGTACAATTTGTGCTTTGTATGTTTCTGTCTGTTAGTGTGTTTCTCTTTTGAGCATATCAGTTACTTTCAGCCAAATCTGATGACTCAGTAGGAATCTCAGATGTTATGTTTTCTATTAATCTTATGAAATTTGATGGCTTGATTAAAAAAAAAAAATTATTTTTCCTTGAAGAAAAAGTTTGTTTTTTACATTTTGTTTTGTTCTTGTTTCTCTCTCTCTCTCTCTCTTTTTTTTTTTAATATGCCTGAGAAACAGAATAGAGACTTTTAAGATGTGCCAGCCAGAAGGTCTGTGTTTTTCCTTGCTAGGCATGGCATAATCGAGGACAGAGATACAACACATTGGAAAGTGGACTTCTTGAATTCTGCTTGTCATAGAACTACTTGTGATCTAAACAAAGGAAAAAGCGATCCAGTGTTTCTAAAGCGATGAATGAAAAAGCTGGATGTGAAGATATTAGCCTTCATATGTACTATTTTTGATAGTATTGAGGCTTTCCATTGACTTATTTTTAGAGAATTATTAGAACGTTTTTGCTTTGGGTCAGCCAGTCCATACTCTGATATAATTATTGTTGCAAAAAAATCCCAAACATCTGAGGACAATATTTGTATTGTCTACTCTTTAGCTAATGGGTGTTTAAAGCACTTCAAAACTTAATTTAACCCTCAACTTTTTTCCACTAAGTGGTGTAGGTGTATCTAGGAATAACTTTCATCTTTTAATTGTATTGTAACTTTTTTAGGTATGCTAAAAGATGTAGAAGATGACATGCAAAGAAGAGTGAAGGTATTTCTGTCACTTTTGCCTAGCCCCTTATATCTGAAGTTTGTCTAAAATAGAGTTGTTGGGTTTTGGGGGTTTTTTTTTGATCGGCTGAGTAAATTATTCACTATGAAGAATGCAGGATTTTTGTGTCAGTAAATAATGTTTTTTGAAGAATTTTTATAATGATTCGTGTAAGATGCTTGTAGTCTGCCTTCTAGCTAATGATGTTGATCTCTTCAGAGTTTTCTGAATGGGTTAATAGTTGCTTCATTAGTGGTGGGATGGAATGATGTAGTAGTAGACAGCACTGGGTTGGGACACAGAAAGCATATGATTAATTTCTGGCTCTTATGCAAGCATATCCTTTGATGCTAAAGAAGTTATTTAACCTTCCTTTGCCACAGTTTACAGTATAAAATGTTCATATCATTTCCTTGCCTGTTTGCAGAGTGGACTGGGTTAGATTTCATTGCTGTATGAAAGTTTTAAATCATTCAGGTACCTAGATCATATATTAAGAGGCTTTGAACATGAGGACTGATTTTTAGGGATATTTAATAGATGGATGTTTTGGAGAGGGGAAAAAGTTTTTACCAGTGGCTTTCGTTTTGCAATAATTAGTGAGTTGTTTCTAATTCCCTTACTTTTTTAGAGCACTCGAAGTCGACAAGGAGAAGAGAGAGATCCAGAAGTTGAACTTGAAGTAATGAACCTTTTGCAGTATTTTTTTCTAGATTGCATGAATTAGTACATCATTACTTTACTTGAATTTGTATGTCACTACATCTCCCTGCTTTGAGAAATGAGTGTGTCACCAATAGAGGGCTGTCACCATTGCAGCCATATCTGAGCTGCTCTACACTTCATAGCTCTGAGCATAGCCTGGGCTAGTAGATTGGCCTTTATGTGCTGAAGGGTCAGGAGTTCTGGATCTGTGGCAGGACAGTGATGCTGTTGCAGTGCTGCTATTCATTAGCAAAGCAGAAGGTCTTAACTATCCTGTCCTTTCCTCCCTCAGTTCCTTAGCAGCAGCTTTTACTGCTGCTGGTAGCCTCTCTGTCCTGGGAGAAAGTAGAAGGAGAAGGTGGAAGCAGTGTAGCTTTTTCCAGAAACAGTGGGAATCGTTGACTTAGAAGAGCATGGGTTTCTTTTCCTAATAATGTATTTTCCTCAGAAATAAGTTTTAATATAGATCTTTAGCAAAAAAACCCCCCAAACTTTTAATAAGTGTCAGGGTTTAATGAGTATTTTGTACTAATTTGCAGTGTTTTTTTGTTTTTTTTATTATAGCATCAACAGTGTTTGGCAGTGTTCAGCAGAGTCAAGTTTACCCGGGTACTACTGACTGTTCTTATAGCATTTACCAAAAAAGAGGTATATTCATTTGATGTTTGTCCTCACACGATGATTCTGTAATGTATGTATTTTTCATTTTCTAAGGTAAAATAATTATTCTGTAGATTTGAATTGATGTTGCTGTAGGTAAAGGGCTGGGTAAAGTCTTATAATAGCTGCTGTTCAGTTTTCTTTCATTTTTTAAGACAGCACAGGGAAGGACAGTGGATGACATTAGTATGGCCTTGCAGAGAAGCACCTTATAGACTGTACAACATTTAAATTTTTACCGAGTTTTGGATCACTCTTTTCATACACACAAGCAAAACTTTTCTTTCTCAAGTTCAGTCTCTTTTTGCTGAATTACCTGATATTGACCAATGCTTCCCACACCTCTAGGGAATCTTTAGCTCTTTTCATGTGGGTATCAAATTTGTATCCAGATGTCATTGGGCTGAAAAGAGGAATATAACAGCTCTACATGTAATTTACCAGCTCTTTTGAATATGAAATTTCTGCAAATGTTGAAGGTGCAGGGAACTGCTCATTTCAGGGCAGAAAAGTAGAATCCCATTGGTTGGATGAGACAAACTTTCTGTTTAATTGTTTTTCTTCTTTTATACAAGGGCAAATAATTGCCTCTTGCTTATTGTTCTATTTCCATTTTTATAAAGAAACAAGTTTCTTGTTTGCTGGCTTGAAGTTCCTCACTCCCATGTACTTTGGTGTTGGAGCAGCTGTGTATTGAACAGTTTAACAGACCTTGATTAGAATGCAAGTCCGGTCCAAACATCATTTGGAGAAATCAGTGTTGAAGGAAAAAAGATCGAGTACTTAAGAACAATTGCGTTTGGAGTGTAACCATTTGTAGCACAAATAATTTAGTCTTTGTCAAACTGATATGGAAGTGAGCTACATTGTCTATGACAAAATTCTGTCTGTATTAACTGCTATGAATTAATGATCTGTACAAAATCAGATTATCTTAATTTAGCTAGTCTGATTACTTACAGTGTAAGTTATTTACTTCATGGATGACTCTGATTTGATTTAGATCCTCTTAGCAGCCTATCCTTGTAGTAGATCTGTGAGATATTATAGTAGGTGGATACATATTATGCAGAGTTCATTATTAAGTGCAGCTGACTGGTCTGGTTCAGCTTTTATTGGATCTTCAGGGGTTTTTAAACCTCTCTTTTCTTAAACTCATCATGTTTCAGTCTTACCTTTGATATTAAATATTTAAAGTTCTGTCAGAGACTACTAATCCTGTATTTTTGAAACAGGATTTTTATTTTTGCAGAAAACAAGTTTAAACAGTACCTGGTTATGCTGACAGAATGGGGTTCAAATGCTGTCAGAAAATTCAATATGTCAGCAGATAATGATCTCTTAATAAAGATTTCTAGTTGACATCTGGGATTTTCTAATCCTTTGTAGTGACCTGGTACCACTTGATAGCATGTATTCCATCTATATTATCAAGAATTCTGCATTTTCTAGTGATGGGAGGGTTTTTTCTGTTTAGGGTGCTTCATTTGGCAGAAGTGTATTTTTTTTCTTTTTTAACCCTGCAGAGTCAAAAGTAGAGAACTTGTACATAGTATACACTAGATTTTCAGTTGTAATTACTGTTACAGGTTATCTAATTTCCAAAAATATTATGTTGTAAATGTATCAATATATGAAATATAAAGAACACTTTTATGTAAAAACAAAAATCTGGTTGTTCAAAACTGGTTGAATACAGACAATAGAATGCTGATATGATGCTTTTTTTGAAATTAAAATGAGTTCTGTAGTCAAGATGTGTTTGTTCATAAAATACATGAGTAGCTGTTCTCTGCCTTTCAGACGAGTGCAGTTGCAGAAGCTCAGAAACTAATGACTCAAGCAGCTGACCTGCTTTCTGCTATTCACAATTCATTACATCATGGTATCCAGGCACAAAATGATACCACTAAAGGAGGTAAGTATCAGATTTTCTTTTTTTTTTCCTTTCTTAAATATACTTTTTTGATAAACTTAAAGTGTATTTTAAAAATCACTATATGTTTTGAACTAGTAATACTTTTTATGCAAGCTGTTAAAAAATGTACATTGTTTGATCTTAACTTAATTCCTCTGAAAGCTGGTTCTCCTGAAAGCAATATTGTTGCTTCAAAGTCAGAGTTAATGTTGAACTTCTGATTAAGTGCATTGCACTCCAAATCAGTGTGTACACAGTTGGAAAAAATAAGTACCACCTCACTGTCTGTAGTCTTTGCTGAGATTTTTCCGTAGTCATTATTATCTCAGCTGAGTAATTAATGTGATCAGAAATTAACTGTCAGTTAAAAAGAAGGTTTTTCTTTCAGTTTTGGGAATGCTTACCTGCATCGCTTATTTTGGCCAAATGAGTGACTTTATTGTACTTGTAAGTGTTAAGTGAGTTCCACAGCTTATATGCGGGTTCTCTTTCTCTCTCTCTCTCTCTCTCTTTCTCTCCCTCTCTCTCTTTTTTTTTTTTCTTCAGATCATCCTATTATGATGGGCTTTGAGCCCCTTGTTAATCAAAGATTGCTGCCTCCAACTTTCCCTCGATATGCAAAAATAATTAAAAGGGAAGAAATGGTCAATTATTTTTCCAAACTAATAGATCGGATAAAAACTGTATGTGAAGTAGTCAACTTAACTAATTTGCAGTGCATACTGGTAAGCATGAATCTTTCTCATTTAAAGTCAAACATCAGATCTTAAAAACTGACTTTTGAAAAGAGTCATTTCAAATATACACACTATTGCTCACTGGAGGGAAACTGATCTGTCTATATAAATCTTTTCATATTTCCCATTGTTGTGTGCAGTTTCAAAATTTGATGTCTTTTCTAATACTTCGTATTTCTTTCTTTTTGACAAAGACCTTTTCCCCTCTCAAACATCCCATTTTTCCCATAACCTGTTAGATAATAATAATGTATGTCAGTGGCAGAGCACAAGTGAGTTAATTTCCTTACAATTCTTTTTCGCCTGGCTGAAGAGCTGCATCTGTAGTAGCAGGGCATAAGTCCTTGCTATATTCCTCATTTTTCAGATTCAGTAAAGTGTTCTACATATGTGTCAATAATACAAGAGAGCACTTAACACATGTTTGTTTGAGCATGTTATTCCCTGAAGAGAGATAAAGTTCAGAACTTGCTTATGTTCTTCCCTGACTAAGGGATGCTACCCTCAGTTAGGGCCTACTTTTATTAGAAGAGATTTAAATGTTTGAAATAGGTTTTACAATGTGCATTTTCACTGACTGACAAAAGAGCTATGGTTACATCAGGTGAAGTTCCAAGAGCAAGCAAAAATCTTTTATTTTTAACATATTTTGTTACATTAATAAAGTCAGTGTCTGCATGAGACATTTTGTGCTGATTGATGCAGTTTTATGTGCCTGATTCAGTCTTGCTGTGACCTTAGTGGTTTCACAGTATCTCTTTTCTGTATTAGCATCGTTCTAATAGTTGCATCTGAAGAAGGAAATTCAGAAACCTGAGGTGCTGTTCAGTAAAGGATAATTACAGAAAAAATAGATTTTAGCTTCATAGTGTGTTTTGTTTTGTTCAAATTACTCATGCTTGTTTTCTTAAAATTTGTACAAGCTATGCTATGGGTATGTCTGTATGTGTTTTGTGTGTATATACATGCATATAAAAAGATACAAATATATGTGCATGTGTGTTTATATGTTTATCTATATTTTTATATATATATATATATAAAAGAAAATTGGTATATTAACCTGACTTGCCCTTTCTTTCCTAAATGTGAATTAGGACTTTTTCTGTGAATTTAGTGAGCAATCACCATGTGTTCTTTCAAGATCTCTGTTACAAGTAAGTCATAATTTGTGTCTTTGGGTGAAATATTTATGCTTTCATTATAAATATACATTCATCCTCTAGTTTCAAATTTTAAACTATTTGCATATTGTTTAATAGTATACAGTTTGTAACATTTTTCTATAGATAGGTATATGGAGCCTTATGAGCTAAATTTTTAAAAAATATTTCAAATACTGTTCTCCAAATCATGTTCATGTATGCTAATTAAATGACAATATTAAACTTGTTTCTCTGCCAAAAACCTGGGCCTGTACAGATGTTTTTATATTGTTCTCCATATGCTGCCTCATTTGGGGCTGGAGTAGTTAATATTTCATCTTCCCTACCTTGACTGAATTTCACATATAGACTCTCTCTTTTGCTTCACCAGTAATGATGGTGAGGGCAGAACTGAATACTTTACTGCTCACTGCCTTGCTTACCTTGAAACTATATAATGTATTCCTTAATTCAGAGTGAAACACTTTCTTATAGGAGGTTTTGATTTCAATAGGGTGTCCCTGGAGGTCAGAACTTTTTTTCCCTTTGATCCTGATTAGAACATGTATAGAGCTGATGAAAAATAACTATTGGCAAGTAAGGTGTTTTCACAGTGAGCATGCATTCTGACTTTCCACTACATGTGTTTTGTGCAATCCTTATGGGTGTCTGACAGCAGAGCTTTTTTTTTTTTTTCTCCCCCAACTGCTCAAGAATTGTGGAAGAAAGGGGCACTGCACTTGTGGAGGAAAGTGGAATGAGCGTCAAACATGGCCAGTGAAAGCAGCAGTATCTGTAGGGATTAAAAAAAAAGGCCTGTGTTAGTCTCATTCTTTTCAGATCTACCTTTATCTGTCTTCAGGTTAATTTCGTAGCTTATTTTCTGTTAATCTTCAGAAGCATCTGTCTGATTAATCATCTTTGAAGTCCACAAAACAAAATCATTTTGCATGCAGTGACTTATGCAAGTAATAGAGTGTTATGGGAATACCATGCAAATGACTGATCTCAGTATGCCCCTATTTCCAAGTCCACAACTTTGTACCTAGTTGAACAATTTTAATTTTAAAGTGATCTTGTAAGTTTCTGAAACACAAAGGTACTGTAAGAGCTTTTTGTTAGTAATTTATAAAGTATTACTTCTAACACTTATTTCTGAAAACATAATTTCACTTTCAGACGACTTTCCTAGTAGATAACAAAAAGGTGTTTGGTACTCATCTCATGCAAGATATGGTAAAAGATGCTTTAAGATCTTTTGTCAGTCCTCCAGTACTTTCTCCAAAGTAAGTAGAACTTGAGTTGGTTTGCATATGTTTACATATCTGATGAAAATATTTCTATTTACAAAAGCAAGGGCAGACCTTTAAAGAACATACACATTTTCTACTTATTAGTGCTTATGTATGAAGGAGTCAGTTGCTGTTGCTGCACTCCTGTTTCTTTTTGATTTTTGTGTTATATACCCTGGTGACATTTATTTACATATGTATATGTGTGGATATTTCCCTTTTAGGTGTTGTTTATATAATAATCACCAGGCTAAGGACTACATTGACTCCTTTGTGACACATTGTGTTCGGGTAAGTGTTTGTCCCTGTTACAGGACCTTTATGCTTATACGAGTACTTTCAAGATTTGCTTACCTCTGAAAATGGGAGCAGTTTTATTAAAACACCTAACATGAAGGCAAAATTGCAAAACTCGGCTATCTTAAAATTATTACAGTTTTGAAGAAACCAGTATAACTATTCCTGTTTGTGTCCTGTATGAAGTTTCCAGATTTTTCACGAACAAATACCACTTTACGAGAAATCTGCACCCACTACCTCTGTTACAGGATAGTTTTATTTTGCAAAACAAATATATAACGCTAATAAAAGCAAAATTATTTTTACCTTCTCTACATTTCAGAAATTAAAAATAACTTTGAAAATGTTCAGTTACTAAATGCAGCACACTGAAAAATCTAAGAAAATGGATTTAATCATAAGAATTCTCTCTCTTCCCCCAAGCACTGTATTCTGATCAGATTCTTCACAGGATGTTCATGTAATCCCATGCTGACTTGTGTACAGAGAGTTGGACTCTTGAATCACTCTAGAGTTTGCATGTCAGTATGTACTGCCTCAGGAACCAGTCTTCTAATATAGATGTATATATCAGGTGCCTAAACAGACATCATAGTACTCCTTCTGTAGTCTCAAAGTTGTCTTGAAAATGTATAACTATGCTTTGTTTCTTTCAGCCATTTTGTAGTCTGATTCAAATCCATGGACACAATAGAGCTCGTCAGAGAGATAAACTGGGTCACATTCTTGAGGAATTTGCCACTCTCCAGGATGAGGTAATGTCCTAGGCAAGAGGCCAGCAAGCCTTTCTTTCCACATATATTCTTACC
This sequence comes from Apteryx mantelli, assembly GCF_036417845.1. Taxonomy (NCBI): domain Eukaryota; kingdom Metazoa; phylum Chordata; class Aves; order Apterygiformes; family Apterygidae; genus Apteryx; species Apteryx mantelli. The sequence goes on from NC_090020.1 coordinate 32,007,386, forward strand.
ACAGTGGAGCATATAGTATTAGTTTCTAGATGAATGAAGCTACTCCTCTGTTTGTCCTTACTGAAATGTTTAGGGCAAGGATTCCTAAAATGCAATCCACGAAGTCTATAGGATGCATCTGAGAATTTTTTGTTACATCTGTTGTACATAAAGGTAGTGCATTTTTGCATTAATTTGGTCCAGTAAATAGATTTTGGGAATCTTGCTGTGGTGTCTGTAATTTCATGGTAATTCCACTGCTTGCACACTCTCTCTTGTAACTGTGAATCTGGAAGATGTAAGCAGAGAGACATTGATGAACCTTGTTTACAGGACACTTCCAAAAATTCAGACTTACAGCTATGTAAAATATAAGTTGCAAAATTTTGTAAGCTTTAAAAAATACATGTAAAATGAGTAATAACTCTTAAAAATATGTACTCTGCTGATTTTGAAACTTTCTCCAGAATGGGCAATGAAAGGCCACAGTGAAAGGTACATCTCCACTTCCTGGAAATGTATTTTTTTTTTTTTTTAACAGTGAGAAGTAAGAAATAAGAAAATATTTTCCAAGGTGTGCATGCTAAGGAGAACAGTCAAGGAACTTGGAGCTGGCGGGGGAAGAATTTGTGTGTGCTTCAGCTTCTCTTGAGATTTTTTGGCTGAGAGTTTGTTACAGTGCTGCAGCTGAAAGACTTTTTTCATCTTGCAGCAGATTTTACGGGATGATTTGTTCAGGACCACTGATAGTATTCCAAATGTGACAGATTTTGTATCTTCCATACAATTAATTTTTGAGACTGAATATGAGTTCCCAGTATTATAGTTTCTCTGGTGAGCCATAGTGAGATTTTACTTACACAGCTTGTAAGTTTTTCATTGCACCAAGGTTTAGGGGAAAAAAAAAAAAAAAAACGTGGCCAAAATAATAAGATATATAACAGCATGTTATGGTTCCTGTTCTAGTACTTGCGTGACTGCTAATGGTCAATAAATGCTCTTTAAAATTAAAGACTTAATAAAACTGATGTTACTGCTGGTCAATAAACTTATCTCCCTGTATTACCACATAGAATATTTTTTACTCTGTTCAGCTGCATTTGCCTCTACTCATGTGAATAAATTTTAATAATGAATTCAGATTTGTGACAGTTCTAGACTATAAAGTCACAGTATCTGAAAAAACTTTTCTGTCTTTTAATCTGGAGCATGAGTGTACTGACCAAATCTGTATTTGAATTCTGTTAACATTTGTATCTGGCAGAACTTGAATGCAGTTTCAGCCATATGTTCTTCCTTTCTTGTCTGTTACTGAATAGTTTGCTTTGCTTTCTTTTTTGGTAGGCAGAGAAAGTAGATGCAGCACTTCATAGTATGCTGTTGAAGCAGGAACCACAAAGGCAACATTTGGCTTGCTTGGGCACCTGGGTCCTTTATCATAACCTTCGTATTATGATACAATATCTTCTGAGTGGCTTTGAATTGGAACTTTACAGTATGCATGAATATTACTACATATATTGGTAAGAGGATGCTTGATTGAAAGTTGTTGGGGGTGGGATGCTCTCACATAGCTTTACTTGCAAATACTTAAAAGAGGACTTCAACTAATATTTTCAATCTCAGACTTGCTCAACATGCTATTTAGTTATCTATTCGTAGAATTAGAGGCAGGAAGAAAGTATATTAGTCTCTTTTCTAGACTTACTGATTAGTGTACTTACTAGTCACTTTTTCTGAAACAGTAATTGGCTCTTTGTTTAGCTTTTTATAACAGTGTCTTCTAATGAAAATGGATAAAAAACATGCTTATTTTGGCAGATGAGGGAAGGCAGAAGGAAAGACAACTTCCTTTATTCTTGTCTGTTTTTGTCCTGCCAAGGCCAATAATCTTGTTGAGGTCTTCAACATTTTTAAAGAGAACTCCAAAGTTGAAGTTGTGACTGTAGTCTGAAAGGTAACTAGGTAAAATAACATCTTATTCCATGAACATATTTGAAGAGGTACCTGCCTTTAGTGAAAATGATTACACTATATGGAATCAAAAGATTTTTTTTCCATATCCTTTCTTCGCATTAAATTATTTTTCATAGTAGATCTGTTGGTCCAAAAGAGAGGTGATGGTTCATCCTTAATTCAGCAGTAAAAATTCAGTGTTGAACCTTTCTATACTGAAGTGCTTTTGTACTTGTTTTCTTTTTGTGAAGCTTCCTATAAACTCTTACTTGGGAAGCTGTCAGCCCTCTTCCTGAGAGGTTAGAACAGCTTAAGTCTTGAATTTCAGTGCATCTCGTTCCCTTATGTGTTGAAAGCTTAATTTCACTGGGTTTCAAGTAATGTTTCTACATTGTTTCATCAGTGGATTAAACATTGAGTGGGAAAATTAATACTCCAGATAGTTGCCAGAAGATGGCAATATTCTGTAATACACTGTTTTTACCTGCCCATATTTCCCCTCACCATTTCAGTAAGATCACTCTTAGTCAGAGCTGTTGACTCAGCTGTTTTTATCTTCTCACTATAAATGAAGAACAAAAAAACCTTTGTTTAAAAGGAAATTTGCAAATGAAACTTTCATCATTATTTCTCAGATTTTTTTTTTTCTAAATTATAGCTTCTTATATAGCGTTGTTTCTTCATGAGCTGTAATTTTCCACTCCTTTTTCCCATTCCTTTGGGTTTGAAGTCAGTCTAGAGATTTATATGTCCTACTCAGTAGGAAATCCCTCTTAAAGCATTCTTAAAGATTCCTCTTAAATCTCAAAGAATTGCGTGTATATGTAGTGTTCCTGTGGGCATTTTTATGTGGTAAGTTATGGTTTATTAATGCTTGAAATGCATCCATATTAACCTTGTTTTCCAAAACAGTCATTCATAACAAAACTAGAAGCATAGCATTAAGTTGGTTACCATTTTTAAAGCTTGATTTGCTGGGTGGGAAGGAGAAATTCTAGAAAAAAATTGATCCTTTTATGGGTTTTGAAATAGTAGGAAACTTCGACTTAAGTTAGCAGAAGCCCAAGAAACTTGCATACCTTGAACTATCTAGGGTTGAATGTGTATGGAGTCTTGTTTAAAAAAATAGAATGGGGAATAATCAGTTGATTACAGTCATCATCCATTTTCATCGAAAAAGAGAGATGCCCTAAAAGGTGTCCCATGTCATTAGTTCTTTGAATAAACGACTTGGCATTCAGTGAGGATGTGTACATTATGAATAAGTTTTGCTTTGTAGTATGTAACAGCCACATACTGTTTCTACCATAGGTATCTATCAGAGTTTCTCTATGCCTGGTTGATGTCAACACTGAGCCGTGCTGACAGCTCTCAAATGGCAGAAGAGAGAATAATGGAGGAACAGCAGAAAGGCCGTAGTAGTAAGAAAACAAAGAAAAAGAAAAAAGGTATCTGAGGTGTGGAGTGTAGCTCAGACTTCTTTTTCCCTCATGTAGTTGTTCAGAGTTAAGAAATAATTCTTCAGAGTTAGTAGGATCAGCACTGATGTGGATAGGACAAATATCCTAAAGTTTATGTAGGCTGAAAGTAAAACATCTTAACTAAAAAAGTCTTAGTCTCTGGAGAAGAATTTTTTTGGTTGGCTAGGGGTTATTTTTGCATTTTTTTTAAAATAGGTCTTTCAAAAAACCCCAGACTCATTTATGTTCACACCTCCACCAGTTCTACCGTATGTCAGATACTGTAAGGTGTAATTAACAAGCCCAGAATAAATTTCTTTGAAAATATTGCCTTTTACAGTCTATAACTCCTGTAGAAGGATGGTTTTTCTGACTATAGCTAGATTTCTGAAGTTTCATCATATTTCTGTAATTTCTCTTTGGCTCCAGAAGGTATTTAAGTGTGTTTCTTAATTTTACCATGATGAGTTGCCCTGTTTCAGTTCAGTGGTAGTACTATTGTGCAAAAGACTCCTTTAGATTTCTATTGCTTTCTCTGGTGTTTATCCATGGGTGAAAATGAGAATGTCCTTTCTTGCATCATAGCAGATTGGCTCAGTGAGGTCAGAGCTGTAAGCCTACGACCAAAAAGACAGCCAAAAACAATGTTTAAATTGCATTTGATACATATTTGCCATGCTTAGGAGACTGCAACGACTGTGATATGTTCGTGTTATCTTATCATTAACATTGCAAATAATGAACACCGTGCAGAAGCTATACTTCTTTCTTTGCTATTCATTCTTCTGTTTGGTGTGTTTATCTGTGTTTTCCTTTCAAGGGGACCCAAACAATTAGATAAGAACAGCTCCAGATCATTTCAGCTACATTCACTTCTCTCTACAAATTCAGAAAATTACTACCATATTCTATACTATCTAAAAAGTTGCCAAATTTGGGGGCATTTAGCACTAGTTTAACACTGGAGGCTAAAGAGGAGCTTAAAGGAAAGTTATTAGGATAAAAATCTTCATTGTTATAATGCTTTAACCTTCTAATCTTAAATGTTAAAAAAATCCCTGAATTAAGCAAAACAAAGGTCTCTCAACCACCAGCTGTAAATTTTAAATTACTGTTTATTGTTGTATGGTGACAAGACATGTTAATACTATTAACTGTCTGGACTGATTTGTTTCATTGTATTCAATGTCATGTTCATATAAATGTTCTTAAGTATATTTTAAGCTATTTTGCTTAATCTGGAGCCTGGTGAACTGATGTGCATGCCCATGCTTTTTATGCTTCAGTTTTCTTCCATTATTTCTAGTGATATTTGACACTTTCTGAAAATGTGAAAGAAATGTTTTGCTCTGAAACTATTATGTGTATTTATGTTGAATAAAAAATCTTTTTATATGAAATTTGCAGTTCGCCCTCTCAGTAGAGAGATCACCATGAGCCAAGCATACCAAAATATGTGTGCTGGGATGTACAAGGTAATTTATTTGTGCTTGATGAACAATGGCTTCAAATTTGTTAATAGAAATCAAGCATACATTGCTTGCACTCTGTTCTTATTGGGACTGGAAATGAAATCGAAGTTTATAATATGATATGGTAAATTTTCTACTATTTTTCTCTCCTGTCAATTATAGTTAAATCATAACTTTCATTTTGCTAACAGCAAAATATAACATAAAGTTAACACTTTTTATTATATGCCATCTTTTCCTTTCTCCTCTTATTTAGACGATGATTGCATTTGACATGGATGGTAAAGTAAGAAAACCTAAGTTTGAACTGGATAGTGAACAAGTTCGATATGAGCACAGATTTGCTCCATTCAACAGTGTTATCACACCACCCCCAGTACACTATTTGCAGTTCAAAGTGAGTAATTTTAAATGTGGTACCACTAATTTAAAAAAAAAAAAAAAATCGTGTCCTACCTGTTTTAGACACTGTGGACAGTAAAAAGAGCCCTTAATGCCTCAAAGTTCATATTAAGGTATAAATCAAAATGGCAAGGACTTCTGGCTTTAGTTGTATCTTGGTATATTGTGGGAAAATATATTGCTTTGAATTCCTACTCAAATTAGGCTCTTCAGATGTTTAAAAGTTGGGCTGCTATGGCAGTTTGAGATGCTTGGGTTGGCTTGCATGAAAATAAAGTCTGTTGAAAGTCTACTGACAAACTTTTTGGTTGTGGTTATGTAGCAGAATGTTTTTACCACTGCAGCACACAAACAGGAAAATGAAACAAACATAAAAATAATGTTGAGTGTTAAATCCCAGAAGTGTTTGTTGAAAGGGATCTGTGGAGGTTTGTCTCAGCCAGTTTCCTCTTTGAAATAGCATTGTTAATGAGGTCAGCTATGGCTTTGTCAAGCCGTGTCTGAAAACCTCCAAGGATAGAGGTTCTCCAATCTCTTTGGATAACCTGATGTAGTTACCTTTTTTTTTTTTTTTTTTTTTTTTTAATCCAGTTACTTCATACTCTTTGGATAACCTGATTCAGTGCTGCACCATTTTCCTTTCCTTCTGATGTCCAATCTGAATCTCCCAAAACCACAGTTGGTGCCTGTTCCCCCTTTCCTATATTGTCTGCCATTACCAAAAAGTGTTTGTCTTTTGACAGATTTGTAACTGCCGTTCAAGTAGTTGTAGGCTACTATTAGATTACCCATTAGCACCCTTCTTGTCAAACTGAACATGTCCAGGTCCATTAACCTCTCCTTGTGAGTCATGTGAACTAGGCTTCTAGCCATCTCTGTAGCTCTGTAGTTTCTCAGCATACTTCTTGAAATGGTGGCCCAGCACTGGATGCAATTTATCAGGTGTTACAGCACAAGAATTGGTCGAGAACAGGGATAACTTCCTCAATCTGCTGACCATACTCCTGCTAATGTAGTCCCATGTGAGTCTGCCTTATTTGTAATAAGAGCACTCTGTTGGCTTGTTATTCAACTTGTTGTTCACCATAACCCTACTACTCAGCCAATCAGTTATGAGCCTCTACTGATACATGGGATTGTTCTAGCTCAGAAATGTGGACATTGTGTTCTGGTGCAGAAGTGTGGACATTTCCTTGTTTAACTTAGTCAGATTTCTGGTGGCCAGTCTTTGAGATTCTGAGGGTCAGAATCTGAGAATCTGAGGGTCAGAGGGTTTTGTAGCATCAAAATTACATAAAATGAAGTTTTGAAAAATGTCAGTATACTGCTTATTATGAATGTGCCTTGAGTTGATTACCTATCATCATTTTTTTTTTTTTCATTCTCTGTTCTTCCCTATAGTTTCACTCCTTATTGTATGGCATTATTAAAGCAAATGAATGGCAAGTTGTTCAAAACAGTGATCATTTTAACCACAGTATCAGATGTTCACTGCATTTTGTGGAGTTATAAAATAATCATTAAACAGTGTGTTGTAGTTGGATATTTTCCATTTTCAATAAATGTTTCTAACTTCACTACTTATTTTTAAAATATTACAGTATTTAGTTGACATAACCTTTTTCTTGAATACAGTAATTTGTTTTAGATTAAGGTGATAAAAATATAATTTGTTGGCAATTGATTTTAATATGTATCTATTTATTTCTGTAACATGCTAGGAAATGTCTGATTTAAATAAGTACAGTCCCCCTCCTCAGTCATCAGATCTCTACATGGCAGCTAGCAAACACTTCCAGCAAGCTAAAATGATTCTTGAGAATATTCCTAATCCAGACCATGAGGTAAGACTGAAATACTGGAAAAAGAAGTAGATGCTAATAATGGAATAAGTGTATTTGTTTTCAACTGGATCTAGTTAAAGAACGACTTATTTAGATGTCCACATTATTCTCTAAATAATTTAAGCTTTTATACAACTGGCAAGTTAGTATACAAAGCTACAATACAAATAGACATTGAAGCCTGATTTTATTCTGTTTAGTTTGAAGTATAAAGTCCAAACTTTTGATTTGTGCTGTATCTAAAAAAGCTTGGGGACTGATGAGTTAAGTGTTGGCAACACCTGCAGTTCAGCCACCAGCTTCCAGTCTGCAAACCAAAAGCCCCATCATTCTTTTCAGTGGTGAGGGGAGAGTTGGGTGCCTTAAAAAGGTAATTTGACAAATCTGCATGTTGAGGAGAAGCCACCTTGATGGGCTTGAGATCCAAAGTGCCTTAAATGTAGTTTGTCAAAAAGCTGAGCAAAGCTGAGTGATTCAAGTAAGGTGGGGACAGAGGAGGGTGATGGCAGCTTAAACAGTGGGGGGTTTGATAACCAAATCTGGGTTGTGCTCACCTCTCCTTGCTGCATATCTTAATCATTAGATAGCAACTTAGTTCCATCTTGAATGGACCTTCTGGATCCATTCTGCAGTTTTACGTCTTTACAGAAAGGGCTATAATTTCAACAAGAGGGTGACCCATCCCACTTAGGAGAACATGTGAATTACCAGGTTACACATATGAGAGGAGAAAAATGTCATCAGGCTGAAAAGGGCATTTGAATCTGGCACTTTTTTCCTGGAACAGTTTTCTCAGCACTTAGGCTTTAAATGTGGATAGAAATTTCTCCTTTGTTCATATTTTAAGAAAAAGCATCTGTGACTGTATTTTGGAGCAGGGAGGAGAACACTGATTCTGTCATGTATGAGCAGGTTAAGAAAAGTTACAGGATTAGAAATTCCTACCTCTTCTTTGGATCTCAGTGGTACTTAAGCAAGAGCTAGCTAGCTGAGGCTAACAGGGTAGTTGGAGGTAGGTCAAGTGTGTCCAGAGCACTTTCAAGCAAAAAGCCATCTGTTTGGTAATTGAGTTGCCCCTTCTCGTAGGGTTTGGATTACAGTCTTGAATGTAGATGCCTAAATCTTTATTCGGACGAGTGCCTCAGAACCTGCCATAGTTTAACATTCTTTGAACATAAGCATGGAAAACAATGGTTTCTACGTCTGTTGAATAAGAAGTGACTATTAAAATGAATATCCCATTTATTCATTATTCCAACTGATATACTTGAAAGTAATCCAAAATGCCTTGGCGTCTGTTAAAATAAACTGATGCTGAAAGAAGACTGCGTTCTTAGCATAGGTAAACATCTGAGTATTATCCTCAAAATAATTTTGAGATCATATGTTTTCCCTTGAAACTTTATTGCTGTTTTCTGTTTAGGTCAATCGAATTCTAAAAGTTGCTAAACCCAATATTGTGGTCATGAAGCTGTTGGCAGGAGGTCATAAAAAAGACTCTAAGGTAAGAAAATGCTAGTTGAATTGGATGTAAAATATAGTAGTATATACAATGTTACCACAAAACTCCTATAGCTGAATTAGCAGATTCAGATCATAATTATTCCAGCTCTTAAAAGAATTGAGGAAGTGACCGAATCCGTTTTTTCCTATATGCACTTTTTTTAAATGTAGATCTTAGGAATTGGAAATAATAATCTGTTTCAGTTTTTAAATAGAGGAAACTCCTCCTCCTCCTTAAGTGTCTTGGAAAGAAAATTGGAAAGTGTTTGCAGGATGGCATGTACAAACATGGGTAGGTTTCAAGAGCTGGGAGGAGGGAAGTACTCGGTAGCAGTGTATCAGCAGCTTGTTGTAAACCTAACAGGGAGAACAGTGGCCTTGAGGATCTGCAGCTGCCACATGGGTCAGGGGGAGGAGAGGGGTTGCAGACCTCCAGCCTGAGACAGGCAGGGAGGAAGGAAGGAGCACCTTGAATTAAGACAGCACACTAGCACTCTTAAACTTTTTGCCCATCACTAGTGAAGAACTATGTGCAAATACAGACCTGGGTTGGAATATTTTTGGACATGATTTAAAGAACTGGGATTACTTTCTTTTAATCTCTTAACCTTTAAATGTTTTTATCTGTAATATATGTCCCAGTTGGAGTATTAAATTCAGTAGTACCTCAGTGTAATGTTTTAAAACTCTTCCTTCTAGGTTCCTCCAGAATTTGACTTCTCCCCTCACAAATATTTTCCAGTTGTGAAGCTTGTTTGAAAGACAAGATTATTGTTAGGATATGTGAACCATAATCTGTACATCAGATACCAGCTGTGGGATGGAATATATAGTACTGTACTCAGACTAAAAGGGATCTCTGGGATAAAAGTACTGTTGTATGGAATATCTCTAGTCTGCCTTCTTTACATGATCTGAATGACAACTGCTATTTTAAAGTGGTTTGTATAATGTTCTACGGGTGAAATTGATTTTAATCAACTGCATTGTTGAAGAATGTTGTACCTTATTCAATTTTATTACAGATTTAATCATAAATCATTTTTATGAAGTCTGACTGAAAATGGTGTTTAAAATGCAGTAGAGCCTTATGTCTTACAGACAGATGAGTTGGTGAAATTCTGCTTTGAACAAAGACACTTGGAAAAAGTCCAAGTTTCCACTTTCTTTTTTCCTTCCCTTAAATTGCATCAAACTTGCTCATTTTGCAAGCAGAAAGGCTTTTTTTTTTCTTTGGCAAGTCTGCCAAGCTAATACAATCTTTATAGAAATTAAGGCCAAATGAAAACTAGATGGTTTCATTTAGCTCCTATTGCACTTAATTCAATGATTTTGTTTTATGGAAATCAATTGTCTTGAATGGAGATAAATCCTTGAGGACAGCAAGAAATAGAGGATCAGTTGTAGCTTGTCCCTTTGTCTTAATTCTGCATGGTACTGGACAATCTGCACAGCTAACACTAGAATAGGCCTCAGCAACACAGGAATGCAAAACTCTAGGAATGTATTTATTTTAACTACGCTGCAACTTTATTTTAATCCTGGTATACCTTTCTCATTAGCACTTCCTCCTTTGCAGCTGGTTGCATTTCTCAGCTGTTGCATGACCATCAGTCTCTTCATCTGGCTGTGCTACTGCAGTTGGGATCCCACCACCTGCTTTTCTGCAACTGTAGAAGTACCAAATAGGGGGAGCCTAATCCTACCCTTTCCTTCAGTGAAGATGGTTCTTCTTCCTGTCCTTCCAGATCTGAAATAACATAGGGTAGGCTCTTGTGTTGAGCAGTTTGCTACCGCAAGAGGTCAAAATAATATTAAAAACCTGACATGCTCCTTGATGAACAATACTGTCTAGTCTTGCCTGGGACCTTAAACTAAGGTCTCCAGGTCTGACTCTGTTGAAAGGGACAACTCTTTATTTCAGTGCAGAATGGCTTCCTTCACAGTGATAAGCTTGTAACTCCCTCTTGATCATGCAGGACAGTTGTTCATGTTTCTCTTAACATGTATTTGCAGCATGGAGCAATACCACTTTAACTTCATCACCTAAGCAGCAGCACTGCTAAAGCAGGAAAGCAATGAAGAAACCCTGAAGTGGAACACCCAACTTGACTGGCAACACCTTGCAGCTTCTCAGAATAAGCAGTAGCACTGCCTGCAAGATGTGCTTTTTCTCCTTTCTCTGCTAGGAGGTTACATAGCATTTTATATGTTTGCTTATCATCTTGATTCATATGCTTGAATGCACTTATCATTGCCATAGGAATAAAAATGCTGGAAAATATAGTTGAAAAGATGGTGAACTGGCAGTAGTGCAGGTCACTGAGAATTCATCTACCTTACCATCCATCTTCTCATGAGCTATCATAATTTTTCCTCTCTTCAGAATCTTGAACTACATGCCAGTGGCTCAAGGACAGCTGTCTGTATTTCTCCAAATGAAAGAGCAAGTGATAGAAAAACTGAATTTCACATCATACTGCATTTAGAGAACTAAAAACCAAAGTGCTCATCTTTCCCATTTTGATTAACAGTGAAAGTAGGTCAACTGTACAAAACAAGGTAATACACAGTAGAGAAGATTATTTTTATTTTAAAATGCTTATCTAAAATGGATTAGGATTTGTTTTTTAAAAAGTGTTAATTTAATCCCAAAATGATTACAGTCAAGAAGCTTTCCCTCCCTCATGCCAGTAAAAACTTTAGTGATAGACAACATTATGTAAACCACAGCTCCAAGTGAATCTCCTGTTTTGTTCAACTAAAAGTCCTTTAATTTTAAAATTCTATATAGTAGAGAAAGAGGCCCCTTGTCTACTAAAATTCTATCACTGAGATTAAATTCCTGTAGCACTTGAAGCCACTGAAAACAAGATTGTATTCTGTTATGCTTTTGAACATTGCTTTTACATAGGCTTTCAGACACCTAGTGTCAAGAGGTAAAACAACTGTGCTTTGTACAAGGGGGTCTTGGTTATGGAGAGGACACCACCTAACTGGCTAGAAAGATCCCAGTAAGGTTTGGATACTGTACAGAAGTATAGCCAACAAAATTTGTTTTAAAAGAAATCTATGGTAATGTATTAATTACCTTAAGGATTTTTTTTTCCCCAAGATTTTACCAGTTTAGAGTTCAGGCCCATTCATTCAACTTGAATAGTGTTTCACTGTACACTTTGTTCTGTTAGAATGTATATGCTTTAACAATCACTATTAAATTTCAGATTTATTTTACCTCAGTTAATAGTATAGATTAAGTCCTAAGTTAATGCCCATTTTACGCTGAATCTGTGTAAACGTTTTGATGTTAAGATGTACCTTGGTTTGCAGAAAATAATTTAAAAGAAAAAAAATTAGCAAAACAAACATCTCATCTTTCTCATCACTTGTCTTTTTTAGAAGAGATGCTCATATCCCTTCCTTAAAAATATGTTTTTCCTGCTTTGTCGTCTGTAGTTTCCTAGCGCAGTTATATCTGGCTTAAAAAGTCAAAAACACAGTAACCAAGATGAACTCAGTAATGGAGGTCAGTGGTTTTCTTAGACCAATTAATTAACGTTAAACATGGCAGTCTGTCAGCGATGAACTGTCTGTGAATTTAGGCATAATAGGTAATGTTTAACTTGAGCCCTATTTTTTACTCTATTACAACTACTACTCTTTTTATATACAAGAGAACCAATCCTCTACTTGTGCACTTAGCCATCTTAAGGTACAGGAGTTGTAAACTAGTACACTAGAAGAATGACACACAGTGATGCATAAATCATCATAAAGCACATTAGAAGAAAGCCATGACAAAGTGATGTTTCTTAAGTGAAATTTTTGGTCGGGAAGTTAGTTAGTCGTGTCTTCTCTCATGCCGTCTTATGTAGGTTGGTTCATTCTCACAAAGATGGTTCTAAACACAAGTGTCTGTCTGAAGAACAGACACAAACACAGTATTTAAAACAGCTGGCTACACAAAATGCAGTTAAGACATGGTTTCTTTTTGCACTGTAACCTGCCAGACTATGGCATGTGTACTGCTGTCAGCAGGACCAAGTATCAGGAGCCAACTCACCACAGTCTCTGCACTGAGGGTTTACAGGTGAACTCTGACACAAACTAAGAGCAACTGAGAAACAGTGGGAATAAACTTGATCCCACAGAAACTCTCTTAGAAGGATTTAACGTAGGAACAGACCACAGTGCTTTGAAAATCCTTATTTGTAGCAGATGCCTGACTGAAGGCAAGCAGTTGGGGTTCCTAAGCATGTCTTAGTGGTAGTTGAGAGTATTTCCAGTTTATCCCAGGTAAACTAGTTTCTAGTTTACATTCAACAAGTTTCAAAAAAGAGAAAGACTACAAACCATCAGCAACATGATACATCATTGTGCATAACACAGCACTTCACAACAGCTGCAGCTTCCCCTGTGGGTGACATTGAAGTGTCTGTTAAATGCACAGTCTGTTTTACCTTCTTCAAGAGTCCAACAGTTTATTTGCTTCAAACAGCTATTTGCCTTTCTACTTTTTAGCAGAAGATACTGGCTGGGTGGAATAAAAGGTAGATATAGCACACCCTTTCAGAAGGCATCTCTCATCAAAAATTCAGGAGTCAATTTGACAGAATTTTTACACTCTGAAGTTGTGCAAGTTAGTGATAACCAAGGAGTCCAACACTGCTTTCAAAAAAACTTTCCTGTAGAGCTAGGCTAATCTCTTAGTGAAGAAGATACTGTTATCAGAATTTTTTCTTAATACCTAAAAGCTATGAAATCAACCAGGACAATGATTCAGTCTTGGTACAGATCTCATAAGCTAACAGATTTAGTCTATGAGACCCAAGAAACTATCTGTCTACAGTGCAGTATAAAAGGTTCCAGAACCTTTTATAATTCAATTTCCTTCTTCACATGTTTTGTCAAGGTAAGTTAGCCTAAGCTCCTCTTAAAGCTAGGTTGGGGATCTCTCTACTGCACTGATCAGGGGAGAGATGCATCCTTAGCAGAGGACTCTTTCCCACCAAATTGTTATCGTAGTATGATTGTACAAGGTAGTTGATTTCAAAGTTACTACAGTTATTGCTAGCTAGTTTCAGTTTTATAATCAGGAGGAAGGAAAGAGTCATTACAGAGGTCAGGCTGCTTTGAAACAAACCTCCAGAGATTTAAGATAACATTTTCACCACTGAAACAGTACTAAAACTTCACAACAAAAAACTACTTCATTTGGGTCCTTGTTAAAGCCTTGAGAAGATAACTGAAACTCATATCCCTTGGCTGTCATCATTGCTGCATTTATACGAAGAGGTGACTAAGTCATCATGAACCTCCCTTGTTCACAACCTCTGTCGTTCTTCTACTTGATCAAATAAGTGGTTCTTCACATTATCTTCATGGTTTTGAACTAATTAGGGAAAAAGAAAGAAGTACATAAATCTCTTTAAGAGCTAAAAGTGACAGTTCTTCATCCAGAAAACAGAATCTAGAACACAGCAAGAGCAATTCTGAGGGCTGTTAGTACTGAACAGTACTAAGAGTAAAGCTACAGATACCCTACACTACCACCACATGTTAAAAGTAATTTCAGTGATGCTACAGACAAAATCAGTCACACCATTAAAACTGAGGAAAGCTCACAGAAATTAGCCAGCTGCATCTGCTACAGGAGACAATTTAAAATAACATCTTAATTTTTAGCATGTGGCACTTGAGGTAAAACTATTAGGTTTTTTTTTTTTCCTTTTACCATGCAAGTTATTTTCAATTCCTGCAAGCGCTGCTTGCTTGTCCGTTTCAGATTCAGCTTCATTCTCATCTAAATTGTAGTCAACGCCTTTGTCCTGGTTCAGTGCTTCATGTCCCTGTTTGTCTGGAAAAACATTTAAATTAATTAGTTTTATGCTACACCATAACACCATCTGCACAAGAAACAGTTCCTATAACAATTTACCACAGAATTTATTTTGCAGTTGAATGAACTGCTGCTTAAAGATTGGATTTTCATATTATTTCTCCTTTTGAGCTATTAAATTTCAGAACAGTTTTTGCTGTAAATCTTGTGTAAAGAGTTAGATAACAGAGGCAATCTTCTGCGATTTGAAAAGTGTAATAAGAGTCAGTCAGCTCTCAGGACAAAAAGACATTAAACAACTACAGAATATATTACATGACAGCCTAAGAGTAAAAACTGAAGCAGATATTGAATACTTGACCACAGTGTTCCTTTTAAATGTACTAGCTCCATGGGTAAGAGAGATCTCAGATTCCCCACTTCTTGTTTTAGTTTATCCATCAAGTAGAAAGCTGTGACAATAGCTTAAGAAGAGTATTTTAGGATGTGTCAACTTGAAAAATGTTTTTCTATAAAGGAGATTTCCTTTACCCAGTCATTACTCATCCCACCGATATAGATTCATCTCAAACAATTTTTATTGACTACTTTCTTTAGATTCCTTTATGGAGAGCGCAAAAGTAAATGGAAATTTTCCTTCTGCTCCCCAGCCTCCCATCCTTATTTTATAGTTAACCAGCCAGAAAAAACTATAATAGCACCAAGGGTGAGCATACCCTAGTTTAGTTGAGAGACATGAGTCTCTGGTTCTCAAGGAGAAAGAAAAGTTGAACCCCTAATTAGCAAGTGGCTTAAACATGGGCTTGAAAACATTTAGTCTTATATATTGTCCATGTTCAGATCACCATTTCAAATAGATTTTTACAGCAGTAGACCTAAAGGTCTCAAGCTTCAAAAGAAACTTTAATTGAAAGAGAGAGGATCCTCAGAGAATACAAAAGAAATCTCTCTTTACCTTGCTGCCATCTGAAACCAGCAATGTTTCAGGAATTCTAGGAATTCTAAATTGTAGGAATTTATGTGTAGCTGAGAAAAAGGTTGTGTTGCCATATTCAAGTACAGAACAGTTTACTTCCTCTCCAAATATATAAAAAAGTCTCAATTTAGACTGGAAAATTAGCTGATGTCCTGTTATTTCTAAAACTCTGTCTCCTGGGCTTATCAAACCCATACTTCTTGCTTCAAGATCTATCCTATATATTGTATTCCAAAAATGCTATACTATCCATCAAGTTTATCAAGAAGATTATCAAGAAGATTGACTGTAATAAGGCTATGCAGTAAGTATTTTTTGAACAATGAACCTGAAGAACATCCTGCTAATCTTTTAGCTCACAGAAACTTGGATAGTAGAATTTTTTCCTGTAACGCTGCATGATTTTGCACCAAATTCTTCTGTTATTTCAGCTAAAACAGGAGCAGTTTAGATAGCTATGTAGTCAAATATCTTTGGAGAACAGTTTGCTCTGGCCAGCATCTCTTTGAGGCAGCTGCAAGAATACTACTTCAGCAATGCAAATGAGATTACTTATCCCTGCTAAATTATCAACTGTATTAACATCATTACTCATGATAATATGAAAGCATTCACTAGATTAAAAAGCACAGTGTTCCCTTTGGGCATCAGTCCCTTCTCTGACTGCCACAAGGCTTCCCTTTGCCCTCTCTGGTCCATTGACTCAACTTGGAATTATGCTAGGAAGGGTGAAAGGTGTCTCCATTCAAAAGAGCTGGTAGCAAGGTACTTGGGATACTCTATCAGAAGATACAAGATACAGGCTTGAACAACCTAAGGAAAACTGAACCTGCATGAATGCTGCAAACTTCTCCAACTGTGGAAGAAAACATCACACTCTTCTGTGAAAGAGTAGCTGATACTCTGGTTTTAGGAGCATGCAGAATGATGCTAGACGGGTGTCTAGATTCTGCTCAGGCTTAGGCATGACATCAATACTCTGCTGCTCAGCGTTGTGAAGACAGGCAGTTTGGGGGCACACTTGCTGGAGGCCAAAAACTGGCACCTTTGCTTGGAACCTCTGATCTGCAGCAGTCTTCCAGGCTCATGATAATAGTCTTCAGATACCTGAAGTCTTTTGTAGAGTTGGCCCTTTTTTCCTCTTGGTAGTATATTTTGAAACAGGAGTAGTTAACATTGATACATCATCACTATAAAAAGACTATCTGCAAAACATTAGTATGCAGTATTTCTCTACCCATTAATGCTTCTGATGGTTAATGTCTCATTACGTTCATTTTCAAATGCATAAACCATATTCTTATAAAGCCTTGATACCAAAAGGTTTCAGAGGCTGATTTTCCCCAAGTGCCCTGCACAGTCAATAGAGAGACAGAGGAAGGCAGCTATGGTGATGCAGAACAAGACCCCAAGCTTAGAGCTCCGCAGTGCACAAACAGAAGCTTCCATCTTCACCCACTGACTGTCAAAGAGTGCTAGGGATTGACTAACCTTTTATATTTCATGCTATCCTTTATGAAAGCTCATACTACATCTGACCAGCTGGTATATTGTCTCAGAAATCCTGCCCTATTCTACACTTCAATCTCTCTGCCAACTTTAAGAACATGTAATGTGCTACCAACCATCCTTTCCAGGGTGTGGGTCATCCTGCCGAGCATCGTAATTTAAGAGCTGCTCCCGCTCCACCTCCTCATTGGCAGCCTGCTCTGCTGCTGGCTCTACAGCCTCTCGCCCAGCTACATGTTTTGCATCTTCATACAGATTCAGTCCTTTCTCTGGCTCAGGCAGCATCTCCTTAGGGCCTGCGGAAACCTTGAGTGAATCCTGGGGGGTTTTTGGTTCACTAAAAAGCCTCTCTTCCTCTGCTTTAGGCTCCTGTTTTCTGATGGCAACAAGGTCATTTCTTCTTTCTGTAAACAATAAAAATCACTCTGAGTACAAAACATAATGCCTTTTAGTGGCAGCAAAAGTTAGAAACCTTAAATAAATACTGCTTTATCTTTCTCATTCAATACCTATTTCTCCTCTGAAGGAACATCTTTCAACCACATCAATTCCAAAGAGAAAGAGACAGTAGTAGTCCCCTGTTTTCACACTAGAGACAGCTGCAGAATGAGATTTGTGAAGTCGACTGTGGTTTTGTTCAATATTAACAAATTCACACTTCTACCTACTTAAAATTTTGATACATACAGTTAATAAATTGGGCAAGTGAAGTAGAACCATTTAAATACAAAACTGTGATGTTCTGTGTAAGTATCTGCTATCACAGCATTAGAGGTATGCAAAAAGAGGTTTCTGTATGTGTTGCATTTCATTATTAACAATAAAACTGATTTGGTATTCAGAAATAGTTTAGAACAAAGCAGTCACATGGGCAGTTTTGCAAGTAAAACAAAGCTGTTTTTATTTTTAAATATGGAGGTGCAGTGCAGGAAGGCTATTGCTTTCAGCAGCCATCACCAAATCTTTTTTCCTGTGTATCTGTATTTTTGACTAAATAACATCAGGATACATTTTGCCTGAAGAAACTGTACAGAGATGTTGTCTTGAATAGTTAGTTTTCTAAAATGAGAGCTGCAGTACTTCCAAGATTGTATTTTAAGACAGCACATTAGAATAATTAAAGAGGAAACTGAATTTCTAACATGCACAGCACTATGCAAGACTGAGGCAGTAGTAGCCACCCATTCAAATTAATAGTTTCTCAGAGTTGAATGCCAAAAGCAACCATTAAGTGATCTAATCTGATTTCCTGCATATCATTTCCCTTACTTACATTTTACCCAGTGAAAACATATTAAGGGCAGGAACGTGTGTTTGCTTGAAGTCTTAACTTTCAGTTATCCCTTATGGATGGGTGGGGCGCTAGGTGTGTCAGACTTAATAAACAAGCAAATTTTAAAGGTTCTTAAAAATCTTTGCTTCCAAAAGCAGGACATTTTCTCCATAGCAAATCAGGGATATGACTACACACTTGTAAATATTTTTCTTTTCTTTTCCTTTACATGCAATGTACGTCAGTTACAACACATGAACCAGTAGCAATGCTGGTAATAAAAATGCTTGAACAGATAATTAATTGTATCTCTCCATAGTGCAGGGAAAATTGATTATGATTCAGTCTAGTAGTGTAACTTTTTCCATTTTAATCTTGTATATAATTTTTTTTAAAGAATGTTCCATTAAATTTCAAGCCCTATTACCCAAGTTGCTTATTAGGATGTCAGTGATTTCTGTCTCACCTTTAGCCTGAGGAGAGTCTGTCCTTTTTGCTGTAGGTACTGCTCTGGGTTCATCTTCATCAGCTTTCTGCTGTTCCAGGCCAGCCTGCTGGAACTCCTCTTGCTTAAAGGCAGGCAGTTGAACATTAACCTATAAAGTGAATGCACACAGACAGGCATTGGTCTAAACACAGAGGATTTGGTAATGAAAGTTATATCAAAATTCAATAGCAAAAAAGTGTAAACACACTCAGAAATATTTTAACTGAACTCTTTATTGGTGATGGAAGTAGCATACAATCTTGAGCATGCAATGATGTTACTAGTGTATTACAGACATCACGAGAATTTAACACTCTTTCTCTAATACCTTTCCATCTAACTGCAGCTAAGTGTGAGGTTATTGTTCTTGGTCAATGTTTCACAGGAACACAACAAACAACTAAGGGTCACAAAATTGTAGTAGTGCACACTTCTCCAGTGTTGCCCTGTTCACATGTCAGGACTAGCAGTGCAATTAAAACTGATGGCATTGACTAGCACAGCAACATTACAGACTCATAGACTCTGCTGTGGGCACACAGTTTGTTATTTTCTGTGTTAAATATGAGTGTTACAAATATCCTTATTTACTTGAGCTTTGGAAAACACAAGGAATAATATGATAGCAATATTATTTGAAGGAATGGGGTGGGGGGAAGAGAGAGCAAGAGAGAAATTCATCTAATAGGACAGAGCAGAGGCATCAGACAGCCTCTTGTCAAAAGTTTAATCTAAGATCTTATCCAAGACATTAAACATAGATGATACATAGGGCTAAATGTTTTCAAACGTAAGTTTTATCTGTAACATAGTTTGAGATAAAGAGAAGCTGACTATCTTCCTATGCAAGATAGTTCCTGGTCTATTAACTCAGCATAGCAAAATATTTCTTAACAGCACATGGTTACCTTTTTGACTCATATCAATCAATCTACAGAGACAGATAAACTGAGTTTGGACATAATCAGGCTTCAGTTAATCAAGGGTGCACAGAACTGGACTAAAACTATGTTGAATGCAGGCTTAAGAGAAGAAAAAATTTAAATCAACCAACTAGACAACAATATCCTTTTAACATGATGGAGCTCACTTAAGAATTTAAGCACTAGTACTAGACTGCTCTCAGAGCCTGACACATCTGACCTCCTTAAAGATTAATGGCTAAGATGTACACTAGCTTGAAGCTCTTCCAGTTCAGCAATTAAAATTTTATGTGTAACTCTTACTCATATTAGTATTTAATTGGCCGAGAGCTATGCCAATTCAGTTTGCACAAACACAGAACATGAAATTGTGCCTGGAGCCTGTGTTGCTCTATACCAGCTTCAGCTCAAAAACCAGACTGTAATGAAAATGCTTATACTATGTATTTTTTACAATAGATGTGGAGAGAGGACAAGTATACAGGTATTTAGAAATGTAAACATTTTTACACCTGATACTATATCAATGAATAGGAAACCTTATGGTATGAAAAGCTTTTTGTTGACCTTATGATGTTTAATATGATTGTTGATAAACTGTAGCTGCCTATTGTTCTTAAGAAGGTCAATAGAACACAGGGCTGAGAACTGTTCACCTGGCCATTTGCAAACATGTCTGTGGAAAGAAATGATTAAATAATCAAGAAACTAAAGCTGTAGAGGATTTGTAGGACGTTTACTTGTTTACATTTTGAAAATGTTTAAACTTGGCCAAACCCAGGCAGAACTAAAGACCTTGTTGGGTGAACACCATCCAGTTCAACATCAACAGATAATCTAACATTAACTCTTATGAAAGCTGGGGAATAGGAATGCTTATATATTACCTATGCTAGGAATGTTTATATATTACCACAAAATATTTGGTTAATTTTTCACAATCTCCCTGCAGTCATTAATACATAAAAATGCTACATTTAAAGAAGCATCTTTGTTATAAATAGTTCAGTCTCTTGAAGTCACTCTCTGCAGTAGAAATCAGAGAAAGAACATAGACTATTTCTCACTTTAAGCTGGGGCATGAATTCCTCTGTAAAAATACTGATCCTGCACTTAATAGCAAGAAACCACTCCTTAAAGAAACACGCAAGAACACTTAACTTACATTATCTTAAATGTCTAACTTGGCAATTTTTAACAAGTGTCAAACTAGCAGTGCGTATGCTGACAATTTTTTACATTGAAGTGGTTTGTCTTCTGGATAAAAGAGATAATTATTGGAACATTGTGTACTCCTCAACTGAAGGGTATACATTGCTCCACAAAAGAGAGCTGTGAGAATAAGCTGTGCATTTATTAACCAATCATCTCTCCATTTTCTTTCTCAGATTTATTTTAATTCTGATTTTTCCGTTACATAAGTATTTACATCTTGCAAACTCAACATGAAAACAAAAATCGCAGGAGCCCAGCTACTGTGATCTGTGAAAACAGGAATTATTCCAGCTAAAAACACTGGCTTATAGATTTCTAGACGGTCACCTTGCACTAATGATAAATAACTCAGCCTTTATACAAGCCAAAGTTGCAAGCCTTGTGTGAACAGAGAAGTGAGAAAGTTACCACTTGACATAAGAAACACTGTCCTGAATACTGGGGAACACAACCAGACAGCATTTATTTAGGCTGCAGCTATATTACTGGTTATCTCATCTGGGACCATCCTATAGCTTGGACAGGGCAGATTATCCTTTTAAATTGCTGCCTACTTTGAGCCAGGATTTTCTCCAACTCTGGAACTTGCTGAAAGAGGCTAAAAACATGCTGTAGAGGAGCTTAAGCCAAACTCCCCAGTTTCCTTCTGGGATGACTTCCCCCTCCAAACTGAAATTGGTCACA
Organism: Apteryx mantelli; assembly: GCF_036417845.1. Classification (NCBI taxonomy): domain Eukaryota; kingdom Metazoa; phylum Chordata; class Aves; order Apterygiformes; family Apterygidae; genus Apteryx; species Apteryx mantelli. The sequence continues at coordinate 32,028,908 of NC_090020.1, forward strand.
AGGGAAATGAAACCCATGTTGGTACAGTACAAGTAACTTTAACAAATACCTGCCTGAAAGCAACACTAGAAGTTAAGTTGAACTCCTCTTTAGGATGCCCTACCCCAGGTCAACTTTCCAGATGGTCAGCATTTTCCTTCTTGACATCAATCAAGATACTTTTGTTGAACAGGGTTTCCCTAGTCACCTCCAAAAGATGGACTTTTTATTTCCTAATTTATCTGACGGTGTCATTAAAAAATTAGAGTTGGACAACAAGAGCTTTCACTTCTTTTTGAAACAGTAAATGACTAGTGGTTCCTGTCCATCATGCTTCATTCATTTTGCAGCTGTCTCAGACAACGAAGATCTCACAGCTGCACGCTCTAATAATGATATATGGTATTTCAGACTAGCCTTGGTTCTCCCACTTCAGCAGTCCCTCTTCCACCATTTTACAGAAAGGATTTGTAGGAGGAGAACAGAATAGACACAGACTGGAACAAAGAAGGGAACCATTATCTGAACCTGGAGGGATCTTGTGCAGATGATACTTCAGCCACTTTTATCCCCACCTTTTTCCAGCTATTTGCAAAACCAACTTCAGCTCTAGTTCCTTTACCATTTCCATTTATGAAGTCATCAAATTGTTTCTTCTATTAGCATTTTCCTAACTAAAGAGTAAAGGGCATATACTATCAGAAAACACACGTGCCTTTGCAATGACAGCTGGCCACCCACGTATGGGGGAAAGGCCCAGTGGTGAACACATATATAACTTCTGTCACAGCTGCACATAGTCCTGAAGACACAACAGTTTGGTACATTTACATAAATTAATTGACTTCTGCACAGAGGCTTCACTGCATGTGCCCAGTACCATCAGCAGCAAGCATAACCTATCCCTGCTCTAATCCCACTTCACTGAAGAAATATCAATAATTAACATGCCAAGACAACAGGATGATCTGAAGTTTCTTTTTCTTGAGGATTTTTTCTCCTCCCACACACCGCAGGAAGAAAGAGTGGGCTGGCATGTAGCCACCACATTTGGCAAGCCTGCCCTATTTTAGTGAGCCTTCTCATGTTATGTACAGCAACGCCTTTTGCAGTTCAACTCAGCATGTCCAAAAACGACAAGGTAAGATGTTTGACCTTCCCCTCACTCCCACCGTACAAGCTTGAAATTGGTATTTCTGTGAAAACTCTTAACTGATGAACCTTTAAGTGCCTAGTGAAGACCTATGGACTATAGTGTCATACTCGAGCCTTGCTGCTACTCTGAAGTGATTCATACTAAATTTATCCTCATCTTTAACATGCACTTGTAAATACAAAGTGACTAACTCATTTAACAAAGTCAAAATGAGCTGTGGACCAAAGTTCAGAGATGTAACTACACCTGACCAGACTCTTCACCACTCCCAGCACCACCTCTCAAATTCTGTCCATCTCTCAGAGTCAGAGTAATTTGGAGAATAGTCAGTCTTTCTGCCTGGTTATTACCTTCATATCATTCAACTTCACATAAATCAGAAACATTCAACAAATGCGAAAAAGCTCTACAAAACTTTGCAAGATGGGCTGATGTTAGCTGAGGATGAAAGGAAGGAGAGCCCCTTGAGAATTACACAGAAAAAGATTTTTAGGAAGTTATCCACACCTTACCTGGAGAGTCTTGCTGGAGTCTTCTGAGAAGTCTTTGTTTTCTTTGATCTTTGGTACATAACTGCCTTTTTTTGTAAGCTCATTTATACTTTCTTCACATTGTTCTTTTAATTCTTTCATCTGGTTGATGCATTGTGACCTGGAGGAAACATTAAAAAGTTAGCAATTGTAACTTTTATCCGCATCTGTAATAAAGAGAAACACTTTTCTAAAAAGTTTCCATAAACTGGTTTATTCCTTTCCTGCACTTAAGCTTGAAAAGATACTAGAGAAACCGGGGGTGTTAACCTAAATCCTAAGGACAAACCTAATATGCAGGTGGTCCAACTTCCACTGGAAAAAAATTAATTTAAAGTGCTTTTGTGAGACCAGTTCAACAAGCTATGTAAGTTTTCTTGCCTTGTATTAACCAGTTCATTTAAGTAAAGTTGAAAATCAGTTTTGATCCTTGAAATATTTCTGGTATGAGAACAGAAATATGGATTTTGATTTTAGATAGGAAGAGAAAATAGGAAGGAACTAATTCAAAGCCATTTTTATGGTAAATAGAGGCAAGTTACTGTTAGCCAACTAAATGCCTTTGCTCAATATTTTACCAAAGTGCGGTGTTGCAAGATATAAGAAAACAGTATGTAACAAAAATAGAGTTCTTCAGTGGCTATTATAAGCTCCAGTAGGGATATTTTCTAAAGATTCAAGTGTTTAATATTTTATATACTTTACTACTGTTGCACAGTGCCATAAGTGCCTTAACCTTCATAATAGTAAGAGTCTTCCATCTGCAGTTCTGTAGCCTGCCTTTCACTCACAGCTCTGTAGCCTTTCCCCTCAGCTGTCCTAGGAGTGCCTTTCCTGAAGCTGCCTGGGTAGTATTTCCCCTTTTTGCTCTCATGCTGCTGTTCTTGTGCCATTATTCTCACAGCCTTGCACCTGCAAACCCCAATAGCGTTGTCATGCTGGGCTTTTCATGGGAAGTGACTGCCATCAGTGCAAGATCACCCATTCTTCCCCATCCTCTCCCTACCCCGTTTTGTAGCTTTTGGTTTATACTGGAAGAAAAGCCAGACTTAGCAAATAAACTAAATAAGCACTAACAGTAATACCTATGCACAATGCTCAGCAATCAGTCAGCATACAACTCTATGTGCGTTTTGATCCCATCATGAACAAGAACAACAAGTAGTGGGTTTGAGCAGGTCCCAATGACAATTACATCATGCTAGGGGAAAGCATGGCGAAAAATCGTCACCATCATCGTTGTCATCAGCACCCGCCGTGCTGCAGAACATGCCTGGGGAGGAGGCTTGGCTGGAGACCACATTGCTTCTCTTCCTGGCTGGCTGTTGTGGCAAAGGGTTTTCTCCCCCTTTTCTTTCTCTCCCTTTCCTCTTTTTCTTTTTTTTTTTTTTTTAACTCCTCAAAGGTAACTTTGAATAACTTGCATGCCAGAAGATGCAGACCCCAGAAACACATCTTTGCACATGGAAAACCTCTCCACATTAGCTGTACAACAACACAGTTAACATGTTGCAAGTTTTACCCCCCTTCACTGAGGAAAGGGGATGAATTTCCCAGCCTGGCTCTGTCATAGTATTAATTCCCCCTGCTGTGTAACAACAGCTGGTTTAGACAAGCATGGTCCAGTTTCTCACACTGCAAATAAGGTACCACATAATCCAGAGGAATTGTCGGGGCATGTGTCCTCTAAGGCAGCAAGTCACTCACTCGTACTGCATTATCATTCTTCCCCACCCTTCCTTTTTAAAAGCAAAAAATTTGCTCTGTAGTTCACATCTGGAAAAGAAAAGGAGTGTTTGACAGATGTGCTATCAGCTGACAAACTAATTACCTTTATTACTGTTTCTTCCATTTCATACACTTACTACACACTATTTTGTGATTCTGCTAACACTAGAACATGGAAGAGTCATCAAAATAAGCAGTGCATCATAAGTTGGTGAACATCAGAGACTATAAAACAAAGGCTTGAGTTATGTACACATTCATTAATTTCTTGGAAATCGAGGAAATTAGAATCACCTGCATCTCAGTTTGGGAGCTGGAGAGAGAGACAATAAATTGCAAAGTTGGAGAGAGAGCAAACATTTATAAATGCTCTTTCATCCCATACTGCACATGAAAACAAAGTTCATGTAACATCTGTGACAAATTCATTTTGATTTTACCAGCTATGAAGGAATTTCCTTCTTGCAAAACAGAAATTCTGGAGATAAAGATACTCTATTCATACATACAAAAACCCAAAGCATAAGAACAGCACTAGTTTCTCCACATTATCCCATCAATGTGACATACTCCAAACATGCAAAACTAGTACTCTTAAAATTCAGTCTCTGTGGCTTGTTTTATCTTTCACAAGATTAAACAATGAGAAATAGAGTAACTTTGTCCGTCAGGAGCATGTATCATCAACTCTTTTTATATATATATCAAAAAGGTGATTCTTTCACTCACACTCTTACACTTACCAGGACTGCAAATATTAAGCTAACTATTGGACTTGCTACAGGTAACATTTCCAAAGAAGCTGGCAGAGAGAAAGAAAACACAAGTTCCTAGGAATTAAAATGCACCTGAAATTTCAAATTGTTTTAAAAGTCTGAAGTCCTTCGTTTCTTTTTAACTGCTGCAGGGGAGACGGGATAGTGTTGGAAGGAAGGGGAGCGTCTGACTTGTCCACGCTCTCTGGCTGAGTGAGCTCTGCTGCGAGCAGACAGGACTGCGTGTAGTATGTGCCCAGGGGTCCTGGTCAGTCAGTTCCCAAGGAACATACATGCCTCTTGCATGCAGCAGCAGTAAGTTCACCTAACTCACTGCTGACTTCTGTACTGAAAATGCTAGGCCCACTCAAAAAATCTGCTAAAATGAAAATCTTTTCCCTGACTTAGAGATCTCCCAGTTTACTTCATATGGGAGGAAGGACTTTCAAGAGCACAACAGATAACTTAAGTGCTTAACTTGCTTCTCCTACCTTAAAAAAACAAAAAAACAAACAAAAAAACCCCTCTCCTGTGAAAAATAAGTTCAGATTTTGCAGCAATCTGTTTATTTGAAACACCAATTCACATTTACTGTATCTGAGGTAGTGACGTGAGAGTGGGGCAGGAAACAAGCTCTTCAGAATTATATCCACCCCCTTTTTTAAATGGTCAATTGCTAATTTAATATTTTTTCCAATAGCCTACAAATCTTGAAACCACCAGCTTGTCCAATTTTGCACAGCAATGCTTATTCAGTTCTCCCTAGTTCTAATCTAATCTAACACTATCAGCCATTTCTCATCCTTGTATAAGGTTTCCAAATGACAGTTCCAGACAGTCCCCGAAGCATTCTGTATACACATACTTCATATTTTTCCACCAGGGTGCTGGGCCTATTCAGCATGCTATTTTTGAAAAGCAACCCTTAGCCATGACATAGCTTCAAGAGTAAGATGCATTGAAACCGCTCCTTCTCTAACTGCTGCCAACCCCCTGTGTAGCAGAACAAAATATGACTTTGTAGGTTGCAACAACAATTTATATATCTTTTCTGTGCCATATCACTGATTTATTTTAACTTCTCAATGACCACTTAAGTATTATTCAGCTGAACTAGTGAAGAAAACTTAACTCCTCGACTGAGGACACTTGGTTTTGTGTATATCCATGGAGGGACTGCAGGAGATATTACAGGGTTTGGCATTTATTGCATCTGCCTCAGGACAGTGTGAAGGCAGAAAAAAAGGCAGAAAAACTAGCTGCTTAGTCGCTGTTCAGCCAATACCATACTAAATTATCGCTCCTGTCTCTACATCTACCCTGACCCAAACAAACACTGTATAGGCAGCATAGCTTCATCACTATCACTTGTCCAGTTTTTCACCTTCAGCCAACCTTGATCCTGGAGCTGTACCCTGCAGATGCGATCTTCTCCTCTTTAACAAAGAAGGATTCAATACATTATACTCCCATGAGCAGGGATGGGAATCCCTCTGTCTGGGATTTCCTCAATAGAGCCGTACTTGAAAGGAATGCACAAAACATGGGCATTAAGCCTGAGCTTTCAGGAATCACACTTACTCTATTTGCTTTGTATTCCTTGTCTGCACTTGTACATAAATCCAGTTTCAAGGATTCACCTCTCATGCACAGCATGACTGTAAAGCACTATGAACACATTTAATCTTGCTGACCTCAGCCTTCCAAGAAAGATGCTGGCAAACAGATATTCTTCACCAGCTAGCAGAGAACTATCAGAGGTCCAGGAGCTCTGTCCTTCATCTCTACAGCAAAGAGATGGAGACTTACTACCATGGTGTAACTAAGAGAAAAATGGTACTTTAACAGACCTGTAAGTGCAAATGACTTAACAGAAGTTCAGTACAAACTTAGGTCTTTGACTTCCTTTTCTGTTAGAAGTCCTAAACTTTTAGAACTCTGCTAATATAGTCTGTCTGGGTCATCACTATTAAATGAGTAATAATATCTTTAAAAAAAAAGTATACAACCAACAAGTAATCACTAAATATCCTAAATGCAATAATACTAATCTTTAGTTCTTAAGTGTGTGTGTGGGGGGGGAACATATTTCAAGTTCGGCTTGCAGAACTCCAGTTCTTTGTGACTGCCATGTTGAGTTTTTAAATCAGAATTCCTACAAAATTTGAATAAGAAGTGACTGCTATAAAAATAAATGCCAATGGAACAATTATATTATTGACAGAGAATCACTATGAGAGCACACAAAAACAAAAGCCTTATTGGCTAACAAGGTATATCTGTGTGTCAAATGGAAGATATAATAGGAGGTGGAGGGATAAGAACATTTTGAACAGCTTGACTAGGCAGAAAAACAGGAGAAATTCCTAGAAATATCAGAAATGTGTATTTAATGAAGAGATGCTAATAAGCACTTGTGTTCAGTTATCCATGACATACAATTCAGTGGGAAATTTCTTCCAAAAATTTGACTAGGTATGGATGGTAGACATGGTCTGACTAACTCTACCAGAAACTTGCTGTGTGACCTCTGGCAACTCAATAGAGTACAGCTTCTCAAAGGGTATTCCAATATCTTGGTCCTTAAGCTTCTCCAGCCTTTAGCCTCTTTGTGTCCTAGTTTCCTCCCCATCTCTAAAATGGGAATATGGCTACCTTTCTCCTCCTCCAATGGAAGGAACATCAAGAATCGTGGAAGAAGTCCATGGATGCTGAGATGCTGGGGGCTGCAAGGACTAAAAGTCTACACAGAATTGCAGTTATATTCTCTTTTTCAAGATCAACTGAGAGCAATTTTAGATAAAGTGTCAGGTGTTACTTTCATCTTAAACTGTATGCCTATAGAAGGCATTTCACCTATCAAAAGAATACTTCAGGTTATAACCAACTCACCTACAACTCTAGAAGCTATTGTTAAAAAAACAACACCCCCCCTCCCCCCAAACAGACTTACAGGTCATATGAGAACTTCCTCTGAAGGTTAGTTTGGTTCTTCTGAAACCGGTAAACATCCAGCTGCAGCCTTCCATATTCAGTCTGTAACTCCTTCAGGTGTTCTGACCAAAACAGGATTATCAGATAACAGATCTGATAGCAAGCACACTTCAACTCCATCCATCATATTCATTGTATTTTGTAGACAAATACTTAGACAATTGCAGAATTTATTCATCATCAAAGATGCACAGGATTTGATAAGACTCAATAAGCTTTTCAGCCTAACATATACTAACAAAAACTGCATAACCTAGCTTTTGACCCCCTTTTCTTCATAAGGAATACTCTAGCTTGTTTGCAACCTCTGGCTCTGCTGGGTTTCAGCCCAGGAAGTCTTAATGTCTATGAAAGACCGATGGCAACATAGTATGAAATACCATTCATGTTTATTAAAGACAAGCTTACAATTCTTCCTTGAACAATATGCAATTTACAGCTATGTTCCTCAAAAACAGAGCAGTCTGTGATTTAGAGTTTTTTTGTTTTGAAACATCATCCATCATGCTATAACACTAGGATTTCCTTGTTCCTGACAGAAAACTTTGTGTGAAGGCATCAAAGAACTAACAGGGTATTTGCCAGTTTACAGAACTTACTGATCAGTTCCCCCAGACTTTGGGGGCATAAATTGCTAGCAATGATTTTGAAGCACCAACACAAATAGAAATTAATTAGGCCAAGTTTTCTCATTCAATGTGTAAGTTTGCAAATTTCCTCAGTGCCAAAATGCATAACCCAACCACCTTAGGGAAGAATGCAAGAATATGCTACAAAAGGTAGAATGAAGACTGCAGGAGTCCTACATAGGCAGCTGAACTCTGTGCACACAGAGGGTCTAAGTCACAGCAATTCCCAAACTTTCCCCCTGACTTGGGGAAGAAAGGAAGCATCTGAGAAAGCTCTGATTAACACAAATCTTAAAAAGAGGTCTAAAAATCCAATACAAGAGTGATGCATAACTGTATTAAGACATACCTTGTAGACTCTGGATCAATCGCTCATTTGTTGTGATGTTATTCATCAGTGTTGCCTGAAAGGAGCAAAACAGAAAATAATGTTTTATTTGCAAAGGGTATGTATTTCCATTAATGTTATAAACACTGACCAAAGTACTTGTAACAAGATATTTCCTCACAAAGTACTGGGTTAAAGCCAAACACAAAATTGCATTAGCTGCGGTAAAGATTTATTATTACAAATAACAAACACTCATTCTAACCCAGATTTACCAGTGAACCAAAAAAAATCATTAAATATCACTGCACTTAAATGAAAAGGGGAGGAATTCAAAGAGTCCACAGCTAAAATGGCTTGCTGCTCTGTTCTGGTTTAATCTCATGCTCATGATCACAGTCAGATTTACTGTTTTTATCAAGCAGGCCTTGAAGGAAGAATACAGTGTAGTACAGCTCATTTCATCAACTGCTCTGTCACCATGGAATCCATTTATTTGCATTCAGGGATGCAAGGATGAGGTATCAAATCGTTAGTCACAGAACAAGCATAAATGAACTCTATGAAAGCAACATTAAGCATTGCATCATTTTTCCTAATTATCCTCTCCCTTCCTTTGATAAGCAAGCGCTGGAGTACCATTCTTCCATTCCCTTGCTTCTCTCTCACTCTCTAGAGTTCAGAAGAGGCAGACAACATATGAACATGTTTTGTCCCTTTTTCCCCTGCTTCCCTTTTACCCACCTGCATATACACATACCCCAAGACACGTGAATACTCACAGGACCAAAGCAAGTCTAAATGAAAATAATTCCTCTGAGCCAAACACCAAGATAATTCAGATTCACATTTAGTATTTAGAAAGTCTGGTGCAGAAAATTCTTCTTAAGACTACAGAAAAGATAACTGACCCCTCAGAGATGATCCAGTTTTAGGAATATGTATTTCTTATTCTTCATTATAATTTCCTAGCCATCCTTTTCCCCACGAAACCCCAACATTCTGCAGGGGTCAGAGATCAGACATCAGGTCCTCAGTTTCCCTAAGTTGCTGCTCAAGTACTGATATGTACATATGTCCACATCACTTTAACATAACGAAATGCCTACATTCATATTGTTTGCCCAAGTCCCTCTGAGACACAGAGAACACTGTCAGTTAGCGCAAATTTTCATGAAGACTACAGTAATTTGTGCCAATTGATTAGAAGAAGGAAAGCATTCAATTAATACAAGCAGGTCAACACAGAGCAGAAAAGTGGATTTGTCCTTTATTTATCCTTGAAAAAGTCCCAATTCAAAGCAATGGTCATTCACATCTTGATGAAGAAGCAGCCATTTTCAATCCAATAAAATGAAATATTCCTATGCACAATTGGCCAGTGAACACCACTGTGAAACATAAAGAGCAAAAGCTTTGTTTCTTTGCTTTAAAAAAATTAACATGAATAACAATAGCTACTAAGGGATTAACACCTCTCCCTCTCCTTCCTCATAAAAAGGGGAAAAAATGCTCTGGATATGTTTTCATTAGTTTATTGGAGAAAGGAAGTTATCACTTCAATGTAGGTGCTAAGTTTTGCTAGTGCCTGAGCAATGCAATCAGGTTGTTCCATGATTATCACCCTAAGGATTTCCTGTTTTGGAATTAGATAATCCTGGCCATTATCAGAAACCATCACTGTAGTAAAAGAAGCATTACAGATGACATGGCAATATTGAGACCATTTATTTCATTTTGACAGTAAAATGGACAATTGTTAAATGTTTTGCTCTTTAGGATAGCAATGACTGTGACTATCTGAAGCAGAGAAAATAAAATTATTTGCCATTTGAAAAGGAAAAAAATTGCACAACTTGCTCTTTATGGACTGGATACAAAAATCCCTTTCGGCAATGCCACACCAACCCTCTCCAAACTTGAGACTAAAAGACCATGAAGAAATCATGAAAAGCTACTCAGCTTTTTAACTTGAGTAGAAAATGCTGTTTAATAATTTACGGGGCAATGTTCCAACTGCTGTTCTCCTATCTGACTATATTAATAACTTAAGGCTTTCCATTCTTCCACTTGCTACGCAAACATTAACTAATCTTCACCTCATGGCTGTGAACTAGGCAGTCACTATTTTTCCCCAATTTTTTGCAGGTAGAGAGAGCAGATTGCAGGAAAGCAGACAGCAAATACAAGGCAAAACTCAGATCCAAGAGGCAATTTAGATTTGAAATCTCATTCAGCCCACAAAACAATACCTCTGATCCCTGGGAGTGAGATTTCAGCACTTGGAAAGTCAGTATATCACCATATCAAATTCTGATCTTACAGTATGGAAGTAACCCTCTAACACTGAACCGGCTTATTACATTTGCCAACACATCTGGACTATCAGAGAGGAAAAACCACTCTCCAGACTGGAGTCAATGTTGTGGACAGCAACAGGAGTCAGATCAAAAGCCATACTGTCATCAGCAGTGACAGAAAAATCTTGCTCCAGCTGGACAGCAGATGTTTTAATGACAACTGCTAGAGATATATTCATTTCTTTACCACAGAACATGTCTGCATAAGTCATTTTCTGCTTGGGAAGCAAAAACGTTAAAGGTATTGTTAAAAAATACAGGAACATCTGCTAGGAAGCCAGTCTCTTTTCAGATAATTTATCTCAAAGCACATGTTTAGACCACATACTCTAAACTATGTATGTGAATTTCATCTGGCTAATTCCATACATAGCAGTCTCCATAACATATTCCTTAGAGGCAAAACTACACTACGCTCCTTCAGCACTGGCTGTATATAGCATTTGCTATCATCATAAACCAAGCTATCCCCACCACACAGAACTGACATAGGTGTTTTCTAACACTGACTGTACACAGTGTACCTAAATGCATAATGAGATACTGCAGCAGAAAAAGGAATAAAATGGCAAAGCAGTTGAGAAAAGTAAAGACTTGTTTCAGAACTAAAACAAACAAACAAACAAAAAAAATGGCTTCCATGTGGCATTCACCAAAAACAGCTCTCAAAGAGAAAAAGGAAAGCCACAGCATCAGTAATTTGCTGCTAAGAACAGAACTAAATGAAGGTTCACCCAGTCTCTAGCATCCAGAACAAACTGTCTAGGAACAAAACAAGCTGTGGGGGAAAGATTTATACATGCAGAAACCAGCAGAAACAAGCATTTATAATTAATAGGGAGAAGATGGGCACCTATTTCACAACTAACTCAAGCTGATCCAAGTCCTTCCTGAAAAGAAAGTGAGCAGCCCTGTCGTGCACATTCCTGCTGCTTCCCCCTGCCTCCTGCCCATGCCAGCAGCACAACGCAAGCCATGTTTTTGTTATCTGTTGTTCATTTTTTAATTTTATCTGGAAATTCCTATCCTTTCTCTGTTCATACAAACACACCTCCCCCACCACTTTCTTGGCAACCTGCATCTTCAATTCTTTTGTGTCTTTGTACTTTTCTTTCTCACCATTTTAAAATAATTTTCAAGAGGAAAGAAACCATTCATACTAGCCACAAAAGCTTTTTCATTCTAGGACATGAGATTAATGGTTAACTAAATATTACTTGGTGGAAAAAAAAATCCCTAAGAAAACATTTCCTTTTTAGGTTGGTCTCTGTGCTGCATATTCATTTAGGCTTCCGTATGAAAGCCCCAAGTGAAGCACATCTAAAGCAAATTTCAAACTCAAAATAGAGCAGAGGTTGTTTATTTAAAACCTTCTATTTTCCACCGAACTGATTTCCATTTATAAATTATGAACTGTTCTTCTCAATAAAGGAAAAGAAAAAGAATAGCTCTGTTCCCAAATACTGACCGTGGTAAAGATTTTGGGCTCAATCTTCTATTACATCTTCAGCTAAAAGCAATATAGACTCCCTATTTTGTGATTAAGAGTACCTGTATGGTGACACAGTGCAGTTCAGTTCTTACACTGCAGAAGCTACCAAAACTGTAAAGTTAACTCACAGTTTCTCACGCTCTCAGCAGAAGAGCCAGGAAGTTGACAGAAGAGCCAGGCACGACACAGAAACGACTCAGAGCTGCGGGGCAACAGGGAGTGGGTGAGAGCGAATACGCCCTTTGGGGCTACAGGGTTTTTAAGACCATCAACGTATTTCATTAAAACCCAAACATCTGGCAATGTAAACAAAATAGAATTGTATGATAGGAAGATCCTAACTATAAACCATGCACAGATACATAATGTACTTTCTGCTTTCTTTTTTGTAAATTCATTTGGCTATGAAGAGAGATAGGAATGTTTCAATAGTTAGCTCTTAAACTACACATACTCTGAATCTCCAATCTCAAGGTCCCTACAGTTTACCTAGTTCTGGATTAGCCATTTCTTCCTCCATCACATAAAAATACATTTTAAAACACAGGAAGTCTTCTAGACCTCTACTGTACCAGTTACGAGTAAATGGACTTATTTCTCTTGCTAATTTAGAAACATCATATTATGGCAAGTAGAGCAGTTGGGGGAGGGTGGGGGGAATGGACCTGTTTTTCCTTAAAGTCCTTCCAAAACCAACCAGAAGATGCAATATTGGTTTGCAAGCAAAACCAAAACACCCATAGGTACCCCTCTTCCTTTTCACTGAAGGTTTTTTTCTCTCTTCCCCCTACCCACTGTCATTTCTGTCGAGCAGAGCTGACTCTCAGCATACTGACAGGTATTTTGTCTCAGAAGGCCGTGTTGGGAATTGAGGTTTTCCCCGAGAGGGGAATTTGAGAATAGCTGTGGCCATTGTTAAAAGACAGTGAGCAACAGGGCATGACATATTTCACATATAACATACAAAGCCTGGTGCCCCTCCTCAGTAAAACAAGATCTGGGCTGTGGAAGAATTACATAAAGCCAAAGAAAATGACAAATTGCAAAAGCATGTTCTAACAGTAAAAAAAAAAAATAAGACAGACAGATTACATGTACTGTTCTCCAGTTAGTCTTCAAAAAGGCTGCCATGGCAGCTGTGTATATCCCAGAAGCTATTGGTCCTGAATAACAACCAGAAAGGATCTTGTTCTCCTTCAGAAAATTGTTCACAGATTAGAAACATACCTTTTGCACTTCTGATTCCTTATCTGTTGTTACTGAGAGTTCATGTAAGTTCTCTTGATCCCCTCAACCTGTTTCTGTATGGATTTCCAGAAGCCATTTGCTAAACCTACATTAATCCTCAAAAATTCAAACAGATTTTTAAAAACAGACTGGTGATCAACGTGTTTTATACATTTCCAGATCTAAGAGAATAATTATGACAGTAGTTTCTCAGGACTACATCGCCTGAATGAATGGAGAGCCCATGGGGTATTTCAGGCTCCATCTATCTCCCACCCCCGCTGCCCTTGTTCTTACAGTGGCACGGAGACAATTTTACCAGAAATGAAGACATTAATTCAGGATGGTTGTCACATTGCCACTGAGACTGACTTTAACCTGTAGAGTATTTTATTAGTGTATTACTTTGGTATTAAACAAAATCAGTGGCATAATTATTCTGCAATTTGTGAGCAGATGAGTAGTAAAATACAGCAAACAGTGAAGAACTGTAATTAAGATAGGTCTTGAATGTTACTTGAGAGTTACTTTTGGTAAGGAGTCCCCTAGATTGTTATGGTTTGTTTCCTTATAGATTCCTCTATCACCAGCATTTCTCCCTGAAAAAGAGTTTTTCAGGGACAGACCATTCACTCCAACATATCAGTGGAATACATTTTTGTTTTTCTTTGTTGAGAACAATAACAATAAAAATTAAACAAAATCCCTTCTATCATTCAAAGATCTGTCTAGTTATACTGAAATAGTTCTACTACTTGGAAAGACAGTCAAAAGACCCAGGGTTTGGATTTTCATTCATGACTTCTGGACTAGGTAAGTATTTGCTGTTATTTCCCCCGCAGGGATTAACAGTTCAGTCTAAGGGCTCAGTTTCCTGTAACCAGAAAGCGTGACTTTCAGCACTTGCCTCTCAGGAATCTGAGATTCCACTGGAATCTACGGAGCAAAAAAACAAGAATACATACATGTATATATACTTATACATAGATACATACACACACACATGAAAAGGCTCATAGACAGTCTTTTCATATATTCTGCATCCAATTGTCAAATAACCACTGACAATGCAGAGCTTCTTCATATACAGGTCCTTAGTTAACAAAACTAAGCTTTTTTTTTTTTTTTTCATCCTCCCCATGTCAGGAGCATTCCTATTTTAGAGTGGATGAATCCAGGCCAACTTGGTCAATGGTATCTTTTGACGAGGTCTCTAAAATACACTGGTCCTCATAAAAACAACTCTCCTTACTCTCAAATTGCAGAGTTGGAAGATAAACATCTATGTGGGGTATTTGCTGACCTGTAGCCAAAAGAGTGAATTTTAAATTTGCCATGAAGCAGCGCACAGACACACACACATTCCTCCTACTACTTCAGTCTCCTAAGGTGTGCTCTTTTCCAACCACAGAAAGCAGCTGAAAGGAAATAAGGAAGCCTATTATATCACTGTTCATCTAATGTTTCCTAGAGTATTAGCCCCTGGGTCTCAACAGCAAACTTCATAGATTATACCATTCTCAAACACCTGCATTTTAGGGGGAGGGCAGACAAAGCACTGACAAGGTAGCAACAGCTGTCCCAGATCAGCCCCCAAACCCACCTTGCCTAGCACCGTCTCTAATGCTGGATGCCAAATGAACAGCAAGGCAGCCACAAAGGAGTAATTCACCACCAGTCTTCTAACACCAGCAACTTCTGGCTCAGGAACTTCTGGAGCCAGAAACCACATCTTCATATTTGTGGGGCAAGGGCAGCAGGTGTTTGTCTGAGTCTACCCAAGTGCTTTTTAACCTGCACAGACCTGCTGCAACCAGGCATTATGGACATTACAAGCTTGCAGCTTTACTACGCAATGCACGAAGAGCATTTCTGTCGTTTTTTCTGAACTACTACTTGCTGATTTCTTTCATTTGATGTCTACTAGCAAATGGAGAACTGCTGTTCCTCGTCTCTTCTAACACCTCTCTCCCTTCCTTTCTCCTGGTCTTCTCACCACACCATTCAGGATTGCAGGAATTTCTGCCACAGCTCTCCCTCAGCTGTTTCTTGTCCAGGCCAAAGGTCGGCAACCCAGGTAGTAGATTCCTGCACAGAGACTACTCCATTGCTTTGGTTATCCTTCTCGTCCTTCTCCACATGCCATTTCCATCTCTCCAAAACTCCACTGGCATCCTCCCCACAGAACAAAAACTAACCCACTTTATTTCTAAGCTGTTCCGTAACTTCTGCCTGCTTATTTGTCCCTGTGATAACACCAACTCTTGTCACACAGTTATGTGATTTCCCCAAGGACCTTTTGTGTGTGGCCTTTTACAATTCCAAGTGTGAGTATGCTCATTAGTCTCCCTTATCCTCATCATTGACTCTTCTAAAAGGAAACTCCCTCAGACTTCAAGAACAGGATTTCCTTTTACAGGAGCTGCTTTGACTCTTCCCAGTTTATCACATTTTCCTAGTGTCAGGCTTACTGGATGACAGCTCCCACACGTCCTCAAAAAAAAAAACACAGAACAAAACAAACAAACCACACACATCACTGGCACAAGCCACCTTTCATTTGGCTGATACCACAGTCTGAAGCAAAAAGGTTACACACCACAGGTTGCTGAAACACCTCCATGCAATTTCTTTAGAACTCCTGGGCGAGTTCTTACGACCAGCTCCTGGCGCTTGTGCATTTTGCTAATCTGCTCTATAACCTCTTCTACCAGCACCTCAGGTGATATGTAATAATTGCTCTATACAGAAGAAGGAAGTATAGCAGAGGAAAATCCGCTACTGAGAAGGAACCATAAAATGCATTTCTCTTGTTAAAAATATATATATATATTATAAAGTAAATTAAGTAAATATTCAGTTCCACTTTGTCTTTCTCTTTTTTAAAATATTTTTTGATTCATTAATGTGCTCTGTTACTTGCAGGATGGAAATGGAAAGCAAAAGATGCCAAAACAAAACAAAGGGTTTCTCGAAGGACTAGGGAGCCACAAATTAAATTCCAAGAGACAAACAGGGTTAGTTTCACAAAGGATGGTAAAGGTAAACAACTTCTGCAGCACTCAGTAGCATCACTCACAACTAGGAGGCTGAAGGGACAATCCCAATTACTTGGTAGAACCCTGTCTGAATATCCAGGGGTATCTTTTTATTAAGTACATACAGTTAAAAATAACTAAATAAACAAATAAAACACACCTCACTTTTTTTTTAAAGCATACCCAAAGATTGAATTCAAAGAGGAGAGAGAAATTATCAAAGAAATGTGTCTGTCCCAAAATAGGTAAAAAGAATTGGTTTACTACTTCTTTGAAGAGCTCAGATGAAAATGATTTTAAAATAAATTAAAGATATATGCCACTAATGTGCATATTAGTCAAACACTTCCACCTTGATTTTTATTGAGCTTTTCCTTCTCCACGACTTCCAAATATTCATCTGGTGATGTTTCATTTACAAGAGTTTTAATACAGAAGATGCATATACACCACATATTTTGAGCAGCAAGCCATCACCTAATGGTAAACCTCTTACCACTTACTTGGATGTCTCCAAACACTACTGGTTTTGTCAGCAGAAGGCCACACAGTTTGCAATATATTTGGAAACAGACGATCATTTATGCTTGCTTAGGAAGGGAATACAGATACACCTGTGGGTGCAGCTTCTTCTTTCCTTAAGTTTTAAACCATTAGCAGACAGGAAAGAAAGCCAGAGGCCAACCCAAGGTGATTACACCATGTGATGTACCAGTGATTTACAGCAGGGGTAAAGGTATTTTTCAGGAGCGCTGTCACTTGCAGCTTTTAATATTGCACATTTAAAATCTGATGAAGTGGAATCAAAAATCTAGATTTTGGCTTATTCTGTATGCTTTCATTTCTTTCCCTCGTCCCTCATTTTTCAAATAAACTTCTCCATTACAGACCACTAAACAAGTCTTTTACCACTCTGAGAGCTACAATATGCAGTCAGTTTCCATTTACTAAATATTATGCAATAGTACACATATTATACATTTCACAACACAAAAATCCACTGCAAACCCACTAGCTGGAACATTTAAGTAAACTTATTCTAGCGCAGAGAATGTTGTGATAAACTGCAGTCTCAGGGTAAACAGCAGCTAGAAGAGACCTACCTTCTCTTCCTGATGTAGTCTGTTGGCATTTTCCATCTGAAAACTGTGCAAGGACTGGATTTTATCAATCTGCTCTCGCTGCTTCTCCAGCTCTCCTTGGAATTCATTCTTCTTCAGCTCAACTGCGCCTCTCTCCACTGCTGCTCTGCGGACTCGGCCTTCCAGTTCCATGATCCGATTCTGAGAGAAAACAAATCAGCAAAAAACAAGTAGAAATGCTTTTTGTAAGGGACTGTTTAAAAGAAGAATGTATTCAAACTTTGCAGAGAGAACTGAAATAGATAAAGGGTGAATCCATCTTTCTTCTTGCTGACACTTCTCCAACGCGCTTTAGGAACCACCTCACTTGAGGGAAAACAACAGACTAACAATGCTAATCTCATCAAAATATTCTCCCCAACTAGTTATATCTGCCAGTCACTTACACACACACACAAAACAGTCTTAGACAAATAACCAATAGTTCATATACTGTATGGACCATCAAAATTTCAGTTAAAGATTTCAGGAGTAATGCAAAGCAGCCTTAATAGTTCAGCTTAAAAAAACAAAACAAAACAAAAACAAAAAAACCCTCTGTTTTCCCAAAAAGCAGTGCAAAGTTAAAACATGTCTAAATCTCATCCAAACAGTTCTGATATCACTGCACTTCCAGTGTTGATCCTAAGCTAACTCAGAAAGAAAACTCATCTTTCAAATAATCAGTAAGTTTTCCTTTAAGATCCGGGAAGGAGCTCAAGAAGGACAACTCTGTCCAACTTTTATGCAAACAACTAACTGCACATACCTGTTACACAAAGATACACCTGTGAAGAACTCATTTTAAGTGAGAAAGCCTCCCTCCTCTTGATTGCTCAAAGAGCGGTGACAAAAGAAAATTCAACACTGTCTCACAGATGCACACACAAATACAGACACATATAACATAAAGGTATCAAGTCAGATGTGGTCAAGGCTCTTCTTTTTTTTCTTTTGAAGTATCAATTTAATTTTTGCAGGACACTGTTCTCTTCCTTGCTGCCCAAGGGCCGTCAATGTCTTTCTCTTAACCCCAAATTATTAGTAACAAAGATAACTAGGGGGAAAAAAATCTCACCAGAATTTACCCAGGTAGGAAAACAAGGGGGTTCCTGATAGATTAAAAACTGGATATAATAAAAACCTGTGGCATCTGCCAAGACTCCGAGAAAATGGATGAACTTTTGTTATAGCATAGTATGCTGCATATTACTGCCTGTCTACTCCATAGCATTGCCACAGAGAGTAAAAAAAAAAATGGATGAGGGGAGGGGAAGGAAAAATGTTTGCAGTTGAGCTGAAAGAGCACAGAAGAGCACTTACTCCATTTTAGTCATTACAGTAGCAAAGTCCTGCCAACAAATAAATGCATTAATACTGCTCCAGAAGCTCCACTTGTATCTTGGGCTGTGCTTTTATTCAGAGTGCATGATTTCACAGAAGTGAAAGCATTTTCAAGCTTACTTTGGGGGAACTGTACAACATAATACCATTAATCAATAACAGCAAATGGAACTTTATTCCTCTAGGTTACTGAGATCAAGAATAAGTTGGTATGCTAATGATTTTTTTCCTCACTATCAGCTGCAAATATGCTTGCACAGAAAAGCTTCAGTGGTCTTGACACAGCTACTAACAGCTGGTAGCCACTATCCTGAGGCCAGCGACTGAAGGAAAAATAGGAGTTGAGCTAAGCCCCAGAATGATGGTATCATACCCCTCCCACCAAGGGAAACCTAAGACATACCCTTAACTGCATGTGCAAAGACATGTAGACTGCTTGAACAGTGCCAACTCTTAGATTTAACAGGAGTTTGATTTCTACAGCTGTCAAATCAGTTCTAAAATCCAGTTCAATTATGAGAGAATATTAATTCCATACAAAAAACTCTCATCAGCCATGTTTAATTGCCAGGTTTTCAGTTTTATTTTAAAAAAGAACCACCCTGCACACATAATCACAAACCACAAACTTTATTCATGTAGTATTCAACTGCAGAATGCACGGTCCTGTAAGGATTACAAACCCAATCTCAAGAGCACAGAAAATACAGTTACCATTACAAAATACCATAGAGAGTAATTATCCCACATGAGTTTTGTTTGCTTTCCTTAGGAAAGGTTCCTAAGAAATACAATTTCAGATTGTTAGATACTCTCTGAATCAACTGATTTCCTTGTACTTGGTGGGAAGGAGTGAGTGCATGGAGAAGCTGCCTCGCATCCTTATCTGCCCAGCATATATTGAAAGAAGTTGATCTTACTCTATACTGAGCAAGAATGGGTCATATAAGAAAATAATGTAGGGATATGAACAGATAGGTAGAGGCCCATTCAGATTCAAAATTAAGTGCTGATTTGCAACATACTGTGGGGAAAAACAAGAAAAACAACAGGACAGCATCTGCCATGTCTGTAAACTGAAACTGAGAGTAAACTGAAATAGCGTAAAACAGTTGAATGCCTTGCATGAAGAGTAAGCACCACACACACAGGTCTTTTGGGTCCCCCACACCCCTTATAAACAGGCATTGCTCCTTCTCTCTCTACTGAAAAGCAACAACTGTAAAAATTGTGAACGTTCCTGCGACACACCAAAGTTTCCAGCTCACCACATGCAGGGGGAAGCAGACGTCCTGCTGTGGGCCATGTTTATTAACCACACAAGTACAAAACCACATGCAGAGCAATAGGAACATTACCTGCAAATCCATGCTGCGAGAACTTGCAATCCAGTAATTGAAGCCCAAAACGATGATACATGCCAGGAGCGCAGCTACAAGAAGAGGTGGAGACTTCATCCCTCGGCAGCTGTTTCCTAGCCCTATCATTTCAAAAAAAACAACAGTGTGGAAACCTGCAAATTAAAAAATATATGTTACACTACATCCTTTGCTACGACTACTTTACGCATACAATCAAACTTCTACTATAATTCCACAACAGCCCTCAGTTCAAAGGACTGCACCTAGCAAGGAGAGCATTCTGTCAGGATATTTCCATCTGAAGGATGAAAAAAGGCCATATCATACTATTACTTCCACATAAAAGCTTCACATGGGCTATGAGTGAGAAGGCTTGCAAACTTTTTACAATATAATAAAACCAGCAGTAAAGAGAACAAATAAGCCATTTTCCTATCATGTATTCCATCCAGCAAGTTAATTAGACAATACTGGTCTACATATAGAAAATTAACTCCTTGTTATCTCATTCTAGTCAGTAATCAAATTCAGTCTCTCAGTTTCAGGAGTAATTTCCACTCTGCTTTCCAAGCTTGGGTGGTTTCATTTTTTTACCCTGAAAAATACTATTTTAACTTTTTGGATCCAAACTTGAAAAAAAAAAATCAGATTGAATGAACTAACTTCAATAATAATCTTAAAGAAAAAAATTAAATAAATACTTCTATTGTTTTCAAAGGGAAATTTTACTAGCTTTCTTCTGCTTCTAACAGAAGTTAAATAACCTTGCTTTGACAAATCAGCAGGTACTGCTTGCTTTTGAGCCTTGGGTTGTTTCTGTGGAGCAGCACATTTTAAGAAAAAAGTGGGGTCAACGGGCAATTGCAATTCTGTCTGAAACAGGCTGAATCTGTTCTGTCAGAAGAGAAAATCTGGTCTTAATGAATGTATTAGCACCTAGCTCAACAAATCCTCAAACTCCACTGGGAGCCTTCAGCACAATTTGTAATACAAATTGCTTTCTCGCAAGTAGAGATCAACTTTTTTTACTTTTTGCACTGCTGCAGACAAAAGCCAGAAATAATAGCGCAGAAAATCAAATAGCAAACACTGATGCATTGCAAGACACTAACTCAATATGAAATAGGTGGATTTACTATTAATACATTGCACAGTCTCACAAGGTGCATGCTCTTAATAAATTAACTTCTTTTTCCCTATGGATGCAATTCACAGCTTGTAATGTATTTAAAAATTAATAATGGTAGCAACTCTCAAAAGGTTTACAGGAGCACATATTGCAGGAGGAGAAGAAAATGTTGGCAGCTAGCAAGCAACAGAGATGTTGGTTTTACTACAAGCCCAGTACTCAATGCTTCAATAGCTCAACTACATTTAATATGCACATGCATCCAGAGCAAAGCCTCCTCTGAAACACCCCCTCGTTGGATTCAAACTGAGTTACAACTGTTCCTCCTCTTTCCTCAGCAGGGTGTGCACACACTGACAGACCAGTAAATATTTCAAATCTGTTTGTTCATTTGAAATGGTTACATGCACTTATTCACAGTTGGGGATGGGGCATACACTGAGCCAAAAAGTAAAACGTGGCCTACTAAAAATGCTGCCTCCTTATTCAGGCTGCAGCTTCTGCAGCAGCTGGCTGGGTTGCAAGTCCATGACTTCGTGTGCATACACCATGAGCACACACATGCACACACACACACACACACACGTGTGTAGGTGTACAGGCTCAACACCCAAAGCCTCGGCTTCTCACTCCAGCAAAATTCAGACACATAGCGCACAGTCCCTGTGGACAGCCATAGGGCCGCAGAGGTAACTGCAATGCATCAAGCAAAAGGGGTGGGGGGACATATTTCTCTTGTAAAGCACAAAAACAAGACCAACTAGATTTAAAAATAATACACAATGATGTACAAATTGCCAATATACAAGCATAAGAAGTACGGAAACGTACACATCCTTTGCACAGACTGCTTTCCTGCTGTCCCATCTCAAGAGGAGCTCCCAGAGAACTACACCACCTCCTCATCTTACACAGATTCCCTGAAAACCACGAACCACAGATCTCCAAAGCGACAAAAATGAGAGGTAGAAAAAGGGGATGAATAGCATTCCCACATCCGCTAAGAACAAGATAATCCATTTCTTTGCGCTTACCAGAATAAAATACTGCATTTCATGAGAGATTTCAATATTTTTTTTTCTTCAAAAAAGTAATTTATATCCTGTTCGTCCTTGTAAAAATACTAGTTGGTACACTTGAAAACATTGTAAAATTACTAAATATAATACTGAAAGATGCATTGCATCACTCCGAGCTTTATTTAAATGAAACAATTGATATTTTTCTCCTGGCAGTTAGAAGTAGAGGAAGCAAGCCATTTTATTAGCAATACTGGACAAATATATTGGACTACCTATCCAGTTTGAAAAGACTCAGAGGTAACAATACTGTGCAAAACAAGAATGATTAATCTACTACCAGCCTTAAAGCACAGGCTTGAAACAATATTTAAGGAATGCTGAAAAACATTTCCAGTGCACAAACTGAGTAGCCTAAGTGACTCTTCTGCTGCTTTTAGTTATAAATAAGCAAGCATTGATCTCACTAAAAAATGTTTTCTTCTATACATTTTCACCCCTAGAAAATCCAGATTTTGTCCTTAAATAATTTATGTCAGTTAGAAATATGTTTTTATACTTAACAGAAGGAAAAGTAAAAGGAGGAAGAAAGAGAAGGAATATGAAGCTGAAACACAAAAAAATCTCCCATCTAATCTAAATAGTGCAGACCCAAAAGATTACCTCAATTGCAATATTTATATCTCCTTCCTCACCAGTAAAAAACAAACAAAAGAAAATTCTGTTTAATTTTCTATCACAAACAAATGCACATACACACACATGCTGTTACAAAGATAAGCACATTAGCTTAATAAATACATTTATATGGAAATGTATTTGTACAGCCAGTTTTCCAGGAAAACTGGTTTGGCACAGTTATTTAAGTTGCAAAAAAAATATGTTTCTGATTTTATGGATAAGAAAGTGATTTTACTGAACATGAAGGAATCCATCTTTCACAAATGTTGACTACAGAGGTGAAAAACAGATGCTGGATCACATGTATATTTGGTAGCTCATAAAATGCCTGATTTCTGAGCAGCAGATTTCAGTCTTCGGCTTTGCTATCTTTATAAGTTATGTCCAAGATTAAGCACACTGTCTGAGCCGTTCCTGTTTTACTGTACTCTACTGGATACCAACAAGCCTGCTTCAGGTATCTCCCACTACAGTTAAGATCAACTAATGCACTGACTCAAGACTCAGACTTTATAGGCAAAGACAAGGCAAAATTTTTGTGTGTTTCAAACTTCCGACCAGAAAGTGGAGACTCCCTGCTCGCAGGTCCATCTCCGTGTATCTGTAGGAGACTCTGTGAGCAGGAACAAACAGAACAGACAAAATACTCAGAAAAAACGAAGGCTTGCTGGGTAACACTTCTGCCCTCCCCCCAACCATGGCAATCCAGAAAAAACATTGAAGACTCGCAGAATTGACATCCTAATTTCTTATTGAATGAGCCAGTTTATCTACTTTGAGAAAAATCATATAATGGATTATGGATGAAAAAAGATCAGATGAAAATAGAAAAATTTCTGTATCAGGTGTTCTGGTCCATCAAGACCAGTTGCTGTCATTTCAGTGGCATACCCACACCCGTAAGCTATACCCAGACACGACCAGATGAGACTAAAAGGTAGTAGAAACTTGAGCTTGATTAAAAAAAAAAAAGTTTTTTTTTTTTTTTTTTTTTTTTACCCAAGTCAAACAGATGGCAAATGTTTGTGCAATCACTCTTCCAGAAAAAGCTGAGGACTGGGGGTAAAAGGAGAGAGGTGATAAAACGGGTCAGACATAGAATTTTATTTTTAGTTTCATATATAGATTTCTCATGTTCAGATGGAAGTGTCTGTGTTTCAGTTTGTGCCTGTTGCCTCGTGTCCTGTTGCTGGGCACCACTGAAAAGAGTCTGGTCCCATCCTCTCGACACCCTCCCTTCAGATACTTGTACACGTTGATAAGATCTCCTCTCAGTCTTCTCTTCTCCAGGCTAAACAGGCCCAGCTCTCTCAGCCTTTCCTCATAAGAGAGATGCTCCAGGCCCCTAATCATCTTTGTAGCCCTTCGCTGGACTTGCTCCAGTAGTGCCACATCCCTCTTGTACTGGGGAGCCCAGAACTGGACGCAGTACTCCAGATGTGGCCTCACCAGGGCTGAGTAGAGGGGGAGAATCACCTCCCTCGACCTGCTGGCAACACTCTTCCTGATGCACCCCAGGATACCATTGGCCTTCTTGGCCACAGGGGCACATTGCTGCCTCATGCTTAACTTGGTGTCCACCAGCACTCCCAGGTCCTTCTCTGCAGAGCTGCTTTCCAGCAGGTCAACCCCCAACCTGTCCTGGTGCATGGGGTTATTCCTCCCTAGGTGCAGGACCCTGCACTTGCCTTTGTTGAACTTCATGAGGTTCCTCTCCGCCCACCTCTCCAGCCTGTCCAGGTCTCTCTGACTGGCAGCACAGCCCTCTGGTGTATCGGCCACTCCTCCGAGTTTTGTATCGTCAGCAAACTTGCTGAGGGTGCACTCTGTCCCTTCATCCAGGTCATTGATGAAGAAGTTGAACAAGACTGGACCCAGTACTGACCCCTGGGGGACACCGCTAGCTACAGGCCTCCAACTAGACTCTCCACATCAGTGGATCACAACCCTCTGAGCTCTGCCATTCAGCCAGTTCTCAAGCCACCTCACTGTCCACTCATCTAACCCACACTTCCTGAGCTTGTCTATGAGGATGTCATGGGAGACAGTGCCAAAAGCCTTGCTGAAGTCAAGGTAGACAACATCCACTGCTCTCCCCTCATCTACCCAGCCAGTCATCCCATCATAGAAGGCTATCAGATTGGTTAGGCATGATTTCCCCTTGGTGAAGCCATGCTGACTACTCCTGATCACCTTCTTGTCCTCCACATGCTTGGAGATGGCCTCCAGGATGAGCTGCTCTATCACCTTTCCAGGGATGGAGGTGAGGCTGACTGGCCTGTAGTTCCCTGGGTCCTCCTTCTTGCCCTTTTTGAAGACTGGGGTGACACTGGCTTTCTTCCAGTCTTCAGGCACCTCTCCTGTTCTCCATGACCTTTCCAAGATGATGGAGAGTGGCCTAGCAATGACATCCGCCAGCTCCCTCAGCACTCATGGGTGCATCCCATCAGGGCCCATGGATTTGTGGGTGTCAAGTTTGCTTAAATGATCTCTAACCCACTCCTCCTCCACCAAGGGAAAGTCTTCCTTTCTCCAGACTTCCTCTCTTGCCTCCAGGGTCTGGGGTTCCCGAGGGCTGGCCTGAGCAGTAAAGACCGAAGCAAGGAAGGCATCCAGTAACTCTGCCTTCTCTGCATCCTTCGTCACCAGGGCACCCACCCCATCCAGCCAATGGGCCCACGTTTTCCCTAGTCTTCCTCTTGCTACTGATGTATTTGAAGAATCCCTTCTTGTTGTCCTTGACATCCCTTGCCAGATTTAATTCCAAACGGGCCTTAGCCTTCCTCATCACATCTCTGCATACTCTGACAACGTTCCTATATTCCTTCCAAGTGGCCTGTCCCCCTTTCCACTTTCTGTAGACTTCCTTCTTCTGGTTGAGTTTTGCCAGAGCTCCTTGCTCATCCATGCAGGTCTCCTGCCTCCTTTGCTTGACTTCCTACTCATAGGGATGCACCGCTCTTGAGCCTGGAGGAGGTTAAGTTTGAATATTAACCAGCTCTCTTGGACTCCCCTTCCTCCTAGGGCCCTAACCCATGGGATTCCTCCAAGTAGGTCCCTGAAGAGGCCAAAGTTTGCTCTCCTGAAGTCCAGGGTTGCGATCCTACTTGGTGCCCTGCTGCCTCCTCACAGGATCCTGAACTCCGCCATCTCATGGTCCCTGCAGCCAAGGCTGCCCCCGACCTTCACACCTTCCACCAGTCCTTCTTTGTTTGTTAGTACGAGGTCCAGCAGCACACCTCTCCTTGTTGGCTCCTCCACCACCTGTGTCAAGAAGTTGTCACCAATGCTCTGCAGGAACCTCCAGGACTGTTTGTGCCTAGCTGTGTTGTCTTTCCAGCAGATATTGGGGTGGTTGAAGTCACCCATGAGAACCAGGGCCTGGGATTGTGAGGCTACTTCCAGCTGTCTGTAGAAGGCCTCATCGACTTCCTCTTCCTGATCAGGTGGCCTGTAGTAAACACCCACAACAGTGTCACCCATGCTAGCCTGCCCTTTAATTCTTACCCAGAAGCTCTCGACTCGCTCTTCATCCACCCCTAGGCACAGCTCAATACATTCCAGTTTCTCTCTCACATGAAGAGCAACTCCACCACCTCGCTTTCCTGGTCTGTCTTTCCTGGCCTGTCTTTCCTGAAAAGCACGTAGCCATCCACGACAGCACTCCAGTTAACATGAAAGCGATCACCACAGAAAAACAAATGTAACTGCCCATTTCCTTCACAGCTAGATGTTAATGACAAGTATCAGCATTCATAATTACGCTGTCTCAAACTAGTTACAGCCAGTAACAATCTTCATGATTTCAAGGGTACGCTGACTACCAATAGGGATCAGAGAATATGTCTAATATGCTGTCATAAAATGTGGCACTCAGATTTGCTGTCTTCTTCTAGAGCAGGAGTGTTTCTGGGATTTTCTTTTAGTTATTTAGTTTCTTTTTCCCTTGAATTTACAAGTCAAAAGAGGTTGAATAAATGTTTTTCCAGTGGAGATTTAAAGCCTGCTGGTAACAGGCTCTCCCCTCCTAGTTATCTTTTACAGGAATCCACAAACTGCAGGCTGAAAGATAAAACACTTTCCTACAGCATCTAGCAACGGCCACTTTTCAAAGTTCAGTACTTTGGACAACTGGTTTGTTTCAAACTGGCAACCAATCAAAGAAAATTTAAACACAGATGCCGCAGGATGTCATTGAGTCACTATTTGTTTGAATTATCAAGTTACTCTTTTTATAAGGAACAGAAAAAGAAGGAGTAGCATTTACAGCCTAACAGGTTCAGCAACTGCATTTTCATCATTCTCAGGAAAAAAAAAAAGCATCATTTGATACTTCTCAATTCCAGTCTTAGGTCTTCCTGTTCTAATGTATCTTAAAACATAAATACCAGATCATAAAAGTATGAAAATACAGAAAAAGCATATCTGTTGAGGGAGAGAGTGATTGTTACCTTACTCCACTAATTATTTTCCAGATCAGGGAGTATATCTTTCCTCTTCTAACTGACTACTTCACAAGAAGCTAATAAACAAAACTCACTGATCACCCACAATATGCTACATTTGATGAATTCTAAAGAATATAAACAATAATTTACACATTATATTAAATACACTTAAACCCCCAAAGGTTTGTAGTCAAAAAAATCCTACAGGTATTGAAGGCAGCTGTCTATTCTGATGAAAGAAACTATATAATCAAAGGTAGTTTGACAAAAAAAATCTTCTAAATTATCCACATATAAGAGTTTTGAAACATGCTCTCTGGCTGTACTTGTAGATAACACTACTACTACCTGAAAAAAGTTGTGTATGAAAACAAAATTAAACAAAAAACTACATATGAGAAGGATCTCAATGAGTAGTCAGAGATAAATTTAAGAAAACAGTTTGTGTTAGATATTTTCTCCATACTATGTGAATTATCTTGTTCACATCACAATTAAAAGTACCCACTCACAATCTTAAAAAACAAGGTTAGGAAAAGGAGTAGAGTAGGTTTAGATATTCAGCGAGAAAAATCACAAAACTGCTACAGTTTCTCCACCCAGTAACACTCTATGTGTTATCTTACTGGAAAACACCCAAACATCCCCTCAGGGAAAAAGAAAATCATTGTTACCAACACCTCTTCCTGAGCAAAGTGCTGTCAAAACACAAGATGAAGGGCCACTTAGAAAGATTCATCCCAAGATCAAGGTTAATTAAAAACCTGAACAAATATTCCCATCTTTGAACTTTCGGGGAAATCTAACATATGCAAAGCAAGAGGCACCTCCTGATCAAGGTTCAGGAAACGAAGCCGGTATCCAGCAACCGAACAGAAATTCCCGAGGAGGGCAACACGCTGTGTCAGGCAGACGGAGGGTCTCACAGGTCCGGAGCAGGGAAACCCAGAAGCCGCCCATCAGCTGTGCGGCGGCGGAGGTCTCGGCACCTCCGCTCTCAAGGGGCTACGCAGAACTAGAAGAACAAAATCAAGTGACCTGCAGTTCAGGAAGAGGCAGACGAGTGGTTTCAGACGTCGTTACTGCCCTCTGTGATTTTTCCACCCTCCGGTGAGCACCAGGAGCTGCCGCGGTTCCAAGGCGCTGCTGCCGCGCGACAGACCGGCACGGCGAGGCCGCGGGCGGCGGAGCGCGCTGCGCTGCTCTGCGCCGCTCTGCGCTGCCTCCGCCCTCCCAGCTGCCTCCCCGCGGCCCGGGCGCGCCCCGCCCCGCGCCGCGCCGCGGAGCCCCGCTGCCCCCAGCCGGCCCGTCCCGCCGCCTGCCCCGCTTCGGCCAGCCGCGAGCAGGCGCGGCCTGCGGCCCCAAGGGCTCAGCGCTCGCAGCCGCCAGCGCCCGGCCCCAGACCCGGCCCGGCGCAGCCGGCGCTGCCCGCCGCGGCACGGCGCGGCGCGGCGCGGCACGGGGCCGCCCAGCGCGCCGACCCCCGCAGCCCCGCGCCGCCGAGCCGGACCCCGCGGAGCCGCTCGGCTGCGCTCCCGCCCCGGCGCCCTCCGCTCCGCTCCGCTCCCCGCGGGCGGCCGCTGCGCCGCAGAGGCCTCACCTGCGGCGGGCTGGCACGGGACGCGCCGCCAGGAGGCCGCCGGGGCTGCGCTCAACGCGCCGTGCCCCTGCGCCGCCGCCCCGCGGCGCGGCACGGCGCGGGCAGCCGCTGCTCCCCGCGGCGGCGCCGGGCAGCGCAGCGCAGGAAGCGGGGCGGGCAGGGGGCGGCGGGCAGCAGCGGCGGCGCCGCGGGCAGCAGCGGCGGCGCCGCGGGCAGCAGCGGCGGCGCCGCGGGCAGCGCGGCAGCCCGGTGGCCGCGGCTTCCCCGCGCGGGCCGCGCTCCGCCCCGCGCCCCCCGCTCCGCGCTCGTACCTCCACGGCGTGTGCGCGGCAAGTGAGGGGGTCCTCCGCCCGCGCGCCGTGCTGGCGGCTGCGCTCTGCCCCCGCGGGCTGGGGCGGGGGCGGGGGCGGGGGCGGGGCGGGGCGGGGCGGGGTGGCGCCGCCGGGCCCGCGCGCGGGGAGGTCGCGGCCGGCTTCGCCGAGCTCCTCGTGTCCCGGCGTCACTTGCAGATCCCGGAAAGCCACGGGGGGGGAAAAGCACGGTGTCCAGCATCGGAGGCAAAATAAAACTGAAAAAGACCCGTCGGTACAGTCTTGGGAACAGCCAGACGGATGAAGCTTCTCTTAGTTCAAAAATGTTGCAATAAAAAATATTAGCCATTTCTTCCATTATTATTAACCCAGTTGAATGCTTTACACCATCTAGTTATGAATATTGTTTCTGGGTGTTAGCTTTTCTAAGTGGAATGTAAACAATCAGAGGGAAAGCAGAGTATAAAAACTGCTGTAATGTCATTTGCAGGCTATGAAATACGCAAAGGAATCTAAGCATCTTTGGTAGAAGCAATTATTTTGAGATTAAATATCCTTGATGGATTTGATCTGCTAGATTTAATAAGTAAATTGAAATTTCTAACTGAACAAAGGGTGCAAACTTAATAAAAGTGATCTTTCACATATGTCAGATTTCAAGAAAGATGAGGCTGAATTTAAACCTTTCTTCCATTTCTTACTCAAAAACCATTTTAAAATGGATAAACCCCCCATTCTAGCATTCACCAGAGAACAGATTTCCTTTTTTAAAAATATATACAACAGCTTCGTCTAAATCAGAAACAGGACTTTGGTTACAAATTTAAAACCATGTTGGGTTACATTCTTTTTCTCACCTACTTAAGGAGATATGTAATTTCCTGAGTGGGAGCTTTCTTCTTTTTTTAAGGAAAAACGGATCCTTTTTCAGCAGCCCAGCACATCTACAGTTATATTATGACTAAAAACAGGGTTTCAAATGGTTAGGGAACTGAATTGCTTGTGAGATTCATAAAAACACAGTGAGAGTCAGAAAATGGCTCATTCATCTTTGTCATTAAGACAAGATGATGTTAAAAATAAAAGCTAGTAAAACTATTCATTAGGAATTATTGTGCAAGCAGAAAACACGAGGACTGTCTGCAGCTGTGATCATTGATTAACTAATTTTGCCCTGCTTGCTTACAGCCAGCTAAAAATTCTGGAGACATAACCCCATTGTTTTCGGAGTCTTAGGAGGCTGTGTTGAAGAGCAGCAGCTCTGTCCAAAAGATCAGGGGAAAAAAGCAAAAAAATCACTTAGATATAGACCTATATATAAATCTTATAAGACTGAAAACCCTATTGACTATAAAACCTATCTTTAACAGGGATGGATTAAGTCCATCACTGTCTGCTATATGGATCCAAGAAGAAATTAACTTACCAGAGCTGAAAGATACAACATTATGCAGTTTGTGACAAGTGATTCTAAGAACATTTAAACACACTAATAGTGATGACTCGTTCAAAATATTTATCTGCAGTCCTTACCAGTGTTTCAGAAAATATCAGTAACTGATACTCACAAAGAGGAATTTGTGAAAAGCTCAGACACTGCAGAAAATTGTTCCTATGTAAAAAACTGCTCTATTTATGCTTCATAGCCATCCCTACTTTCCTTTTAAGTTAATACTTTAAACTAGAATTAAAACCCATCTTGTACAAAAATTAGTAGAATATGCAACATTAAAGTTTATTTTTATTTAAAAAATGAAGTCATCTATTTTAACAAAGACGACAGAAAAATAGAAGTTTTGTGAGTTTGTCTTTAAATATATTTTGGTTTTGTCTTTAAACGTAAATGTGGTAAAGCAAAGAATTCTTGAAAGAAAACCACACATTTTTGTTCAGAAGAGCAAAATGGATGGAATACAGCAGCCAGACAACTCAACATGAGCTCCTGTTATATATGCACAAGAATGCTGTGATCTTTAAGAACGATATTCTAACACTTCTTTGGAGCCAGTAAGAATGCACATCTAAATGCATTAAACTGCAATAAAGTTAAGTGTCTCAGCAAGATCTGTTTGGCCCGGTACTAGAAGCGATAAATTTAATAATGGATTGTTTGTATAGGCTTCATGAGACAGAGGGACCCTCAATCAGGGACAGAGCTGGAGTTGAGAATGAAGCCAAATTTGTACTTGAGACCACTATACACTAGAGCTGTGTGTTAGGCACTTACTGCTGCCAAAATAGTGCATCTGAAGAGCATGGTCTAGAAGTAGTGTAATTTACAGAGGGTGATGGAAGTGGATCACCTGCATAATTTGTACATTCAACAGATATTTGTGAAAATCAAAACTACTGATTATGCTGAAGTAAGAAAATTAGACATGTATTGAGATAGAGGGATTAGAAGTACCCAAATCTGTAAAATACCAGCTACTGGTAGCTGGCATAATCAAGGAAACCAGGATGTGTTCACATGGGAAAAAGTCAACAAAACAATGTAAAAGAAAAAATATTGTTTTATCCTTGTTGGAAAAATTAAAACTGACTGTACTGCACATTTTTTAAACACTAAGAGTTACCACGTGAAAGATAACAGTATTCAATGCAAGTTTTTATTAAATAAGTCTTTGTCATGTTGCTAGGACTCTGCATGGGAACTTTACCATAAGCAGTAGGTTCTGATAGATGTTAAAATGTCCCTAAAAAAACACCTGAGGTACAAAGTACTTTGCAGCTGATGTTATGGAAAGAGTACATCTAGTCTTTCTTAAACCCCTGGACAAATAGATCAGAAGAGTTAATCCATGTGAAAAAATTGTTCTGAAGTGTAGAAGTACTATGTCTCCAGGGAGTAACTGACATATAACTGCTTGACATGTCCACTCTACTGTTTTAAATATTACCAAGCCAGTGTTATGTGGCTGTGCTTTATGTAGCATTCTGATATTTCTATTAACGAACAAAATTAATGCAGAAAGAAGTACATATTTCTCTTTTCTATTTTAGAAAATATCCCTTCTGATTTTGCACTGACCTTATCTTATTAACATAATTAAGCAGAAGGCTGCAAATTATTTATGTTTCTAACACATGGGGAAAACAGCATTTTTAAGAACTACGTGTATAAAGGGTGTAGTTCTTGGATGGGTCCAGCCCTTCTGGAAGTTTTGATAAGATATAGTACCTCAGTGGCTTGGATGTAGAGTACATCTCAAACATAGAAAGTGTTTTCTTTTCCATGGCATGAATGCAATCTTACATGTATTCTGAATTCCCTGATAAAATGAACTGTAACCATAATCATAAAATCTTTTGACCACAGAAGTAGCTCATCTCTTCTTTGATCTGTGTTGTTTATAAATGTGCATGAGAGACATGGATGTAGCCTTTACTTCAAATTCTGTAACCCTCTGCCTATGTGTGAGGAAGTTTATATTGTTAAATTATCCTTCTTTGCAGATAGGAGAGAAAAATAAGACTTCTTAGTGTCACTTGCACAACTAGCAGTTTAATAACCTCGATCCTGAGGAGTTCACTCATAACTTTTATTTTTTCCTAACCTTCATTATGATCATTTTTGCATATGCACAGGTAATAGGTAACTTCTGTAAACAAATTTTCCCATGAATGCTAAAGCATTCATATTTGAATACATACACTCCCACAGATTCAGTTAGATGTGAGCTGCACCTCTCCTGTCACCTCTCCAATAACACAGAAAGACTGCTTCTTCATCTTCTTCTTCTAAAAAAAAAAAGTTTTCTTTCAGCAGCGTTGATCAGGTAAGACAGCATTGGTCTAGCAGAAAGAGATCAGGTTTTAAGAACTTTTATACTAATCCTGTCCTTGCCATTGGTTTCCAGGCAGCCTGAAGGCAAATAATATAAAATCTCAGGTTTGAAAATGAGTATCCATCTCATAGCCAGAGAAATGATGTACCATTGCTCTAGAGTGAGTTTTGGTGTTTGCTTTTCACTTTTTTATATATATATATATGTATGTATATATACACATTAATAATATCCTCGGATTTTTTTTTTTTTTAATAAAAGTAGAAAATCCAATACTTCAATGTCATTTTAACCATTTCCCTTGCTCCCATGTACTTCATATGCCTCGTACCTTTTTGAAACTCCTTGAACTGTTTCAGATGATCTTTCATGGTGTTACTGGAACAAACGGATTGAAAGGGTTAGGTTTTTATGGTAACTTTCACAGCACTAGTTATTGAAATTTGGTACTGTTTCTTCTTATTACAAAAACACAATCCATTCAAAGGAAAAGATAAGCCACAACAGTTGATGAGAAAAGGCAGTGTTTGACAGTCGCAGTGATTCCTAAGTGCTGAAAAACTGTAACTCCAAGTTCTGGCCTAGATGAAGCAAGATTTCAGACATTATTTTTAACTCACCTTTTTGGTCACACAAAATAGCATTGTATTGATAGATTTGTTTTGGCTGTCCAGGCTGAATTCATTTTCATTTTAAGCACAGTCCTCCCCCTGCTCTCTCCTTCATCCCTCTCCTTCCCACCTCCCCCCCCCCCCAAAAAAAAAACAAAACTAAAAAAGGATTACAGCATAGAGGAAATAAATTTATGAGAATTTCAGTTGAAGTAGATCAGCTGGGATTTAACTGAAGCTATTGAAATACGTTATTAGTTGGGCCCACCTTTCTGTCAGTAAAATCCTGTCCCTCCTGAAGCCCAGAGAACTTCAGTCACTCACTTGATCAAGGCCAAGATTTCATTTTGTGCCTGTTCTAGTCAAAACATCTTACCCAGATCACAGGGAAAAAAGATCTTAAAGGACCAAGCTTTAATAAACAGTGCTTCACTGTGCTAAAGGTGCTGATTGCGCTTTTTGACCCTGACAGACTTGTTGCTGTGCTCTTCACTTTTTGCTCTCCAAAGCAATTTGAGAAAAAGGGAATCAGCAAATCAGTCTACATGCATGTATATCTTACCTGAAAGGTCTACCATCGTCTACTAGTAACTGAAAAAAGGAAATCTGAAGAAGTGAGACCTATCAGGATCTATATCCCAGTCTCTCTTCTGCTTCATCCTTAAGGATCTATTTTCAATAGATCTTTTGAAGTTTGTATTCTTTTACCTTTTCTATCATATGAGAGATAAGGAGCAATCCTCAAAATTTTGCAGAGAAATAGATTATCTTGAACCATTTTTTCTAATACGCTTTTTCCTGCCAAATGATAAGCTAAAACAATCCAAGTCTCATTAGCTTTTCATTAAAACCAATAATCAAATCAGAAAAATCTAATATGTTGTTCTGCTTCCTTAAAGTTACTGAAAACATTGTGGTAAACACTAAAACCAATCATGAGATCATGCTCTGGAGACCTATAACCAAAGTACTGTCAGAAGGTCACTATCAACCATCAAAGGCATAAAAATTCAAACTACTGGAGGAAGACATTAACCACGCATTGGGGGGAGCAGGGTCAACTGCTTTACCATACTATTAGTCCTAAAGATACCAAGCAACAGGACTATAAGTCCCCAGAGCATCCAATGAAGTTCAAGATGTAACACATTCCATTTTCTCCATATATCATTAACTTAAATTGCCAGACATGTCTCTTTACTCTGGACAACACTTACCATGCAACATCATGCACTGTAAAGTTTGAGGATCCCACCTCTGAGGGTGTGAGTTTCTTGAGCATCTGATCTCTAAACTGAAAAAATGAAGTTTTGTACACTGAAGAGCCAGAAGTTTTATAAAATTACAAAAAAGAGTTAACATGAAGGCACAATGTGGGTGGAATACGTATGGTGTAAGTGTGGTTTCACTTTTTTTTTTTTATGTTAGTAAGTCATGGTCATACACCAACACCAGAGAGGGCTGAGATGCTGAAGGCAGCTGCTGGGAGATGGATACGCTCCCGTTTCCTGTCTCCCTCCTCCCTGTCTCTGAAGGGAAGGCATGTAAAATCCAGGGTACAACCTCAGAGGTGCTGAGCATCTGACAAGGTAGAAAAGACCACATTTGCACATTTCTAAATAGTAGACAAAAAGGAATATGAATTTATATCTTTTCTGTGCAATGTGTAAATGCACACTGACTTAAGTGTACATGTAGGGTCTGATTTTGTACCAAAGAATCTTATGGCTGTCCAACCACCTAATGTCATCCTGTGGCCTGCACGTTACAGAAAACACATCTTAACGATCTCATTTGGCCTTGAAAACATATCCAACAAATCTTCAACTAAAATGGGTGCAGGCTGAAGCCCTGAATAAAACTTAACCCTTTCACAAACTAATTAACCTACATAATGAAAGCTCTGAAAATCAGTTACGAAGTGAGAATTTTCTAGTATTAATACTGTGAAAATGGAATTACTATTCACTATTTAGTTCAAGTAGCATACACATTCTGGTGTTTTTAATTCTCTTACTCATTAGAAACTGGATTTACGTGCAGTGCTTTGTATTGAGCTGGAATTCAGTTGCTAATTGGAAATGGGAGTAATTATGTGCTACAAGAATTAGTATCAGGTAGTGTTTTCTACTTTCATTTTACAAGAAATCCCTCTGAGTATTTCATCTGGATTCTAACCAGTCTCTGGGTTTGCACAGATAGAAACCTTCTATTTGGGTAATAATTCTGTCATGTTAAAAACAAAACAAAGCATGCACAAACAAAACAACAATTAGAAAGCAAGGAACAGTTAATTTGCCACTACAATGGTTTTCAGAAGAACTGTCAGCTGAAATTAAAACTGTGGTCTTGCATTACTAAAGCCCAGACATATTATTACCAATTAATACCAACGGGTTTTCTTTGCCTGTTCCAGCCTTTGTATAGTCTCCCTGAGTAACCTTGTATGCTGGTCCTGGGCATAGTTTCTGCAAGTGGCAGCTTCATACTTCTTCAGCTCTTGAGAGTTTGCCTCCAAGTATCAGCCCTCTTGTTTAATTGCATAGCCTCTGTTAGAGAAAAAGCTCAATATGCTCTGATGCAATAACATAACCCTCATGGTAAATGTGGGCTAGCTGTAATAATTACAGTTAGGCAGGCTCATCTTTCTAGAACAAAACCAACTTCTATTAGTCATTTGGAAAAGCAGTAAAAAGCCAAGCTGGCAAGGAACGTGTTGGCTTTGAGAGCTGGATAGCTGTCCAGCTTCCTCACCAGATTATCTGTCAGCTTCACTGCATGACAATTTCCTGTCCACTTTGTTTCTGTCTTTGGCATGTTGGCAGCTTCCTTGACCTGCTCTGGGAAACAGGATTTTAATCATAAGATTTCTCTGAAAGTTGCTTCAGGGGGTTCATTTTTTAATGTTTTTCTTCAACACTGGTTTCTGCCATTTTCTCTGAAAAAGCAATACCCATTGGCAATTGCTGTATTCACTCTTGATAGTTCACTCGAGATACCTACGTAGCAAGAGTTAACTCATTCTTTTCTAAAACAATATATGAAAAGTGGAGGAAGAGAAGGCACACATCACTGTTACAAAATTAAAGCATTACAAAATTAGTCCCCAATTTTCAACATTTTTAGCTTCCATATGTGCAAGCCAGTAAGAGGAATACAACACACTCTTTCCTGTGTATGTTATACTGCTGGACGGATTCCTGTGATACCAGCTGCATATGTGGTAAAGGATGCCAGATGTACAAGCATGTGCCACAACCTTGCGTATAGATGTATAGTCACACACACAGGTCACAGGCTGAGCCTGTTTCTCCTCACATACGGACTGCTATTTGCAACACTTCAGCTATTCGACTGAATTTCAGGAAGTGCAAGTTCTATCCTTACCTCTGCTGCATACAGTCAAAATAGAAGTCAATCTCTCTATGCCTCAATAGATCAGAACAGTAATGCTTTTTTCACCTAATAAGGGCACTGAGAGGCTTAATTTATTAGGGAGAGCACGTGGCTAGTCTGATATAAATACACAAAGCTGGATAAAGGTTACAAAAGCTCTCCCCAGGTCTTGAATGTCCTCCTAGAAACAATGATCTTGGTCTGTATTTTCTAGAGAAACTGTCAGTGACACAGAGCAATTCTGCAGGGAATGGCAGTGATAACTAATGTGGTAACTAAGCACAGTATTGGCTAGCTTTCCTCATTTCAGCTTAGAAGAAGCTATAAAGTGTAAAGATCAACTTATCACTGCTTTGTGCCAGAGTTTGCGTTGTGTAACAGGATATGGTAATGCATAATAAAGTGCCTGTGTAATTACCTGTGAGCCACAGTACTTCGCTCTGATGATGCATCTTGGTACAGAGGATTGGTCTCTAGAAAGTATAGGCTGATTTACACCTCTTTATATAAACTCCGCACTACTTTGTACACAGTATATGTACTGTGTATGCAGGTGTAGGGAGGAAAGAGAAACAATGATAGAGGAAATTGCTAGAACTGAAAATGCTGGTGGGAAATTGAGGATTATCTAGTAAGGCAATCTACCTATGAACGCAGGAGTACTAGCAAGGCAAAAGAAAAAATATTTTTTGTTGGCTTTACAGAAGTTCAAAACACAAGTTTCATACTGTGGTATTCGTTTGAGAAGGCAATTCTTTGTTTGCTGGGACTGGTGCCTGGGAGGCACAAGTGCCTGTGCGTGAACCTGATTTGCTATCTCAGGGGTCACAACAGGGGGCTAATAGAGAATGACAGCCTTACAAGTGATTTAGCACCAAGACAAAGCACAGCATTTCTACCATGGCTGCTGGCTAATTGTCCGCACTTGTGCTGCAACTGCTGCCAAAATTAACTCATTGGCTGCATTAGTCAAATCTCCTTTTGCCACCAGCCGTTCAAAGATGGTATTTACAAGATGTCACTGAAACTGAGAGAAGGGTGATTCTGCACTGCCAACATGGCAGCAGGAATACGATACCTCTGGAATGTGTGATGACAACAGTATTTCCATTTTTGCACTGTAGCAGTATGGGTACCACGATAAATCTGAAGGTTCAGATTAGGCATAGCTTTTGTGGCATTCTGCCTCTTCTAGAGACTTACAAGAATTGATACTCCACAACAGGCACATTTTCATAAAATCCACTGATTTTGCATCATTCTTATTTGAAGGGACAGAAGCAATTAGGAAATAAAAGTACAGTGTATGAAGATAGCCACCAGATGGTAGCAACCACACAGCATGGGTATCTGTTGAATTTCTCAATTATATGGGATTTCTTGAAACCATTAAAACTTGCACATTTGTTTATACATAAGAATTCAACAGGATGATCTGTAAAAATACTACATACATGAGAAAACTGCTCAGACTCTGCTGCACCAAAAGCACCAATGAGAAGCGTCTTCCATGGTCATTCTGTTCCTGTTCACAGAACACACCCCTGTGTCCATTCTGACAAACAGGTGATGTTTACACATTAGGATGTTTGCAAAACTCAGAAATATAGGTGACTGTTGCATTCAATCAACTGGTTGTTGTATTGTCAGATTTAATCTAGGGTCAAAGAGCCTCTAGTATTTACTAAACTCTTTTGCCTGGAAGTCTCTGCATAAAGGTTGGAAGAGTGAACAGTGAGCAGTGGAAGAACTTTTTTGAGGACGTTCATCCACTACTCTACGGCAATATCATCTGCCCACCACAGCAACAGTGACACTGGCCTCTACACTGTTCTAGGCTGACATGTAAAAATATGCACTGTCCCACAGAAAAACAAATACACAAATTCTAATAAAATACTGTAGTTTGTTATATTTTAGACTCTGATTTAAAAGCTGTAAGGGACAGATCTTTCCCTACAGTCACAATCTCCCCGAGCACCAGATCAAGGTAACCTTTAGGAAACACAGGCTTCCAAAACTGAGTGCATGTATAAGGGAGAGAGCATCAGGCCTTTTTGGAGGTTCCTTGGGTCTGTGTTCCTAGGTGAAGCTCAAAAGCTTACATCTCTGTTGATTATCGTCAGTCTAGGTCAGGTGACAAAACCCAAAATGGTGGACAGGTTGCCTTGTCAGCACTCCAATGCTGTGCCATCACTGCTATGCAAATTACTGTTATTTTGTTTTTAGAACTTCCTCGTTTAGGAACTGAGACACTAATAGGAAAGAAGATGCTAGATTTTGAAGAATTCATGATGTCTCTGCCAGCTCTGCACAAGGATGGCCAAGCTACCTTGCCTAAGTGACACATGCTTCTGAAACACTCATGTTTTGCATCAGAACCATGAGATGTCATTTGTGATCACTATGGTTTGCATGCAAAGTATGTAAAACCAGCAGTTTTGGTTTCCATACCTGGAGGTAACTTCCCTGCTAACTTCAAGTTCTTCTTCATCCTGATGTTGGTCCTCTCTTGGGCCTGATCTCCACCTCTTCCCTTGATATAGCAGTAGCAGCTGGTAATTCTGTGGTGGAAGTATATATCCCTCCTGAGAAGATCCCATCAGTGCCTCCAGGTTAATACACTCTGTCTGGATTCCTTTGTTGGTTTCTGAACAGTGATGATAGTAGTGGAAGCAGCAAAGACACTGACTTTATCATAGTTAATCCTTTGCTCCTGCTTCTACCACCACCTTTGTCATGATGGAAATAAAGGCACATCCGCACGTGTCTTCTCCTCTTCACCAGATTTTTCTGCCACAGGGGCTATAGTTTTCAGTGATAAGAGCTATTAAGTTTAATAGTGTTCCATCTTTCCTTCAGAAGATTAGATGATTTCACTAGGACAAGTGATGCAGAGAGAAGTAGTGGTGGAAAAAATAATATTAGCAATGATAGGACAGAATTTGCACAGGAAACAGTAGACAAAGGACTAGTTGGAACAGCAATAATGAAGATATCATGCATAGTGCAGAGATGTGGACCCACTGATGTATCTTGGAAGAGGAAGCAGCACTACAGTTGAAACACAACTATGTGTGGGGCTCTGCTATCTTTTGCCTGCCTATGGCATGCTAAAGCTAACTCCTGAAATGACTTCATATTCCTTTGCACAGCCAGGGATTCCTTTAGGTCTACTAGTAAACTGCACATGAGCACCATTCATGAGCTGGCTGCCCTACAGCACAGGGGAACGTGAATGGCCCAAAACAGTCTTGGAGCTCATCAGATCTACATGCCATTCACTGCACCATCTTGAGTAGCTCTTTGTGGCCAACCTCTGTAGAATTGCAGTCAAAGGTGGCCCTGATCCAACATCCATAGTCCTTTATAGACTTGAGGGCTCTAAAAATAATGCAATTGAAATAATACACTCAAAACCAGAAAGAGATAGCCAGCTGGAGCAAAGCTCAGCACAGACTGTGTCACCCAGTGCCTGAGGAGCAGTTAACTGGGGACTAATTGCATTGATCACTTCTCTTCCCTGATTGTATGAACATAATTTTTAACAGTCTGGGATCAGCTGCAGGTACAAGTGATTACAGACCTGAGAACCATTTCCCAGGCTACTGCTGACAACAAATTTGTGCCTGCCCCAGACTACACCAGGATGTAAGAAGAATGCAAATGTTACTTTTTTTGCAATAGCTTCTCAACAGTTCTCTGAGTCTACAGACCCAGTGCTGGGCATGATCTTTGTGCTGCCCTCCCCATTAACATTATTCTCCCACCACACAAAGAAGGAATTTTCCAGAATCGTCCAACAAAACAACCTAGCAGAAAAACAAAAAGCATTAAAGAAAATAACTATTTCCTAGCTAGACCTGTAACTCTGCCACTCCTATGTCTAATTCCCAAGTGGTTGCCATTTCAGGTGGGAAGCATGATCCAAGCCATCTACATTCAATTTTAATCACCCTCCTCTCTCTACACAAAGCAATCCCTGAAGCAATTGGAAGAACAGCCTGGCAGCTGTTCTTTTGTGAATCTCAGTGTCTCTGCTGTGATTTGTCCCACATCCCCTACTTCTACCATGCTTCAGGCTCTAGCATTTTTTCAGAAACATGCAGGCTTTTAAACTATGCAATCTCTTAAAAAAAACCCACAGAAACAGAACTTGCATCACAAAGAATTTATAACTGTCTGCTGTGACAGTCATTTACACATAGCCCCATTCATGCTACTCTGGCAATGCGCAAGACCCTTACCAATCAAGGGAAGCATAATTTATATCTGCTTCAGGGCAATACATGTTTTACAAGGCATAATAAAAGAGATTAAAGGCAAGAGCTCTTGAATATTGTTTCCAGCTGTGATACTGTGTCCATCTGACCTTGGGAGATCAGACTCTATACTTAAGTTTCCATACATGTACTTGCTTTTTATAGTGTCTCCAATGCTTTTTAGCTGGTGAGGTCAGTAACTGAGCAGTGTGTACATGTGCACCACGCATATAACACAACTGAAGTTTTAGAGAACAATATGAAACAAAACAAGTATCTTATCAAGATAACACTAATAAGATAGTAACATTTACTTGCTATGCATTGGGAAAAAAACAAACAAAAATGTCCATTACCCTGTAAAAGTTCTTGCAGCTTTCTCTTACACTGCCCTCTTTGTGCTCACAGCGTGAGCTGCCATGTGCCTGTTTCTGAGAGCTTGGGGATAGCCCGTAAAATCCCCACTGAGGGCTTTAAACAGGTGGATGAATGCAGAACACCATCATTGTCAAGCATTACTTAAAAAAACTATTGATACAAAATACAAATAAGAGCTTCTTCTCATTTACTTTCCCTCCACTAACTTCTCAAAAGACTCTTACAATAATTTTACATGTTTTAGCTCATCCAATTTTAAGCATCAGAAATAATGACAGCCTAAGGTGACCTCCTTGACATTGACCAATCCTTGTTTTGTCCTAGGAAACCTTCAAAGACCTCAAGAAAGCTTGTCTTTCCTGCAAATTACAGACAGTGAACCATTATAATATTGCTTCCACTGAAACACATGCACTACCAGTGCTGTTTCCTTTTGTTTTACAGGCACTTGTTCTAAGATCTACATGCGCTTTAATCTGTGTTAGAAATTCTACTCCAGCAGTATGAAGCACATTGTGAGTGCATTACTAGGTGCAGGAGGAAAGAGAGGTATAGAATCTGCATTATTGTTCTGTAGATCACTTTGTGGTGGACAACATGCCTCCATCAGCTTGTGATGCAGAGTCTCCAGGAGCTGTTAGAATTTAAAGCACAGTCTTGCCTTTGGGCCACATTAAAATATCTCCTTCTTTTTAAAGGAATCATTTCTATAGTAAATTTCTATTATCCTTCTTCAGCTAATACCCTTTTGCAGGCTATTTTTCAGAAGCAGTGCTTTCTCCCAGCAGTACATGTCTGGGGAATCAAGCTACATGTCCTTTCAAACCAAAATTCTATAGCAGGAACAGCTTTTATCAGAAAATAGCCAGGAAGCTCAGTGAATAGTTATCTTTCTCAAGTCAGAAGAAATCCATTTCATGCTTTATAGTTCTAATCCAAAGTTCACTGAAGCCTGTGGGTTTTCATTGCCTTTGATGGGTTTCAGATCACTGAAAAGTAACATGAAGGAGTACACCACCACCTAGCTGCAAGTCTCTGGGTGGTGATACTACAAAGCCATGCAAAGCACAACCCAGCTGAGGTTTTCACTCAGTTCCTTCCCACACTGCCTTGTGCTTCTGAAAAGAACTCTTTACAGCTTTAGAGTAAATCTGAAATCCTTACATAGCTCTCACAAAGTGGGGTTTCTGTGAGAATGACTAGAGCTGGGTAGCTAAGGGAGCTTTAGCCCTTTTTCCTCACATATCTTCAGAAACACCATCTGGTGCAGCAGAGGTTCATCCAGGCTTGGTATCTCAGCCATGCAGAAATGACTGTCCTCATCTGCTGTGTTTAACAGTCACATAGGTCTCCAGGGAATCACCTACTTGCATGATGAAGACAGAGAAAGAGCACAATTAGGTAACTACCAGAAGCAGAGACCTCTGAGCAGCTTGGAGAGAACAGCCATGGGTGTTATGGGCACCCATAAAGAGGGGAGTCTTTGTGGACAGGCAACACCTCCAAGGCTAATCAAAACTGACAATCAGGCAAGACAGATATGTTGCTAACACTTAGGGATGGGGCTGTGAGTTTGGCAGAGAAATCTTCTCTCTAATCCAGACTGAGGGAATCCTGTTGTAAAACAGGAGAGCCTACTGGATGAAAGGAGAAGGGACAGCAAGAAAGAGAAATACAGCTGCGAAATTCACCTCTGAGGCAAGTAAAGCTGAAAGAGGGGCTGTCCCCTCAGTATTTGCAAGTGAAGGCTGACAAGAACAGACAGTGAGAGAAAAAGTGATTAAAAAACCCTCAAGGTAACATTTGGAAAGTAGGTAGAAGATAATGTAGAAACAGAGAAGCAAGAAATAAGAAAACATGAGGAGTGAGAGAAATGAAAAGACGGAAGAGGAAGGATAGACTTGAGTTCCTCAGTCTGGGGAGGATTGCACAGCACAGGGCACAACCTGTCTAGGCAAGTGAGCAGTCTGACCTAGAACATACCTGCGCTCAGGATCACATCTGACCAGGGACATCTCAGACAACTGAGCCAAGCTCCCTAAACTGGAAATTATGTATCAACAGAAAGACATACTTGTTATATAAACAGTAACTGTTATTTTCTTGGAGAGACAAAGAAACATGTGCAGCTTGTTTGTCTGAAGGCTTAGATTTCCCTCGAGCTACTCTATTTCAGGGGAACAGTGAAATCTTTGGGAAAGAGAGTCATTTTTTTTCTGCTCTATTTGTACAGCATGAGGAGGTTATGCTCTAGGCTCAATTTCAAGCTACCACCACAGTCTAAAGAATAATTAATAATAACTTTTTAATTCCATAAGGCACTTACAGTTTTATTTGCTTTGTCTGCAGCAGTCATTCCCATTTAAATTGACGACATAGAACAGGATATGCAGGATAAACA
Organism: Apteryx mantelli; assembly: GCF_036417845.1. NCBI lineage: Eukaryota > Metazoa > Chordata > Aves > Apterygiformes > Apterygidae > Apteryx > Apteryx mantelli. Next base: position 32,072,974 of record NC_090020.1, read on the forward strand.
GAGACAATTATTGAATCCTTAAAAATCAAAGGCAGGATGTAGTCTGTCTTCTTAGGTGTTCTCTTTAATATCTTGAAAGATCTGTAATTTGCTTCTCTCCAAACAATCTGGAAAGGCTTCTTCCTCTTCACCATGCTTTTATACAATTTCCATTGCAGTCCCCTCAGATTGTGGAAAAACACATATGGTGTTTCTGACACTGGCAATAAGGTATGTATTATGTTAGCATATATGTAAAACTACTGTTTCTCAGAAAAAGTAGAAGTACACTGTAACAATGCACAACACTGACTTCCACATGCTAGAACTTAAATTGAAGCTCAGACCCAAGTCTGAAGTGAGGTATCCACTCTAGTAGGTTTTTTTTTTTTTTAAAGCAACATAGGTCTAGTCCTGCTCCCACTGAAATGGGTGGAGAAATTCTTACTGATTACAAAGTCAGGAGGAAAAATAATTCACACATCATCATTATCAACACCACTGTTTGGCATCCGTGTTGCCAGTTTCAGCCAGTAGGTCAAAAAAGTAACTAGACATCAAAACTTACTGACTGCACCCCCTCATGGATGTGGAATGATGGCACATCCGTGAAGACACATTTGTACTGATGCTGCCTATGTTACATCTGTTATTGGAAGTTAAAAATTGATCTTATCTCAGCTCAGCCCTGTTTCATCCTGTTCCCATGTTAAATCCTCCTTGGTCATCTAGGTATGGATTTTGTTGCTGTTGGCCTCCAGGGAACATCTTGATGGAGAAAGCATGAGAACCAATCGAAACCTGCTGCCTAAATGTTCATCTGCTTCTTGAGGACCATAAGGAAGTCATTACTATGGCAGTCTTCAAGTGCAAAGTATCCTCCCTCAAAATTACTGTAACTCATGGTAGAAACCATTTTGTGTCTCCTCTAAATTGTTCCTTGGAGATTTCAGGTTATATCTGAGAATTCAGAAGCTATAAAGACGGCTTTAATTTTTCCTGAGTTAAGTAGGAAGGCCACCCAGTGCCATTAAACTGGCATTTTTCTTAGACACACATACAAAGAGGAAGAGTAAGATGTGAAACAATTACAAAGCCCAAAAGTACTTTGAAATCATGGGTATGGGGCAGGGAGTAATATGGTTAGTGCTGCTTTGGCATAGATTCTCCACTCTTACATTCAAGTGGGAGCAAAGACTGTCTACTATGGGAGATTCTCCAAGCAGAATGGTCACAGTGTATGGAAACCATCAGCTGTAGCAAATCCACACACACACAAAAAAAGTCTCTTTAAAATACTTCAGTGCAGAAGTAAGAGTTAACAACAAGGCGACGACATTCAAGCACTACTGATTTGAGAATCCACTGCTTTGCTTAAACCAGGCCAAAATTGTTTATAAGGATCCAACTCCCACTGATACCCAAGTAAAGATTCTTACTGAATTCAGTGTCAGGAGCAACTAACAAGCTTAGGAGAATTACTCGACTTTGTGCACAAGGACCAAACATAGTACACCATGGATGTAAGCAAATTCCCAAATGCCTATCATGCTATTGTTTACCTTTTAGATATTTGTTACAAGTTTTTTTTTTTTTTACAGAAAAATAAATATTTGGTTTAAATAAATATAGCAGATTTATTGTTTACTTTTGCTTTGACAAGCCTATTTTTCCATTTTCCAAATATTCAGGCTTCTATTATTTGGAAATGATCTCAGAGTATATCATCTTAGTTCTCATATTCAGGAACTGTCTCTTGAAAGTCAGTCTCATTATTTTCCTTCTTTTAATTTTTATTCTGTTGTTCCTGGCTAATCCTATATATGCTATTCAGAGACATCCATAAATAAATATCAGTACAGACTGCTCACCTTCAGAAGTGTGTACTTTAGAAATGGAAGAAGTCTCAAATGACGGCTGGGTTTTTTTCTCCTTCCTGAAATGCTGCATCTTGCATAATATCTCCCCATTGAAACATTTGTGTTGGATCAAAGAAACTGGCATAGGAAGGCAATTTTTGATCAAAAACACATATGGGAGTATAAGCTTTTGCAGCGGGTCACAAACGTAAGATTTTTTGTGTCCTCCAGCAACAGTTATTTTTGACTTTGATTTAGACAGCTGTTTGAAGTCCTCAGATAAGCAACCGTCTGGGATTCTCATTTCTGTTCTTGGTGATTCAGCATTTTCCTTTGCAACATCTATTTGTGAACAACTGTTACTAATAGCCTCACCAGAGAACAAGCTTTGTTTTTCACATGCTGCAGTATCCCAGTGGTTAGATTTTACTGCTGACTGTATAGTATGGAAGAGAGAGATGTGTGTTTGCTCCAAAATTAACTGGTACCTTTGCTGCTCATTTTTAATATTTGTGAGAGATGACAACAATTTTGACACCTGAAAAAATACAGGACATTTTCCACATTAATGGCCTGGACTGTAAAAATGAACTCTGTGGATGAATTTCAAGTTTTCTTTTTCAGTTATTACTACTTATATTTTTTTAAAAAGCAGAAATTCTGATAAGAGTCACAGTTTTGTAGCCATTGATCTGTATACAATACCAAAGAATCATCCTTGCCACAAAGATCTTGCAATCTAAACATCGGCTAGAAAATAATGAAAGGCTAGAGATGAAGATAAGAGCAAGATGATCATATAAGATATAATGAGCAGTGCCCCCAGCACTCCACAGTAATGACAGTATTGACAAAGGCAAGCTCTTTCGATTGCCTTTGTACCATCATACAAAGATGTTTCTTTTCTGATGTTTGTAACAGACTGCAAATGTCAACTACTCCATGAAAAATCTCTAATATTTCTACTATATGCCTCAATTAATAAAATTGTTCAAAACTAGTTTAAAAACATAATTTGTCTGGAACAATGTGTAAGGCTACTTGTATAAAACAGATCACTAAGGGTGAGAAAGGGAACCTAAGGAAACTGTACCATTTTGTATCCCACGTAGCTTGTGTCAGTACCCAGTGCCAGTCAAACCCTTATAGGAGGTTGTAAAGATGATGACCTAAATAACAAGCAGGATGTGCTATCTGCTTGCTGGCATACACTATGAGATACTGGATCCAAATATTATTCATTACAAGTCATGTTATGTCACAGGAAACTCAGAGAAACTGAGCCTTTCTATATAGACATAAACAGCATTTTTAGATTAGAAACTAGTCAAAGCAGAATGCTTGTTTTCTGGATTGCAACTGAAAAAAAAAAGTAATTTTAGTTTATTCAGATAGGACTCAAAGTTTATGAAACGAAAAAACAAGCAAGCTGCTTCCATTAAGATCAAAGTGCATTGAATTGCAAAGAATCTAAGGTAAAAAGCAGAATCAGATACCTGGCTCTTACTGAGCTTGTGACCAAATGTACTGATACATCAGCACCACTGAGAAAGAAACAAAATGATCATTCAGTACTTACTAAGCACATACCACAAAAAAATATTTTTCTCAGAACAGACGCAAGTGATAGGAGCTGAAATACTGTGCTCATTAATACTGAACTTGTAAGAGTAAATTGCTGTAAGTTCTGATAGGAATTCTTTTTGACTATAAAAATCAGCACAAATGTACTTGTGATTTAAAAATTCATTTGTATTTTCTTGTTAAACATTGTTACATCAAAGCCTAGAATTTTCTCACTCTGACAATGTCGCTATATACACTGAAGAGGGTTTTGAACAAATAATCATTCAGTACTGTAGCCAATGTAGCCAATCATTTGGCATCTAGCCATCATACAAAAAAAAAAAAGAAAGGAAGTAGATGACAAAAAACCTACAAACTAATTTTATACTGTTAAAGTATTCACTTTCCAATCAGGAAAGAATAATTGTTTCTTTTGCTCTATATCTTCTGATAGTACATCATTCCTAGTTTGACCCATTGGACCTTCACTGTGCTGAAAAAAGAAAAGCAACTCTAATTAGTACATAAAAACGTGAAAATGATAGAGAAACAGGATTAAGAGGAAAAGATGAACAGCAAAAATACAAATGTCCCGAATTAGGTAGAGAGTGAGTGAGTCAATTTCATATTTCCCAGACAGGCTCACAGGAGTTAATTACGGCCCTTTTCTGTTACACATCATAGATCTTCGCCCATCAGAGTCTAAAACCTTCTCAAGAAAGGCAGAACTTCTCACTGTCCTCGTGAGGTGATTCCCAGGCCAAGGGACTTCAGCACCAAGCTCACCACAAAGCACTAAATCTTTCTTTCCTGGCCTCCCCCCCCCCCCCCCGCGCATGCAGCTCTCCCGCACCGGGAGCTGGGGGCAAGCCGAGGAGCCCCCAGCAGCCTCTCGCCCAGGGAGCGGGCCCGCGGGACGCCCACAGCCCGCGGCCCGTCCCGCCCGCCGTGGCCACAGCCCCGGGCGCCGCCGCCCGCCGCGCGCCCCGAGGGAGGGGCGGGGCTGAGCTAATGAGGCGGGGCGGAAGGCCACCTCTGCAAGGAGCCGCCGGGCAGAGCCCCGCCACCCCGCGCCCGGCGCGCCCGGCTCCCCCCCAGCCGCCGCCGGAGCCGCCGCGGCTGCCGGCCGACGCCGCCGCCGCCTCCCTCACAGAGCCCGCGCCGCGGGGGCGGGGCTGCGGGCGAGGGAGCGCCCCGATTGGTGCCCCAGGGGGAGGGGAGGGGCCGGAGCGTCAGGGAGCCAATAGCTGCTCGGGGCGGTCCGGCGGGGCGCCGGAGGGAGCCCAGGTGCCGTTGGGGCAGCGCGGCCCGGGGAGGAGAAGGGCGGACGCCATGGCTGCCGCTGGCGGCGCCGTGGTGGTCCGGCGCCTCCTTGCCTCCGTTTGGCTGCAGTCCTTCCTCTCCGTCCCCTCCCGCAGGAGGGAAGGGTGAGGCGTGGTCCCTCCTACACATCCAGCAGCAAAGGGAGCTCCTGCCTTAGGGCAATGTGGTTCCCAGCTCCTATTTAATGGGTGTAACCGAACAGGCTTCGCCTGGGGGAGTAACACTGCAGGCTTCTGGGCTATGAAAAATGAGCTTCAGTAAACGGCAGAGCAGATTGCCACGAGGACGGATACAATACTTAGTATTGTCAGCTGACGTTTGGTATTTATTTGGCCAAATATTTTACCTGGCATGCACCCTCAGGCTAAAAATTCCTAATTTTCTGTATATTTTCACTCTCCTCCCATCTCCAGCCCAAGAGGCCGGTTTCTTGAATTAAGAGGGCCACGCTCTGCACTGAACCTCCTTTAAACAGCAAGTGACAACACAGAAACTTATTGAGCTAACACGGCCAGAGGTATTAGCAAACCAGGAATGAAGCCACAGCCGATGCAGTGCACCAAACTCCCTCAAATCAACACTCAGCCCAAGCAGGTTCCCACCTGAGTGCTATTTTCCAGGAAATGCTTTTCTAATTCATAGTATCTTAAGAGTTGCATTTTCAGAAGTGCATGGGGGCAATTCCTCTTTGTTACAACATATGGGCCTAATTATACACAACGCTGTTGTAATTAGCTTAACTAATGCCCTGGTAGCAAATTGCAGTAACATGCAGGATGACACGTGTAGATCCACCATGAATAATTTTCTTTGAAAGGTTCAAAACCTGCAATACGCAACCATCACTCTAAATCTTTTTATATTACTTACAGTTCTGCTGTGGGCCATGTCCATCCAATGAGAAAAGCAAAATCTTTGTTAAACATTCAACGGTCTTTAGATTTAAGAGTTATAAGATCATTTAAAAATTCTAAACTATTTGTAGAAGCCAGAAGTTCTTTATGAAAAGAATATTTTAAGAGGCAGCTCACAAGGTCCTTGCAGCAGATATTTCAGACTCCCTAGGACACGAGCAGATGCTCTCTAGCTCATCTTGATGTGGTGATTTAAGAAACCCACACTCACTATACAGCCATTTATCACACCACTAGAGTTATCTGGCTTTCAGCAAAACAAGACAGGTGCCTTTCTTGGAGCAACTAAGTGCATGACACAACATAAACTCACCCTCACTACTTAGGATGCAGGAACTCGCTTTCTGAATCTGCTGTAGGAGCAGCAGTGTCAAACAGCGGGGACAAGTAGACAGGAACTTCTCAAAATCATTTCAGCAGGATTTGCCAGAGTTTGTTTGGTGAAATCTCAGTTCATAGCTTGAACAATAAGGGCAAAATTTTTGGAAACATATCTCAAAGGAAAGCAATGTGCCTTCTCTTTTCAATAGTTTCCAAACAGCGGTTTTTTATTACTATTTACATTCAAGTACTGAATTTTATAAATGTTTTTGATATTCAATTCATTGAAAATTCACTAGAAAAGAAGCTTTGACATTACACTTCAAACAGCTCTGATTTGCAGAATAGGACTGCAGTCTAACATCTCTTATGAAAATGGAGAATGACAGCTTCCAGGAGGGACTGGTTCCTATTCCTACCACCTATGTGCTTCAGAGGATCTGGCAACATTAAGTTCATTAGCACCTTGCCTTTTCTCATCATTCAAATGCTTGTTTGCATTTAAGCCTCTTATGTGAGACAAGTACAAGGTGGGAAAGAATATAATTAACAACAAAGCAAGCCAATTTAAACACAGTTTTGCTGCACTTTATACAATTATTTAGTGTTGGATCAGAAAGAATACTGTGATTAGGTACGACAGGTTTATGTGAATGAATCACCATGAACAAATGAAAGATTAACATAGATGTCTGAAAAAGGAAGTAGCTGGCTGGAAATCCTCTGTGTGAAATGAATTCTACTACTCAGATTATTTCAAATTTTTTGAGCCGTGGTCATTGTTTCATTAGATAATAGGTGGAATTATTTCTGCTATCTAGACTTAGTTTCAGTAAGCTATAGAAGGAAATGAGTATAAAATCATACACAATAAATCATTATGCAAACAGCAAAAAAAACAAGTAAGGTAGAGCAGATGAGGGTACTTCTGCTATGAATGGACACTACATAGTCTCATTAGATTCTTCACCCCAGTGGATCATTCCAACAGGGAACTGCTGTTATCCTACAGGTTAAAGCTAACAATCAGAAACAAATCTGCAATAATTTTGAGTCATATGTAACAGTAATGAACTACAGCACACTACTAGCACATAAAGGAATCCCTCCCCCTAGCCCCAAACAATACTTTAATAGAAAAAACACCGTCCTTAACGGCAGTTGGTCAGCAAAGCTATGCTCTACTTGTCTGGTACTCTTTGCATCAGGAGGTCTAAAGTGATTTGGCTTTCCACACTTCTACAGCCATCTGTCTCTCTCTCCAAGAGCGGAGAAAAAGCACAGAAAGAAATACATAAAAGGACAAACAGCACAACTTCACAAGTTATCATAACTATAAGCAAAAGTACTCCAATACACATGAAATACGATAGAAAACTTAGAGCATGGGTGTCAAGAGAGAAGTGATTCTTGTTTTGAGATGGATGCACTGAAAACTTGCTGCTACCCTGTGGCAATAGGTATTTTTTCCCCCATGAACTACTATTTACAGTTGAGCCTATGAAGAGGAGTTAGGACAGTGCAGCTGGATATGGTCTAGGACTCCTGGGTTCCACAGTTTGGCTGGGGGAAAGCAATTACTGGTTAAAACACATACATGCTCTTAAATAGCCCACCAAAGGGGACTGTAAAAGATGAGGTTGAAGACTTTGCTTAAATTCAGCAGATATCTTCTAGCACTGCACTTCTACTTAAGAAAAATATTTAAGGAATATATTTAAGATATTTGCGTGTAAGAATTACTGTTCTAGAGCTGCTCAAACCCAAATACCTGTGGAATTGTGCTAACTACTTGCATTTTAGCTCATCATGTTGAAGCAACATTATCTCACTTACCTTAAAAGTGGAAGTTATGAATAAAGAGGGCCAAACTGCTTATTTGAGAATTTGCACTATACAGCTGATCACTTTATAGACAAAAAGCTGTACAGGCCATGACTAAAATTAATTTTTCAAGTAGTCTTTTGAGTGCTCTTTTGGGACAAACACACACAAGTACGTACTCTGCCACATTAGACACCTATCAAATTCTTCTGCCAGAAGGGACTGCAAAGTTCTAGTTATTTAAATAAATGGAGAGAATAATGATCATAATAAGAAACAAATAAATTGAAACAATCAACAGGATTTAACTCAAAAAACTGTTTATTAAACATTAAATTTTACAGTCCCACTACCTGCATATTATTCCTTTTTGAGGCTCAAATTCACTGTCCCATCAACTGTTGTCAGAAGGACTTGCATACTGAACTTTTCAACATTTTCCTCAACAAGTTTTTCTTCTTGAGCCAAAGAGTGCTATAAAGAGGTGGATCAAGTACAGACTTGGTGCAATTAACCCTTTACAAGTAGCAATTATTACAAATTCTGTAATAATTCCAACACAGAGATAGCTGTTGCATTTCCAGGCTCCTGACTATATGAAATATTTCGCTCACTCACACCAGCACCATGAATATACAACTTCATTGATGAACCCTAGCATATTTACAGTGTGTTTTGCTTTCTACCCATCATTCAGAATCTTCACATAACAGGAAAAGGGAATTTAGCTTTAGAGGTAAAAAGACCATATCTAAGAAAAAGACCCAAAATGTAGCATAAACATGATAGACTAAGGCATATTAGTATCATTATACAGCACTGTTGTGGAATGGTCAGGATATTTTGTTAATTCTCCCACTCAAATTGCCTAGCTGTGTGTGTGTGTGGGGGGGGGACCTTTTATGCCAACAGTTACTTTGATCAGAATCATTTTCCCTCACTGAAATGTACCAAAATAAAATTTTGGTATATGGAAGTTTTTGAAATAAGCCTCTGCCTAATAGAATTCTACCCTAAGAATAGTGTGTGGAGAAGTTTAATAACTTTAAGCATTCACCGCCAACCTTTCCAAGTAAGATGTGAAAATACCTTCCTGTACATAGTTAATTTAGTAAACAAATTTTCATAATACATTCCTAAACTAATCCAGCATTGTTAATACTTGGAAATATTTAATATTTCACAAAAATATTAGTTTAGGTAATAATAATGTTTTACCTCTTTGTGATTTCCTGAATAGAAGCCTGATCTCCTCCATGCTTCCTCCCACTCCCCAGTGGCACTTTTTTATTATTATAAACAGAATCATTTCAAGAGGAGTATTTCATGTTTACCAACAGGCAATATTTATTATTATAATCAAGAACTCTACATACAGTATTGTACAAAATTATAATGGACCAATCAACAAAACAATGCTCCTATGTAACTGTTACCAGCACTTCCACAGAAGTTTACTTTAACACATTGTGCGTTAAGTGTTTTAGTAAACTGACAACTCTTAGGAGATTATTTCATGGAGTATGAAAGTGCAAGCTTTCATTCAAGGCATACACACAACACACATGAAAAGGAATGCTAAATATGCTAAAGGCCTAAACCCCCCCCCCCCACCATATTAAATGAATAAAACAGCAGCACTCTTGGCAAACACCAGTGCTACATTCATAGTCTTTATCTTCTAATAAGAAACAGAGAAATGCAATTTGAAGAAATGCCCTCAACTTGGAGTTTTAGACATAGGAGCTCAACTCTGTCACATTCACCAGATTTTTTTGGCAAGACTGAAGGACTTATGGCATTATAAATTCACCTAGCCCCTGTATTACCAGCTCTTCCTGAATTACTATATAAAACAAAGCAATTGTGTACAACAGTTGACTAATAAAAGAAAATCAGTGTTTTTGCATCAAAAGGTGATATACAATTAAATTCAAGTATTAATATTAAACTATACCTGTGGAAATTCTATCCTTCTGTTCCTGTGCACTACATAAGATATATCAAGAATGATTTTGTTGTTTTTTCATTTTTAGTTTTCCCTCTACACCTTTACCCCAAACCAGGTCTACCTAGCTGCATCCCTATGCCTTCAGCATGTTACTCTTCCAAAGCTGTCAAGCACACATGCCTATGAACAACTCTCCAGACCAACATGACCTCTGGATTTTCAACCTCCTGTCTTAATAGTCTGTTCACTCCCACGTCAATGTCCTATCTTTGACTATAATATCCTTGTCCCTGTTGTCCACTACTTTTTATTTCTACCTTTTGAGTAACTGTTGAGATCAGTTGCCCAGACAGATACAGTATCTCTTCTTCTGCACAAGTGAGTAACCTAGCTGCACATCCTCTTTGGACAGTCAGGGAAAGAGGAGGATAAAAGGATGGAAAGCTATTTCTATCATACCAGCCTGTGAGAAGCCCAGGAGAGAGGTTTACACTTCTGCCTGAGCACCAGTGGAATAAGTGCTGAAGACTGTTACCATCTTGAAAAACACTGGTTTTGAAAAGAAGATTCTTGTTTCCAAAGAGAAAATGACCTCCTATTAAAAATTTTTATTTATTACTGATAGGATTAATTTTAAACAAGTTTTAAATAGAAACCTTTTTAATTATAAATGGTTTTCCTGTTACCAAGTTAATCTCAAGACAGAAGTCAAACAGAAATTACCACAGGTTTTATAAGTGAAAAACCCTGGTTCCTACACAGTTACTAAATAAAGGTCAAGTTGTAACAACATTAGGAACAAACATGACTACAAAAAGCTAATGAAAATTATTTCCTCTCTCAAAAATAGCTTCTGGTGCAGACAGCATAGGAGAACACATAAATTCTGTGAACACTAGGAATCAGAGTTTGGAAACAGTTTTACCAGTTTGGCAATTTAAATCAAGCAAGATGAAGAGAAACAACAGAAATGTGAGAAACAAGGCCTGTGTGTATTCTGCTTTAATACTTCTATGCCTGAATATATTTTAACTTTATGTTTTCAAAAGCCACTTTTCAACTACATCAGAGACCTGCCTTCAACAAAGCAAGGTACAGGATTGGGTTAGCACATTTTAAACCGCTGCTGAAATAGCACATGAACTTCTTTTCTGGACTTGCCTAGACTTATGGGAAAATAAACCACGAGAAAACCTATGCATAGAAACATGAAAGCATCTGAAACCTAATAAAGCAGAATATGCATCTACATAATCACAGTGAATTATGAAGCTGAGGAGCGTGTGTCTGTGTATATTAGTATCCATAAACACACAAACATATAAATGGTATTTCTTTTCAGATCAAAGCAGAATACATAGGCAATATATTCTTGCAAATGGGTTTTGGATTGGGAAGTACGAGGGAAGTGGACAAAGAAAACAACAAAGGAAAAGAACAGTGAGATTTTATTTCCTTTGTATATGAAAATACAGAAATGCTACAGCACCTACTGTTCTTACCTTCTGGATCCCAATTCATCACAAATTACAGCATAAATACATCAGTGCTGGAATTTAACACGCAATTTACTTTTTCAAAATGAATTAGCTTTATTTTCCTTAAAGCATCCACACTTTACACAGCCTAAGAACCTGAAGAAAACACATTTGCTTTTGAAAGCCACATACTCAGCAAGTGTTTTGTGGTGTTCAAAGTCAAAGTAACAGTCCTGAGATTTCATATGTTAAAGCTTTCTCCACAGCCACACGTTCCTTTGATGTTTGGATTATTGAAGACAAATTCACTGGACAGTTTGTCTTCTACATAGTCCATTTCTGTTCCTAGAAGTGTCAGCTGTGCTTTCTTCTCAATAAACACTCTAACCCCTTGAAAACAACAACAACAAAATTACATACAGACAAACTGATCATCATTTACTTTGAACTTGTGCTTCAACCAGTGATTAAAATGAAAGCTAGATACGAAGTCCATCAGTATAACTTGATTTCACCAGTCTAAGATGAGACTTTTTTTTTTTTCCTTTTGCTCTTCCTATAAAACTATGAACAGTATAGTACTGGTATTCATGTGTGTATGTATGCCCGTATTTTTTGTATGGATTTAAAATCGTGATACCTAGGCCAAAAGGTGTAGAACTTGGGAATTAAATTCACCTTTAATACCTGCTTTCCCATGCATTAATCAGTAACCTATTCCCTAATGTTCTTAAAGTCTGTGCCTCCAACAAAATGCCAAAAAAACTCCTAAGTGAAGAGCACCTATCTCAAAGACAGTCCTTTGCTCTGCCAAAATTATTAGGTCTAAGCAAATCATTAGTGACATGCAGTCTTACACCAAGGCAAATGTGTGAACTTTCGAAGATACAATTACCTTTAAGGATTGAGAATCAGTAATTCATTTTAGAAGCTAAAAAAAGCTCCCTTTAACGTATGCAAAGTATCTACCAGCCTGGAAAGTTACTGAACTTTAAAACTGTGAGTCTGATATGAAATGGTTAGCATGAATGGACTGGTTTAGTTGACCACAGACTAGGAAATAATAAAAATAAAAAATAGTATCAGTAGCAGCAACAACAACAAAAAAAACATTAAGTTCCATGAAATATTTTTGGAAAGCTATTTCATCATAGAAATTGAGATGGAACATGTTACTAACACAGCTCAAGTTTGTGGGCAACCAAGTTGAACCTCCACAATTTTTGGCCAACTTGGACAAAGTAATAGACAGGGAAGGATAAATCTAATGAAAGATTTCATGGACTTGGTCCTCAAAGCAGATTCACAATTCTTTATTAAGCATCAGCGCTTGCTATTTAGAAGTCAGGAAAGCTAGGCTGAGATCCAAAGCCACCAGCTCACTGAGCACAGAGCTATACAAAAGTCAGTCTTCAGCCAAAAGATATCTTGAAGTAACCACAATAAAACAGAAACACACAGGCATATCTGAAACACTGTCTGGCTCTGGAGTTTAAGGCCTCTGTTACAACAGTGGCAAAATGCTTTCATCTCCCTGAAGATCCAAGCCAGGAACTGCCTTCCAAATAGTGTTTTCAACCCCCTAAAGCCAGAGCAGCTCTGGAGTCCAGCAGAAGAGGAAACTAAGGAGCCAGCTAAATTTGAAGTTAGGACTAGAGTGAAATTAGGCACCTGCAAAATTAGATGGCATTCGCGATGTCATCTACTCCAGCTCAATTTAGTTATTTGCACAAGTTCCAACTAATTCTCTCTGTAAGAGAATAAAATTTATGATTTGGTCACAGATACTTTCAAAGCAGCTAAAAGATGTGCTCTGCCAAGAAGCACAGCTTCTGTATGAAAGAAACTGTGATATCCCACTCTTACTCTCATCTCCGACTTTGCCACCAGATTAAAAATAATCTTCCTGGACCTAAACATAGCAAAGTTCAAATAGGTCTTAAAAAAAAAAAAAAAGAATTTTAGGAATTTTTAGAAAAGAAACAGAGATCAAATGGATCAAGACAAACATTATTATGCCTCTGTAAAAATCCAAGCTTGACAAAAAGACCACCAATAGAAGTTTCTATAAAAATTAAGAAGATTATGGTACCACTATCAGTACTTTAACAACAGACCTATGATGGGAGGCTCAATGAAATTATCAGACGGCAAGCTTAAATGCCAGCATAAAAAAAGTTTTCAACACATTGCTTAATTAAAATTATAGAATTCATTGTCACCATGTCAAGATCAAAAGCATAAAGAGATTAAAACTACATTTTAAGTTAATGAAGGATAAGGCTAGTTATTAGAGAAGACTGACTGGGAAACTCCTTGCAGAAAATCTTTATCTTGCCAAGATTATTTTAGGTATGCTGATGAAGTATTTTTCTAGATATGCCTTGTTTTATACTCTAAGTATCTGCTTTTGGCTACCTCCAAAGATGGGACTAATAGCCTAGACCATCTATTCTGACCCAGTACACAGACTCTTTTGTTGTTATCCTAGAGAATTCCAACTTAATCCAACATGGGCATGAAATGCGGTTTATCCTTGATCCAACTCTTGTTTCCACTGCATATCTACAGATTTTAACTAACTAGTTACTTCTACATCTTCACAACAAAACTAAGGCAACAATTCCTTTAACAGAATGCTAAGACTTCTGCCTCTATAACTTGTTACTTCAAAGAATTTCTAACCTGTCCCTTGGCAAACTTGTAATTAAGTTATTCTTCCCTCCCACCACCACACAGTTTTGCTTTACTCTGTCAGAAACTCACCATCTTGAACGACTTCTTCATCAGAGTCTCCTTTTGATTTCGTATATTCTAACGTGTAAGAAAGTCCATTGCATCCTCTTGTACGAACACCTACTTTCACGCCTACCTGAAATAAAACATTAATGACGTTTCAAACATCTTCTGGAACATGAAGATAAAAAGTATGCATAGCAACAAAATATTGATATTTATTCTTTCCTGCCTCAAATTCAGTGCTAAAACAGAAGCCTAATGGATTAGAAGGTAACATTTTCCTCTTTTACAAACTGATTACCAAGATAAAAAGTTAGACCACAAATCATAAATATTTATTACGCATTTTAAAACTCTTATCTGGGTTGGTACTGGTAAAAACCTGGCTCTTCATTCCATGCTATGCTTGTTCTATGTTATTGCACACTTTACGTGAAAGTAACAGTATTGCAAGAATGCATCCATTGAGTCTACAGTTATACTTGTCATTACCACTTCTGCTATTATTAATAATCATTTCATTTATACTAGCAATAAGTCCCACATCAGATGTTTGCTATTGCGGACAAAGTCCTCAAGTCTGTTAAAAAAAGTTTTAAAGTAATAACTATCAGCACTTCTGTAGGTGCTCGGTATCATAAAAGTCAGAGTTAAATTTCAAAGACAGACGTTTTTGTGACTTCAAATCAAAGTTTATTCAAATGCTAGGTCAGACGCTATTTTAAGATTACTGACAGTAACTTAATTATGAAGTTGCGACACCAAGCCAAGGGCAGTTACTAAATTTTCATGGAACTCCTATAACGGCTACCAGAAAACTTTCATTTGATCCGAAGTTCTGAAAAAATTGCTTTGTTTGTGATCTTCATTACCTAAAAATCAGTCTTCTCCCTCTCCTTTTTGGCAAGTATGTTTATTCATTTATTGCAGTAACCAATGTAAAAGGCCAGCCTAGTCAATATGTTTTAACTATTTGCCATTATACAACATTATGCTGTATGTCAGACAAAAAGAACATCTGTGTAAGTAAAGACCTGAGAAATGGCTGTAGGGACACATGAACTGGAAACCTAAGTCTTCCAAAAGTATCTGCACCTCTGCTCAAACATGTATGTTTCACTATATAATTAGAGAGGAAAAGTACAGTAGCCTCTGTAAAAGTATTATGATAAAAATGTATCAATAGTTGTCATCAAATGGGATCTCAGACAAGTAGCATTTGTTCTTTTCAGATTAAATACCCTTCTCTACAAGGGCAGCTAGAAACAATAGGTTAGGAAACAAAAAACAAAAAACCAAAACCCCACCATTTTATAACAAGGGTATGACTGATCAGCTAAGCTGCAGGCTCAGGGCTTCCTTAGGATGGTTTCAAATGTTAAAAAGAAGAGTCTATTCAGTTGCCATCACGCAGGAAGAGAAACAATACGTCTTGTACAAAAGTTAAATAAGACATAATCTTCCTCTTGCTGTGGAAAAAAAAACCTAGTGCTTGTTTTTACGATGCTAAGAAGGAAAATGGTATGTGTTTTTTCCCAAGAAGAAAAGATGACAAGTTCAATCAGTTACTTGGTGAAAAGTGTATTATCATTTACAAAAATACACTGTCTGGCAAGGTTCGTAAAAGTTACATCTGTTTTCAATGGGTATGAATCTAATATTATAGTTATATATTTCACAGCCAGAATTCCTTCAAGAACTTAATTACATCTTCAAATCAACAGTTGGAGATCTCTGGCCCTACCAGAAGTTACCACCTAAGCCATGCTAGAATAGTTAATTAAAATCTAGATTAGAAATATTTTGAAGTTTGAATAAATTTTTAAATTTTACCTATTTCAAAAATAACTGTAAAGTGAAGTGTCATCACAGTAAGTCATTTCCTGGATTTCATTTTTATATAAAAGTAAAGCTTGACAGATAAACAAGCTGGTACATTCCCCTCCAAAAAGAGGCATCAACATCTCTAAATTGTTCGGTATTTATTTCAAGCTACTAGATGAGCCAGAAATGCTTCACAATCATGAATAGTGCTAATACCTTAACACAATCTACAAGATGGCTCTGTTTGCACTTACATGGTCAGGTTTATCTTTAAGAAGCTGTTTTATCTTCTGAACTGCTGATGGGGTCTGAAAAACAGAAGTGTATTCATCAGTTTGAAACTCTCTCTTTTTTTTTTAATAGACCTAAGTATATTACACATGCTGTAATACATGTAAGTCACACACTGCAAATAATGCAAGAAATTTTAATTCCAACATCATGCAATCAAATTTTATCTTAGTTTACAGTTAAGTTTTGTCTCCTGCCTGCAAAGTCCACTTACAGAATCAGCCATCTGTCAGTGCAGACTAGCCTTTGTTCTACCTGAAACTGATGCCTGATCTCAAGTTAACATATTCTTCTATAAAAAAGTAAATGCTGGATCTAATCCATGCAAAATACAGTAACTGTTTACTCCCCTCCCCATCCCTGCTGGCAGCAGATAGTTCAAGAATTTCAGCCCTTAATATTGCCTTTTTTTTTTTTTTTGGCAAAACTACTACTACAGTTTAACTAAGTAGTTCAATTCTAGCCAAACTTCTGCCGCATAAACATTTCTGTGCCATACTGATTTTTGTCTGTAACGTATATCTCCTTCTCCTCTCTTCCCATTGACTTAGAGGTGAGCTGTGACTTTACAGCAGAGAATCTCATAGCTCATGTAGATCTGGTTGCTGCAGAAATGCCAGACTACATACACAAGTATATATAAAGGCTTCCCTTGCATACAAGTTTCCAAGTTACTAAAAGCTTCGGCTAGATTTACCTTTCCTAGTTAGCAGTATTAGAAACCCTTTTCTAGCTAACAGTGCTAACGTTCAATTGCTACAGAATCGCTGGCTACAGGACCGACCCGCACTGACAAATCACTGAACCAGGCACGCTCTGTCCGCCCCGTCAGTGCGGGTACCGTACCTCCCTCCGCAGTAAGCCCTCCCGGCAGCACAACACAGCCGCAACGAGCAAATGCCCTTCCTCAGGTAGCAGAGGGACACGGAGTGCCCTTGCCAACAACCTACCCGCCCGTTTCTGCAGACACGGGATTTCTGCCCTCCGACACGGGACGGAGCTCTCGGGGTGACCGCGCACGCCCCCCCCCCCGCCCCAGCGCGCCCCCGGGCCCCCCACCGACAGCCCCGCGCGGCTAACGGCGCCCCGCCGCCTCCGGCCTGGCGCGGCGCGGCCCGCCCGGGGGAGGCCCCGCTCCCCGGCCCGTGGCGCAGCTCCGGCGCCCGCTGCTCGGGGGCGGAGGCAGAGGCCGGAGGGGCCGGGGCCCGCGCCCGCGCCCGCCGCCGCACTGACCAGGGTGAGGGCGGCGCGCGTGGCCTGGAGCTTCCTCTTGCTCACGGCGCGCACCGTGGCCCGCACCACCGAGGAGGCCATGGCCCCCGCCCTCCCCCTCAGCCCCGTCCGCGCTCCTCTGCCATGAGCACCGCCCACGTGACGCCGTGACGTCGCAGCGCCCGCCGCGCCCCCTGCGCCCGCCCCTATTGGGCAGCAGCACGTGATTGGCAGCCGCCGCCGGCCCCGCCTCCCGCCGCCGGCCCCGCCTCCCGCCGCCGGCGCTGCGGCGGAGGCGGCCTTCGGCCCGCCGGCCGCGGGCTCCCGCGGCGGGGGCGGCTCGCCGAAGGTCCGGCCCCGCAGAGCAGTTAGCTTGCGGCAGAGTCGGTCGTAGCGCATCGCTAAGACAGTGACTAGGCTGTGCGCGCAGCCAAGGCAGCCGGGCCGGGCAGCGCCCCGCCAGAGGCCCCGGGGGGAGGCGGCCTGAGCCGTTACGGCCCGCTGCCAGGCCGGAGGAGGGGCCGCTCCGCGCTACAAGCGGCGCCCGGCCGTTGGGCGCCGCAGGAGGGCTGCGCGCAGAGATAAGCGAGCGGCGGGAGGGCCGCGGGAGCGGCGCCCGGCACTCGTTCCTAACCCTATCCCAATCCCCCCCGCCAGCTCCCATCAAAACCCCGGCAGTAATCCTGAACCCGTAGTCCCCCGCTGGGAGAGAGTCAGCGTCATCAAAGAACACGCACAGTCATTGGAGATAACAGACGTTATTTCAACACAGCGTAGAATAAAGCTATTCAGTTTAAGCGCTGGACCTCAGGGAAAACGCATGCACGGGACAGCTAAGCTTCAGACAAACTGCAGTAAAATACCTAAAAGCAGGAAACTAACCTGTGTGACAGGTTGAAGTTGATGGATCACAACTGGATAATGAATGTGCATACACACACAGCATCATTCTTACTCTGTTCTCTTCCCCTTCAGAATTCCTCTGTTCTCACTCCCCTCCTGGATTTAGGCCCAGCAGTGGCATAGTGACTGCTACCTGGTCTCCGAGCTCAGGCATGCTTTTCACCTCTGGTGCCTGCCCAAGGTGCACGGCAGGGGCAGGTTGGTCAGACCTCCTTTGGGTCTGACCAACCTGAAAGACTGGCAAGCTTGAAGCCAGAAAGATGGTCAACTGTGCTGCATATCTGACACACAGAGCTTCCTCCGTCTCCCTTTTTTCAGCACTGTTAGCTACTTATAGCACAAGACACATATACTGACTTTGGAAAAAGAGACATGAAGAGCATGGGGAATTGCTATGAAGCAAGGCAATAGCACCTTTAAAAAAAATAATAAAGGCAGCACCAATGAATAGTACTATCGGCTCACTTACTCACTGTCCCACCATGTTATTTGAGGGACAGTATAGGGGTAGTATGGATCTTTCTGCAGCCTCCCAAAGGCTGAAAAAGGCTCCTAAAAAGCAGCACAGTTGTTCCAGAGAGACCCTTCAAAGATTAATGCATCACAGTAAATTGAGTGAAGATGCAGGGGCTTCTATGGCTAGGCCATCTGACTTCCCTAAATGTAACATTTTCCAGAAGATAACAAAAGGAAAGTAGTAAGTTAGAAACGTCTAATTGATTAAAAGAGACATAGTGATGCTACAGAATTATGAGCATCTCAAAATTTTAACACGAATGCTAAACACAGGCTAGCTACTGAGTGGGCACTAAGTGTCTGTTCTGTCCCCAGGAGCGTTTATTACTGATATTTGTCAGAGGGAAATGTTAGGAGCGATCTGACTGTATATATTCTGTTCAACAAACTGTTTGTTTTTAGATCTTCTAAACTATTAGTATTCATTACTATTAGCCATAGCTTAATTGTAAACTATTAGAATTAGCTTATTACTATTAGTTTTGATACCGCTCTTTCTAGAAACTTTGTTTTAATACAGTAGTCTCTTTTCAGAATTTTTTAAAAGTGTGGAGAGTTGCTCCCTTGAAAATACACTCACATGAGGCAAGCAGGATCTTGGATATCAAGAATGTTATGAATAATTAACTCACTTTTCTTCTATTTAAGTTTTCAATCAATCCCTTTCCTAAGATTTTCCAATAAACTAAGCTTTAACAATCAATCCAGCAGATGAGTATGTCTCATCAACTGTGTTTATTCTGTGTTACAGATCATTCTGTTATAAGTTATCACTACATTATTTAAATATTGCTAGACAAACAAATGCACTTATTAGTTACTGGTTTAAGACTTTAATATATAACTCAAGTGTGTGGGGGGGGTTATTTTAGGACTATGAGATAATAACAATATAAAACTTGTAGTTTTATAAGGAAATGGCAGCTTCAAAGTGAGAGGACTGGGAATCTGCAGAATTAGTTTTCATCCAAATGTCAGTTCAGAGATTTCATAGTTGAAAGCTTCACAGTTAAACTACAAAATAACAGAAATGGAAGAGGGTATGTATATATCTGATTTTTGTTGTTGTTAAGACATGTCCTCCCTCTTTACATGCTATGATGCTGTTGTCCCTTACAGGTTTATACATTTCATTCCCATCAGCAAAAACTGAAGATAGCTCTGAACAGAGGGCTAAATAAGCCATTGTGTACACAAGCTCAGCAGCTGCATCAGTTGGTTATGAATAAAAGTAAAGAAACAACTTACTTTTTGAGAGGGAAAAATAACTTATTTTTGTATGAAAAAATACGCTATAGAATAAAGCTGAAATTATTTTCTGTTTTTTGCTGGCTAAGATTTTTGCTTGAAAATATGGTGAGGAAGAAATACAAAAGAATTTTTTGGGGAAAGTTGCACATCTATAAATTTATAGATGGATGGTTGCAGAGGGTGAAACCCAAAGCAAGAGTTTGGATCCCAGTTCCCTAAGGCCTCTTTGGAAATTCCAGCTTTTACCTTTATTAAAAATAGACAGTTAAGGAAAAAAAAAATCATTAAAAAAAGACGTTGCAAAGAACAGAGATAAAATTCTAATAAGTTATAATTAATTTTGCATTTAAATCAAGAATACTGCAAACTAAGTATAGTGTAAGAAGAAATTCAAAAACTTGTCTGAATTTTGATTCTTTTTTATTTCAAAATCATAAATAACAGTGGTTTCCATTTTACCATGTAAATAATTCTTTCCTGAACAGGATAAGACAGTACATTACCAGCTATGGCAGGACTTCAAGTAAGGTTCGAGTTGATAACATTAATTAAATTATTGGCTGGTAGAAGGATCCTCTTCACATTTTATGAAAATGAAAATGCGTTTCCCCGAATTGCCAAATATTTTTTTTAATCCTTAAAGCAATTTTGTCTGTCTTCAAGGCCATGAAAAAAGATTCCTAGCAGCAAACAGGACTGACCTGTTTCTTATTCTTTTTTTTTCCCCTGTACACAAGCGCAGCAGCAAATGAACTCATAAAATCACATAAGGGATAAAAAAAAGAAAACTCAATGGCACTGCTTGTCTACAGAGATTTTTTTTTAAAATAAGTTTACTTATGTCCATCTTTTCAGTTGTCTACAGAAAAGTTTGCAAACACAGCTGTAGCAGTCTACAAACATTTCAAACACTTTTACACAAGGATTCAATAAGCAATCAACATTAATAAATACTATTTCCTCCTTCAAAAAAAACATTTTTGAAGAAAATAGATTATTTATTTGGCTTGCACACAATTTTAGTGCATTTTGAAAGGATCAGGTTGAATGATAAAACCTTGAAAATGGTCCATTATTAGTACCTGCCCTTATCAACATGTTTTACCTAGTAAACAAATACAAAACATCATGGCTTTCTATTAAAATGCTCAAACAATCTATTTAAGAGCAGGGGTCCATGGTAGGTGATGGTATTAAAAGCCGTAGGTTTTTTGGACTAGCAATCTAAAATATAATACCCATGTCTCTTTAAAGTTAAGCTGAAGATCATTTATGCTGCTGTCCTGTGAATCCAGATGCTTTAGCCAAAGGGAAAAAAAAAGTTTTTTTAAATGAATGAATGGCCTGTATTGCAATTTAACAGTGCTTCATATCCCTCACGATTCTTGCTGGGTCCTCTTCTGTGAGGCTTTTCCCTGAGTCATGTATTTATTGGAAAGGCTGCCTAAGATTGGGGAAGGGGGAAAAAAGCATTACACTTCAAAAGTTAAAAAAAAAAAAGACATAAAATAACTGAAACATTCAAACATCAGTCAGGAGAAAAACTGTCAAACTACGATGAAAGCAAGCACAAGTCAGTTTTATATTATTGCTAATGTTGCTAATGGACATCACAGTTGCATTCAAGACTCAAGGTAATTAAAAAAGCAGTTTTTAAAATCTTCATTGTACTAATAAGTTAAGTGCGTAAAATTGCTGTAAGCAAGCTGCAGTTGCAACCATGCATCTAACACAATACATCTCTGATCCAGAGACAGTACATAAAGGTCTTTACGTCATGATCTGACTTCTACTTGTCAGTAAAAGTAACTTTCATGCATGCTGGAAGCTCAGACAAAGGGCATGCTTTCATAGTCTCTCCTAAGTTAGCTGATCATGTGGAATTCTAGACGATTACTCTGAGGAAGCCTCACAAGAAAGCGTTCCACATGTGGTCTCTGAAGAGAAACACAGAATCCCATGTACGCCAAAATATGAAGGAGAAGAGAGATGGATAAAAATCAATCCATCTGCAAAATAAATCTATCAGAGTTCACTAAAGAACAATTTGCAGAGAGAACTGGCAGGCCTTACAAGTTTCACTTCCAAAACAAAACCAAAAAAACCTACACACTTTTTCAGCAAAACAAAAATTGGCTTCACTTCAGAATTATCTAGCAACCTACCTGGACTGGTGCTGTGTTCAACATATTGGGCAGAGTTCCCATACAGATTGATAGGGAAAGCAGGTTAAAGAGACATGCTTTTATACTGAATTTCTGAATTAAGAGATACAAACCTGATTGGGGACTCAAAAACACTTTTCCTTTTTGTTTCTTTTTTTCTTCATGTGTAAGCATTCCCTATAAACAACATATACAGAGTGATAAATAAAAATTGAATTATGGCATTCCACAAACAAAAGTAAAAGGATCTCCTTGAAAGCTTATGTAAATCTAGTTTTATGTAAAGCCAGTTACTTTATATGGTCTTTAGTACATTTAAAGAGAAAGAGGTCTGAGAAAATAGGTATTTGGTGTTTACCTGATTTAATCTACCAGCATGTTTGGCAGCACTGGGTAAAGAAGGGGATCCACACAATACTTCGGATTTTGAACTACCTGAAAAGGTTGTAATGTAACAAAGATTTACTAATTTGAAACTCAGTTTCTCTCTCAGATACTGTAAGATATAAAAATACCAGAATACTTAAAATCTACCTTCATAACACATAGAAGATAAGACATTATTTTAATTAATTTTATAATATGGAAAATGGGCACAATAAGGCAAGATCCATCTCACCTACAACTAAGCATCTAAGTTTGTAACTGACAGTAAGTTAAGCTCTGTATCTTCTTGTAGAATCAACCAAAACAAATAGGGACCTTCAGAGAAAGACTGAAGATGATACGGGGGTAGTGTGAATTGTCCATAGTCCCACAAAATGGTTATAGTACAGCAAGGAAGAAAAAAAAAAAATCAGATCCCTTAGGTCCTCTAAACTAGAGGGAACACTTTGCACACAATGCAAGAAAGGGGAAGAAAAAAAAGAAAAAGAAAAAAAGACCCAATCCACAGTAATACTCCGCTTCCTCAAATTCAGTCTTTCCCAAAATACAAATAATAGACAAAAACTCCTGCTCCAGAATTAGTGATTTTTGGACACATGTACAGTCTCAGCACCATTCCGATATACTGAATGGTATAAAATACAGCAGTGTCAGTCACTCTAGTTACTGTCACGGTCGGACATACTGTCTTTCATCTTAGTAGACTGATATCATAGCAAATGGAATGGTAACAAGAAATGCCCACACAGACTGGGTCAAAAATACAGAAATTCAAAAGTTAAATTTAAATTTGACTTAAACCTTTAAAAGGTCAGCAAATAAATGCAATGTAGCTTGATTTTTTAAGCATTTTTGTCCACCCAATACTTCTAGTGGTTTGATAAAATTGTGAATACTTTTCAGTATCTTGAACATTCTTAATATATTTGTACCGTTTTCCTCCCACTTCCAGTATCTAGTTATAGCATACTCTTATGCCCTCTTACACTGCATACATCTGATATATAAGGAGAGTCTGTTTATCTAAGCAGGACATAATATTTTCGCTGGTAGAGAAGAGCTGGTCTAAAATTATGTTTATGCAAAGGACTCCTATTATTACTTGGTCTCTTAAAGTAACAGAGTAATCTGTACAGCACATTTTTCTAGCATGAATTTAAATGTCTCTAGGTATATCTAAAGAAAAACTGTAATACTGTGTTCATTTGGAAGCTAACTAAAGGTACCATCTTATGGACTCTCATTTTTCTCTTACAGTGATCTTCATTTACAAGGCAGATGATAATAAATCTTTCTGATCTGAAGGATGACTTAGCTACTGTTCAGTAGTTCACTGTTGCTTACAAGTCTTTCGGTCAGGATCTGTGTTTGGGGACATTTTTGTAATTTTTGGATTTATTTTTAAGCAAAATTTGCGAGTTGCATTAGAGAAAAAATAAGACATTGCTGTGAAGAGTATCCCTCTGACAGCTAAGCTGGGAGGAATTTTTTTTATTCTATTTCATTCACAATATCCTATTAGAGCAATTATACACTGTCACAATGACTTGAGTATGGGAGAAGTCTGTTTCAGGTGATGGGAAGAACTACAGGCTAGCTTCTATTGCTATTATGATGTAATGAAATGGAATTTATAGTTTGAAATGTTAGCAAACTATGGTGAAGGCAATGGAAGCAGTTTCAAGATAACTAGAAGCTATACAAGTATCTTTCCTGCTTTCTATACAAGTATCTTACCTGCTACAAGAAACCACATCATATCTCTCAGACTACAACAATGTTCCGAAAAGTAGGTGAGGATAAAGGGAGAACTGACTAAGTGCGACTACATTTTAAAATAAAGTAACTTTGAATGACATGACGTAAATGCAGAAACCTTATCCCCTGGTCAACCCTGTTAAATAAACCAAAAAAATGTGAATTGTTTAAACTACTCAACTATATTGGTTCCATACCTGTAGCTCCTTTATACTGTGGGCATTCTTTTTTAATGTGACCTTCTCTTCCACAGATAAAGCAACGTTTTTCTCTCAAGTCTCTGTCTTCCAGACGCTTCCACTTTTCTGCTGACTGCCTGGGAGTCTTGTCTCTTCCAGTGTCTACTGTTGCCCTTGCTAGTTTGCTCTTCTGAGGTGTGCATAGCTGCAACTTTCCCTCCTTAATTGAGCTCTCTCTTTCTGTTGTTTTATTCTGAATTTCTTTTTCCTCTTTGCTTCTTTTCTCTTTTTCTGTGTACCTTTGGTTTTTGATATCTTCATAATCATGTCGTCGCCTCAGTCTGCAGAAGAAAAAGGCTGCAGGTTTCATAGGTCTTACATCCACACACAAAGGAAAAAGAGTTGCATACAGATTACATAATCCTCATGTATTTCTTCAGTGGGTTAGATAAATTGAATTAATGCATCCATCCCTTTACTATAGCACTGTTTGGTAGGAGAGTGAATGTAATGTATCCTCAATCACGTAACTTTACAGTTAGATTACACTATAGCACTAAAATCTAATAGCTACACTCAAGAAATATAAACAAAGAGCTAGATGCTGGAGTTCCAAGAGACAAGCAGAAGAGAAGAAACACCAAGTAAAATGCTAAGAAGCTATAAAAATGGGACTATAGTTTTTTTTTCCTTTTTGTACACTTCCATCAGAAATCTTGCTTCCCACTAGTCTGAAACTGTGTATATTCACAGTATTTCTAAAAATCTTTCCTACAGGAGAAGCTTCTAACATTCTATGTGACTTAAAGATCCAGCAATGGGAACCAAGGTATTACTGCTGGACAGGTTTTATTCCACCTCTTCATCCATTATCTAGAGGAGACATCAGTGAAACCTCCAAGTCTAGGCTCTTTCAGTCAGTCACATACAGCACTAATGTCTAGCGACTTGAAAATAACCTCAAAAAAACTGAGTGAATGAGCAAAAAGGCAGCAGATGAACTTCAGTGTAGCTAAATGTAAGGTAATACATCCAGGGAAAAATAACCTAAACCATATCTATATGATGTTGAACTGGGAGCTGGCAGTTAGAAGTAAGGAAAGAGATCCTGAAATAATTTCAGAGAAATCCCCCAAATTAACAGATTGACAAACAGTAGCAGCCGAAAAGGCTAACAGGATATTGGTATCATCAGATAAAATACTGAGAACAAGGCAGAAAGCATTTTGTTGCTGTATAAAAACCATGGCGTGCCTACATGTGAATACTGCATGTTGGTCTCGTCTCCTTAACTTAAAAAGGAAGTAGTCGAGTTAGAGAAGGTACAGAGAAAGGTAGCTAAAATGATCAAAGGAACAACTGCCTTAGGAGGAGGTACTGAAGGATTCTTCACCTCACAGAAGGTGGCAGAAAGGGGGACTCAGTCATAGCTTACAAACTCCAGATCCAGAATTATTACTAACTAAATCCAGAATTATTACTAACTAAATCCCACAATAGTATGGAATGCTTGATGAAACTAAAGTGAGTTTGGGTTAAAACAGATAAAGTACTACTTTAAACAGCAGTTAGCATAATTCTGGAACTGGATGCCATAAGAGATTGGTAAGGAAGATAGAAGAAGCAGGTTCAAAAAAAAAAAAAAAGATTAGACAAAATCAGGTACAACTCTGGTCCACAAATGACTACTACAAGACCAGGGCAGGTATGTGGTCTCATTCAGCAACTGTGGATGCTGGGGGAATACAAGAGACAAGATTGCAGAAGACAACCAACTAGCACACCCTCCATAAACAGCATCTCCTATTGCAAGTGCTGGACAGAGGATTCATCTAGATGGACCGGCAGTCTGACCCCAGAAGGCATTTATGTTCTTAGAAGCAAAATCTCATTGCCTTCTGCTCTAGTGTTGCACAGAGCATAGCTGCATACGTGAAATGAACTGGGGTTTCACTCCAGAATGCAGCATTAAGTGTATCCAAAACAGCAATTTAGACAGAGTGGATTTTCAAAATGCCTTCAGCATTCTTTAAGTTCAAACCATCATCAGCTACTATACTTAAATTTACTGAAGTTTACTAGATTACTAAGGTAATGATCTCAGCAATATTAATTCAATTTCCTACAATGTATCAAAAAGGCAACTTTATCTAATTTTTCTACGCCAGCTTTTTAGCTACTTACCTAAAAGTGGAGGTGATTTTTAATTACAATTTAAGATAATACAGACTCTAAACAAAGGTTAGATTTTCCATTCACCTTTAAAAATGAGCACAAAGGCTTTCATGATTTCCTCCTATTGAGGTTTTATTTGCTGGTTTTCACTCTCGTATAAATATGAAGTCTTTAAAGTGCTTTAGTGTTTTTACTAGAAAAAAATTCAGTGGATCAGTTTTAAGTTTAGACTGTCACGTAAAGAGCAGGAAAATCAATTTAGCATTCATTTGCTGTAGGAAGGTATTTACTGAATTTTGAATATTTGGTGACTGAGAATCAGAAAGCCTTGCTCTTAGATACAGACAGGACACTATTCCGATCTGTAAGTGCTTAAAAAAAGTCATGCTGTCATTACATTATTTTGCTTTTGGACATGAATGGCATGATTCTGCAAACATGACAAAAAAATGCATCTCTTGCTGGGAGCACCAGGATTCTAGAAACAGACGCTATTTAATGAAAATATGTAAAAAGCTCTCATGAGTGCTCTTCACAGCACACAGCTATTCAGCTTTGCATTTAGATTCTCTTCAATTACTGCTTTCCTACATAAAGTCCAGAATCAGCATCTACCAGCCTTAAGCTAAGTGGAGAGGGCCAAAGTGTGTATTGTAGTCTTCAATGAAAAAGATTCTGTTAAACACTCAAGAAGATGCTGGCAAAAAGTTAAGTGGTGATTCAACACTGACTAAAAACAGCCCCTTCTGCCCCCACTGCCAAAGCTCATATTGATACATAATCACCTTAATAGTAAAGAAATCATTTGCAGTATGTACAATTTTTGCTTTAGCATTACTATTCTAATATTTTTTCCAAACAATGCTAAGGAAATGTTCCACACAGATCCCAAATACTCACTTTCTTCTCATGGGACAATCCTTCATGAAATGGCCAATTTTACCACAAATCCTGCAGCACCTATCATTTGGTGCCAATTCTCCTTCTGTCAGTACCTCTGGATCAAAGAAATACTCCTGAAAAAGAAATCAGGCATTCAAAAAACAAATCGCACTTGGGAATTTAAGACAGATAAACAAGAGTTAAACTACATTGAGTTATGGAAAAGGATAAACATGTGTGTGTAGCTGAACTCCTGAAAGACCAGATGAGATAACTGGCCACTGCTGCCTCTTCTTCACAGGAGACCTGCTGACCACGAGGTCTGCAAGCTGTTTTTTAATTGCAGTTTTAAAAAAATGGTAAGCTGTTTTGATAGGAACTAAAATTTCTGATAAGCCTATACCATGAAGCCCTGACTTGACTGGTATGCTGCACGTTACCACTTTCCATGTGCAAACAACTCGAAAACAATACTCAGTAATAACTCTCACAATAAAGATTTGTTAGAGTACCATTTAAATTTAAATGAGAAGCGCATAAAGAGAGTGCAGCCATACTCCCACATGTGATACTTTATATACTATAAGAGCACACCCATGGTACACACTGCCCTTTTAAAACTGCCACATCCTTTAAAGCAACTTACCATTTTTGAGGGATATTCTTTAGGAAATATTTTTATAGGGGTACCAAATACCCTCCTCCCATTGATAAAAGCCTTCATTATAAAGTTTGTCACTGAAGAGAAAAAAAAGAAGAAAAAAATCATCCAAATATGAAACAAACCATCAAAACAAGATCTAAGATAAATTCATCACTTTATGCCCAAATTTTTGAATAGAAAACTTACTTTTTCTTGATAATCCAGCTCCAAGATTGTGGTTCAGATCAAAGGGATCTGTATAAAAAGCATTACAAGGCATTACTCAAGTCCAGGGCAAAATCAGGATTGCATACATACATGAAAAATTCAAGGCAGAATTCCTAATGCAGAATTAGTATACAAATTACATTCTTTGCAAGTTTATTGAACGCACATTCACTCCAAGGACAAAGGATCACAGCAGTTCAGCTCTGAACTGACTGAAATATTATAAAAGAATAAGTTTTGTGTGGGGGCAGGAGAGTAGAAATCCCTCCTGTGAAAATCAGATGGGCCAGAGAATTGTGGCTTAAGGAAATTTTCTAAAATGTGTCTGTATATTTTCTTCATACCATGGTATTACTTAACAGTGTAACACATGCATATGGTACAATCAGTTATACAAATACGGAGTCACCTAAAAATAAGTTAGGGTAAAACCTCAATTGCAATACAAATAAGTTCTTCTCCAAAGCATTTGGTTAAATTCATTTTTAAGTCAGTTATTGTCATTTTGCAAAGTATGAAGTTTAGTTTACATCTTTTTTTCAGAGGAGGGAAAAAATTGAAGAATTTCTAGCAGTACTGAAATTCAATGGGAATTTTGCCAAGATTTCAAAACAGGCACAAATAGCAGTTTATAATCTAGCAATAGAAAAATGAGACAAGACATGTGAAAAGACCAAATTTTTCATAGGGGCATTAAAAGGAATTCCACATATTCATTTGCTTTATGTGCTTTTACCTTCAATTACAATGTATTTGGAAGTCCACTGCTTTTTGAAAGTTGTGAGCAGATTTTTTCTCCTAATGCATATGACATGCTCTTTAAAATCGAATTCCTCTGTGTAGAAACGGAGAAGTCCAAGCCACAGCTGCCCAACAGATTCAGTGTTTTTGCCACATTCTGGCCAGACGACAGACTAGAAATGATAGAAATATTTATTTTTCCAATACTTACATTGTTTGAATTTCAAATAATGAAAATAATTATACTTAGTATAAATTTTATTTTATAGAGAAACATGATTGAGTTATTCTAGAATACCTCCCTTTTCTTCATAATTAGTATTAGTAATCCAGTTTGGACTTTAAAATAGTCAGTAATTTTTAAGCACTGAGATTAGTAACAAAAAGTAATAATACTACTTCTAACATTAGTTTGGCCTGTTATCAAAAAGTTTATTAATTCACTTGCAGTGTATTTGATCATATAATACAAAATTATTGAAGTGGATTAAACAAAAAGTGACTAGATATGCAACTGATATTTGTAGGAGATATCTCCACCCAGTAATGTGACATACATAGCAATTAATCATCACTAACACCTTAAAACCATTTATATCAAGTCTATTTATTCAGATTTTCTCATACTTAATTAAATACAATCAATTATTTTCTGAAAAATTCACAGCAGGGGATTGGGATGTTCAAAGCAATAGCCACTCCACTTCCACACTTCCATTTCTTTGTTTAGTATTTATGTGTATTACTAATATAGTTTTCTTCTTTGTCACCCATACACAATTCATGATCAAAGATCATTTTTTTGAAACTGGTTTCTATATCACCACCTTGTTTGAAGACTACATTCCCTCAAATGAATTTTTTCATTTGCTAAGCTACAGGTAACATCATTTCAAATTTACTTTCTGATATACTCACCAACTCTTCTATCTTATCAAAGAAATAAACGTTCCAGCCATCAACTAAAATTTCAGGCTTCTTTGGTTCTTTGTAGATCTAAAAATACAATATTAACTCATTAGAAGAGCTGTTCAGATTCAGCAATTTGACATTCTTCTGGTCAATACCATGTACTGATACTCATTTCTTCCTTGAGATACTGTACCTCTTGAAGAACAGGGATAACAGGTGGATTTCTCTGTTGAAGAAAATAAAGCACCATAAGAGTATATGCATAAGAAGAAAGGCTACCTCGAGATGCATCTCCAATGTCACACATCTAGAAAGAGAAATATTAATTATAATTTTCATAGTTACCAGTTCTTGCTGTAGGTGCTACTGCTTCTAGAGTGTCTCAAGTATACTTACCTTCGTAAAGACTTTCATTGTGTAGCAAAGGTATTTTACTCTAGGATCAATGGCTGCATATGATGACAGGAGTCTTGTGTTATGCAAGGCCTATAAAAATAAGAAAGTCATACACAAAAAACAGATGCCCTACAGAAAAGAGGTAATAAGCTAAAGCCTCTGAAAAGATGAAAAACATTTTTAGTCAAGATAAGCAAAGTCAAGGAATGATTCAGAGTACTGTAGCTGGAGAGTTCACATATATACATGCATATTTTTTCCATTCCAATTTATTTAAAAGTCATAATGAATTTGTGGACAAAGACACTAGTCTTGTGTGCTCAACAAAAGCAAATGTGAAGCCCTGAGTAACAGAATGTATATAATTGAGAAAGGAAGCATTCAACTATGAGGTTATCACCTGCTAAAGAGCTGATAAACATCTTTAATCTGCTTAAAAGTGGTACCAAGCAGCATTCACAGAATAGTATCTCAGAAAGGGAAGCATTAATCTATTACTGTGTTTTCAAAATAATTGGTAGAAGGTAAGTTGTTGAACTAAAAGATTTTCAGCCCAGAGATGTGAGAGCTATCAGCTGACTCATATGGATGCATAGCTTCAAGAACAGACTTTCAGACTTACTGAGTGGCTGAAGTATCCTCCTCAAGACTCCCCTTGGGCTGATACAGAAACTTCAGAAAGTTTAATGCTTGTCTCTAAAACTTACTTTCCTTTGATGTTTCAAGGAACTGGCTTTTGAAGTTCATAGACATTGAAAAAAAAAACAAAACTTTTTTTTAAAATATTTGGCTGAGGACCTGTGCTCTTTTGTAGACTGTAACATGTGTCCCAGTTCAGACAAGTTGGTTTCAAAATCACTGTCCCAGGTCTCAAATCACAGAATCACAGAATCACTGAGGTTCTAAGGAACAGCCATGACTGGGGGTGAGGAGGAAAGACTGAAGTTATGTTAAGTTTTCTGAGTTACAGAAAGACTCAAACACCTAAAAGATTAGCTCTTACTCTTACTCTTACTGAAGAAGAAATATATCAAAGAAGCAACAACTCTAAAGTCTCAACTGTGTTGACTCCACTTGTAGTCAAATAAAACACTGGTACTCAAAAATCTAAAATTGAAATAGGTAATTGATAAGTTATTATTGAACCTCAGCAAAACCAGCATTTCATCCTCACCCGGAAGCCCCAGTTTGTCCTATTAATAGAAAAGAAGATAACCTTACCAGAGTGTTATATAAACTGATGTCTACTTCAAGACCACTTCTGACATGGAAGAATTTGACAATTGGGACTTTAGCAGTTGTTATAGGCAAGACATTTCTTAGACCTAGAATAAAAAGTTGAACTATTGAATGATGACATACAGTCATAACAGTATCAAATGCCCTACACACAACCCAAAACTGCGGCAGAAGTGTTACAAAATAAAATCTTAGCTGATACCAAAATTATTTCAGTTATTTTTTAATATCTATTTTAGGCATTTGTCAAACTCTGTGAATCTACAAACAATTATACATACATACACACACATACCTACACACAAATGAACTGAAGATTTGTCTGAATTTTACATCAAAATAAGCTTGAGATCACTGATAGTTCACTGCAAATATCTTAAATTTATGTGAGATACACCAGAACCCTATAAAAACCATATTTTCGTGTAAATAAAACAGAATGTCTAGGGCAAGCTTCTGTGAGCTTGCCTTTTATTATTAACTGTTTGAATACAGAACATACAAATGCAATGTAGCTACTAACCTGAAGCCCCAAACTTTATCTTAAGGCTTCTTCTCACACATATGGGTTATGAATCTGTCCAACTGAGATCTGGTCCTACAACATTATAACCTTAAAGACCTCCATATGTAAAAAAATAAATCCAAAATGTTCACAACATATACCCTCATTCTTACTAATATCGAGCTCTTTAATGCAGTTTTATCTTAACAATTATCATGTACAATGCCCCAGAAGCTTCTCACTGCATCAGTTAAAGTCACATAAATGAAGTCACTTATTTTCATTTTCAAGAAAGTACCTGAATGTTTCTTGAGAACTTTTGCTAAGTCTTCAATGATTCTGATGCAATCAAGGCTCTAAGACATTAAGGGGAAAAAAAAAAATCAATACTAAAGTTGCATCTGCTAGAACAGGTCTAGACAAAGTATTTCAGACAAATCTTTTATTATTTGTCATTAAGCTTACATCTGCATAACTCAGGGTTTCAAATCGTACGGAATGATGCAAATACCAGAAAATGTTTCAAAATGGCACTTCTTGCAAAACCAATACTAGACAGGGTCTTAACATAGGCTTTTTTAAAGTTAATTTATATTAGGCATAGTTCTTTCCCACAACCTTCCATTTCTAGTTCTTTTATGTTACAAAACTAATACTGAAACAAATCCACTCTATTTGTTTGCAGAGTTAATATTAGAAAAACATTAGTGCAGAATACGGAAGAAAATTGTGTACTGAGAGTAAAAATTTTTAAAGGCCTATCTAGAATAACAGTAAAAAATTTTCAAGATACTACCCACATTATCTGCTTTTGAGGCACCTATTTACATTTTCCTCTAATCTGAAGCACTGTTACAAAAAGTAAATTTGTTTCAATATATGCACAATTAATTTACCTAGCCATAAAAGTTTTGCATTTGTTAAAAAAAAAGTCTTCTACCTCAGCAGTTTCCAGTCCATCAATTGTCCAACAGATATCAAGGTCACTTTGTTTGAAGCCAAAACCATTTTTGGAGGAGCCAAACAAATTCAGCTTGGTTCCTGTAAGAGATGTAACAGATAACAACATATTGATGCAGAATCTCAAATTTTATACAGCTTCAAACCACAGCATGCCTTTTAACACAGAGGTGAACCCATTACCATTTTTATGTAGTACTTTGAACTTTACTTTCTCATCAACCTTTTTGATTAGGAAAGAATCGCTACTTTATTAGTTCAAATGAGTCTTTTACAGATCCAGAAATAAATTAGGTTGTCAAATAATTAAATCATCAGCATGCAAGCTAAAATATGGATAAAAGATAGAAGATTGCTCTCTACAGAGATCTTCAGGATAAGGAACAGATCTGTCCACATACGAGGCTCCAGCCAAAAATTCTTTTGCAAATTTTAAAAGACTGAAGTCCGGGTGCTACAGATAAGAATTCCAGAAATAAATGAAACGGTGTCAAACAACTAGGCTTCACAGACCGGTTAGATGTGCTTATACTTTAAAATATTCCAAAAACAAGCTGTGGTAGGGGCACAAACTCTCCTGGCCTTGTGCCAGATTTTTTTTTTTTTAATACTTCTAGACACTACCAATTTTTATCTGTCACAGTAAACATAAGAACAAAGAGGAATGCTGAAATTAAGGGAAACATATGTATATGAATTAAACACTGTTTCTTAATCTTGGAATCAGGAGTCCTAAAGGAGTTCTTAAGGACTACAGAAAACTTGTTGTTTGCGAGAACAGATACAACAATAAGAAGTCTGCCTAACGAATGAGGTTAAAATGACAGTTATAGAACTGTTCCACTACTACTTTGATTGTTATTTTCTTAACTTGTTATTTTTTCCTTCTTACTTATGTGTTATATTTCTGACTAAGATGAAGAAACTTAAAAAAAAATCTGATTTTTTTTTTTTAAACACACAACTGACATGATTTTGGAGCCTTTGTATTTTAAAGAAGGAAAATACATGTCAACAGGGAGGAGCCCAGGACATGATATATACGGATGAGACATTAAGTTGTATTAGTTATATGGTTGTTGGAAGATACTACAAGCTAATGTAATGTTATATATTAATTTTGAGCAGCGATGTCGTTTAAATGATTAAATACTAAAATGTTTATTCTGCTGACATGCTAACACACTTGGAAGACACTCAAGTGTAAGTATAAAGCCAGAACTACATGATTACCTGGAAAGTCCTGTCTAATGAAGTTTTCTAAATTTTGTCGTATATGTTCCCGAGCCTGATCTTCTACAATATTTGGAGCAAAATCCTCTTTAAAACAAAAGAACACAACAATTTAGGCAAAGTGATTTGTAAAAACAGTCAACAGCAAAGATTCAAATGAAAAAGTGGGAGGGTGGAGGGTGGGGAGCAGGGAGAAAAGCAAGAGAAGATTCACATGTGGAGGAAAAAGCAACGATGAAGTAGAAGGAAAATACCTGTTCAAAGAAAAACATTAATTAGACAGATAATGCATTTTGTCTGTTCAGGAATGGCAAGAGAGAAAGGAGGAAAGTTGGGTCACTCTGAAAAGAACAAAAGTGGAGAAGTGTTATAAAACAGTACTCTTACTCTGATTTTTATAGAACATTGACATCTTTGTTTACTAGAAACCACAACTAGAAGAATAGTGACGAAACTCAAAGTAGAGACAAATGTAAAAGCATTAGTCAAAAAACTACCCAAAATTAAATTCTTAGATTTATACTAAGATGCCTAAATGGGTCATCAGACAGCCAGAACCTTTCAGTATGCAGAAGATAAATCTAAACAGGTTTTATTTCTCTAGATAAAAACTGTTCAGTGGTCCTATAATAGCCCTTACAAAGCTAAAATTTTATCTAATGGAGTTAGATGCTGTGTGGCAGATAAATTGGTCCCCTTTATAACACCATTAATCAGTGGTTATTTCATTATTTTTTGCAATACTTTTCTTCCCCACAACAATATCCAAAGGAAAAGAACTTACGGTAACACTGGACACAAACTTGATCTAAAATAAATGAAAATTTGGGTGACAGCATTGGCAGTGGGTCTAGTTCAATCTTCTTGAAGTCTTCTGGACAATCTCTCTTCAAGTGACCTTCCCGTTTGCACAAGCTACATACTATTGTAGGAGACTGCACGAACAGAAAGTGATATTCGTTTAAAAAAAACAAACAAACAAACAGTCTTTCAATGAAATTGAACAATGCTTTCATACAACTGATAATAAAATATAAGCAATATGTTAATATTCCGATAAAGCTCACTTACCTTGCCCTTTGTAAAAGCTGGTTTACTGAATTCATAAACAAGTTCAGAGTCTAAACACTGTTCTATAGCTGCGTTCTCTTCAAAAGAGCTTCTTCTCTCAGTAAGATCCTCTTGACTTAAATTGATCCTCAGAGGTCCATCCACATTTTCTTTGAGATGTTTTTCTTCATATTTAATAAGGATGGACAAATCTTCCTCCTCCTCAGACAGTGCATCCTCATCTGCAGATCCAGTGTATGTGTTATCTAGTTCACCTTCAGTTCTTCTGGTATCATC
The DNA here is from genome assembly GCF_036417845.1 of Apteryx mantelli. Lineage (NCBI taxonomy): Eukaryota > Metazoa > Chordata > Aves > Apterygiformes > Apterygidae > Apteryx > Apteryx mantelli. Next base: position 32,108,675 of record NC_090020.1, read on the forward strand.
ACACTTCGTCTGGTTTAGACGACTTGGTTCTTCCTCCTCTTCATCCTCATCATCTGAGTTAATCATTTCAGATATGTGATTCTGTGTTGAAGGTATGAATTTGTTTGGGGATTCATCCAGTTCGTCAGTACCTTCAGTGCTCTCCTCGTCAATATCAACCTTATCATCCATTATACCACTGCACTCTAAGCCAAACTCATCACTCTCCGTAAATGCAGTGTTTAGAAAACCTTCCAAGTCTGAAGTACTGCATGTTTCTATATCATGTTCATTCACTGTAACAGGGAGATCTCCGCTTTCACTGTCTTCATCTATTCCCTGATAGGCAGTCATCAAGCTATTATTCCATCTTCTTTCTTGTTCATGTTCTTCCTCATATTCTTCCTCTTCATTCCCACTCTCTGTCTCTTCACAACTTGGTTTAAAGTCTTCATTATCTCCAGAAATAATTTCTTCAATTACACAGTCTGAATCTTCATGAGCAAGTCCCAAATGACTTATATCATCAGCCAGTTCCTCTTCAGTCAAGCTTTCTGAGCCATCACATAGTTTTGAAGAATCAATTCTATGTGCTTGAGGGATACCTGTACTCTCAATTATGCAATCTTCTACTATTGCTCTGTTTGTTTTGCCATCCAGGTTTTGCAATTCAGAATTTTCATGCTTTATAGCATCTTTTTCAAGGTCCAGTATTTGGGATTTCTCCTCACTGGCATTTGGAGGGCTTTTTTTGCTGAACTTTGTGTTTTTTTTGTGAGGCAAGGCAAAATACTTGTACGTTGCTCTCAGGCAGTGAAGAATATACTCATACACTAGCTGGCTGTTCAGAGTTCTGGCCACATTCCTTTTGACTGAATATGGGTCTAGTAGAAAGAAGAAATAAGCCAGCAGTGTAGAAGTTAAAAAAATTTTTTTTAAAGAATTTATTTACATCCTTACAAAATTTAAATTTATTACATTAAGACATTATGTTAAGGACATAAAATTTAAGAATTGTGCTGAAGAAGTTTTTTTTAAAAGCTACTTAATTATATTTGGTAACGTTGATAAAAATACTGAAAAGAAACATTACTTAAATTGATTTTTTCAAAACATATTCTGCTGTATTATTAGAAACCACAGACCAAGATAAAAAAAATTCTAACTTATTACACATGATGGCAATAGCCAAGGCAATACCCTAGGAAATTAAAGGTAACAGCCCTTTAAAGTTTGATGATAAACATCATATACCTTCCACAGCAATGCGCTTTTTAGGCCAGTCCTTTAATTCACGAGACACTGTTTCTTTGAGCCGTATGCTAATAACCAAATCAGCCAAATTAAACTCCAAGGCATAGAAACGAAGCAGCTCTACCCACAGCTGCCCAACTGGTGCTGAACACTGGTGTCCTGAATCAAATACTAAGGGAACCTGTCAATTACAGAAGAAAAGCTTAAATAATATTTAACACATACATAGGGATTTAGTTTTTTTTTTTTTTAAAAAAGCCAATCTAGAATATGCACTTGTTAATAATGTCGTGTAACTTGATTTCACTGTACTCGATCTGTAATGTAATATAACAAAATTTATAGTTGCTTCCAAATTTCACGCTCATGTCTCAACATGAAAGATTAATACTGCAATAAAAGAAAAATTTAAAGAAATAGTATAAGCTAGGATTATAAAACTTCAGAATCTAAGATTGTAATAATGGTTGAAGAATGACATCAAGGATTAATAATAATTCTGGAAGTGTTTTTGTCATTTTCCAAGAAAATATCACATCGAATTTAAATTAAGAGAATAGATATAACCTCTTTATTAGTAAAGCATAATTTTGAGATAGACTGAATGCACAAAATATACTGAATCTTCCTGCAAGTCCACAGAAGAAAAAACACACATTCAAGGAAGGCATGAAACAACAGAAATTTTATCACTTAGACTTTCTAGATGCTTATTCTGCCAAGTCTGCAAATGTTTAACCTCCATGAAATAATTATTTTTTTGTGTCTTATCTGCTTAGTACACACCAACAGGCAATAGATGCCATCAATAGTATCTCAATATTAAAAAATACAGTGTATGTTTTTTAAACAGATTTTTCTGTTTGAACAGTCTTATGCCTTTCATCTTAATATTTGTAAATTTATTAAATTGCTCCCAGTTTTCTGCTAGCTTCTCAGAACCAGAAGATAAACATAGGAAGCCTCATATCAAACAGCTGTCCAATTTCTTAGCTCATCTTATGGCTTTGCAGTACAAATGCAAAACATAAATAGAAGATGAGTCTTTCTCCAAGAATAACAATGACTAGAACAGAAGGAAGTTAAATGGTCAGACCTTGCCCTTTTTAAGAGAAGTTTCTTTTGACGAATCAGAATCATCAAGGGGGTTATGCTCCCAAACCACAGCATCATTCTCAACTTCTTTAAGATTAAAATTTGTTAATTTGTTTAATGAGAATCCTCCAATCTGAAGAAAGTAGAGAAAGCATGATAAAATTTAATATCATGTGAACTTTAAATCATTTCCCCCCAAGGTTAACAATGCAAAGAAAAGCAGAACAGGGTTTAAAGATGACCGTTCCTTGCCTAGAATATTCTCTACCCTGCTTCTCTCTTCCTTTTACTTTTCCTACAAAAAGCACTCAGGAGCTCAGTGCTTTTGGAAATGTATCCATATGTCATAAAACCTTGTCTTAGCAGATTACAAATCCATTAATATACAATTTTTAATTATATAGCCATATACTATAGGACTTTTGCCTCATTCAGTGAGGAGTGTAGACAGGCTTTGGGGATGAGTCTACTGTGCAGCCAAGTAGTTATCTGCAAGGCCCATTTAATTGGTTGTGAAAATTGGAATATGCACACTAAATTTAACAGGTGACCATAAGAAAAACAGGTGCCATGAATGCAACAGCTGAATGGTAACCAGGAGAATTAGATTCTGGATCTGCATTCTTAATAGAACTCCTGATACATAAAGAAGATACAATTCAAGCTTCTAAATCAAAAAGGTACATCCTCTAAACGCCTAGTCTGATTCCTCAGGCAGATATTGCACTAATACGTATAATGTGGTCTACATATAGTCACAACTAACCTCACTGTTGCCAGGTTAAGTCAAGTGCCCACAACTGTCCTCTGGCTAAGTGTTCCCTCACTTAAGTTCTCACCTAGCTAAATCTGACAGGTGTATTTTTTGTGAAGCTTAACAAATTTAAAAGGTCAAGCTCTACACAAAACACATAACCACTACTACTATCATTAAGATTGACAGGGGAATGAGATGGCAGCCATGCTTTACTTAAAAGAACAGTTATACTTTTCATCCAGAAGGTACTTTTCCTGGAAGAGGAGATTTCAGAGTTCTGGTCTCTGTTTTAGGGACTGCTTAGGCATTTTGCCTTACAGAGTCTTTGAATAAAATACATAAGCAGTGGTGGGACCAGAAACTAGAACTTGGGACTCCTCTCAGCAAATCATACTTCTGCTTTCTCTGGTCTCAGGAGTGACACATTTTTGCCTATACAGTGGCATAATTTCAACTACAAGAGTTGATAGTATCCTCAATCCCAGCCCATCCTAGAGCTGGGTGCTTAGGCTACTCACTTAAAAGCATTTAGAGGTATGTCTGAATCCCTTCAGACTGAGGATGGCATAAAGTAGACATCAGGCTCATTAGGCTTATACATAAAAAGCTTAACACCACCACCACTATTTCTAAAGAATGAGCCCATCTTCTTCATTGGAAACAAAGAATTAGATGTCAAGGTACAAGACGTTGTTTTGGCTTGTATCTATGTGAATTCAGACTTTTTAAGATTTTGGAAGAAAGGCTGAACAAGTGAGGAAGTAGGTGGGGTTATGAAGCACATTCTTCATTGCCCAACTCTCTCTGCTCACTAAAGGGGAAACAGAAGCACTTAGTTCAGTAATTTTGATTGTGAATTTCATCCAGAGAGCCAAGCACAGGTGTAGCCTGGCTGAATTCACATTCTTTCCCAACCCGAGCAGAAACAACTGGCTTATAGCTTGCTCAGTGTAGGAAGAAGCAGCAGCCCAAGGGAAAGACTATCCTCTCATTCATAATGTTCAATGTATTAATACACATACCCATGATCCCAAATAAACAGGTAGAAATGGCTCTTTCCTCTGTTGCAGAAAGAAGATAACCATTAAAGCAAATACGTAAGGTGACAAGCCTCCTTCTTCGGGACGATCGACACAGCACAGCTGTAAAGATAAGTTGTGTAGTCATTAAAATGTTTTTTCAAGTGACACTGTGAAAAATATTCTTACAATTTCTCTTCTGAAGTCTGTCAAATTAAATTATGAGGGAGACTCAAACATCTTTGACCTCCTCTTATGAGATGGACTTGGCTCTGAAGGCCTTAATATTTTCTGGAGTCATATTACTAGTATAACCTTTTCAGTGAGAGTCCTACTCTTCAATTACACTGAAGAGTCATTGTATGCAGATTGGCAAAACAAACAGCATACTGCACATGCAAAAAAGGATAACTCATTTTACATAGATATAACAGAAGTTCAAACTCAATGTTTTTCTTAAGTCATATTTTAGTTGCATGCACACAAAGTTTTGGAACAAGTCATTTTGGTTTATAGGATTTTTTTTAAAGTTTCCATATTGAAATACAAACATTTTTTTCTTTCAACTGTTTTATGGTGGAAGTTTATGGGAAATCAGTGATTCTATTTCATACAGATTCCTCTGACTTGTTTGGTAATGTAGAAGAACAGGATGCTTAAATCTGTATGCCACTGGCTGAAGCTGAAAATTCCCCTTTTGCAATTTTGCACAACACTATGTGCAAATAATAACTATATAATTTATAAAATTTACTATTTATAACAATTCAATATCCCTTTTCCTACTCCTTCCTTAAAAAGAATTTCAGCAATGTTTTTCTAAATCATACCTATTCTCACTAGCATAACATTAATGTTTATTCAATATTCATTCACAGATGGGGGAGTACAAAGAACTCCTACCTTTGCCCAGTACCTGAAGGCGATCACTAAAGGTACAACAGTAGGTTCTAGTTTCCCAAGAGTAGCCAAATGGTTTGTTGTCAGGCAAGCATTCTCATTCCCTGCACTTACTTTACAAGTAAGACCACTAAAAACAAAAAGAAACAAAGTAAAAAATCTTGGAGGTGTTATGAGTGATGGGTCAGATGACATCTCACAAAACATCATAGCTTGAGGCCATTAAGAAAGATTTAACAACTTCTCAAAGACAACAGATTTACATAAAAAGAAACAAAAGAAGTTTGATTTGTGGTTAGATTGAGAAGATATGCATTGTAATTTTCTGTAAAAGTGTTTTCAAGTACAATTCAAATTTAAGTATTTTTGTTTCTAATAACTAAACATTAATACACTAAACTAAGTTTACAGTACTAATTTTCTTCATGAAAGAAAAACATCTTCCCATTTCCACACCCATGATAAAATGATTTCTATAGTGTTTCTAGAGCACAAGAAAAGTTTCCAAACAGTGAAAGATCAGGGTAGCAGAAAATAACCAGTAATATTTCTCTATCAGTCACCATTTATAGAATGTTTCATGAATCTTAAGTGATAACCATTAAATGGGCAAAATAAAATGCCTTTCTCCTGTTCTCAACATACTACTGAAGCTAAGCAAGCTGCTCTTGCTCTTAAAGAAATCCTTAATTTAATATCTGCATTACCTATAAGGAAAGAAAGGAAGTTTCTGCTTAAACAATTATTCCAAATGGAAGAGTAAGGGTACATGCTGGAAACCGTAACTCTTTAGGGGTTTGGGAAATAGGCAATTGAGGACAGAACAACCCTTACCCTCTTATTCTAGTCTAGGAATGACTTGCCCATGAGTGTTAGTTTGTGTTTCAATATCCATGGAACTGTAATTATTTAGTACAAAAACTTCATTTTTCAGATGCTGGTATATATAATTTACATTGCTATATGCTATTAGAACACACAAAGTGACAACTGAGACCTTTGTTTTTCTCTGCACACCACCACTGGTATTCTAGCATGGAAATCTGCATCAACTTCAATAAAAGATTCTAGAGGGAAAAAAGAAAAAGCTGTCTTAGGCATGGTAGTGATACAAATGTGTTGAACTGGAAATTCATGCAACTAGAGGAGTACACCCAGATTCTGAATCTCAGTTTCCTAACTATCTCAAAATTTGCCATTTAACTAACTCAACCAACAGATCAATCCTGTTATTCTTTTAAAGCAGGTTTTAAAATGAGACAGGAAAAATGTGGTCTAAACTATATTAAACAGTGCTGTTTAATAAAATACTTAAGAAAAAATAAACTTTCCAAAATTCAATATATACAGTAGGTATAATACAATTAACCAGATGTATCAGTTAAGTGTTGGCTTTACTGCAGACAGATTAAACTCTAGAAGAACTTCAGTACTTCAGGTAGACAGGCAGACCAACGACATTCGCAAAACAAAATTAGAGTGAAAGATGAAAAAAGTAGAGTTATCTCAGTACTAAACAAAGAAAATATCTCAGTTTGTTTTCCTTCCTAATCTAGAAACACTTAATGTAAGTGTTGGAGCTGGCTTTTCAACATGATGTAATGTCTTCTTTCTATACTTTTTTTTCTCCCCTCATGTTTTATATAGGTTTCCAAACTCAGTTCAGCTTTGTTTAACTCAAAACTTAACTTAAAAAGTTCAAATATGACTCTGTTCCTTTTTCCAGTTGGAGTGAACTGATCCAAACTAGAAGTTACTATCTGACACCTAGCTGTTTCACTGGACTAGATCCAGAATAAACTATGATGCAATTTTAGACACCCAATTCAAAAATTTTGAAAGCAAGAAGTGTTTTTTTGGTGCCACCTAACCTTTTGAAAACGTCTTGGTTTTGGCACCAGGTTCCTCAAATGCCTAATGTTCTGCCCCTGACTCACAGGAAAAGGCTTTGCACAAGGTGTTAAGAGCAACTGGTGCTTGCTTTTAAAACACTTCAGGTATTCTGAGTTCTTTTGGGATCTAGGCCTTCATTCCTTCACTCTGGTTGAGCAATAAACAACACTGTTTTCAAGGACTGTACAGGTCATTTGACCAGAGAAGAAGATGCACAGATGTTAAGGGAGGGAGGGGTGAGAAAAAGGCAGAAAAAGGCAGAAAATCTAGTTCAACAAATATATTCATACTTAATATATGTTTGGAACTACACCTCTACTTCCCCTGCTATGGACATAAAGCAAAGCAAACAAACAGAAAAAAATTACTTTGAAATTCACATTTAAAAGGAAAGGGCATCTTCTCCATCTTTTATTTTTTGCCTGGATATGCTCTATTTGGTTGGAGTGCAGTTTTTAAGATCTTAAATTTTACTCGCCTTTATTAGTACATAGTGTTGTACTCGTTACATGAAAAAAACGTGTCTGCATGCATTCATTTGTACACAGCATCGGTGCGCTAACAGGCACATGCACTCAATTGCATATATAAGAAAATAAGCCTCTAAGTTTCTGAACACAAGTTAGAAGAGCCTAAGCTACTTTCTCTACTATAAGGGTAAGGATAATAGAGCAGTATGGGGAAGGAAAAGTAGCACAGTCTACTTTAATGGCATCTTCCCTTATAATGTAAAAGAACACTCAACCAATAATTTCTCCCACAAACAAAAATAAGGGGACTTCAGTAGCCTTTAAACTGAACACAAAAACAAAAGTAAGTTCTGTCAACTATTGTAATATTTTTCACTCTTACATTATTCAGCAAAACAGCATATGGCTTATCTGCTCAGCAGAAATGGGATTCAAAATTATTAAGTAGTAAGAAGAATAATGTGAAAACTAAAAACAGGGAAGTTTTCTTACCACTGTTCTTTAGACTTTCTTGCACAAGTAAGAGAACATCTGGTTGAGCCATCTGTGAATAAAGCAATAAAGCCATTTTCATTGCTGTCAAAAAGGTGTTCTTCCACAACTCAAAAAAAACCTTTAGACATACTCCCTATGACACTTCTGTTTCCCCCCACCCCAAATGGACAGCAAAAAGGAAACGAAATAATAGCAATAAGAAAATAGAACATTTCATCCTTGGTTAGTGCTAGATTATGTCAAAAGGAACATGAACTCTGCTTATTTACAAGAAAATAATCCTAGATGATTGTAAATAAAGCTATTTTTACCTCTACACCAAAGACTTGGTTATGTAAAAACCTAAAGAAATACCATTTCAGTGTTTAAATACGATAGCTTTCTGACATAGGGGATTTACCTCATGTCAAAGTCTGAAATCACAGTATTATTTTTAATTATATATATTTATAAACTTGAATAGTTTTTTTGCCCCCATTACATTTCTATCTTTGTGTCCCTGAGAAAATGCTAAATTTTAGCTATGAGGCTGTCACACCTACTACAGCAGGAATAAGTTCAAACACAGAATCAAAAGTTTTTCACAATCCTTAACTTCTTTTCAGTGTTCAAGCAGAGAAATGTACAGAAATAACTCAAATAGCAAATGAAGACTTTAAATTGCTTCACAAATAAATGACAAAGATGGATTCATGGCTCCAACATAACCGAGCAGTTGGAAACCCTAACGTGCATACACCAGCGTAGAGGCAAAAGCACAGCTCTGCCATTTGATTCAGTTATAAGAGAAGATAAATAACTTTGTCTTATAGGACTACCAAGAGTTTTAAGTGTTTTGAGTTCTTTAGAAGGAAAGTTCAATAAAGCACAAAGCCATGTTATATTACATGACCATTAGTGGTGTATGAAGCAAAAAATGTTATTTTAAGACTGCATTAATGTGGTAGCTCTGTTTTACCTAATGCATTTTCGTAAAAAAAAAATATGATTACCACACTGTTGCATGTTACAGTTAAGCTATAATCTACATAAAGGTGCAAACATCCAAAACCACTTGGATGTATGTAACAAAAATGGTCTTACTTACGTTGGCAGGAAACTGGATATCTATGTTTATGTCTGAAGTTTTGAAACCAAATCTGCTACAGGAGGAGCCATACAATCTTAATGAGCTCTCTGCAATGGAAAGAATTGTACTGCATTTACTCTATATCTAGTTCTAAGTCTGTAGCTACTTTACTGCTTTGCCAGAAGATCTTAAACCTACGTCTATTTTCAATAGCCACAGGAAGTGAAGAAGGGTCTTCCAACAGCACAGAGCTGAGTTAAGAAGTCCTACCTCCCATGCTGTACGTAGCAAAGGCTTATTGTGAAGGTCAAATATTCCCCATGTCCTGTTCATCTTTTCCTACAATACAGGTCTGTTTGGATCATTAGCACCCATTGTAATTTAATTCTGATATGAGGCTACTTGGTCACATCATGTCATCCAGCAGAATGTAGTTACTAAATAGTGTTTTATTATTTAACTAACCGAGGTTTTTAAGAAAGTTTTCACCTTGGTGAAATTTTTCAAGTTAACATATCTAGCACTAAAGCAAAATGGCAAAAAATACCTGGCAATTTTTGATGCAGTAAGTTTTCCATTGTCGTTTTAATTTTGAGCCTTTCTTCCAAATCTTCATTATTTAAGCCAAACTCTAGCACTACATTTTCAATGGCGACACCAATAGCTTGTATTTGGGAAGGCGTTGGAGGAGGCAAGGTAGTTAACAGCTGTTCCTCTTGCTTTTCCTTTAAAGATAATAAGACTGATGTTTTAATGATTTTCTTCAGTTGCTTAGTATGCGCGAATGAATGAGTGCAATTTATCCCAATTAACACTATCATGGCTTTTCAAAATACCAGAGGTAATTGGAAACAAGTATATCAAAACAGAAACCATAACAGATAAAAAGAATTAGATACTCCAGGAGGCTTCAGTAACGTGCAGAGGTACATTACATATATTTGGAATAGAAAAAAATGTCACCAACCTCATCTCCTATGAAGTGGGAAAGGGTAGGAGTTAAAGAAAAAAATGGAAAACCTGCACAAAGCACTGATTTTCATCCACTTCAAGCTGAGAAAGTAAGAGGGATCAGGAGAAATTTAATTAAAAATAAAAAATAAAATTAAGGCTGGAAGTCGCTTTGATGTTTGATTATGCTCAAAACAAACCTATTATTTCTTTTTATATATAAACATGCCTACAATACTCAACAACCTCTGAATTTCATTTACAGTATTTCCGAATGGCAAGCTTCACCTAGACATGTAGGTGGTTATTTCTAATGATGCCATATCAAGTATATTTGCTTACTGTTACTCCTCACTGCTCTGAACTTTATCAAAACACTTCATTGTTGAAATATGCCAATAAAATAAGTGCTAAGAAGACTAAATGTAATTATATTATTAGAAGGATTAAAGAACAGCAAGACAGAAGGGTCAGTTGCTACTCCTTTTTAATTATATTATACTTAAATCACCAGTAACAAGACATTAGTGAATTATACTCTGAGGACTTCCTTCAATAATGGACATGAAAAGGTACAAATTAAATTCCCAAGCAAGGTCCAGGTCCCAAGTTTATTCTTTTCACCAGCATCACAGAGTTTTTGAGAAGCACTTAGGGTTTTAAACATCTATATGGTAAAAATACATAAGGAATGGTTTTGGAAGTAATGCAGTTTCATTCTCATTAGCAGGGTAAGGGCAGTTTCATGAATCTGCGCTTTATACTTCTTTTACTGTCCTTAACTTACCTTTATGCTTTTCTTGTGTCTTTTCTCTTTCATGTGCTTATGAGCAAAAGCCACCGACTCAATCAAAACATCACACAATTTGCAGGTGTATTTTGCTGATGGGTAGCTTCGAGGTCGCTAAAATAGAAATGATAAAAAAAACCCTTAAGATACAGAAAAATACTACCTTCATTTTATTCGATGCTCCTTCCAAGTAGAGCAGTGCTAACTCTGAAATGCAGAAATATGCACACTAGCTTTCCTAACTTCATTTTTACAGACAAAAGGTTTGAATACCATATATAATGCCAGAAGAATGGTGGTATCAGATCAATCAAATCCAACATCTGGTCTTTTATGGGGGAAAATATCCAGTACCCATGGGAGATTATATTAATTGGACAAGCATATAATAAAACTTTTCCAGTACACTGCCCCAGCCTGTAGTTAAATTCACAAACTAAAAGAACAGCCTATTTTTGCTTAACTTGCTTCCATAAAATTGTGTATTTGATTTTTTTTTACGCTTAAAACTCCTGTGAAAGTATGGATATAGACTAAGATTTAATATAGTAAAAAAACAAAGGATAACTTGTCTTCTCTTGACAGTTCATTAACAGCACCAGTTTTGTCAGTTACCTCAGATATATAACCACTTTTTAGCTACAGTCAGAAAAACTGCTCAGAATGTACCCTCTACATTGTATTTACTGATTAAACAAATAGGAGAGAACTATATAGGTAAAGACAACAGCACCTTCTTCAGTCTATAAATGCAGTCTTGCTTCAATCTTTCTTCAGCTTGCTGCAACCCAAGAAGTTCCTTTGCCGACAGCACAGATTCATCTATGACAGGACCATCCACCTCTTCATCTTGATCATACTCATCTTTTCTAGTTCTTCTTGATCTCCTTGGTTTCCTGTGCTTCTTCATTTCTTATAAAAAGTTATGAGAGCAAACATGTCAAATAACTTCAGAATACTATGCAGCTTTTTTTTTTTTTCCTCTTACCTCTTTAGTTTCCTTTCTGGTTATGTGCTAACCAAAGAAGATACAAATCTACCCTGTATGGTTTCCTAGTCTGTTCTGTGCAAATCTGATAATAGCAAGAGTATACATGTATGTCATAACCTACAGTATTATTGTTTTGACTCTCACCACCTAAAAAAAATAAATTAATTAAAAACCCCAAATAGTTTGTCCCATTAAAGAGAGAAGAAAAGTCAGCCTTATTTAGTTTTGTTAAAATTGGCAAAAAAAAAAAACCCTAAATGCAGTAGATTTCACTGTCTACTTGAGATATATCTGTACAGCATTCGAATGAAAAGACAGACTATGTCCAAACACTTCAGGATGCCCAGTAAGGCTTAGATACACAAATCATTTCAAAAATCAGCAGTCCCACAGACTACCTAGAATACTATAGAATTACTAAGTATAGGCCAATTTGAATGATCTTTTATTTGAGCACTAAGCATAAGAGCACTAAGATATAGGATTGTTAGAGTTAGCTGACATACAGCAATTTAATATCAGCAGTAACAACTGCAACAACTGTAAACAACTGTGCACTTGCCTTTCAATTAAACCAGCATATGGATCAGGATTGCCTTCATATTATTAAACTGACAACTGAAAAACAAGATAATAGTCCCTTTTGGCTACTCATGTCAATAAATAATTAACTTGATAATATTTGCATACCTTGCTTAATAAAGCTACACATCTTGCAAAATGAACATGCTTGGAAAGCTTGTTATGTTTACATCAAAAGTTCTGGAAGACATTAATGGACATATCATTTCTAGTTTTAAGTAAGCTTTGCAATTTTTGAAGCAGGTATTGACAGCAGTCAGAAGAATACATGTGGTAGTGATCTCAGGAAGCTACACAGGCAAAATGCATGAGTTTAGATCACATCTTACCTTTCATTTAAGCATCTATACAAGATGTCCAGGTACTTGGAATTTTTAAGTTCTGAGTGCTTCTGAGAAGGTTTTTGCAATCTTCTTAAACTCTGAATCCCTTATCATAGCCTGAGGTTTTCATTTGTAATATTAAAAAAAGACAAAAAAACCCCACACCCATACCAATTTTTTGTCTCTAATAATTGGTAAAGAGAGATGACCTGGCTGTGAGTTTTCAACCAGCTGTTTGATTCACTTCACTGCACAGCATGTGTGTGCTAGTGTTGTCAGCAGGAATAGGGCAAGAATGGTAATACACTTCCTTTCAGCAGAAGTTTATGCCAGAATAAACAGAACAGAACTAAGGTATAATAGTCTGCAGGGACAGTACTCCAATGGAAGTCCCAGGAAGCAGAAAGAGAAGTCTAACTTGTCTTTTAACTTCATACATCCCTTCAATTCTCATACTCATGTCTCTCCTGCTAAAATTCCTAATAAATACAACAGCTGTTTGGTTATATTTGGTTACTGATCAGTGTAGACAGAACTTGGAGAAAATGTCCAATATATTACTTTGCAAGAAAGTCTATGACAGGTACCTACTAATCACTTATTTCTGTGAGCACAAAGTAACTTAAAAAAAATTTACAAAGTAAATATTTCTAATATTATTCAGCAGTTACGGTACTGGCAAACTAATTATAGGCTAATGACCAAAAGTACTAAAGACAAGTTAAAGTTACAGGTCATGCAGAAGAATCAGTGCCTCAGAGATTTACTAAACTCCCTCATTATGAGTTACAATCAGGTAGGTAAAAAGGTGAGGGAAAGAGACAAGTACATAAAAGATCTCAAGTACAAGGAAATGCCAAGACATTAGAAATAGAGATCTTGAAGGGACCTCAAGGGGTGAGCTATTCCATGCCTGTGCTTCGCAGCAAGGATGAAATGGGCTTGGTCAATCCTGAGTGATGCTTGCCTAACCTGTTCTTAAAGGCCTTCAGGTACAGATCCCGTGAGCTCCTCAGGCAGCTATTCCAGTAGTTCACTAGCTTTACGATTAGAAACTTCTCCTTTTTTCCTTATCCAAATCTTTCTTGTTGAACTTTAGGCCAATTGCTCTGTTTCCCATCTTTTAGAAGCAGGCAAAACAGATTATTTTAAGACTCCTTTAGATAGCTGAAGGCTATCATCATGCCCCTGTCCCGCCTTTCCTTCTGTAGAAAGACTGGGGATTGTTTAAGCTTTATGTAGTTTCTGCTTTCTTACATGTCCTAGCATTCTTTTTGGTCTTCTTTGGATTGTTTCTATTTTGTCTGTTGAAATGGGGTGCTCAAAGCTGAACAGAGCACTGCAATTAAGAGTCTGCCAAACACTTAAAATAAAGAATATTTCAGGCTGCAACTCTGTTTTCATGCCTCACAACAGCATGACACTGACTACCGGTGATCATCTTCTGATTCATTATAATTCTAGATTCTTCTCCGAAAAACTGCTACCTAGTAGCTTTTTCTCCTGCATTTGTGCAGTTGACATTCCTACCTAAATAATGGTATTTGCACATATTTCTATTGTATTTCATCCTATTTTTAGGCCATGTCTCCAATTTTGCAAAATTATTTTAATATCTCTTCCTGCTTTTCTGCATTCAGCTCCTACCAGCTCCATGGCATATACAGACTAATAAGCATGCTCTCTTCATTCATAAAGCATGCTCTCTTCATTCATCATCTGGATAGCATAATAAACATCAAACAGAATAAGATCTTTGTAGATGCTTGCTCAATGCTTCCTTTCATTTTGACAAAATCATTGATAAGTATTCTCTGAGTATAGTTATCAAATTGACTTTGTAACTCTCATTAATTTCATCTAGAAAAATATCCTCTAGTTGACTTATAGGACTGTCACATAAAAGCGTCTCAAGCATTATTAGTGGTATCTATCCATTGCTTCTCCCATGGCCGCAAGAGCTGATCACCCTTTGAAGAAATAAAATCAGACTGACTTAACATAATTTATTCTTGACAAATCCATGCTGACTGCTACTCATTTCTGTGTTACCTTCCAAATACTTATAGTAAGTTGTATTATTTGTTCCAGAATGGATTTCCAAGATTAAAGTTGTGTATTTTTTTTTTTTTTTTAATTCCGGGGGTTTTGTTGTTGTTGTTGTTTTTAAGAGATGTTTGTCTTTTCCTGTTTGCTGGTATCTCATTTCTCCTGGATAAGTTCTCAAATGTAATTTCCAAAGATCCCCAAAACCTACCTCAGCAAGTTTAAGTTTCACAGGATGAAGTTCGGTAGACTCAACCAATCTGAGAACATTTAAGTATTCTACTCTGCTGTTTCCTCATCTGAGGTTGAGCTCAATTGTGCAATGCAATTTACTTCCAACAATGAGAGACATGAGGCACCTGCTCACAATTCATTTCCTTAGTGACAGCTGATACCAAGGGAAAGGACATTTAACTCTTGGCCTTCTGGGCATCAGCCATCAATATCCTTCCTTCTTAGCAGAGTGGCAGATCAATATTGCCCTTGGCCCCTTTCTTAGATAAACTAAGAGAGACTTCTTGTTAACTTCAGATCCCTGCTAGCAGCAGCTCATCAGTACCTCAGTCCTTCTCATTTTATCCAATACATACTCCATTCTTTAAAGCTTCGTACTGCTTTTGTCTACTTACACTTCTTTCTGGGCTCAAGTTCAATGAAGAACTGATAATACCAAGCACCTTAACCCCTCCTGCCTCTGTTCTCCTCTGCAATTCAATATTCAGGAATTATACTCTCATTATTAGTACCAGTTGTCCCATTTCATCCAGAGAAGTTCAATATGCACAAAAAGTTATTTTTGTTATTGCTGCATTATTGCCTCTTGCACGTAGAAACTCCCCACAATATCTATAATGCATTGTTTTTATCTTCATTAAGATATATGGTTAGGGACCTCATTGATAGCTCCAAAAGTCTTATTCTGTAGCAGTTTAACTGAAATACCCCTTATTGATCTTGACAGATTCGGTCAAATTGTACCTGGAAAACTGCAGAGACACTACAAAGATGCTGCAATCTACTTATACTTACCACTTATAAACCAATTTACCAAGCCAACACAATTTACGAGACAAGTTCTGCATCATGTGCTGTAACAATTTGTTTAAAGTGCTGCAATATAGTACAGTCAACAGTTTGCAAGGTGTTACAGAATAAAACCAATTTTTTGCTTTAACAATAAATCTTGAAATTGTACTTTTCAATAGTATATAAAGAAATGGAATAGCTATGCAAAAATAAACAAACATGTTGATTACCAGAGCTTCCTTTCTGCATGTCTGAAAAGTCTTCACTTGTTAAGTCTTTCTGAAGTTGTCTTCTTACATTCCTATTTCCTGCACCTTCGACCTCCTGAAGAGAGTCCTTTCTTGTCCGATTAAGCATGGGAGTCCAGACTGCAGATCTGTGCTCTCTCCAGCTGTCAGAATTACCACGATGGTCATCAGATATCCACTTCTTCACTTGGTCTTTTTGGATATCAAATAACTTTGACCCTTGATTGTGACTCATGTTTTTAAGTGAATTTGGGCTACTCAAAACACTACGTGGTCCTCGTCTGGGACTACTTCCATAATGAGCTGGTGTTCCCTTTTTCTTCTGAAGGCTGATATCTATTTTATTGCTATGGCCATTTCCATAATCATCCATGACTTGGTAATCTTTTTGTAAGGGATTCCCTTTTAATTCTTCTTCATGCAGAGTTTCCTGTTCCTTATTTTGTTTGGCAAAGCAAGGTTTTGCAGCATCTCCCATTGTTATTGCCATTCAATTTAATGATTCACACCTAGAAATTAGAGAGTTAAAGTAGCATTTTAAAATAATCAACTGATAAACACAGGTGCACTGGCTATTATTGGAGAAGGAAACTGCCAACAATCAAAGCCCTGGCCCTGTAATACCATTAAGGCATGCAAGTCTTGGCAGAAAACAAAATTTGCTCCTACCAAACAAAAGGCAGTCTGAAACTCAGCTGTCCTTCTCCTCTAAAAGTGCCTAAACCTACAAGTGGTTCACAAAATTCAGTGACAGCCCATGTACTTTTGGATATGAAGGTCTAGATGCCTTTAGGACAGATAACAAAGTTGCATAAATTGTTTCAAGAGTCCACATCAGAGTCTCAGCTCGCAGCACAGGAACGCTTTGAAAGAAAGATTCTAGGAACTTAGGTGCAGGTAGAATTCATGGGAGGCAATAAAGAGGATGCTCCAAAAGCCATTCCACTTCATCTGAATAATCACCTTCCCCCAACAGCAGACACTGTTCACCTGTTGGAAATGAAAACCGTGGTCAAATAGGAGAGAGGTTCAGAAGTTGAGCACCAATCTGTCTGTGAAGCAAATATCACACAATAATCAAGAAATGACCCTGCTTTGCCCTGTGCACTTGCATGTTTTATGTAGACCGGTAGTCTGAGGTCTCGTATCACTAGATATGAAATACTTGTATTTTTTTATCTTATTTTAGTATTTTCTAAGAAGTTTGGGCTGTTGACTTGCCCCCCAGACTTGGTCATGTCCATGTTCTTAATGTAAAACACTTCCAGAGAGCTGTAACTCAAGTACTAGCATAAACCTGAGTGGACTGTGAAAGGAGGAGCTATCTGGAAGAGACGGACCCAACATAAACAAATAGCAGCAGTCACA
Organism: Apteryx mantelli; assembly: GCF_036417845.1. NCBI lineage: Eukaryota > Metazoa > Chordata > Aves > Apterygiformes > Apterygidae > Apteryx > Apteryx mantelli. The sequence goes on from NC_090020.1 coordinate 32,125,931, forward strand.
ACTACACAGAATAATGTTTAAGTAAAGCCACATACACATGAGAACAAAATGTTTTCTCTTTCAAAAGACATGTATGTGCTTAAGGATGCAGAGAAGGCTATAGGGCATTTACTAGAAGCAGTTAAGTAGACGTATTTCTGCTGTCTTTAATATGGGACCATGGTGTCTGACTTGCTTAGATGCCTTTTAATTCTGCAGGCCTTAAAGGCACTTTTAGGAATCTCACTGTTTCCTACAGTCTTGAAGCTTTACTGTTTATTCCTCTCTTAAGCAGAAGTGTTTTGCTCTTACATGAGTGACAAAAATAAACTGGATACTTGCCCCAAAAAGCTAAATTCAGTCAGTCATACGTTACTGTGGAGAGCAAGTTATTCTAGCTAGTAACTGAAAGAATTTAAAATGCACAAAGTGAACTTGCTACCTCCTTTAAGAAAGAAACAGTTGTGAAATCTGTATTTTAGAGTGACCTAGAAACAGCCTGTTTTAGAGTCAGCCCAAGAAGCAAAACCCACACCCAACCATCAGGTTGGATGATGAAACACACCCTGTGATGGAAGAGAGCACAAAGTCAAAGTTCACTTCAGCGTTTGGTTCAGAAGCAAGGCGTCAGGCTAGACAGTTGGGCAAGAGGCTTGCTCTTGGGTGCAGGCGCAGCTGGGCGCTGCAGTCCCTCTCTGAGAGCTCAGAAGCAGCACGTAGTGGCAGCCAGTTACCAACCGGACCCGGACACCGGGCTTCTGATTCCAGACTGCCGCCACCCCCGGGCAGCCTCCTGCTGCCGCTCCGGGGCCCGCCACCCCCCCCATCCCCTTCCCCCCCACGGACGGGGGCCTCCAGCCCTCCCCGCCCCAACGACGGCGGACAGAAACAAGGCCCGGGGGCAGAGACCCGCCGGGGTCCGGCAGAGCCTGCGCCGCCCCGGCCCGAGCTCCGAGGCCCAGGCCCGAGCCACGGGGGAAAGCAGGGCCCGGGCTGGGCGGAGGGGGGGGACGACAACGGGGGGGAGACCCCCGGAGGAGCCGGCACCACGGGCGCTCCCGCCCGGCCCCGCTGCGGGGAGGGAACTCACCCGGCGGCCGCTGCCGCCCCTGACCCTGCCCCTGCCCTCACCGCTGCCCCGCCATTGTGCCGCGCCGGAAGCGGTCCGGTCCCTTGCGAACGCCGTCCGCCACGGCGCTTCCGGCAGCGCTCGCCCCGCCCTTCGGCCCGCCCTTCACCTCGCCCCCGGCAGCTCGCCCCGCCCTTCTCCCCGCCCCCGGCAGCCCGCCCCGCCCTTCTCGCCGCTGCCGTGACGCAGGGGAGGCCACGCTGCCGGCTGCTGGGAGTGCTCCGCCACCCGCCGCAAGGGCCGCCATCACCGCCCCTGGCAGCGGCCGTTGACGGTGCGCGCGGGGGGCTCTCGCTGGCTCGCGTCGCTCCGGCGTCCCCTACAAGCTCCGCCCGCGCTGCTCGTCGGGTGGCCGCGGCCTCCCCACGCCGGGGACGACTCTGTTGTCGTTCTCTGCGCCTTCCCACCTCAGGGCTCATGTTAGGCTGCACAGGAGGGAAACTGAGGTCTCTAGTTGTGGGGAAGTATGAGTTTTACCCCAAGTACGGGATTTGTGACTGCCCTCGCACTGTGGCACAACACAGGGTCGATTTTAGGACATGTTTACATCCTCAAAGACAAACCTGAGACGACAGTTAGACTGCCCAAGAAAAGTAGAAGATTTTTTTCCTTTAAATAATGGGAAGGATGCCAAATACAAGTGCTGACAACCTAAACTTGCTTCACCTACCGGTGTCCCTGAACACTAAGTTTCAGTAGTGAGTCACTGGTGGTGAGAAAATTACTTTGCAAGCACGTTTACAGTTGACTAGCATCGCAAATTAGCTTTACTTATGATAGGGTTTTTATTTGCTACACAATATGGCCAGATTTTATAAATAAAATTATGCAGTCATGCAAAGGGAAGAATATATAAAACTGTTTTGGTGGAGACTATAAGTTTGACATACGTGGAATTAGCAGAAAATAAATCTGCTTCCTTCTGCTGATCTGTGGTGGGGAAAATATTTAAGCGTTAGGCTTTGTCTGCATACAGATATCATTCCACTTCAAATTAAGCTAAGTCAGACTTAGTGCTAACAGAGTACAAGCGTTTGTACTAGTTGAAGTGAATCAGTTTTAAATACCAGGTTTATTAAATATGTGAGAGTTACATTTGTAGATTAATTTAACCAGGACAACCCTTCAAAATAGCTAGATGTGCAAATATTTCAGAACACCTCTTTATCTCTGTGATTTGGGCCACTCGCTACTTGCTGTAGAGCTGGGATCCCACCAGTCATTTCAAATATAGGTCACCAAACAGGCTCCAGATTGCAAGGGCGTATGTCACAGCCAGCCCTGCCAACACAGGACGCAGTAGTGGATATAGTTGTTTCTTGTAATTGGGAGAATACTTCAATAGATTTAATGTGGAAGTCAACTAATCTGAAAAGATTTTTTGTCTGTATTTTTGTCATATTTGGTCATGACAAGAACAATTAGAAAACCAGTACAATATAAGTGACTATTCTGAATGTAATGTCATTAGAGAACTGAAGACATTCCCATATCACTGGGAACCAAAATCAACCCCTTGTAATCCACGTCTCATTAAAACTAACCAGTATAAGTAGGTAACATTCAGAGCGAATTACTCATTACAAATATAGACACAAATGCAGGAAATGGGGAAAACGTAGTATGGTGTTGCTTCCTTAGCAGTAATTGAATGGATTACCTTAAAAAGGAGAATAGAAATGCCAAACCGCCCTGCTTACAGTCGAGGGAACTGAGAAAATGGACATGTATCTGGTTTCTTGTAGAAGGAGAACTTCTACTTCTGTTATCTTAATTTCTTCTTACTGAATTAAATGGCATGTGTATTTTGTGAATATTGCTTGCACTTGCTCAGCTTCTTCCTTTTATTGCTTCCTTCTGTTTTTACAGGCCCTCTTCATTACCTAATAACTGCCTAGTTTAAGAGAGTTTCCTCCTACTGCTCTTTTGCTTCCATATTCATGGAAAAGAAATGCTCTTAACTGATCCTAGAAGTAGTCCTCGTGTGAATACCTTCCCATTCCAGTCCAGTCTTTCTTAACAAATTATGTACAAGATTTTGAAAGGAGGTGAAAGGTAGAGACATATCAAAATTACTGACAATGCCTTTTGAAGACAGAACGTCATAGCCTTGAAGTCCAATGCTTTGCAGTCCATTTCTAGTGCCAGAATTACAACTCAGAAATTACTTTTGCCTTCCCTTAGAGGACCCCCTCAAAATAAGAAAATTCTCCTGGTAGGACATTCTCTGGGCTGGGCCTGGAATGTTATGACAGCTTAACTTATCAAAACAATTGCTATGAGCAAATGTGGCAGGTGTGCCAAATATAGAAAGATTTCTAAGCCCTGTCTTGCCTCCTTCCATAAAATTGTTTGAATGGCTGCAGGCTCAGCACATGTTTCATGTCATATTGACTGCTCTGGGTCAACCACTGCTTGGTCTTGTGGAAACTCCTTGCCAGTGCATCCATACAAGATGGTCTGAAACTCCTGTTGTTTTTATGTTTCACAGAAACTCACAGGTTCTGTTTTAGATTTCTATTAGAAAGATAGTTGTATATTCAAATGCTATCATCTGCTAAGATTGCCAGACAAATACAAGAGCAAGAATGCCAGAACAGTGATATGTCTGAAATGCACATGAAATGTGGAAGACCCGTCTTTGATTAGCTGGGGTTTTGTTGTGAATAGGGAGCATGGAAGGAGAGTTTATCAGCTTTTGTGAGAAAGAGTAAACTTACTGAACTAAGTATACTTATATTGAAATGTGAAAAAGAAGTAGTAGAATTTGGTAGGTCTGCCTGGAATAAAAGAAAACGAGATAGAAATTTAAAAGTATTAAAATATTCCATAGCACTAAATCAAATAAGAAAGCCAGATTCATAGAAATGATAAGATTGAACTTAACAAGACAGTGTGTTGGGTGTTACAGAATCTTATTTTTGAAGACATCTAATCTTCTGAATTTCTTGGGCACTAATCTTGAAAGCCACCGACTTTTTGCTGCAGCTTAAGCAAGTCATTACATTTACAATTTCTCCATAACCAAATGGTAATAACAACATTTACTTATCTCAGACAAGTATTAGGTATACTTTTTTAACAGTGTCTTTGTGTTGCGAAACAGATACTATTTGCTTTTAGGAAAGCTTGCTTAGGAAAAAAAAAAAAGATCGAAGTTTTCTGCGGTTTTGTTAGCTAAACTGGGCCAATGAGGGGTCAGAGACCTGCCATACTGGTGTTAATGGGTGTGGGACTGCCCAGGAACATGAGTGGCAGTAGGTAGAGGTGGAGTGCCTGTTTTGGCAGTGACTCAGCCACCTCTTGGCGCCTCACCCCTAATCTGCTGTCTTTGTCACCTCAGTATTTCACTGTTCCAACACTCCCTAGCTTGAAAAGCTGCTAAGAAGCTCCCAATATTGAAAACATTGCTGCTTGTCTCTATACTGAACGTCAATGGAAAATTACATCTCTGTTCTGACCTGTGCAGGTAGGTCAGACTGCCTGGCTGCCAGATATCTTAGAGCTGGATTTTCCTGAAGACAATGAAGCTATTTGATTTATACCGGCAGAGGACTTGCCCAATTAAAACTCTGTGTTTACAGCTTTTCAGAATTGAGTCATTTTGATTTAGGTGTATTTATCTCACTGATATGTATTTATCTCACTTATGATATGGCAATCTAACATCTTCCAATACAGTAAACATTTCAGGGCCTTTGCAGTGATAATCCAGATCTTTGGAGAATGATTTAATGAAAATCCCCAGATGTTAAAACCAAAGTGACTTAGAATTGTCCAGGGATGGTATAAGGCAGTGGCAGCCTTATATTTATTTTACCTTTACATTTGGGACCCTGCTGGAAGAAACCGTGCCAACCCTACCCCACCATAAGATGCACCTTCAAGTGGAGAGAGAGTGGGAGAAAATCCTGAGGGTCTTTCTTGAAGCTCACAAAACACACTGCTTGCCCTGAAAATCATAAAATGCAGCTTGATTCATGTTCACTAGATGGCAGCAGATTCAAAAGAATAGTTGAAAAGCCATAATTCAAATAAACAGTTTATGAAAACAGGGCTTAAAGACATGCCTGTGCAGGAAACTAAAGGTGTGATTATAAAACATGATTAAAAATTTAGCTAGTCTGGGTAACAGGAACAGGGGAAAATGGCAGCACAGGCATCAGCATGGTCTAGCAAGCACAGACTTTTGCCAGGATTTCCTTACAACTTCTGTTTTGTTTGCCACCCCAGGCTGCAGTTCCTGACAGCATATCTCCAGTTTCCCAGGCTCACTAGATTAAAGCCATCGTGGCTGTGCCTCTCTGTGCCGTGTCCAAACATTCATTCTCTGTTTCAATAGTATCTAAGAGACTGTTTTAGACATGCTTGTCTGAATAGAATACCTATTGTAAATGAGGTAAGTTGGAAAATAAAGGGCCTGAGATTTCAGAAAAATTTCAGAAACAGGAAAGGTAGGCCCTCCCACTGGCAGAGATGGGTTGAGAAGAGGATGCCTGTCCAGGCACTGAGGTCCGTAAGCTGGAGGGTTGCCAATACCACCGTCTCAGCTGCACTGCTAAAGCTGACATAAAGCTATACCGGCAAATCCTCCTAGCAGAAACTCACATGGCAAACGTGTGGTACAAGGTAGATGGCAAAATGGTTCATCTGTGGATAGAGCCTGCAGTGATTCCCCACATGAACTAAATGATACAAGCAAGAGGATTTTTTAGTCTGCAACACTGCATCGACAATGGGACTTTTGCTAGTGTATGTCAGCCAAAGGTGTGATTTTTTCCATAGTACTGTTCAGAGTAAACCAGGCTTAATGTGTGAAGGGATAATGAAGCCTGGTTGTGACGCTATTTCATGGCAGACATCCCAGGACATGTGCTCACCCCATAAAACTGACCTCTCCTACTCTCAGAGCAACCAGGGGATTTTGATGAGGTTGCTGATGTTACAGAAAATATTAAGTAATAATCCTTTCCATCAAACCAATTCCCAGTTCCTCAGTTAACTAAAAATGTTGTAAATGTTTTATTATAGTGGATAGTTTTACAACCCCACATGTTTTTTAGTTCCCAGGTTAACTAATTTTCTGAACATTATCATAAATTAGAAGTACAGAACATGACAGGTCATTCAAACAATAGTATTGTGAGAAGTATATGAATAGTATTGACTAATTTACTGTTTATAAGAACCTTTACACTGTAAAAAGATATGAAATACTTTCATTAAATACAGCCTACTTGCACACAGATAGATGTACATATCTCTGCGTGTGAGAATGTGTAAATATGAGAGGTCAGATACTCAGTTCATAGAAACTAATGTATTTCTATTTACTCCAGAAACAGACTATAACCACAAAATACAAGTCAGGAATCAGCATGGACCACAGATACTCTTAAACCAAGATTTTCTCGAGGTGGTTGACTATAGCAACTAGACTGTTAAATTCAAAGTTGTGCACAGTGATATAATCAGAAGTACTGATCTTCAGATTCAATTCCTCACTTATTGCAAACATGGTGGATGCCAGATGCCTGATGGTCTCTTTGGGCCTGGTGGGCGTGTGTAGGATTTTCAGGTGTCCAGAAACGTGTTGGGAACATGCAATACTTTTTAAACAAGGTTGTTGCCTGAAAATCTAAGGTAAATATCCAAAGTTCTCAAAATCCCTCCAGAATAGATTTCAGGTTGGAAAGAGGACATAGCTGAGAAAATTAAAGAACAGTTCTGTTTGGAAGTAGTGAAAAGGAACAAAGAGATCTACTGAATAAAGTCACTTTTTGGACTAATTTTATCTTGCTAGTCTATGTATTCTTCAGAGAGCAGTCAACATGAGGATATTTGAGTTTAGCTCCAGTTCTCTTTAAATACACAGTGCTGGCATTTAAGGGATTGTTAGAATTGTTATGTCATGGTTTTCCAAATATTGCATACACATTATTGCTTTATGGAAAAGGTCTGCCTTCCTACTAAAGGAAGAGGACTTGGCAGGAAAACATTTATGCATAACAGATAAACAAATTCAGTTGTGTTTTTGTGTTGGTATCAAAACATACCTCATGGAAGATCCAGTGTTAGAAATACGTTAGTTTATTTATTCACATGCATCAAGTTATTTATATTAAAGCAAGCTTAAAAAGCCCCTGAATAAATGAGGAATGTAGGAAGATATAAATATTTCAGAAATAGGGAAACTAGGAAAATGGACAATCTTAAGACAAAAGCTTTAAAATTGCCTGTCTGATGTTTTGTCATTAAATATGTGGATTATAGGAGTAATTGGAAAGAAACAATGAGGTTTTGCCTGGACATACTGATATATATATTGTTATTTATAGTTTCTAAGAAAGTGTGTAGGCAGTTTGGTTGCTGAAATTGGAGATGTACACTGTTACACACAACACTGCCAGTTTTCTTGATATATGTACTAGTATATTTGCCCTTGCTCTGGAGCAAAACACTTCTGCCTTTAATAATTCCTTTGTGACAAATAACAGTGAGCTAACATTATACATAAACTCGGAGTGGTTTAAGGCTTCTCAGTAGCATAGGCAAAACTGAATTTTGCTGCCCCATGGGTGAGGACAAAATAGCTTTCTGGGGCCAGGAGGGGTAATTCTGTGGTAGTAGTAGAGCTGGTGCAGGGGAGGAGGATGCAGGTGGGGGAAGAAGTCTGGGATGAATCAAAGGCAGGAGAAAGGAGCTCGGAGGAGTCCTCATGGTTTTGGGGTGCTGCTGGAGGGGAAGGAGGGATGAGTGGCATTTCGGGAAAATCCCTGCAGGAGCAGGACCAGAGCTACTCAGAGTTACATTCAGGAGAGGCCAGAGACCAGAGAACAGGTGTGCTGGCAGGCAGGCAGGCAGTGGGTGGACATGGAGTTGTCCCAGTCTGCTTCCTGTTAGTCACCAAAGGGGACTGCAGATACAGCCGGCTCTGGCAGCTGGGTGAGGGCAAAGGCAGGGCTGGAGCAAGCAAACTTTTCTCCAGGATGAGCCCCCCCACATCAGTATACAATCCCCCTACCCCAGCATATTGCTGTTTTTCACAGCTTTGCATGATACATTCATCTTTTTGCTTCATGTGTCTTCTACCTGTTCGTGCCCAATGAGCATGTGCAGCAGCCGGGGCAGTTGGACGGAGGGACAATCCTGCTTGGGAGCACAGTGTCCCCTTGAAATGCTGTCCCCAACAGGTTTCCTGGCACATGGCTCTCCTGTGTCACCCTTTTCTTGGATGGGGACAGGTACCAAGTGTAGCCTAGTGTGTTGCAAAAGGGCCACTTATTATTAGGAATATTTTGTCGCTCCATCATCTTCCTCCCGCCTTCCCCAAATTTGCATTGTTAAGCTACTGCCTGCTTGCCTGAAGCTGTTCCTGAAGACTTTAGCTTGTAATAAGTTGGAGCTCAGAAAGCATGGATAAGGTTAGTTATCATATTTTGGTGATTAACCAAGAGTTCCCATGGAAAAAAGAGAAATATATTGCCGCAAACAAACAAACAAACAAACAAACAAACTTCATTGTAATCCCACTAACTGTGCTCAAGAAGAAGAGCACCTTCAAAATTCTGAACGTCCATAAGATGTCTGGAAGGTATCTGAAATGCAATTGTGTCCTCATACCCTGATGGATAGTAATTTCTAGTAGTTTCACTGCCTTTATGAGACACTTTCAAATGTAGCAGCATCATTTGGCTCTACATTGTATTTCCTTGGAATTTCAGTAGTTGTGAAAATAATGAGAAATGGGCTTGGACCAGCTCATGCAAATTACTGTCATGTTTGTCCTTCCTCTGTGTTTGTCGGATTTCTGTATGTCTCTGCAAGCATGTGTCTCCCCTTGTGTTGATGTGTCTGGGATCACTCAAGGGTATGTTAGTGATGACGGTTTGTAGCTGCCAGGCCACAAGAGGGACCCAAAGACACACATTGCTTTTTAGGAGCCCATATGTACTTCTAGGACCTTTACCTTCCAGTCTGGGTTTTTTAAAAAATAGTTTATTTTATTTTTGTTTTAGTTTTGAGGAAATTTGATACTACTCACCTATAAGCTTTCTGAGGGAAAATCTGAAAAAGGCTTTTACATGGATCATGGATGCCTAGTGCACTGAGAAAGGCTGTATAGCTTCTAGACTGATAGTCATAAATCATTCAAAAACATTAGGAGGAAAGCATCTGCACTGATGTATTAAAACGTGAGTGCCTACAAGAAAAATATTAAATAAATACAGCATTTGGAATTTTCCCTTTATTAGTGTTTTTGAACATCTAGCCAAGCAGGCAACTGCAGATGTGATGAGCCAGTTCCATAAATTAGAGGAAAACATTATTAAAAGTAATGTTGCTCCATAAATATAATAAATTGGAGACACTCTGTAATACGGGGCTTTGCCGCTGCAGTAACTCACTGTTCCTTCCACAGCTGTGTCGCCTCTAAAATGTACAGTGCATGTGTAACCAGGGCATTTCTGCCACGGTGATGAAAACCAGCTTTGATATCTGCCATTTTGGAAGGAGCAGCGTTACCTGGAGATACACCGGTGAGGAATGCCTTCCCCGGTGAAGACATGTCAGATGCCTTCACCCTTCGGGGCTGAAGAGAGTGAGACCAAAACAGGAGGGAGAGCAGGACCCAGCCCCTTCCTGGCCTGGGAGGAGGCCAGTCCCTTCCATAAATTTGCTCTTCTCCTTCTGCTATTTCCCCTGAAAGTCACTCAACAAGTCACCTCCACAAGTCCAAGATGCTGCAAAGCCACCTGCACTCTCAATTATACATCCACCTCTGAGATCTGCAGGGACTTCTCTATATTCCCAGACTCAGAAGAGGCCACGCTGACTTCTGCCCAATGCGAGAAGTGAATTCGTATCTTTGCATCCATGTTGTATATAAGGAACATACAGTATGAAGTGCGGTGACAGCCTGACATGAAAGATGTTTCCCTTCCCTTTCTGCTTTTCCTGGCAACAGCTGAACATGCACCAACAACACACCTTCCATTACTAATATTTTGAAACCTGGAGCAGGAGAGTGCCTCAAACCGCAGCCTTATAATGTAATGGAGAATACACACAGCTGCAGTAACAACCACATAATTATTTAATTAGTTTTTGACAGCTTCAAATTGCACAGGCAAAGGAATGCATGAACCACACATGGAAACTTGCCAGCAAAGGTTTTACACGTGTGCAGATGGCTTTAGCTATTGTAAATGCAAAGCCAGGTTGCTGTACTTTTACTGCAAAGCCTAACAGCACATCACGCGCCACAGAAATTATATCAGGGGAATAAAAATGGTGTTTGTAATTATTTCTTCCCCTTTATGTCATCGCGTTGCTTTCATTGTATTTAACTTCTCATAAACTTAGCACACTGAGACCAACGATGGGAATATTTTAGTACTAAGTTAAGTAATCTGTAACGTACAGCTTCTTTGGGACTTTGGAATAAGCAATTATAAAGCCACTAATTAACATTATATATCACTTTCTTTTTTAAAGTCCTGTTATGGATGTGAATTAATGAATAACTCTGTTGGGAGGCTAAATATCATTATCTTTATTTTGAAAAAAAGAAGACTGAAGCTTGGAGAAGTGAAATAATTCACTAGAGGCTACAGTGTGATTCAGGGAAAAAGTGATGCCATATTAAGGATTTCCTCAGTTTTTATTTGACTCTATGGAGAGCTAGAACAAGAATTTTCAATATAAAAATGAAGGGAAAAGAGTTGCCTACAATAAAACTGATGAGGAGAGGACTAGCATTAGTAGCAATCTGTCTTTGGAAAATGGATTATTCCAAAGGGGAAGATAATAATTTGGAAATGGAGTGAAGCCTAATGTACTGTAAATATTTGCTCTTTTGCTGCTGCAAAGCCCACACTCATCTCTTAAGTCACTCCAAAGTGTTTATAATTTCCATGTGTTGCAAGCTCCATGATTTTATATTAGAGAGGAAGTGATTTCTCCTGAGTGAACCTAATTAAGGCTAACTGTTAAAATAAAACACGAATTAATTCAAAACTTCACTCTGAGCTCTAAATGAACACAAACTTACTTTGAGGTTCAAAAAGTTAAGTCCCCCTTTTTCTCCACATAATTGTAGTTTTCATATTTTCCAGCCTTTGCTTTTTATGGTTCTGGCTGGGATAGGAAATGCTAGAAGCCCACAAAAAAAGGTTATTCCCATAGAGCTGTGTAAGATATTCACAACAAAAACCTAAACCATGTGGAACACATGTGGTTTCAAGTTTCACAAGAAACTCAAGACCCAGACTATGTTTGCTGAAGTTTGTAAAATGGTTTGAATGAAACTGGGCCAATTTTCAAGCAAATCTGGTCAGATTCCTGGTTGCAAGTTGAAATCATCCAAAAATTCTCAGTTTGGCAAGGTCTGAGAAGGCAACTCTTGTATTCAAATGGGTCCCATGCATGTGTGCTTTTCAAAAACAGGCCAGAGAATTTGGGGCTGTATCCCCCCCAGATCATTTCTCTGAAGAGTCTCCAAATCTTCTGCTTGGCTGAAGCACTGGGAGGGGATCAAATGCAATGTAGGAAATGTTCAGGAATGGGAAAAGCTGCTCCGAAGGGAGACTCTGGGGCATTGCCTCGTCATTTCCCCAGTGCACCCATCATTTAGCGGCTAAGGAGGAACCTCCCTGCCCCCCACAACAAGGGTGAGTAGCTGGGTTTTCGGGACTGTAAAAAGGAGCACAGCATTAGTGGGTCGCCTGGTATAAAGGACTTCAGTCAGAGTCATACAAAAGTCGAATTGGGGAACAAGACCTTCAAAGTGAGGCTCACTCCCAATGCGGGAGATCCCAGGGAGCTCGCAGCCCACTCCAAGGAGGCACTCTGCTACACTTTTTTGTACAGTCCTGGTACAAGACTGAGAATAAGGGTAAGGAGACCCCAAATCCTTCAGGACTGTATCCACTACTGCATTGCATTTTGTAGGATTTATGTTGGTGTTGTTGTAGCCACAGGGGAAACACAGCTTTATTTTACTGAAGGAGATTTGTCTGACTAAGGAAATGAAAGAATGTGAAGAAATACTTAGCTAGCCAGAAAGCTTCTGTTTGAAAACATACACAGAAATCTTGGAAAAAGCTAATTCCAAATGAGAAGATTTGCGTCACTGTCCTGCAACAACACACTGGAAAGTAGCATTAAAATGCGCAGACTCTTATAAGAGTAGTATATAGGAAAGAGTCACTTGTTGTTGCTGGAATTTAACCTCCACAACCTCAACCTTAAGGGATGTTATCAAATTAAAAATTATGAACTTGGTTTTGGCATTGCAAGGATGGATATCAGAGCAGAATTTCTCCTCATGTATTTCTACAAATATCCTTAACTGAGCTATTAATACTCCTTTAGATTACTGAAACTGAAGGGTTTTTAAATCAACCTTACTTTCAGCTGTCTTTGCTGCTAATCACTTTTAAAATTACTATTGCCACAAGCAGTGAAAACAGGGCAGAAAACTTATAATCAAGGTTTTAATAACATAGCTAGAATAAAATACGATCTTTATAGACAGGTTTATTTTTTGATCTTGTACACCTACATAGCAATATTTTCTCCCACATGTATGGCTATGTTTGAGAGTATTTAACTAAGAAAATAAAAGCTGTTTCCCTTTCAAGCTGGAATTTAAGCAAAGAACAGAGCAAATGGTTTGTGAGTACATGGAAAAACAGCATATGTCTGTGTATAAGGTAGTAGCTCCATATGAAATTACTGAATAGTGTGTATAGTTTCCCTGTTTTCTCTAATGAGGCGTATTTTGTATGTGCAGTTTTGCGAGTTCAGTAGTGAGGGCAACAGTTATGCTCACAAATGAAACGTAGCTCATTACAGCTCCAGCTCTTCAATCCTCACTCACTTTGATTAAGCATAGGCAAGAGTCCTGCACATGACAATTATTTACTATTCTGTCACGACTTTGGGTGTTTTTTTGCAAGTGTCTGTGTTTTGGCCATAGATGACATGATAATGTCCCTGTTGCTAACAAATCTTTCAATGCAGCATAATTTTGCTCTAAATATTAACAGATGCCGACAGTGTATGATTTTCATTATTCAGGCCTGCTGTTGTTCATCTTAAAAAACTACTAAAGGACGCAGTTACCATCATCCACCAACCTGCTTTTGCAAGAACCAGTCCTACCACACGTTGGTGTCCAGACTAGCTGAAAATGTCCCAAACGGTCAGGTTTTCACCATTTCCCTGAGTGACAAATAAGCATCTTGGTGGTTTCCCATATGACACCTCTCTTGTTCAAGAATGTGGGGGAAACATCCCCAGAACAGCCTTGCTGTTTTCTTTCAGATCCATCCTTTTCCCTCGTGCCTCCACGGAGCAGATGGCAGTTGAGCTGCTGGCGTGTTGAGACCTCTTGTAAATTACTGCTACTGTGCTCTCACAGGCTGTCCACATCCCTCTTTAAACCCTTTTGGGGGATCCTTGCACACAGCATCCTTGCCTGTGATGGGCTCTGAAGGCACCTTTGCATCCTCATGGGTGTCTGCCTGGACATCTTGCTCGTCCTTGCACCACTTCCATTTCACCACCAACATTTATTTTATGTTTATCCTGCAGTATTTGTTGACAGAATTATAACTCACAGAGAAGAATACTTCAACAACTGATTACAAAAACCCAGGAGGGGCATATTATTTTCAAAAATTGTATTTATTTGTGATGATTGTATTGTGGAGTGGTAATATTTTTGTTTTAAATGTTCCCTACTTGCATCTAAGGCTGAGGTATGCTGAACTGCTAATGTTTAACGAGAAGATTAGTAGTAGACCTTAAAAAAAAAGAGAAAAAGAGAGAAAGCAGGTGCTATGGATACTGCCAAACTGCTTCTCAGCTTTGTAAGATTGAGCCCATGGGCAAGTTTCCGACCACAAAATCAGCATAAATATCTCTCTGCATTGCTTGAAATTTTTTGGCAGTTTTCCCCCAATATTCTGATGGCAATTTGATAATCTGTCAAAGAATCTTAAATTTTATTTCAAAAGGAGATTTGAAAGTGTTTTGTTGTTTGTTTGTATAATATATCTTTTATATTACTCAATGCTTTACCAAGATCCCTGACGTAGTGCTGTTTTTCCACTGCTTCTAAAAAGTCTGATACTGTCTCCTTTCCTCAGGTGGACTAGCATCTTACTCTAAAAACAGCTTCATTCATTTCAGGAATTAAACATAGTATAATCTTACCTTGAACAATTAGCACTTATTAAGTTGTCTGCTTTTGCCCAACAAGAATGAAATATCACTATTTCGCAGGTTGCTCGAGCAATAATTATAGTATGTGTGGAGTTCTACGTGTAATATCACTTCGTGCTTGAAAACTATTTGCTGCACCAATTTTGGATTACAAATGAATGGCATGTTTTGATTGAAAGAATGGCTGTAATCCAATGGTTGACTACCAGACATGTCAATTTGAGATGATGGAAATAATTGTCATTGACAGTGTTGCTCCTTAGAAGCCAATTTTCCTTGCCTCAGGAACTATTTTATCCCAGTATACTGGAAAAAGCGAACAAACACAAGGAAATGCTTTCAAAATTATCAGCTTCTAAAGAACACCAATAATCACTTTGCATAATCCACATCTGGGCTCAATCCAGTTTTCCTTAATTAGCTACAAATGCAATACCTGATGCTATACTTCAAATTTTCACTTCATGTACCTATTAAAATGGAAAATGAATTGGTTTCTCAAGTTAAAGAATATTACTTAGATGGTTAAGAAGATTTAGAAACTGTGGCATTCTTTGTACTATAAATAACACAAAGGTCATTATTTTTCAGCTTTTAGAACCAACACACTCTTGTTTTGCAACAATCCCAATTACTGCATTTCCTAGCAAGCAAATGTTTAACAGTTCAATGATCAGTAAATCACACACAGACACTCAGGCCTTGTGTTCATCCTATAAATACAAACAATGCTTTAAAACCAGTGAGTAACTATACCTTCCAGGTGTCTGAGACGCCTCCGTACAACTGCCTTTCACGTTCTCCTAGTTTGGCCTGGATGTGGTATTCACACCTAGGCTGCATTTTTCTCAAAGCACTCCGGGTAGCAGGCCTGCACTGCTCCTGGTGAGACACCATTATCCCAGAGGATGTGAAAGTCCAGCGGGGAACTCCCCCTGCTCTATCCTGTCATTCTGAGAGCCGAGATGAAGGACCCACAAAGCTGTTTGCTTTGCCTATGCTGGAAAAAGAAAACAGTTGCCCCTCAAACTTCTACTCAGCTGGCTATCAAAGGAAAAGTGCCTTGCCAAATGTGCTGGTAGAGTTATGGCAGGTAGATGAATAGCCTCTCCCATCCCTCAGCTGTTACTAATTTTTATTTTACTATGTCGTTCTCATATATACAGGTTACCGTCCAGTTGCAACACCCAGTTTTCACCAAAGGTTGTCCAAACAAGAAGGGTGAGAGTGTCCCTTGGCATCCTACCGGCTTGAGGAGGTCTTCAAAGCGGCACTATGTGAGTGAGACTCCCAATGTCAGTGTTGCCATCCCTTCCTAGGGCTCTGTGCCTCACCCCCATGTGCGTGCTAGTTTGCAAACAGAAAAAAAGATCTGGTCTGGAAGTTAAATTCAGATTTTTTTTTTTTTAATTCAAAGCTGCGAGGAAAAACCTGAGAAAACTTGAAATGGTTTTCTTTCTCTGCCTCTGCTTTCTTTTTCCCCAATTTTTCTTCAGTGATGCATTTTTGAAGGCATGATCCAACCCTCAGCGCAGCCAAAGGAAGCCTTTCCAAGAGCTTGCAAATATGATAGGTCAATATCTGAATGGAAACATAAAAATGACTTAAAAGCTGATTTTGCTGAAGGAAAACAGTGAAAAAGCATTTGGTGCTTAGACGAAGAAACACGATTGCTAGATTTCACCTGGGAAGAAACTCGGCAGGCTGCTGGGACATTCTGCACTTTCTTAAGCTCCTAGCTGGAGCAGGCAAGCAGGAAACCCAATCACCAGGTTCATGTCTATGTGCATGTGTCTGCGCATTGGCCCTCCTTTCCTTCCCAACCTGAACATGTTACATGCCTATTTTTGAAGAAAAGATTCAATAACATTTGTAGATAATTTGCCCTGGGGCAATCCCTCCATACAAAAATGGCTTAATTTAAATAAAATAAATGATTCTTTGAATCATTGTGTCCCTACTACCTAAAAGCTTGTGTAAACCTGGTGTAGCTCTTTGAAAGTCAGAGGAGTTATGTTGCTTTAACTACGGAATAGTGCTGCAGGGAACAGCCAGCCCCTTTCTTATAATCCATCATGCAGTGACAGCAAAGTGGCCCCAAAAGGCTTCTAAGGAAGTAGCACATAGACAAACTCTATTCCCATTGGATGGGATGGAAACAAGAAGTGGAAGCCCAACTAGAAGGACAGACTCTTGAACCTGAGCATATTGAAGACGTTTCTATTTTATTCTACAATAGCTTTTTTCCTAAATGTTCCTCTCTGTGCTTTACATCACAGAGCGCAAGACAAACTCACACCTGCAATATATATTTTTGGTGTACCAGATCTTCAGCTGGGTGTCATGGCACAGCTCTGGTGCTTCGACTGGAACTGGGTTGATTCATGAGCAGAGACTCTGGGTGACAGTGTCTGGTCAGAGTTTGGCCCAAGGCTGCAAAAATGTGCAGAAAAATATGTCCCAAAATACACTGTTGCACTGTTTTGTATCTCATTTATTAGTGACAGCAGCTGGGACTGATGTTTTTCTGCTTTCTAAAACGTAGTACAAAGGAACTGAAGGTTGAAATAATTTCTTCTTTTGTTCACATTTTTGGTTAGTCATCTTAGGTAAGATGTTCCTTGGAAATGTTGTTTAATGCTGCACACAACTATTTCCAAAGTAACTAAGTTTGTTTTTTGACAAAGGATTTAAGAAAAAAAATGAGTGACAAATTGGAACCTTATGGACTATTAAAACTCTCTGCTAGAAAGAGATGTCAGCATGATTGATATGTAGAAATTCTCTTTTTAAAACATTAAAAAGCTGTGTTCCAGTCTTCAAGCTCTTGGGAGAAACATCACTAAATTGCTTCCTGTTGTCTAGTTTCTTAAAATAACCCTTACCAGAAGCAAAACAACAATAGGTTCCTGACAGCAATACAAAGATCAGGTGAGCCACATGCATCAAGATCTATGGGGAGAATAGCTTAGTTTGTTTGTTATTGAAACATTTTATTAGGTAAGAAGAAGAGAAAACAATAGCTGGAAGCTCTAGGTGCATTAATGTAAATCATTCATTTCAATACCATTACTGCAGCAAGAGCACTAAACCCTCTGCAACTTTGACAACTCAAAATATACCTGACTGAAATAGAAGTAGGAAAGAAAAATTATTTAAAAATTAGTTTGGAAAGAAAAAAGTCATCACACTGGAGTCATTTGGTGATATTATTTCAATTATGATGAACATTTTTTATTCTGAAATACTAAGCACTAGGGCTTTGGTGATTCTTACTGACTTAATACTAAGTGGATACTCTTTCTTCCAGAGAGGAGTGCATATCTAGTCCAGCAAGTAAACCAAGAACTGCAAGGAAATTTTGCTGAAGGCCTCCAAACTGTTTGGCTCAATTTGTTCTTGAGCTGTAGATAGGAATTATGCATGCTTGTTGCTACCTGCAAGCTCTTCAGCATTGCTGGCAGCCTGTTGGGGCTGTGGTGCCAGCCTGGCGAAGTTACAGTGGCAGCAGGCGGCTGCATCGTTTTCTGGCTCCCAGTAGCATGTGGGTGAAGAAAAATAATGTTAGTGTTTGGCTGACATCATTTGACGCCTTCCAAATTATCAGCTCAGCAGAGTTGTCTCATCCAACAAAAATGGGCTCTCACTGGGTATTTGCAGTAACACACACCCACACCCACAGTCAGTGGGTGTCAAATGCAAAAGGGAAGTTTGCCAGCGAGTTTCCAAATCCAGAACTGCAAATGGGAACTGCATGCTTGGACCAAAGGCATGAGAACGCTCTTGCTCTTTTTATCTTCTTGTTCCTCTGACATTTAGGGATTTTATGTGGGCGTGATGACAAATTCTCCTAAAACACACGGAATCAAATCATGGCTTTCCGTACAGGCTACCAGAGAAGGATCGCTCCCCCAAAACATGTCCGTGCATGCACAGAGAGCAAACCCCACAAGCTTGCTGTCCTGGGATGCACCAGAAGCATGAAATCATGTTTGGTCCCTGCAGTGATGGCATTGCTGAGTGTTGTTCCATGTAAAGGCACTGTGGGAAGTGCTTCAGGCTGTCTGGCTGCAAGTTTCCCACAGGGTGTTTGAGGCCCACATGCATTAGCACATCCTGTGAGCAGAGGACTGCACGTGCATTTGCATTGGCACGTTGCTTCTGGCTCACATGGAGCTATAGCACAGATGGGAAGTGGCTCCAGAGCACTCAGAAACATTGCACCAGTTGGTTTTGCTGTAACTGAGCTCTAACAGCAGCAGGATTAGGCTATGCATGCAACTTCACAGGCTACTCATGACATGGAGAGAGTGGGGAGATTGCAAGGCTAGATGAACATGTAATAGTTTATCTATTACAAACCAAGCCAGAAATGAGGGCGAGATTCAAGGATCGCAAGTCTAAGCATGTTGTCCTGAGGAAAGGTGTAAGGCAGAGGCTGGAAAAGAGCGAGCTTGGCATAATGACCTGTGAATGATATGTATGTTGCAGTACTTAGTGAATCCAAGGCAGAACAGTGAGAGCAGGACGTTTTATCAATTAGCAATTCATTATTAGACCAGACTCAGCAAGGAGAAAAAAAACCACCCTGTCTCAGTTATGGAAACATTTCCTGCTCTAACTGTGCTTTAGTGTAATACCATCAAAAAGTGAGCCTGGGAATTTGAGTGAAACTCAATCAGCAAGAGAAGAATTTTACATATGAGTTTGTCATCTGTCAATACTGGATAGACCATAGATCTGCAAAAGAAGAAAGAAAAAATGCTATCGTTGATTGCAGATGGAAGAAGTTAGAGTAAAATTCAGTTACAGTAGATCAGCTTGCTATGTTTTAGGTTTGAAATCTGTTTCCTTTAAACACTTCCTTAGTCCTACAGAAACAGACATCTAAATCTTTTTTGTTCACAGAGAAAAAAAAAAAGACTTTGAATCCAAAACCTTGATTAAAACATGTGAAAGAAAAAAAAATTTAGAGAAATGTTGCTGTATATACAGAAAGAAAACTAAATCTGTTATGATACAGCTTTATTCCTGAAAGTCTTATTAATACTAGAACTGTTCTGTAGCATATAATTCAAGGATACATATTATTGCAACAATAGCCAGGGCTTTAAATATCTAATCCCTAGCACATGAAAATAAGCATAGATCTCCGAACACTTTACATCATATTTCATTTTGCACAGACTGGTAGGGGAGAAAGAGAAAGAAAGGCAGAAAGAAGAAAATGGAGACAAAGAAAAGGAAAAAGAAAAGGAAAAAGAAAAGGAAAAAGAAAAGGAAAAAGAAAAGGAAAAAGAAAAGGAAAAAGAAAAGGAAAAAGAAAAGGAAAAAGAAAAGGAAAAAGAAAAGGAAAACCACTTAGAGAAAAATTGTGAGTGCTGGGTGGGGAGAAAAAGCTTAATAAAAAGTTAACAGAATCCTGAGCTCTAGTAGCCACTCTTTTACAGATTTTTCTGCTTCTGATCATTCTAAGGTAGAATGTCTTTGTTTTCGTACAGTAGGAGGCAGAAGAGACTCAAAGGTGAAACCTCCATGAATGTCCC
The DNA here is from genome assembly GCF_036417845.1 of Apteryx mantelli. Lineage (NCBI taxonomy): Eukaryota > Metazoa > Chordata > Aves > Apterygiformes > Apterygidae > Apteryx > Apteryx mantelli. The sequence goes on from NC_090020.1 coordinate 32,145,818, forward strand.
AAACAGGGTGAGGTGCTCCAGGAGCCCTCAGCTTAAAAAGGTTCTTCCTCCTTCCCTGGAAGGGTCTGCCTTTGTAATGTCATCACAGCACATTCAAAAATCAAAACTGTGGTTACATTTAGAAGAAATTCAAACTCAGGCTTTTAAATGAACAGAGGAGGAACCTAAGCACCCTAAGTCTATTAGTAATGATACAATGCAAATGTTTACAACTCGATTAAGATATTTTATTATTTATGGCCTAAATACAGATATATTATCTACTTTCCAACCTGTTGGACAATGGCTGTTATCTTTGTTACCTATTTGGCTACTGTATTCCTCATCTGCTTCATAAATCTTGGATGCATATCACCTGGGACTGTTCAGATGATAAATTTACTTCCACGTGTCTTCTTCTGACACTTCCATCTTTGCAGACATTTAATTTTTATTACCAGCTAAGAGCTTGGCCAATATCTTTAGCAGTAAAGACTATTACAAGGAAATTGCACAGCTTCTCATCAGTATCTTTATCTCGTTTAATAACTTTTTAGCCTGTCTAGTCATCAGACCCCTCCCATTTCCTTCACAGGTTTCCTGCTTCAGGTACACCTAGGTGAGCTGATGGTGTTTGTTTTTAAACCTTATGCTGTTTGCTTTGCAAAATCCAGCTTAATCTTTTGCTTTTCTCTCTTAGATCCTACTCTAATTTATGGTCTTGTTTATTGATTTCATCTGGGTCAGATTTCTAAATTTTGAAGGCTTTCTCTCTTTGCCTCAAAGAACACCCACCACCACCACCGCCACCATTTACTTATATTGGTATGTCTCTTGTTGTTCTGGTTCCCTTTTCTACTCAGCCATAAATACATTTCCTGAGACTCAGTAGTTATGTATCTAAACTACTTTTTAGTGTTTTGCTTCATTTAAGCTACTGGTCCTTTACAACTAACCTCTTCCTTTTAATGATATCTCCCCTTTATAAAATGTTGTGTTCTTTTTCTGAGTCCCAGTCCGTTTCCTGAATGCCAAACATGACTGTATCAGTTTCTGCTAGTTAATGGCATCCATCCTGCCCTTTGGTGAATTAACTCCTGTATGTTACTTAAGAGGAAATCAAGAATAGCTTCACCTTATGCTTGCTTCATAACTCCTCCAAACAGCTTATACTCAAAGCGCTAGGACATCAGTTCTCCATCTTTTGTGCTGTATGTGAAGACTGCAATAGCAGATCATGGAGCCCTGTTATGAAGGTGAGAAGCTCCTTTGGTTTAAAAGGTCTACTCCTCTAAGTGCTCAAGAACCGTCGCCATTTTTGCTAGTGAAGTAACTGGTAGCAGTGTCAGGTTGTCTTCCCCCACATGGAGCCAGCTCTGGGGAAGACAAAAAACAGCTGACAGAAAAGGAACAGTGGGACAAAAAGATCTGGGATTGTTTTCCAGACTTTAAAGCAAATGTGCACACTCTGCTGCCTCCACAGCTGCAAGTCTCCCTGGGGCTTCAAACTGCCTCATTCCCCCCATGCACTTTCCCCTGCAGGCTTGCCAGAGAAGGAGGAAGAGCAGGCTGAAGCTCACTCATCTGCAGGGCACCCACTGCTTTGGGAAGGAGGCTCCCCAAGAGGAGCTCTGTCCCTTGCCCTTCACCTGGTGCTATTTTTCTGCTGTTTTCCTTAGCTTGTGGTTACTTCTCCTCTGATCCCCAGGCATCCCCCAGCCCTTTGCCCAACCAGCCCCTCTCCTGATTCTGTGTCCCACCATGTCTCCCACCTGCCCCCAAACCAGGACACCCAGTCTCCACACACCTTAGCTCTAGCTGCCCATTCCCATCACTTTCCTGATCCCCTTCTGCTCACTTCTGGCTGTATCCCAGCACAGCCCATATGGCCCAGCACCACCAGTGTCCATTCCCACCCCCCCTTGGCTGTGCAGCACCCACCACCTGCCTACGTGGCCACCCAGCAGTCCCAGCTTCTTACCTAATTATTTTAATTTAAACACCCATGTGTTCAACATGCCAGGGCTCAGCTGGCATTTTAATTACATTGAGCTATGAATTACAGCTGGTCATTATAATTGCAGATGAGTACATCCTTTCTGCAGAGGTTCTGCTTTCTGCCAGCAGTGATCAATTGATTTAAATCCTCCTTTTCACCACCTTCCCAGCTATGAGTGAGAGCCTGACACATCTTCCACCATGGTGGGTTTGCATGTGGATCTGGAAATGTTTCACAGTGAAACGTCGCCAAGACCCTGGAGCTCCTAGCTCCTCTCTCCAGCTTCTTCTTATATCACTGCTGCTGAACACAAGCCGCAGGCTTGGGTTCCTCCCCAGAAAGCCACTGAGGTGCTTTGTGAACCCATCCACTTTTTTTTTTAAAACTTGTGAAAAGCCAGTTCAGCCTGGTGGTGCATAGGAAAAGAGCAGGTGCATTTGACCTGGTGTCCAGGTTTGGAAGTTATAGTTCATTTTGAATTGTGGACCTTGCAAGGCTTGGGCCGCTGGAGAACATGAAGGAAACTCTATGCAAACCTGGCAGGCTGCACATAAATTTTCCCCCAGGGGCTGCATATTTCTTGTAAGCTTAACTGTCTGGGATTACGGTCTGATTCCTGGCACCACTGAGGAGGTTAGAAATTATTGGGTGCCTAGAAAGTTCCTGCGCTTGGTACATGGGACACGTAGTTGTGTTGTTTGACTTAAGAGCCTTTTCTGCATGGAGGCTGGTGCTGTTCCTGCCACCGATGGTGGTAGAAGAGCCCTCTGTTAGAAGACTAATGTGCCTTTAAGGAGGAAGAAATAATATTGGTGAATTCAGGGTCGGAACAGGGCAAGTGATTCTACAGTAAATGGCAAAGTTTTGGCATTCCACCAGGTGGCAGAAAATACTGTAATATCGCATCGCCTTGGTGGCTGCTAGGGGCTGCTCCATTCTCTCCCAGCCTGCTCCTGCCTCTGCCTTAGCCACGGGTTTTTATGAACTCCTAAGAGTGTAAGTGAGGGTTATTCTGAGAGAGGGATTACATTTTAAGGTTTGATTGTCCACCAGGAATTTGACTGACAGGCTCCGACCGCTGAGCGTGTTTGCTCAATACCGCAGGCTTTCAGCTTCGTTCTAAGGCTGGCCACGAAGCCCTTCCCTTCCCTTTGGCCTGGGTTTGCTTACCTACATAGCAAGAAGAGGTTTACATGTTTTCAGAGCAATAAAATTAGACTGTAGCAGGCAGGTATAATGAACACCACATAAAACAGTGGGAATCTGGGTGCCCAGACCACTGGCAGGCTGAAAAAAGTGTTGATACTGGCTTTAGTGGTGTTGGCTTTAATGCACAAGTGGAAAGATAGGATTTCCACCCCCCCCACCCCCACCCTTGGCTGTGGACCGTTTATTTCTTTTTATCCAAATGCATGTTATTGATGAGAATGTATACCTGAACGGGCCTGAGTGTTAGTCTGGAGAGTGTAGATATGTGAAGAGGTGATTCTGCACTGGCCTGAGTGTCACTGCTTTATCAGAAATATGGAAAAGCTTCCTTCGGAGAGCAGCTGTCAGTTGCCATCCTCTCTGGAGCACGAAAAAGACAGCTCAGAGGGGCCCTAGCTCTGGCTCTTGGTGTTTCGGGTGGATCAAGTGCCACAATGTACTTCTGTTACTTCTGGAGACTCATTTTTGGCCTGTTTCTCAGGACAGTAGTTTACATCCACCTGGGGAAATCTGGTCTTTTAGAACTTTGTTCTTTTCTGGGGAACAGGAATCAATATTCTCATTTGTTATTTTTTCACCACCTTATCCAGTATCTATCTGAATGATATCCGGCATCCCTAGCCACATCATTTTTGAAGGAAAATTTTTTTTTAATGGTGGTGCAGGTTGTTTAGGTGAGCTATGCAATGCACAAAATCTTTCTGGTGAGTAAATCAGCACCAGGAACTTCAGAACAATAAATACTGCTTGTTTGGTTTAGTTAAAATGGCTCTGTTTTCATTGCACATATCATTTAAATCCTGTGATTATTCTTCAGAGTGGTATTATAGAGACCTTTAGTTGTGTTAAAATAGTTTCAGATGGGATCAATAGTACTATTATGCACCTGCAGAGTGATCGTCATCCAAAAAGCCCAAAGGGCTTTGCCAGCATTAATTTGGCCTCCCAGCACTACTGTCCCAAACAGCATCTAGATGAGCTAATCCTGGTTTTTAAATTGTTCTCAAGTCTGCAAAGAACTGAATATTAATGATCCTGCTCAGTTTACCTCCGATCTTTACCCATGAGGGAATCATCTGTTCATTCCAAAAAAGCTTGAAATAGAAGGTGCTCTCTTTGAATTGGAGGGGAAAGTAGTGCTTGTGTTTTCCTGTGCACATCTGTGTGTAACTAATGAATTCAAATCTAATTCAATACTAGGTCTGATATATAATTCAGTAGTGATCAGATGTTCCCGCTGCCAGAAACCAAACCCCAACCTACCTGCTGCTCGCTCTCTCCTGTCACCTGTATTCATTCCCCACCGTTGACATTAGACAAGACATGTGTCTCTGACAGATCATGAACTTTTAAATAACCCTGAGATGTTGCAAGTTGTGTCATTTTTCACTGACATTGCTGGTACTGAGGGATGTGTCCCTAAAACTCGAAGGAAAATTCAGCAAGCGTTAATAACAGTGTAAAAGCACAAATAGTATGGGCTGTAATTTAGTCTCCATTGCCAGGCACAGTGTGCAGTACTGGTAGGTCAGCTGCAGTGGAAGGAAACAAGTTCCATACTCTCTCTTCTATCACATTTCATAGGAGCATTTCATTTACAGTAGATTGATGTCCTAACCTCTTAGCTTATTAGTGTGAAGCACAATCAAGCTTATGTAATAAGATTAGACAGCAGGAGCTTAAGCCAGTGCTGATTTTTAATCAATTTTCCACCAGTTAGAACATACGATGAGAGCTAGTAGATTTGAAACTGAGTATCTGTTCATGCCCGGTATGAAAGTCATCATTATTTTTCACAGAACTGACCAGTCACAAAGAAATATTTGATGTGTTTTACATTTTTGTGCTGCTCCACACTGGTATGAGTTCTTAACTTTAAATGTATAATAAAGCTTGAACAGTTGGACAGCATGGCTGAGCATGGCTCAGTGAGATTCTGGAGTAGGAAAGAGTTGATCTGACTACACAGCACACAGGATTAAGAAATGATGAGCAGGTAACTTCAGTTTCTGCTGGAGACAGTATTTCACATCATCGATTGTTGTGACCTACAGCCCTTTGTAAGGCGTGAAAAGATGTCCTGTGACTTCAGCTGACTATTGCTGAAACCCTGGGGTGGTAATGGGAAATTTTCACCATCACTTAGTGCTTTGCATGATCTGATTTTCACAGCAATCTGATTTTCACTGCTCACCACAGTCATCTTATATGTGCTGTTACAAAATCCGGATTTCGGCTCCTTGTAGTATACTTCAGCTCTGTCTTCAGAGGGATGCATTTCCCTATGAACCCACAGGGTAATCCTACTATCAGGAGCAAGGAAACTATTTTCTAGGAGGTGTGTGAGGGACATAAGGCTAAATTCTTTGCACATAATTGAAAATTCCCCTCTGTAGGTCTGACAGCAGAGTTTACTTACCATTAAGCTTTATAGTTCCAGGAAGACAGGAAGTCAGCTTTGCATAATGGGAAACCACCGTGGCTACATAATTGTCCCTTTAAAGAGGATTGTATGTTCCCTTGAATTTTTATATAAAAGTCGTCTCAATAGCAAATTTATCAGATTTCCCTGTGGCCAGGTTTTATCAAAAGCCTTCAGTATAACAAGGTACTTTTCAACAATAGAAAAGTCATTTTGTCAGTTGAACGTACTATATAATTAAAGGATTAACATTTTCCCTGAAATGGAATTAAGAAACAGAGACAGGCCTGGAGTTAACTCGTTCATGGTTAGATGATGGGCCAGGGATTTCAGGTATAAAATCACATTGGAAAATGTACATTTTGGTTAGAACTATGCAGAATATTGCTATGAAGGTATTTTGGATTGAAATATTTGGAAAATTGCTGTCAGAATTTTGATGGAGAGAGTCTATTAGAGGAAAAACAGTGTGAAAAGCTAGAAATAGGACAAAGAAATGTGTATTCTCCAGTCCAGCACTCATTCAGTCTTCTGATCCAGACAGTGATTTCAATCCCATACACATATTCACTGGCACACACATTTACCTATGTTTGAAAGTATGCAAATACAAACTTTAAGCAAATATAACTTTTAAGTTTTTACATATTCAATATGGCAAGCCTCCAGCATTTCATAATAATTCTGTGTAACTTACTAGTGAGGCAATATGCATGTCTGAGCATCATCCTCTTGAATATGGATTTTGGGCCTGGCCAGAACACCTGGACACCTGTAAGTTCTAGCGAGTCCATGTATGTGCTTTTTTATTTATATGCTGTAAATACTAAGACTAATTTTATCTTTCATTTCAGAGGAAGTTAAATCTCTCAAAATTATGTTATTGTTTTTCTAGAGAAAAGTATGGTATGGAAATACATGTATTTTTAAGGCTAGGCATTTCTCATGAAGATTTTGAGAGTTTATTCACACCCAGATAACTAGCATCTCCTCACAGTTTTCTGGGCACTGTAACAAATTGTGGGATTAACCAACATGTCACTATTAAAAAAAGACCATGTGCCTGTTCCTGCCCAGGTTACTGCAAAAAACTGATGTTTGCTCTCATGTTGGATTATGAGGAGTGGCAGCATGTTACAGTTTCCCTGTCCCTGGGCTAAGCATGCAAATAGGTCCCATCACCCATATGTAGATTGCACGCTATCACTTTTCCTCTCACCTCTTCCTTTGCCACCATTTCTTTGCCATGGAGGCTCATAACTTGAATATTGTCTTGATGGCACCTTCTGCCTTTGAATCACCTCATATCACCTCTGCCACTGAATTTCTTCACTGGCCTCCCTCTCTCTCACTGTGGCTATTTTTATATGGCACACAATTTGAAACTGAAAATCATTTAGAAAAGAAAAACTGTAACACTTCATTTTAGAAATAACAAAATCCTTTAACTATTTAATGTCTTTGCATTAAAAAAAGGCTCCAGACAAAACACTTCAATTGACTGTATCTAGTAGAAGAGCTTGCATGTTCATTTGTGCATCGGCTTGTCACAGGGATGTCTCTGCACTATCCTCAGTCCTACTCATTGGGCATGAAACGCCTGCAGCACTGGTTCGAAGAGTCTGGTCTTTCCTTCAAGTGTTTTCCTCAGCCCAGCTTCTGCCACAATGTCCTAAAGTCATAAACGATATCTTAATGTTTCAGGAACATTTCAGTTAGAACATTTTGCCTTGACAGAAGGCACATTGTATTCTCCTTCAGCCCTTGCTGTATATCTTATCCCAAACAAACATTTTGAATCAAGGAAGGGGTCTCTGGAGAGTACCCATTGGTACCATGCTGTCATTTAAGTGTCAATATTAGAGTAATTTATTAGTCTTTCAATCCCTTACCACAAAGGCAGATGTAGCCTTAGCATTAATGGAAATCTCTGGCCCACAGTTATGTGCTGTGTTGCATACTGCGCACACAGACCTATGGAGGGCAGGTATTGACGTACACAGTCCTCTACAGGAACACATTCAGTTCCCACCCAGCACTGCAGAGTCTCACCAGCTCTTTAGAGAGAAGAAGAAAGTGCACTAAATAAGAGGCAGGACTGCAGGAACTGCCCACACTCCTGCAGAAGGCATTTCATTATTTGTAAAATTGTGTTAGAAAAACTAACGCTGTTGGAGAAGAGACTAAAACCCATGTTTGTCTCCTCTTTGGTACACCCATGCCTGCTCACTGCAATAAATAAACAGAGAGGAGCCTGGCTCTACATTCCTTCTGCTTTTACATGACTAAAAATAATAGGTCTTTACGGGAAAATTATAAGCTTCTGCTGCCTGCTTTCATTTTAATAAGTATATCTAGTTGTTTTAAAAGACTTAAAGGAACTATTGCAGTGAAACAGACCTCAAACTTTCCCATTTATTTGTTTGTAGGACCTAATTTAGCGTAAGAGTTCTTTGTTTACAAGGAACACAAAACCGACCAAGAAAATTGCATGAACAGATAGCTAATGATGCTGCACTGGTCCATAATTTCAGTCCAGACCTGTATGGTGATAGGCTGCTTATGTCTAGATCCAAGAGAGCCTGAGGGTTTGAAGGATAGACAGCAGTCCTGCTTAGCTGTGTCCAGACAGACACAGACATGAAGGATTACCTGTGCAGTGCTAATGCCCTCTGGATAGGTGATTAATGCAGGGCAGGATAATTACTTCTGACATCTATCATTCCTGCCTCAAGAAAACCAGACTCATAGTGTGATGCAGTTGTGTATAGATCATGATCAAGTGGCTCCCAGCACTGCTGAAACGTTCCCTTTGCTCATGTTAAAGCCAATGGGAAATTTTGTTCTCACTGCAGAGGATCTTCTGCAGACAGATCTTAGAACAGAGACGTGAGATTCAAGGAACAAACCAGTTGTAGCACCTGTAATTTTAATGCTCACTGATTGCTCTAGCACAAAATCTACCCACGCACTTTCTGCATGTGATTGATAGACCCGATTTTCCAGTATATTGGTCTGCTGTTCTGAGTAGCATCCAAGAAGGGAGAGTCCTCTTTCTTGCCACAGCAACTTCAGGATCTGTTTGTGGCAAACTGGCACTGTGTGTAGTCATTCTGGTTAAGTCTCTAGCCAGGAAAGAAACAGCATCAGGTTGGTCTTAGCAAATGGAAAACCAGTCGTATTGACTGAGCCAATCTACTATAAGCTCCCCTGCAGGAATTCACATGGTTGCTTACTATATTCAAGGCTCTCGGCTTGATGAGAGCTGTCATGAAGGAGGCTAGAAGTGGGGGCTGCCACTCCGAACCCAGGGAGCTGCTCTGATGCAGTGCCTTGTGGAGCAGCCAGCCCTTGCTTCTCCCTGATTCCCAGAGATCTGAAAACCCTCCTGGATATTTTGCAATAAAAGTGTTCACACAGCATTTGGGCCATTTCTGGCGATTGGAAACTGTTTCAGTGACTGTCACTTCTTCCTAATGATGTGGAAAATAACACAATTTCATTTTTTAGCAATTTTTGACATTGCAGAGCTGGACCACGTGTTTTTAATGTCAGTTTTCCACTGATATATGTACAGTACAACTTTGGGCTTGTAACTCACCATGAAACTCTTAACCTATTTACATACCAGGCCAAAACCTATATTTCTGAAAATACTCAAATGCAATGTAATTTGAAACTACTGCAGGATAAAATAGTTTTAAAGTGGCTGAACTGCCTGAGACTAATGAAGCCAAACCACTAGTCCACACAGACTGGTAAACTATATTGACCCATTTTAGGCTAGAGTAATTTCTTAGAGAGTTTTAAACTCTTTTGGCTAAAACAATCTTAAAACAAATGTAGACTGAATCTTACAAGGTCGATTCTAATTTAGAACTAGATTTTTTTGACCACTGAATCATTAAAAAAAAAAAAAAGAAGCTGTGTTTTGGTGAAATTAATTAAAACATGTAAAGACTTTGTAAACATTTTCCCTGAAACTGAAAATTTGAGCCTGAGAGGGTGGGGGAGAGCTGGCCCAGCTCTTTCAATCTGGAAGCATCAAAACATTATTAATCAAAAGGAAATTTTTCTACGTCCCCAAAGGGGAACATTACCTTTTTGCTCCATGCAATATTAAAGAGTGCTCTGATGCTTCATGGAAATTGTAGTTCAGCTGCCACATGCCCCCTCCCATCTGCCAGGACATTTTGGCAGGATGCACGACAAGTACAATCTCCCCGTGATACACCATGATGGATCAGTAAGATTACAGTGCATAATAGCTAATAGAGCCACGTAGTTACTACATGGGAGCAAATGGGTCAGACAACTGAAATATACCTTTTTGAAAGCCACAGAGTTTGGCCACAGTTTGTTGTCAAACTGCTCCCAAATGAAACATTTCTGTCTGGTTCAACATATTGAAATCTTTTCTGTAAGTTTTCTCTAGAGAAACTTCTGGTTTTCAACCCTCATCAGCATTTGCAAAATTGTGTAACCAGCTTGGTATTTGGGAAAAAGGGAAACTATTGCCTGAAAATAGTTCTTAAAAAAAAGCAGCTCAGTCTAGTTAGTAGAATGACAGCCATTTTGCTTACTTTACCTTCATTCTTACAAGAAGTTCTTCTTTAATCCAGCAAATTAAGCTCATGATTTATAGCATATTATCCTTCCAGGAACACATCATCCACCCAGACACAATATTATCTTAGGACCCAGGGCAGCATGCAGAGAGAGAGTAAACTCTCACTCTGTGTACTGAATTATCGTAAAGTATTAGCTTGAGACTGGGAGGATGTGTTCACTAACCGCAGAATCAGATTCTTTGTAAAACATAAAATCTAATGGAGAGTTATCAACAACTCTCATTTTGTCTCTGTAGAACAAGTACAGCTAAACCACAGATAGATGATTTTGACCAACTGTACAGTGAAATTGAAATAGTGGAATGTCTCTGTGATATCTTATGTGTAAAATTTAGCATGGTTCCTATAGTTCCTATAACTCCTATAGCAGAAAAGAATATTTTTAAACATTGCTCCTAATTATTAATACAATATAGATAACCTAAAGCCACAAAACTATGTGTAACTTGCTAAATATTTACATTAATTTATCTTTGTATTTTTTATTTGAATTGATATATGATATTGTCCTCTAGAATACCTAAACAAAACAACTGATGTAGTAATTAATGTATTTTAGAAGCGCAGTGTAGCAAAGAAAACCTTGACTGTGCTAAACCCTCTACCACGTTTGATCTACCATGTATCTTTGAAGGGATTTGACAGTCTCTGTGGATGAAGGAATAGTACACTGACCCATAAAATTATGCAATTTTCTGAGATGGTTCACTAGGACTGTGCATTAGGTGTGTTATTTGGCCCTTGTGGTTTAGTTTCAAGGTTACCAGAGACATTGACTTAGAGATGGAGTTGAAGTTGTGGTCTAAATGCACATGCACAACCTTATTGTCAAAGGATTAAATAAAAAGACTAAGAATATGTAAAGAGGAATAAATGCGCACAGCTGCTTTGGTGTGTGTGTGCCTTCCTACCGTGTTTATTGTGGTTCTCCTGTTGGTGCTGGCAGCTTCTGCCTGGACAGAGAAATCCTGCTTTGATGCTATTTCTCGTGTGACCAGAGGCAGTGTGGATCACAGCGTATCATTCACTCTGCGCAGCACAGGTCGGGAGGATTTCGTGCCAGTGGGTTGGAGAAGCACCATCTCACTGCGTGTTTATCCAGAGCAAAGGAAGCCCTGGAGCTCAGACTGGGATGGGTGAGAGGAGCTCGTCGGTGCCAGCAGAGCGTGTGGGAAGGGAAGCGACCAAGCGACATTGTCTGCCCCCAGCACCATGCTGGAGCCCTGCTGTCTCTGACACTGACTTGCTGTGACGCACGGCACAGGATGGGCAATACCCATGCTGGCCATGCCCTGGCACATCAGCTGCTTGTCGGAGGTGGTGCAAGGGTTCATGCGCTGGTAGCTGCAGTGAAGAAGTTGCTTTTTTGGTGATCCAAGAGCCTGTTCACTTGGTCCTTCCAGAATTAATAACTAAAATATATCAACCATTAGGTAATAACAATAAATAAATGACCTGATTCAAACAAAAAATGTTATGGAAATCACCCATGATGCTCACTGGTAATCAGAACAAGGAAATGGAGGTACCTGATAAGAAAAGCTGAAAGTATTAGTAAAAAAAAATCTGTGAAAATAGGGTTGGGACAAGGGAGGAATTGTAAAAAAAGCCCTCACAGCTGATGTAAAATGATCAGTTAGAATGCAAAGAATGGAAGTGGTTAATATATTTGTCTGTAGCTGGAAAGAATCGAAAGAATGCATTCATATCTGGTAAGGCAATATTTTGTATTCCATCAGTAACTATGGAGGATGTTAAATAGCAATTCTTGTAAAATCAGCCAGATCAGAAATCTTGCTTCCAAGAATACTGAAAGAACATTTTTAATCATTAATGTTGATTTGTTCAACACAAACCCTGAGAGACTTTCAGAGGACTGAAAATTTTGATTTTATGTCAATATTTAAAAAGTAAATATGATGATCCCCTGACCAGTAGGTATATAACTGGGTAACCAGGCATGAGTGAAGTTGCAGAAAAGTTGATGCAGTAACTCATTTAAGATAGTTTTCAGATAATAGGCCTTGTTATGTAACCTTGTTGTCATTTCTGAGGAAATCTGATGTTTGAGGAAGATAACAGTGCTGCTATATTATCTTCATCATCATGATTGTGTTTCACCATCATTGCCGAGAAGAGCCCTAGGGATCGCTCTGTGCAACTATGACATCTGTAAGTGAAATGCGTGGGAACTGGCAATAACTCTTTAAATAGTTTAGTAGCAATTCGGCCAGTCTAAGGTCTAATGTCTTTTAATGAAGAAGCCAGTGGATTACAACAGAGTGACCCTAGTCCTAGGTAGCCGCACCTTGTATGTTTTTGCTGCTTCTGTAGTTAATAAGCACAGTTCAAAATCCACAGAATCTACATGACCTTTTAATTATTAGTGTTGCACAGGTAGCAAAGATGAAACCAGAAAATGTTTGACTTAATCCCATATGATGTGCAGATAAAAGAAACACATTCTGGACTTAGCATTACATAAAAAATGAAGAGTATAATAAACATTCATTAAAAGCTACTTAACAGAGCTCAAAAATGACTTAAAATGGAGATGCAGTGTGCTATAAGGGCATTCCAAGTTTGTTTTCTCAGAGGTCTGATTTTGATGCTCAGTGACCTTTTTGATGAACAGGAAGATCATTGCTAGTGAAAGTGGAAAAGGATCCAAAAAGCAGAATTTGTAGATAGTGCGGTTACATCATCTATATGGACTGATAATGGTCACTTGGTAAAGGAAGCAATATGCTGGTGCTGGATCATAATTCTAGAAAAACAGTAAGAATGGAACATTTTTATGAAATACAGAACTCTACCTTGTGGATCAATCTGAAAAATACATAAAAATCATATTAGGCTGCCAACAATGCAGGCAGTCCTCTGACAACAAATGAGCTAAATTTGTGAATGCCATCCCTGATTGCAGAAACAAGAGGAAGTCAAAATAGAAAAGCGGTATTACCTCTGTATACAACAGAGATGAGAGCATTACCGGATATAGTTCTGGTGTCCTTCCTTCAGAAGGGACACTGGGAAGTTGGAGTGCGTTCAGAAAATTTTATGAGCACAACTCAGAGTCTAGAAAACATACCTGACATTAAGATTTAAGAAACATAGTCCATTTTGTTTATCCAAGAGAAGATTTATAGGTGAATTAATTTCAGCTTACATGGAAAAATACTTCTGATCATGGCAGACTCTGATTTACCAGAAAAAGTCATATTGAGATCCAGTGGTTGAAAGCTGGAGCGATACAAGCAGATGAAAAATGAGGCGCAAATCTTTAAAAGGGGAACTACCTAAGCTTTGGAGCAATTTGGGTATGGGTGTGGTGCATTTTCCCACACTTGATACTTTTAAGTCAAAAGTGGATATTGGTTCTAAGACATATGCATAAAGCTCAAGCAGAAGTTATTATTTTGATGCGGAAAATTTGGGCAAGGTTTTCCTGGCTTGAAAAAGGTAAGACTGTGTGATCCTAATGGTCTTTTGGGGTTTCTGGCTCTCCTTGCTGGCCAAATGAACATGGCAGAAATGTAGCTGAAGAGGATCTATGGTTAATTGTGAAGCTTAAAGGATCTTCTAGGTAAAGTTATTCTAGAATTCCATCTATGTTGCATATACAGCATTTTATGAAGCTTTAAAAAACAGCTGCTCCATATTTCCAGAGCAGACCAGCTGAAACTCATCAGAAACAAGATATGACCCCAACATCAGTTATGACGACTACTCTAACCTCATGTGATCATGTTTCCAACAACTCAGCATGTGTGACAAGCCCTTTGTCCTGCTGCTCCCCTCAGCCTAAACTGGGATTCACATGCTTTACGCATGAACTGTGAACCTTAACATCCTGAACTCACAGGAGTCTCCCAAACATCTCTAACATCCTTGAATTCGAGACATCTCAATATAACCCACTGCTAATCCTAAAAGCCTAAATGCACATTTAATATGCTCTGAGCACTTTCGGGGAACAGATGAGAAAGTATTCTGCAAGGCTTTGTATTTATGTGTGTATATATTAGGTACAAACACATTGAGTGATGGAATAAAAGTTATATGCTTGTGGATTCAGAACTATGATTTTATGGCCAAAATACAGTAAATCTGTAGATGTCTGCAAATCCCTGAATTTTCCTGCAGTTTTACTCTTCCTGTATTATATAGGCTAGTGGCCTGCAGCAATCATTTATCTCTTAAAAAAAACAAAGCGACCTTTAAATGTTTCGGATCCAAGTAATTCTTCAGGTAGTTAGTGCAGCCAAAAGTTCCTATCAGCGTTACCCTGTCCTCCTTGCACCAGATGCCATGGATCTCCCCCGCAGCCCCTTGCAAACCTACCTTCTGCCTGTTAGGACTGAATTGACTTTATTTAAGTCCATCCCACCTTGCTGCAGGGAGACAGGTAGGATGGTAACAGCAGATCTGAGGGGGCGGAGGGTCCTCCAAAAGCTACCAGGACCAGTTGCTGGAGGAGGTATCACTTGGGGTTAGGGGACAGCTTGAAGGACAGGGCTGGTGAGAGCCAAGGCTGGTCAGCACAGCTCTGCTGATCACCCTTCCACTGTGTTGTCTGGAAAGGCTGAGTTTTTTGCCACCTAAGTTGCAAGCTTGCCTTATTTTTTTCATCTCTCTGGGATTCACAGACACCCTAGGGCTCAAGGTGGTGTTAGTTCTAGCTTCAGTGCGATATGTCCCCATGTCCAGCCAGCACACACCAACCTGCACTGCAGTGCAAACCCCCTCCAAGAAAAGCTTTCACAAGGAAGGCAGAAATCTTCAAATATTACCCATCACAACACAGACAGAGGATTTCTAAACAGAACTCTTTTCATCCTTCCTTTAATCACACAGACCTGCTCATTTGAAAGAAAAAGGTCTAGGGTGTTTTCCCCTATTTTTTATTCCAAGTAATTCTGTCAGGATTTGTGAGCAATGGTTTGTTCACTCTTTCTGTCCTGTGCTGGGTTAGGTCATTTGCAGAAGAACATTTCTTCCAGAAGAACAGTAACTATTCCTGTGGGATATAAATCTTTGAGGAGGGCTGTTTTTCTGCTGATCCAGTAACTGGAGTTTACTGTGTGTATGTTGTGACATAGATTAACTATTTTTTCATCTTGGTTCTCCACAGTGAACACGTACCATTGTTCTCACAGCAGTCTCATGAAGCAATTTTGACTTCCCTGCTCCCTAATTACTTATCGCTACACAGAGAGTCTTGGCTACAGGGAGTAAGAAGCCCTCTTAAAATCCAGCCCAAACTTCTACCCCTTATGCCTTTGGATATTTTCAGTGAGTCTTTTCCTCTCCTGCTACTTAATTTTGTGGTTTTAGAACACCATAGGGGGATAATCTGACTTCCAGAAAATAACAGTGAAGTAGGGAGGGGGCTGACCTGGTCGAGGGTTGGTGATAATCCTGCTTTGAGCAGGAGGTTGGACTCGATGACCTTCAGATGTCCCTTCCGATCAGTTTTTCTAGATGTCTATGAACAGGAGCTAAAATATATCAGTGGAAAAACTCAGGCAGATTTAGGAAAGGATGACTATCCTGAGGCAACCAGGATTACAAGAAATCTGTGTTCTTAGTCCCCTTGCAGAGTGCAAAAGAGACAATGGCAATTCTATTTACTAGGGTGAAAAAGCAAAGTTATATGATGGAGCTGTGTGAACCATTCCCATTTTTATCTGGAACAGTTTGCCAGCTTTGTGTCAGAAACAGTTTAAATGGATTTGCAGGTCCTGAAGTGTGGAAATGTACAGATTTGAACAAATCCAGCTTCCCCTCATTCAAATCCTGTTGTGAATCCAAGACAAAGTTCAGAATCAGTAGTCTTATGGATGTTTGCATAGGTTCACCTTACACAGGATATGGCCCATAATGAATAGTGTAGTTTGAAGGAGAAGGATTATAGAAGATTACAGCGGGAAAGAGTTTCAAGAACCACTAATTTCAGCCACGAATTCCAGTTAATTAGTCTCAGAAAGCTAAGACACCCGTACTATGGGTGGATGATTGGTGTGGTGAAAGCTGTTGGTAACTCACCAGTTGTATATCCTTAACCCCTTCTCAAGAGACTTATGTTACACTGCTTGGCACTTTTACATTTATTGACAGCAGTCAGGCAACCAAAACCCAAATATGTTCCTTTTTTATCCACTTACATTGCTGTACAGGATTGAAGCCAACGACATATCAAGTTAGGAAACAGCAAAATACAGGAATAAGCCTTGCTTTTTTCTACTTTTTCTGAAAAATAATTTTGAAAGTGTTGGTGCTGAGAGTTAGGAGGAAAGCTATGCTCCTTTTAACTATCCAGTAGAAGAAACATAAAATGCTAGCGCTTAACATATTTGGTTGTTTGTATCTGTGCAGAGATGCTAGCAAGAAAATAAATCACTCGTTGATTTATAAGAGTATACCTTAGTGATAGAACAAGAGTGAGGTGAGAATCGGGCCCATACAGCTTCCTCTTGGATAATTCTGGATAAGATCCCAAATGCCCACACACTTAGGCACGATTATCCTTAATTTGCTGTTTTGTGCAATTCAATTTGACCAGTTCCATATTTAGCAGAAATTGGAGAAGCTCCACTGAAATCCTGTGGAGACAGCCAGATGATCAGAGCTCCATAACACAAAAGAAAGCTCAACGCTTGTTGGAGTGTATCAAAAGAAATCTACCATCCCTCCCAAAACTCCAATTAAAATCTGGAAACAGTGCTAAGGATTTAAATTAGCAAGTTTCTTTCACAATAGTCCACTTCACATGAAGACAATGGTGTCTTTCTACTATCATTTCATTCAAAAATCACTTTTTTGTTGCACAAAACAATAATAACTATGCAAATTCATTTTCTAGCACTGGCCCAGAGTAAAATCCCAACTTTACTGAGAATTTTGCCACTGACGTCAAAGAACTGTGCATTCACTCTTGCATATGGATGGGAGAGCTTCATTCATAGACCACACCTTCAACTCTTTTTTTCACTCTGACAGGACACATCTGATAGAGACCCAATTACCCTTGGTAGTGAAATGGCTTATCAAGCCGTACATTCAAAATTCCCATAGAAAAGCTTGCAAAACAAGACCTGTAAAGAAATATAAATGATATCCCCAGCTCCCTACATACACATGCTGTATGGCATACCATTATATCATTTTCCATGGGCCTTCCTTAAAAGGCAAGAAAGTGAGCGTAGAAGTCAAGGGACTGATGAATGTGTGTAATTTACTGAAACCCTTGGGCTTATCCCCTTCCCCCCGCCCTCTTGGCAGAGCTGGGTAAGCCAGAGGCCAGCTGGATGAGCTCTCCGAAAGGAGGAACAGATACCAACGCCCTGATAAGAAACAGAACAGTCACTTGTCCTAATTACAGTCAGGGAACAATCAGCACCAGATCTGCTCTCTCACAAGGAGGATGGCTTCCTTGCACGAAAGATATGACCAACATAGTATTTAGCAGGAGGGCCAGATCCTTTGAAAAACATGGAGAGAACTCTGTGGAATGCATCGTTTTATATTTCAGAAACAAGGCTTTGCATGTTGTGGCTGTAGTTTTAAAAAAGACATCCTGCATTAACCATGCAATTCCTAGGATATCTTAGATATCATATGAGAGGAACAAAAGGCTTTTGGTAAATGAAATACAGAAGCACAGAATATATTAACAGCCTATTCAAATTCTTATATACACCAAGTGCATCTCTCTGTTGGTGGCAGGAACAGACAACAGGGTATCTCAAATCTTGCCAAAATGGATTTTGGTGCCCAGGAGAGAAAGCACATGAGAAACAAACAGAATGGAAGCTGAAATAAATGTGTGATCAGTTACAGAAATCTAACTGAACTTAACAAAATACATTGACTTGACATGCCACGTAATAAAATGTTGAAGCACAGGAAGTACTTGAAATCTCTGAGCAATTCAACAAAGGTCTTCAGCATCTGCTTTTCACATAATTTTAGATCTCTGATCTGAGTTGTTGATTTGACAAGTTTCCGGTTAACTTTAAACTAGTAGTAGTCAGATAACTGACTACTAATTCCATTTCCAACAAATTTTAACATATTTTTTGGTCTTTCACAGAATCACAGAATCACAGAATGGCTGAGGTTGGAAGGGACCTCTGGAGATCATCTAGTCCAACCCCCCTGCTCAAGCAGGGTCACCTAGAGCACGTTGCACAGGATCGCATCCAGGCGGCTTTTGAATATCTCCAAGGATGGAGACTCCACAACCTCTCTGGGCAACCTCTTCCAGTGCTCTGTCACCCTCACAGTGAAGAAGTTTTTCCTCATGTTAAGATGGAACTGTCTGTGTTTCAGTTTGTGCCCGTTGCCTCGCGTCCTGTTGCTGGGAACCACTGAAAAGAGTCTGGTCCCATCCTCTTGACACCCTCCCTTCAGATACTTGTACACGTTGATAAGATCTCCTCTCAGCCTTCTCTTCTCCAGGCTAAACAGGCCCAGCTCTCTCAGCCTTTCCTCATAACAGAGATGCTCCAGTCCCCTAATCATCTTTGTAGCCCTTCGCTGGACTTGCTCCAGTAGTGCCACATCCCTCTTGTACTGGGGAGCCCAGAACTGGACGCAGTACTCCAGATGTGGCCTCACCAGGGCTGAGTAGAGGGAGAGAATCACCTCCCTCGACCTGCTGGCAACACTCTTCCTGATGCAACCCAGGATACCATTGGCCTTCTTGGCCACAAGGGCACATTGCTGCCTCATGCTAGCTTGGTGTCCACCAGCACTCCCAGGTCCTTCTCGGCAGAGCTGCTTTCCAGCAGGTCAACCCCCAACCTGTCCTGGTGCATGGGGTTATTCCTCCCCAGGTGCAGGACCCTGCACTTGCCTTTGTTGAACCTCATGAGGTTCCTCTCCGCCCACCTCTCCAGCCTGTCCAGGTCTCTCTGAATGGCAGCACAGCCCTCTGGTGTATCAGCCACTCCTCCCAGTTTTGTATCGTCATCATGATACAACTCCTTCCACGTTCCAGAGAATATCAAGACTTGTCATCAAGCCTCAACAGCAACTCATGAGCATTTGGTTGTCTCCCTCTTTGCCTCACAGAGGTGAAACAAGGATCCACACCCACCAAATTTAAAGTTTACTTGGTTCTTCTGCAGCCTTAAGCCTCCTAACTGGATGGGTGTGACAGCCCAGCTGCAGTGATAGCAGCTGCAGACTGCCCTAGTATGGAGCTGGAGACATGGTTGGGAGGGCAAACTCACATTTCAAAACTGTTTTCAAGCTTCACTAGATTTTGCTGCCACTTCCTTCTTTTACAGTGAATCACTCTAAAAATTTAGTAGCAGGTTTATATCTGAAGCCTTCGGCAATGAAAGTGATTAAAAATAAAAGACAAATGGGGTTAACTGCCAATAATAAAAACAGCCCTCGCCCAACCAGCAGCTGCAAATTCAATTATTTTTCCCCATATCACCTAAGAGAAAGCAAGAAGTTATTGTGCAATGAGTCTTCTTCCCTATCCAGGCTGTTTCAACCCTCTTTGTCATTTCTCAGAGCTGAAGAGAGCTGAAAAGTTCAAACTTGAGAACAATTTATTCCTCAAATCATGACAAAGAGCTGAGGGGGGCCTGCCTGTGGCCATGTGAGTCAATCCCTGCAGCTGTTCAGGCTAATCATGAAACTTCCGCTTAGGGAGAGGATACACTCTGGCAAAAAGCACATCTGTGTGCAGGAAAATGTGTTCATACTGCAATACCACCTAGCAGCCTGGAAGTTGGTCTCAGTGTATTTTGGAAAAAATAACCACTGCAGCTATTGTGAAATTGTCAGAAGGGCTAAAATAATCTCCCTGAATAGAAGGAAACTAGTGCCTCATTGGGTCAGTCACCCTGAGCTGCTTCAGATTTAAAGAAAAACACTTTTCTTCACCTGGGGAAGGGGCTCAGTCATTTTCTACTCTATGTCTGGAGCCTTGTAAGAGGCCTCCTCCAGCACAGCCAGGCATCCCCCATCCATCAAGGCAAAGGGTCCTGTTGATCTGTCAGCTGGGATTGATGCCCTGCAACCGTACACAGCACCTGTTTTCTCCCGGCATAAAACCTGTGGTTTTTCAGAGTCCTCCTGGCAACCCTACCCTCCCTTCCACAGCCCTGTTGCAGTGGACCCTCATCATGCTGCACTGCACATAAGGGCTTCATCAATAGCTCCCATGTAACTTTCTCAGGTGAGCAGAAAACTATCTTATAGTAGCAGACAGTTCCTTTCAATGCTTAAACCAGGTCCCCACAAGAGCAACTTATGCTGATTAAAAAACTTTTTCTATTGTTCTTATATTTGGGTTGTTTCTTTCTGTCAGCGTAACAGCATCTTTTCCGGCACTGTGATATCTGCTAGCAGGAGGGAAGCAGTTATCCTCCTGAGAAAGTAAAGCAACATTGAAGCAGCCCCTGCTGCAGAGTTGACTGTTTAGGGTAAACTATAGTGATATACTGGAAAATGCTTCAGCCGTTGATGTGGTCTCTCGAGGATGGCATGAAGTGTGTCTGTGGCAGTGGGGCTACATGAGAGAGCCTGAAGGCATCATGCAGACTCCAGAAGGCTGCTGTGCCCCTGTGTGGGGACAAAATGGGAAAAAGCATTCTGATATTATCAGTGAGGAGCTGAAACAGAGATTAATCCCTATAAGCATCGGACCCTCAAGCTTTCTGTTAACTAATGCATAGGATCGTTGCCATGGGATGATGGGGTTGAGAGCACATCCGGCACACCATGCAACAGCATGGGAAGCAGCGCAGGCTGCAACCCAAAGGGCTGTTTGCTATTAGGGCTTCTTGGAGGGCTGAACTCCTGCTAGGTGGCATGTCTGAGGTCAAAGGGCAGTGTTGAAATCTCTCTGAAAATGCTCAAAACAGGCTACAAGGGAGACTGATACAGGAGCTGCTTGTATCTTCCTTGTGTTTAGTGTAGCAGGTATGAGCTCAAAGTCCAGACTTAAGTCCTTGTGAGCTGGGGTCATGAATTGCCCAAGATGATGCTCTGACTGTATGAAGTTGTGACTATATTCAGTTGGAGTTGAATCCATATCTGGTTTCTTGGGTACAATATGACAACATCTCCAGTGAGCAGCGCTCCTTGGAGAAAAATACATGCAAATATTCAGTTACATGGATGAGAAGCTACTGTAGTAAACCAGACAAAATGTTAATCCAATAAAAAAATGTTTTAAATTAAGGGTTGTCTGTCTGTTTCATGACAGTGTGGTGTGATGCAAATAATAAACATATTGAAGACTTAAAGTGCTTCCTAACAATATCTTTGGAGCCATGATTACTTCTGGTATTCTCATCCTGCTGCTGCTTTGGAATCAACTCATAAAACAGCTTTATGGGAGCCTCTTTTGATTTTATATGCCTTTTGAGGTACAATTAGTTCTTAGAAGAAATTGTATTCAGATATGAATTCACAAATCCAAGCTTATTTCTGTCATTTTAACAGATTAAATTGTCTATCTGCATGCCTGCTTTTAGTGGGATAGTACAAACCATTTTTAAGTCATGCAAAATGTATTTTTGTGGACCTCATTTGCTGGAGACCTGCCAAAGCCTCTTGTCCCATTTGAGCATGATGTTGTGGGAAACAAATATGATCAAGAAAAGCTGGCAAAGATGACCTATTGATAGAATTGCTAGAGGAGTAAGGGTAAAGTTGGACTGTTTTATAGAACGTTTGAGACAGGTTTTTAGTCCTGGATATAACATGCCTCTACTAATGGGAGGTTACACAGCACACAATGAAAAATGTTTTCCTGAGTAGAAGGTTTCATTTATATCTGTGCCAGAAATAAAATAGTCTCTGATTTACAGTTCTGCTGGCTGTACAAATTGTTTGGTGTGGAAACTCTGACAAACTTTTCTGGCCTTACTTTTCTCATTAGGCCTCTTTCTCTGTCCCCTGAAAACAGACTTCATACTTTGTGAATCCAGTCCTCTTTATTCCTCTTTTTCTTTTGCTGCTGCTGAGTTTTATCTTTTCAACCTGGTGAGTTAGACTTTCAGCCATATTTGCTTTTGTCACCTAAGTCTTCTTTTTGAGAGTAAGACTTTTCCTTCTAAGCTCTAAATCCTTTTCTTTATTTATTTTTTTATAATTTATCACATCTCTTGGAAGTCCTGTTATTTCAGGCATTGCCCTCTGTTTAAGGCCCTCCAGGGTATCTCTCTGTTCAAGGTCACTTCCTACTTTTTGTGATTACATTAGTACTCATCATTTCTGCCTCTGGACTGTTGCTACCACTTAATTCTCCCCAGCTGAGATTTCAAGAGGTCTCACAGTTTCACCTTGTATCTACTGATCGTCCTCCTTCTGGGACCTGCTCTGGCACAGACACACTTGGTTGGGATGGATGAATTCATACAGCTGTGAATGCCAGCTAAAGGACCCAAGTCATCACAAGCCCTAATGCAGAGTCATGGTAGAGGTTCGTGGTGGTCTTACAAATCAGCTTGTACCTTGTACTCTGGCAGGCTGTTTTGCTGCATTAGCACAGTCTGACGGCCAGGCTAAGTAGTGTTACCTCGAGACAGGGTTAGTGAGTGCAGGCACGGCTCAGTGCTGGCGCAGTTATGCTCTTCCTGACGGTGGGATGTAGATCCATACACGGTGCTTCAGGGACCTGCATGCTGGCCTCTGCTGTGTGGTGCAGACACGCTCCTGAACATCCAGTCCCTCCTTCATACACACGTGCGTATGCACATGCAGACATTTTACTTGTTTTCTTTGGTCACCAGGAGGCTTGGCTTGTCATTTGAATTTGAATAGATGTTTCTCAGGATCCTGACTTGGCCAGATGTTTAGGAACATGCTTAAAACTAGCAGAATTTCAGTTTCTAGCACTAACAACATGCACATAAGGCACTTCATAGTGAAGAATGAACACCTGAGTAAATAGGATCATGACGAGTAACATAGGCCTCCAAGGAGCATAAAATGAAGTTAAAACAGAGCCTTATCTTCCCCAGTGTCATATTGCTGTACTTTTGAGTATATCCTTAAATCTCTGCCGTGTTGCAGATCTGGTAGTTATGAACAATGAATCCTACAATTTGTCACCCCAGCTTCTCTTACCCAGCCATGTAAAGAGACACACATACATGCAAGAACTATGCAACCTGTGCTTTTTCACCTCCTTCAGCAAAGCTTCTTTGTGGATGTCCCAGAAACAGCAGCAAAACTGCCTGGCTTTTCATGAACATCTTCTTAGTTATTAAAGACAGCTGAAGTCACTGGAACTGGAGAGGCGCTGCCCAGAACGTGTTCCCTTGGGGCACAGCAGGGCCCTGCGGGCACCTCTGGCACTTCCATGATGACTTTTGCAATAATTTAGTCGCAAGCCAGAGTGCCTACAGTAAAATTCCTCTTCCTGAGGCTTGATTTACTAAGTCTTTACAACTACAGTAGTGGTTGGAGAATCGGAAAATGATGTGGTAAAAAGCCATTTGGCCACTGTACAATTGCTCCTGTGCATCAGGAATGAAGTTAACAGGCTACTGCCAAAGGGAAAGAAAGTTTTACTGTTTTGATTTGTCCTTCATACAACTGTGTTATTAATATGTTTTAGATACTGCCTGTTAAAAACACTCAGAGGGGGGCTCAGTTTTCCTGGGTTTCTGGCTGGGAGCTTGAGGCATCAGCCTTATGAAGGGACCCATCACCATTAGATACAACCTATGCTACTGCCAGCACCAATCAGTGAGAGGCTTATGTGTGTGTTTGATTGCAGTCTGGAGGCAGTGCTTCACATCCTTCAAGACTGAGCTCGCAGATATCCTCCTTTTTGTTTTGGTGTAGCAGCCACCCACGTCTGGCCAACCCTGAGAGCCTGTTCACGGTGGCAGGATGACAAGCGCTGCCTTCAGTTCACGAGTCAGAATAAACACATCTGAAAATAAATAAAGCAAAACCAACCCCAGACAAAGGTTCTGTCCATCAGAATTCCTCCTAGTGGAAGAAATTGTTTGATGTTTAAATTCAATAGCAAAAAAAAAGCCCTTTGCCATTGCTCAGCTTTGCCCATAGTCTCAGTAATGAGGGCAAGGCGATTGCAGGCTGCGCTCTGAGTTACTTTGGCAATTGGCACTTGCATGCCCCTCAGCCCCTCTCCCTCCCTATCAGCACACTAAATGAACTGAGAAGGGTCCCCTTGGTGCTTCTGCTTGCTTCAAAACAGCAGAAAGTGCCTTTTTCAGCTTCTTGTTGCTCCCTGTGTTGGGTCACTGGGGAACTGTCCAGCAAAAGCACTCCTTCGAAAATTAGGATGGCTTGGAGATTTCTTTTGTGCAGTTACTGAGGCCCATCGGGGAGAGGAGAGAAGAGAAACGCTTGCAATTTTCAGCCTAGGACAAAGCTCAGTAATTCAAGGCTGAATAATAATGAAAAAAAGAGGGGAATCACAAAAGAGAAAGCTGGCCACAGTCACTATTACGGCTGCTGCAGCCCCTGCAGCTGTTCACACCATGTTCAGTGCCAGAGGTAAAGAAAATGTTCCAAAGAGCAGGGTATTAGCACAGGGTATACACTTCTAAGGACATTTGCACTTGGCAGCAAAAATTCTCAGAATCTGAATATGATCCCCACAAAATACTTAAAATCATAACACGAGAATTAAGGAATTTGGAATTCCTGCCTACTTCCTGCATTTGGCAACATAAGATTGCAAGAGGAACTCAGTGCTAGTGAAATGGTTGTGAGGACAACTGTCTCCGTCTTCCAGCAGTGGACTTCGGCTCAAGCACTGTTTTCTCCCTTCCAGTGTCCTGTGATGGTTTTTGCCATGCTGACTGCCTCAGCAAGGATGCTGCAGAGCATACAGATGTATTGCTCCTCCTCTCCCCTTCAGAGAAAAAGGTTAAGAAGATTCAGGACAAGGCCAGATCATGGCCTGTTTGATTCCTAGGCAAGTGACATCCTCTTAAGAGGCCACAGTTTGGGAGGTTTTACTGTCTGCTAAAGTCTGGTTGGACTAACTGGGGATCTTTACACTTATTTTAGCAGGAAATGGATCTGTCTTCAGCTCTTACTTAGGTCATTTTGTGCAGAACGGGGCTGTTATGGACATTTTGCTATGGACAGCTGTCTTCCAGTCTCCCTGGGTGAATACTTCACTCAGTCTTCTTAACAAGTGCAATATTAAAAAAGTTACCAATAAAGCTGAACTTTATGCAGGCCACAGATTCACAAGCTCATTCCATTTTGTAAGCTCAAGAGAAGATAAAACTCTTGAAAGTTCATGTATAACTATGAAGAGAAACTGTAATTCTGTTGCAGAAAATATAATTTTCTGTTATTTAAAAATTGATGAAGATTAATTGTTCCTCAGAGTGCTTGAGGTATCGGTCTTAACTGGAGTAATTTTTCCCAGTTTGGAAGCAAATGTAAGCATTCCCAAAAAGTGTGATAGCACACCTGTGCCTGTGCCTGCTTTTCTGATCCATTTGTTCACTAATAGTGTTTTGTGTGAGAAGCATTTCTCACTCCATTTTTACAGAAGCTAGTCAAAAACAACTGTGAGGACTGGCATTTCGCCCACCCATGACTCAGGAGTGCTGTTCTGCCCCCACTGTTTGCAAAGCACCAGCGTGTTTGTGCACCAGAGTGTCAAAACTGAGGTTGTTGGTTGGATCAGCTGCGGGCCAGGATGAGCGTTTGTGGCTGCACCAAGATACACTTAAGCGCTGGTCCCTATTGAAGACAAAGACACAGACGCACTCTACAAGGGTGTATTATATCATTGTCAGATGGTTCATATTATTCCCTGACAAAATAATTCATCAGTATTTATTATGAAAACTAACTGATTTGGTCTCATGTCAATTTTTATTTGCCATCAATACTGCTTTAGTTTTTGGTGGAACTCTGCCAGCCTTTCCTGTTCTCCTTGCTCCAACCAAGCCCCTGAAAGCAGACTTTCACAGGCCGTCTGTGATTAGACAGTGGGGTCTCTGTAAGTGTGGTCTCGTATGAGCAGCTGTATGTTTTTTCTGTAGAGGGAAGTTGTCATTAAGAACTGAGAAGATGAGTGGGTGGTACCTTGGGCTGTTTTTCTTTTAATTTGGCCCTCATTTACTTTAGACACTATGAAGGAGTCCACATTAGTTGATGGTGCCCACAATTCACTTGTACTGATGAAGGCAGCTTGACAGCTGCATAAATCACTGCTAGATACCACTAATAGATTGCTGCATACGAATTTGTAGAGGACCACCCAAGCACAGCTTGGGGGCGGCCTGCAGTCACACTAGGCATGCACATAAGTACAGTAATGCAAATTTGCTTAACTCTTTGTTGGCACTTTGTATAATCTTCCTTTTAAGGAAAGTATCCTTGTTTCTCCACTTGATCTTGGACCTATTTGCTGAACAGAAGTCGCCAGCATCCAGCGCTTCCCACCATCAATAGTTGCAGGCTTGAATGTAAGTTTTATTTGTTCGTTCATGTAGGGATACCAGCTTGCTTCCTTGTCTTGAATTGTACAATCTGGTGGGAGGGAGAAGGAGGGTGAAAAGGGTGGGAAGAGAGAAATGAGCTTCTGGCTCAGTGTAAGTACCTCTTGTATGCTGGAGTGAAAAGCCTGGGCAGGGCAGAGTGATCATTAAATAGCTACAGTATGCTGCCTGTCTAACACTGAGGAATTGTATACTGCCATCTGTAATTAAAGACACAATGGAGGTCAGAGCTTGGTAACATACCCATCAAAAGAAATAATACGAAGAGCACAGGAACAGGAACTTGTTTCTAGTGGCTGTATGCGCAAAGCCTGATGAGGACTTTAGCTGCTGCATTAAAAGCTAGAAAGCTATTGATCCATTGCCACCTGACATGAGCCAAGCCCTGGAAAGCATTAATCAATAGCAAGATTATGTCATCCATCACAGGGCGCAGGATTAGAAGCTGCAAAGCCTGATTTTTATCAGATGCTCCATGTCATTTGCAGGGCTCTCCAGGGCTGCTGTGCCCCATAACTACCGGCCCCATGGCTTTTGGCAGTGGCAGCTGCTAATAGATTCTTGACCTTTTGGCTAATGACTTTGGTATCAGCAGCTTTACGGTTACCATATGCTTTATTAGGGAGTGCTCTTCTCACTTTAAAAAAATTGTAGACTTGTGCTAACAGATTTCACTCCTCTGGCATTCCCAGCTCTATCTGCCATGGTACTGTCATGATGAAAAATTCCCCATCTTTTTTCCCAGGATAACATTAGTCAGAATGAAAGTATAACACTGTCTGAAACATTTCTTCCTTATCTGTTGTTACTAGAGACAGGAGTGTCTCAAAGAAGAATTTTCATATTCTGCTCTCACAGCCTGATCTCAAACCTGAATTTAAGGAGAGAGGGCCAAGCTTTCAAAAACGTGCATTCCTTTAGTTTGCATCCATGTACTTACCACTGGCATGTGCAAAATTACAATTCACAGATGGCTTTTTAAGCTCCAAATGGTGATCTGTATGGGTGACTGCTAAGACTGGTGTGCAGTTCTGGCAACTAGTAACGATGTGTGTGTGTGTGTGCGCACGTGTGCTCTGAGACTGTATGACCTGTCCTCTGGGGAGGAAATCAAGACCACAAGCAAGTACTGTGTATCTCTTATGGGAGGGAAGGGAAGTTACAGTGAGTGCACTTTGGGGCAGGGGGAAGTGGGAATTGCTGTGCATCTTTTTTTCCTCCCTGTGGCCTTTCGCTTCTTGCTATACCTGTTTCTGTGCTAGCATCTGGAAATTCCCTCTTTGTGTCCTGTGGCCCCACTTGACCAGTCTTTGGCTGTCTAAAAGTCAAATAAAATACCCTCTGGGAAGATGACCAGCAGTAGCACAGTGCCCTACCCCCAAAGTTTTAGTCTGAATGAGGTGAGTAGTGAGGAAAGAAGGCAACCTGCAAGAATTGACATGCTTATTAACACTTGTGAAGAAAAAGGAACTTGTGAAAACATTCACACTTATTTTGAGCCTTTTCCTGTTGAAAAGAAGTCTTTGTTTTTCAGTCAGAGACAAGCAATAATATTCTCTGACTTAAAGTCATTCCTACTCCTATACTGGATATGATAGAGTAGTACATATAATGGCATTGGCCATTAAGAAAAATGAGATCTGTCAATCGGGAGTTTTAATTCCAGGTAAAAACATTGCAGAAGTGTCTAGTAACAGTGAACTGAGCAGAGAGATGGCTTTCAATGTAAAGAGCATTTAGTTTATGTTTCTTGGCAATAGTCTAATGAGTTATGTGCACCCTCAGCTATTTTTCCTAATATGCCAAAGCACAACATCACATCTTGCACAATCATGAAAGCACAAGTGGGTTTGATAAGTCTAAACTCCATCAGTTTGAAGTATTTGCTATGTTCTCATGCTCAGTTACATGTTCTGAGAAAACAGCAAATGGATGCAGCTACAAATGATAGCAGGGTCGCTAAACGGGCTAGTAACGAATGCCATGCCAGCTCTCAAATTACATTTATTAACAGAGTACCTCTAAAGTAAAGAAAGAACAAAAAAAAAAAAAAGACTAAAAACATACACTTGTACACATCTGGTTTTGTTTTATTTTTTTTAAATTAGATTTGTTTTCTTTCTCCACTCACAGGAAATATATTTAGGAACAATGTTCATCTTGGAATGGCATGCAGTGGTATGGCATGCTGACACTTTTTGAAATCTGTTTACTTTCTACCAGTCAACTGTTACTAAAATGTTCCTGGAATGAACAGTGATTTTTATCCCTTGAGTGTTTGGACCTTTGCATCCAGTTACAGTACTTCTACACTCACAATGATCCTCAGAAATGCCCTGATGGTTGGGGCACCCATTAGCAGGAGAAGAAAGTGGTCGCAGCTCTCTGTGCTGGAATAAGCTTGTGCAGTGAAATGCCTTGTTCTTCAAGAGATCCTCGGTGTTTTCCTGCTTGCGGGTGGTGGGATGTCCCCACTGATCTCTGAGCAGCTCTGGCTGCTCCCGCGGAGTCACGCTGTCCCAGCGTGGCGTTGGGCACCGAGCACTGGGACCTGCTCCCTTCCCTTCTGGGGCAGCCTGTGAATGTGAATGCTTTCACACCACGGCAGGAAAGCATCTCTGGTTTGAACTGCAAAGCTCCTTGTTAGTGGGTAGTGGGTTAGATTTTTCACTAAGATGGTCAAGAAGGTAATTTTACTTAGTTTTGTCCCTGATGTTTCTTGTCTGATGCAAGAGACCTGGAGAAAAGCAGAGAGTTTTGGGTCCCCTCTGCTGCAGCATCTGTACGGAAACTTGTTGCCTCCCAGCTCCAGAATATCCATTCCCAAAGTTCAGAGATTTGGGGCCTTTCCACGTCATGTTTGGTGGCCTCAGTTAGGAGCCAGGCCCTCAGGTCACCCTTGGGTCAGAGCTGCCATCCTTGTCAGGACTTGGCAGGGCCACACTGCTGGTGAGGAACTGCATGCTACCCGGGCTGGTGGCAGGCTGGAGAGCCCACCAGGCTCATGGTGCACCTCGAGGTGGCTGCTAAGACTGGCCAAGCTGCTGGCCTTGGGGGTTTCACTGGTGTGGTGTCCCTTTGCAAGTTTTTCGCTCCTGGTAGGCACTCTGCCCAACAGGTGAGATGGCTTTGTTAACCAAGAGATCCTGAGAGGACCAACGTGCAGAGACAGAAGCATGACTAACAAGAAATGGGTTAGGACACAGCCTCTTCACACCATGTTGCTCGGACTGCCTGTTTATCCCTTAAATGCAAGCAGATCTGGGTCTTGCCAGGCAAAACAGAAGGGGAGTAGTTACATTAATAATGTAACTGGATTAATAATTTAACGGGTGGAGCTGCCGCACCACCTTGTAACCCTATAAAGGTTCCAGTAATTCTGGGTGTCAGGTGTGTGCCTTGGAAAAGCCTCCTCCACTGGGAGATCACAAAGGCTACTATTCAATCTAGAAAGGCTGCTTTATGGCCATACTAGGCTATCTGTTATTGATAAGGTAAATATTATCCTTATGTCTGTACGGAGTTGGATGTTGATCAGGAAGTAGTTTTCTGTCATGAAGAATGCTGTGAGCAACAGTTAGCAAATGTTGTGCCAGACTAATTAACACTTAAACTGTTTATATGTGTTCTTAGTCACTAAAATTATTTATCATTTAATACTACTTGCCCAGTAAGTCCTATGGATAATTCTTGTCCTGCTTATGATTTACAGACTGCTGCTAGTGATTCTTCAACATTCAAAAGCTGAGCTGCGGTGGTGAAGTTTGCTTTTTTGGAAAGAGGTCATATGGTCGCATATAGTCATGTCATACAGTATGTCTCTGTTTCCTGGTTGGATGATGATATTTAAATTGACCGAGTCATTTGTGTTTACCAGTTCAAATGTCAGAGTCCCTGAGCATTCCCTGATTTTCACACCCAATTTGATGGCATTACCAGCATTCCCCCTGTAACAATTCAGTAGCATATCTGAGACCGTTGAATGGAAAGGGACTCATTACAGATCTAAAGTGCCTTCTGCTTCTTAATTTAATGTTTCTGGAAGTTTTCTGAGCTCATGTCCTATGGCTATGCAGACCTGGCACTGCCTGCCGGAGCACGTATTCAGATCAGGCTGGCTGCTCTCCGTCAAATGGGTGTTTAACAAGGCAGCCTGGCAGCTGGTGCAAGCTGCTGCATTTTCAGATGCATTGTTTTGAAGTGAAAATCACTGTGCTCGGGTAATTTAAATTATGCGGTGGTCAGAAACACTACCTGTGAGTACAAAAACAACAACCTGATTAACTGATCAATAATTTAGAAGTTGAACTCAAGATGTCTTTTCAAACAACCTTTGCTGACTACAAGGGGCTGGTTACAGTCTTTCCTTGTTACTGCATGGTTTATCCTTGAAAAGGTGGAGGGAGAGAACAACACAACTCGTCTCTGACATCTAATTTTAGCTATCAAGAAACCAGGTGTTTTTTAATCACTTTTGAGAAGCAAATTGTAAGGTAGCAAATGTTGGAAAGCAATTAACTGTACAACAGCTTGGATCCATTTAACAGCCTCTTTAATTCATGCTTTTAAATAGTTTGTTTATAATAAAGATGAAGAAATGAGAAAATTAGCATAATCAACATGATCTGTGTAAAGGGTCTTGTTTTCTTTTAATTCCTTTTGGTTTGTGTTTCTTTGTTATTAAAGCTCAACTAGTCTCTCGTATCTTGGAGCAAATTCCTACTGACAGGGTGGAAGGAATAAAAAACTCCCACTGTCTTGGTGATAAGTTATCTAAAAAAAGATCACCAGTTACACAAACTTTCTCTGTTCATCCTTCTAGGATGTTTTGAGTTTTTGGGAAGGATTAAAAGTAAAAAAGATGAAGAAGAATATCCTCTAAAACTTTAAAGTGTCATTTGGGAAGGTATGTAGCTAAATAAATTAGCCCTATTCTCCTCTCACTTACACTAATGTAACCCCACAAGAACTACACTGAATTCAAGAGAACAGTATCAGTGTAAAACCAGCATAAGGGAGAGAAAAATCAGTCCCAAGCTGCTTTTAAATATATTGAATTTGCACTTATATGGCTTAGGCTTTTTACAGATTGTGTTAGATGACTTTTTCTTCATACTGTGCAACACAAACACATCAAAACATCGGAACTGAAAGATGGAGCCAAAATTGAGAGCTGAAACTTATCAATGCTGCAGAAGTACAGAGCTGAGGTTTGCTGCTGGCCCACAGTTGTACCATGGCATCAGTGAAATTTCGAGGTCCAAACATATTTTTATATTTTAAGGAGGATGCAACAATAGGACAGATCAAGCTTTGTGGCTTGAACTTGTTTCTGTTTAATACATAATTTTATCAGTAACCTTTCCAAAGCCCGTGTTGATTTTTCAGCTGCAGCAAATCAGTGAAATGCTACTGAAATCACTGGAGGGTCATCAGTTAACCCAGCCTCACATACACAAATTGTAGATGATGCCCAAATCAGGATTTCACTTGGGCAAATTGATAATTTTGAAATATTTTATGAGGAAATAACTAGAAACATCCAAAAGCTGAGAGAGGTTCACTTTGTCAAATCTTTTGGAATCTTGTTTAAAGCTTTTGTGTCTTGTAAATTCATATCAATTTCACTGAAATTCCACTGAAAACATATTTCAGATGGTTATGATTTTAACCATCCCAGAATCATCCAAAGTTCACTCACAACAGGGGTCCAAAAGCTTGTGCAAATCTTAGGAAGACTTCCAACAAACTTGCAACAAGTCCTGAGCTTTCTAACAGGACATAGGACATCTTATTTGTGTTTTCTTAGCAATATTTCACTCTGCTAGAGAAAAAGTCTAGCATTCAAAATAGTCCTAAACTGATAGTGCTGGTGAACATTCAGCAACAGGGTGAAATTTAATGTAATTCACTGCCTATAGATAGGCATTTCTGAGAAAAGGTGAGTGAGTTATTGGAGAGATACTACAGAAAAACATTTTGAAATTCATACACAAGTCCTGGAAACCACTCAGACCTCCATCTATGGAGTCCCTGTTTCTGATATGGAAAAGTTTTCTTGGACTCTATTTTCCTCTAGTACTGTATAAAGAGTGGTGTCTAATGTCTTCCAAATTAAATAACAAGTTTGGTGTCCAAATGTTAAGTCCAAAACCCACGTCCGATGCACTCCAGAGGAAGCTGGATCATCTTCAGAAGTGGTAAAAGGGATAAAGCCAAAGCTGACAACATCAAAGCCATGCTCGGATATGCTTGCTTGTCTGGGCGAGAGGACGATACTGTATCTTGAGAACTGTCTTCTCCCTGAGGATACATTCTCATGCCCTTCCGCAAAAAAATTGATGTTTGTGCCTTAGCTGAGGAGCCCAGCCACTGCAAGAGGTCAGATGGCCACCAAGGAGTTTTACAGAGTTGGACTCTTCTGCCTTGTGGTGAGAAAGGAACATATTGTTATCATTAGATTATTTTAACAAAGGGAATATCTGACTTACTCTCAAACTGATGTTACTTGTATTTATAGCTCCCTTGTCCTTACTGACCTCTGAATTTCAGGAAGCAGCATGAAAAATAAAAGGAGTCATTACAAAATAAATACTATAGCTTAATTTCTCAAGTGAATTACATACAGGAGTCAAGAAGAACTTGGAAGGAGGGTGATGGTGGGAGTGAAGGATCCCAGGGTAAATCTTGGAAATTGAATGTCAAAAGGGATGCTCAGCAAGTTAAGCTAAAACCCATAATAATAATAATAATAATAATAATAATAATAATAATAATAATAATAAACTGAGAGGTATCTGACACTGCTGGGAAAAGGCTATCCTGCAATTTATGGACATGAATGATGAAACCAGACAAGAAAGAGGCCTTTATTACCGGAAGTTGTGCAACAGGCCCTTTGGCAACAGAGAGGCAGTCAGTCCCAGGCAGTACTTCAAGAAGACATTCCTGGTGCAAAACCTTCTGGAAATCTGGGCCACAAACCTCCCAGGAGCCTGAAGCATCTGCACCTTCACAGTGAGAAAATGAACGTCTTTTTGTGCTGTTGCTGGAAGCTTTGTGTTGCTTCTGTGCAACATACAGTGTCAAGACTATGTGGTTATTAGTACTGCTCACATGGAAAAGCAGTAGTAGGGGGTTCTTTTTTTCTTTAGCAAATGAAATTACATCTGCCTGCTTCTCAGTGAATATTAGAAACTAGAAAACCCTTCTTTGCTGACTGCAAAACCAGTCCTTTCTTGTGCATAGAACAAAAAAATAATATAGGAGGTGCTCGGGCATCTTATACTGCCTTATGTTTGTGGGTTAGTGCCCATCACAATATGCAGGAGTGCCAGAGCTCTGAGCACCCTCCTGCCCCATTCGGGCTCACAGATGACACTACTGGAGCAACCACGGTGTTGGGTCTCTGTCCTGCTGCCTAGCATGCCCAGGTGTGTTAAAGAGCAACCAGACCAAGCCCATCCTCATCCTTGAATTTCTCCAGTGCAGGCAAGATGTTACAAACTCCCTATCAATATGACTGACCATGGAAAGCAGAGGGGACTGCATCTAGCTGTTCTGCGCGACTTGGTGAGCGAGCAGTAAAACTGGATCACCTAAGTTATCATTATCACCATTATCAGTCAGTCACCTCGGCCAGCTGATTGCCCTTGGTTAGTCGCCTCAGTTCAAAGAAGTGCAGCAGAAATTCCACCGCACTGGTGGGTCTTGCATTAAAAACATGGTGGTCAAAAAAGCCATTAAGATTGCTGGTATTTTCTATTTTCCTTTCATTCATAAAAATAATAAAAGAGCCATTTAGTATTTAACATACATAATTATTTGTGCTTTTTATCAAACATGAAGTTCATCAGGAGCACTTTCTGGGTATATTTTAGTAGCATTTTAACTGTACTGAATAACCTTGGTTTTAAATGTTGCTTGAAAAAATGCTCCCTGCTCTAGCATACTACTTTCAGGAAATAGTACCAGACTGAGACACTGGTTCAACGCTAATAGAGAAAGGAGTGCTGAGTCATCCCCCTCAATCTTGTTCTGTTCCTGATCTGTAAAATATCAGATTGCAGTTTTGTAAAAGAATAATATTTCATATGCTTAAATGTTAAATTCTTTATTAATCCCCTCTTCTGTCTGTCCCGACTGCCAGAAGAAAAGGAGGAAACAAGATAGTCTATGGATCATTTTCTCAGAAAGGACAAGCCATCCTTAGATTAAAAAAAGATCTAAGAACACAGATGTACACTATCTCCTTTCTCCTTACATGGGATTTCATTGTTCTGTAGTGAATCTCTGCCAGAGTTATGTACCTGCTACACATGCCAAGCTGCAAATGTATCTTTGACACTTGTTTGCCTAAGGAAAAGAAAGATTTTGGGAGCTTCAGGTTTTGTATCATGCCTGGCTCATGATGACAGAAGAGGGTAATCTTCCTCAAGCCAGAAAGCAGTCAAATCCCTTCTTTGGGTAAAACAAAGTTACATTTGGAATTTGCTGATTTAGGTGCGCATTATAAAAGCAAAGTAATGCCACTATAGAATCATCTCGCCCAGTGACAAAAACAAGGAATACCAAACTCTGCAAAGTTGGAGCAAAGCCTAAGGCACCCTTGGTTTCAAATGACCATGGGTTAGCTCTGATGGCATCACTGTCATTTTGCGTCCCTTTCACTTAAACTGAGACTTGGCATTAAAGAGTGGTCTGCCTCCTCTGAGGGTGCTGCTTGGAGGGCATGTTTAAAAACCAGCAGCAAGGTGCCTATACAGTTCAGTAATATCATTTTATACTGACCTTCCTTAGGGATGTAAAGTTTTGCCTCTGCTTTTTTTAGCTCTCCAAGAACATCATTTCATACTGTGTGAAGGTAAAAAAGAAGAGAAGAAACTCCCAGGTAAACAAGTAGTGAGCAAGGCTTTCTGAGACTGCTGTAATTAGAAAAGCCTAAATGATCCTAAACAGATTTGAGAAAACTACGTGGAAGAAGAAACTTAGCTAAGTAAACCAACTCTCTTGTTTTCCACGGGCGTGAATGATGAGTGGCAGCACCAGACTTCATTTCCTTTCCACTTGTTCCTAATCCTTTGTTTAGGAAGCCTTCATTGTTGTGAGAAAGGTTTATTTAGCCCCATCAAAGGAAAACTGCTCTGCAGCATGATCCCACCTGTTTGATAGGGTGGGTGTAGGAATGAGAGCTGTCAAACAAGAGACTGTGGGGTGTTAGGGAGACAGGCATTTTATACAGGGCTTTTTTTCATCACGGTGTCAGTGTGAGATGTGTCCTCCACTGGGGTTTCGGTTCTAAGCAAATGAAAAAAAATGTCTGCAATTCTTTAACACAGGAACCAGAGAATTCACTGGTCTGTTTGATAGAAATTTTAAAAAACATAGTTAAACATTTTATGCTTATTGTTGGTAAGAAATTAGGGAAAAGAGAACTAGCCTGGCAAATTGAAGAACCCTTCCAGCTGTAAAACTGTGCTGTGAGGGTATTGCAAATTCTCTTTATGCATGCCATAATGAAATACATACTAAGGCTGCATTTTTCTGTCACATTCCTCTTTTGCACACAAGGTGTAGTACTTCCTTGACAGTTATTTATTTTGAAACCACTCCTTTGAAGAACTAATCACTTTTAAGCCATGCCTGTAGTCTGCTAATGGCTATTTAACTCCACCTGTGCAATCATTCAAGGAATCTGCTTTTGTCACTCTTAACACTAGAAGTGCAAAACAATAAGATCATAAAAGTTCCTCAGGCAGAAGTCCCATGCTGCTCCCGGTATCACCCTTGTAACTCTGCAGTAAAATCATAGATATCATTGGGACTGTTATGAATTGACCTAAGTTTAACTGAGAGTAGGATCTATAAAGAATAATGAAGTCCCTTATATTTCACACCAGCATGGAAGTACAGTGAGGCCGATCACTTGCAAAAGCAGCATTGTTCTGAATTCTCTAGTGTGAGGACTATGCAGGTGCGGTTATGTTGGCTCCATTTTGTGTATTTAGGGCTAAATTAACTCACATCCCTTTGAAAAGTTAGTACAAATACTTTCGTAGTTTTACACCAGCTTCAGATCCTACTGAAGGCAGGGGAAACTTTCCATTTGAGTTTCGGTGGAGCACGATTGGATTTCTGTTGCTCCTGTGAGATGGTGAACACCTCTTTTGAATTGTGCAAATGTTATTGAATATCTGTCAGGAGGTGTTTGACGCTTTGGGGAGACTGGGTTGACACGCACCTCCAACCCCTGTTAATGGTCTAAGGGTTCAGGTAACCACACACTGCATTTCTGGGTGGACAAAGGTTCCAGTGTTTAGGACACCTCACATAAGCGACCAACTCTTTAAAAATAGCAATTGATTTAAAAGGTATAATTCTCTCCCACTAGTAAGTGACTAGAGATGTATACAAACCTGCAAAAATTACACAATGTCTTACTTCTAGTAATATATTTTTGTCTTTGAAAGAGAAGCTCAGTAATTGTAGGGGGTTTCTTACTCACAGGGCATATATCTGACATCTTCCTGTTAAAAGGCCTGATGGCCTAATGGCTGCCTGTAAGTAACTAATGCCTCACTACTCCTGCACTTGCCTTATAGGATCTGTTTTGAAAAGGCCTGAAAGATGCACACAACTGATATATCCAAGCTTACTCAAGCACTTGCTGTTTGGTCTTTCATGCCAATGTAAATCACAGACATCATGGGAGTCAGTACAGATGACTGAAATTGGTGTAAGTAAGGAAGGGGAGAGTGTTAAGCTTGCTAACTCATGTTCCAGTTTCAGATTAGATTCAAATCACTGTTTCAGCTGGGAATGTTCTTCAAATTTCAATGCCAGATCCAAACAGATGCTGTTATTTAAACTAACAGTGCAAATTAAGTGCTCAGTTTACTTTTTTGTATTAATACAATTACAAGTTTCATCATATTTGGATGCTCTGTCCTTGATATTTCTAAGCTACAACAGTTCGTTTCATGAAACATGTTGGTGTTTGGTTTTACTTGGTGCTGCTTCAAGAGGAACTCTTAGACTGGAATAATTTGGGCTTTTCCACAAGGTGGGAATTTGGTCTTCTGGGTCATGTGAGCCCATATATTGAGGCAGGGTGGGATACAGCGGCACTGTGGTGGCTGAGTGTGCCTGTTATGCTGGATCCTGGTTGAATGAGCAGGCATCTTCTTGAGAATCAAGAGATAGGAAAGATGTCTTAAGCCATTCTGTCCTCTGCACTGAGGGCTTGCTCTGTGATTTTCTTCTTACTCTATCTAATCCCTAAAATAATGATATCATTCAGCTGAGTCTCCCCTCTGTCCTCCAAAGTGACTAACAAAATGGTACTTGTCTATCAATATAAGCTTTTAGTCCTTCTGTCTTCCCACCTCCTGTCATCACTGGCTTTCCTGTTGTACTTTGTTCAATGCTCTGCGTAAGTCTTTTTGCCTGCTTTGCCTTGATCCAACTGTCCCCATGTTGCACTGGCTGCTTGTTTAACAAGCATCTTCTTACTTTCTGCTGTGTGGCCCTCATGCACCATGTAACCTTCCCAAACCTAATTCCCACTTACACAGAGTCCCCACCCATTCATTTTTGGATGGCTCTTAAAAGCCCATTGATGCTTGTCATAAACCTTGTTGAGTTGTACAGAGCATCCCTTCGTTGCTCCCATATGACCTCTGTCTGTCACCAAACTGTGAGTTCCTCAGGCAGGCTAAATATTTGGTGAAAGGGCTAGTACTGCAGCTTGAATGAGTGTTTCAAAAAGAGGAGCAGTGTTTCAGCTTTAAATGCTTCTTTGGGGTAACAAAGATGGTCAAAGCTTATCCATTTCCTTGGACAAAATTCACTTTCAGGAAAGTGAGATTTCCCACTTTTCCATTTTAACCATCAGATTTTTATTATCGTTTCTTACCATCCCCACAAAAAAATGGAGATTTTCTGCTAAAAATGACTTCCCCAAGTGTCCTTTAGGGCATCATGCCTTGCAGAAGTGAGGCAAAGGAGGTGGAGGGCATGCCAGCTGACAAACTAAATTTCAGAAACAAACTTGAAAGATTTAATGATACTGCAAATTGATGAAACAGGGAATAGGTGAGAAAGACAGTAATGGAAATTTGAGAAAACATGAGCCCAGAAAATAATGTTGAGTATTGCAGTTTTGGTAGATGATTCTGATAGCTTGCAAAGCACCTACACTGTTGTTGGATTAATGAATGAGATTAATTTGTGAGGTAAGCTGTTTTTGTTCAGTGGATTTCTACCTTGCTGTGCTGATCTATGCCAAAGGATAGACTGGCACTTGTAAAACACTCCCCAGCAACAGAGAAGAAAGAAGAAACACCAAACATACGTTCTTTAAATTAGATACTATTGCTAATTTTGAAAATGTCTTTCTAAATTGAGATATAGCTTGTCTTCTGTGTAGAATCTAATTTTTTCTTCCAGGGAGTTCATGGTAATCTTTGTGTTTTGCAGCTTACATGGTGAGCCCCAAATTCTACCTTAATATCAAATGAACCTCACCAAGGATACAGGCTATTTGCAGGTGCAATGTGTTCAACCACTCCATGTTCTTTTACTTGCTGTATTTTGCGTCTTTCTGTTGCAGAGTTCTCCTGGAGTGAACAGAACACGTACAGCTTTGGTTTCACTGGGCCACTGAATAAATACTACTCAAAAAGCATGGGAGGATTAACACAGAGGTCTGTGCTTCTAATGTAATAACTGGATTGTTGTATGAGAAGCAGTAAAATCAAGCAAACATGCAAACCACCTACCCAATTAGTAAATTAAACTTAGACTGTGTTAAAATATTAAGTGTATAATCAACTCAAAAAGGGCAGGAAATACAGGGTTACGGTCCCATTCCATCTTCTGTTAGCCCTATTATGTATGGGGGCATTTCACATGGGAAGTGACTGTTGTGAAAGGGGCTACAGGATAGAGTTTCACTTTTAACTCTTGCTTTCCTGGTTCATGTCATTTTAAAGCCAGTGTATGTGACATTTTGGAATCCTGCTTTTTCCTTCCAGTTTTCAAATGTGAGTCTAGAATTATTTATGCAGCTTTTCCTTACAAATCCTGACAGATGCAAACTGTGCCATACACTGAGCATCTAAATCAAGCTCAGTACACGCTAGCTCAACAGTGTTTATGCTGCCAATTAAAGGCATCACTTTTTTGAATTATATAGGGAGTGAAATGATCTCTGACAGCTGCGAATTGCAGAAAAAAGGATTCTATTGTTCAAAGAACTGCCTTTAATATAGAGAAACCCATGCTAAACTTTTGATTCCCAAGTATGGCAAACATTAATTGGCCATAAACTTAACAAGAGTTGGTTCACTCATGCCGCAATTTTTGCTCCACTCCCCCACTTTCCTTCTCATTACTTCCCATTAGCCGCTCCTAGCAAGTGCTTAACTCAGAAACACCCCACCCCCTACATTCCCATGTTTCCACCTTTATGCCTTCAGCGTTCTCATACTATTTTATTTAGCTCTTTCAGCAGCACTTACTCCGCCAGCTGACTTCTACAAAAAACTGGCTAGCTGAGTACAGGCAGCCTGGCAAACTCTCATGGTTTTGTTGCAAGTCTAAATCCCAGAGATGTTTTAAGAGGTGAGAAGCTCAGATTTCACTCTTTTGAGTGTAGCTTTCTAGCCTTTACAGTTTCAGAGAAAAGATTAAAAATGATACCTGAGCACTTTTCAGAAAAACAAAATATGAAAGAACACCAAAAAGGATTGCTTTCTTTAAATCTCATATTTTTTAAGCCGGTCTCATGACTTTTGGGTTCATATTTCTTAAAGCTAGGGAATCTTGCACTACGCTGAAACTATACATGTAAATCTTTATTACCTAGCTTTACAGTGCTTGCCTAGTGTGGTACAGAAGAGAAGATAATCATAGGACATCATAGATGGATCCATTTCAGCATTCTCCTTATTCAAATAAGCTCTGAAATTTACAGGCAAACAAAAGAGATTCATAAGGTACAAGAGGTATTTTTTTATACATATATTGCTGCAAGAACCTAACAACAGCCCATTTTTTAGATTTTTCAGTAAGGACTTTCTTCTCTCTCTCTTAGGCTTGTATTGGTCTAGGAAGGCTATAGAAAAATCTAGGATAAGAAAATGGAAAGAGAGGAGAACAAATATCAGAAAGTTCCATGTATTGTTAATCTGAGTAGAGATATGAGCGTTATACTAATTCTATGAGTGACAAAACATATCCCAAATTCATGTCTGGCACATGTGTAGGAAAGAGTGGCAACATGCTATGGCCAGCTTCTCCATATGGATGCACAAGGTAGATGTATCTTAAGACCATCAGGTGAAATCAGGGCCATTTGTGATAGCTGTTCTGCGGACCCATGCTAGTTGTGGGCCCCTCCTGGATGTGCTATCCAACAGAGGAGTGGAAGCAGGGATTAAATTTCATGCCCAAGGCCACAGAGATGGGGCGAGATCTCCATCTCTGGTTTCCCAGCCCCTCCTGTAACGGCTGAATAAAGCCTTTTTCCTCTGTTTCTCTTCCATTCTTGACACACTTTCTTTTCCCGTGTCACCTTCCAACCTTTCTTGTAGACAGGTTGTACCGCCACATTTTTAAGCATTCAGTACCTCCTGCGGCTGGGACTGAATTTCCACTGTACTGTGGTTTTCTGTTGGGATCCTAACAGTAATATCTGCTTTGTGAACAGAGGAAGTGTTGTTCTTGTCATCTTCCCATTGACAAGAAGAGCATCTATATCCTGCCTGATGCTTACTTTGCGTGTTGCTTCAGGGCTGGAGGTGTCTAACAGCGTGTGATTTTGACAGGAGAAAGAGGTAAAATGGTCAGGGTAAATTGCAAATGACCTAGGGGCAGGTATGTGCAGAAGACAGATGATACTAACCAATATCACATTTCTGTTTTGTTGGATTAGAACTGAGATATTATTTTAACTATTGCCCAGTTTGTGTGACTCATAACCAGGTTGTCTGTGAAGAGTTCATGAGATATGTCTGCCTGGAACAAACACAGAGCACTTTGACTGATCTCGAATTACTTATAATAAATAATTAGGTGCCAGAGTCTATTGCTCTGATCCGTAGCTATTCAGCATATCAACATGAACCATGCAAGGGTGCTAATTAAAATGAAGCTGCAGGTTAGAATTTGACAAATCTTTTTATTTATGACCCCTGGGGTAAGAAAATAAACATTTTATATTAGTAATTTGCTTGTACAAAGATTGACTTAAGCTTGACATGAAAGCCATTACTAATATCTGTTATTTTCATACTGATAAATGTTTGGATCTGTATTATAGATATGAAAATATTACACTTTATGTTAATTTGTCAAATAAATTATTGTTGTGTTGTAACCAAACATTAAATAATGGTAAAATTGCTTATCTATCATCCTGAGTAAAATATGAATATGCAGATGGTAGATACAAAGGTAGAAAATTGTATTTATTCCCTATTCCAAGTATAGGGAACCCAAATATACAGGAATGAATGTATGGCAGACATCATTTTATGGTAATTGTTAATAAAAATTGCAACTTCATGAAATGAGTGATGTAATCATGAAGGAATAGTTACAGAAAAATTATCATGTTCAGAAATACAGTGTTATTATACACGTTCCTCATATACAAACTATGTCAGGCTTATGGGCTAGTACTTTTTTTGTTTTCCACACAAAAACCTCTCTTTCACAATGTTAAGTTAAAAAATGGTATTAATAAGAAAGATAGGAAACTTCTCCCTTCCCCTCCCCAGTACTATGACATATCATGTGGAACATGAAGCACTGCCTCTTTGAGCTAGAAAATAATAAAAGAAGTATAAGAAAAGACTAATGAAATACAGACAGTCTTCTACCAGGAGCCACATGAGTTGTCAGTCTAACTATGGCAGGTAATGGTGTGTCTGCACTGCCATTTGCTGTCTGGCTGTGCAACGGATTACACAGCAGTGAATAACTCTTTGTATTATTAAATGTGGTACTTCTCACACCAACTTAATTCACATCTGTGGAGAGTGAATGCTTTTCCTTGTTAACAGGGGAAGTCTAGCTTGGACAGCAGCATAAATTCTTCCTGCAGTGCCAATGAGGTATTAAAAAAAAAAAGCCTTTCCCAGACCAGGGCAGATGTGGACCTCATCTGCCTGCACATCTGTGCAAAGTGCTCCTCAGCTGAGAGCTGAGAGCTGAGGAGCCCCTGCATCTTGCAGGCAGCAGAGCTAACTGGTATGGGGGAGCTACTGCTTCCTCCTTCCCTTCGGGACTCCTCCACCTCCAGAGTTACGCCACTCACTGGAATTAGATGTCGCCCATCTGAAACTTTTCATTGGCATTTTGATTACTGAAATCAAAGAAACACTCTTCCAAAACAGCCTGGCAGCCTTTGCTAAAAATTTCTTACTCCTTTAATACTCACAGTCTTGTTGGCATGGAAGAACAAGACAAGATGACTGACAGATTTTAAGTTATCGATTTGGGGAAAGATTTCAAGAACTGATCCTCAAACACTTTTTTAACTGCATAATCTAATTTAAATTTAATCTACAGCTATGTATTGCCTGATGTCCCACAGTACACCTGGGAAGCCTCATTGCAATGGTAAGCAGAGATTCATTTACATAATTTCATCATTAACACCTTAGGATCGCAGTGATCTTAAAAATATCTAAGCATATTCCTTGGAGTAAGAATAACATGAACTCCCCCGTGCCTTTTCTAACCATCTTCAACATTCCGTTTAAATACATGTCATTCTAACAAATTAATATCTCCTAGGACTTTGTCGCCTTATTGCCTAAATAACAAAAACCCAGATACTTCCTTTTATGTCAAATCAATTTTACCATGTGTCCTGTCCTCCCTTTCTGTCACACCAGTTAAACAAAATCCCTCTAAATAGGTTTGCTTCTCAGAGCCCCACCTCCTCTCTGTTTTGTACATAGTGTGACAAATACAGGTAAATCTAGAGTGTTCAACAAAATTCATGCCTAGGCTGTCTTTGGCCTCTCTGGTGAATCTGTCAATACCAATAAATATTAAAATGACAAACTGGAAATACATTTGTAATATAACTTCTCATTACATTTGCTCATGTAGACCACTAAGCTGCCTTATTTCAAAAAAGGGCAGAAAGACTGCAGGCTCCATACTCAGCCCCTTGCAACACCTAGACTTCCAAATGATTTGTGCAGGCTAGTTTCATGAATGTGCAGCTTCGGCATTAACTTGTTCTGCTCAACTACTTTCCTACTCTTCTCTCTCTTTAAGGGTACCTCTCTCTCTTCATTGACTGTAACAGGAATCAAAGGAGACTAGCTGGTAAGCTAGCCAACTAAGTCACACATTTACTATCTTTTCAACAGCATGCAGACAAGTACATGCCTTGAACAGATAGTTCCCATGATTATCTA
Organism: Apteryx mantelli; assembly: GCF_036417845.1. Taxonomy (NCBI): domain Eukaryota; kingdom Metazoa; phylum Chordata; class Aves; order Apterygiformes; family Apterygidae; genus Apteryx; species Apteryx mantelli. The sequence goes on from NC_090020.1 coordinate 32,189,974, forward strand.
GGCTTAAAAATTCCAAAGTGTCATAGGAAAACACTATTTCTGGGATATTTCCAGATGAGATAGAGCCAGCCATTTTCAAGAATCCCCAAAGTGTATTAAACAGCAATGTTGGGAAATTTTCAGTGTTGGAAAAGTTTATTTTAACACTTCTTCTAGTAAAACCTGCAAGAAATCTGAGCATTGCTCATATGTGGTTTCAGCTAGGATAATCTGAAATGGCCAAGAGGAAAAAGACTTTGTATCCATCATCAGTTCCCTAAGAAATCCAGTTCCTGGTGCACACCCTGCTGAGAACAGTATCTTTTGTTACTGACACACTGATTCCTGAATACCTTTAGTAATAAAAGCAGCTCTCCCAGTCACTGCTTCCCTTTTCCCCTTTCCAGCTGTAGATGTGAAGACTAAGCAGTAAATCTCACTTTCTCTTCCTGACTCCTCTCTCCGGACTCTTTGGATGTTTTTCACAATGACCCAGGTGCCTGTCCTGGCCGGTGTAAGCTGATATTGGTCTTTCCATCCATGACACCTGCAAAGCAACATCTGTAAGAGCTTTTTGCACTTACCTGGCTTGTTTAGGCAACAGGGGAGAGAGGGAAGGATGAGTGTTTTAGGCCTGGTCTTTCCATTGTCTTTGTGAAAACACAGTTTATTAAGAAAGGGACACACTCACAAGGCTGCTCCCACTACAGAGATGTTGCTTGGTTAGCACTAGCCGAGTTGCCAGAACTGAGGAGAATCCTTCTGCTTAGGCAGCTGTCATTGCTCAGCCATGCTTTCCTTGCAGAGGATCTGAGCCCTTCTGGCTTGGGGGCTTCATGGACTTGCACACTTGACCTGGAGCTGCTGCTGTCTGTGAGCTGCACCTACACCAGAGATGATGGGTAAAGCAGCAAGAACCAGGGACTCTGTGACAGAAGGACTTGCAACAAAGCTAAGGCCAGTGCAAATAAGAAGAGGAGAAGAGGAGAAGGCTTTGGGGGGACCTAACAGCAGCCTTCAAACGCCCACAAAGAGGTCATCACAAAATTGGAGCCATGCTGTTCACAGTGGTGCATGGTGGGGGGGGGGGGCAGAAAGACAGTGGGCATAAGGCAAAACAAGAGAGGTTCAAAATGGACATGAGGAGAAAGCTTTTCCTTGTGAGGACAGTCAAAGAGTGGAAGAGATTGCCCAGAGAGGATGTGCAGACTCCATCCTTGAAGATTTTCAAGACCCACTTAGGTAAAGTCTAGAGCAACCTCATGGGTGACCCTGCTTTGAGCAGGGGGCTGGACACTGGAGGTCCCTTCTGCCCTGAATTATCCTATGATTCTATAAAGTGCTATACATATATGAAAGGCATAGGGTGGCCAGAAAGTCCAGAAGACCATGGTCCTGCATCCCAGAGGTCACTCTGCTTTGTCACCCAGTTGTTCCTGTCTAGTCATGGAGAGAAAGCTAAGAATGGCACATACAGGTCAGGTCTTCACTTGCATGAACGTGAGTCCTTGTTTTCATAGATATACTTAGTGTCTGATAATGCTTCTCTATTTTTTTTGGCATGGAGTAAAGGAGCATGCCCTGAGAAGCCACAGATTTACCTCCAAGTGAAAGACAACGCCTAGTAATTAACTTTATTGCATCCTTGTGTAGATTTCACTCAGAGCTGTAAAGGAGAATAATAACTTGGCACTTCCTGCAACACATCCTTGCAGAGACTTGCAGGATAAAGCCTGCGTCTGACATGGATGCTGACCTGGATTAGTGGAAGAACCTGAGCTACCAGCCTTTCTCAGATCCATTCACATAGTGTCCTGGAGCTGCATATTTGGGCCGTGAGACCTGACTTCTGTCCAAAGAACATGCAAGGTAGAAAGGAGAGAACTAAAACAACACAGATATGCTAGCTTAATGCCATGTACAAACACCTTCATCTTCAGCATAGATGAGGTCATTAATGAAAATAGAATGCCTGGACAGAGCTAGGTAACTATGAATATTACAAGTCTTTTTACTTTTCTATTCTTAGTTATAAAATTCTGGTAATTTCCCAATAGCTGAATGTATTGAATTCAATGTAGTACTTCTGAAAGATGCTTTCTAAGAGGCTGAATTTGTAAACTAAGAAAACCCAAGGAAAGTAGCAGCGAAGGCATCTCTCATAATTGATTCAAGAGTTTCCAGACCAACAATTCCTTTGACCACATTTCCCATAGGATTTCTGTGCACTAACAGTGAGGGGTTATCTCCACACATTTCACCGAGGGAGCTGATTACAAGGGTAAATGCTTAGTATTTGATGCAGATTAATGTAAGATAGGCAAAGAAAAAAATGCTGCTTCTTCTGGTTAGTGGTAGTTATGTGTTTGATCCATCTTTAATGACTTTTTAGCTAACTGCTTACTAAGAGATAATACATGTCAGATCTGCAGCTACAGTTTATGCCTGCAGTTCCATTGCCTTTACTGGAGCTTCCCCTGTGCTCCCCAGCTGAGTATTTGACCCCTTGAAGTTCTGAGAGGAAGTACATTATACTTTTCAGCTGGAAAAGTGGACCCAAATCTTTCAGTCCTGGGCTCTGAGCCAAACAGCATAGCTTTAGCCTTTCCCACATTCAGCAACTACTTGCATTTCAATAGCAAAGCCTGGAAACTGTCAAAAACTGCTCTGGAGGTGGATCTGGTCCTTGTCTACAGCTACATTACTGACACGTATATCAGTGCTTTCAATATACTTACAGTCAAATGGCTTTAAAGACTGTGGAAACTTATATATACATCTTCTAACAAGAGGAAAACAGATGTCCTTACAGTGGCTAATATGGGAATCAATGTACTCTGTGTCACCCTTAGCTGCAGGTCATTTGAAAATTGGTCTGGAAAAAAGGGCTGTTTTTTCATGACACATGTAAATGTTTTGTAAACAAAGATCATCAGCAAAGTTAAAATGCACTGTGTCATCACAAACTGAAAATAAGATGCCTTTACATGGGCCTCAGATGCTGCTCAGGCCCATTTGTGAGCCTGTAGTGAGTTAAATTTTCCTGGTGTTGATCATGTGGATGGTACAGAGTAACTGTGATTTCTGCAGTGAGAAAGAGCAGAATTTTTTTATTACTTCTGTTTTGACTTTAGGAATTTGATTTCTAGGTGAGCATTCTAAAATTAGGAATATAATTCCATAGGACTATAAATCCACAGCTAAACTCCAACAGAGAAAAAGGTCTGGCACAGCTTATCAATTGCCTTGTTGTCAGCTGCAGGGCATACATCACAGGAGAGGTGTATGTCAGGTAGGAATGTAGAAAAAGGCCCCAAAAGCAGCTTTTTGAATATTCACAGAGAACTGCATAATGGGTGTCACTGTAGAAAGTGCAACTGCATCTGAGAGAGAAACGGACACTTTCAGTTAAAAGTTTGATTGAGACTTTTAGAGTAAAATCCCAAACTTTTTTAAGTCAGCAGGAATTTTGCCATTGACATCACCGGAGCCTCTATCGTCACTGGCATTCCTAATCCATTTTCGTGCCTGCTAAAATTACGGTAAGCGAGGCAGGATTGCCATCCGCATTACAGACCTTGGGGAGATCCCTACTGTATGAGGAGGAATCAGCTCATTTGTGAAGGTCAAAATTGCTGTCTAAATAATTAGTGTTCATCGTTATTGATATTCTATGTAAAAGCACATTCTGGGATTGAAGCATTGTGGCCTCAGCACCTAATGCTCTTGCCACCATATATCTCATATTTATATATCTCATTTTCTCTCTCTCTCTCTCTCAATATATTTATATTATATATATATGCAGATATCTTTATGTTTATATATATTTATATTTTTATATATATATCTCATTTATATATCTCATATTTGTATCTCTCATATGCATCTGTGTCCTATTTACACAAATTGCTCCCATGGATGCTAATTCTTCTCAAATTTGGTGAAGTTCATCTTGGCAGGTTGCCAGCAGCAGGTCTGAGTACTGCTTACATTTCTGAGGGCTGTGATTTGGATCTGAATGAGGCTCGGACCTTGTGCCGGGCCTCCGCTCAGCTCCTCTCCAGCAATATGGCAGAAAGGCTGCTTTGGCTCCAGCGCGTGCCTCTTCCTTTCGGCAGGGATGTCGCTGCATTTCGCGCCTCATGTTTCCTAGGATTGGGGTTTCATTAACACTTTTGTGTTCTTGCTGCCGGGTTACCATCTAAGCAGCAGCCTTCGAGTGACCCCTGCCTTTTAGAGATGTTTAATAAAAAGTAAAAATGAACAGTTCATGCCATGGCAAAACAGGGTTTTAACCTCTCCAGAGTCAAAGATGTCCTCCCTCCTTTTAAACAGTAACTGCCTTTTATGTTTCGTAGCTCAAACTCTGAGTCCTCCCACTGTTTCATTCATCTTTACCTGACCGGACTCCAAGAGAAATTAAAGCCCTTATTAGCAAATGTTTTCATCAGATAAGCTTGGATGCTAAAAAAATGACAGCATATATCTGGCCAAAGTGGTATTTACTGCCATTTGAGTTCAGCGAGATCTGCCTGAGGAAATGCCTTTATTCATGCTCGGCAGATGGGGAGTTGAGACATAGGCTGCAAGTGCTGTCCACAATCATGCAGCATGTTTGTGACTGAATGGGGGGTAAATTGCTCCTGAAGAAATTATCAGGCAGAAATAAAATGCACAAACAAACAGCAATACTTATTTCACATGATGCACAATTAAACAGTGGGAATTCATAGCCAGAGGGTGTTGCGAAGGCTAAAAGTGTGCATAGATTCAGTGAGGGATCGGACAGCTCCTTGGGGGAAAAAAAAGCATCAGGAGCTGTAAAATACAAAAATGAACATACAACCTCCAGTTCAGTAACTTCCTAAATCTCGGAAACCAGGAGCTCAGTTTTACTGGGGAAGTTACTACACTTCACTACTCTTTTTTTGCCCAGTTATCAACTTCTAGTAGCCACTGTCAGAGCTAGGATTCTGGTCTACATGGACTTTTGCCCTTTTGTATAAAAATTATATATATAAAAGATTATATATACACAAAAATCACACACATATAAATTATACATATATATATATAATGTGTATATGTACATTTGTGCAGATATGTACGCACCTGTTTATGTATCTATACATATCCATATATATATTTATATATGCATATGAATATACACGCACCTATAGATACAAATGCCTTACAGACATATATGTATATTCTTCTCTCTCTCTTTTTCTCTTATAAAATATCATTATCAGTCCAGGAGTCTTGAGCCCCTGCCCAAGGTTAATAGATTTCTTAGAGATGAGTCAAGTATTTGATGCAGCATCCAATGCTTTCTACACAAGGAGCCACAGGAGGACTGAAGCAAAGAAAAGCACCACTGCACTAAGCAGCTCATCTTTGGGGTGTGTTTGCTAGAGCAGGAGATGAGCGTGGCTCTGAGTGCTCAGCCTGGCACTGTGGTTGGCCATCTGAGCACCGTGGTCTTGGATGGAGCCAGCCAGTCTCCAGCCAGCCTGCAGGGCAGGTGGGGATGACACAACTGGTCCCCACTAGCGCTGATCAGACAAACCTCACGTTACAATGCAGCAGTGCTGGGTGCAGTTTTGGTACTGACATTTTAAAACTCTCTATTTAGAGGTATCATGGTAAATACCTGCAGAGTTCAGTGGAGCCATCCCGGGTTGAGACAGGAGCTCTGCAACTGTGGATCATCATGCCATAGACACACAATATACCCTGGTACCATAACTTCTGTCCTTCCCAGCCTCTCTGGTCTCTAATACCGTTGTTTTTCCTGCACTGTACACTAACACAAGCATCCAGCTTGCAGTTGCCTCCCACTTGGGAACACTATGAGGAAAACTGTTCCTACTGAGCAGCCCTGAAGCCCATGGACACGTATATTACATCAACTATAATTTGACCCAGAACAGTTAGAAGAGAGGCCCTGTCCTTTCTGCTCTTGGCCTGGGAAATTAATTGTGAATTGAAGCTATGCCGCAGGGTGCAAATAGAGAGTGCTTGTGTAGATGGTTGGATTCAAGACAGCAGATATTTTTCTAGTTGTGATTATTTTTGCTTATGTGCTGTGCTCCATTTCAGAGGAGCATCCATGTTTGCCTAGTCCCTCTCTGACACTGTGCTATTCTCACTGTCCTCCAGTGGCTAAGCCCTCTCAGTGTAATAGCTGCGTTGCTCCTGCTTTCAGGATCCGAAGTCTTTACTCAATGGGAAACTGCAATGCTCACCTCATGGTTTATTGGAGAGTACTCTATGAAATACCAGGCTACTGGAGCATAACTCTTTCTATGAACAGAGCCCAAAGAATATTCTGTATAAACTCAACTTGTTTTAAACTGTTTTTCTGCTGTTGTCAAAACTCTCCTTCATGTTTTTCTTTTGATTGTAGTTTTTTCAGCTGTCCTTTTTTGCAGTGTGAAGTGAATGGATGACTACATGAGGAAAGAAACAGGCATCCTATGAGAGGTGGCAGAAAGAAACTCAGGTTTTTTTCATTTGTTCTGGTTTACCTCAAGCTACCCTTTGGGGTGTGGTGTTTGGCTGGTTGCTCTCACTCACTGCCTCCCTTTCCCCTACAACATCTTTTTGATATGCATGGCATGTCCTAGGACATAAAAGGAGCTGGTAGACTGGATAGATAGGAGAAGGATTCTGTGGGCTTGACCTGGCAGTTTTCATGCATTGCAATTTCAAAGGAAAGGGAAATCTCTTCCCAAATTAATGTTTGGGGAAAAACGTAAAATAGGATAAGAGCAACGGAATTTTTTCTTTTCCCCTCCCAACTGCAATGAAAAAAAGATGTTTTAAAAAAAAAAAGATTGGGGTCCAGATTTTCCTGTGTTGTGTACATAATTCCTGATCACATCATTGCAGAACTCAAAAGCAAAATTGGTTAATAAAATAGCTAGGTTCCAGCTGAAAGGCAAACTTTAAACAAACATAACAAAGCAAGCTAAAAAGAAACTAGATTCTAAATAATTGGTTCTAAATAATTGGTTCATTTAAATAATTTAAAACATTTGTGTTACTTTGAGGAGGAAATGTATTTTTCATGCTGTTTTTAGAAGTATGTGAAATTATAATTGAATAGAAATATAATTGAAATTATATATCCCTTTAAGTGTCTGCAAAACATAAGACTGGATTTCATAGGTACAAAACACCTATTTTCTCTTGCTGCCTTAACTGAAGTTACTGAGTGCCTCTGAAAATCAGACCAAATATCAAACTACTCTTGGGCATTGTGGGACACATCACCTCTTGCCACTTTTATATTTGAGGAGTAAAGGATGATGGTTAAAGTTTGAAAGTTTAAATCAGATAAGGCCACTATTATCAACCTAAGTTGGATACAAATTTGGAAGAGGTGAATTTTCTCATTCATTCTTTTTTAAATCAGTGGGTTCTCATTCTTAAATGATTTTTCATTCAAGGTCTTCTAACTCTTGAGACAATACCGCATTTGGAAAGATTTCAGTTAGTCAGGATGTTAGAGTCTTTACAAAAACAAGTGTTTCCAAGATATTTCCACTAACCTGGCCAAAATCTTTTGATATAACTAGATGTGATTTGATATTTCCAAAAGCAAAGGCAAAGCCTTGTCTTCATGCACTTTTGATGTAACCTGACCTAGAAAATAACAAGCCTTTCTACAGCTTGTAACCTATCTCTTCTCTCATTGGGTACATTTAATCTTTGATATTATAGGTAGAAATGAGCAATCTGATTAGCATGTACGTCCTTTCAGACTTCAGATTTTCCATAATATATCCCTGGTCTGCCCTGATTTGACATGCTAGTTAGTGAATTAAATTGCAGTTACTCACATTTTAAAAATACAGCCTATATCAAATGTGAGTGACATTCTGGATGTGACCAGACCAGCCTCATGCATTTGGGAGACATGCTGATATGCTCCAAAGCCTGTCAAGATGAGCTGCAGTGCCATCAGAACCCCATAAAGACTTTAAACTTAATTCACTTCTGTGCTTTCATATTTTATTCTTTGGCAAAGATGAACAAAGATTTCCACTCAGACTTTTCTGGTATTACATTGCCTGTACCATCCAAAGGGAGTTCAATAAGACAGATATGTTTAGCTGCAGTATTTTTTCACTCAAGGAGAGTATTGCTTAAAAATAATTTGCTTTTTCTTTAGTAAGTTATTTTCATTTCCCATGTTAATGGATAATATGACCTAATCTGGATAAACAGTTTGTTCAGTTTGTTTAACCATACCTCCAAGCACTGGGATATTGGTGGGGACACGGTCGAGCGATTCCCCTGAGGGACTGGTGTGGCTGGAGCTGGGAACCAGAGATGATAAGCGAGTAGGGGTAGCTTTGAGGAAAAAAGGTAGCAGTGGGCAGCCAGGCTGGAGGAAAAGACAATGAAGCTTGACAAAACCAGGATGAAAATAGCTACATCTGGAGGTAAATAACTCCCCTTCTGACAGCTTCCTGACCGGAAGTTCACAGTTTCATGTCAAAAGGGACTGTCAAATTGTAAAACTGAATGTTGGCAGAAGATACTCTTTTATGTGGTGCTTCAGGGTATTTGGGGGAGGGTAAGAAGGGGAAAAAACCTTGAGTAGAAATAATAAGAAAATATTAACTAATATTTTATTTAACTGAGCTATATCCAGGCATTTTTATTTATGTGCTTGTGTTTTTTAAAACAAGCTTGTGCTTGGGCATGTGGAAAGATCCTTTGGTTCAGAAAACCTGATCCTGGAAGTTAGGAGGAGACCACTGGAAAAGAAACCACTCTCACCAGTGAACCTACCCTAGCTGAGCTCTGGGCTGAGCTCTAATACCTTGTATTCTCTGCATGGGCAGGAACAAGATGACAACATTGCTGTTAGGTACATATAAAATCAGAAATTAGGACACCTATCTCAAAGCAGTGAGAGATGAACTGGCTTTTCCAAAGTACATACTGAATCCTTCTGCGAGCCAGGAACTATGAGCAGGCTCAGCTCCAGTCACTAGATGCACTGTCTCCCTTTCCAAACCCATGGCTGATGCTCATGAGCTCTTTTTAGCAGGAAAAGATGTGAGAAACAGCTCTCATCTGGTAATTCTTTGTTTGTCACGTTACACTTTATTAAAATCTGAACTTGGCATATCTTTGAAGATCTTATTCTTGAAGGAATGCTTCATGCAGTGCAAAGCAGTCACTGTTTTTTCTTTCTTTTTTTTTTTTTTAACATGGCAAAGAGGCTGTAAAGTTTACTTTGGGTTCACAAAGGAAACCTGGATGGTCAATGGACTGCAAACCAGGATTGTGTGGGTGGTCTCTAATGCCTGTTGGGAAAAGAGAGCATGCCAAATACATACAGTCCCCCTCCCTTCTCTCAGTGTTTTGGAAGGCTAAAGCTTTTCCAGGTTACGCTAAGGGTGGCACTCCAAGCAAGAGCTCATAACAGCTTTGTGCAGTTTTCTGTCAGGGAAAACCTCAGAAAGGAGGCAGGTCCTTCTGCGATGAGTACCCCACAGGACTGCTCAGCATTTTGGAGCAGTTGTTCTTTAGCCTAGGGGAGTTTCACATTCACGTGGCTGCAACACTGAATTGGCCAGCTCTCTTGAATTCTCTGTAGCAGCTCCATGGAAATTTTCTGATCACTTGACTGCTCCTGTGAGCACCTTGAATTTTATTCAGATTGAGAGTCTTACTCTCCTGGAAACCAACCTGAGGCTCAGGAGAGGAGGCCTGTGTCCCTGCTCTTTTTTATAGCTTTTACCTGCAGACAAGCTTGTAGCTCAGGAAGAATTTTATCTCTTGCTGTTAGAAACAAAGAAAACACATTACACAATGAGCTGCTGCTATTCCCAGTGTTAGCCTAAAGGTGATGAGGAGAGGAAACTTGCCATAGTGTCACTCTGTTCTCACACCAGTGTTACTCCATTAGGCAAGAGAAACAAAAAATGACACCATGCACTGGTGGCTAGAGCCCCTACCCAGAAAGAAGGACTTTCGAGACAGGTATTGAGGGAATCCTGCACCAGAATACCCTGCAGCTGGTGACAGTTGAGTAGCTCTTGCAAATCACAGAGGGGGGACCTGAAGCACATCCTGTGGGGACACAATCACTGGCCTCCCTTCTGCAGCTTTGGGCCTGGTACCTAGATATGTGTCTCCATGTAATTTCCCAGACTGAAATGTTTTGGAGATTTGAAGTGATCATTTCCAAATTGTTTTCCAAATTCTTTACTGTTTTTTTTTTTTTTTTTGAAGGGTCAAAGTCATTCAGCATAAGCTGTTGTGCTGCAGGACTAGTGGAAGCACTGCTCTCTTTTGGATCACCACTTGTTCTGTGCTTGATCTGTTTGGCGCCATGTGTTTTATGCCTCTGGAGTCTGAACAGGCTCCAGAATTGGCTCCGGGGTCAGGGGGAGGGAGTGTCTCTAGAAATATGCCTGGGGACTCATATTCCCTACCTTGTGTAGCATAATTTCTAGGGGACTGTGGTTTGCAGTCCAGCTCTCTGTCTTCCCATGACTAATGCTGACTGCACAGATGCTGGCATGGCTTAAACACACCCTTTCCAAAATCTCCTGCCACGTTTTACATACTCTTTAACCCTTGAGAGACACTTGATAAAAGAAAGTAGACTTGTACACACATGCATGGGTATGTGCAAATGTGCAGGTTTTGCACAGCATTTCTGAAGCCATCATTCTTCACAGTGTAAAATATAAGTGGATGCATATGTATACTGCATAAACTCTCCCTGCCTTTCTTTTCCTCAGTTCCCTCGCTGTTCTAAAACATTATTTGTGACAGGGTCAGATTGTAGTCCTCAGCACAGCTCATGTCATGTATTCTGAACCATGAATTGTCTTGTCCAGGTTGTTTTTTCTGACCCCAGCTGATCCCATTGCAAAGCCTTTCCATAAGCCTATCCAGGCCTTTCCTCTTGCTGGAAACATCTTGTATGACTGTGTCAGACTGTGTGTATTTCCACTGACCTTAGCTGTAGAGCGGTTTGTGCTTGGTGACTTTCATTTCTCAAAATTCTTCTCCTACACAGAAGGAAGGGAGATCACTTTTTCTTATCTCCTTAGCATGTCTTTCTGTTAGTCCAGTGGATCTCCACTATATTTATTCTGGGAAAGACGAAATGCAGTGCTATAAAGTCCTTGATAGAAGTATTAAAAAAGACAGCAGTTCCATGAAAACCTAGAGTTCCACCCTATGAAAACCAACAGCAATTGTGAAAGTGTACATGTGCAAATCCCACAAATCACCACAAGGACTAAGTCATGAATAGCTGCCATGCTCCCAAACTGTATTTTCAACAAATAAATGATTTGCTGCAGTTTTTTCTAACTCAGTTCTACATATGTCAGGCTTACGTGCTTGAATTATAAGCAACTAGCCATATCATATTACTTATGTAAATAATTTATCATCTCATATAGCTTTAATAAGTAAAACATACTATGATGTACACAAAGCATATGTACAGTATGTGTATATCATATGTAAATCACATTATATTACTAATATAAATTTACATGTAAAACCCCATATATACCCATATCCATAAAAACTTCAGCATCCGATTGAAAGACAAGGAGCAGGAGTAAATGTTTTGGCTCCCTCAAGCTGGACCTGCACGCAATACATCCCATGTCTCCTCTGACATGTCATAGCCACACTTTCTTCACCGCTCTCGTTCACCCAGGATTGCACGGTGGGGAAGCCTAAGGGTGGAACGGGAGTGATTTCCCTTACAGCCCACTGAACATTGGCTTCTGGGAGACAAGTCTTCAGATACTTCAGAGCAGGACACACATTAGTGCCATGAGTGTCATACTGTCAGATGAAAAGGAAGACAAGCAACACAAATGGGGTGTTTTCTGTTGTTCCATTAGTGTTTCTTCCTTTCTATTCTCCGAGCCTCTCTCTGTCTCATTCTCTAGCTTCCTTCTTTCTGTCCCCATCTCACTCTCGCTTTCACAGGTGGAAAATAGGATGAGCCCCCCTCAGTGTGTCAAACATTTTGGCTCCTCAGCTAATCTTTGACTGGACCTGACTGTGTCCCATTCAGTGAATAAGACGATTGGTTTCCATTTAAACCTTTGGAATCCTAGGGCTTGGGAAGAATAACTCCAAGCATTGAATTTGCGAAAGCTTTATTAACAAGTTGAAAGTGAAAGAAAGGTAATAATTGCATTTGAACAATCAGCCAAAGCAAAGCTCACCTCTGGGTTTATAAATTTGTAGGGAAGCCATAATTACAAGGGGCCTGTGTTGTTACATCGCATTTGCTTTGAAAACCAGACTGCCACCCTGCTCCCACTGGATGCATAATTGGGTCCTCATAGGCCTCTTGAATCAAAGTAGTGTTGCAGTAAAAGTTTATTTATCCAGTGCTCGTTAAAAGAGAAGCTGAATGGAATGAGAAAACTCCCACTTTGGGGACAGGATTAGATAGCCCTAGAGTATTCCTCCTCCCATGCCCTTTCAAGGTTTTTTGTTTCTAAATCTGCTCAGCAAGAAAAAGTAAATTGCCAGAAGTGAGATTAGTGAAGAACATTGTCCTTAGGACAATAAGGCTTTATTGCAAGGCTAGTATGAGATCCCTGCTTCAAAAAAATTACAAGACCTGGAGGTGTGTGAGCTCTTAATTGCCTACCTCTGATAAACTGGCAATGAAAAAAAAAAAAAAAGAAAAATCCCATTCAGCTGTGAATTAGCCTGGATCAAGTCCACTTGCTAATCAGAGTTTAATGAGGATGCTGCTGGCCTTAGCATATTCAAAATGTTCAAAACTGCCCTGGCTTCATGTTTGTGCAGCTACTATTTCCTCTCTGCTGTCACTTCTGCACATAGGCCCTCATGAATCTTTAGAGAAGATAATTATGTCTGGGACAGCCATGGTAGGGAGTGGGAGAATGTGTACCTCAGAAGGAGTGAAAATGTAAGGCTGAGAGTTACTCGACTAATTCATTCCCATATCATCCAAATTGTCTACGCCTCAGCTGCTGGAATAAATACCCTGATTTGCTCATTGTTAGTCAGACCCAGAGAGCTTGGATATATAGCAGGGTTTCTAATACTGTATCACAGTCAGCCTTTATCTGCCCTCCCTCTCAGGGCAATCTGCAGGGGAGCTGTATGCACCAGCCCCAGGGTTCAAGAATCATGGGTCAAACCACTGGCATCTGCGGTGGCCATTTGCTGCTTGAACAACCCCAGAAAAGGACCAGGATCCATACAAATAAAGTCGCTGTGCCCAAGGGTTCAGTGGTCAAAATCGACTTTTATTGCCTGCAGTGAAGTTGGTGGAGGTACCCCACCGTAACAGCTCTGGGGCTTTGCGCATCCAGGGCATTCAAGGGTGCTGGCAGTTGCTGGCACCAGCAGGTACCATTTGATCCCGCTTCCCCACCGCCCTTCCCACTGCTCTAAGCTAGATACTATGAGAGCATCAAATAAAAAAGTATCTGAACAAAGAACCAGAGCGCAGGGTTTGAATACTTTATGGACTTGATTTGGGATGTGAGACTACACAAGGCTATAAAAGCTTTTATGCATACCTTTATGGTCATCCAAAGCATTATATGACCACCACATTGTGAGAGGCAGAGAGAAGACTATAAGAAAAACAGAAATTGTCTTTCACTGTTGGCCAGCCAATTAGAGCTGTATGGTTCAGTGAGAGACTGCTGATCAGTAAGGATGCTATTGAGTGCACTTAAAGTGGGTCAGCTACATGCTATGTTATATTCAAAACTTGGTTTATCCACAGTCTGTCCCGCAAAGTCTAATGTCTCTAACACACGCGTTATGAAGTTGCGAACTCTGTATACTGCAAAGCATGGGTTACCTGCAGCCTGATTCACCTTGCTCTGGTTTTATACCACTGTTGAGTTCAGTGGAGCAGCTCTTGATCTGCAACAATGCAAATGAGAGGAAAATCAATTGCAGGAGACTAAAAGCAGCTTTTTAATACATAGCTTTTCCTAAGTATTGCAAAAAAATTTCATTTACCAAGCTTCCTGTCTGTCTTTGTAGCACAGCTCTTCAAGATCACTGAGAAAATATGAATTTGCTATAATCTGCCATGAATAATTCTTGTTGGGATTTTTGTTTAGACAGAATATTTTCATGGCTTTTGCTGATGTGTGGCCTCACAAATCCGACACTGCTATTGGTTTTAGCGCAAGTATTATGTTGAGGCAGGATATTATTCATTTAATGTTGGAACTGTGTGGAAAACCCAAACTAAAGACAGCTGATCTCAGGCTTACTCACACGTAACATTCATGTCATCCATTATGTAGTTAGAAAATTTCAAGTGCGTTTTTGCAACGGCATTACATACAGAGATCAATCTAATCAAATCTCTCTATGTTTTTTCCTTAAAACTAGAGGAATAATATCAGTCTGGAAGCAAATTAGGAATTTATTGATTTAAAACACTAATATCTGATGCTAAAGAAGGCACTGTTCATATTGAACATACAAAGAATATCTGAACAACTAAAACTTGCTCAGTAATTAACAATTGCCTTGGTTAAACAATTTTTATAGACATGACCATTTTCCATGAAAAGGCACTTTTAATTAAAAGGCCATTCTGCAAAAAAGATCTTCAAATCAGTATCTTAATAGATTGTTCCATGTAGGTGGAGTTAGCACCTCTCATGGGTAGTTCTTGTTATACATTATTGTCCCCAAGAAAAAGGCTTGGTCTTCAAAGAATACTGAAGTGAGCATGGGCCAATATGACAGAAATATAATACAAATGGAATATAATGTAATCTGACCCTATTATAAAAAATGTTTTAGAGTAGGGAGGAAACTGAGAAAGGGAAAGGCAGCGAGAATTTTTTACTGTATTTGTTTACATCTGCATATATTTTATGCTGTGAAGAATAATAGCCTCAGAAATGCTGTGCAAAATGTGTAAAAAACCTGGATGGGTCACTGTAAAGCTTCTTCTTTCCTTGCTTTAAACTTTCATCAGCTTTAATCACTGACATGCTGGAATCCCAGCACATCTTAAATAGTGTGCATTAGCAAAGAAAAAGCAGCTACAGCTACATTTTTGAAGCTTTCACATAGCTTATGGCTCAGTTTTGCTTCTCTTGTTTACCAGCAGGCACTCCTTATCTGAGAATAGACATATAGAAACATTTAGTGACTGGATCCTGAAAGAAATTATTTTAATATAATCTGAATCTAAATGGGATCTTTGTAAAATAGTATATGGCCCATACACCATTTAGAAGCAACAGCTTTCTTTCTATCAAATAAAATGATCACATAATGCAGTTTTGATACAAAATAAAATGATCACATAATGCAGTTTTGATACAAAAAGGTCTAGGTAAAACCAGCCAGATGCAAAATATTTAGGTTTAAGAGTGCTGAAATGTTCCATCTGGACAGAAAATTCTTAAAAGAAGCATTTAGACAATTCCAAAACATTTTTTGACATTTGCAAAATGAAATGTTTTGATATTTCTGAATATATCTTTTCTCTGATTTTCATTCTGTACGTTGTTTTGCCATTTTGACATTTTGCCTCAGTACAGGACAAAACCAAATGCTAAAATATCCCCGCAGGAATAAATTCCAGTTTTGGACCAGGTCTGCTTCTGATAATGAACCATATGTAAAGTTGTTCAAGATGTTATGAATCTCAAAGAAACTTTGGTTCAGGTTTGAACTATAGCTGAAGGTTCAAAACTGTTCTTATTTTATCCAAATTACAAGGGAAAACTTGCCAATGACTTTAAAGATATAGAATCCTTTTGTTCCAGAGTGATCTGCCAGAATTGAAAATATATAATAAATCGCTAGAAGCTTTAAGGAACAGCCAGAAAGTAAGATTTATAAGAGAACCTTTTAGGCAGTGTAAGGTCTAATGAAAACCAGTGCTTGCATTATAGCTAAAAAAGAGTAATAATATTGGTAGAAGGTCAGAGTGTAGTTCAAGATCTAAATTACTCTCACGTAAGTCCAGTTACAGGATGCTCAGGCACAAACTTTTCTTTGAGTGCTGAAAAGATTATGCATTGCCCAGTCCAGGCTGGACTTGTATTTATCTCTTTCTGCAAATACTCCGTTTGCCCAGAGACAGATACATGGGGATGATGTAGAGGATGCGAAGGATGCCAAGTCGTCACTAGAGGCATTGGACCTTACTGCTCTCTTATTTACCCCAGTACCCAGAAGTAACTCCCCCTGGAGCCAGGGACCTAGATTTTAGCTCCTGGTGCTTTTTTTTTGTGTCTGTCGTGTGGGGGCCACCTCAGCTGAGCGCTGGACGTCCTGTCGTGATACAAAGTGGAGCAGCTGGGACACTCAGCACTTAAACTGCTTTGAGCTATAGCGTGCAATGTCTTAAGCTGTGCAAAAAACCTGGATATCAAAGCAGCTACTGGGCTGCTGCAACTGTCTGTGGGAGACCAGAGCAGCTTGGAATTCGTGACATGAAAAAGGTAGCGTAAAAAAAAGCTCGGGCTCCTGGGAGGTGTGGGAGGTAATTTAATATCATCCTGTTGGCATAAAATAAATGCAAGTGAGAGGGAAAAGAGGCCTATGATTTACAATAGGCTTAGTAAGGCTGCGTGCATTTACAATAGGCCTGAAAGAAGGGCAAAACAAATGTTTCCAGAAGTTTCCTAAAAAGCAGCCTTTCTGCTTAGATAATTTTTCAAGGGCTTGGTATGCAGGAATGAAACAATATTTTAAAAAGAAAATTTCCAAGTCATGAACATCTTCTTTGAAAGAGTTTCCAGCTTCTTCAAAACTTAAAAAGGGTTTGTGTTCATTTCAAGTTTTGGGTGAAAATTTGGGTCAAGTTTCAAGATGGTTTCTCGACCTCTAATTACTATTATTAACACTCCTAAATGGACTCTTTAGAAAATCCCTTGACTAAGGAGGACTGGAGTGAGCTAATGAGTATGAGAGGGAGAAGAAGGTCCTTGTTTGAATTTTAAATACCTCGGCCTCACTAATTGGGGACCAATGGAGAATTCTTCTTTTGGAGAGGAGAGAGTTCAGGGGCAGGTGGGAGCAAGAACAATAATTTTTCGACCTGTCACTTTGAAATATACCCACTGCTGCTTTGACATGGCAGTGAATGAATTTTTCAGCAACAATACGTAACTCTATCCTCCCTTTAGGCACTTGCAGGGCTTATTTGTTTTCGTTTTTAAAAAATGAGCTGGGCAGGTTTTTCCAAGGTCTCACGGCTTTAATGAAGAATAACAATCTCTGATGATCCTGGCAGCAGGCATCTTTTTTTTCCAAATAAAAACGAAGAGGCAGAGAGCCTTGTACCTACAGCTCTGTTATGCGTTAGACCAGCAGGGTCCCCACTGACAGCGCTGTTCCAACTGGACACTCTCCCTGTCTTCCTATACTTTTGTTTTCCCTGTTTCTGGTAAATATATTTTTGGATGCTGTTCCCTCTGTTGCATGCAACATTCCCACCCTCAGGACCCACCCTGATTTTTCTCCTCAGAGGATCTACAGCTGCTGTAGTTTTATCCAGCATGGAGAAGATTTTCAGTACTTTGTTGCAGTAGAAGCCTATTTCAGTGATCAACACCTGAACACAGCTGACAAACTCCATACTCTTCCTCCTGCATAAAGGGTGGGGAATGTATTTACAACAATTAATATTTCTTCTTTCTGTTCCACAGGACTTTTGAAAGCTATTGTACATGCTAACATACAACATGATGAGTCCCTCTTGAACTTAGAAATGCAGGCTCGTATATTAGACACAGGAAAGCTCTGCAGATTGGGCTGTACCCAGTATTTTCAGAAGGCAATTCCAAGTCACGAACAACGGAGAATCAAAGTGACTGTCTGTTTCCAGGAACATTTTCTTCTTTCCATAAGGCAATGAATCCAATGACCTGAAATATTTTATGTTCACTGATATTTTGGCCAATTACTCTTTGTTTTGTAATTGCACATATATAGTCAATTCCACCCACGTGAAGCTGCACAAAGTTTAAGGATCAGTCAGGGTCAACCTGAAACTTCACCGATGTATAATGCTTTTGCTGTTTGGCTGTATGGAGAACTGAATCCCACCAATTCTGTGCATGGTGACAAACTAGTTGGGGGTGGATGTCTGAGCTGAAGTAAATTGCACACTCATTTCCCGTCTTACCCTTATGGCTCTATAGTCCTATTTTTATACCTTGTTCTGCTATTGCTTAAATAAAGAAATGCTTATTTATACATGAAAAATTTGCTTCCACCTAGGAGAATACACTAATGCCAATGCAAAGCAACCTTGCCCACCTTCTGCATTTGTAAACTCCATTACTGTTAATGTGGGGAGGGAGCCGGTGAAAATCATCAGTGTTGCAGTCTGGTCTTACCAAATAGTACTGACAATGAGAATGGGAGCTTCAGGTGTCTCAAAAACTGCTTATCTTGCCACTGATTACACAAGGTGCTGTGGCCCAGCCCTGCAACTAAATATGCAGTTAGTTTTGCTGATCGTTGTGCTGGTATTTTGACTCCCATGAGGAAGAATAGGAAAGAAGATGCTAGGGATAAGAGGACTGACAAACCGATTTGCTTATTTGCTGTTATGGAGTGTTTTATAAGCTAGAGTAGAAAGCACCTCCTGCTTTTAGTTTGCATGTGTTTACATTGCAATGGAAGAAGCATCTGACTGGAGAAAAAATGGGACCCAATGTGTGCTTGTTACTACATTATAAATGTAACCTTTTGCTCCAACTAACAGCTTGATAGTGATTTTGTTGCTTGCTTTTCCCCTTTACTGGACAGACTTTGCTCCCTAGGCAGAAGCAGGCAGCTGTTTTCAGTATCAGTTCCAAAAGACAAATCTTGAAAGAAGAGCAAGGTGCCATCCTTGCACTCTGGCTGGGGATTATGAAAAGATTTGATTGGGAGAAAAAGAAAAAACAAAGTAAGAAAAGCTGGCAGCTGCCTTCTACACACGAGCTATGCAGTCAGCCACTTGGAATGAACTTAAACAGCTTCAGAATAGGTCATATAAATGTATTCTCTCTTTTAAGCAGGTTTAAGCAAAAGCAGATTTCTGTTTCTCTTTCCCAACACGGTGCTGTGTGTGTGAAGCCAGACACAGAATGAGGGAACATATGGAACTGATTTTCCTTGGTGATAAACACGTGACTCTTCTCCTTAGACCTGCCACTATTTCAATAGCTCAGACATAAGTTAGGCACTAGAAATGGGCCATGAAGTAACCAAAGGATGGTTCCCAGAATACATTCGAGTTCCTAAAAAATAGTTATGCATAGAACATGCTTTAATTTAGGTGGCCCTGGGCAGACGCTTATGAGCCTGTCAGGATGGGGCCAAAACTGGCCAACCTCAAGTTTTCAGTGGCACCTACATGACAGAAGAAGGCTGTGGATGGCTTTTTGCAAACCTTTACCCCAGTTATAGGCTTTGAGGTCAGAAGGGGCTGTTCTGCTTGCCCAGTGAGATCTCCTGCCCCCGTCGCCAGGGCTGGGGCAGACCTCCTGGCCAAGGGACAGCCTGCGCCCTGGCCAGGCTCTGCGGCTCTAGAGAGCCCAGGCGCTTTTGTGGTTGCGGAGGTCTTCGTCTGTCAACGAGTTCAGCACTGAGCACATGCTAACAGGGTGGGGTAAGAAATGGGCCACTGGGTACTGTGTGTGGGAGCGTGAACCGGCTACAACTGCTGCACTGCAGTTGCGTATCTGCATGTCCTACAATGAGAGCTGAACTCTTGCTGCCTGGCCCGTTTGACCCTTCATGTGCATTTGCAAGGGCAGCTGCCCAGCTCTGAGGCTGGACTGTGCCGAATGCTGAAGCGGTTTTTGGTGGAAGTACATCCGTTCAGTTTGTGCCACCTGCTTCCCAAGCAGCAGCAGGCCCTGACGCTTGCCAGCCTCCTACTGGAATGGCCCAAAGTGTCAGCTCCTAGCCATCAGGAATATGTCCAAGCACCTGTTGCTGGGCATCTGTATGCACACATGCCCTAATTGCAGATGCAGATGACTATGTAGAAACTCTGGCATTACACTGCTGCATGGAAATTCAGCTTTTGGGGTCTCCGGTGTGCATATTTGCAGGTATGGAGTAGTAGAAAAGATGTTATAAATCTCAGTTCACAAAGTTGTTTTTCAGAGCAGAGCTGTAAAACATTCGCAGAAAATTACATAAGAGAGAGACTGAAAAAGAGAGAGAAAGAGAGAGGAAGAAAGAGAGAAAGACAGGAAAAAAGAAGAAGAGAGAAAGAGATACAAAGAAAGAGAAAAAGAGTGAGAAAGAAAGAGAGAGAAAGAAAGAGAGAAAGAGAGAAAAGGAAAGAAAACGTCAGTATGTGAAAGTTGCTTTCAAAAATGAGACATCTGTTTGGGAAATGAAATCTGTCCAAAAAAAATGAGGAGGGGGCAGGGGGAAAGGTGAAACATTGCCAGTGAAATAAAAGAAAATCTCAAACTTTCCCACAGAAATCTTAGTCGAACCAACACAGAAACTGAGGAGTTAAGAAGAGAGGATTTATTTGCAAAAGGGAGCCAAGGAAAAGATTGCCAGACAGAAAAAAAGTGTCCGTGGAATCATTAACACTGCAGGAGTCAGGAACGATGGTAACCAATCTCATCCAGCAGGTCTGGATGCACTTCTGTTTGCTTTTCACTTTTTGCGTGGAAAGTGAGGGCTTTGGCAGACCCCGAGCATGGAAGTCGTCCGCCCCCAATGCATCCCTGGGGCCATGCAGGCTCCCGGGGTCGCTCCTCTCCTGAAGCAGGTTCTGCCTCCTCTTGGCCTGCTTTATGCAGCTCTCGAGGCACGAAAAGAAAACCTGCTGAAAACCAGCACATCCGACCTCCAGACCCCCACCACAGCAGCCCCTATCGAGTGACCCCTAGCAGGAACACGTCTGAGAGAAGTGGGCTTTTCCAGGCTCTCTTTCTCCTTAGCAATCCCCGGCTGTCAGAGAGACCCTTTGAAAGCTGGCAGCCAGCATCACATCGGCCGGCCCCTGTTATTTTGTGTGACGTGAGCCAGACCGGTTGCTGCGCTGGCATGGGAGTAGGGGGCTGTAATGGCACTTTTGTCCCTCAGCTCCCAAACTGTGCCCGATGAAATTCAACTTCCGTCTGAGTCAGAGCCCACGGGTACTGCCATGATATAAACAGTAAATTAGAAGTGTGGTGTCTAACAAACATCCTCTGGATTTCTGTTTCTCGTATGGGGCTGATTCCCTCTTCTATTGACAGAAAGCTGACTGCCATAACAAATCTCCAGCACTGGGTAATTTGGGTATCCTGTTGTTACTTTCAGTAGTGAGGATTTTACAGGCATTCCTGTGAAAAACCCACCTGCTGTGGGGTTGCTTTCTTCTTTGTAGCTCCACAATCTGGCTCCTTCTTTTGATTGAATTACTAGGCTTCAAAGAAAAAATGCACAGTAGAGTATAGAGAGCCAGGAATCTTAGCGACAAAGAAAACAATTGATATTACAGATGCATTGTAATACCTTTCTTTATTAGTAATAATGCCTGAAAGAACATAATTGTTTTTAAGAACAGGTTGGTTTTTAATATCCTTCCTAAAATGACCTCAGAAATATGCAAAGGCTCCATAACTTTGACCTTATATTCTGTATAATTAAGGTGGCTAACAATTCAAAATAGACATTGTCATCATCACAAAGCACATAGAACATGGGTGGTGAAGACTGCAGAGAATTCTCAGTTCTGATTCAGACTCTGCTGTTGACCAGAAAAGAATCTGGCAGGAATAAAAACTTTCAGAACTTCTTGGAAAATGAAAGTTTAAGTCATAATTAACACAGGAAAAAACAAAAAAAAAATGGCAAATGAGAAAAATATGGGGAAAATTCCAGTGTCTGTCCCTGCTCACGGCATTCCCATTTACAAAACAGTTTTTCATTCCTTTCAGCAGGGAAGTATTTATAGTTTATAAAGATGACATTAGTAATGAAAACCACCTTAAGGCAAAAAGAAAAAAAATAGAAGAGGAAGAGGAGGAAAAAAAAGAGAAAATAACCAAACATCAGAAAACACGAGTGGAAAAAACACTTTTATGCAAGTTTTTCCTAAAAGAGACCTGAGTAAAAAACAAACTCAAATTTCAAAACTGGGCCTCGCAAATGTAGACCATTATTATTTTTGCTTTATTAACATTAATCTCAACTAGTAGCACAGACTAGTGTTCTGCTTTAACTCACATCAAGGCAGTACCAGACTGACCTTCAAGATCAAGGACCCAAAAGTAATTCCTGACATTTTCCAACCCTTGTCAAGCACAGCCTGGCTACAGGAGGGAACCTGATCTGTCATCTACTTTTAACACGAGCCATACTGGGATTATCTCTGCTCTGCAGTGCTGATAATCATAACATTACCTAGAGCTCATGTAGCACTTTCTTCCTTACAAGTCCTTTAAAAGGAGCCACACATGTCTGAGTATAAAACATACTGAGTTCTTTTTATTCAGTTGCTATATGTCTGAAACGGTAAAACAACCACGTGCATTGAATTAGTGATGGGAAGATCATATATTTTTATTTTTGCATCAAAATAGTAGCCATACTGCTGTTTGTTTCTCACTCCACAGTGTTTATCCTGCACATGTTGTCTTTTTTCCATTCCAGATGTAGGATGATGATGGCTTACTTAGGTTGTACTGTTAAAGGCAGGCTGAACTGTATTTAGTGTCTTCAGTAGTGAAGGATACACCAAAGTCTCCACTGTGCTGGCTGCCTTCTATCGTTCTGATGACATCATTTCCAAAATACTGAACTGAATGAGCTAAAGCAGCTCTCTCAAATGGGGTCCTCAGGTGAGCTTTTCCCTACCAGTAACTATATTTCTATGTGATGTTAACCCTAAACTACCAAAGGTGTACTTGGTAACGAATATCAAAAAGCATTGGGCAGTGAATATGGATAAGGAACTCTAATTTCAGACACTATTTAGAGAAACAGGATGAATACTAGTCAATGACTGTGACCAAATTCTTCCATAATAAAGATCTCAAAACCAAAGTCTTTGGGTGGTTCAAAAGCAAGACCTTGAGACAGAGTCAAGGCTACACTTTAAGAGCAAAAGAAAGAGCTTTTGACTTCAAAACTGGAGCAAATTTGAAAAAAAAAAAAGATTAAAATAGGTCGTGTGGTGGTGTAATGGTCAAACAGTGAAAGCAAAAAGGGTTTTTAGGCACCAGTACAAAAGAGTAACCAAGCCTTGCTTGCAATAGCTGTCCAGGATTTGTGATAAACCAAAGATTTTTGAGTTTTGGGCAGGGAGCATGAAGTGACAAAGAGCTCTGTGGAAATGAAATAGGAAGGGGACTGACTGTGCTGCATTACCAAAATGAGAGAAGAACATCTCAAAATCTGTTTGATGAATTGGAAGTTAGACACTAGGGGAAAAGTGTATCCTTCATTTTCTGATTTTCTGTTCAAATGAACCAATTATTTTGCTGACCTCAGGGTCTGAATTTCAAAGGGGGCTGAAGACAGGCTTAGGCCTGCTGCTATGGCAAATTCCAAAATACCCAATTACTGACCTTAGGAGGAGTCAGCATTCCAGAGATTAGAGTCACTGGGAGTTTGCTTCACAAACTCACTTCTAATAATATACCATAGTGCAGACACCATTAACCTGCCTTTTTCAGTTAGCAAATAAGATATGTCTCAAGGCAAAATAGTTATTAACAGCCAGGGGTAGGAGTTACATCTCTAATTGGAAACAGCAACATCTGCAGGGGAGTGCAATAAAAGTATATAACAAGTAAATGCATTAGTGAATTATGGGGACCCTAGGTAATCATTCCATAGGGCAGCTTTAGCAGAAACAATGCATATTTCAGGGCTTTGAAGGTCCAAACTAATTTTGGGCACTGAACAGTGTCCCAAGGTTTAACTCTGTTCTTACTAGCCAATTTGACCAGTGTAATATTGGCAGACTTCCCAGATTTCCTTATTATTTGCACTGCATTTATTTTGACGTTTGCACCATTTTGGGGCAAGCTAATTCTCTTCTCTTCCCCCCATTTGGTGTCAGGATGCTGTTCAATAACAAAGCCCTTTCACGTCAGCTGCCTGAGGTAGAGCTATGGTGTCTTAGCTGTCAGTTATACTAAGGCATCTTTAGCTCTAAGTTTTTCTAATATGAGTGACCTGCTGTTTCTATATACAAAACTCTTCCACTGCTTTTATAATTAAACACACAAAGCAAAAGCCTGAAAGCCGAGCACCTGCTGAGCACTCACAAACTCCCCCTGAAGCCTGTCAGTACTGCAGATGTGGAAGTGGAGATACATAAACATACAGAAAGCATTCTGTATTATTCCTAACATACAAGGACATATCTTGCCCCCTGTATCAAGCTTTACATGACACAGAACTGGATGAAGTTTCTAGACCTGCTTAAGACAGGCTCCCTTTAAAGTTCTTCCTAACTTCTTATTTTAGATTTTACCTAGGCCTTGCTTAGTCAACGCCCCCCCTCCCCTGCCCTGTTTTCAGACTAATGAAGACAGTCTGTAATTTACAGCTCTCCTGTATACTCTTCTAAAGTTCATTACCGTTTTAAAGCTGAATTTCATTTTGTGGATGGCAGTGTAAGGCCTTACATTACGACTTCCCAGCTGTTCACTGTTCTCTGGCCTTGGGTCTTTCAAGATAGACAGCAAATGTAGTTTCATCACTTCTGGAAAACATGCTGAGAATAAGGTGTGTTCACACTTTCTCAAATATGCCCTGTAAAGAGACAAGCAAGTGCCTAGAGGAGTTCACATTTTACCTGCTACATACTTTTAACCTTCTCAGGATAAAGATTTATTTGATCATAAGCACTCATACAATTTATTAGCATGGTATTTTGGAGGTCATAATATGTCATCACAGCAAAGATCAAGATGAAGAAATTCGGCCTTAAAACACATTTCCCTGTTTGGCACCTAAAAAAAGACCAATAGATCTTGCTCACAGAGACTTTCTCCAAAATTTTGTCCAGCAAATGCAAGAGGGCCTGCACAGAGCTCTACAGGCAGACAAGTCTCCAAACAATATTTGGCTGTTTTCAGAAACAGCAGTGTAGTAGATAAGCAGGCATCCCTACTTTCTTTCAAACATTTTGCCTGTTATTGTCCAGCACCAGATTATATTTCCATCATCTTTTATTACCATTCCAGGCAAGCTCTGTGGAGGCAAGTGCCCACAACCATTCAGCAAAAGCAGGCAAAAATGTTCCCATGTTCAGACAAGGGAAAAAAACAAATGTTGATTTCCTTGTCCCTGCAGTTGTGCATGGCAATGCTGTTCACATTCTCAAGTTTTATAGAACAATGCCTCCCTCCCATAATGTCCTAAAACAGGCAGCCAGCTGGGCCATATGTTGCAGCTGATGCATTAGGGGCCTTTTCACTTTTCGTTACTGCTTTCTCATCTGTTGTTAAGCAAAGTTTGTCTCCATAGGATTACCACAACCATCACAGAAGAGCAATGTGACAGAGTCATCCACAATGATGGATGGGCAGTGGTAGAAGGTGGGCAGTGAGGCAGCTCAGCCCTGTGACGACTAGCAGGCAACAAGAGGAGGCTGTAAGCCTTCTTCTATTTTTTGATATATCTGCCCTTGAGTTTTGGACAGATAACATGTACTCTTGCTATATTCGTCACTTACAATTTAATAATAAATAAAATAAGCTGTAAAAAAAGGGGGGGGGGAGGGCTGAGAAGCTAATGAAATGTTTATTAATCCTCCAAATGTTCCAGGTGCACTTTCAAGAAGTTTTGGCCTAGATAGGAGGTGCTGGTTGTGTTATGCAGAGGCTCCTGTTGCACCTTTTGAATGCCACTGTCACAGTCCTTGGCTCTGGTGAGATTTCTTGATGCTTCCTGCACGGTAGCAAGTACTGGGATAGGGAGCAGTTGGCAGTGTGCACTATAACCTGTGCATATGTCTCAGTTCTTGTAGATGTTAGTTTTCCTGAAACTCCAGGACATGGAGGCTTGTAGCTCTCCCCTGGTTGTAGGCAGGTTCACATCCCCAGCGTAGGGCAGAGGAGGTGGAAGCAGAGCATCAGCACACTGGTGAACTCCCTGCTCTGCTTCCAGTGAACTGGGGCAGAAACCAGAGCTCAGCTACTCTCTTAATTTGTGAACATTAAAAAAATCAACAACAAAAATTCTTCAAATCTACTGCCTGCCCTAAGCATGTACTGTAGTCAAATTAAATCCCTAATAAAGTATCTGTGAAATGAAAAACAAACATGTTCATCTTTTGTAGTTCCAGCCTCCCCTAATGGAAAATGGCTTTATTTCAATCAGCCACACGTCCGAGCTGTGGTTGTTCTCACAAGTCTGAATTCTTCCCTTAAATGGGATCCATCCGAGAAAAGGATGCTGTTGTTTCTCTTTCAGAGACCTACATGGCAGTTACAAACAGCTCACAAATGAGCTCAGTCTTGCAACACTGAGGTCCTCTTCAGAGAGGCTGAGTGCCTGCAGCTCCAGATGAAGACATTCAGATGCTTGGAGAAGCCAGTGATGCCAGGCTGCTTGGGACTGCTCTGGCAGCCTGAGGGGAATGGCCCTCCAGCACCGCAAGCAATTTAGATGTGCCAGCAACTTTGGAGGCAGCTTTGAAGGGCAAGGTCCCTCTACACCACCAGAGTGGTGTAGAGAGCTGCAAGTGGAAGTGACAACTGAGCCCAGAGCATGAGCAGAGTCCATAAATGTGAGAAGCCGGGCTGACTCCTTGGCATCTCCCACCTCGTTGTTCTGCTATTACATGCACCCAGCATGACACAGCAAGAGAGAATGGGGGAATAGTTACAGGGGTCTAGTGAGACTCTTTTCTATTAAACACTCTTTGGATTACTTAGGCTGTTTAAATAGGCCCTGATGTAAATATGAGTCAGGTCTCTCCGGAGTTGTTTGTTTGCTTCCCAGGGAAGCTTTCACACAGCAGAGACAGAGCTGTCTCTTATTAAAGCTTCTCTTATTAAAGCTTTACCAAACCATGAAAGACCAAAATGCTGGAATAACTGATGGCCTGGAAGAGATTGATTCTCCCAATTACTGCACCTTACCTTTCCCCAGGAAGCATAAATATTCTTAATATGGCAGATGGCTGGGAAACATTACCAGAGCTTATCTCAGTGACTTGTTTGCTTTTTATGGGCTTGTGCTGTTTACACATGGTAGTTCAAGGTGTCAGGATTTTACAGCTTTGGGAGCTTTCTTCAGGCAGCGCTCTAGTGTCACTAACTTCCCAAACTTTGATATACGCACTGATGTCACCTGGGGAGTTCTCTTTTTCATCTGTTTGCCATATCAGAATTAAGCAGTGCTAGGCCTTGTTATTTGTACTCTCCCCTATGATTCTGTAAAGTTAAGCCACTGTCTTTGCACAGCATATGAAGCTGGAGAGGTTAATTTAAAATGAACATTAACTGTTCATGGTAATCAAATGTCCCCTATGACACTGATACAGTTCACAGAGATGGCTTCCTTTCTGCAGAGTGTATTGGGTTTTCCATGTTGAATAATGAGCCCATTCAGGCAGCTTCCTGTACCTAATATTTCCTAATAACTAACCGTATGTCACTCTGTACTTTGAACCTTCCTCAAGACATTTGAATTTGTTTCTTCTCTGTCATCTAGAGTGAGTTAGGTGGATTTTAGGCTGTCTCAATATGGCCCTTCCTGTGCTAAATTCTTTCTGTCTAGTCTGACTTTTATGTCCCATCTACTGACTTGCTACATACACACATCTTGAATACACAGGATCGCTCATAGTGACATTAGTGGAAAGTATTATGTGTGCTGTTGGCCCATCTTTACAGCTTGCTGTTGTGTGCAGTGATCTGGAGCTTAGCTGTCGTCAAGTCTCCTGACATTGTCTGATTAAGGTTCTAATTTCCTCCAAACTAGGTATTCTTTGTATTTAATTTCACCACATCTTACACTAAGGAATCCCCTTTTGGGAACCATAGCATTAGTACTGCGTTACACAGAAGTCAATTTGTACAGCAACTCTGTAAAGGGAAACAGCAAAATTTCTCATATAGTTATTTGAAAATGACTGACAACAGAGAGAGACAAAGAATCCTGCTGGGCTGCTAACAGTCATCTTAAAATTTAACAGGACTCTTGTTTGTTACAAAAAATAAATAGAAAAATCACAGTATGCTATGCTTTGCACAGATAAATTAATAGATACAGCTTTCTTAACATCCTATTTATAAAGCCATCCTTATAGGACAATGCTGTTATTAAACAAAATCTGTATAGTGTCAGTTAAGATGGTCATAGGAAACATTTCACCTCTTCTCCCAAAATTTAGAGGAACAGAAAGAAGTAGTTAAGGAACAAGACGGGGGTTCTCCCTTCGAACTCTGTCTCTGAGGCTCTCAATAATGCATTTTGCTCACCCATTAGCGTCTCACTTCCATTTTCCATCACCCCAAAATGTAAAGTGCTCCCTAGCTTCAGCAAGCCCACGTGGGACACAACAGCCATCACCTCAGAGCGGACGGGTACAGGTGGCTGTCACCCTGGGCACAGGGGACGTTGCTCCAGGCATGGGCACAGCCCAGCCCTGCTCCTCCCAGGCTGCGATGCTCCATTTGACTCAAAGGGACTGTACGAGTCCCGCAAGTGCTCCTCGAAACACATCTATGAGCCCTCTAGCGGCATCCACACAGACTGTGTTTTCACTTTTTGGAAAGTGCCAAAATCCCCTCGGGATATAGCGTGCCTCTACCTAAGAGCCGCACGTCTGTGGGTACTTACTGCTCGCACTGATGTGAGCCGGCGCTGTGCCTGTGTATGTCCGTTGCGCTAGCGATGAGCAAAGAGCGGAAGGAAGCAGGAATTTGCAGTATGAGCGAAGGATCCCAAGGGTCAACTGCCTGAGCAACAACAAAATATTTTTCCACTACAATTGCTCCCACTGACCTGATCAATCAGCATTACAATTTTAAGAACACTCTAACTGTAATACTTTGCTCTAGCATTCTCCTGTCAGCAGCTTTCCAGGGGCTAGAAATATTTGGATAATAAGACTTTAAGCCACTTTTTGAATTTTGAATACTGGAAAAATACAGACATTTTTGTTACAGCTTAAACCAGCCTAAATTCTTAATTTCCTCCAAGTCAAAAATTATTTAATCAGCTCCCTTTAAACCTGGCAAAAAATTCTCCTCTGTAGGCCAGAGAGAGGTTCTAGCCAAGCTTTAAAGGCCTGAAAATTAGAGCTGCGATTGTGATGCCTGTTGCTCTGATCTTGGCACTGTGAGCCAGAGTCCCTCTCCTCCCAGGGACCAAATGAGTGGTTTTCCCCACATGGTTTTGGCACATGCCCAGTTTCCCAGCACACTTTGACACCTGGCTGGTATACGAATGCTTAAGCAGTCACCTTCACCATTCATTTTTAAGGCCATTCCACGCAACCTTTCTGATTTTCAAGTGCTGACTGCTGAGGACTCCCAGATTTCTTTGAAAGCAAACAGTCCTCAGCACTTTGATGATACAAACCTTTAATTTTGCACCTTGAGCAAAAATGCCTGTAACTGCTCCATTTGAACAGGGGAAGGTGAGAATGAACCCCATAACGTAAGGGGTCAATTTAGGGGTGAAAATATAATCCTTAAAGTGAAAGAACAGAGACACTGGCTAATGAAACTCAATGTTGCAGAGTGCAGAAGCTGCACTTGACTTACAGTTTACCGCTGTATGAGATCACCCAGGTCTATCTAGTTCACAGACTTTATGAATCCTACAGCTGAAACCTTGACTTGCCTGGAGTCACTGGGAATGATGGCTTATCAAAGCAACGAATTCAGCATGAGGTCTCGCCCGTTACTGTCTTCAAAGAGGTCTGCAAGCCTCATGCAGCAAGTGCTGCAATACTTCAGTGTGTGATTCTGTTCAGATCATTTTTTTTAGCTCATTGGAAAGCCGCAGAGGATTATGGACAACTGATCCAGATCATTGAAGAAACTGAAAACCATGCTCACTTCTTTAAGGACTTCTTCGGGTGGGAATAAGAAAGGGAGGGGTTATGTCAGGGTAGATTTTCAAAGTTAGGCCCCAGATGCACTATCAGGTAACAAGTGGATTAGCCACTTATTGCTCATCAGCTGAGCTGTGGTAACCGATTGTACATGTGTTTTTAGTCCCGCACAAACACAAGCTAAACACATTAGCTTACTCCTCTTTCAGTAAGGCCAGTGATTTGACCTTAAATTTGTCATGCTAAAACTACTCAAATCCAGTCTCTCTCAGTAGAGAAATCTGCTTTTCAGGTAGGATGCAGACACTCGGGCTCAGACAAAGCCTGAGAGCATGGGACAGATATCAGACGCAGGTAAACAGGGAGCATGAGAAGATGAGGGCTGTGCCAAGCCCTTGGGGCAGGGATGAGCACAGTTAGAGGTCTGGCAGTATGCAAAGCACAATGGGGAAAAGACAGGGCCAGAATAAGGAGCCTAAACCAGAGTTGCAGCTGAAGAGACAAGAAACCATCTCTAAAGAGACAGGAGCAAGATAAAAGAGTAAATCTACAAGGAAATGTCTGGTTAAGCAGCTGAGGCACATGGCAGCCTTGCTTTGAGGTCTGACCCCAGGCTTGTCCCAAGTCTGGCTGTGCTTGGTTGCAACCCTTTGACTTGCTGTGGGCTGATGCATATGGTACCTCCGATCTCTAAGCCTTTAGGGATTGCTGTTTGTTGTATGTTTCTTGTCGTATATTACTGAGTTTTGTGTGTTTCAGTTGCTTGGGTGACTTGGAAAGGGTGTAATATCAAATGCTTGATACTACTAAAAATATGCATGTGCTTGTCATTTACAGTACCTTAAAAAGAATAATTTCCCCAGTTCCTGGGATGTTTCTGATGGCTCCAAACTCCAGGTAACAAAGCTGATCTTGGTCCATCTGATTAACTGAAGCAGCACAACACAAATGCTCAACTCTTTACAGGACCTTCCTCTCTCAATTTCCTTCTAGATTTTCAGGCTCATCTGGACAGTCCTGAGACTCATGTTCTTCCTTGCTGTGCCTAGTTGACTGCCACAAACAAGTGGTGATTTTCAGTCTGAATAACTTCTTTTTTTTTTTTAATTTCAGTGCATTAAAGGAAAAACAGAAGAGGAGAGAACGGTCATGGGTCCCTAAGAAAAGTCATCATCTGAGTTCCCATTCTGACCATCTGCACAGGACTTATGGAGCAAAAATGAGATGTGACCTTGACGCACAGTAAGACTGGCTAGAAATGTGGCTGGTTCATAATGATACATAATGATTGAATCCAAGGTTAAAAATGTAAAAAGTAACCCCCACCCCACCCTGCCCTGGTCATTTTCTTTGCTTTCATTTCAGGAGGAAGGTAGAAATAAGGAGGACGGCAAGCTAAGAAATCTCTTTAAAATAGATGTAATCAGCTGAGTAGCAGGTCCTCAGGTGGCATAAATCTGCATTGCTGTATCAGTGTATCAACATCAGACTGAACCACCTGAGGACCTGATAGAAAACAAGTAGGAAAAGAAATGAGAAGTCTATTCTAAGACTTAAATGTAAATTTTAAAAAAGGAAGAAAAAAACACCATAGTTATTGCACAGTGCTGATAACCAGTTGGTGTTTTATTCAGTCCATCTTGTTATTTCACATAAAATTGAAGATCAGATTCAAGACAATTGATTCAGGGACTAGGATGTAATACCATCTTTTGTACTTTCTGCTTATGCCTCAGTGGGAATCCAAGAGCAGAATTCAGCCCTAAGGGGCTAAAATATTTATTTTTCAAATCTAAGCCCTGCTTTGTTTTTTTAAAGTGTGACAAAAATAAGTTTCTAATAAAATATGACAGGCGCTCACTTTATTTTCTTTACCTCTCTGGATCTAAAACAAAGAGTGAAAATGTAAGTAACATTTTTGTATTAAAAGAAATTATTCCTGGCAATTTTAATGTCAAGTTTCAGCTTGATGTGATTTAAAATGGGCAAGTTACAAAGCCCTAAAAAAAATGGGGTTTTATAATGGAAATGCTGACAGACCCTTAACTACAGCGGCGTTGCTGGGCGCCACTCTAATAAAAGGTGGCAAGGATCCAGGAGTCTTCACAGCTGCATGTCTAAACTTTATTAAGTATCTGACTACAGTTTGCAGGTCCTTGCCAGATCATAACTCATTTAATTCTGACACATTCCAGTTTATAATTAGTGTTGTACTAATATGTTCCTAACTGATACCAGGGTATTTTAAAACTTTTTTTCTCTCCTGTAAAACAAGGCTGTTCCCTAAACCCAAAGATGCACTGACATTTGGCAACCAAGCAAGCTCATATTTTTTGATCCTTCAGTTAAAATAATTCAAGTGCTAAAGGCCAGTGTCTGCAAAGGAAGCACAAAGAACACCGAAACATCTGTAATTCCCAAAGCAGAAGGAAAAAAACAATTTCTAACTTTCCCTAAACAAAGTATTTTACTTGCCTTTAGCACCCAGTGACAAAGCAAATTGTTCTTAAAATACATCAGTGATGGCTTGCAATTAGGAAATAATTGTAAAAACAAAATAAGCAAACACAATTATTTCAATACTTTGCCAAGTAATAAAATAGCTGTGCTAATATATGGAAGGTATAAGCGTATTTATTTAAATCTACTGCTGGGTGCCTGCCACCTAAAAAACAGTGCATTTTGGGAAAGTGTGCACTTCCAGAGCTTATTGATGGCCCATGTTATCATGGGGCTTTGGATTTACTGCAATATCCTTGTGGGTCCTTTACAGTACTGATATTGAAGTCCCAGCTTGCTACTGTAGCTATTGTTCAAGGTTTGTTTCCAGCAGTTTGTACTCATTTCCGCAGCCGTCTGGGCTGGTATTTGGTCAATGCCCTCTGCTGATGGTGGGCTTGGAGTGAGTCGTGGCAGGCACAGGGAAGAAGCATGACCAACTCCAGCTGCTGCCGTTCCCCTGTTCCTTGGGCCCTGGGAAGGCTCTTCTGCAGTGCGAGTACAGGGTGACAGAAGCCGGACCAGAAGGATATGTATGACTTTCCAATTTCAATACTGTCCCAGAAAGCTTTCTGAAGTGCTGGCAGGAAGTGCTCTGGGCAGTTTAACCTCTCTTTGGAGGGTGCTCCCACACCAGTGCTTGGGCTGAGAACTGACGGGGTTACAGGGAAGCACCCTTGTGGGAGCAGTTCTCCACCTAGGTATCTCTAACCTTAGAGTCGACCTTTGGAAGACACTGAATTTTGGATTTGAGTCATTCTGTTCTTCCTTGGAGGGACAGTCCCCCCTTTCTCATTCTAAAAGAACCATCTTATCATTTGTCGCAAGATCCTAAAACCAAACCAAACCAAAAATCCAGCAAGGTGTTGCATCACGCTGCCTGAATTAATGGAGATCCCACTGAACTGCTAGAATGTAATATGTTGGCTGGCCATAGAAGCATGAGCAGATGCATTCAGTTGCTGATCCAGTAAATCATTTCAGTGTTTACGCTAAAACACAAGAAAGTGTATTTAAATGATATCAGGTATAACTATGAAGACTGCGAACAGAATTGGGATTTATAGTAAGCATATATCATCATTACGCTCCTTTTCTTTGATGATATTAAAGGCTAAGAATCATAATATACTTGCATAGTGAGCAGTATTCCATTCCTGGTTCCTTAAATGCATGATTTTGGCTCCATGAATAACTGTAACTGTAGAAGTTCCTTTAGCACACTGGTTTCCTAGCTTTGTGTAATTCTTGCAGTGTGCACTAGATCCTCAGTGACTGAATCTTCAAACTTTTTGTAGAATTTTCATGAGAGAACTCAAGATGGGCTGACTCTTCCCACCTATAACACAGGGCTTTGTGAAGGGGAAGGAAAGAGAAATAACTTTTCCTTGATCATCAGCTTCATTTCATAAAAAAAGCTTAGTATACACTTAAAATGCTGCCACTTTTTTTCCGATTCAGGGCCACAGGCATAACACACAGCTGCTCAGCACACAGCCCAATGTAAACCTTATAGCCTTCAGTTAAACTACAGACTAATGTTTGATTCACATTCAAACAAGTATGAACATAGATGCAGCTGACAGTAGATGATCATTCTGAAATTTTCAGAAGGAAGAAAAGGAAAGGAAAGAAAGGAAAGGGAAAAGAAAAGAAGAAAATAAGAGAACCGTAACGAAGAGAAAGATTCAGCTGAGTGTTTAAAGAATCTTCTGGCACATAATATGGAAGAGTTGACTTCTGCTTATATATTTTTCCATTTCCCAACTTACTGCTTCCAAAAGTGGAACCTGACAGGTACAGAAATATATTGTTACCTATTCTCTCTAAACCCGTATGCTTCTGCACACAGAGCCTTAAGTGTTTGCTGTGGGCAAAGTTGTGTCAGCTCCATTTCTACTCACATTATCAGGGGAAAAAATGGTCTTTCTAGTTTTTTAATATATCTAAGGGTCCAGTTGCAAATCTGTAATCACCAAACTAAAGGGAATAAATTATGGACCTGCCATACCTATGGATGATCCAAGCTTTGTACTTAAAGGAAGGAATTCAATCACTCTGTTATCTATGAAAAATTCATTGGATCAGGCTTGGAAATACCATACATTCTCTTTGGATACAAATGAATTTTCTTAGAATTTACAAATAAATCCATGAATTTCTTTGAGTTAAAATAGCTTTAGATTTGTCTTTGAAGAAATTTGGCATCAGGTTCTGACTAGTATGGTGTTGCAAATGATCTAAATGGAATCATGAAAATGCTTCAAAAGTCACATATATTAAAGCTTACTGAAGTCTCACAGGCTGAATTTTTAAAGTTTAATCATTTGTGCTGCTATGGGTTACACACCAGCATTTCTCCCTCTGCATTTTACTACTCTTTTCCAAAATGTTTGCTATCTATCCTGCCAAAATCTTTCCAGTATTTCTCAGAAACAGCATTCCTTTAACAGGTCTAGTCTCCAAAGGCAAGACCCACCTGTCTTTCCCAGATGTGCCTGAGCATGATATATATCTCCATGATAATAAAGACACCATGGGCGAGATGTCACCTGATGCCGCCTGAAATATCTTACGGTCTCCGAGCCATCCTTGCAGGTCTGGCAAAAAGGGCACAGGGCCTCCCGGAGCTCCTGATTTGGTACCCACACTGGGAAACTCAGGGCATCTGATGTGGCAAGAGGCTGCTACGCCTGGGCAGGTGAATAAAGTCTCATCCCATGGTCCAGGCTATGAATGCGGGTCTCACAGCTCAGACAAGCTGACCTCAAAGCGTACAGCCTCCACTCCTCTGTAGGGGAGCAATTGAAATAGCAGGGAATCCAGTATTTATCCAACAGCTACCATTGCCTTTGCTGCAGAGCAAAGTTTTCCAAAATTTTTAAGTCGCTGGGCTGCCGTCTGAACTGTAAGAGTGAACAAATAATACATAGGAAGGGGTATGGAGGTACAGAGCTCGTAATTTGGAGTTCCTCATTGTTCCCTTGCTCCGGGCATTGTTGTTTGAGTCAAAGCATTAATAATTATTCCATTGCACAAACTATAATAATTTGGTGGATCATCAGAGAATGAGTAGCAGCAGCAGCAGAAGCCCTTGCTCTCAGCCTGCTGCCCCTTCCCTGTAGTTTTTTGTCATTTTGCTCTTCATGTTCTTGGAGTTGGGTTTCTAGGCCAGCAAGTCTGATTTCATTTCTAAAAGACCCAAATCTAAACATGTGCCCCTATGGAAATCGTAGCTTTGAAACCTTTGTACACATGATCCAAAGTTCCTCTCTGTAAAAGAGATTTGTTTCTTAGTGGCAGTTAAGATTGATGCAATGCATTTGAATCTTCAGGAAATGTGTGTCTTGGAGTTATTCTTCTGCTCTGAAATAGAAATTTTACCGCATTTAAGTAGGACATACTTTGCATGGCTGGCCTTGTGTAAAAGGCAGGAAGGCATGCTGACTGATTAAAATATTAGTTGGCAATCATTTAGTCTTCAGCCATGGATTAAATTGTTTTGTTTGTATCATCTTTCAATCTATCATTAATAGTGTTTCTTTCTTTCATCTTCCTTTCTCTTTCCTGTTTGGATTTCAATTTATTTTGCTGGTGACTTTGAAGGGAGGGCCAAAATGACTATCATTTAGGATTATCAGTTGTACAAGCAAAAGTCCTCTCCCTGAACTTCTCAGTGATTTTGATTTCCTTTTCTGGCATTCTGTTCTCCACACACACATGCACAAAGTTGTGTGCATCCAAGTGCTCTGCAACAATGAACTCCCTCTCTGTGGGTGTAAAAGCATGACTCTCTTCTGCTCCAAATAATATTTGTTTCATGTTTAACTTTTGCCAAGATGATACAACAAGCAACTGTGTGCAGGGAGAGTCTGCTAAAGAGTTCAAGACCTGCCTTGAGGATGAGGAAAGCTCCTTTCTCCTTATACTTCACATTATTTTCCTTGCTTGAAATGAGTTTGCAAGATTTCCTAATGCTCAAAGCATGGCATCTGGTCCGTGCTTATTTGAACTTTTGCTGAATTTCTTCAGTTCAAGTCAACAAGATAGGTCCCAGAGCTGTTGCCACACTTGCCAATACTTGGTGTTGGATCTGCTGAGTCACAAAGGAGAAAAACCAAGCAGCAAAGAAACTCAAGCATGTATGTGTGTGCATGCATGTGTGTGCACAGAGACATTTATGAGTTGAGGTTATCAGGCCTTTGACTATGCTGCACACAACCCTTTCTAAAATAGCACTTTCCAGAGGAAGAGCAAAACCATGGCTGGCCATGCCTTGCCGGAAAGACAGAGGTGCTGCACCACTTTGCAATCAGGGATGAGCACAGTATCACTGAGCATTTATACAGTAAGAAGTTGAGGGTGAGACACCAACAAGATAGGAGCACACACTTCACCTGCCTGGCAGGACCCCCAGACCATTTCCCCGTGATTCGTTTCTTTCCAAAGTAGTGCAGCTCTCCCTCCGCCATGCCCCCCCATTGCTCCAGTGTGACAGGTTGGGATGATGTCAGGGCTCCTTGGGAGCTGCGGGACCCATCACACCCACAAGGTGGACAATCTCCCAGCGCCCACAGGGAGGTGCCGCTGTGCACAGCAGGCTCTGCCCTGAGCCCGAGCGGGGTCCTTTTGTGCACCATGCTCATAAGCGCCTTCCAATGCTTCTCATTTATTACCACGTTAATGTAAGGG
This sequence comes from Apteryx mantelli, assembly GCF_036417845.1. Classification (NCBI taxonomy): domain Eukaryota; kingdom Metazoa; phylum Chordata; class Aves; order Apterygiformes; family Apterygidae; genus Apteryx; species Apteryx mantelli. The sequence goes on from NC_090020.1 coordinate 32,227,166, forward strand.
AGCTCAAACGAAGAAAATATACTATATTTCTTTAATTGTAAAATTTTATTGTGGGCCATGATTAAATCATTTTCAAGCACCGTTGAGTCATGTAGAGCTTTGTTTTCTACACTATTGGTAACCAAAGCCAACTTTATATCCAGAACACATGGTCATAAGGAAAACCTCTAAACCCTTACGACCTAAAATTACACTTGCAGAGCATTATTATCATATATCTTATTTAGAAAGGAGTAAAATGTTTTTTCTGGAAACTAAAGCACCTTCAAAATCTTTTATTCACATTCAGTTCTGATAGAGTGGAGTTCAGGGAACTGTGAAAGAGCAGATGTTGTCCAAATGAGACTCATTTGCCCAGATTGTTATTTTAAAACATAGTGAATGCAAATACAGCATTTAAAAGTAGTCATGCCTAGGGCAATATCTTTTGTTGAACTTATATTAACAAATTTAAAGGTATATCAGTCTACAAAAATGTTGGATTTACTTTTCCAGGCCTTCTGAGAGCTGACATTCATCCTTTAGCTGGGCAGTTTTTGTTTTTGTAATTATTGCTTTTAAAACTACGGTGTTTGTGTGCTTTTAGGTACTCTCAGCTTCAGCTGCAAACATGAGGCCTATAGTGCCCTGGACTGGCCAAAACATTTGCCGTTTTTAGCTATGATATTTCAGAGTCTATTTCTTCAATCTATTTCTTCAGGCTATACAACAAAAAAATAATCACAGCTGGTCTGTGGAGATGTTACCTTTTTGACACCAAAGATCTTTTCTTGCTATTTTTGTCAAAATTTTCTGTGGAGGAGCAAACATCCCTAAGTAGTTCCTGCCACTGGGCTGTTTGAAATGCCCAGTGGGGATGTGCCCACAGCACATGTTAATGCCATGCAGAGATACCAGGTTTAGCTCACATGATGGACACAGTACACTGTAACTGTACTGATTACTCCTCTACCTTCTCCTGCAAAGTGTATCATCCTTAAGAAAGCAACTTGGGAGCTACACCAAAGCAGGGAAAAAGGGAAAGCCAAGGCTGTTGAAGCTCCAAAGCTGGAGGCTGTATCAGGAGCAACTGCAGCTTGGATGATGTCTCTGAACTTAGTGGATGGCAACACTCACACCAGTGCATCACTGTCTGCATCCTTCATGTGCCCACTCCCTCCACAGCCCTCATCCTCACCCAGGGGCTCATGATTGTTGCATGCAGTCCCAAAATGAGAAGAAGGGGCCAGAGAGGCCATAGATGCAAGACACAAAAATGAAAGGATGTGTTTGATGGGCCGATGAGATCATGGAGGCCAGGGAAGGAGAGATGGAGATGATCACACTTCTGTTGCCCCAAAGAAATCCCATCCAATGTAGCTAGGAAGCTTCAGTTCTCTATCTTGCAATTAGTAGGGCCAGCAGCACCCTTATAGGGAACACTCAAACCATATACTTTATGTTAGACATAAAGACATTATGCGTTAGCATAGCATTAGACATCTAACATAATTATTCAGAATTACCCTGTCCCCTGGAAGTATCTGTGTGTGTCTCTGTTAACTCTGTAAAGAACTTAATTTTGATCCTCTGAATCATATCTAAATGAGATGTCCAAATCTGGTGGTGTGAATAACCCTCTAGGAGTAATAAATAAAACCCTGCATATATCAGTATTGCCAGGAGGTGTGTTTTGGTAGTAGTAATGTTTACTGTTTCCAACTGAAGTTTGCATAGCCAGAGTTTGAAAAAAGGCATCTTTTTATTCTGCTACCCTGCATAGCAAAAGATATATTTTAAAAAGTGATTAGTGATGGCTAAGGTCTCCATTTTTGATTCCCACTTTGAGATGCCGAAAGGTCATCTGACTTTCCTGGAAAAGGGTTGGAGTTCTCCAACAGCCAGGCCCCATTTTGATGTCTGAAGTTGAATACCCCAAATCACTACTCGCTTCTGAGATTCTTCTTCATTTAGAGCTCTACTTATATTAGATGAAATATACTTTTAGCCTAGTGGTCCACTATAGGATTTAGCAATTCCAGTGGTCTTCCCATCACTCTTATGCTCTGCAACAGTGTGATTTTCTATCCTAGCCTGATCAACCAATTTATCTATGAAACTTGTCTCTGAGATGCCACACAGTGCCAGATAAAGTGGTCTGAAAGCTGCAAAAAGAATGACATATCTGCAGAGCATTTAGTAAATGAAAATGTAAAAAACAGCAACAACGTGGAGGAGAGAGGAAGACTTCTCTCAGAGTGGAAATAAGCCACTATTGAGTGACTGGATTCACAAAGAAGTGAGAGGTTTCTTGCTTGCTGAAAAATCATTGCTCTTGGTTCTTCCCTGGTCTGGATTGACTAATTGCCTTGGCATCCATTTCCTTAGCTAGCAATAGTTTTTTGTTACACCCTTTGCTCCCTTGCTGGTTAAATCATAAAAAAGCAAGGCCAAAAGCAGCTTTGTCTACCTCATGTATGTTGCAGCTGGCTTTCTGCTGTGCTCTACCTCTGTATCCCCATGTGCTATACATTTATCTCCAGTGCAAAAAGGTGGTAAACGGGTCAACTACTACAGTACCCACTTAACACAGAGCCCCGCCATCTTCCTGTCTCTCTGTCTCTTCTTGGCCCAAAGGAGAGCGTTCTCCAAGATGCTGGCTGGGCACCAGGGCTGCACCAAGCGAAGCAGCAATGAGCATATTGCCTTTCTCCTGAACACGCTTTCTGTTTGGAGCCAAGGGAGAACAGCTGGTCTGAAGTTGCTCTCGCTCCTTTGAACCATTCACCATGGGGGAAGACTGCTTTGAAATTGAACTTGAAAGCTGAGAGAGGTTTTAAAATAAAAACCTTTCGGATGTCATGTGCATTGCTTCATGTCACCGCATGCAGTTGAGTCAAGCTTGCAGAGTGCAGGTAGGCTTCCTGTGCAAATCACCTATCTTTGCAGAAATCTTAAATGGCACAGCTAGCTTCGTGTTCCTTCAAAAAAAGAAATGAATAAACATGGATTTAAACCTATTACATGAGCTCCAGAGGCCTACAAGAATAGACACTTCAGAAAAGTAGATAGGTAGATGGAAGGAGAGAGAGGTAGACATGCAGGCAGACATTGGAAAATCTGTCCTTGACCTTCATATGCCAAAGAAATTCTTTTTGTTTGAGGTGAGGGAAAGTCAATCCATTAAGGGAAAACAGAGTGGGGGGAGAGAAGTAATAAGGAAATGAGTCAGACACAAAGAATTGTTGGCAAATACAGATATTTCCTAGTAAAGGAGGACATTTTTCAGCTGATCTAATGTAAAAAAACAGAGATAATATGTGTCTGGTTTTTATTTAGTCCCTCTTGTAGCTAGAAATATTAGAGTTTAATAAATGGGGAAAAGGTGAGAAACAAGACCCTTTTCTCTCTCTTTACTGCTTCCCCACATCACCCTGGGGAACAAGGTGAAAGCCTGAATCAGTGTTTTTCTTTGGTTTTAGCATTTTTTTTCAAGTAGAAGCTGTGAGAAGTGGTTCCACTGTAGCCATTTAAAAAGAGGTAGAACATGTGGTTTCTTTACAGGGCTGTTTCTAATCAGGTTGGATTACCTTGCATAACTGTATAATTATAATGACAATAACTGATATTTTATTTTAGATTTTATTAACCAAGGAACCCTGAAGTATTCTAGATTCATTGATAAATCCCTGGGGTCCCCAGGCTTTGGTTCGCACTGCAGAGGCTGGTGAGCCTGAAGCAGCCACAGAGTGAGCTCTTCCAGGCCTTTCCAGCACTCAAATCTATTGCAGTCTCATGGGTTGGCTGGAGATGTACCCAAATCCTAAATGCTCCAGCCTAATCACGTATAAGGTCTACCAAGGCATCAAGTCTGTGGCTTATCACTATTGCTTAATCACAGAACAGCAGAAACATTAGAGGCAGCAGCAACTCAAGTAGAAACAGCAAAAAGGAAGAGTGAGGCTTTTTGCTTGCTTGGAAAGAAAGTATGAGTGAAGGATGTAAGGTTTTATATACTCATGGGAGTACACAACTGCAGACAAGGATGGCCAGTGTTAAGCAAATGAGGTGTACAGATGGAAGATCTGTAATTTGTGAGAAAAGCTGAGCTGTACTAATGTATTAGTGTATTGGTATTAGCCTTTCTCACGAAGTCAGGATCTTCAGCTACTGATTATTTGTTGAAGTCCTGATTTCTCCTGTGAGGTACTGACTGAATTTACTAACCAAATTTACTATTCTGATTTAATTCTTGTTAGTCTGAGGAAATAGAAAATGGGATGGCTTACCCCAAAAGCACAGGGGTCCCACACTCCTTAACTACCCTGACTCCCAGGAGGCAGAGCTCCTTATCTGAGTGTGTCACCGGGATTTAAACAACTGTGCAAAGAAGGTGGTTGTTGTCAAGCTCCCTGGAGCCATCACTGCAGTCCCCATCCTTTGTGATGTGGCAGGCGATCTTTCCTTATCATAAAAAAATAAATAAATCCCCTATACAATATGATCTATTGTAGCTCTTCCAGAGTAGCCTTTGATAATGCAGACCTATGCCATCGGAGGCAGGTGTGACTTTTCCATTCTCAGAGAAGGGGTTAGCTGCACAAAGATGCATTTATAACAGTGAGAGATCAGTGTGTTGGCTCTTATAGTGAGGAGCAGAAAGGGGGAAAGAGAGAGACTGCAGCCCCGAGGTCCTGACTGCCTTCCTCTGGCATGTGTTACATAGCAGATCAGACTAGGGTAGACCATACTCATCCCATCTGGCCTTAACACCTACAAGTCTGTGAGTTTAACCTTGTTGGCAAATTTATATTTTTTCTTTGCCACAGCTATGAAGAATGTTTGTACTTAGATGAAGAGAACTATGTGTGAAGAACAAAATCCCTTAACTTCTTCCCTTGAAGGCACACACACCTCTTCATGTAGGGTTTATTCTGGGCTAAGGGGAGGCATTTTTATTACATCCCTTGGTTAAACCACTGTCATTACGACAAATGCACATGGTGACAATTCTTTATTCTTTACAGCATTATCAGAGATGTTCCAACGTGTTTTTTTTCCAGAAAACAAAAAATCATGCTGGTGATCAATCCCAATTTTGCTGGTCCCAATTTTGCTCAGGCTACCAGACAGAGTGAGAGTAAAACCAGCTGAGCAGTACCCTCTTCTGCTGTCCCTGCTGCTAAGATGAACCTAAGCTGTAATGGCCTTCAAGGGCTGTCTTTATTGGTCTTATTATTCTTGGTCTTATTATTCTTGGTCTTGAAGTTCTGAATACATCACTATCAAGTGATAGCACAGAGACATCCCCACTGGAGAAAATACTCAGCAACCACCCTGTTTCTACAGCCCGATTGAAATGTTAGACAAGAGTTCTCAGTCTGCCTCCTCATCCCAGTTGCCATTTGATATTCATCCCAGAAAGCCTCAGTATCAGAAACTAAATTCAACCAGAAGTTAGCATTGGCGTTGTTCAAAATACATTTTTTGTATTACAAAGATGTTTCAAAAGGGAAAATAGCTCCAAATCCATTTGCGATGTATATATATATATGTCTATATATATTTGCAAATATATATGAAGCAACCCAACCCTGTGTTTTCTGTGAGTTACGACATAATCATTCTGCTTGTTTTTGATTCTTCCATTCTGTGATTGCTATAAACTTTGGCAACGAAGCCTTTTAGAGAAATTACCCCAGGCACAACTAGTTAATTGACTCATTTATTGGTTGCCTAAAATTATGCAGTGTTAGCAATTCCGCCCATTCATCCCTTTGTCTCTGACAGAATATACAATGAATTGTCACTGGGTAAACTACCAGAGGTTCATTCCTCTCCATTGTCTTTGCAGGCTCCTTTGGTTGTGGTGAAAGTCCTAAAGCAGATGACTGCCAGCGACATAAATATTGATTTAGGCCATGCTATAACAGGTAACCTTACACTAGCTAGGCTCCATCGGACCTATGATACAGGTAGCAGCCTCTCTCCAGAAGAAACAATGAACCCTACACATGCTGAAAGCCTTTTAGGAAACAAGATGTGCTCTGTCCATCTTAATTATTTCAGGTGCTTTTCAAAGCTTTTCAGAGAGCAGATAGAAAACAAAGCAGCTGCCATGTGCCCCATCCAATTTTCTATTATCTGTCATTACCTTGTATTCCTTGGGCCATAATCTTCCATCCTGTTGTACACAGAGCTGCTATTGATGGTAGCAGGGGTTCTGTGCAGGGGAGGAGGATACAATATACAATGGTATATGCTTGTACAGATTCAGTTTTAACTGTTGATTTACCAATATTATCCAGGGCTTTCCAAAATAATCACACAGATGTTTGACCAGCAAAAAAATCAATATTTAAGTATTTTCTCAGTAATGTAGGCTTGAGAAAAGATACCAGCCAGCATACGCATTATCAGCTAGATGCATCGACCAGAGTTTTATTACAGGTCAGCGTTAGGAAGACAGTTTTCTTTTCAGTGGTATTTGTATAAGCCTATTGAGGACAGTAATGTTAACAAAGGTCTGGCTGAAAACTACATTTGGCCCCATGTATTCACTAAGCATCAAAGGTTTGTGCTTTGCTTTGTTTGGCATTACTGAATTTAAGGATATACTTTCAATCTTTCAAAAAACAATTATGCTGTCAACATCTAAATTGGAAGCTGTTGAAAAACATATACTACTATTCCATTTTAACTGAGGGTTCATATCTCCACAATGACACATCGCTAACCTGATGTGGCAGTGACACATGCAGTGATCTTAACTCTTGCAGCTGAAATCCTACTGAATCAGCCCTGTTGTATGGAAGTACTAGTACATGGACAATAGGCACGGCACTGTAAATTGTCTCAATGTATTTAGAGAGTACATTGAGCTCAGTTCTGAAGTCCTCCATGACTTCTAACGCTATACTTAGTTTCAGCCCAAAGACACCACTTTAGGAAGCCCCTGAGCTGCATATGCTTGCCCTGTCCTTTCTCTTCGAAGCAATGGCAGTTCGCCATTGTCAGCGATGGAGAAGTGGGCTAGATGGGCCTTTGGGTTAGCCTGGTGCGATGTTCTTATGCGTACAACCTTGCCATACTGAGCACTCTCACTGGGAGTTAGGCTTAAAAAGTGCTAGCCTCATTCTCACCAAGAAGTCTTAATCAAACCAGTAGCTCCCCTCCGTTTAGTAGTGCAAATATTTGGGAAAATAGGGTGATCCAAATCTGTCTTGTATTGCCACATTTTTCAGAGTAAGCAGTGACAGACTTGGAACCAAATGCATTCTGTTAAAAATCTGCTTATACAAGTGCGCAGGACAGCCAATCAGATATGTGGCCTTCCATGGGATTCTGGCTTCAGGGCTACCTGTGAAATGGATCATTAATGAGTCAGGTCCTGGCAAAAGCACAAGAAGGCCTTGGGAGAGAGATGTGAATTTGAGCTGACACTCCTGGTGGTGGCGTCCTACAGCATTTTTTGCTATGAGCTTCTCAACCTGGAAAAGGGCGAACAGCCAGCCAAAGATAGGAACTCTGCTTGAGTATTTTCCCCAGAAGCTCTGTCAATATAGGACTGTCTTTCAATCAGATTGTGGTGGCAGAGTGCAATGGTACTCTGCCTGCTCCAGAGTCCTTTTCTGCTTAGTATTTGTTTCTCAAGGTGCCAAAGGAAGCTACATCCCCTGTACAGCATCACCCTGTAACTACTGTCTCCTCCTATCCTGCTGATAGTGTCCTGCTCTGACTTTCTTTCCATGGCAAGGAGAAAGGGACTGGAGCCAAAGGCATACTCATCTGCCCAGGCGGCTGGCAGTGTTTTACAAGTGGGGTCTTTGTGTCTTTTGGTAGATACCAAATCAAATAAAGACCAAAACAGAAAGACCAGATGCATACTATGAAAGAGAAAGACATATTCTTTCAAAAAGTAAAAAAATAGGAGTGGGCATTAGTGATCAGAGAAATGTGAGGAGTAGCCTAAGGAGGAACAGGAGAAGGGGGAGATCACTTCAGGGTGATGTGGTGGGAGATATATAGCCAATAGACAAGACAGGCTAGGGAAGAAGAGGCACCACTACAATATCCTACTGACAATGAGATGGGTAAACCATTACCTCAGTTCTGCTTTTATTATCACACTTACCTTTTTGATATGACAGAGGATTTACAGAAATTGTCTTCTAAACTGCAACTAGGAAAATGTCAAATTTATTCCTCTTAGATGAGGTCTTAAAATTCTAACTCACAATCTTACATCCCCTTCCTTCAACTGCAACTATTTACAGAACTGACGTGTTAATTTGAATATAAGTACCGAGAAATTCGATTTAAGCAGTTCTACACTCACAGCACTATGTTTCAGAGTGAGATGAGGGTAGAAATATCTAAAATATCGGTTCTTTTAATGATACCAGCAAAACTGGAGATCCTTACCCTATTAATCAAGTAAAGCGCTCATTAATCTGTAATTATTTCTAACAATGCTATTACCACTGAGTGGAGGTGCCAGTGTCTGAGCTGGAGACATTGGCCTTTAATACATCTTTATTCTTGATAAGGGATTCTATGATTTGTAATTCTTTCTGCAGAGGATCCTGGCACAATACCACTTTGACAAATTATAGGATATACTGAAGAAATCTTCCCTTTGGCCAAGCTTGTTGGAGAGGAGAAATGACCTGAAACTCCATTTAATCTGCTGTTCTTCTCTTTTTCTAAGATGAGAGTTCAAACAGACTAGAGTTTCTGTTGTCAAAGGCAACTTAAAAATGGAAACCTAAACCTTATAATCTCTGCAGCAGTTGTGGAACTGGTCAATAGGCTGTGACAGCTGCTAACTTTGCATTGTTATCTTTTGCTGTTTCTTATATCCACCTGTTAACTTTTTGTCTTCTCTCTTGATCCAACAATTACATTATTGCGTCATTTTTATAGAGTATCAAGTGCAATGGAACAGGACCTGCTCTGTTTCTTGCCAGGGTTTCTAAAGTAGTTCACACCATCCTATGTCAGCCAGGAACAAATAAATGATCTTAAGGGCAGAGATGGGCATGAGTGTAGAATTTTGGCCAGGAATATACTGTTCCTTTTGTCTCACAGGACAGTCTGCTGCAGCATCTTTTACTCTTATCCTGCCTATCCATTTCAGCCTGCAAAGTCAGAGGACAGGAGATAACAAGTAGGTCCCTCAGGAGAGGATTCAGAGGTTAAGCATTTGGTTTTGCCTGTGGTTTTTTTTGTTGTTGTTTGTTTATTTTGCATCACATGATAGAAAAACAATTTAGAAGGTAACCCAGGTAGAATAATGTATTTCATCTGTGTGTGCTTTTGCTCCAAGTAGTTGCATCATGTAGCTTAGCGGAAGTATTACTAGCATTTAATTTTCATTTTCATTTTAGCAAAAGAAGAAAATAATTACCTCAGGTAGAGGTAAATAGATCCAACAAAGCTTTCTTCTGACTTTGTGCTCTGAGGCTGAGCTTCCATGAAGAAGATCTGAAAGGTTCTTCACCTTGGGGCATTAATAAAGTCCACCTTCTCTGCCCAGTCATGTATTTTCCTAAGGAGTATTTATGCACACTCACTTGCTAAATGTGATTGTCTGAACATCATATTCAGAGAAAACCACGCTAAAAGAATAGCTTCAAGTTTTCCACTACTCCCAGGACAGTACTCTAAAGCACCAAATAGCTTTTTTCCAGTCTTTTACGGTTAGGCTAATGAAAGATATTACTTAAAATTTGAGAGTTGTTTTAAACTTTGTCTCAACAAGAAATTGAGCTTAAATTTTGCTGATCTTATCTTTCTTTTCTTGAGCCATCCTACTGTACCTCATTTCCTTTGGACTTTGGCCTTTTTCAGTTTTTATTTTACCTTTTCCCAACAGTAAAATCTGAAATACTAACCAAACACAAGCTTGTTAGGAAGGTTTTTCTGTGACTGGGACATCAACAAATGAAACAAAGACTTTCAAATTAGACTCCACAGGAAAGAGGCTGCCCTGTTGACATGTTGTTGCAAGATCTTTCTTGAAAACTTCATCACAGTAAAGAAAGCAAGTTGGCAACAGCTGGTTGAGTAATGGGCTCATGCCATTAAGCTGAACAATTGGAGACTTTGTCTCTATTACTTCAAGCTGCGGGATATTTTGATGTTTTGAAATACTTCATAGATTCACACGAGTAAGAGAAGAACAGGGAGATGCAAAGGAAGAGAAAAACTGCATTTACAGTGTGGGTTAGAGGACAGACTGATGGGTTTCTGATCCATCTCAGAGTCCTTTCTTCACAGTCACATTTTCAAGATGTGGCTGGCGGAGATGAGGCACACAACAAGGTGATTCCCCATTGCCAGGTTTATGTGCTAATAACAGCATCAGACTGAGGAGAGCTGATTTTCTAAAGAGAGACAGCCAAACTCTCCACTGGTGTGAAATGTCACAACCTCAAAGCTTTCAAGACAGCTTGGATGATTTACATCCAGAAAATCTTGCATGATGAACTCACATTCTCATCGTGGCAGAAAAGCACAAACTGTGTGAGGAAGTATATGCTATCTGTCCCCACAGTCATAACTTTAAGGCCTTATCCATGAGAAGGTGCTCTTCCAGAAACAGAATATTATTTCTGAACAATTTCTGAACATTCAATTTCTGAACAGGAAATTGGTTCAAGACACAAGTTATCACTGGCAGACCTCATCTATATGCAGAGAAAGTATCACCTACAGCTTTCCCGAGATTGGCCCATGATCAACATGTCTTCACTGATTACATACATTGCCTGCAGCTGTATTTTGATTACACACACTGTATCCCCAAGCTGTCTTGCATGAGAGGTTTACACAGAACATGCTGTTCCATAGGAGACTCCTTTTTACAAGAAGCCTGTCTTCTCTGCAGTATCTGTCATAGCAGACATAAATCACTGTCAATATGCAATTCCAAAAATAGTCTGGGCCTGCTGTACCTTCAGGCAGCCTTAGATAGTCAGCTCACACTGCCGCTGTCACAAGACCTTGAGAGAGGCAGGTGCTTCAACACTGCCGAATTTATGATCATTTGTCAACTGAAAGAGAAAGATGGGTTTCATGAAGAGGCAAGACCTTCCTATATTTGACCCTGGGATTTTTTTTTCCCCTTTTTGGCTTTGTGCATCTTATCAGTGGCTCTTTATGCCCTCCTAGTCTAACTAATTGATTCCTTTCTCTTCTGATGGTTTTGTAGTCGGATTGTAATAAATTATAGCCTGCTGTTTAAGAATGTGTCAAATATTGTTTTAACTTGTCTAATGCACAGAATTAAGAACCAGAGCTTGAATCATAAAATGACATAAAACTTTGCTGGTATTAAATAGACACAGTTAATAATTCTGCTCTCACTTCCATCTGCATAAATTAAGCATGACTCCACTGGCATCAAGTACTTTCTCAGCATTTACACCAGTATGAGTGATGGCAGATTTTAACTCTTCATTCCTGTGGTGAGATAGAAGGACTACAGGTCAAGATATACAGACTGTATTGGGAAAGAAATGAGTAATGCTACACAACAATTTGAAGAGACAGAATTAAAAACACTGAATGGCACGGTTTCCTGAGGATGCTGCAGACATGAAAAGTGGTGGCTTAGAGACACCCCTTTATCTAGTACCTAACAGTGGCATGAATCTCTTCCATGGCTAAAACCAGAAGATCTTAACAGATATTCCCCTAAACTCCTCTACCGACAGGACTCAGAAAGTACAAACATGCTGCTGGGCAAAGACCAGATTCTTTTCTCAAGAAAGCAACCATCCTCCCTACCACTGTGAGTCAATTTGGTCTCCAAACTGCTCCATACTCCTCTCCCTGCAACAGACTGGCCAACAGCGCCAAATTATGTGTCAAAGTTTTGACAGTGTGAAATATTTCCCACAGAAGACCAAACAGAGAATTACACTTTTCATTTAAGTCACAGACTAGGTTGCAACCACTGGGCTGTTTTATACAGGATAGAAGAGCTCATGTTTCAGCTGATACTTTACAGGGGGACTTATTTTTCCACTGTTGTGGCCATGCTCCATTGCCAGTTGTACAGGTTAAAAACAATGCAATAAACTTAACAGGCACTTGGCAGCACTGTCCAAACATCCTCTGAATAAAAGTTTTGTACTTCCTTCACAACTTTTTTTTTTAATTCCTAAAAGGTAGACATGATGTTTTGTAGTGCTTTACCCACAACAACGAGGTGCATTCATTCTCTTTGTCCGCCTATTTAAAATCCTGGACATAAATCATTACCATCTAATCATATAGAAACAAAGCTGGTCAATGCCTGTATTCTTTTTTCCTCCAAAATGCCAGCAAAGATTTTAAGTTAATAGTGACTCATTAAAGAGCGTGGAATCTTAGCTGAGGTGGACTTCAAGATTCAGTTACTAAAGGTGAAGAAAATTCGTGTCTAATACCTTCATTGGAGATTCCCTTTGAAGAAGGAAAGGACAGTCTGCTGCCTCTGGCTATATCCAAACCATGCAGCAAATGCTCCTGGTGGCATGTGTTAGATGTCAGATCTCAGCTAAGGAAATCTGAGCATGAGGTGGATGGCTTGTATGTACCCAGGCCTCTTTTAGGCGTGGACCCAGTTGTGTAGAAAGTCGCAGCTCTGGTGGTTTAGAAGGGGCACCCGAAGGTGCTAAGAGCAAGCAGAACTTTGACCATGACAAATATATTTGCTTATAGCTCAGGTTTCTTCACTTTAATGTAGGACATGTGGAAAAAGTGCCCATAGGCTTTTGACAAATCTGATATGCCTTGCAATTAAGTGTCAAAGTTTGCTCTGAAGTAAGAAAGAACAATTCCACTAGTTTCTGTGAATTTCCAGGTTAAATCTGGTCCACAAGATTTGCAGCAGTGACTGTATTATATGGACTGTTTAGTTGAAAGTCTTTAATTTTGTCTTGCATCATATTCAGGTTTACATTTCTATTTACTGGGTCTAATTTAGGAAGATCCTCTGCTTCTCTGTCCACTTCACATACATCTTAGAAAATAAATGAAAACAGGCATGACTCAAGCGATAAAAGGCTCTAAAAAAGGAAAAGACAGATAGGTGCTTTTGGAACTTTTAAATGAAAACCTGATACAGGAAAAAGAAATGAGTCTAACAAATAAACTTCCTATGTGTTGAAAGATCAAATGAAATCAAAAGTTGTGCAGTTAATATAACACATATTTGCTGCCTATGCTGCAGAAAAACAGCACTCTCCTTGCAAGCAGAACAATCAGAAGAATCCTGCAAAATTTATCACTCGATGCTTCATAGTTTATTTTCCACTGTTCACGTTTATACACAGCCAAATCTTCAAGTCTTGACCTACATTATAATCAGTACTTGACAAGACAAAATTCACATTAGGCCTATACTTTTGCTAGTGCTAGATCATACGAAACACTGAGGGTGGTATTTTCATGACGACTCTTTCTCAATAGTATGCCTGGGATTTTCAAAGGCCTTTTGAAGGAATTCAACAGCTTGTTGGAAGCAAAGTTCAAAAGAAAGCTGTGCACCTAAATCGCTTAAGCTAGAAGAATGAAACTTATGCATCAGGAGTTTGGCCAGAGGTAAGCAGGGTTTCAGGTGGGGGTCCTATGAAAGGTATTTAGTTTACAAGCCACAGTGAGATTCTGTGACTGCCAACCTGTCACAAGCCCCAGCTTGTATCTGACAGCCGCGCTGCGCTCTGTCTTGTGTATCACCTAGAGAGATCTTGGAGTGGGAACTTCGCTGACAGTCCCGCCAGCAACGCTTGGGGCAGGCTGGATTTCATTGCTCTCTCACAGCAGGGCTGACTGTGCAGCACGGTCAATAGTTGAAACTTGCTTTGGTTGATAAATGAAGTGGGAGAAACTTGCAAGATTAACAGGGAGAAGACATTTAGCACGTTTCTCCTCTGCTTGGAAGCCCTATTTTAATAAATGCCCTCTGAACACACCAGATGTTACTCCAGCAGCTCCTGAACCTCTTTCTTCTGAATGAGGAAATATGAATTTCCATGCCGCTCTTTTGGTTTTGAAGATCTATTCAAGTGAGTGCAATAATCACCTTTTTGATATTTGTAAATAAGTTAGCATGGCATTTTCTCTGAAGAAGTTTACTAAGTCCCTAATTATGGTGATTGAAAGCTATTTTCTCATGGCTGTATTAGAATATTGAAATACTGTACTTAACCTCCACTAAGGCCCATATATGTCTATGTGAACAGTCTTTCTTTAAAAAACAAAACCTAAGCATCAAAACCACACATGGGCTTATGCGTTGAGAAAAAGACATGAGCAAACTTGCATATAGTATGTCCTACCACGAAGGTATTTTCTGTGAATTGGGCTGTAAGATTGCAATTCTAAGCAGCCACATAATTAATTCTTCAGTTATGCAGTCCAATTAGGACAAATGCTTCCTTTCTAGTTTAATTAGAGATGGGTAAGCTCGTTTGAGCTTATTTGTATAAAATATGTGCTCATTAAACAAGGCCTGGATTTTTTTCAGCTTGTTAGAAATGTCATGAAAAAAAGCTTTCTCACAGTGCCACTGGCCTTTTTAACCCTTTAAGGACCACAAGTCTGACAATCTATCAGTTATCCTAAAAGTACAGTACACTTGCTTCAGCCAGTAAAAGAAAAAGGGTGATTGTGCTATAGTTGGTATATTTGTAAACTTTGTGCTGCCAAGGAGATAAATATCTTCCACCCCCAGATATCACCCCTTGCAAGCTGTAGCCCCATGGGCTAATGCAGCCGATGATGGGTTCATAGAGTTTACTAATCTTCTTTTCAGAGCTCCCTGGCAGCAGAGTGAAAAAGAAACTCTAGGGCTGACACACACCCTGTATTTGCTGAGAAAAGAGCAGGGGACCTATGAACCAGTACATGAATATCTCTGTGGGGAATGAAGTAGAAAGGTTTACATGAAAGCTATACAGTAGGAAGCCACAAAGGGCATAAAGTCAGTTGAATTGTCCAAAGCAAGGAAAATGCCAACAATTTGGTCATTCTGCATTCTCTTTCCCACCTTTTAGGTTAATTATTTCTTTTGTTAGCTTCTTTATTCAGTACAGGGTAGTTCAGTTTTCTGGTGAAAGCATCTGAATGAATCTCATGGTGAAAAGAACCCTGAGGTATGAAATCATTTATTTAAACTAGACCTATACCAAATATGAGTCCTCCATGCTTATGACAAAGGTGTATTTTCTCCTGCCATGCTCCTTAGTCCTGAGGTCCTTTAAGTGAAAGTGACGAAGGACTGAATCTAGTTGCAGACTATATGTCGGCACAGAGAAATGATGACATTACTGGTATATTAGGCACAGCCAAAAACATGCAAGCCCTAGCAGAAGCCACAGAGCAGAGGGAATGCCAAAGTAACAAGGACCCAGATGGTCAGAAAAGGCATGAGGGCAGGTTGTCAAAGATTAGAGCCTAATTTATTCCTTCTTGGACCACGCACTCGTCCATTCTGTCAGCAAAATGGACAAATGCAAACCACAGGCTCACACAAAGTGAGGAACGGCAGCCGGAGCCAAATGAGTTCTTAGGCACACTACGACTATTTTACAAATGCAAATCTGCCTATTTTCTCCTGCACGTGAGAGGGATTAAGCATGCAAGAGTGTGCATTCAAATATTGTGTGCACAAACACAGCCATCACTCTTTGAAATCTTGGCCCTCAGTGGCTCCAGTTTCTGCTGAAATGCTTAGAGCCCTTGGTTTGAGCAGGCAGGCCTCAGGAGAGTGAATGAGGAGAAAGTTTATGCGCAGCTCCCAAGTCTCAAAGTGGTTTTCACAGAGCAGGAAAGAGCACTTAGACTAAGCAAAGCTCAAATTTTGGTTTTGGAACCTGTTGTTCAGAAGCTGAATGAAAACAGCATCAGCTCTGGAGTTTTGACCCTGCCTTGGCCTAAGAGCTGCCTTCAGCCATTTGCAGATTGGTTGAAGAACCCTTTGAATCAGACAGAAAACGTAGCATATACACAAGATGTCGTTCTAGATTGTGCCTTTCGGACCACATCCAAAGTCTACTGAACGTAATGGGAACTGGACTTCAGAGACTGAATGGTGGTATAGCAATGACATACAACTTGGCAGGGTTTTGGTTTTCTACAGCGCACGTGTTGAGTTTCTTACTTTCTCAACACCAACCCTTTCAGGATTGCCTTTTGGGAAATATGCAGTGTGAAATAAAAACGCTGTAATTTTCTTAATTTTATTTAACTCCTGAAGATTTAAGATGACATCATGCTATTTATGGCCTTATATTTTCACAGGTGTCATGTCATCATCTCAGTCTAAACAATTGCTTTATTACAGCTAAATGGGATGGGGTGGAGGTGGAAAGGCTGAAGCCTGTTTTTGAGCAGGAACCTACCGGGACCTGTGATGTTGTTTTAAAAAAATAACCAAATGAAGACCTTTTTGCAGCCATGTGTCAGCGGAAAATAACAGCAGAATCTTCTTTTTAGGATATGCTGGTCCCAAGATACTTTTTGATTTCAGACAGAGAAGATTTTTTTAACAATTAGGCAAAATGCAAAGGAGGGACCTTCTGAATTGGTAACCCAAAGAACAAACACAGAGGTATTTCCTCTTCTTTCTCTCACTCTACTGAAAGACAGCTTGTAGCAAATGGAAATACTAAAACAAAGGACTTCTATCTGCTAAGTGGATGGTCTCTGCATCGGTCCCACAAATGGAAGCTCTCCTGGAATAAAGCACCATGACATTTTTTCCTACTTTTACAGGTCAATGCTGCTCCCCTACAAGGATAACAATTTTTCTAATCCTATATTGTGCTGTGGGAGCATCTGCAGTCATAGGGTGCCACTTTACAGGCACTGCACTTGCCCCTGAAGTCAGTATGGTCTTCAAATAATTTGCAACAATGGAATAAATAGGTAGGCAAAGAAGAAGTGGAAACATACCAGTGGAGACAGGTCTGCTAGTATTGAAAAGGTTACAGAAACTTTTCTTTTTGGTCATTCATTATAATAGTCCAGATAATATTAGTCTGGCATGGTGGCCAAATATATGTCTAATTCATTTCAGCTTAGGTTCTCCCAAATTCACTTTCTGACCAAAGTCTGAACTGGATCATGGCAATTTGTTTTCAGGACTGGAACTGGACTTCAGAGAAGTCGCTGGCCTAACTCCCAACTCCCATGCTGCTTTATGCTCATTTTAATTCAACCTTGACTTTAGCTCCAGAATGGCTGGGTTTAAAATGTATAAAACAGTTATTACTTGATTTCATATTGTATAAATTATTTATCTGTAACAACTGTAGTTTCCTATGTGAGAGGTAAAATGTTACACAGAGAGGAAAGAAAACAAAAGGGCTACCTAAGGGCATAATTTTAAGGCCTACTATTGTGTGCCCTGCTATGGCTAAAACCCTAGTTTCTAACCCTGGTTTTAAAGTGTGTTTGGTGAAAATAAAACATCAGGGTTTTCTAGAATGACACATGCCCTTATTTTTCATCCCTAAACACACTCCCTTGAGCTGACAAGAGGGATGAAACAGTTATTCTAGTTAACGCTTGTCCAAATATGCTAAATTTGCAACAAGCAATTGCCCTGTGGGGTGAAAAATTCTTCAAGTGCTCACACAGCCCTCAGAGAGAGAAAAACTGCCCTTTCAATATAATGAGTATTTGGAACAGAAGCTATATGGTGTGTCAAGTTAATGAACATTTACAATTGCAAGAGGTTAAAGGTGGAATGGGAGTGTGGATGATAGAGATACCTCAGGAGTTTGGCTGACAGATAACAGGGAGGGCTGAGAGGTCCATAATAAGCTAAGAAAAGCTCTCTGCAAAAACCCTTGTGGAGTGAGGAATGTGCCTGGCTACACCTGCCAAATTTGCTGCTTGCCCCACACCAAAGAGATTTTCAGGCACCATCAATGCTTGCTTCCTAGGGCAGCGAGTCAAGAAGGACACACAGCTCTTGACTTGTTTCCAGACAGCGACACAGTCCCGAAGCAGAGATTCTTCATGAAGCTAAGCAGCCCCAGGGTAAGACGGATAATCCTTGCATGGTTTTAAGAAAACAAAGATAAACTGGATAAGAATAAATGGAAGGAACTATTAGTTTTTGCAGTGGAAGGAGGTCAACAAGGGAGCCCAGAAGGATCTGAAACAGGATTTCTGATCTGGAAAAGGGGCTGAATAGAAAGATGACAGAATTTGCTGATCATATCTAATCTGTTTAGGACAGTAAAGATGAAGTGTGATTAAAAAGAACTACAGAAAGACCTCACAGCACTGAGACAAAGAAATGGCAGGTGAAATTCAGTGTAGATAAATGTAAACTGAAGCATGGGGGAGAAAAACAGTTCCAGCTTTACCTATACTGTGATGAGCTCTGGTCTGGCTGTTGCCACACAGAAGAAGGATCTTGGGTTTTAACAGAACTGCAAAAATATCAACTCACTGTTCAGTAGGGGTCAAAATAGCAAACTGAGTGTTAGGAATTATTTGGGAAGGAATAAAGAAGAAAGCAGAAAATGTCTGTATGCCATTATGTAACTTCATTATTCTCTCACACCTTGAGTACAGTGTGGTCCCCTAAGAATGTAGTAGAAATAGAAAAGGCAAAGAGAAAACCAACAAAAATGATCAAAAGTATGGAATGGTTTTTGTGCAAAGAACAATTGAATAGACAAGACCTCTGTGGAAAAGATGTCTGAGGGAATAGATAGTTATTAATAAGACATTGAGTGCAATGAAAAAAAAATTAATAGGGAATGACTATTCGCCATTTCTTCTGTAACAGGAACCAAGGGACATCAAATGAGACTAGTGCAAAAGAAACAAAAAGAATATCCCTGCATCCAGTGAGTGGTTAAGTTGGAGAGCTCTTCAGGGGGTACCATGACACTGTGCAGGCTAAGCTTTCAGGAAATGATCGCACAAATTCAGAGAAGAAAACCTACCAGAAGCTACTGTACACAAAGGCCCAGGAAACACCTGAACCACATATTGGATGCTAGGAAGTATCAAGAGAATTATGTTTCTTTCATAGACACCTACCATTGGACACTGCTAGAGACAGGATGCTAGGCTAGGTCAACCTTTGGTCTGAAGCAGTTCTTATGCTTTTTCATAACTTTTGGTCACCTTTCTGTTCACTTTATACCACAAACAATCCCTCTGGTGCTGCTAAAGAAGCTTTTATTCCCTCACCATCACCACAATGATCCAGATCAGTCTCTAGGATATGAAATCTACTCTTGTCCTTGAGCCCCAGTATGGCAATCCATTCCCCAAACCAAACGGGCATGTGATTAACTTTGGGTAGAAAGGTCATTGACATCAATAGCAGTCAATTTAAAATAAAAAATTTGCTTAAGAATTTTGCTGAAAAAGGAGAGAGTTCAGCTAATGTTTCAATGCTCTGCTGAATGTAGCCCATCATGTTTGTCTTTCAACTCCATGAAATGATATTCCCAAACAATACGAAATAGATATGGAAGCTCATGGGAACTCTTTCCCAATAGTTTTAATTCATCCTTTCTATTTCTTGTGTTTCAGAATGGTTTTTATTTTGCTTATAATTAGCAACTGTGGCAAACAGACCTCTTTATAAACATTACTTTTTTTTTCTCTCTCTCTCCAGAAAGATTGGTACAGGCCAAAAATATGGCTGAATTCATGTGGCTGGATGGTTCTTATCTAGCAAGATATTGGTTACTGAATTAGAGGAAATATTCCATTACAGGAATAATCTTTATCCAGAGTAAAACTGGGAAAAGACAATAGCAAGTTTGGGTAAATGAAATAGTACAGACTTACAAAGAGACATAATCACATGTCTAGACTTGGTCTATTATTTCTTCATCTTATGGTACATTTCATCATCTTCTTTTCAAAACTAATTCTATGCCTTCCAAGAGATGAACAGTGTGTGCAAAGGGTCCAAAGGTACAAAATATTGAAAAATGGTTGTGAAGTAGGAAAATGTGGAGAATTCCTGAGAAATTTACTGATGCTAGATTTCATAATATATTGAAGGCACAGTTACTACTCTCCATAAACTGAACTGCTCTGATAAGTTAAGACAGAAAAGCTACTAGCTGGAGGAAAATTACCAAGGAAAGTCATGACATCTCCTTTCCATAGGTAACAAATATTTCACACAAAGCTAAAACCTCAGATTTTCCTCCATCTTCTCTTGGGTTAACAAGCCTTCTCCATGGCTATACAAGGCCTCTATGCAGGCTGTTAGGACAAACAACCAGTCCCCCAAAAAGTTTTCCTTTCAGGAAAGTGAAAGTTTCTGGAGCCAGGGGACATGGTTCAGCTTGTGAACGGCAGTAATGCTAATTGCTTCTTCCACGATACCAAAACAAAAGTAGGCTTGTCTTTATGTTTCTGGCTATGGAGCATTCTGCAAGCTTTTTCAACCTCTTCTGTATCTGCACAATGTGATTTCCCCTCATGCCATTCCTGAGAGGTGGGGGAGTGAAGTGATTCCAGTTTTTGAGAGTTTATTTGAAACCTTAAGCAGTCTTCCTGAGCTCACAGGACAACATACTGCTAGAAATTTTATTTTCATCTCAAAATCATCTGCCAGTACCAGAGTTCAGACAGACTGCAGGAGTTTCTGTAGAGATGCTGTCAAACCTTCCCATGAATGCAAAGTGGCTGCAAGCAAGCCATATGTGTGTGAGGCAGAAGAAGAAAGCAGGTATGAGAAATTTAATTTCACATTGTCAGTAATGAACCACTGAAACCTTTTGTACGCTTCCATTCTGAGGACTACACAATGGTACAGTTGACTGCACATCTCTTTTCTCTACCATTTTGGCCTGTACTCATGGTCTCCTTTAAGTCTTTTCTCCACTTTGATCAGTATTGAGCCATGTCCTTTGTAGTCTTTTAAGTAGCATCTTCTTCTTTTGGTTGGCAAACCATGGCATGGATTTAGGACTTTTTCTGGTCTCTGAATACATAACAGGAGTCCAAGAGTCATCATTTCTCAACCTGGAACTTGTCTACCCAGTCCCTGTATGTCCCAGGCATTTATCACTTTGCTGGTCAAGGTGTGTTATAGGCACTTGTATTCTGCCTTCATGAACTTGTGACAAATCCCAGCAAGCAATTGCCTTCTAAAAATTGTTTTGTATTTAACAGTTACTATGAGGCAGCAGAGAACAAAGAATCTTAAAACAACATATGCATATGTCATTTCATCTAATCTTCCGCTTCATTACAAGCTATGCTAGACAGGCTTTCTTCTTTGTGTACAAAAATAGAAAAGAATCTACTTACATTCTTTAACAGCTCTGGGACCTAGTCTGGTTTCAGTTTAACTGCCTCTTTCTCTCCCTTTCCTCTCTTAAGGAGCTGAGTTTGGATTTTTTTAGAAAACCCACCCGCCTTGTTTGAGTCTGGACCCAATTACTATACAGCTCAATGGGATCTTTGTGATGAGGCCCATGTGGTTTCCCCCAGCCAAAAAGCCAAGCTGTCTAGGAGACTACTCCAGAAGGGTTGCTCCATTGTTTGAGTGAATAAATCTATTCAGTATTGTTGGCTTTGAGTCCCTGGTCTTGTGACTCAGTCTACCTGCGCTATGAGCATCGACGCTTTGTGATCGGACCTTACTGACCACAGCACACCAGCACATTTGTTGCACTTGGGGCTACAAATCAGTGGTGATCACTGTGGGTGCCCACAATGACATGGCTTTGTCACAAGGCAGAGCTCTCAGCCAGGTCCTTATTGTGTGTGCTCTTGAGAGCTGCAACTGCAACTTTGAATACTTGTATTGGCCTTGCCGACTCAGACTTCTTACAGCTGCTAAGCTTATCTTCATGAGCATTTAAGTACAGCAAAGCATCAGGCCACATTAAACAGCCTGTCTCTTCTTTTTGCTTTTCAGTTGTTTCTTTAACTCTGGCTCTTCCACTATTTCAGGTTTGACCCTCTTGACCAGCTTCCTACCTCAATTCCCCTCTTTCACAATTCCACTTTGAATGCTTATGCTGTACTGACAATTACCATCCCTCTTCTCCAAACTCATTTCTGACAGGAAATCTATTGGACTATCCCAATAAGGGCTCAAGAGACAGGTATGGTTAGTTAGCAACTCAGGAGAGAAAGAGTTTTAAAAGGTGTATACAGGTATGAGATACATCCTTCCTCAGTTACATGACTGTATTAGCCTGCCTGAAGCATGCACCGAGTCTTTGCATGCCATGTTCTGACTGGGGATGCTGAGAGCTGCAGCAGTATTCATCTTAATAACAGTCCTACAGAAAAAGAAATTATAGCTCTTTAGTGAAATTAGACTTCACGATCATGTGTTCAGAACTATCTTATTGGTATGAGCAGGCTCATTTCCAGATTAGAAATTCTCTGAGGAATGAACAGGAAGAGTACCCAAGTAAATAATTCTGGTAGATTTAGACCCATGCCCAAAAGATCCACCTCCACTTAAATCTGTGGCACCGTGTATTTCTGCTGGAGAGGAGCTTACGATCTTGGGTATACAACATGGCTATGAAAAATAATTACAGCCCCCTCGATCCATTTTAGCCCTGAAGCAGTGAGGGCAAACATATTGTGACTGGATTTTCTCATCTGACTGTTTCTGCAGCTTAGGAAGAGCCAAAGATATGAGCTCAACATTTGCTGCTCTTTGCTATTTTTGTTTTTTATTGGCCAGTGCAGTGAGAGAGTGCGGAAGTGCCTGTTTGGTTCAACCAAACTTCTCTAACAGATGTTTTCCAATTGTGAAAGAATCTGACCTTTATTAAAATCAATAACTTTTTTGATGTTGTGCCCAAACGCTGGATACAACAGCATAGTTTAGTGATTTTTGTATTTTAAAAGGTAAATTTCTAGCTCAAATAAGTAGTATTTGTATTGGTTCGCGTTTTGTTTAAATACTAAAATCCAGCTCTCTTGCCTGTTCTCAGTCCGTTTGCCTTCTGGCATTGTTTTGAGCATCTTTGAAGTCATACAGTGAAACGTGTCAATTATTGGCAGAAGAGTGGTTAGTAGATGCAGAGTACTAGAAACCCACTAACTGATTAATCAGATATTAAAATGATTTTGTCAGACCATAAATTGCAGCTATCACATTCCCCTATAAACAAATGGACTTCCCTGTTCTGACACTGAGGACTGACATCTGGGAGATGTTTGAAACATCATAAAATGGGTTACACATATCATTTCTTCCAGAGCATTAAGAGAGATAAGCAAGATTAGATGAGGTAAGAGATGAAATCTAGGGCTTTTTTGGTCCTTTATTCTCTTTATTTCCCACAGCTTTCTGTTTCTTTTGGGAGACTGTGCATACCAGCAGGTTCCTGTGCATATGTGTTCCAGTTGCATCCAAGTGCATAATTCATTACAGGAAAATTTTATTTTCTTCTTCAAGGAAAAGGAAAGACATTTTGAAGTTCTGGCTGTGATGTACACTGTGTTTACTCTGTTTACCACCATCAGGAAGTGAAGTGAATGCTTGGGTATTCACTTTCTGCAGGTGAAACTCTCTGCCAAGCATCATGCTTTCTGCTTTCCCTTCTCTTGAGGCTTCTGTTTGGATGCACAAGATTTGCTGCCCCTCTTTATTGAGATCACCTTCTTACAGCTAAATATGGACCCAAGTCACCTCTGACAATCATGGAACAATAGCGAAGTACTAGGCAAAGTAGTTTTTTAAATAATAAATCAAATGAAAACTCTGATTACAGTGATAGGTATCTGAGCAGTCTTTGGATGCTTGGATTCAGGTTTTTCAGACACTTGTGCACAACTACCTTTCTAGCTTGACTCCAAAATCTTAAGTGTGCTTTGTGTAAACGAGAAGTTGGGCTTTCCTGTGCTGTTTTGGACATCTAATTATAAAAATAATTTATTGTCCTCTCTCCCATATTGAAATGTTTTTTCTTTTCCTCCCCCAAAAGCTGGTCTCCCAGGGAAAGGCTCCAACACCTAACTGGAATAGCACAATGGTGAATAAAGCCCAGAAGTATGGCTGTGTGCCAGAAGATAGAATTTTACAGAAGAACCTCTGTTAGTAAAATGATCTCAATCAAATTAGAAATGAGAACGGACTTTGTGTTTTAAATTCTGATTCCAGTGTTGAGGCTCGAGTTTCAAAGGATGAAACTCACTCCTATAATATTGAAGTGAAAAAGAAAAGAGTAGTCCTATGTGTATTTGGCTATGGAGACATAGTCTGTTCACATGATCATTTTCTCCTTCTTCTACCCATATGGAATCTTTAATTCTGAATTTTGCTTTGTGTTGAGCAAGGCAAAAATCAGAGTGCAATTCAGAACCACAAAACAGTTCACAAAGCTGGCAAAATACAAATTTTGCAAGGTTTTCAACACAATACCATAACTGGGTTCCACATTAGGAGACACTGGACACTGGCTTGCTTTGTAGATTTGCAAACCTGTGACTAATCAAAATTCATTCTTAAGTACATTGCAAAATCTGAAGCCAGATGTGTTTCACGTCATTTAGGGTTTATTGAGTATATTTAGCTGCTCTACTTTTAGATCACATTTTTTTCCTGTCTTCATTGGGCAATGTTTGCACACAAACATTCCTGAACCAGCCAACAATCCATCTTTTAAATCTTTTTTCTGTTTATAGATAAACATTTGCAAGTTATAAACACAAGCTTATCAAGACAGTGCGACATTGCTTTTCTTAAGATATATATAGATATCCACACTCAAGAAACATGCATATGTATTTTTAAAAATGGCCCCAAATATCCAGATGCTATTGTGATCTGTATCATCCTAAATAACTTTTTATTGGATTTATTGGATTTTATTATTTTTATTGGATTAAAGAAGCACCTCAAAGCAGAAATTGTAATAATAATATTTTATTCATTTGAAAATCCACAAGGCAGAACTTCCTTAAGCTTTGCTATACAGCAGATAAATTCATCCTTTTGAAAACTTGATTAGCCCACACCATGGATGATTTCACTGCAGAACTATGGCTTTATTACATTTCAGAAATTCCTGTAGCCAATGTAAACCAGAGAATGTTTAACACCATATCTGACAGGTACAAGAATATAAAACCCACTTATCAGTTGTTATGATAGTTATGTTAGAAGTCTTCAAATAGCCTTTTTCATCCTTTTGCTCTTCGGAGTTCTTGCTGAAGAACTGCACTTCCCATTTAAGAAACAGCCCAATAACTAAAGTAAGAGACAGATCCCACACTAAAATTATTTAGTTATTACTAAAATTATTTAAAACATTACAGCTCATTCTCCCTGGAGATCAAACTTACATATATACATAGAAGAGAATTGAATCAAGGACCTGTTTTTCCTAGGTTTAATATTCCAGTTAGATCTGGGTTTAACACTAAGCTTATGATAATCTCAGCTGTTTTATAGCACTTTGAAGGAGAAAAGAAAACATAACTGAAGCATGATTTACATTGGTTTCATCCAGCAAGGAACACCTAAGGTTTGGTTTTATCCTTGTACATTGATCAATACATTATGCAAACACACTGATAAATTAAGCAGCACAAAAGGAGCCAGCATTGTATAGGGAAAAAATCCTAGCAAGACTCTTCATTTTATAAAGAGAAACCTCTGATTTCAGAAGATAAATGAAATAGTTAGACCACATAAAGCAACTACTATGAGAAGAGCAAATCTCTATACAGCATCTGTGTCCAGTTTATAAAGGATCTTGTTAAGCCCAGATGGGATGGAGTAAATTGGTAAATTAAAAATCTGTTTCACCTGTGGGATCTGCATGTAATTATAAAAGTCTTAATTTAGAAGCTATAATTGTTTTGTAGGATTTGTTAGGGAATGTAGGTTTTAAGAAGTCTTTGCTTAGTTGTGGTTTTATTAAGAAAAATATTTGTTAGTAGTGTTATTCTTTAGAAGTCAGCTGTTTTAGAAAAGCTCTCCTCTCTGTGAGGAGTAGGGGGGATTCATAATATCTATTTTAAACTTCAGCCTCTTTATGAAGTATTTTCTACATGAAAGAAATAGTCCACTACAGAGCCTTTTCCTGAATCTTTTTTTTTTTCCTAAAACAAATCTCTAGCTGATAAATTTACTTCAGTGTAGAAAGTGAGCAGAATTTCAGAACTAACATTGATTCCTGTTATCTATATAGGTTTGCGTGTCCATAAGCCCTGGTTGTTCTATTTCTGTCTGTATAAAGCTCATTTAGGAAAGAAGAGGAGCTGAATTTTCTCCTGTGCTTCAAGTAGAATACAATACTACAGCTGAAATTGCACTAACCTTTCACTTTGTCACTACATTGCATTTTTCCAAAGAGTGTAAGGACAAAGAAAGTTATGAACACTAGAAATATGCTTAGCAACTTGCAACTCCTCTAAATTATATGTAATGTTTAGGATTGGACCTGATGGTCAGAAAGGACCCGATGATTTTTCTTCACAGGCACACTCTGCTCCTGGGATCCTGCAACTTGTTTTTGAAGCTGCTGGGCTCAAAAGTGATAATTCGTCATGTGATGGGGAAGACAGATGTGTTGATCTAGACTTGGTCTGCTTCATTTAGGCTAGAGCCTGAGTTTCTTTATTCCCTGGATATGTCTATAAAGGAAGATATCAAAAAAAAAAAAAAGCCAACAACAACAAAACAGTGAGTGTTTTGCCAAACATTTCTTGGAGTAGAAAACAACAAACTTAAAAATGTGTTTCTGAGAGAATGCAGGTTGTTACACTGTGCCAAACACATTGTTTTTCTGTGTTTCTGCCAGGCTGAGGCTCCCTGAGGAAGTGTGTAAGTCAGGCTCATTGGGGACTGAGCATGGGTTATCCAGAATAAGCATTCCTCTTGGTTTCCCTTCTTCTGTCACAGTGATCTTCTCTCTCTCTGAAGAAAACGCATCATAGCTATCCTTACTGGCTGTTTTTTGGGAAGAGAGCAGCAAGCTGCTTGAACTAGATACTGTGCATTGACCATGCTGTGGGAGAGCCCTTCAAAAATCAGAGACAATAGCAATGTTTGAGACAGCTCTACTCAAGGGCAGAAAGAAGTGTGTTGCTGGAGAAGATGGAGGTTTCTGTCAAACTTTCAGAAAAAATGGTTTCTGCATAAAACAGCCTGTACACAGGTGAAACCTGACAGTTTTCTTCTGGACAAATGAACTCCCTATTTCCCTGCAACAACTTCTGATTTCCCTGACAGCCTATGAAGGCATTATGGAGGGGCTTGTGGAGGAACTGAACTCTCACAAGGTTTTCCAGGCTCTGTTGCCAGCTCTGCCCCTGCTTCCACCATGGCCATCCATCCTCCTCGTGGCTGCAGGCCCATCGGCAAGCTGCACAGCTCTAGCCTACCTTTCCATGCAGGGAGCGAAAAAGTACACGGAGATCCTCGCAGGAATGCTGTTAAACCGCACAAAAGTATGGCCAACTGGTACTAAGATTTTCCTGAAAACTAACTTAGGGAGATAACAAATGGACTTCAGCCACAGAAAGATATAATATCACTTCAAATATGTTATGACTGACTTTTTAAAAGATTTAATACTGGAATGCAGCTTTATGAAAGGGTACCTGCTTGACAGTGTATCCCTGCTCCCTCTCTGTATGCTTTATTGCTTCATTTATGAAGAACTGGCATTTACAATTTAATTATTTTAAATTATTTGGGTTCTTTTATGTCTAAATATGCACCTTTTTAAAGGATTTTTTTTTCATTAAAATATAGAAAGCAAAGAAACGCAATATATTTTGGGCATTAGATCAGAAGACTTTAGTTAGGTCTTTTTTCCATGTCACCCCCTAAGGGGAGTACACATTAAGTTGCATAGTTTGTGTGGCAAAATAAGTACAGCTTTTCATCATCAGTGA
The DNA here is from genome assembly GCF_036417845.1 of Apteryx mantelli. Lineage (NCBI taxonomy): Eukaryota > Metazoa > Chordata > Aves > Apterygiformes > Apterygidae > Apteryx > Apteryx mantelli. The sequence continues at coordinate 32,255,012 of NC_090020.1, forward strand.
TTCTCAAAGAGAGCTTAGCATTCTAATGGGACACACACCGCTGGATGGTGCTCTGAAAACAATCTAGATATTTCTGCATTAAATAATTGTGAACATGAGGAATATTCCTCCTACTGCCATTGAAAAAGTTCATGAATGAGCCCATGAGGAATCTGGGCTGAAGATTGCTTTCAAATTTGTAACAGATTTTTTTTTAAAGTGTGTGTGTGTGTGTGTGTGTGTGTATACAAATAAATATATATATACACACACACATACACAAATATGTATAAAAATTCCTCATGGTCAAACATCATTCAAAGGGAATGCAGTCTGTCTGTGTTTTGACTTAGACTGGCAAAGAGGAAATTAAATGCTTCAAAGGATTATTAAACCATCCTAAAAAAATGAAACATTTAAATGAGAATAGGAAAATCATGAAGCAGAAGAGGAAGACAAAAGAGAAAGGCATGCATGCAAAACTAAACACAACAGATAAGTGTCCTCCTGCTTTCAGACTTCCATTATTCCCTGAATGATGATCTTGGTCTTGACTTGACTACAGGATATGATGATTTTAAGAGATATGCAAGGCCTTATAACCCAAGCAACTTCTCATGTTGGTTATTTACCCCTGTTCCCAAGCCTTTCTCACTGCAGTGCTGTCCATAAAATATTTCTGATATATGGGCACTTTTTCAACTACCCACTCCTCTCTTCCTAACTTTCATAATACAGAGTTTTGCTCCAAACTTCACCATGTGTTAAGAGAGAGCTAGAAGCTTTATCTCATGGGAAAGGTATGTAGGAGTACTCAGCACCCTAGGAGGAAGGAGGATCAGTTGAGTTTCTCTGGCTGCTACGTGGCTATTTTCATTGATAGCGAGGAGCGGGTACATCTTTTTTTTCCTCCCCTTTCTTTTAGATATTGGTGAGGGTAATCTGGATTTGTCTTTAAGACCTTTAAAAGATCTGTTGTTAGTATCTTTAATGGTAACTCCAAACTTTATTCCAGAACATTTGGAGTAATATGTTTTAACAAGTGTAGGCAAGGCTGAGCATACTTTTAATATGTAGTAGCTGGTTGATTTGAAAGTCAAGGCTTTGCTTTGTCCTCAAGCTTACTGGTTTGCCATCTGTCAAAATACAACCTTGGCCTGCCTAAAAATGCTTCGGAAATGAAGACTATTGTGTCCTAGAGACTCTCCACAATGAAGCCCCAAGTTTACAGGAGGGTCTGGTCTTCTTCCCCCTTCTTCAGCCCTGCAGTGCCTTTTCCTCCTATGTGCTAGCATTTTCTCTGAGGCTGTGGTATGACTTTAGCTTATGCTTCTGCTAAATAACTCTCAGTGGTCCTATTTATTAAGTAGGCTTGCAGAGCCTTTAAAGTGAAATCCCATTATAATTAGTAAGAGTGATTCTTGTCTTTTGAGAAGCCAGTATCTTTTGGTCTGAATTCCACACTGTTTCCCAAAGCAATTACCTCTGGTGTTTAAGATTGTTTAGCAGATTATTACACTTACATTTGTGTTATCATTCTTAGTTTAGCAAGTTTCTCACACCTTTCTACAGTTGGTAGAATTATTTTGGTTGGGAACAAGTTATCCAGAAAACATTTATGTTCTGTGAACATGTTCTCAAAGTGAACCTGGTTTTGTAAATGTAATAATTTACAAACATTTGAGTGATTTAATCCAAAGTGAACCTCTGAGCCTGAGATAAATTGTTCATATCAATAGTTATGTTTGTTTTCTGTTCATGGTTACTTAAATACCTCAGTTTTATGCTCTTTTCATTTTTGTTTGTTTTCTAAAGTGTGAAAATAACTATAACAAATAGTGGCTTGTAGCTAATACTGTGGTGTATACATGAATAGCCTCGTATGCATGCACATGCACACACCAGACCTTCTCCTCAAATAGGAATCCCTTCATTTGCAAATAGCAAATTATGTGGGGGAATTAAATGTTCCAACCAATCATCCAAAACATTTTTCCTTACTTTACACAAGCCTTTCCTTAAAAGACAATGAGATTGGGAGCAGACAACAAAGTTCAGATCCAGTCTCCAGTCATTCTGGAAATGTTAGAGGTATTGAGCAGACAGGATTGTTTTGGATCTTTTTCTAAAATGAAGAAATGTGGATTTTATGATGAGTTATTCTTTTCAGTTGGTCTCTAGTGACAAGGTGTTGCAAATGAAGGTTCAAGCACTTGATCTTCAGATACTTGTTCTACCATAACTCTTCCTTAATCCAATTGGCACGGTAGGTGTTGCACTACCACCATATTTTCCCTATCATGGAGTCTATGATGCCATAGTAGTTGCATTAGATGACTAGGACAAAAGGGTACATTTTTACTACATGAAGCAGATGCTCTTCTTTATTTAATGCTGATTAAAAATCAATCTGTCTTCTGAGTTTTCCCATCTGCAAAACACATAGGCTTAGGAAGTGCTGCTGGGATTTTGACCAAGTAGATGTTTTCCTTTCCTCTTCTTTTAAAGTTATGAATGAAACATGAGGAAAATGACACCCAAACTTTTTTGGTGTTTGAAGGTTTTGAAATCCCCAGCCAACTTTTTTTTTTCCCCCCCAGCCATTATTAGGTGACTTCTCACATCTGGCTTTCAGGAGAAACAGGAAGCTGATGAGCCAAATGACCATATGGCTTGCCTATATGGATGTTTTAAAGATGTTGGCAAGAATGAAGTAAATCACCTCTTGAGGCTTTGGTAAGGAAACCATTGCAGAAAAGGTTTGAAAGAATATTGCAGGAACACCCTTTCCAGGGAGATGGTGGTTGCCATAATTATGTAATCTATACATACAGCTGGATTAAGTCCACTCTGAGTAGAACCTGCATCTGTCATTAACGAAACCTTCATTTTAGTAATGGCCATCTTTCTTCTTGCTGTTGTTCTTGTCCAATTCTTCTTCCCACATTTGCATCACAGCATGAAATCTCCACTAACTTTAGTGGTTTAGGTCAAATCCATTCACAGAGGTATCCAAACAGAATATATCAATTCCCTTCAGGGAGTCTTCATTAACAGGATGGAAGAAGGAAGTTTCTGAGGAAAAAAAGGTTTATCTTTCAAGGTCATCACTATTTTGAGATAATTATTCTAGTCTTCCTGGATAGGAAGAGATGGTATGATGTGGGTAGTGTGACTCCTGTCATGCTGTATTTGCTTATCTACCTACTGACAGTATTTGAAGGTGGTTTGCTGCATCTTTCTGAGCTTGCACTGGCCTAGCTGGAGGATGGAAAACTGCATGAACCATACTGGGATTTTGTTATTGCCCTGGGAAGGTCAAACTTGAAAAAAACAATTCCAAACACATTTCCAATGGACACTTCACTTATTCTTTTGCAGCCAATACTATGCATGTATCACACTGCAGTTCATATCAGGTATTGCATAGTAATTAAAAGTCATTTAAAAAATAATTCTACCAGTACTGTGGCTGTATAAACAGGAAACTTTGATTTGCTTAGTGAAGAATGCTCAGAACAAAAGCTCATGCAGCCTAACTACAAAATGCTGTCCTGAGCAGCAATTTTTTATTTCATAGTAAAAATCTTCTTTTTACTCCTCTTAGTTGATTTCAGTGCCTAATAATAGCAGAATAGTAAAACTGGTAATGGCATGCTTCATTAGAGTAGTTCTGCCTTTGGAGAGCCAAGTGAAGGATTCTTTATATGATGTGTTGTAACAACATCAACTTTCAAGTAGAGAAAGAAGAGTAGCAGAATCTATTTGTCCCGTTAGAGATAATCAAAGTTCAGAGATTCATGGCTTCATTCATAGGTCAGGTAAAATATGCCTTGAACACTTCAAATCCCAATTCTGATGCATGTGATTCTGTGATCACGTGTAGAAAATAACAAAGTATATAGCTTCATCTTTCTCTTCCAGAAAAAAGTGGAAATTACGGAAATCTGAGTGAATAGGAGTCAGGCATAGCAGTTAATTCAAGAGGAATCCATTTGAATCAAAAATATAAAGAAAGTCAAATGGTGGATGTTTTTGGATTTAGTTGAAAACAAAACAAATCTGGAAACACTGGCTTGACTTGCCTTTCATTATTTAAAAATAAAATTGCCCAACTTTTTTTTTTTAAGGTATTTGAGTCATGTCTTATTCTCTACATTTTTTTTTGCTGTTGTACAATGACATTTTAAAAGATGTGAAAGATAACAATGTAATACAAAAATGCAATAAATTTTATAAAAACGCAACATGATATAAGATTTTGAAAATGTACTTTATAGTTAAAAAAAAAACCCAAGCATGAAATCAATGGAGAACCTGTCTACAGCCATGTTTTCCCATATGAATGCAACAGGTAAAAAATGTAATAAATTGATTCATCTACACCCACTTTAAATATCTGAGCTGATCAGCAGTTTCACTGATGTGTGGCCAGACTTTGAAGTCTATCTTAGCTCTCTGGAATTCGACCAGCCACTTTCCAGACCATGAAATGCATTGCAGATCTTTCCACATTATGCATTCCAGATGGCCATATTCTTTGTACGTTTTGCCTTTCTTATTTAGGTTACTGGGGTAATTTGGGAATAAAACTTGCATGCTACAAAGTGACAATTGACATATTGTTATGCTATCATGCTGCTTCCATACCGATGATGGACTTCAATCAATGTTTAAGAAGTTTGGGGTTGTTGTTTTTTCCCCCTCTTTCAATCATTTTTAAGCTCCTGTATAATGAGACACTGAAATTCTTCATGAGTCACATGTATGGCTCAAGCTTTAGGGGTGCTGAGCACCCACAACATTACTTGAAATTAATGGGAATGGAGAGATCTTAGCAGCTTTTGTAGATCAAGCCTTCAGTGAATGCAAGTTTCTCCTAGGATTTCCATAATAAGGACAGCAGCCCAAAAACTGAATCGGCTGAGGCCACCAATTTTACTTTAGGGACCAAATTATCTGTATCACTGAGTTCAACCTGGGGCAGAAGATTACAGTCACTCTTACAGACCTCAGAAAGATCTTCTTCACCACCACCCAGAAAACAACAGGTAGGCAGCCAAGGAGTATGAGGTTCTCGTTCTCCTGAAAGGTTCTGATAGCATCCTACAGCCTGAGGATTACGTCTGTGTGATTTGTCTCTCAGACTTCAAGATGGATCTTCCTCTCCTGCATTGCAGCATGCCTTCTCCTCCATAGACCTGGAACAAAGCCTTGCATTCCCTAAGGCTATATTATTCTCATCTCCTTGCCTTCTATTTGCATCAGTCTCTCATTTCTTCCTTAAATCTGATAAAAATCAAGAGAAGTTGGAAGCCATTTGGAAAAATGTAACACCAGAAACCACTACTTTTTGCATGTATTACTACAGTAAATGAAAAAAGGCATGATTAGCTGCCAAAAGCCTTTGAGGAATATAGATCTGAATCCTGTGAACACTTAGGCAAAAGCATAAGTAAAAATGCCAAATGTTGGCAATATTGGGGGCTATTAAGGCTATTAGCAAAAAAAATTGTGGAATACCATAAAAAATATATTCCCACAAGGTTTCTTCAGTAAACAGATTAAAATCTCATTACTTTGGAAAATAATTTTGTCTTTTCCAGTGCACTGCTTCAAACATCATCTGTCTTTAAGAAAAGATATTTCTGCTTGAAGAGCTAGCTAATTGAAATAGCTTGTTTCATGCTGGTACTCAGCTAATGCCATCTGGAAACACAGGTGTGTCTGGAAAAAATGTTTTTTCTTCCAATAGACATTTTTTGCTGCAGCTTTACAGTGATCTGCTGTGTCCACCAAAGATGGCATCACCACTGAAGTACTGTACAGTCTCTGAGCTTGTAGAGGGCCATGGGGTAAGAGCAGTTTTGTTAGTGATACCAGAACGCATGCTGGTTTTGTTTTTTCAGATGAGCTCCAGGTTTTGGTCATCTTGACTGTTAACCTTGCAATATGTATGTATTTTTCCCCTGAAAACTCCCATTACTGTCCTCTTCCCTACAAACAACTGCAGTCTTTCAGCTTTCAAACTGATGCAAACCGAGTGTCCAAATGACCAACTTTCTGGTACAACAAGTGTTACTTAGGTCACAAAGGTAAAAGCCATGGGAAACTAACTCTCCAGTATACTGTCTGATTCCACAAAGAAAAAATGTCCCCACTCCTTCCTGTGATTTCAGTCCACTCCATTGTGTCTGCTGTAGATCATTCATAAGAATAACCTGATGCTCTTTACTGAGATTATGGGAGAAGCTGTGGACACATCAACTCCAACTGTGGTTTTCTCTGCCTCCTGCTGGAGATATATACCCAGTGCTATCTCAGATACCTCATGACTGCTTTCGTCGCCTCCTGCTGTCCTGGTGTGAGAGCTGAGTATTCACTACGGCTTCTATTTCGAGGAATATTCTGGGAAAAGGTATCGGTATGAGAAAGATTATTGGATGTCCCCCAAGAAGTTATGGAAGCTTGACTATTTCTCCCGTCATTTTCTTGAGTTCCCAGAAACTCTCTCATACCCTCCAAGAAGTTATTTTCTTCACAGAGCTCTTCCTGCCCTTTGAATAGGTACCAGAGGACAGAGAAGCTACAACAGTATTTGTAGAGTAGTAGCATGTCTGCAAAGTGAAACTGCAACCATATTTCACCCTAGACAGCATGTCTCATGCACAGATATCACATGGTTGTTCCCCTAACTGTATATTTGCAAATATATTTTTCTGTGTTTGTTCAGGTTCCTTATAGAGTCCTTTTCATATAGCACTGTATTCATAAGGAATACTTCAACACAGGGCAAATTAGGAACTCTCTGAATGTAGTGTTAAAATAACATAGTGTTCCCCAGTACATTTCAGTAGGTTGATGGGTTTTTTGCCAGCACCTGTGACTGAGCAGCTGTTAGCGGGGAAAAAAGCCATGAAGCTGAAGGGCGCTTATTCCAAGTTCTTTGACAGATCGTAACATACAGAATAACACAGTTCAATCCCCTGAGAGCAGTTCTTGTTTTTGTTTTCTGTCTTTGCTCACTGAACAGGAAATGAAGCTATCTTCATATTTGCTGCAGGGTATAACATCAAATGAAAACACAACCTTCTGCTTTAAAAGAGGAAACTGGACTCTTCACCACAAAAATGGTTGCATGGGTCCCTGAAAATCTTCTTGCTTCCTCATTTAGGTTAATATTGGTTGTTTACTTTTATTTTCAGAAGAGCTGTGGCCCACAACTGTGCTCTCTGCTCTATGATACTGTTCCTCGATGTAGTGTTTTAGGGATGAAATGAATTCTTCAGGAAACTCTGTCTTCTTATAAGATGTCTCTTGTCCCTACAGTTGTCAGAAAAGGTCTTGGGAGGTAGCTGCTTAATTTGATAGCTCCTATATATCTTAAGGGACGGTGTCAAGAGGATGGAGCCAGACTCTTTTCAGTGGTGCCGAGCGACAGGATGCAAGGCAACGGGCACAAACTGAAACACAGACGCTTCCATCTGAACATGAGGAAAGACTTTTTCACTGTGAGGGTGACAGAGCACTGGAACAGGTTGCCCCAAGAGGTTGTGGAGTCTCCTTCTCTGGAGATATTCAAAACCCGCCTGGACGCAATCCTGTGCAACGTGCTCTAGGTGAACCTGCTTGAGCAGGGGGGTTGGACTAGATGATCTCCAGAGGTCCCTTCCAACCTCAGCCATTCTGCGGGTCTGTGATTCTCTGATATATACTGCTCATGTTCTTATTTTGAATAAGACCATGTCACTGAGGTTTTTAGGCACAATTACATTCTGTTTGGAGATGGTTACATTTGTCCCAAGTTTGTCCTTTTTGGCCTGATACAGTTGCAGCTGTCCAAGTCACAGCTCCCAGATGATGCAGGGAAGGAAGCAGGAGTCAGTGATTCACCTGGACAAAACAAACTAATTTCCCTGAAGCTAGACCCAGGGGAGTTGCTGCCTCTGAGTGCAGGATACTGTCAGTCACAGGTGGGACAGATGTGAGGCAATGTTTCTCTGCAGTCTCTTTTGGGGCACTTGCCTTAAGTGCTGACTGAATCACCTTCACTCTCACAACTGATTAAAGAGTCAAGTTGAGCTATTAAATCAGATGCTGAGAATGATCAAAGGACATTACGTAAATACTCTCCTCTCTGGCACTACATTGGAGCTTGCATGTGAGCAGAAGGAAACAAAGTGGCATGAATGACGCTTTGATTTGTTTAAACACATTTTTGCATTGTTGCCATCAGAATTGCTAAGCTATGGATATATTCAAAGGAAATTCATGAGGAGGAATTGTTGACAGGGTTACATCTTTCCCATTGTACAGTTGACTGAGCCAAAGTGGGTTAGATGAACTAACCTGAGCGCTGCTCCATCTTTAGTTGTCCTTTGAGCACGATGTTTCCATCCTGGCAATCCAGCAGCTGATCCACAACCAGTGTGGCTATCCACACACAGCCACCTAGGCAGGGAGTGGTGACTGTGCTGGCTATCCCAAACAACACCATTTCTGCTAGTGAACCAGACCGTCAGGTTTGCAGTGCCCTTGGGAGGCAGAGAAGTGGATTATCTGTCAGAGGCAGAACGAAATGCAATGAAAATAAGAACCATTCACCAAGTCTCCTAAGAAGTTTTTGCTGCAAGAAAAAAACAATGCAAGCTTCCCATCTCAGTCTTGTCCCTCTTTCCCTTTAGATAATACATTTCTTTAGTAAATGGAACTGCCTCCAGTGCTGAGACATCAGCTGCTGCTGGAGAAAGCTTTTATGTTTAGTGCCCTAAGTCAGTAAGGATCGAATTCTTCTTCGTCATGGAGACCACATCTGCACAATTGCACTAATCCCAAGCAAGTGTTTCTATCAGTGTAGACTGTGATGGGAACAGTCACTCTGTTTAAAATGTCTTGACTTTATTGTATCTTCAAAGATGTACCCTTTAGCTACACCGAGCTGCACTTCTACAGATATCCAGTGCTGGGAAATCAAGGCTGGTGCAGTACAAAAGGTAAGTAAGTCTTCAGTTATTAGGGTGTGATTCTGATCCTATTAAATATACTACCAAGGTGTCTGTGTGTTTCAATGACAGCAGAATACATTAACTATCAAATAATTGCTACTTTGATACAATTAAGCTTTGATTTACCACTTACTCTGAGTGATGTCAATGAGAAACCACCTTAGTGGAACTGAGAGTTTTTTCAGCCATTTAAAAACTGTTGCAGGATCTTTGATTTGCTGTTGATAAAATTCTCAGCATCTTGAAAAGTAAGTAAAAGTAGGAGGGGTGACAAATGTGCATCACATTCAGTTAATGATGCAGATCCCTTGTTCAGCTACATTGAAAATTATCTGAAGGTCTGCTCCCCTGAACTGCCTTCATACAGACCAGCTCCTCCCTTAGAAAAGCTCATACCTCTGTCAGTGACCCCAGAAATGTGGATTTCACCAAATATCCTTACTGGCAACAGAACAGCACCAAGGCTTTGCCTTCTGTTTTCTCAAACCATAAACCCTACGGCAAGTAGACATTTAGAGGGGAGAAGGGCCACAAATGCGTGTGCCCACACACACATGCACACACGTCCCCTCTCCTGTCCCCACGTGCACATGCATGTCTCACAGATCTTTGGCTCTCCAAACCCTTAAGACTGTGTGCAATGATGGTGACAACATAACAATTCGGCATCCTTTGTTTCTCTCTGGAATAATTTTATAGCCCTGATTGCCACTGAGATAGCAGGTAGGCTGGGTGAGTGATCTGGGGCTGGGGAGGCCAGGACTGAGGAACAGAGGACTTATATGTACCCATGGCAGGTTTATGAAGCTACTGATCTCCTCCGTCAGTGGCATACAGCCAGTGTGTTGTAGAAAAGCATTTGATAAAATACTCTCCTGTAATGCAAACTGTGTAGCAGGTATGTAAAAAGTAATTAAGAGTATTCTTAATTCAAGGTTCCTTGCTTGAACACTTTCATTATTACCAGTAATCTTAGTATTGATTATTGAAGTATAAGCCCACATACACAGTTGCAGATAGCAAGACTTGCAGTAAGCACATGGCCCTGTTGACTGCAATTTAAGTGGTAACCCAAGGCAGACCCAGGCTAGCAGTTCAAGAAACCATCAACAGGGAAGGCTTGTGGTTGAAAACAGAGAAGTGTTTTTAGAAATTGGATTTTAGGCTGAGATAGGAATGGGGGGCTGGTCCCAGCATGAAGGGTAACATTTTGATTTGCCATTTGAATGTAGAGGCAAAGACATAATCATGAAGAAAGGAGCAAGGCATAGTACTACATGTAAACTGCATAAATTGTAGAATAAGTTGCAGTAATCTGATCTGGAGGAGAAAGGAGGGATGAAGGGAACTGACAAAATTTGCACCCCTCCCCACCATCTTTTTCTTCCAGATTAGAGTCTTCTGAGTGTACTACTCAAATTTCAACAGAAGCTATGGCAAAAGATGCACATATCTTATAAAAGGCAGAATTCATATCTTATTTGCATTCTTTTCTGAATCCTTGTTCCATGATAAGTAATGACTGAAGATTGCCAGGTACATGGGACATGGGAATCATTAGCAAGCATTTTTTGCAGTGAGAAACTGAACAGTTACATGGCTGTTTTCTAAAAACAGAAAGAAATATATTAAAGTTTAAATGGCCAAGATTAAAAATAAGTGGTTTATGGAGATTGAGGTGCTTCACTTTCAAGGGATATGTAGACATCCAATGAGAATGACGACACTATATTAGTATCACATGTCTCCTCTACAGCGAGACCAAAGGCAAGTCTCCAAAGGAGCAGAACAGGAATCCTTCTCCAGAGACATGGCTTTAACAAGAATATTTGTCATTGTTACGATCAGGAAAAGGAATCATTTCAACATATGCCCTAGAAAGCTTTAGCCTCTGATACTAGTTTCTTTACTGCAGCTTGGGTTACAGATGAAATGTTTCAAGTATGAAATTAAAGATCCTCAGCCTGTCTTCAACTTTGGGAAACTCCTCCGGAGTTCTGGCTGTCTACCCAGAAAGGGAGGTGTTATTTAGGGAGAGTATGTGAGTCTGGCCACTTTTCACCCATTCCCTTTGCTCTTCCCCTGCATCCACAACTGTTGGATTAGAGGTGTCAGAAGGTACATCCCTGCCTAGTCTTGTTAGTGCCCGTTAATGGAGCTGTTGTCCACAAATTTGTCTAATCCATTTTTTGGAGCCTGCTGCTACTCTCTGGCTCTGCAACCTTCTGTGGCAGCAAGTTCTAGAAGTACATCATGTGTGGTGTAAATAAATACTTGCTTTTACCTGTTTAAAGATGTTCCGCTGGTTTTGAGTGCCCCTAGATCTAGTGTCATGAGATCTAGTGAATGACAGGTCCACATTCAAGTTATGCAGCACCCTTATAATTTTGTAAACTTGTCATATTCATCTCTCTGCCTTCTCTCCAAAGTGCCCCAACCTTTTTAGTGTCTTCTTGTAAGGCAGCTGCTCTGCCAAACAATTTTACTTTCCCTCCTCTGTATCCTCTTCAACTTCATTACATCCCTCTTGAGCTGCAGAGAACAGATCTGGACACAGCTCTCCAAGGTTTCACCAAGTGGCAAAAAGATGTTCTCTGTCATCAGGACCCTTCCTGATATTGTGCAATATCTTGCTGGCCTTTTTGGCCAGGTGGTTGCATTTACTGAACTGAAGTAGAGGAGAGAGCAGAGCTGCACTTCAGTGCTTTGATGGAGAAACCCGGTCAGCTGAGAGGGTGTTCACAGAGCTGCTCAAAGTTCTGGCGAACGTGTCCAAGCAAGCAAATAGTGGCTCATATTGAGCCTTTGTGTGAGATGAGGTAACAGCTTTGAAAGGAACATGAAACTGGTACCAGTTGTTGTTCTGTATGTTGCCAGCCCAAAAGCAAACAAACAGGCATTTTGTCATTCCCTTCTGAAGAGGAACGTTGGCCTGGACAAAGGGTCACCGCTCAGGATGACTCACATTTCTGTGGACAGAATTTTTTGGCTCAGATAGAAATGTTTTAAGGTGAAATTAAGAAAGAAAAACAAATCTCTCTGTCCTTAAACTTTTTTTCCCCTTCAGCACTGAGGCAACACGTGTTTTTCAGCACAGTTCTCAGATACCTAGCCAGCTGGCTCACCCACTCGGGGCAAGCTGTCATGTCTGGCACTGTCCTGATGGACGACCTATTAGTGGTCAGAGAACGGAGACTTCATGTCCGTCTTGTGGGATCATTTACAACCAGAGGTCTCAGCCTCACAGGAGAAGCCACAGTCACTTCTCTGCTGTCTCCTAGCCAGCGCGTTGCAAAAGCCAAGCGTCCAAAACAACCTACTGTCAGGGAGGGACTGCTCCCTATGGGAAGACAAGCTGGGAGCCATGGGGGATGAGACAGCTGGCCAGGCCAGGCAGGCACACATGGGTTGGGGCTGGGAAGGGGGTTGGAGGGGCCCATGGCCAGGCAGGGGCCGGGCCGTGGTGGGGCTGGAGCTGGCACTGCTGTGGTGTCGCAGGGCAGTGACTGATGGCCTTGGGCTGGGCTGAGATGGGGCCGGGGCTGGGCAGGGACTGGCAGGGCTGGTGGTGCCCTTGGGCACCGACACCTCCAGCCCCCTGCAGTGCTCATATTATAAGAATAGATTGCCACAAGAAGCCATGTATTCAATAGACTGGCAAACTACCTTGAGAGGAAGAACCAAAACTCTGAAGCATATGAAAAATACGTCTTTCAAGAATGACCATTTGACTTAAGTTTCTTTCTGAGTCCTGAGAAATCAGCAGGCTTCGCTTACAATTTGCCATGGAGCTAACGGTGTATGTTAAATTTTGTGGTTATGTGAAGCCTGGCTCATATTCTAATTTGCCTTTCACATATTTTTTTAAATCTATTTCTCATCAAAACCCTACCATTACAGGTGCACCTCAGGAAAGAGAGCTAATAATCTGACATGATTAATGTAGTGAGGACCCAACACCTCCAGCCATTCTTTCCAAGTGCTGTTGGCATTAGTTAGTATTTTCCACCTTTACTTTAGGTAATTTCCTAGTTTTCTATAGACAAAGAAAACATTGCAATAATGACACCCACAGCTCCAAACCACTACTTAGCACATAATGAACTAATTTAAACCAAGTCAATTTGATTCCAATTTTCCACCATGTGAAACAGATGCTTTTGCCTAGGCCAAAAGCTGGACATAAAGAACAGTAGCATGTGAGCACATTCCTAACTGTAGGTGTAAATCTTGCCTGCATAGCTCTGTGTTTCAGAAGAACATTAAATATAAAATAAGAAAATAAATGAACTTACAAGCTTAACCACTCTGTGTTTGTAACTTCATTCCAGGTCACTTGACAGTCCTAAAATGTTGCTTTTTGTAAAGCTTTTTTTGTTTGGTTGGTTTGGTGATCAAAGGAAAGTTCAGTGGCTGTTTTTGTCTGTTGTGAAAGTGTGGTTTTGCACTGAAATGTTTGTAATATTTTGATGAGAATATCAGTCTCCACAAGACTAAGCTGCTGAAATTGAATATTTAAAATAAACTACTGATTAAAAATAGCACTTTTTTACCATAATGCAGTCTATTCATACTGAAGCAGTCAATTGCACTACATAAGACAATTCATGTCTATAAAAGATGTGAGTCCTTTGAACAATGTACACATTAGTGTATTTGCATTTCAAGCTTTTGTATACTTTTAATCACCACACAGCATCAAAGGCAGGGATTTATTAACAAAAATTTATTAACAAATCTTAACAAAGATTTATTAGCAAAGCCAAAATGCACAACAGTATCTTTCTAATACTGCCACATGTGGCTAACAATAGGACTGTAATAACAAGCTCTTCATTTAAAACTTGAGGCTCCACTTTCTTAAATCGCAGATCACACAGAACACTTTTTAACACAATTGGCATGTCTTAACAAAAATCTAATGCCAGCTAGGGAAAATATTTAATGCTTGCAAGTCCTTGCTGGGGGATGAGGCTGTTCTGGCTGCTACATTTTGAAGAAGGGATGTGTATTCAACCAGCTCCCTCTGCTACTAGTGAAGGTAGGGCTGTATCCTAACAAAACCTTTGCTAAAAGAACGACATGTATGTTCCCAGGAGGGAAAAGGCCATTGGGCAAGTTGTGCCTAAGCAAACACAGCAGAAGTCTGTCAGCAGCTCTGGGAGATGGCAGAAGTGATTGCCTGAAGGAAAAAGGTGATGGCATTCACTTCATAATGTTTTCCTATCTCATGTCAATACAGGGACAAGTTCAGCTGTTTATCCTTGATTTTATTGTTTGATTGCTATGAACATAGTCTGTAAATGAAGTCTGAGGCAAAAGAGCAAGCAAAGCAATGCAGAGCAAAGGTCTGAGATGGTAGGAGCACTCCCACCACATATCAAAGTCATTTGGACGAAGGAAACCATTTGAGAACCTTCCTAGCAAAAGTATGGGGTATTTAAATATGGTCATATCTAGCATGATCCAAAATTATCCTGTGTGAACATAGGGTGAACTCTGACACTGTAACAAGCACGAGAAGTGTGGAAAATCACACCTTCAGCAGTTAACAATCCAGTATACATCCTGACTTGACCTCTATGTGCCTAGTAAGTGATGGCACCATCACAGCACTCCCCCAATCCTTTAACACTCTGCTGCCTCCTGCTTCTGAAATGCAGTTGATTAGAATGTGCTATGGCTTTGTTTTGACCTGTTTCAGCCTTGACGTTTGATTCTGCTATCACCCAACACGCGCAGTGTCTGGTCACCAAAGGGTGGGAGTGCTGTCAGCCTTGGCTTACCACATTGCACATAGTCCAAGCTACCTTCACGTCAGCAACTGCTGGAGCACGACAGGGAGCAGTACTGTGGTGCCAAAGTTCACACCAGATCTGTTTTGGGAGTTTTATTGTGGACTAGTTCTGCTCTAGTTTTCTGCTAAATGTCCATTAATGGTAGGAACACAGTCAGTGCACTTCTAGGGTGCATCTTCTGGTTCAGTTTAATCATAAAGGAGTGCAGTTTGCACGTCCTGAAACCGGTCAGTGATGTGAACCACTGTGTGCTATCCATGAGTAACCAGGAGATTCCCTTCAAAGCATTCTATTGATCTAAACTAAAATGCTAATAGATTGTCCTAAAATGTCCTAGTAGAGCTAGGACAGCAGCTACTTTTGTGGGCCACAGCAGCTCTTGCTATTGCTTCTGCCTACGCTGCTGCAACCAAGAACTTGTAGGAGTAATGAGAGATGATGGGCTCAGTTGCACATGCATTTTGCAAGACTGATGGTTTCCTCACTATACCACTTTCGTGACAGTGTAACTCTAATAACCCTAATATATACTTTTCCTGTTTTCTTGTGTCTATCTATATATCTATATGGAAGCTCAGGTGATTTAAGGAGGGAAACTGGACACACTTATTATTTGTAGAATAGGTGTCAAGGGTCTGTGTTACTTCCTGGCATAATCCCTGTGGTTTCAGTGGAGTTGTTGCCACCTGTGCTAGACTTGAATCTATTTCAAAGATCAAAAACTGTACTGCATGTCATAACACTGTAGGAAGGAGTGAGGTGTAAGCTAAGGAAGGATAAGCAACATGGTCAGGTACATAAGAATAATTCCTGTGCACCAGAGCCTGATGTGGATGTGGAAGGAGATGCTTCCTTTTCCTCCTCTCTGATCAGCAGGTGATTCACCTGTGGTTTAGATGTAGTTCCAGGTAGGCTAGCTCAGTAGGTATTACATGTTCCTCAGCAAACCTAAGGGGCTCAGGGGAAAAAAGGCTGGTTTGTGTTTGTTTTTTTCAGCATTCCAAAGGAAACATTTGAGATAATTACTGCTTTGATTTGGAAACTGAAACTGAATTTGTCTCTAATTACAAGAACTACCTGGAGTTCTCCTCATGGGACTTTTTCTTCCTTCAGGAAGGTCTCACAGTGCAGTGCAGCTCTTACACTTCTCCTCTCCCCTAAAGGATCAGCCTTCCACTTCTTGCTCTGGCAAGGGTCCCACTGGCTTTAACAGGTGTTCAGCTTCAGTCACTGATACTGCATGGGCCCCCAAATCATATTGTAATTAGAAAAGTGGGACATATTGGGTCTAATGCTGAAAAAATTTAAGTTTCATTTTTTTCAGAATTATTACACCCGTGTTAAATTCAGCTACCAGTTTCACCTAAAAAGAGAGACTCTGCTTCAAATATTTCATTTGACATTATTTAAATAACACAAATGATCCATAAATGTTATTTCAATATTTTCATTCTGCATTTTTTAAAAAGTAATAAAATGTAAAAGAAAATGAAATGCTTCAATTTGGGAAAAAAATTCTATTAGGCTTTTTTTCAATTTTCACTGAACTGATTTTTGGTTTTGCTTGGATCAATACAAAACTTTAAAAAATATATAACAAAAAAAACACTTCTCCCCCTTTATATTTGTATTCCTTCGACAGAGCAGCTTCAATGCAGTCTCTTCAGAAATCTGCAAATGTGAATGAACTCACTCTGAAACTCAGTGTTTCCCAAATATCTCAGAACTGTCATCAGCTGCAGGTGACAAGGGACAAGAGTTTGTAAGTCCTTCCCCCAGCTAGTGCAATAAAGGAATGTTGCATCAAACCAGGCCTGGTGACTTTCCTATTCTGCCAGTGATTTTTCTCCAGAAAATTAATTTTTTACTGTTTCATGGCTTTCAGAAGACAAAATTGATTCTTTGGTAATGTATTACTTAAAAGATATCTTATACCATTGTATCTTATATAATGTTAATGCCAAAAAATCCCAGATAACTTTTTATGTCAATTACCTCCCTGGAAAAGTCCATTGTTGTCAATGCCTAATAATGTACAGCTCTGTCATACTTAGTTTAGAACAGGAAGACTCTTATGGCCAATCAAGATTAGTCAACTGATGCATCAGGAGGGGACTCAAGCAAGGAGACTATAATTATTGAATTACCATTTGCTGTGGCTCAATTCTCAAAGTGGGGAGCACGATCACCTCTTTGGTTTCCCATCAGTTCCTTCAGATTTCTGTCTTCACTGACATGAGTTAGACTCAGAGCTGAGCTGGGATGTGAGGACGCAGCAAGGCATCAGTCACCCCACTCATTTCATAGTGCTGTTTAATGTCATTTACAGCACTTTAAGGCATTATAAAGGGGTATTCAGCCTGCTATGCTTTCTCTCTCTTTGCCCAGTCCTAGCTGTTTGGCTGGGCAAGTTCTGACATATCCTGAAGTTTTGAAATTCAGGGTATTTGGCCTATCACATTCAAAACTACTGTCAAAAATAGTATAGCATTGCTTTCACCTGACCATGTATTAAATACTGTTTTGTTTCTCAAGCAAACACCTCAGCATGCACTAGGGCTGGAAATTTTGTATTTCCCTACTATGACATTTTGCTAGAGGGGAGCAAAAATTGATTCAGTAGTGTTTACCAATGATTTCATATAAAGAATCAAACAGCCTCATTTTTTTGTTCTGGAGCTTGGAGTGAAAGAAACAGAGAAAACTCTGATTGACCATAGAAGTCTCTTCCCAAGGGAATTAAACCATCTTGAAGGTCTTTATTAGGAGTCTATAATAACAACAAAAAAGTGACAAAGACAGCAGAAGTGGAGGGTAAGAGGTTGGGGAGCTCAGTGGTTATGGATGAAGGTAAATAAAATACCAGCTAACCATGTTTGAAGGCCAATATGAAATTCTGAGAATATTACTCCAATGTTGAAAGATTTCTTGCTTGAAAATAATAATGCAACTTCATTTCTAACTATATATAAATGTAGGAGTGTATAATCTATGAAAAAAGTCGTATGTCAGGGCTAGCAATACAGGAATCACAACAGTCTTACTTCAGTCAATTCTAAATCAGAGAAAACATCTAAGACCTTTTTGAAATATAATACCTAGGACTGAGCCAAACTTCTTGTTAATGCATTTATTAATAATTCTGAGCCTTGGTTATTTGGGAACATGTAGGGCCTCAGATCTCCAGCTGGGTTGCTTCAGATTGACTAGAAATATGTCAGATTGTATAATCTGTGATTGGATGCAAACCTTTCACATGAATGTTTTCATTTGAACCCAGATAAGGATCACCCTTTAAAAAAAAACAAATTGGATGTGATTAGGTTCTATGTATTACTAATTACCCACCTCTACTTGCTATTCAGTGGAAAAACCTCAAGCATCACAATGATTTTTGCAGCTGCCTTTGCAACCTTCTGACTACTTCATGTGTAACTTTCAGGTGCACTTTTGAATGTGCAGAATTAAAAAGCAATGCAGCTGGCAGCACAGCCTCAAAATGTCTTTGTACTTTCCAGGATGCATGTTTTAAAATTCGTCTATGATACTGAGGTCTGGAACACATTTTTTCCCCCTTTCAATAAAACTATATGTATAAATGCACGTACATGCTAGTTCCCCTCTGAGGGCAGATTGGACTGGCTCCTCTCAGCACACTTGAGCACAGCAGCATTTGTCAGCTCAGTTTCCTGACAAACTCTTGTATCTAGGGTAGAAGTGTGATGCTCACAGAACGCGGCATGTTACTTTCAGATTGCAGATGGACACGCACGCATCTTCCAAAAGGCCAAATCCTGCTCACTTCACCAGGGGAAGTTTGCCTTGTGGTTTTTGCTCCATGCCCTCAAATTTTATTTCTATGCTAAGAAACTGTTACAGTTCTTACTAAATGCCCTCTGTGCACCCTAGCTTGTCAGGGCTCTGGCTGTACTAGGGAAAGCAAGATGATTAGTGATTAGTTTCTTATTGTCTGTTGTTTGAGTGGTTAGTGGAAGAAGCAGAAACAAGAGAAAGGGCAGATGGAAATCTAGGATCCTCTTCTTGCTTTATTTTCTGGCATATCTCCTGGACA
The DNA here is from genome assembly GCF_036417845.1 of Apteryx mantelli. Classification (NCBI taxonomy): domain Eukaryota; kingdom Metazoa; phylum Chordata; class Aves; order Apterygiformes; family Apterygidae; genus Apteryx; species Apteryx mantelli. The sequence goes on from NC_090020.1 coordinate 32,273,866, forward strand.
AAATCATCAGAGATGGATAGGAATAACTTACCCCACTGAGAAGGGTGATGTAACCCATTCACCTTCTCAGGGCAAGAGCAGCGACCTGGGAGGAAACCCTGGCTCAGGCTCCTCTCTGCGGACAGTGCAGCTGTGCATGCCAGTGCTTGCAGCTCTACCCCCTGTGCTGACCGGCTAGTGCTAAGCAAGGAAACCGCTTGCAGGCAGGATTGCATGCAATAGTCTGATAGCTTTGCTGGGTCTCGCAGCAGCCCCTGCAATCCTTGCCTTGCCAGTAGAGCAAGCTTTTGCACAGCTGAAGCCAGTAGCTCTCCAGGCGTAGGGCTCTGTAAATGCAGCGCGTTCATAGGTTGGGGAGAGCCAGCTGAGCTGGCTCTCGGGCCTCTCCTTCCCTGGAAGAAGAAATCACTATGGTCTGCACAAGTTAAGTTAGACCTGTGCTGAAGGCATCTTCCTACATTTTGCAACCAACTATTAAGCACCAGCAGGTATAAATTGATGGGATGTACATTGCACAGGTCTTAAAACACAAGCTAATCCAGGGAAGAGCTTTTTGCAATGCTTTAGGGAAGACAGAACCATATTAAGCTGTTTTTGTGACCTCTGCGTTGCTTTAATGTTATACAGCATTAAAACTTTTTGTTCTCATTGAGCTTATTTTCAGGTCCAGCCCTGAATCTTTTAATTTTTCTTAATCAGCCAAACCTCTCACTTCAGCTGTGGGCTATCCCGCTACAGAGAGCATATGGCGGTCCTTGTTCCTTTTACTTCAGTCTAGCATTGCTGAAGTCATAGTTGGTTCCCTCAGACCTTTGCTCACACAAGTCATCTGAATGAACGGGAATTTTTACTTTTTCCTTTTCCACAGGTAATTTTTACTTTTTAAACTTTTTTGGAAAAACATTCAGCTAATCTTCTAGGCTCTGATTCAGGAAAGGTCACTTTTAATGTTAAACATATGCTTTGGAATTGTCATTTGAACCAAGGATTCTTAAGTATGTCCTTCCATTAAAGCATGTAATTAAATGTTTCCTTGGATAGGAATGCTTTTCTGGATTTGGCCCTTAAGGCCTTAATGAGGGTGTTTGGGGACAAACATTAGCAAAGAATGATTAAATATTAAAGAAAATAGTGTTGGTTATAAATTAGTCAAAGATACAACTGTATCTTGCTATTTTCAGAGAAGTTATTAGATTTAGAGCCTTGGTTATTTAAAGTGTTAAGTATTTCCTTGGAGGTCCTGAGTCTTTTCAACACCCCCTGCATTCAAGAGCATTCAGTGTTTTGCAGGATTTGGTCCAGTTACACAGTTCTGAAAAATCTCTCTTTGACGCTTGGCAACTATATTTAAAGTTTGTAGCATCATTTTTATTATTATTATTTATGTACAGATCACCACCACTTCAAGCATATTCATACGTTTAACACAGAGATGAAAACAAATATTCCAAGGTTTAAGAAAAGTTTCAATTATTTCTTTTTCATATGTGCAACTTTGAAGATGGGCTTTAGCACACAGTTTTGGGCTGCATCCACAAACCAGATGACTGAGGGCAATGTTTGCAGGGTACTACCTGTGGCAGGGAGTGCCTGTACTAGAAAGATCTGGCTGTGTCAAGCCACCGGCCAATATTATCTTTCCACCAGACACAAGAGAAGTTCCCAGAGTCCTTTAACTGCAGACAGTTGTCACATGATTCCTCAAACGGTCTTCCAAATGTCAGCCGTAACATAACACTTCTCAGCTAAGACAATAAATTGGTCTAAATTTAGCACGAAAAAGACACCTGGCTCTGTTCCAGGCCCAATATGCAAGAAGCGAAAGATTATTAAAATAAATAAATAAATAAAGTCAGGGAATCTTTTACATTTTTTGCTTTCTTTTTGGCCTAAATTTTGCCATTTTCTCATCAGGTATGCTGATGGAAACTGGTCAGTCATGGCCCTGCTAATTGCACTGGATTCCTAAGGTGTCCTTCAGCAGGGCCAGTGATGAAGCCTGAGGAGAGGCCGGGATCCTGCCTGCTCGCCTGGAATGTGACCGAGGCTGAAAGCTGACACCGGCTCAGTGGAAAAAGGCTCGTGAGCACAGGCTGTCTCCAAGACAACAGAGTATTTTCCCGGTGATGCATTTACACAGCGGGGTTAAAGTTCTGTGAAAGCAACAGCTGTTGTAAAAACATTGTATTAAATATGCTTAGAATTGTAAAACACGCACTCCTCATGTTGCACTTTGCTTGGGAGAAATGTAGAAACCTGTGGTATGTCTGAAGGAGAGTTTCTGCTCTCTCGGATGCTGTTTTAAAAATGTCATGCTCCATTTTCAACTGTTTCCTGCTGAGAAAGCTTCTCCTTTGGACCATTCTTCTCTACAGTTGACTTTCAAGTTAAAAGTTAATGACTGAAGCATGGCTGGGGCTATGCATTACTTTTACCCCTTTAAATTATGCCAACTGCTGGAAAATATGACTTCCGCTTGTTTTGCAGTTTTTAGTAGCTTTCAGATAATCATGCAGTTATCAAGAGCTGGACATTGTAAGCGCCTCATGCCATGTGACCATCCTCACGTGGGAGCACAGGGTTGCTGCTGAGGAGAGCTCAGTGCTTATCTAATGGCACAGCTACAAAGAAGCCCAGGGAGTCTCTTCAGGCACTGATACGATGGCTGTACTTTTGCTCCCTTCCACACAAACTTTTACAAAGTTGTGAAAACCTACAGCAAAGGGTACCTGCATCTCTTGTTAAACTTCTGCCACCTCTTCTCTTCCTTCCTGGAGGTTTTTTTGGGAGGGTGGAGTAGGGGGTCCTTCTTTTCCTGAGAACTTTTTTGTGCTGTGATGGATAAGTCTATGTATCTTTTTAATAAAGTCTGTTTTATTTATTAAGATGTGGACTGTAGGAGGGCAGTTCCTCTCAATCCTTACCCTACTCACAGAAAGTTAATTTAGGGGACTGATATCCTATGGCCTGGATTTATGTATGTTTTTCTTTTTCTGTTTCACTGCACTCATTCCTCCACCCTGCTTCATTTTGGATTCTGTCTTTTCATTAGAAATTTTCTTTTCTTTCTCTGTCAGAAAAATTTCTTTGCTCCCTTTCCAGAGGTGCTCAAAATAACAAATAATACGTGAACGTTAATCGAATTTTCAAGTCCACTGGGTCTGAGTCCGCTGAGACAATGTGAACCTGCCCAGCCCTAGCAATAATAATAATAGGAAATTACTCTTCCACCCAGATCAAGTTCCAACATCTGGAGATAGCTTCTCCTAATGGACTTGGCGATGGTGCCAAAAAAGCTTCTCCATCTCTCACCCAGCATCTGCCGTCATCACAATGGTCCAGCTCCCACTGCGATGGCTAAACATTTCTGCAAAGCAATTTGAGAGTGTTTCAGGAATCCCGGGAAAGAGAGTGTTGTTTGCATGTGAACTCACAAATATGCCAAAGAGGGGAGCAAGAGAATGTGACAAATTCCATTCTCCCCCACCCCTTAAAACATACTCAACCAATTAAAATAATCAGTGTAAAGATTAATTTTGACCATATGAAGGTATGTGTGGGAAAAGCTTGATTTGAAATATGTTGTGTTTTGGAAAAGATCATTCAAACATATGCCTGAACACATACATATGAGGGAGAGAAATCTTAGTATCTGGGCTTGATTTACTTCCACACCCTTGAAGGTACAAACTTCACATATATTCTACATCTGTTGAAACCTGGCAGAACAGGAGTTGTGGGCTTTTTACTGCTGCCAGAGTCCATGTGTATCGGGTTATGTTGTCATCCCACTTCATGTTAAAGACTGGATCTCCAAGGGTAGTTAAATGACTGTCTGAAAATACAAGACCCATTCATCTTCAGAGGGACGAGCATGCCCAAGCTACTTCAGCAGTTTTGAGAATCTCAACCTAAATAGTTTTAGCACATCAAAAGTGAAAAGGTTGTCCAACTTGAGCCAGATTCAAACTCTTTGATTTCAGCTGAAGCTTCAGATGTTCAACAGTCTTCAGGTGTGGCCTCTGTAACGCAAAACAAGAAAATACTCATTCAATTTTTGAAGTCAAATCTCTTCAGGAAGATGTTACATGAGGGAAGCTTTCAATAGACTCCTTGGAGAGCTTGGTTGGAGGAACAGGGTAAATGCCCATTTGATACTGGCTGGGGTCAGCAGGTGTGCTTTTTGAAGCAGTGCAGATAACAGTACATTGCCAACGTTGATTTGCAGCCCATTTCAGATTTTGAAGATACTTACTCCTCCACCGCTCCTGTTTCCTCTGTCCTCATAAAATAAATAACAATTAGAGAAATGCCTTCAAGTGCAACAACAAGAAGGCACAGGAATGCCTCTGTTAGAAGGCTATAACCAGCAAAGACCATTTTGATCCAGCTGAAATCTTTCCAAACATCAGTAGTGCAACCACTTTTTTTCAAATTTGTTTTTTAATTTTTTCTTACAACCCCAGAGGTTAATGGCCATATCTTCAAATACAGACTTAAGCTGGCAGTATCTCAATTTGCAAGAGGGAGGAGGAAGGGCTACTGTCTCAAGGGGGAGGCAGAGAATAGAAAGTACTTAATGGGCATTTTGAAACAACCCATAGGCCTAGTTTTCTCACCTAGGGGCCAAACTGTTAGCTAGATCATCACAAAATTGTTCTTCAGATGAAGGGTGATATTTTGTTTACTTTAATCTAACTCTGCTCCCCACTGATGTCGATGGAAGATTCACCATGGACTGCCAACAGTCAGCAATGAATGTTGTTTAAAAACTTCACATTATGTGAGTCTATGATTCAGGAAATTAAGAGACTTGATTTTTAAATATGTTTTATAGCTACGAAGACAATATATACACTCAATTAAACATTTTTAAACTAGAGTATCCATAAAACTTATGTAGCTGATTCCCAACAAAGCCAAAGAGTTAATTCCACAATGAACCCATTATGCTGCTCTCAGCCGGTACACGGTTCTCAGTTTTATATCCGAAATAGTCAAAAGGACATTGGACTTTTCTTAAGCCCCAACTTATATGAAATCCCATTGTTACAGCATTCAGTATAACAACAGCTCTTTGGCAGACTCGAAATGCCTGGCTGTCAATTAGGTTACTATAAAGAAGGAACAGGACATTGTTTACAACACAATGCAGCATCAATGAAGGTATATACATTAGTCAGATGAATGCGCTCTATTGCATTTCAGTAAGCCCACTGCAATCAACGTTAATACAATGAATATCAAGCAGATCTGTAGTAACAGACCATGCAGGTATCAGCTGCACCATAACTGGGTATTCATTATAACTTGATACATGGCGTGCTCTGTAGATTGGCAATGTTTTGGGGAGCACTGGTTATAGATGGGAAGGGGGATTCAAAGATATCTAACAGCCTGGCACTGACCCATTCAAAATAAGGAAGCAGTTTCATACAGTGTCACCATTTGCCTTTGTTATTAGGAAATAAATCAGCCTTTGTTTTTTCTGGACAAAGTGAAGGAATGTCATTATGACTTATAAATTGTGCAGTTACAAAACAATCAGGAAATCTTCCCATTTAAATCTGAATAACTTTAATTGTTTGGAATTTAAAGTTTAGTCTATTGAGTGAAACAAATGCTTAAATAGGGCTCTTCATTTAAATTCTGAGTTTGAGCTAGAATCAGCATAAAAAACTGCAAGGCTGGTTAAAGACCAAGCAAATCTTACAGCTGCATCATTTAACACCTTTTGACTGAAGATAAGACAAAACTCAGAGATGGCAAAAAAACAGATTAGTGTGGTTGATAGTGCTTTATTTATGCTATTGCAAATACATTCAAAATATTAGCTTAATTTCATATCACTATACAATTCCCCTAACTGTTGAAAGTCTCAAATCCTGAAAATACTCATGTGTATTAGTAGTTAGTATATTACATCCCTAACCACTGAATTCAAACATATGTAGAGTTCCTTGCTTGCTCCTGGAATAGCATCAAACATTTTTATATAGTGCTCGGTCCTAAGTTATCGAAGCATGTCCAGAGAAATTATCTCACTGGGATAAACCTCTTTGACCTAATGATATCAAGAAAAGTCTGATAGAAGAAATGGTAAAGTTTTTGAGAAACTGATAGAACTATTGTTCTTACTCTGTATATAACTAAAACTAAACCCTCTGTTTAAAAGTGCCCTCTTGTTACTAGATGGATGAGCTGGCATTGCTGATGTGGCAATTGGAGCTGCAGGCTTAGAGATGATCTGGGAATAACCTCAGCACTTGGATAGCTATGATTTTATTTGTGCTTTAGGGGTGTAACAGCCTAGCCACTTCTACTATTTCCTTTTTCCAGCCTTTATCTCCTGGTAAGCTCCACCCCTTGTGGATTTTCACACTGTCCCTTCTCAGAGATGACCTCTCTTCCACCTCTGACCTCTTTCAGAGTTTTCACCCTTGCTTTAACAATTGATTTATGAAGTGTCCGGGAAAGGGTCAAGCCTACTTTTACGGTTTGCCTAAAATATTTCTTTTTTGGGTACATACAGAAGTGGTGCTTAATAAGTGCTAAGTAAATAAACTAAGGATTGGAGACAGCTTCCCTTCTCTGCTAACTACTAGATGCCTTTAAAACTCTTTGTAACAAGTGTTTACCAAGTCTTCAAACAAATTAACCGATACCTATAATCATTTTGTGCCTAATGAAATGTGTCAAGGGTTTAGGATTTCCAGAAAGAGTAATTTCAAATTAAGTTGTCTCACAGTTCAGTGAAAAGGCAACCGCTAAAGATAATTCAAGGACTTGTATATGTAATGGACAGGAAGTCTATTTTTCTTTTAGTTTGACAGATTGATCTTCCACAGTAAAAAAAGCAAGAGGGGCTACTAGGCATAAACTTTCATTGCCTCCAGCCTCACTCAGCCAAAACTCCTTTTTACCTCTCTTCTGGTGATATAAGGACTGCAGGATTAAATCCATCACCTCAAAGGCAGATTTTGTTTTTGTTTCACTTGTGCTTTATTGTTTACCATAATTTATCATGCAAACTCTGTTGTGTTTTTTCTGCAGTCTTTGTCATCTGTATCTACAAACCATTAGTGTGTGTATTTAGATACCAAAAACAATCAGGTATTTGAGTATTAGAGTAGGTATGTATGAAGTTCTAAGTAAAAAATTTGGACTAGATGACAATGGTTATCCTTCTTGCCACAGATCACATCACAAATGAGACAATTTGGAAACATAAAGAGTGTGTTTTGAGACTTTCCATTTCAAGCTGGACTGCACACTAACATTTTTTCTATAAACTTTGTCATATGTGTGTCTCCCTGAGTTAAATGATACCAGATGATATTTTTGCAGATGCCACAAGAGACATTCTCTTGGTTTCTTAAATGTATGGAATTTTTTTCCTGGCCATTAAAAACTTGATTTACTATTCTGACAGTTTTAATAGGGAAAGAGACAGAGGTTTATTGCCAATTTTTTCTCGTTTCCACATTTCCTTGAAATGCTACCAAAGTGAAAAACCTGCAAAGATAACACCTACTATACTATTTGGCTTGCATAGGAAAGTTCAGAAAGGCCAAACTTAGATGACCCTTCTCTCTTTATCATCAAAAATCTTCTATATGAAAAATGTGGTAGTGTTTGCTTGGTTTCAAAGCACAGCCACACGCTGGGAGTTGGTGCGAGGACACACCAGGTGAAGGTGGATAGTTACAGTGCCTCATTCAACCTTATTGGCAGCTGCTAACTACTGGTGCAGGATGGAAATGTGCATTTCTCTCTCCGTCATGCCTGTCCCATTGCAGGAGCCAGAAAGGAAGGGGACAGAGTTTTGTTTGTATCCACCCAATTTAGGAAGAGCATAGAAGGATCAGATGGAGGAGAACAGAGGGTTCGAAAGGATCATCCCCCAAACACAAGAACTGCTGTTAGGGCTGGACACTGTCTGCTTTGTCACTATCTACCTGTGTAATCACCAGATACAACGAAGTCTATTCATTAAAGGCCTCACTCTGGGCTTCTTTGGCATGCTTAACACTTCCGCTGACTATAAGGGCCAAAGGATCAAAGGATAAAAGAGTGAGCCCTATTTATAGCTTTGTTGCTATTGGGATAGTGGCTGAAATTCTAAATTCCTTTCTCAGACCATGCTCGTTACTCGAGCTGAATGAAGAGTAAAAATAAATAAATAATAACCATGAAAAAGATGACCAAATGAAAGCACTGCCTTTGTTTCTGTCTTCTGCATGGAGCTGTGTCACTTGCTACATGCTGGTGTTTGGAAAGTGGCTTTGATCTTGGAAGTTTTCCACTCATTTTAGTCCTTTTGCATTAGCTCCTCTTTAAATTCATATATGGGATATAAATACATTCTTCTCTTGCTCAGATCATTTTAGTCAGTAGATCAGCACATAAATGAGTCAGAGAAGGCAGTTTACTAAAAAAAAAAAAAAAAAAAAAGAGCTGAAAATACTTACAAATCTTTGACTATACTTGACAAAAACCAGAAGTGGCCTGTGAACTATCCATTAGCTGAAAAGCTGGTACAGATCAGTGTCACTGCCTTGAAGACAATGGTGATTTGTCAGCTGAGAAGCTGGCCCAGTGGACAGAAAGAAAATGGTCTTTTCCTGGCAGAGAGTTTAACCAGCTCACTTATTCCTTTCCAAAAACTTCTTTCCATTGCCTTCAGTTAAAGCATTGACTTGGGAATATTTTGAGTGTTGGTGAATAAACACTATAAATACATTTCTGTGTAACTGCATCAATAATGTACTCAAAGTGTTAAGGCTGAAGTGCACAGTTTTAATTTTGGTATTTCCCCTCTTCCTGTGCTACAGCTACTTTTCAACAGTGCTTTTAAATGGAGAAATTAAAACTCCATACTCTGAAATCCTGGGAGAAGGGCCTGTTGAAAGGTTCCACCTCCGCACCTAACAAGAGCAGTGACTGGAGTTTTGTCATCCTTCTGAACTGGGGTTTCAACCCTCTCTTCTTTGAACTCTACAAGCGAGTTCTGCTTGACATTAATAGTGTGGGAGCAGGACCTTTACCACTGAAAACAGTCTGAGCCAGGTGCCTAATATGAGGAACAGTGTAGGGGTGTATGTGGGGCACCAATGGCAGCAACCTAGCCTCTGCATCCCAGAAATTCATGCTTGTCTGAAAACAGGCCTGAACAATTCTGTTAAGTATGCTGATCTGGGAAGTTAGGAACAAATGAAGGAGAGGATTACAATGAAAAGGAAATGGCAATCGTAGATATAAGTGCTGTTATATACGTGTATTAATTGCAGAAATAATAACATATATAGTAAGCTCTTGTTTCTGCTTGTTTGTAGCTCTCTGAAATATTCTCCACAGGGTTTGAAACTTGCCACACTAAGGAGCATTTTGTGCAACGTACAGACCCTATGGAGTTAGGGGAAGGGCAAAAGCCTAGGCAATGGACAGGCCTGTTATTTAAGGTCTAGTGGGGTCAGAATAGTGTCCTATGACCACCTCACCCCACCTGTCAGGCAGAGGTCACCAGCCCAGCAGTACTGCAGGTAGCAGGGATGGTAAGGCCACTTCCACACCTGCCTTGGGCAATCAGCCAGATCAGTTCAAACCACTGTCACTGGCAGATTAAGGTGACCCATCCCATTGTGCCTAAAGGGGAGGAGGGAACGCTCACAGGTCACCTCTTGCAGGCAGAGATGTTCCCATAGTGCCCACTAGCCAAGACATGCTATCAGTCTAGAAGAGCACCCAAAATTTGCAAAACCAGAGCTTTGCATCTTGAGCAAGGGAGGTATTCTGCTAAAGTTCTTCCACTTTGTCTACCTAAAGGCAGGTCAGAGACACTTCTGCTCCTTTTTCTCCCTTCAGAGGAGATGGTCCCTGTGCTCTGAGAAGGGCCAAGTCAAACTGCTGAGAGAGGAGAGACCTCATGTTCTATGGAAACTCTGGAGGAAACTGCGGAAGAGCAACAGACAGCAGTAGACACAGAAGCTCACCCTCCTCTATCCCAGTCATCTCAGTGAGTTTTGAAAGCTTCAAAGCCTAGACCCATTTTTACAAACCTTTCATGAATGGATTTGGTCACCACTCCCTATCCAAATACCAAGAACAGAGCTTCACGCTTGCATGAAATAAGAAACCAAGGTTGTGCTCTCGGCACGATAATGGAGCACAGGGTTTGCCTCTCTCACCGCTGCAGAAGCAGCCGCTGTCCACACAGCTCTCATTGCATCTTTGGTCTTCACTGATGTGACCTGGGATTTGGCTCAGCTGCTTTGCATGCAGGGGGCACCAGTCTCCGGATGAGTGAGTGGTGTCCTGAGGGGGCTGTGGAAAAAGGGAAGAAGACGTGGCACTTCAGAGCAATCTTCCACCATGCTGCCAGTGACAGCACTGCTGATTCGATTGCCTCTGTGAAAACTCTTTCAGGCAGAAAAAAATCTCCATGGAAATACTAATACTTTCTTCAGAACTTTCAGTGAAAGAAAAAACTTCCCAAAACATTTTCATCTCTCTCCATGTATAGTTTGGTTTCAGTTAAAAAAAAAAAAAAAGGTTTGTTTTCTAATACAGTTTCTTTCCAAAATGAAACCCCTGAAACCTCCCCATGAATATCAGCTAGTATTTTTTAGCTACCTATAGATATGGAGGCACTACTGGAGTGTGGCTGCAGAAGCTGATAGTAGATCTTGGGAAGAAAATTCCCCCGAACTTGGCCTAAGCTTTATAAATAAGGGAAAGCCCATAGATTTTTTTCCCCCTCTTCTGCCTCCTGTTGGTTTTCCCACAGGAGGACAGGAGAAGACCCTGAGAGCAAAATTTGTCCCAGTGTTAGGACTGAATAAAGACTACTGTTCTGGGCCCATAATCTTATTTTTATAGGACCAAATCCTGCCACCACTGACACCCAATGTATCCATATTTATTTTAGTGGTGAGTATAAGTCAGGTCAGGAATTGACACACAATGTCAAGCTAAACAGCGATCTTGGCTTGAGTCCTAAATCTTCCTGCAGTTTTGCATAGCTTCTCTAGCATGATAAATGGCTGATCTTTGTGAGAAAAGAATTCAGTTTCCAATAAGATGTTCAGAATGAATTATCAGCTCAGTTATCTCTGCAACCAGTTCCTACTTGAATACCTTTTCAGTAAAACATAAGGATGTGTTGTGTCATGACTGTCCTGCTGGAATGAATTTTAAAAAGGGAGGGAAAAAATGAAAAAAAAAAAACTTATTGGGGAGGAGGGATAATGTGAATTTCCCCTTAAAACATTCCTATCATGCTGCTTCATATTCATTAATTAGTCTGAGGTTTCCTTCGTGTTTAGTTTACAAAGCCACTTAAACCCACGTACCCATTTAACATATTTATGACCCCAGTTTTCTTTCTTTTCTCTGAGACTGTACCGTAATTGTTCTCTGGACTCAGAGACTGCAGAGTGCCTTCACTGATGAAAAGAGACAACATAAAGAAGGAAATGAATGTGTGAGGGATGAATACCTTCCACAAAACAACTGGGTGCAATTTGGCCCATGGCCCCGGGGGTCACTTTAATAGAGTGGAGCCTCAGTCTCTATTGAGTGTATGGGAGACTATTAACTCTTAACAACTCAGTCTCAGGTTATTTATTTATTGCTTAAATGATTTGTTATTGCTACTTGAATTTAATATACCCTCTGGGAACTGAGATGGTGGCATCATGTTACAGAAAAACTACAAGTTATTTTAAAACTGTAATTGAGTTTTTATGAGCACCATAAAATCTTTCTGAACAAATAACTTACCGTTAGTCAGAAACTTCAGCAGGAAATCTGTAAAACTAAGTATTTATTAGAACAGTACTGTATTTGTGTGTTTCTAGTGGAAGGAGAGGGTTAAGTATTTGATGCTTCATGTATTTATTTTATTATTTGAATGTAATAATACTTAAGTAGCACTGATACTTTCAAAGGGCCATATAGATACAATACTAGCAAAATAATTTGTTTGGGAGTCTGGGAGTTTCTGTTCTGTGATCCACACTGGTCCACACCTGTTTGGTACGAACATTTTTTTCAAATAACTTCAGGGTTCCTCCATGGAGCAATGATAAATCTCCATGTCAGTTTTTCTAGTGGACTAGTGGTTTTGGCATGTTTGAATAGTTTGTATTTTTATCCATCCTTGCATATGCCCTGCCTTCCACTCTGAAAGGCTGTGTTTGCACACTTCTTAAAATCATCCATTTTCCCTTTTGCTCTTATGATCCTTAAATTCATTTGTGCAATTTCCAAAGTAAATAGCACATGTGGGGGGAGGAAGTGGAGGGATGAGAAGGGAAGGAGAACTGAAGGCATCTCAAAAAAGATAAGCAGAATGAAATACTCAGAAAAGTAAGGAGCAATTAAAAGTGTCACATGGAAAAGGTTAAAAAGTAGGTGTGAGAACAGAAAGGATAAACATCAACATCAGTATTGGTGCACAGCCAGTATCTAATCATCTACCAATTGTTTCTAATCCAAAGGGTTGTCCTTAGAAACATTTTGAGGACCACAGACCTAAAGAGATCTCCCATTTTAACCTCCCATTGCTTGAAATCCTGCCATGTCATTGAATAAATTTTCTATATTATTCTTTCTAGTTTTGAGTGGGAATGACCAAATATGAATGCAATACAGATGATCAGAATATGTGATTGATGCATGTAACCCCACAAAAAGTGTCATAGCATTCACTTTTCCATCCTTATTATCAACTAGTTTATCAGCATTCTGATTGTTTCAACATAGTGTTCAGATATCAGTTATCTGCAGAAAGTCTAAAGAAATTACATATAATAATTCTTACTAGTCCCCTAATTTAATCTTCTTGTAGGATTCTAAGAGTTTAGAAAAGTAAAAATTTACTTTCATCCTCTGATTTTCAGCATGCTCAATTCCTTTTCATCTCAATCAGTGAGGTAAAGAGTAGTATGTGATCAGATACAAAAGATTTGCTTGCAGGATTTCTGGCTATGTCATCTTAATTCTACCTTCTTACACCTCCGCTGAGTGAAGCACAGGGTCTTCTAAAATTAGTATATGTAGCTAAAATTGCATTGTACCCTGAATGAAGTAATCTTTTATGCTTTTTTCTGATATTGACAATTATCAATATTCTAATTATAACATTTTGGAATTTATTCACTGACAAAGAGCTAAAACATGGAGGTGTCCAGTCATTTTGGATTCTTCTGCAGTTGTTGGCCCAATCTGATTGTTCCTTGCTTCAACTAACTGTTGCTGGCACTGTGACTGCTCCTCAGCCCTGCAAACACATCTCTTGGTATGAGATTCAGCTCACTTGATTTTAAGAGTCTAAAAGGCAGGTATCTGAACTAAACTAGTTGTTTAGTATCCACCACTAGTCCATGGAGGAACCCTGACATTTTCTGAGGGCACTTCATATCACTTTTCTTAGGTATATACCCTACAGTGGAATAAAGATCTTCTAGATATGACTGTCCCTTTCCATTGACTAGAGAGAAAGGTTCATGCACCACTTAGACTAAATTTTTTTGAGACATTTATGTTTGGTGAGATTAATTTCACCTTAGGTGTCTGAAGAGATGCACACAGAACATGAAGAATATACAGTAAATGACATAGTTATCCTATGGCCATTCTACTCTCACAGTCTAAGACAGCCAAAGATGCAACCAAGTTCTCCTGCGTCCCCATCAACAGGCTTATGAGTAGCTCTTCCTCTTCAAGCAGATCCCCATCTGATGCTTCCCAAATTTCTGCTGTGAATGCTGCAGGATCCTGTGAGTAATTGGCTTAATCTCTGCACACGACCCTATATACCTCACAGTCCTGTACTCCCAAAGACACAAGCTTCATGAGAAACAATGGCACGGGGTTATTTAACTACTTGTTATCAGAATGCAGGATACTCGCTACAGGGTAGAGAACTGCAGTAAGACAAGATAAACCAGGTAGAAAGTGAAATTTCATACAAAGGAGGAAGCTTTTATTATAATGAAGGGATGTCTAGCTGACACAGATCTAAACAACCTGAAGGCTTGAACCTAATACAGTTTTACTTGCAGACATGGGAATATTTTTCTTCTAAGAACTGTAGTCTGACTTCATTAACCCACCAAAGAAGTCTGGGCTCAGAAATTGAAAGGATACAATGGGGCACAATATCTCACAGGAAATTTCGTTTCTTTAAGCTTAACATACCAGCTAGAACCTAATGCAGAATTTCTATCCAATAAGTCAAAGGTGAATGGTTCATAGATGGAAAAATCAACCTGTAATCACAAAAACTGATTTTGCTTCCTTCGAGAATCTTGACTTAGAGGCATGAGCCTTCACTAAAATTGCAGCCAGACTAAAGAACCAGGAATTCACTAAATTCATTCTGTCTCCAAAAATATTTCCAAGGCGCCACTTCTGATTAGTCCTAGGAGAACATCAAGGGCTGTGGAAGGCCTGTTTGGACTATCTGAGCTGCAGAAGGAGGCTTAATCTCTTAAAATCTCTTCCCGACCTGCAATCTTCTCTCTCCCACCATCATGACCTCACAGCTTGCTGCAGCTCAGTCAAGTGACTTCTTAGAAACCTGTATTCTCCTGCCTGCCAGAAGCCTACTGGGAAGAATTGCTACCTTTTATCATTAAACACCAGGACAATTTCTCAGGCAGCCTCCACAATTTCTTTCTGCAGCCCGGGAAGATACATAGACTGCTCCATATATTCTAAATACTGTTGCATGTTGTATCTGACTGAAGCTGATTAATGCCAAATGTCTTGCTTTTTTTTTTAGTATGTATATTTTTAAAGAGACAGCAGCATCTTTAATTAGCCTCTGCAGAAGATGTCAGTATGAAACCTAAAACAATTCATTATAATTTTAATAAAAAAATAGTATAATGCCTTAAATATGCAGAGAGAATTTTCAGATGAGTAGAAACATTACTTAATATTCACAAAGTTGCATGAGATTATTCCTATTCCATATTCAAATTATTTAGCAATAATTACCTAAATTATCACATCTAGCATAGATTCCCAAGTATTTCTCTGTGATCTAAATACCTCTTTGTTCTATAGGATAAAAAATATCTGATTATGTTATACTAAGTGGCTGCTTTGCAATCAGAGTGCTTCCTTGGCATGCATATCTGTAATCCTTGCAAGTTTTCAAATCTGAGCTTCTTTCTGTAGCAGAATTTATCAGCTGTGTTGTGATAGTCATTCCAGAAATTTCTTAACACCACCTTGGAGTTAGTATTTTATTGGACTTTTTGGCTATATAAAGATTTCTAGACTGGGACATCTCCTTCAGAGACATGTGTTCTGAACTGACAGTTTCAGTAGTGTATGGCCTGTGATGGTGACAGCCAGAGTACCAGAATGGATTTCTATGTCCATGTGATATTGACTTTAGGTACCTTACTTGTATTGTCAGGATTTATACCAGTTTTGGATCCTTTAAGGAATCAGGCAGGCCACATATATTCTTAATGTAATGGCTTTCATTTCCTGCGACTTAAAAAATAGAACTACCCCAAAACAAAAAAATCCAACTGTTTTTACTATGATTGTACTAAGGAAGAATTAATTTAAGTGCTAGGCCTTAATTCTAGTTAGATTCTATTTTTAAAGCATTAAAATGGAAAAATAACTGCCTATAACTTTCCTACAGATATGAAGTGAAACCACTGTTCTGCTCCTTGGACAGCCCCCTTTACATTAAGATAGAAGTTGGTGGTACTCTCCACCCTCCTCTCTTTGCTGTGTTTGGAGGATCCTATAGATGATGCAAAAGTGCAGTAAAGTCCCATCCAGCAAGTGAATCCTCCAGTTCATAAAAATTATCTTTCAACCCCTCTGGTTAGCTTCTTATTTCACATCCTTTCTCGTGACACCACATGTGGCGCATGTTGCAGATGGAGAACTACAAAATCCTTATTGGACACAGAAAAGAGGCAATATTTCCATAGACATAGACTGCTCTTTGCCAGTTCACCAAGAGGTACAAACAAGCTTTTCCTTGATTTGACTTTCATTTCCTGCATATGTTTTTCATGAGTAATTCAGGGGGAACTCTGCTTCATGTGCTATCTAAGGTCCTACCAGGCCAACTTACACTAGTTACAGCTTTGCTCTTAATGAACACACCTTTTTGTAACTGTACAGCCCTCCTGGAAAAGTGAATGCCGGAAGGCAGAATGATGAATGTAGCGTCCTCTTGCACTCTGAAATTGAAATGGGACCCAAGATGGAATTAGCTGAATCTACCATGTGAAAAGCCAGTTGGGGTCTCCTTGCCACCTCAGTGCCTGGTTGCCAGCAGCACAGCACAACTGAAAATTGCTGGCTTGGGCTGGGGCAGATAAATAAATAAAGGCATCAGAGGGCACAGAATAGAGTCTGGTGCAAAAGGTCCAAAAACACATGTGTGACTAATCACATAAACTCATTTACTTCCCACCTTAATAGACTTTAGGCCTCCAAAGTACTGAAAAACTCTGAAAAATTTTTAAACAGCTGATTATGTATAAATAACTAGAGTACTGCCTGCACAGACACATATTCTCCCAGCTTTGATCTATGGGGAAACAATACAGACTTAGCTGGATTTAATGGCTGTTAATGGGCAGTTATCTTCATTTAATGGGCCAGATCTTCACTTTTTATGCAGTGAACGAGCAAAGATGTGTATCTGTATCTTGACAGAAGTACAGCGTCAAGTATAGTAATAGGCCAGAACTATATTATATACAGGTCAGACTGATTCAAAAATCTCTCTGCACTCAGATGAAATGTGACTGCTGTAGTGACTGCTCAGGATGAGACCTTGTCAAAGGTACTGACAAAGGATAGCCAGATAGCAACTTCTAACCTCCAATAATCAGTGTTTGGGAGACTTCTATTAAGTTGTCTTATTTAAAGGCATCACCACAGTAATACCCAAGGTTTTGAGAAAAGTACAAATGTGAGCAATGATAGAGGGATCAAAAATCCAAGGACTCAGTTAGTTTTCTACAGGCTGCCAAATGAAGAATGTTGTTGTTGATGTTATTAAGCTTTGTGCACACCAGAAGTACAACCATCACACAAGAGTCTGGAGGGACAGAAAAAAAAAGAACACTGCAGCAAAACAGGCACTTTTTCTAATATTAATGGGAAAAATTGATTTTTCTCTGCACTGTTAACCTTACTTACCTGAGATCAGCTTTCTAAAGCATTTTATAGCAAGTAGGTAAATACATATCTTTTTTTTTCCTAGACTTGATGTATCTGCTATTATAATATCTCACAGTAGGCTATTGAAATAAGTTTAGAAATGTGATTGTCAAGTGCCATTATTCTGAGTTCAACAAGCTGATGGAAAATTATTTCAAAATAATACACCATCTATGAAAAAGAGACATGGTGCCAGAGTCTAATGCATATGTAGCATAGCTACCTTACAGAAACTGCACCAGCAACAGCTGACATTTCGAAAAATGAAAACAAGGACACCTCAACTAGTAGAAATGCCTATCAGAGCTACTAGGGAGCATGTCAATGCACATATAAGGAGATGGATAAGGCAAACAAACCTACTTCATATAATCTGGAGTTCTGGAGGCTGCCCCCTCTCAGAAAAATATGGGTGTATATATATCTGAGTGTGTATGGGTATACACACCAATACAAAGTTCTTTAGAACTGTGTTTAAAGAACAGTCAAGTATATAAAAGAGATTGCAAGTCCTACCTCTGGTTGACATACACTCCAGAGAAACAGGCAAAACTTCTAAACCCTAAAAAGAATAGATAAAAGGAAGCCAGAGTCTGGCATTTTTTCCTTTGAACAGTCATTTCTGTTATTTATCGTAAGTAACAATTCAAAAGATTGACAGGAGTAAGACTTTAGCAAAACTAGAGTGAATGGCATTTCAGTGCATTAGGGGATTCAAGGGTGCAGTCTTCTAAGGCAGGAGGTTGCTTAATTAATTCAGATGTTCAGGTTGCATATACAAGTTCCACTCTGATCTCAGATCTTATTTCCATCTGTTACTTTATTTCCATCACTGACTGTGACTTCATGAAGTTTTTGCTTTGTTTTAAGTTACTTCATAATTAGTTCACTGTAGGAACCAAAAGAGTGTTGCTGTTGCTAGACGCGGAAAGTTTTAAGGATATGAAAATCACTGGTACATTGCTTTAAACCCTTCTAGTGCAGGGTCATTTATTATCTTTGCATTAAAAACATGCCCATTAAGAAATGCTGCTGGCCAAGCAAAGCAAGGGCTTGCAAGAGGAGTCCAGACAAACAGCTGGGGTAAATCAGATATTATACCAATGGCAGACAATGGAAGGATGCTGATTTACATCCTCTGAGAATTCAGCCCAAGCATTTTTCTTGTAAATCACACCAGTTCTTCTGGAACATAGTAAGGAAGTGTTTTATCTGTACTTCCTCTTAACACCCGGGGTTTTTTAATGATTTCAAAATTGCTTAGATTTTATTAGTATGAGTTTACAACTCCTTGTTCCCTGGACTGTGTGAAGAATGAAAGCAGGGGGGACTCACTGCTATTTTACTTTTAGCTGGTGAATCGTAGGGGATGTCTCACATTTCATTAGTGTTTGAGTCCCTAACTCCTCATATTTCTCAAGTTCTTTCCCCCTTTGCACGATGTATGCAGGGACGAGAATGTATAAGCTCCACAGCTACCCTATTCAGACTTTCACTGATTTGTTGTAATTGGATTTTGCACCTCAATTTGCAAGATACAGTTCCTCTGAAAACCAATCCTTTTTGGTGGGCATAAAAACAAAATAAAATAATAATAATAATAAAGACAGGGCAGGCATTCATAAGGTACCAGGTCTCCACACTCTTCAGCTGAGAGACCCCAGATTTCAATGTACCCTGAAAAGAGTGATTAATTTAAAGTGAGTGGAGTCTGTTTCTTTAAGACAAGCTCATAAATCGTGAAAGATCACCACTTCTTTTCAAAAGGCTCTCCACGGTCTGAGTTTCCCTTCTGGGTCAGTAAAGGCATTGAAGTTTTAATGGCATGCCATGGCAGATTACACGATACAGCTGTCCCGGCACCGTGAAAATTAAGTTATGCCCCGTGTCAGCAAGGTTTTTTTCCCTTTTCTTTCCCTACCCTCCCCCCTTCACTCTCCCTCTTTCTTTCTCTTTCCCTGTCCCCTTCTTCATTCTCCTTTTTGCTGGGAAGTGCACATCCGAGGAGGAGGTGGGAGCCTGGCGGGAGCTGCTGCTGCTGTTGAGCCCCAGCTATTGAGACTCAGTAAATGGAGCTGATGGGTGAAGAAGAGCCATCAAAATGGAGGCTTTTGTTCCTTCTCTTCTCACCCAGGCCCGGTGGCAGAGGCAGCCCTCCCTGCTCACTCACACACAAGCACCTACTCTGCTTTCACCGCGCCGCCAGATACCCGCTGTGCGACATCCCTCTCCTCTGAAGCCCAGCAGGTCCGGGCTGCCCACCCCTCCCCTGCTTGGCTCCCGCACCAGCCGGCTCCCTCACACTGCTAAAGGCTGTCACGGGAGCCTTATTCTCTCATTGCTGGAGATGCCTTTTTCTCGCAGGTCAGGGCCTCATGCATTTGCACGCACGCGCGCGCACAAAAACACCCAGGCACAAACACAGCTTTTTGCATTAACAGCAATAGCAACTCAAGCAGGCACTACCCCCCCCTTCCCCATACTCTTCCAGCTCCCTATCTTCAGTCTGCATTCAGGGAGATATGAATCATGTTAGGATTTAGTCTGGCAGAGTGGGAATGTGTGAATGGAAGAAAGAGATGAGGAAGGAGAAAGGGAAGACTAATTTGCAAACCTACCAATTGATATTCTCAGTCAATGATTTCTAATCCTTTTTATTTTTCTGACCTTAAAAATTTGCAGAGTAGATATGGACCTCTGAGTAGTAATTTAAACCTATTGATCAGGGGCTTGCTAGTCTGATTTCCTTCAGGGACCTCCTGAGAGATGCCCCCACCCATAGACTACAGCTGGCTACCAATTGGAAACTATGATTCTATACGATATTTTGAATAACTCAAGATAGTCAGTTATGACAGGAGATTATACCCTCGTTATCCCTCTTCATCAAGTCAGAGCTATTTGGTAAATCTTTATTATGGAAAATTAGTAAGTTAGTTAGGACTTTGGGTAGAAATACCCTTTCTGATGTGAAGCCAGTATTTTATACTCATTGTTGACCTTACATAGTCATTGTTTTACATTCAACAGGTATGAAGAAGAAATTAGTTCCTACTCTACATGTCCTCCACTACTGCAGGGTAACAGATTAGTTCATCTCTCCTAGTTTGAGCCTATCTTTAATGGATATACAGTTACTTTACATATAAACAATATTGTCCACATAGAGAACTTGCACTACACCATATATAGCAATTTATGCAAAAGAGTTTCTGACTTTAGACTTGCACACTTTGCAGTCAGCCTTCTATTCCAACCCAGGGCAATGATTTCAATGGGATTATTTGTGCCAGAGCTCACTAGTGCAAGGACATTTTGATTAGGCTATTTATTTGTTACAGTGTTTCTGTCTGTATTGACACTAGAGAATGATTTTTGACTACCTGCATATTCAGCCACCTCTAGTTTATAAATGCTTAATAGGTATTAAAGTGGTCTATATTGGAATTAGTTTGCTAATGAGACTTTGCAATTTTTCTTTGCTTTCCTCTGTTGCTCCTAAGTACAACTTGCTGTTCACGTGAGCCAATGCATTATCCAACATGCTAGAAGCAAGTTTTTTTTTAAGTGATAACAATATTAGTATAAACACTGCAGGATGAACTCATCTGTACATCGCCTTGTATCTCCCAAACCACAGGCTCAAGAACACAAAACTCTGAGGACATCCACCAACATAGCATGAGCCAAACTTCACCAGTCCACCAGAAAGTGTTCAGATACAGCACAAAATGAAAACTTTGCCCTTATTCCTGAGTGGTTGCTTGCCATGTTTTTGACAGGCATGATATATTTATGAGAAGAGGGGGCTTTCAGCCAGAGGACTGTGAGTCAGGAAATATTGACTGGGAATTTTTAGCAGCCATGTCCCTCCTCGTGTTATTTCCATTTGTAGCTGGCACAAATGATTTGAGAATTGAATTTGTATGATACCATTAGATGGGGGTGGGGACAGAATAGGGGTTTTGCAATGCTCTCTTACACAGGTGTTATATAGGTATTAAAAAAGTGTAACTTTCACAGAACTACTATATTTGTGCTTGGGCAGTAGCAAAGACAAGGACATTTGGGCCAACTCCTTCCATAGCATTACCATTGTGTTTGTGTTCTTACGTGCCTCAGTTTCTTTACACATGTTAGAATGAGAGGGGGGATGGTTTCTTTTGCTATTTGTGGTGTTGTCATTCACAAGTAAATCTTTCCCATGTTTCTCATGATAGGTTCAGGCCTTTATTGAGTGAGGAGAACTGTGAGCTGCCCGAGAGCTGTTTTGTAGGTAGGGGGTTAAGGAGAATTGTCTGTCACATCAATTATCTGCCCCTGGGCTGTTAGAAAGAAGGTGCCTAGAGACTGGCCACTTCTCTTGCTCATATGTACGCTCACGCAGACACCAAAACAGCTCACACTTTGATTGGAAGTTTCTCTCCCCCTCTGCCAGTGGTGCTGCAAGCCATGTTAAATCAGCTCATTCCTCCTTCTCAGTAAATCTAGACAGGCCCCAACTTTGAATACCCTGGACCACACAAGGGAGAAGGGAGAAATATCTTTCCCCCAACCCTCTCTCTCCTTCATCATTTGGAAGCCTGTGTTCTAATAATAAATAAAAAAAAAAAAGACAAGCCTTCGCTTCTTCCCCTTTTGGAGCGACAGCTCTGAGCCTTGGTCAGGGAAGCCCATGAACTGGACTTGCAAAGGGCCCAGGAGGGGTCCCTATAAATCTTCCCTATACAGAGGAGGCTGTCTCTCTACTTCTGGGCTGCTGCTCATTGTGACGAAGGTCTGACTGCTTTACTTTCATTCACACACACACACAAAAAAAAGTCTCTGAGGTTTATGGATATTGATTTATTTCTTCTTCATTTTCAAAGGTATTTGTTTCCTTCCTTATTATTCCTGTAGAAAAGTTACTGACACAATTCTTCTACTTTGTTCATTACCTAGTCTTCATAATTTCTCTGTTCTTATGTTGCATATGATGCTGCTTGGAACTTATATTAGGCCACCCAGCATTTGGGTGCATATATTATAAAACAGCCAGTTCCTTTGGCTACTCCTCCTAGGAAGACCAAGACAGCAAGAAGCAAAATAATTTAAAAATAATCTAAAAATGAATATGCAGAAACCAAGTCCTTCCTTCATATGTAAATACATACGCGCACACATACACATACAAACACAGGCACATACACATGCAAGATACTTTGGAGGAATGCCAGCTGCAATTGCCACAAACTAAACATGGCTTTATGCTTTCTCACTGATGCTTTTACCCATCATATTCTGCCGTTCTGCTCATGACTAATTTCTTGATCCCATTTCACGGGTCACCAAGCAACATACCAACCATTTAGGAGCAGTACACACATACTTTGTGGATATAGTTTGAATATGATGTCACCAAAATTACTAGAATATAGAGTATTATTAAACATTACAAAAGCATGTGAATTCTTGTCATCGTAAGAATGCATTATCCAGCTTTATCTTTGTAAAATGTAATTTTTGTCTCCACAAATTACCCCACAATATAATTTGAATCTGAGAGCACAAAAGATAATTCCTGACTCCCGAAAATTATAAATAGGATAATGGAATTGTGAATTTCAACTTTTCATGCAAATCAAATTATCCATATTCTTTCAACATTTACCTTAAAAAGAAGGTTATTTGAAGTCTGAATGAAAACCTAAGTATTTAATGGAAATGAAGCAAATAAAGTTTGAAATAGAAAGCTCCCTCCATCCAATTGCAAATAATATTGCAGATGGACAGTGAATTGCATCATTTATAGTTACTGTGAATTTTCCCCAGTCTCAAAATCATTTGAATGAATAATAAAAACAAGACCTGCAAAATAAGGACAGAATTGACCATGTAGTGGGTGTGGATGTTCCTTTATATCAGAAAGAAGACAGAGAGGCATTTCTCAGTTCCTACACACTGGCTTATTTGGAATATTATTTGTGAGGAAAGCATGCAAAATTGGGCAGTTTGTGTCTGTATGTGTGCGTACATGTCAGTGGGTGGGTGGGTGAGGGGAGTCTGAGAATTCCTAATTCTGTAGCTCTCATGACCTGGAGAGTTGGACCCCATCTGAGGTAACTGGATTAAAAATCTTTTCTCATTTCAAAGGTTTGATCTCAACACGGGTTTGATGTGAAGAAATCAAAGTGGCAGCTTGGATTTGAAAACTATTTGGATTTGAACTTCCTGAAGTCTAGATCTGAAGGAATGGCTGGGGTGGGTATGAAGGTATGGTTACTGCACTAATGCCTTTATAAAAGAGAGGAAATACATGCATGAGGAAATACAAAGATATTCCATTTCTAAAATAATACAGATTACAATGAGAATAATATAATAGTAAAATAAAATTGTCAGCTAATGATGAGTGGCTTTTGTGCTATCTGATGTTAACAGAGCTCCTCACTGGTATCAACAGAAGACTCTGTTTTAATGTAGATGAAGCTAAAATAATAATAATAATAATAATAATAATAATAAATGGTGTATTTTACGGTGATTACTACTGTTATTTGGTGTCCTTGTCATTATCTAGTGTTTGAGGACCTTGAAGACTTGACAGCAATTCCTTGACCTATCCCAGGCCAGGGCAGATCCCGTGTGACCTTGAACAAGTCACCTTCCCTCTTTATCTGCCTCAGTTCCTAATCTACAAAATGGGGATAATAATAACATTGCTATTTCACAAAGACTTTCTGAGGCAAGTGTGCTACAATGCTGTGAGGCATTCATATCTTTGCAATGAAGCCTTGCAAGAAGCTCATGTATTTTCTAAATCAAACATGCATCAAGTGCTCCATCAAAGCAAACAACAATTTATACCTCCTGGTGTAATGTCACAAACATTTAGGAGTACAACCTTAGAGGGAGTTAATAAGTTATACATTTATAAGTAAGTATACACAAAAAATATGTATATAATCCCTTAAAAGGTAGGCACCCAGAAATAAATTATGCTACATATATAAAGGGCCAAAATTCTTCAACCTTGAAAGGTTAGATTGTGATTTTCTGTTTCTACTGTAAAGGCAAACAAAAGGAAATCAATGCTGCTTCTTCTATAATTGTCAGATAATGTCTGTGTGGAATACATTAGCCAAAGGTACTATTCTATACCTGCTGAAATTGGCCACTGTCTTCAAATGGTACAGAATCATAACTTTCATATGGAAGAAATAACGCCCATTCTCTGGTAAATGTGAAGGCAAAAATCCTATGAGATAGCCCCTTCCAGCAGGTATTTTCTGTTTCACTTAGGCTGAATGATATAGCATAATGAATGGATTGTACAGATCTATCCTTCAGGTGTGAAAGAAATCTATAATGACAGACCATTAAAGCTTATCAAGAGAACCTGAAAAGTTCACTCTGTATCAGAATGGAAAATATTATCAACTGTGCTGCATTGCCCACACTTTAGAGATGCCCAGCTCAGGTGGACTTTCCAGACAACAGACCTTTCTCAAAGACCAACACAAGACTATGGAACCATGAACCCCACAAATACCAGACCAGCAGAAACCTCAGTACCTTCAAGTCTAACTGCAGATTCACTTTGACCTTTTTCTTGCTAATATAAACACATAGTGTAAGATAATGTATATGAGTATCTGAACATGTACAAATATATACAAAAGGGGAATGAATAAAGGGTGCCTTCTGCAAAATAAAGATGGAAAATTGCACACAAGAGATGTTACTCAGAGTGCACTCTTGAGAAAGCCTTGGAAAATCTGGTGATGTTTCTAAGATGACTGAGATCCAGACCAGTGTTTGAAATATACTAACTAATACATTTAATTTCAGAAGAAAATAAAGAATAGCATACAAAAAGTAGTGGTGTGTCATGTGTATCTGTAAACAGAATTCAGTGTTACAGAACCTATGCAAAGTAATATCCAAAACAAAGGACAAATATGCTGTGGTGCTAATAAACTGTTTACAAATTTGAAACAAATTAGGCAAAACAATGAAAGAAAAGGGCTTCACTGTAGCCTGCATGACCTAGATGTACTCAACAGTACAACACTGTCTGACTGTAGCTGAATTAATAATGCCTCTTTGCTACTTCAGCCACTACGTTTTACAGTTGTGTCTTTTAACTGTTTTTCCCTATGTAAACACTTACTATGGAGAAGCCCCAAATTTTCCTGAGTGCCTCTGAAGTCATCTAGTCCCCCTCTCTGTGCCTAGTCAAAATCAACTACATTTTGTAAGATGTTCTTAAAACTTGTCAGTGAGGGAAGCTCTCTTGTCCTTAGTATGTATGAGTATATATCGTCTCCTCTGATCATAAGAAACAACTTATTCCCTACTTCCTTGAAGCAGGCTTTTATGTTGCTGAGAACTGTTATTGCCTCCTCTCAGTATTCTGAGCTTCATCTGAATAAGTTTCTTTCAATTTACCAGGTGAACCATGATCCCTAGATCTTTGATCATTCTCACTTCCTTTTTCTGGACTCTCCAGCTGTTCCTCTTCATGAAGTCTTATGTTCAAACCAGAAAAAGACTCCAGCAGAGCTTATTGGAGATGAGTTACTACCTAAAATGCATTTCAGGCAATATTCCTGTTTATAAAGTCCAATAAGAGGATGATCATGTTTTGTGATGGCATGACATTATTCAGCTTGTATTCAAGTATGTTACTTTGTGCCACTGAGTACTCCTAGAGATACGAAGGATACTGCATTTATCTTTATGAAGTTCTAATACATTTTTCCAAACATTTTCTTCAGTTTGCCAAGATCAATTTATATTCTATCACATTGTACAATGAAATTCCCTTTTCCCCCAGCTTCACACCATCTTCATGATTAATAAGAATATTCTGCAATCCATCAACCAAGTCATTAAGAAAAATGAATAAACCCAGCAGAAACAAATAATACAAGACCCAGGACTGACCCTGCAGAACCTTACCCCATCCATCCATCCCTCTAGCCATCCAATTTGACAGTGAACTATTGATGACCACTCTTTGACTATTGCTTTCTACCAGTTTTGCACTCATCCAGATTTGTCTAAAATATCCTTCCCTAGCTTACTTAAGCAAATCTCATGTGAGGCATGTAACAAACTTCTAGAGTCCAGATATGATGTTACTGGTTCTCCTCTATCCACAAAGTTTAATATTTTCACAGGATTAAAGGATGGATGGATGGATGGATAGAAAGTGGTTTGCTCTTGATAAATCCAAGCTGGCTGTTACTCATCTCCTCAGCTGATTCTTGCTACTTAGAATTCATTTGTTTTGATTATTTGTACCAGTATCATCCCAGGAACTGAAGTTAGAATGACCTATGACTCCCTGCCTTTTCCTTCCCCCTGCTCTCCTTTCAAAAGCAGTTCGTCACGTTCTGGTTTCTGGAGTTTTATGTACTTTCTATGAGTTCTTGGAAACAACAGCTAAAAGTTCTGAAATTGTTCCATTCAACTTTGTAAGTACTATAGGATTAATTTCCTATTGATTTTAAAATATCTTATTTGACTATTGTATCAAGCATATTTCCCTATTCTGGCCTGAGATCTTGCCCTTTATTTATTCATATTATTTCAACTAATCCTGATTCTAAGTGATTTTTTTAAGGAAAACAGAAACCAAAAAGGGAACCAAGCATTCTGGCATTCTCACTATCACATCTCAAATTCAAGCAGTGTGCCAAGGCCTTTTTTGGTCTCCTTTGTACCCCTTATGCACTTACAGAATATTTTGCTTATGTCCTTTGTTACTTATCTCTTAGTTTATACATCAGACTTTCTGATTTTGCTCCTGAATTTCTGTGCTGTTCTTCTATGCTATAATCACTTGAGATGATTTGCGTTTTTTCATGCTCCTCCTTGTGTTTGAGGCCATTGAGATCTTGTGGTTCGGCCATATTGCTCCTGTTGGTCCTTCCACTCTGGCTCCTCAGTGAGATAGTTTGGCAATCTGTCTCATTACAACTGTTTTAAAACAGAAGATTCGCTGACAAGACAAATCCTGGACGTTCCCCAGGCTAATACTTCATTACACTGCTAAGGGGTCAAAAATCAAAACCTATTAAAAAAAAAAAGTAGGAAAAAAAAGGGAGAGGATTTTCCCTTCATGCTCCCAGTAGCTCTGGGGGGAAGGCAAGGCAGGGTAGTTAAGGATCTTGGGTATGATTGTAATTCATAAGACATCGTGAGATCTGTGCCTTATAAAAGACAACTGGTGTCAACAGAAACTGTGAATACCTGACTTTTCTGAAGAATTAAGCTCCAGCTGATGTTTATCTAAGTGCTGTTAAACGCTGTTGTCTGTGCTGACAGTGCAACTGCACTACCAATATCTCAGTCATCATTTTGAAAAGCTTTTCAATGATACCATGTAAAAAGCAGTGCTGTTAATTTCATGAAGGTTTGCATGCACATATTGTTGTGTACAACAACAGGCCAGATCAAGAGTTCTAGGCCTGGGGAATTTGGTCCAGAAAGCATTTCTGGCTTGGTAAGAAATGCCTTTTGAACACTTGTCTCATAGATCAGAATGCAGATCATTGATCTGGTATCATAAGGCCCAACCTTAATAAGGCTAAAAATAATGCTGAATTCATAAGGAGTGACTGAGTTCTGGGAATATTCTGTGAGGCACAGCACTACTTTAAACTCTCCTTATGGTGGGAAATCAGAGGGGAGGAAGCAGACCGCACTATGGTCTTTTGGCTTGATGCCAGAATGCTGTACAGCCCAGAGCAGAAAAGATAAAATGCAAGTTTTTGTATTTAAGTAGGTATATAATGATAGGAGTTTAAGAGGAAAGGGTGGCAGGGCTGGAAGCCTTATGGGTAAGTACACTGTAAGAATCGTAATGATGAGAGTGGCACAAAAGGGCTTTTAAAGAGGTGAGAGATCAAAGTCGAATTTGTCCCTAATAACTTGGAGCGCTCAGCATTTGTTTCCCTCCTACTCTATATCATGCTCATTGAACTGAACTACAGTTAGGCTATCAGGCCTGCAGAAGGCCTGGGCAATAATGGAAAAAAAGCTGCTCTTAGATGAAATAAACAAATGGAAAGAAGTCAAGGAACTCTGAAGGACTGAGTAGTACTATGACATTCTGTAACAAGCCAAAGCTAACAAGTCAGTATGATAAAATAATAGAACAAAATGATGATAGGGTGTCATTTTTTTGTATAAAAGATATGTAACCAATGTCAACTTTCTAACAGGTGCCTTGAGAATGTCAAAACTTTGTTGTCTGGCAATAAGAAGTATTCCTATCTTTTTTTCTTTCTCATTAAAGACTTCTTTCTCATTATTGCTAACCTGTCTGCAATTAATTTAACTGTATTGTTACCAATTAGATTTTATTTGACTATAATTGCATTAAGAACCATAGTGGATTGGTTTCTCTAGCCCAGTACTCTGCTTCCAGCAACAGCAAGTAATATATGCTTAGGGAATCTGTACAAACCAGGGAATGTGCAGTGTGATCCTTTTCCTGGTAAAAATTCCCAGTTACTGACCATCAAAGCATCACAAGCTTTGGTGAATTTAAATTTCCATCTCTGTATAGGTAAGAGCATCTTAACTATCTTTTAAAGAAATCAAATGGAAAAGGGCTAAGTGGTTATTATGCAGCAAACTTTCTCAGAGATGAAAAATCTAACCCTCTTGAGTGCATTATATTCCTGTCTTTAACTACTGATTACATCATGATGTTCTCTGTCCACAGAAACAATACTATCTACTTGCAGTAACAACCAAGCAGTAATGCCCATAATATTACCCTGAAAATGGCTATCTTCCTATTGAGAAAAAGGAATATATTATACTCTATTACTATTCATGATCTCTCTGCTGACACTGCCCAAGAAGTGTCAGTTAATAGTTACTTATTTTGTTGATTATATGATGTAGAGAGATTCATCCACTGAACACTGAACTGAGATACTTAATCCATTGCATTTAGGGCTATAGTAACCATTTGTGGTCATTACTAACTCAGATACCTCGAGCTAGAAACACTCATTCATGACTAATTCCCTGAATGAACAGGTTCAATCCATCCACATTTTCTTGTATTTGGAAACCATCTAAAAGAAAGGAAAAGAGTGTTTCTGTATCGAATGTTACGTGCAGATCTGCTCCTCTTATTGTAACCAAAAAGTTATAATAAAGCTAGAGTTAGCACAGAAAAAAAGCAAAAAGCATGATCAAAGGCATGGAATGGATGCCTTAGAAAAGGGAAGATTGAGAAGCGATGTGAAAAAGCTCTATGAAATCACTGTGTGGCAAGAGAGAGGTATCAAGAAACAATTTTTTACTGTTTTTTCTGCTGCAAAAAACAAGGTGTCAGGTGGTGAAGTCCCAAAAAAGAAAAGGAAAGCCTTCTTCAAATGAAGCATAGCTAAACAGTGGAACTCCTTGCCAGAGGATACTGAAAATGCAGAAGGTGTAGGTGTAACCTGACAAAGTGACGATAGAAAAATCCAGTCAGGAGTACTAAGTACTTCCAAAAAACCAAAACCATTGTTACTCTAATTCTTACTCTGCCTCTTCAACTGTCATACATGTGAAAGAAAAACTGTAAGGTTTATGTGTGAATATTATTCTACTAAAATTTCAAAGTAAATCTTGGTTGGTGAAGACAGAATCAGATTACTGCAAAAATGTGTGTATATTCGTGAAATTTGGAAAGCTGAGGCAACATGTTAACAGGTACCAGTCCAAACTCAGAGAGGAGAGGCTGTGTATTCAAGTGAGCACTGGAGAGTCTTGGGGCTTCTTTCAAGTAGAGTGTTTTGGGAAAAAGGATCCCCTACCAATAGCAACCTTGCACAGGTACCATCTTCTTCAGTTCCCTCATCAATGCTGTATTCCCAAAACATACTTCTCTTTGTAGTGCCAGCCTCAAGCGCTTGCTGTCCAAACTCTCCATAACACTCACGCTGCCTGAGGACTGGTTGTATGACCAGGAGCATCACAGATAT
The DNA here is from genome assembly GCF_036417845.1 of Apteryx mantelli. Taxonomy (NCBI): domain Eukaryota; kingdom Metazoa; phylum Chordata; class Aves; order Apterygiformes; family Apterygidae; genus Apteryx; species Apteryx mantelli. The sequence continues at coordinate 32,304,057 of NC_090020.1, forward strand.
TGTTGTAAGTTTTCAATACCACTTCAGAACAAAGAAATAGGCAGACACAGATATTAAAGCTTATGGTTTAATTGCAGGGCTACCTGTGTCTTTTGTGGGGATTATCTAAATACTCAGTTATAATAAGGGTTAATATGAATTACTAATAATAATGTGTTTTGTAAAGTGCAACAATTGATGTCTCTTTATCCTGTCTATATCCTGACAGGAAAAATGATTTTGCAGGGGCTAGGAGAGTGATGTCAAGATAAAATCATAGAGCAGTTCATATCGAACAAGTGCTCAGCATTCACCAGTGTTTAAAAACACCCACTCCCCAAATTCCACATATGTGTTAATTTTATTTACATGTAGTAGAGCCAAATGTTTTAAGACTATATATGACTGGGCAAAGGGGTACGCATTTTATTAAATCAATGCACAAATCAATTAAATATTTTAATATGAAATAAATATATATAGATTTAATATTAAAATACATGTGGGTGTATTTGAATGTGCAACTAGCCCCCAAGCATATTCACTCTCCACATCAGTCATTCAAAAGTGCAGGTTATAATGGCAATTCATTTTTTAAAAGATCTGGGAAAATAGCTGGGGAGTCAGTTCCTACAGAGATTACAGAAAGGAGTTATGTGAAGGATAAAATCTTGCTTAAAGTCTCTTCAGTTCTGCCTCTTATCTAGTAGTCACAGTTATGCCAAATGTCTTACCATTTTTTCATCAGGGATCAGATAATAACTCAAAAGCCTCAGTCAAAACAAACTCTCTGAAAAGATCTTATGAAATCATTTCTCCTTGCAAATCCATAAAAATCGCCTCAGACTCCTTATCAATAGAAGGGCTTAAAGAGGGTGCAGAAGTCATTGAATTATGATGTGCTTGTTTTAATGAAATTCCACTCCTGCTGGGATGTTCCCTGCAGATTTTCCATATTTCAGCATGGGAAAGGTTTGATGCTTTCCTGCCGGTGCCAAGAGTTAATTGAAAACATTTCAGGATAAATTCAGCTTGGGGGCCAATGCTCCCATTCCTTCATTATTCTTAACAATAATAGAGGAGTAATACAATTATTAATAGGCATGTTGTATCCTCTTAAAGTGGCAGTGTGTTTCTGAAACCGTGTCTTTCGCATTCTTTTTCTTAAGCAAATCTGAAACAAATGAAAGAATAGAAATCTGAGGAGAAAGCAAGTCTGGCTGATATATTATACTGTTTATCACTTTTTTTTTTCACACTAAGCACTTAGCTATAGTTAAATACAGGTAGTTACTTTAAAAAAATAAATAAATCAGTCATCTAGACCAGGATTTCCTGAAGATTTTTATGTTTAAAGCACCAGCCTTGGTTTGATATCAAATTATTTTCTTTTAAAATATGGATATCCTCAGACTTACTGAAGGAATTTCAGAAAAGTAAAATGCATTATGTAATAAAACTGCTAGTGTGTTAAAGATTAAATCAGTTTTGAAATCACATCCCCTTCTTAGGGTTTATGTTTTTAGTATACTAAATCTGAAATAACATCTTTCTCTCAATACTTGAGATTGCCTTGCTGGCTGAGGGCTACTTATCTGTTATCTCCAAAGGCAAACAATTTATATTGTAACATTTGCAGGAAACAGAACTTTCATTTTCATTAATTTTTTTCTGACCTACAGTCTTGACACATTCATTGCAATTTTGTTGGTATTTATGTGCTCCTGATGATTCAAATATTAACATACTTATAAATAGTTAGGGAAACATTTCCAAAACAAAGTTTGTTTTCATTTAGCTTGTTATCATCATTAAGAATCAAAGGATGATGACAAAAAGGTGTACCATAATGCTTTCCCAATTTTAGGCAACTGTATTCCAAATGCTCAGGCAAAAAAAATGGAATTTGTTTTTATCTCTTCCTCACACTACTTCTCCCCAAAAAAGAAAATTCAAAATATAAAGTAGCTCTGTTTGCTTGCAGAACTGTTTTTACCATAAAGCTTTGTCATAAAGGATCACAAAATCAGTCCAGACAAACTGAAGTTAAAGAAAGGATTCCTATGGGCTACAATGAGTCAATGTCATTTGTATCATTTCAGAAGCCAAAGGCTGCATCTGATTTACTACAGCTATTCCCTTTTTTTTTTTAATGGAAGCCCTGTCAGTAAAAGACTATGAACTGGGCTCCAGCCCATTTTGACAGCAGACATGAGAGTTAAAACTGCCCAAGTGTAGAAAGCTCTTCAGACAGAGCTGAGATGGTTTAACCAGCTTTCTGCACCCTCTCTTAATCTTCTCACACAGAAGAACAGCAGGGGTAAAAGGGATTAAGGCTGGAGCACATTTCCAACTGCTACTCCCCAGCCAACGCAGCATCCCAGGAGACAACTGGAAGCAGGTGTAATTTAAAGCAGTTTTTATACCTTACTCCAAGGGTAGAGTCCAGATAGAATCAGGCCCCAGATTAGGGGCAAACAGAGCTTTTGTAGTTTCTGTTTCAGCTCTCCCGAGAGCCACAAAATCTGATGAGTCAGAGCTGCAGGTCCCACAATGCAACCGTCTGCCTCAATTTGCACAGCAGAGCACTAAGGCCTCCCCAGGCTCAAAATCTGGCCTGAGAGAGCACTGCCCCACCATGCTTTCTTTTGTGCTGATAAATTCAGCAAATTTTCCCTTCAGAAGCACTTTGAGAAAATAAACTTTGCTCCAGTGAATTTCTGAAAAAGGCAAGCTTCAGCTGGCTCGTAGACAGAGCTTATAGGATGGGACACTTTTTTATGCAGAGGAGGTATTTGGTTGATACTGCTCTTTTCCTTGCTTATTACACATATGTCTAGGCAAATCAGACAATATTCTGACCACAATATTTCCAATGAGCTCTGAAAACAGTCATGATTATTTCTGAATGTAATGAAAGGGAGTTATATTTGGACTCCACATGCAGTCAGTATATTCTGAAATTTAGTCTAAAATTGCCAGAAATGAAACCACACAAGGTTTATATAGCTCAAAAGGAAAAAGGTGTCACAATTTCTCAGATTTCCCTATCTTTCCTATCAGCTTCTTTTCGAAAGATGTTATCTGCATTAGAGCAATAGCATTTGCATATTAATACTCCTTCTTTAACACATTCAGGCACTCAGGTTTACATATCTCAGTTGGTTCTTGGCCAACTGTCTAAGCTACACTAGGCTAATCCCAAGGGTTACTTTTTGACCTAAAGCCTGTTGATTCACACAACCTCTTCTCAATTGTCTTCTCAAACACCATCTATTACAGTGATCAATCTTTCACTCTAAGAATGGAAATAAAGTCATAGGCCAAATAATGGCATCACTTACCCTATTGTAAACTCATACTACCTCTAACAAGAGTCAATAATTTAGTCCTATGTAAACAAAATGCTAAGTCATAAAAAGTTAGATGTTTTGGACAAGATATTTGTCATGAATGTTCTTTCAGTCCTTCTTATATAATACACTCTTCTATAATTCATACTCATCTATGGCCTCAGTTCCTGAGAGGCATAGACCAAGACATATTGGTCAGTATTTGATTTTCCCATTTCCTTTATCTTAATACTGATACACAAACATACAATATGTTCATTAATACACTAATATGCATAAGAAGGTAAGATTGCACAAAAGTTTCTATGGACTCCTGCTTTACCTTCTGATATACTCCACTTCTGCATGCTGCCCAAAATGTTTTAACAAGTTTAGAATGACACCATAACTCCTGAAAAGAGTAACAGGGAGATTGTTACTACCGAGTAACTATTCTGATCATACATTATTTTCAACAAATAGTCTAATAACCATTTTATAATTACACTCTCCTGTGCTGGAATGCAATAGGACTTCAGAAGATAGGAAGGAATATTGATACAGAAATTCACAGATCTAGGTGCCATCATGCTAAAAATATAAAGATCATGTCTACAATAGCACTTCACTGCTATCATTTCAATTAGAAGAAGGCTTAGTGCCATTGCCTGTACTGCAGTGCCTGTATTTGTTCTGTTTAAACCATCTAACCTCTTACATGTTTGAACAATGAAAACTAGCCTAAGCCAAATACACACTCACAACACAAAAGTAGTAGGTGACTGAATTATTTTAGTACAAGACATTACAAGCAGGTGTGGCTTGATTTTTGTGTTAAGTGAGAACATCTAACAAGCTATCTTTATTTCCATGATGATGTGTGTTTTGTGACTATACAGAATACTGTAATCTCGCAGATAGCGCTATGTTAAAAATATAGACTCTGTCAGCATGCACAGGCGAAGGCCCAGTTTTCTTGTATTTCTGTTGTTTTGAGTCACCAAGATACTGTGGTGATGAGTGCCAAAGACATGTTTATAAACAACTATTTCTCACAGAAAGGGAAGGGAGGTCTCTTCTGCACTTTCAGTTTCCTCCAAATTCTCTTCCTAGTACTGTCTTTCCCTCTTCCAGTCAAACCACCCATTTTTCAATTCGTGTTACCATCAGACACTTTCCTTTTCCTCCTTACATTCCCTTACATTTCCATATTTCCCATCTATGACAGTTCCTTTCTCCCTCTTGTCTCCAAGTCCTGCAGTAAATGGTATATGTTGGTCTCCAGCCTCTTCCTAAACTTTCATTGATCCCTTCCAACTGTTTTCTGTCTCTCTGCCCCTGTGGACAGTAGCAACCTCATCTTGTCCCCAGCACTGTAGCCCCAGCATCTCCACTGCAGTGCACCATATCTGCTCCTCTGCCTAATCTTACTCTAGGTCTAGTCATCTTGGATTTCCCACTGTCCTTCCCATATTAACATCACAGAACTATAGCAAGTTGTTTGGAAGGGACCTCTGGAGTTCGTCTAGTCCAACATTCTACTAGAAGCTGGACTACAGCCAACACAAGGTCAAGCCAGCTGTGGCCATGTCTAGCCAAGGCTGAAAACCTCTAAAGATAAGCATCCCAGTTTCTCCTGGCAATCCATCCCAGTGCTGCACTACCCATCCTGGTGAAGCTTTCCTAATGCCCAGTCTGAACCTCCCAGCTGCAGTTTGTGCCTGCTTCCCCTTGTTGTGCCATCCACCTGTACCAAGAAGTTTTTGAACCTGTAGTCTTTGCAATGTCCCTTTCAGTAGCTGTAGGTGGCTGTTGGATTACTGGTAGTTTCTTCTCTGACAGCTCAGCTCCCATCCTCTCCTTGCAGACCACAAGCTCTAGGCCCCTAGCCATCTTGGCAGCCTTCCACCCTCTTCAGCTTCTCAATATCCTTCTTGAACTTGGAGGTGAGGAGATGGTCTCCAACCTGGACACAGTGTTCCAGGTGCACCCTCATGAACACCAAGTACAGGGGGAGGATAACTTCCTACTCAAGCTTCCAGAGAGAGGGAAAGAAAAATCCCTCTCTCCAAAGCTGAATACTCACCTTACTTCCAAATTCCTCTTCCTTTTTGGCCCTACTGACATTATCAGGGCCTGTTATCTTAACTTTTTTTTCCCCTTCTGTTATTTTCCATCTGTGTCTCAGCTAACTTCTTGATGACTTCTATAGCTTCTTTCTCCTTATTAGCAAGTCTACTATTTCTTCATTCTCCAAACCTTCTCTACACAAGGGTCATCCTATTTCCTCACCTTTCCTTCCTCCAGCCTATTCAAAATGCCACCTTTACAACTGTATCTCTCTCTCTACACAGCAATATCATTTTTCCTGTACCACTTTATTAATGTATTTCTGGATTACCTACACCCCACACTTTAATTTCTATCCCGTTTTACTAAACCTCAGTTCATCTGTTTCCTTACTCTAGGATCTCCCTTCTCCCCTCCCTGAAGTATATCGAAGGTATAATGTTAATACTATGTCACTACTTGTTTTCAAAAATCTCTCTTCATGCACATTCACTCTGTACAATAATATCCACTGGGCTCATAATAAACTAATGAAAAGACCTTTAATAAACTGTTTCATCAATGAGTATCTTTATTTGATTTTGGACACCAAATGTTTATCACTAGCAGTAGCTACATAAATCATCCCTCTTTATTGTTTTATTTTTATGCCCTTCAGTTACATTTGCACTGCCTGAGTTTTGGAGGTAAATATCCAAAATATTAGCTGAAAGCTTCCTCAGAAAGCAAATCTTTCCCACATCCTTCCCTGCAGTTCCTCTTTAAGAGGTGTCAGCACGGCTGAGAGAATGAAGTGGCTCCACATTGTTTGCCTGAACTATTATGTGTTTAACATTTCCATAACAAAAGTGCCACTCGACTTCTCCCCGATTAATGCAGCTCGAGGGCTCTTGTCCTCCTTTAATAAAACATTGTTGAAATCATTTATTTAGAGCCCCTGGTTACTAGTGGGAGAATGACCATCTTTGTGCCAAAATATAGTGTATACAGTCCACTATTTTGTAGTAGATCATTCTGTTATTTAAGAAATTGATTAAATGGATGTCTTAGAAAGTATTTATGCTAATAGCGCATTACTTATGTCATTCAGACAGTCAATGTGAGCCTTTTCAACTGTCTACCACAGCCTCAAATAAAATACAGTAACTTTCGACTTTACTGCTTACAAATCTGCATCACAGACTTGAAATCACACACAGAAGCACTGCTATCCCATTTAAAATCATGTTGTGCTGCAAGCCTACCTATTTTTCTTGAGAGTTTGCAAAGGGTATGTCATCAAGGGCAGTGTGGCATTCTGTGATGTTATTACTGGGGACAGGAACAATATCCATTGAACAGTCTGAATTTGTTTTAGTGGCATTGAAGATGCAATGTAGCTAAGTCAGCCAAGCAGCGCTTTCCATGACTCAGCTGATGATGACTTTGTGTCCCACCACTTTTTGTATGTGCACCTTGGCTATTTTGGAATTCCTCCCATCCCCCTCCAGTGTACTCAAAACAAAACAAACAAAAAAGCAAGTAATCATGTAATACTGAATGGTTTTGCCTTACACTGGGATGGGATTTCTTGTTCTGTACGTGCAAAGTTGTCTGTAGTCACCTTTGCACCCATACCACACATGTTCGTTACACGCGCATGCTGGGAGTAAGAGGTCCAGTACCCTAACAGCTCTTACAAGGAGTGGAGAGGAGACCGTAACTAAAATCCATCAGACTTTCCTATGTGACCATAAAAGACTTGACCAAACCAGAGCTTTCCTATCCCTCCTTGTAAGGCTTCATTTCATATTTATTTTGAAAGTTATGTATGCCTGCCTGTATACATTGGTGTATATTGTTAAAAATAAACAGAGACCTTATGTTATGTCCATTGTGATTGCATACAAAAGCTTTGCTGTGCGCTTGGGTGATCAGTGAAGCTTGAATCTCCCTCTATTTACTGTATGGTCACTGTCAGTTCAATGAACTGCCTCCTTGTTCTCCACTATTGTCCCACACTCCCTTAAACATTTGTCACTGAAGTGCCTCCAAAGACAAATAAACTGTCACCAAGAATTCAAACCTGGTAACTGAGAATAAAAAGGGAACAGATCCTACTGGATTATTTTACATGAAATGGTAGAGGGTTCCTTCTCCCCCCAGAAGAGATTGTCTGGACAGGACCTTGGCAAAGAGCACTTTCAAATATCCAGAAAAATGAGAACTTCCTTTCCTGTGGAAAATCTCCTCTCTCAGGGAATGTGAAGCCTTTTCCTTGTTTAAAGCTATCCTTACTACATCCCTTGACATTTTGAGAATTTCCATTCGTCTCAAAATCAAGCAAGAGAAATATAAATTTGATGGACACCAACATCTGTACAGCCTCTGTAGGCTGGGACACACACCGATAGACGCAGCCATTCCCCCTGGAAATTGTGCTTACTCTGACAACACGACTAATTCCACAAAGTTATATCTTTGCGAGGAGGGGCTTGTAGGACAGAATTAGTTCAGCTGTATTTATTGTACAATTATTTAAATTAAAATGATCCACTTTCTGTGGGGAAGGAAGATAAAGATGAGTCCTCCCTCCCCACTGGTGCTCAGTGTTGATTTATTCCAGGCAGATGCTTTTGACAGGAGCCTGTAAAATCAAGCCTTGAGTTTATTGTAGCAGTTAATTATCAGTCCTTTTCTACTGCTAATGTCTTTACTCCTTGCTGAGGAAAAACAGAGGCTTTTTACTGGGACTTAATTTTTCATCAAAAATGAGTCTTCGCCAGCACAAAACGTTGACAAACTGAAAATATGTTTCAGAGCATCTCCCAAGGAACTGGAGAAAATATTTAAGATCATCCCTAAACAATTGCAAACTCAGCATTTTGTAAAGAAAGCTGATTCCATTTACAAGTCTCACTCTACTACTCTTTGTTCTCTTCCTAAAGAAACAACGTTTTCAGCTTTGTTTTAACAATAAGATTACTCAACCGTTCAGATGACTTTAAAAACAAACTTAAGATCATAGCCACACACCATGCTCATACACTTGTTTGGTATCACAATGATTTCAGGGTTGGTTTATGTGTGTGCACACGCATCTGTGTATGTGTATCTCTGGGCAACCTAATTACATTCACACCCTAAATAAATATTAAAATAATCTGTCATTGAAATAACTAATCCCAGAAGCTGGGATTTCTAATTTTGTTGATTTATACAACAGACAGATGTGGATTTGCCCTCTGTCAAGATCTGGTAAAATGAAAAAGGCACTATCTTGCTAATCTGTCGCCCCCTCAGTCAAAGTTTATTTGTGGTAGCTTTTAAACTTCTGACTTGCCTTGCAATCAAGGCGTTTAAAATGAAAAGCTTTAAATAAACAGCACGAATAAAAGATAAATAAACCTTTTTTCCCCTTCTTCCTTTTTTTTTTTTTTTTTGTGAGTGCCTAGCTTGACACAGTCCAAACTCAAATCCCCAGAGGACTGAGCTCTCTCTTTTGTGTTAATGTTTAAAAGATTTTCCAATGCTGGAGTTTATTCCTACTGCAAACATTTCTATTTACAAGGTCAAGTGTATCAGCACTCGACACAGCTTAAGAGTGTAATTATTTATCTAAGGGCGTTTGAGTGTAGATCAGTAGCTCTGGCAGCAAACCAGGCTTCAGCACGATGCAAAGCAACTCCTAAGAACAATATTGCAAGATCTGGTAATTGCTGATCACCCCAGTTTGTTGACTTTTGCATTCTTCATTGTGGGAAAAAGCAGGCTGAATGGCAAACTTTCATGCATTTTGTTGCAAACCACTTGAGGCATGCACGACAGCCTGCAAGATTTGTTTGAAACACTCGCCACCTCTACGCATGTATTTCTCACCATCTACTTGTTTGTGTGCCCAGGAGCATTTCTCAGTGTCAGTGAGAGCAACATGCCTCCACTTCATGCAGAAAGCGCGCCACACGGATAAATTCTACATACATATAGAAGCAGTGTCTTTGAATTGTTTTACACTCTTCTGGCACTGGCATGTTACCATGCCAACGCATTATAAAATCAACCACTCTTTTAAAGTAGTACTTTCAAAGCTGTATTTACTTCTTGCACGTAATTATTCATTAAAGAAAGCAGTAATTTACATCTATGTAAAGCATTACAGGCAGACAGAGATTTGTGTTTGTTGATTGTTTTTGTTTGTTTGTTTTTGTGGTTCACTTCCCCCCTCCCTCCAACCTCGGGTGCTGAGAGTTCAAGTGTCCCTGGAAAACAACTTCACCACATCCATTATTTAAAGCTCTTTCTTTACTAATTTACACGTTTAAAAAATACACAAAGCCACAGATATTTAAAACATAGGCCTTTTTTATGCCTTCTATAAAAATACAAGGTTTAAGGCAGCTCAGAAATGCATTTATACAATTCTACAACGTTCATAAAGTCTCTCCAAATAAGAAAGTTAACTTCGAATCTATAAAATACACTGTACATTTGATGTTCTAGAGAATACTTCATTGTTGCTGGTATCCCTTTAAACATAAAATGAAATCTGTACCTTTCCAGAAAAGAATAGCAAATGCAATTATCTGGCAAATAGGATGTGGATTTAAAATTTTTATTTTTTTTAATAAATTATTCCCAAAGCATACAATTTATAAAATTCTATATACAAAGAAGAGCAACTGGTAACAAATCCCAGTCTTAAATACATTTTTATATAAGATTTACCAGAGGTCAGCACCCTGATATGAGGAGAGGCAATATAACTTTTCAGGATATTTGTACATACATGTTCTTGAGTTTAAAAGTGTCTTTCAAAGATGGCAGTGCAGAGCTCTTTTAAAACAAAAGTTGCATTGTTCAGTATAGCCAACAACTCTGAAAAAAATCAGCACTTTTTGTCCTTAGGTTAAAGAGAAAGAGACTTCTGCTGGCAAGCTTTTGTTATAGGGAAGATGTGTGTGCAAGAGGGAGCACTGTAAACCACCAAATTCATTCAAACTGTTATATTCTTAAATTTAATTAATGGCAGATGCGGTATAACCCTCTTCTGGGCATCACTTTACCATGAATAGTGATACTGGATGAATGATAATCAAGTTGTTAACTAACCAGTATTGCAACAGTTTTGGCAGCAAGTTGGGATAGCTCACCTCTTTCTAACCTTCATGTCAAATGCTAAAAAACAACTATTAGCATATCATTATTTGTTTTCTTTTGGGGCTGATGGTGGTAAGGAACCTACAGTAGCTTCGCTAGCAGTCTCTCTTTTAAGCTCAACTGCTTGCTGCTAACAAGAAGCCAGGGTGGAAGAAATTGCATAGTGCACACTAAAGACAAACAAACAAAAACAAAACCCACAGTTCTGTACCTCTCCCTCCATCTTTTTAGGTGCCGCGAACGCCGCGGCTGCTGGCTTACCAGGCCACAGCGAATTTAAAAAAAAAAAAAAAAGCACCACCAGCAAAATGCTCTTGGGGGAGGGACAGGCATGAGGCCGGGAAAAAGTGTCCGGACAGGCGCTGTGGAGATCAACAGAGAAAGAGGGAGAAAACGTTCACCTTTAGGGAGATGTCTGGGTGAAGGGGGGGAGCGGGGCACGTGGAGGGGCGCTGCCCGAACTAACGGTCAAAGGATTAACGGTCAAAGAGTTTAAATCCCACTTCGTTCTGAGGCCCCCGCCGCCCGGGCAGCCCCAGCGCCTCCCGCTTCCCCCCGCCGCTGCAGACATTCCCCCCCCCCTCCGTGTGTGTGTTGCAGCAGGCGAGCAGGAGCCCGGCGAGCCGCCGGCCACGGCGAGCCCTGAAGCAAATGGGGGACGAAAATACAGGCGGAGGAGGGGAAGGAGGCGGGATCGCTAAAGCCGCGGCAGCAGCAGCAAGATGGAGGCCAGCAGCGCCCAGGCGGCGCGGGCGGGCGCGCCGGCGGCTCGGCCGGCACTATCCGTCTGCATGGGGAAGCCGGGCTCGGCGCCCGTATTGTCCTCCAGCTCGTCCCTCCCCTTCTGGCTCGGCTCCTCCTCGTAGTCCTCGTCGTAGTACTCCTCCAGGCCGCCGTCCGAGCCGCCGCTACTGCCGGCGCCGTTGCTGCCCGTGTCGGCGCCGAAGCAGAGGCGGGCCATGTTCTCCTTGACCGACTCGCAGATGGGCCGCTCCAGCCCGTCGCACACGCAGTCGTTGAGCAGCACGGCCTTGGGCACGGCCAGCATGTCCTCGATGACGGCGCGGCACTCCGGCGTGCAGCGCAGCCCGTTGAAGAGCTTCCCGCAGTAGGTCATGTAGCGGTTGAGCGCCACGCTGCAGCGGCTGTCCCAGTCGCAGCGCCGCCGCGCCTCAGTGCAGCCCATGACGCCGCCGCCGCCGGGGCCGCCGGCCGCCGGGCTGCTGGTGCGGGGCAGGCAGGGCTCGATGGCGCGCTTGGTGGCGCGGCAGTTCTCGTCCTGCGCGCAGTCGCAGTCCTCCAAGGCCGGGCCGCGCCGGGTGTGGTTGAGCTGGATGAGGGCCGCGATGCAGTGGCTGGGGCACCGCCGCCTGGAGGAGGCGGCGGAGGCTGCAGCGGCCGCCGGCCCTTCCCCGCCGCCTCCCGGGGGCTGCTGCTGCAGGAGCACCGGGGCGCACGCCTCGGCGTACTGGTTGTAAGCGTAGCTGCACTCGGGCTCCCCCTGACACTGCAGCACCGCCTGCCAGCAGATCAGCCGCCGGCCCTGCACCAGCGAGCCCTGCGGCGGCCACACGGCGCCCAGCGCCGCCGCCAGCCACAGCCAGGCGGCGGGCAGCGGCCACCGGCGGCCGCCGCCGCTTCCGTGCCGAGCGGGCGAGCGGGCCACCATCGCGGGCGGCGACGGCGGCTGCTGCTGCCGCAGAGTCGCGGGGGAGAGGCGCCGGTAGACGAGGAGGAGGAGAAGAAGGAGCAGCTGCCGCCCGTGGAAAAGTTTGCGAAACTCCTGCCAACCGTGTGCATGAGGTCTCCTCGCATCAATCCATCCGCGCGGGCTCCGGGCCCCTCCAGCCCCCGGGAGCTGAAACCTGCGGGGCCGCGGGACGAAGCAGGCGCGCCCGGGGCCGTCCCGTGCCCCCCACCAGCTGCTCCCGGCTTGGCGACGGCGGCGACGGCGCCCGGAGAGGTGGGGGGAATCAGTGCAAACGGGGGCTTGGAGGAGAGCGGCTCCGGAGTGCGCTCGGGGGCTTGCAGGCTGCGCCGGGAGAGCTCATGGTGCTGCCCTGCTCCTCATGCAGATCCGTCTCTCTCTCTGTTTTTCCTCTTTTTTTTGCACAAAATAAATGCCCAGCTGCTGCTGCTGCTGCCTCCTCGGGAGCTTTTAACTCTCCGCTCGCAGCATCTCTGCACATGCCAGCCGCTCCGATCCCATTCACAGTCCCGGCTCCGCTCACTCCCTCTCGGTACAGGTTGCACTTTCGGGTAGAAGGGAGAAGAAATGTCCCTCCCTGTTAGCAAGAAGATAGCACAGGGGAAGGAAAAAAGTCAGGCTTCAAGGTCTCTCTTTCTCTCGGGGCGACTGATGCCGCTTCTGTTGTCAACAAGCCCCGCAAGCTGCTCTGCGGATCCGTCTGTGGATCTTTTTTCTTTGCAAGGCTTTAAATACAAAAGTGCCCTCCAAGCAGCAGCAACGTGCTCTGATTAGGCCTCATTATGCATGCATGGAAAAGCAAACAAACAAAAAAATTAGCAACGCTTCTTCTTTTACACATCCCCCAGCCTGCGCTCTCTCGCTCTCTTTCTCCTTTTCTCCACTTTTTTCTCCCTTCGCTCGGCCCCCTTTCCCTGCTTTGCGACTTGCCATTGGTCCAGCCTGTTGTTGAAACTTTTTTTTTTTTCCCTCCTCTCTTTACGATCTGCTGGAGGGAGGGAAGGAGAGAGGGGGGCTGGAGGGCAGCTCACATTCAAAGCTTGAAAGGAAAGGCTTAAGGAGAGTGACAGCCCCCCGAGGAGCCCCTCCTCCCGTTAAGGCGGCGCGGCGGCGGCGCGGCGGCCGGCTCGGGCGCTCCGCGGGACTCGCCCGGGGGCCGCGCCGCTCGGCCCGGCGGTCAGACGTGCCGGCTGCCAGCGGACCCGGGTACGGACCCGTACGGCTTCTGCAGCAACGTTGCTGTTGCGCTGAGCCAGCTGCCTCCACAAAGAAAAAGAAAAAAAGGCTCTAGCCTGTGTTGTGTGTGCGCCCAAACTTGCCACTTAGTCAAGTGAGGGCAGAGCTGCTTTCTGAAAGGTATGGAGATCAGGCTCAAAATGAGACTGACTTCGTTTTTACTGAAGTAACAGGGCTCCTGGTTTCAGTGTGGTAGTGCACGAAGAGCAAAGCTCAATCTAGTGCCGGTGTACTGCAACCATATAAGTACTGCTATGTCTTCAAGGATTGCTACTTTCCACTTAGTGCATCCCCACTGCTTTTAAGCATGCTTGCATTAGTGTCTTGCTTGAGAATTTTGTGCGTGGGTTTTAGCACACTGACCTACAAGGATGTTTGCTCACAGACAAACAGTAAATTTCAGTATAGTTCTTTGATACTTCATGAAGATTTGCCAGCTAGTTAAAAGTTGCTTGAAATCTGTTAGCTAAGAGGATGAGATCTGTTTTCACTGGAAGAAAAATACATTGCTGATGTCCTGCCTTCCTGCTACACTCTCTGCTCTTTTTACTTTCTTTATAAGGAAGTAGACACAAAAATATAATATTCAGTCACAATATGAGGAGTAAAACAAAATAAGTAGTGGTGCATTTACCCGTTGCCTTTCCTGTTAGTGCTACCTTAATTCCAGAGCAACATAGTCTTTGACCACAAGGGGCATCAGTATCTGCTGCCTGTCAAAACTGGCGCTTTTTTCATCCTTAGACTATATCAACTCCATCTGTCACAAAAATTAGGACGAAATCTGTTTTCCAGAACCTAAAGGAGCTTGGGTTCCTACGCGATGTGGATTGATGTCTGTCTGAAAGTGCATGGAAGGTGGACTAGTGGTGTGGTATGGCTGGGAGTCAGCATGATTGATGTGTTGAGAAGCATTCATAAGCATTTGCTCCATTGTGATCAGTTTTACGCTCAGCTTGTGTTTCTCCTTCAGTACAGCTCTGCCTGTTCTGGTGCAAAATTGTGTTTGCTTGGTTTTTAAATCCATGAAAACTGACCTAAAGAGCTGCTATCCACCTACTTTATTGCTATTTCTTTTAAGCTTTATCTGGTTTGATAATGTTGTTAAAAATGCCAGGCACTGTTCAGTCAGGGTGCAGTAAATACACATCGCTGTCTAAGCTGGGCTTGTACATGCATTTATTCGCAGCCCCATTCACTGATGATGCTCAGTTACTGATGGAAGTCAGGTAGTTTGGGGTGGCTGAGGTGGAGACCTTGCATGCACTGTACAGAGTGCTGCTGCACTGCCTGATTGCTGGGGAAACCAGTTCAGATCAGTGCTGGATGTGCAACTGGAAAGAAGGGTATATTTGGTCCAGGCGTACAGAAACAGACTGAGAGGGGGAATCGCAATGAGTCAAAATCACCTCCTGTTTGTGGGGCAGGGGCCTTCTGAGCCTCCCGACCGCGGCAGCAAGAATAGCTGGCTGTCCCCGTGGGGCTGCCCTCTGCGGACAGCTGGGGTGTGAGCTCTGCCACCTCCCAGCTCCCCCGTTCCTCTGCAAAAACCATCCAGCTCTGCTGTGTTTCATTTCTGAAGCAGCAAGCAGGCCGTACTTTGTGAGGAATGGCAGCAGCTGAACTCAGGACCTCCCAGGAGGGGGAGTAGAGGAGCCTTCGCTGCAGACCTGGCTTCCTTGCCTGGCTGGGAAGAGACTGTGTAATACTGCCTGAGCAGGAGAGTCAGTGCATGGTCCCGCGAGTGCCGACAGGCTTCCCTGGACAGTCACCCTGGGGACAGCGTTCCCGTGGCCTGCTAGTCTGACAGCATGGCACTATCTGTAGGCTGAGATTTTCACATACACCTTTCTGGTAAAGAAATATATGTATTCTGGTAAAGAAATATATGGTAAAAATAATAATGGACATGTCAACTTTAAAGTATGGAATTTATTATCTTTGGTATCATACAGCTGACAAAAAATACTGCCACAGAATAGCTGGGCGCTTCATTTTTCCAGACCTATTAGCCATATAGAATATAGTCACATACATCCAAGTTTATATATCCTTTGTCAATAAATTAACTTCTTAACATGGATTAGAGACATACTAGTCTGTCTGTTTATTTAATAAGCATTTGGAACCTGTCCCTATTTGTAATTGCCATTCTGGGTAAGGACTTTGGGGCTTACAGTGCTCTGCTGAAAGGAGGAAATCTTTTCCTCTGTGGAACTGGACCTAGGGAAATAACTCTCCAGCCTCTCTGTTTGAATGCAGGCTTTCTGACAGTAGAAATGGTTTTGTCAAATTCAGCTTTTCAGTTTTCAGAATAGCTCTAGACTGAACAGGAATGCAACTCTTGCTTTTTTTTTTTACAAAGTGCTATATAGAAATGTTTAATTCCTATGACTGGATGTATTGGTGGTAAAATAAGAGCCAGTGCCTTCTGGATTCCCAGATTTGCTACGTTTTCTGTTTGTTGCCCTTTCTTATGTTAGCAATTAATATTGTTCTTTATACCACTCCCCCAAATATAATACAGCATCAGTCTTCCATCACTAAGGGTTACTTTGTAAGCCAGAAAAGCCAATGTGTCTCTAATCTGGATTTATTGGAAACACTCCTGAACACCTTTTTTTTTTTTAAGTCTGATGTCTTTTTCCCCTTTTTATTTCACTCTCTTTCCTGATGGATCTCCTTTCCAGCTTGTTATTTCTTTATTCTCATATTTTCTTTTATTCTTTCTCTGATCTATTTTACATTGAAATTGTGTTTAGAAAATAAATAAGAAAATCAGACAGACACAAAAATAGTTGACCTTAAAATTTAGCAGTTCACATTCATATGTAATTAAAAATACATGGCTTATATATTGGGTTAATTCCTCTCAAATGATTTCTAAGCATATTTCTTTTATTGGATTATATTGCTTTTTTCTACATTTCAAGAGATTTACAGCTGCTATTAAAAATGTCTGGCAGGAGTCTTTTGAGTAAATTAGCTGATAAAGATTTCAGTTTGTGAGTCCAGTAATATCTCAGTTTGTGCCTGGCAGAGATCCCCAGCGAGGGAACACTCTTGTTCCTAAGGAACTGATTAAACTATGTTCTAATAGTGGATTTCACCTGTCAGTGAGAGGTAGCCTCTTACTGAATGCTCTCAGTAGTTCTGGGAGTGTTGGAATGATGGTGCCAGGGGATCACGGGCGGAAAAAGGTCCAACTCACTGATCAAGCTTTATCCGTAGATATGACGCAATGTGATGTCACTCACAGTAGCCTGTGGAGACGATGGTAAATATGGTCATGTGCATATGCTGATTTCTTGGATTTGACATGCCCTCAGAGAGCCATAAATAACTTTTGTGCTCCAAAGTTACAAAATAAAACTCTTTTGTGACTTACCAGATTCCCATGTCAGACTAGGAGGAAACAAGCATTAATGCTCTCCCAGGTGGTGTCTGCGTCAATGGAAAAGGGCAAGTGAAGGCATCTAAGTGAGGTCCTGCTTCAATACTGGAGTAGTTTATCTTTTTATTCACTGTAGAGGAATGTTTGGGAGATTGGTCTTTTAAATTGGCCACCTAAATTAGGAGTGAAAACTCCCCAGAATAGTCATTCATTCAGTAGAATATGTACAGTTTTCCACTGTAATTGTCTCTCTTCTTTCTTACTCACTGTAGCCAGAAAGAAAAGTAATGAACAGGGATGATACTAAATAACTGTGCTGGTGAACAAACACCCCATTGAGCTGAAGCTCATGGCTGGTAGGACTACTGCAGATGACACTGTAGAATCATTAGACATTGCTACATTGGCTGTGCATTTCTAAGATTATCTTTGCCAGTGTACAGCCTTGTCAACATTACCAAGGGCATCCAACACCTGGCCTTCAGGCCAATTATTTTGAATTGACTCACATATATGTGTAATTCTTGATTAATCCCTTCTGGAGCAGGCTGACCATATATGCTTGCACACCACTCAGCCTGAGGATCCTTTAGACTCCCTATAGTACACTTCAGCCTTTTTCCACTCAAAGTGTGTCGCAGACTGCTAGAGTGTTTTGTTTAGAGCATGGTGCTTGAGACTATGTGTTGCATGCCGTGGGCTGTGGTTTGGGGAACATGTAGGAGAGCAAAGCATGCTGATGTAGCATTGGAGGACTATGCAGGGTGGCACAGTTGCATCTGTGTATCTAAGCATGGAGGTGCAACCCAGTTGGCTCCCAGAGGACAGCCCAGGGATGAACTAACATATATGCAGGATGGAAGATCAGGAGACTGTTACTCAGAGGCAAGCCAGAGGACTGAGATATTGGATGGTATTGTCATGCTGTAAGATGGGCTCTGCAGTCATGTCCATCCTGAGCACATTAACCGTTACTGCTCATTGGCAGCATTAGTGGTTTTCCTTGACAAACAGTTGTGGTTGCTCTCAGGAGTTACCCTCAAACAGGGAACCTCCATCCCTGTTGGACACAGATACTTCTAGGCATTCTGGCTTGGCACATTGCTGCCTCAGGCTCCTGGGACAGCAAAGTCTATTTTTATTCTGGCCTGTTATGTATAGCTGATAGTTGATTTTGAGGGGCTGGAATGAGTTAACTTGGAATGATTCGCATATGGGTTTAAGGGTTGATTATATATCTGGGTTCCCTATGAGCTCCAGCTCTTCTGGAAAACAAGAGTGAGACCTTCTGTTAGCTTCTTGTTCGTAGAAGACGTACTAGAGAACCCACAGAGAAAGGGAACTGGGAAGTGGCCTAGCAGGATGGAAGTGGAGTGAATTGATCAGTAAGGAACCAACTACACTTCAATCTCTGAGGGGTTGCAGGAGCAGGAAATGAAAAGCAGAAGTGAAGACAGTTTTGTTTTATTTCAGGAAGCAGATGGATATATAAAGAGAATGTGGGGCGGGCCTATTTGGAGGTGTTGGAGGCAGGATGTTATTAATTATTTTGGAATATTCATGATCTGAGTCCTGCAAATACAGTGCTGTAGGGGTTAACTGCATACATAAACTTGCCTTAAATATACTTTTAATTCGGTATCTCTTTTTTGATTTGTCTTTTCCATTTATAATATTTACTTAAAAATTGAGTAGCATCCTTATAAAATTGGAGATTGTTATTTATATATGAAATAGTAAGTATTATTGAGGGTATTTACCCCATGCATCCAGTACAGTAAATATGGAAATATTGCACAATGCTTTACTGGACTTCTGCTTTTTTGAACTCTGTTCCAATCTAAACTACAAAGTAGACCACACATGCTGTTAAAACAAATCTAAGAACAGAGTTGGACTCCAACCCCTTTTTTGGTCCTGACAAAGGCAAAAGTAATTGTGAAGGCAACACATTTCTGGTCACCTGTTAAGTCAGTTAGAGAGTGGATTTAAATAACCATACTACAAAGATGAATTTAAACCACACACACTGTCACTATATCAAACTAATTTCAAACATCACAGTATTATGGGAGTTCTTTGCTGGATGTGTCAACATATATGCATGCAAAAGCAGTTGTGTTTTGTTTTTTTTTAATTTGTTGATTTTTTCAGATATTCACAACATCATATTCCCTGAAACAACCAACTGGTTTGTGTTTCACTTTTTGGATGTGCCTTTTTGAAATTCATATAATATAAGTTTCAAAGAAATAGGAAAATTCTGAGTTTTTCTGTATGACAAGTATTAGGAAGTAAGTAGCTCTGTGGATAAGCAAAGCTCCACTCCATATAGTCTGCAGAACAAAAATGAGATTAGTAGTTTCATTTCTATGGTTTCAGATTACCCCAGCACAAATATAACAACAGCTCCAACATGTACTCTGGAAGGTTTATAACTAATTTGGTCTCCTATTTCTTCTACCCCAAAATTCAACTAATAGAATTTGAAGATGGCTGTGGTGAAAGATGCCACTCAAAAGCATGTCCCCAATCTGTTCAACTTGGTAGGTATCCTTGATGTATCCTGTGATGATATTAGCCTAAGGCCTTGTTTACACACAAAAGCGGTTGTGGTTGAAATAAAACTCTTTTAAAACAATTTGATTAAACCAATGAGAATCTAATTCAACATAAATTTGGAGTTAGCTAACTGATTTTGGGTGTGTTTCAGTGTGTTTCTTTAAGCACAGCTGGCTTCACGTCATCAAGAAATGGTGATGGCTTTATTGAATTGACCTGCTGTAAAAGAGTGTCAGACTTGTTTATTACACCTTCTTAGAAGAGCTTCATTCTTTCACTGTATTAAAACAAAACATGAATAGACTAAATAGTACAGTAAACATGAAGTAAGCATGCAAATATTTCAGTGTCCTGACCCAGATTACCAAATTCAAATAGATCAGTGTTACTCAATAAATAAGATAATTTAAGCACTGCCATACCAGGATTTGCTCTGATTTAACTAGGTCATATAAAAAGAAATTCTAGCATTTCAGTGCAACTTTTGGTGTGGTCAACAGCCTACTAATGACAGAAAGAACAACTTCCTTTAGTTCATTTGTTCATTTGCTTGAAATGATAGAAGAATGGATTAAAACTTTTTTTTTTTTAATGCATCTGAAACTGGAGGTAGATAGCTTGGATGATTAGCAGATTTTTTGACAAGAACAGCAGTCACATTCATGCAGATACATGCATCTTTCTTCCTACACTTCACCTAAAATTAAAAGATATCAAAGCAGTTAGTGGATTTCTGTTCACTTCTTATACTACGCCATTAGCTGAAAGAAAAATGTCTTTGTGTCTTTAAAGCTTAATTTCCAAAAGTGATGAGTGATTTGGGTACTTCCACATTAGGGGCAATGTCTGAGACACTTTCAGACAGCCTGATTTTCAGAAGATGTTGAGCAGCTAACCTTCGAAAATCAGATATTCTAGTTCAATATTTAAAAATGAATTATCCGTTATTACTGATGGCTTTGGAAATGTAGCTCCTTTCTGTAGTTTACCAAGTTAAGGGCTTCAGAAATGATGGAGAAACACAGCCAGCATAGATTTGTCACAGTGCCAGTAAAAAGCATTAAAATGTTGAGCTGGGAGATCCCAGTAACAACACCACATAATAACTGTGGTTTTCTTCTTAGGTGAAGTATTGTGTTCAGAGCTTAGATACATCATAATATAGTGAGCTACCAGCTATTACCAGGCATGCTGCAAATGAGCATTTTGTTTTTCGTAACAAACAGCAGTCATTCTCTGGGTACATTTTAGCAGTGAGCTAAGTTGTCGTCTTTCTGCTCAGCTAGACAACTGCTCTTTTCACAGTTCTCTAAAAAGGATGGATCAGATTAGGAAGACTGTCACGATGCTAAAATAGCTGGATGGAAGGGGGAATATCACATCTTTCAGGAATGTGGCTAGCAACAGCGATGCTCTGGAGATATCCAGAGCCCCAGGAGCTGAGTTGCACGCTGGCCTCATGTTGCTTTCTGGAGCCAAGCCTAAGATCCAATGTTGGTTAGCCCAAACAAGTCCACAGAATTAGAGATTAGAGAAATTAGAGCTGGAAAAGAGTTTGGGGGACATTCTCCTCACATATTGCAAGGTTATGCAGTCAGTGTGAGATTAGTCATTGTGTTAAATTTTCCAGTGGTTTATTTTGGCCTATTTTTAGATTTCCTAAGCGGTAAGTTAAGGGGTTTCTACTACTTTCTTTCAATAGATTTCTTTATTTGAAACATCTCTGATAATTGACGCAAATTTTTATTTCCTTTAAATTCCATTCCATTGTGCATAGTTCTATTCCATTTTCCTGCCAAAGTCATTCTTTATCAACGTTAATTCCTGTGATAATCATAACACATATACTCACCCCAGTTCAGTTTGGTACACTGCAGGTGAAATTGCTGTTTGTGTTGTGTTGTCTAGTCATTTTTATCTGATGTGTTAGCATTCAGACCTTAAGCTGAGCTAAATTCATGTAGGGTTAGGATTTAGTACAACACCATCACAAATACTCTTGTAAAAGCAAGTCAGTATTATTTACATTTGTTGCATTTTCTTTTCCACCAATTTTATACACCCACTCCACAAATCTATCTAGTGTATATTTCTTCCTTTCATTCACAATCTTTACCCTATTCTGGATACCCAGCTTGTGCTTATGGGCTGTAAGCTGTAATATAACTGCTCAGAAATAGTGGAAGAGGTATTCCTTAAATGAAGGTTCATATCTTAGCAGAAAAATAATGTTACAAAGTTATGTCCTGTCCTTGCCTTCTGCATTTGGCATTTGCTTCTCTAATTTAGCTGTAAAAGAGAAAATTTCCTACTTCTTGCCTACCTCTTTCTGATTTGTTTGTCCCAGCAATGGTCTGAATGAGTTCTCAGAGCACTTGCTTTTGTTATATGTTTCATACTGATAGAAAGATGCTATAGAGATGAGTTTTACAATATACTCGTGGTGCACCTTTGGGATTGCAAAGCTAGTTCTGCTTGAGAACTTTGTATAACAGTCTGTTTTCTAAAGATGTGTCTATTTTAGAGAAGTTTTTAACCTAAGCCTAACTTGAGATAAATATCTCTTCTGGATGTAGTTTTTGATAGAAAAATTGGATCATTAAACTGATTGCTAGCTTTGGATTAGCTGGACCCTGTATCTTCCACCAGGTTATTTCTCCTCAACTGGAGCAAACTCTCAAACACTGAAAAGCTTAGCAATGTGCTCTGGTGTGGATATTCTGACTCCTGCTGAAAGCAGTTAGTGTCCTCAAGTAATGGGATCAAAGGATAATATACACATATAGGTAGTACCTCTATCTTGTACATTTTTTGTAACTGTTCTTGTGACCGTTGCAGAATGGTTGTCCCTTTCTGATAACTTCTATATACTTATTTTTTTCCTATGCCTCCATTTTTTCCCTTGCTTTTTTCTCTCTCATGCCCTTTCTTGATTGCGTTTTTTTCTGTCCCTGCTGGTATTTAGAAAACACAGCAGAGAAGGAATACTTGCAATATGACCATGTTGTAGGCCATAATTACTGACACTCTTGTGGCCCCTTCTGTTGCCTTTTATCAGCTTTCTTAACTGAAATTCCTTTTACAAAGTTATTTGTGAAAAGACAGAGCACTGTATAAACTCATACCCAAATGTATTTCCATGAGAATTTGCATCAGGAACATTTGGGTGGCTATGCTGAAATCTTTCTGTGGGTTTGGGAACCTTCCAGAGAGCAGGAGTACCACCAGGTGGAAAATTGCAGCCTGAGTGGCAACTACAAATATTCAAGGCTCAGCTCATAGCACATAATTCAGAGCAAGCCATTATTTGAATGCATTCACGTAAACTGTTTAGTGAATTATTAAAAAATGTGTCAAAATTTAAGTTTGCTTGCACATCATTTGAGAACAGAAAATGGGGCAAAAAACTGCCAAACAAGATGCTTGATGTGACCCGTTCAGGCAGTATTCATCTTTTTTTAGGTGGAATGTGACCCTGCTAACCCTGAAGTGTGAGTTAGACCTTTGATGTTCAACGGGATTCAGAATTAGGCAGACAGAGTTCATCCAGCCTGAGACAGTAGGGTATAAGTGACTGGTGCAAACTCTTTCTTTCAGTCAGACCAGGCTTACTTTGTAATCAGTTTTAAACCTGTGAGACCTAGACATATTAGAATATTTTGAAGATATGGGCAGTAGATGACAAAACATCTATTCCAAAAAAAAAAATTTTTTTTGATGAAAATAGATAGGAAAGAAAATCCAGGAGCAATATAGATGACAGGAAAGAGGAGTTGCACTTTTCTCCTGTCTCCTTCCTTGGTTTTGAGTGCATAGTTAAAATATATTGAACTATCACTCCCATCATTATCATGTTATCATTGACTGTGCTAGACCATTTAGCAAGGAATAAAATACCTCTGTATCTTTTACACATTCTGATTTGACAACTCAGCAAAAGAGAAACAGATTTTTTTTGCAGAGAACATAAATGTTATAGGGAAAATGTCCCAATCACAGGTGAAAAGCATCATAGTTTTCCTCCATTTGGGGTTTTTAGTTTCAGTACAATCCCAGCAATGTTCAAATCTGCAAGATGTCCCTGGGTGTGAAAACTTCAATTCGTAATTTAGTATGCTCAGACTGCACATCTGAACAGACACAGGAAGAATGCAAGTTATTCTTCTTCTGCAACAAGTAGGCGTTTATGATCTTTATGGATGAGAATCCCATATTGATTGAAAATGTGCAAAAAGCCAGCAAACCACCCCCCCCATGCATCCCGTTACCTGAACTGCAACTTAACTGCTTAAAACAGGGCAGAATTAAGGTTGAAGGGGTCTGTCTATGGGGTCCCTCTGTACTGGGAGGGATTTTTATGCAGTCAACGGATCTTTGTCCCAAAGCAAAGCTGGTGGAAATGGCTCTTTTCATGGAATGGCCCTGGAAACAGTGAGAAGGGAAACCCTTCTCCACATTGGCAACATGATGAAAACCCTGTTGCAACTGTGTTGTGGTTGCTAGAACTGTAGGCACCAATTGCATCAGCAAGCACAGTACCGTTTCTGCTGCGATGTGGGTCAAAATTTCCCCGGAAGCATAATGCCATGTGTCATGTCCTTGCCAGCTTTCTTGGTTATTCTCCTCTTGCACTGGATTGTTTTTGTCTGCTGCAGAACTCTTTATTGGAATTCAATTAAAAAGCTAGGCAATAAGTGAAAATTATTAAAGCTGCTTTGTATTTGATAAAAATACAAATACATGAACTGCTCTTTTTCAAAACTCAAATTATTAAGCTGTAGTGTTGTTTAGGAGGAAACAGATTCTCTCTTGATTAAGCTAAGAGATAGTGTACAAGGTCATTTGTTTAGAAATAGGATAATTTCCTGTACTTTGCTCAGTCTTGTTTTGTAAAGGTAGAAAAACTGAAATATCAAAAAGACTATATAATATATAATGCATGCTCTGTTTTCTGAACCTTGAAAAGAACAGTTCTTTCCTTGCCCTCTCCTTGCTCTCAACCCTAAGTAATCTATTACCCACTGTTACTCTTATCAGATGACTTTTCTGTGGAATGAGCTAGTCCTATTTTAGGAACAAATTATTGTGTTGGATAAGGTCAACTGGAATAATTTCTTTGTCACCAAATTTTAATCTTGTTTATTTCTAAGACAGGAGAAAGTCTACTGATTTTCATCAGTGAAAATTCTTAATTGGGCCCCAGGTCTACAATGATCATGCTTTGCTTTGTAATATCACAACTTATCCATAATCCACTTTTGAGGTCATAGAGAAATGTCACTGTGTTTGATTCTGTTAGGGAATGTCCAGGAGCTTACATTGTTTCTTTCTAACTTTGTGCTTTATATAATTATGACAGAATAACATGCTTGGGGCACCTTTCATTTTTGTCCTGTAAGAGGTTAATAAACCTTTAGGGGTAGTTTTTTTACAACATGGTGGGTGTTATTTTGCAATGTTTCATTAGCCACAAATCCACAAGTCACCTTCAAGAATTCCAGATGCCAGATTGAAGGTATTTTTGCAGCTGTTCTGTGGGAGATCATGAAAGTGTTGTTCCTTATAAAGACAGAGAGAGAAAAAAAAAAAGATCTTTGTATATATCAGTCTTTTTGACAGTTCTCTGTAACGGCAAGGCAGAAGAATCATCTCAGTTACAGCCTGGTACTGTGCATTTTATCCATATGCCTGTGGATAGTTCAAATATCATATCTCTTGTAAAATGATTTGGCTGCAGCGTTGAAGGAAGTGAGCTCCTTTGAATAGGATGTAATATGCTCCAAGGTAAAATGCTTTGAATGGCTGTTCACTTAATAAAATATTGCCTAAAGCAATGCTATCTTCTGACTATTATATTGTGTTTCATGAGCTGACTTTTAAATTGAATTCTCTGCCATCTTTATGTACCGGAGAACATCTTGAAAAAATCAAGCTACAAATAATGACTGTTTTCTGAAGGTCAAAGAAATTGGAGGGAAAAAAAAGTCTTTTCAGAAAAATAATATTCAGGAAGCCCTGAATATTTATATACTGATATCATCTTTAGACCTCCAGGGTGTTTCAGAGCACAGACAGCTACAGTTTTTAATAAAAATGTTTTCCAAACTGAATTTCATTTCTCATTTCAGATATATAAAAAAAGATTAGTCTTCTGACTCATACCCCTTTGTTTGAGTTTTAACAGTTAATGTTTGGTCCTTTTCCAAAACAATTTTCTGTCCTTTGTAAAAGTGCTAAGACTTGGGAGATAGAACTGCCAAGGACTGTTTGGAAAACCATACACTAAAGGCTTGTCTACAAGGTGGTGGGAGGGGATGGAGGGTTCATTTGAAATGACCTCTGTTTACATGACACAATTTTAACATGTACTAGCTGGTGAGATAATGCATGTTCTATACTCCTTTTTCAGAAGCGCAGTTGGTTTACTGAGTTGCAGTGCACTGACATCTGTGTTAGTGCATCTGCTCTGAGTGCTCTTTTGGCAGTCCTCCATTTTTCGTCTCTACCAGGATCTACCAGTACCTACTGTTCTTAACATGGTGGTGAGATATTGTATACCTAGTTAAGTGCTGGTCCTGGTAAGGATCAGTCCATTTATATCTGTGCACTGTATTGCTGTACCATGTTTTCTACACTTGCCCTGTACAAAGAGGAACTGCCTCTGCTTGCCATCTGGGGAGAACCAAAGAACCAGGAAATCCTTGAAATGAACTATTGCCATGATCGTAATTAATGGGATCTGGCAGTCATCAACCAGGCTGTGGAGTGCAATGGGAGAATACCATCCATGACAGAGAGACCAAGTGTAGCCTGGTCCTAGCCTTCAGTAACCTTCCGAGCACTGACAAGCCCTTTGAGATAGGGTAGAAGGTAGGATAGCAACTGAAGTGATAAACACTTCAGGGCAACAGCCTCCACAGCTCGTCTTCCAACATCAAACTGGTTCTCTTCTGACTGTCAGTAAGTGGGATGTTGGATTTGCAAGCGGAAATAGGTACGTGTTTCTGCATGGCCACAGGAGATCTGCTGCTGCACTCGCCTGGGTAAACTGTGCACAGCTGCTTGGTAGCTGGCACAGTAGCTGGCTTATGCAACCAAAGCTGTCTGGCAGCCACCATGTATTTTTAATTGCCATCATCAGGGGATGAACCATTTTATCTGTGTTGGCTGGACATGATGGCATCTAAAAAGAAATGGCTTGTGAGATGTCAGAAACTGTTGGGGACTTGCAAGTTTGACCCCTGTCCCAGACTATCAGTTGTCTGTCTTCCACATACTCCATACTAACTGGCCAGGCAAGACCCCAGAAAACATGGGAGTCCGTAGCAGGACATAGTGACGTTGGATACCCAATCTCATTGCTGAGGGCTGAGTATGAAGGCAGAAGAAGAGCTGGCCTCCCTTGCACCTGTGGAGACAGTAATGTCTTACCATCTACCATGGTGCAATTAAGGTGACCTAAACTGCCAATTGTGACCTAGAGAAGCCCCATATGGACCACATGTGCACACACCAAGGCACCAGCAAAACTGAGAATGTCTAGCTTGATAAAGCAGTAATGTCTGTGTAAGGGAAGGAAGAGCACCTCATCTGCAAATACTGGAAACATCCAATCTTCCTCTGGCATAATGCAATTTGTGCAGGCCCCAAGAAGCATAAGTTGGTGGAACTCTGCTGACTTCCAGGGTTTGTATGCATCTGCACAGGTTTGTAGAAAGACTAGAATATTTTGGATAGTACCCAGAGGTCAAGCTGGGAGCAGTGGGAGGAAATTAGGAAAGGAAAGACATCCTAACCTGGGAGAAAATCACTAGAGGGTGATGGAAGCTTTGCTACTTCTATGTTTCAATCCCAGATTAGAAAAAAACAAGAGAATATAGGGCAGGGAGAAAGCCAAGAAGGTGGGCTGTGCAGTAGACTGTTTACATTTTGGTTAAAAAGAAGAGCACTGAATAGGTTTTCTACACGCCATGTTATTTTCTCCTTGGCCTTTATGGAACTTGGGTTGGAAAAGAAGAAGTAATAAAGAAATATTTGATTCATCAGAGAGAGTCTATGCAATAAATTAACCTTGAAGGAAGAAGGTTCTTTCTGACTTGAAGCAGATGGGGTGTGGAGGAAATTGTACAAAGAATTCCTTGGTGTGTTCTTCAGCCTGGCAGTGAGGAAAAAAAAATGGTGAAGAAATGTAGAACCTTCCCCTCTCTGTCCTCCTGAACAAAGAAGTGATGTAAACTAAGGAAAACTCATATTAGCTGAAATACTTGGGTGTTGCCGATTTACATTCTCATAAAGTGGGCCTTGACTGTAGCATTCCAAATCCATGTACAGACTTGGCAGATAAAATCACAGCATAATTTGTGACTCCTGAAAACAAATTAATGAACACAATAAAATGTTATGTTCCTTCTCTCAGAGATGAGATGAGAGAGAGAGGGAGAAGGGAAGGAGTAGGAGGGGCAGGGACGGTTATGGTGTTCTAGTTTGGTACTTATATCCGGTCCAACTTGTCAATCTTCACTTCCTCTGCCCCTGGCTTCAGATCTTCTTACCCACTTCCCTTTTTGTTCCTCTCTGATCACTCCAAGATCTACCATGCCTTCATACTCTCTTTCAACTTACACAGCCTGTGCCCCTCGCACTTTTTCATTGTATTTCTTTATGTAGAATTTACTCATTAGCAAATAAACTGGCTGTACCATGTCAGTGTCTTCACTGATAGCCCTTGCCCCTTTCCCTTTACAGGCTCTCCTGTTCCCTCTTCTGTTAGCAGACCACATTTAAGCGGATAAAAGTTTCCTCAAGAAAATGTTGTATTGTTCTGTTTTGTCTCCATACAGTCTGTAACAAAGTTTTAGTGCAGGATGTGAAATAAATGAAGGAAAAAAATGTTGGGCCATAATAATAAACCCTGCTTAAAGAGATACAGATGACACTTTGGACAAGTCTGAATCTGGTGTTATAGTTAACATCTATCTCCTGTTCCACATTACATAGACAGATGTGCTAACTACACCTATGATTTCTGTATGCTTCTCATTATAAGGCCCCTTCTTTTGCTTGCTCCTAAGTTTGCCAAATTGTTTTAACTGTGCAGGCTGAAAGTTTTCCATTTGGGTATCTGCTTCAGACTGAATTTGGAGGGGTTTTAGAAAAAATATAGTAAGCTATTCATGTTAAAATTAATCTTATTTTTGGTTCACTCTTCAGCCCTATAATTTGAAGCAAGCCTTTAAATTTGGTGGGAAATAAAAAGAGGGCATGTCGCCCTGATGCCAGGATGTGCCCTTTGCTTACTTGTGTGCATGGGAAAAACCTGACATATTTAGCCATGTTTTTCAAAAAATTCATTCAGCAGAAACTTCAGAGTTAAACAAAGAAGTTCTCCACAGAGTCTATCTCTACTAAATTTGGCCCAGCCCTAAGCAGCAGGGGTGGGCACACCTTTTTACTCAGATTGCTCCATTGGGGCTTTATTTGGGTCCTGTGTGACTGGACACAGTCATAGGAGCAGGAAAATTCCCTTTTAAAAAAACTTTGTTACATGGTAACATATATAAAACTTGTTGGACAAATGTCATTAAGATTGGGAAATCCACTGTGGACCTTCTATTTCTATCTGAGAGCTTGCCTTTCCAGTCTGAACAAACTTTTGACATAGGTGTTTAAGGATGTGTAGGGAGACATGTAGAGTGTATGGCAGCTCAGTTTTATCAGCATAAGTCTGGGATTTGCCATTCATGCCATGTATGTTATATAAAAACTCTTCTAAAAATGTTTTGGAGCTTTGAAAAACATTTTCAGAAGATTGTTCCTTGTGTCTCTTGGCCTGTTAAACAAGGTGCCTTGACTACAATGAAGAAGAGAAAAATGAAAACTAATACATATAAAGCATATTTTAAAATAATTAAAAATAGCTTTTGTATGTTTTGTATTTTGTAACAACATGTATAAAAATGTCACCATTTTCAAGTCCAATATCTCAGTCTCTCCACATTTCAGTGAGTTGGCATCTGCTGGAAAGCTGCTAAGGTTCTTCTCATTTTACTGACTAATACTTTTAGACCTGCAAGATCAGTACATTTTGGACTTTAAAGCTGAGAAAATTTTATATTTTTCAGATTGAATCTTGCCTATTCTGTACCTCAGGCAGGTATAATTTCTGAGGAAATTCCACTTTGTAGGTGGAGGGGAGGGAGGAAATACTTCCATGGCAGGTTGACTTTAAAATATTCATGGTGCTGTTTGAAACAGCTCAAGAGCCTGGAATGCCAGACTGGATCTGGGGATATGGATTAATGGGCAGGTGATGCAATTGTAGTTATGTGATAAATTGCTTGGATATTTCTTTTTCACATGCCCTGCAGTATGGTATGTCACGTGGATATCACACTTGCACTTAGCCCACGTACACGTAGGCCAATATCTTGGGGCAGATCTTCAACAAGCATAAATTGACTGAGCTCCCCCGAAGTCCCTTTGAGTCCTGGAGCAGTGCCATTTTATACCAGCTAAGGACTTGGCCCCTTTGTGTTCACCAAGCTGCACACCAAACTCATGATTATTCGTCTTAAGTGTTGCAAGTTTCTGGCTCTTATTTGCTAATGAAAAAAAAATGTTCTAACATGAAACTGGGCTTAGATCCCAGTTTTCAGTCATACTCTCCATTAAAAGATGAAGGATGTGGCATACATCACCTGAGAATCATAAATCAAATAGTAATAGTGCTGTTGTTTTCCTAAAGAACTCAGGGAAGGACTTAATTGCGCTCACATCTCCTACTGCATCTAACCTGATGTCCTGAGTCAGTTGCACTGAGATTGAGAAATCCTTACCAGGGATACAACGCACACAATGGTTACAGTCACTGATGTAATACTGGCGCCAGTAAGCTTTATTTTATTTAAAAAAATACTACTTTCCATGTGCTTTAAAATAGTATAGACATAAAATATTTTTTAAAAAAACAGAAGCTCTGTCTGTGTAATTTGATGCTGAGCCTTAACAAAACAGGCACAGTTCCAAATATTTTTCCCTGCTCAAATGGTTTAAAATATGTTTCCAAGGGTGATTTGGCTGGAGAGGCAACCACTGGGGAATTACAAGCTGAAAAGTTTTATTTTTTGTGAAGCTCTGTATTTCTGCGAAGAAACCGCAACTGCTTTTAGGGCTGGCTGGGAGCCAGAAGTAAGGTATGCTTAAAAAGCATTCGTTCAAGTGAAATCTCATTAATGAAGCTGAAAGGGAAACACATTTTAATTAAAACTTGAAAGAAAGACTGTGAGATAAATCCATTTCAAACAGACTATCTTGGCCTTTGATTAGTATGTAAGGTCCTTATCCTGTTAAAACTTCTACACAGATGTCCACATATCCCCTGCCTCGCTTCCCATTCTCACCAACTTTTTGCACCACCAAAATGAAGGGAGTCGTCCTTGCATAAGTGTTTGCCAGATTGAGGCCACTGTTTGTATTTAATTAGTGTTTGACATATTCAGTAGGAAGTCAGATCAACTGGAGGCTGTAATTAATGCATAGTTTTGCATTTGCCAGGGCAGGTTTAATTTACGAGCTTGTTATACTCAAAGCTGAATGTTACTTTTGGCAAAAAGAATGTTTACAATGTTGTTATTTGGACAAATTACAACTATTTTTCCTTTAGGACCTGATCCACTCACCACCCAAAGGAAGAACAGACCCTCACTGCTTTCAATGGCAGGAGCCCTCTTTCTCTGTGTATGTGGACAGGTAACCACTGTCTGACATTTTGGAGGACCTGACCCTTGACAAATCTTTGACTAACCCATCTGGGAGTCACCCAGGCTATCTTCTCTACCTGCCAGCTAGGTAGCACCTATACTACCTATTTCAGCACCTGTGCTGAACCCTAGGCAGAATTAGGCACATCAGTCCCCAAAAGTTCTCTGTGGAGTCCAGGCTGCAGAGCTTTCTCTCTGTAAGAGTCACCTAACATCTTTCCACTCCTGCCTTTCGGTCTGGAAGTATTTTCCTAGTATGCCTAAACCTAACCAGTAGCACATATCATCTTGCTCTGCTCTAAAGACCCTTACAAACCAGAGTGGCACCTACATCCCATATGTCCCCAGAAGGATCTCAGCTTGAGGCAGCACATGACAGTGTGGGCATGACTTGGGGCAGCTGACAGTCTAGCCCAGAGGAAAGCATCTCTGGTCATTCCTTCTCAGAAATATTCTGCTGGTTGTGGTTAGGCCTTTTTCATAACAGCCTGGTAGTTAAAGGGTTTGTGCAGGAGCTGAGAAACAGGAGCATGCACCTTCTTGTTGGATGTCTCTCTGACCTCATTACTTTTGCATTCCTCTCTGCATGATCGTACAGCTTTGACAGGAAAGGTGGGAATGACCTCTCCAGAAACACCTGGTAACACACATTTTCTTGGTAGGTCAGAGCTGTGGGGTTTTCATCTAACGTGGTTTCAGAGAGCTGAGAGCCCATCACCTCCCTTCCTGGCCAATTGCTTTTACCAGTGAACCATTATACGAAAAGGGCTAGCCAAATTATTTTTGAAGTCCCAGTCAGCTTGTCCCTCAACATGAGCAGTCTTAGCTGTTAGTCTAGATGAGTGATGCGCAAGCTGAAGCTGGACACTTAAGCTGCAGGAGTGTGCATTTAAGCACCCATTTTCTCTCATTACTTCCCATGAAGTGCTCACATCTGCCTTCTCAGCCTTTGGGTCTTTTGAATCTCTCTTTGGAGAGCTCCCACTTTTTCTTTTGACCAGAGGGGAAGCTTAAATACTGAACTCTGACTTCAGTAGTACTCAGCTGGGAGCAGGTGCCTAGTATTAGAAGTCAGTAATCCCCAAATTAGAAGCACTACGTCCTTTTGCTCTCCCCAAAGAAGAGGCCCTTTCCTTTTGCCATCTCTCTGTTTGCTTTCTCCTTAATCATGTTTCAGGAAACAGCTATTTTGGGCAGTGTGCATCCCTTCAGTGTAGACTGAAGAGTGGGTGAGAGGAAATCTAGTTAATCCTCACCAGCACAGCATTTAAGGGAATTTCACAACTGCCTTGAAGAGGACTCATGCCTGACTCTCCAGGGGCACTGAAAGCAGCCATGTCGTGGAAGCCGGTGGCAGTGATTTAGTCTTGCTGTCTGTGTTGCAGAGGAGTCACTGCAGAAAGTTGATTCATACCTTCAACAGTCCAACATTAACTCTAGTCCAGACTATTATCACTGAACTTTAGTGTTCAGTTAACAATGAGTTATTGCCTGGTAAAAATGGTAGGGATTATTATATAGACACTGGACCTCAGGGAAATGGCATATGCAACTATTGCTGTACTTTGATCACAGCGTCCTAAGGGTCTTGGTATGTACAACAACTTCTGATTATGTTTTACAGCTTTCTCTGCTCTTTTCCTGTGTCTAATTCCTTTCTGAAAGAAAGGAACAGAAGTATATTTTAGCAGGCCAGAGAATAGACAAGTTACCTCAGTGCAGATCATAGAATGTTTTGCAAAGATGACCCATGCTTAGGACACCCCACTGGGGAAATCTGAGATTTATCATCTAATCAGCCACTGGATATTTTTTCATGTGAAATCCTTCTGTTTGATTAACCTGAATTAGCCCTTTGAACAGCTGCTTTATTTTAAATTATTTTTATATTATTACTGCTGTACAGTTCAGTGCTCTTTCATCTTCTGTTCTTTTGTTAGCTTTTATGATTTATCACAACTAATATCTGAGTACTACCTCACTGTGCTTGTATGAAAGAAAAATAGAAAAAATTAGCAAAACATTTTAAAAGGCTAAATACGCAAATATTGCTAAGACTTTTAACAGTGGTACTACTCTGAAGGCTAACTACTCAATAGCTGTGTTCTGCGCAGTCCAACTTCTGTGAGAGCTCGTAGCGTAAAGTAGGCAGTGTCTTCCCTTAGACTCACCTAGCTGGTAAGTAAGCTCCCTTGTGTTTATACAACTTCTACAATTGGTCCTTACTCTTCCTCCAAACTTGCCAGCCACCTCTCCCCACCCCCAGTTTTCAACCTGAAAATCAGCGTGTGCTTGGGAAGCACAGCTGGAACTGCCACACTTGCACTTCATAACCAAAGTCTGACTCCCTGGAAGTCCCACTCCTTTTAGATGTCAAAAAAGTTGCTCTAAATTGTGTCAGGAGTCAGACAGTGGAATACAAAGATTTCTCCTCACCACTGCTAAAGACAATTTAGTAAATCAGGGTGACTGTGTTTCCAGGTTATATCTGTTTACCATAATCTCTTCATGTTGAACCAAACTACTGGGGATGGTTCTCTGGATACCAGAGAACTTGGTGCCACCTATTGCATTAGCTCTGTGGTGATCTCTTAAAGGGTTGGCAGGTGACTCAGAGAGCTCCACATCTTAATTATGCACTGCATAAAGAAGCATGCAAAGGATTTGTTTTATACCTGCTACCTGGTACGTTCACATGTCTTGTATTATGGGAAATAATGAATTGTCATTCTCTCTTTACCTTTTCCACAGCACTTACAAATTGACAGATTTTCATCATATACCCCCTCAGACATCTCTTTTCCAGGCTGAAGTGTGCTAGTCCAGCTAATTTCCATCAATGAATCTGCACCAAAAAGCTTATATAGATTAAATCACCTCTACCTTGTAATAATCATCTTTCAGGAATATCTAACATTTGCTCCTTGTTAGCTTGCTGTTCGGACATTTTAATAAGAAAAGAGAGGGAAGATAGATCAGCAAAAGATGTATTAAAATTGTCTCTAAAGGAGATATTCCCAGTAGAACCCCACCATGCTGCTGTTTATCGTCTTATAGGAAAGGTCTGACATTTTCGGAAGCAAGGTTACCCAAAGGGCCAGTCCCCTTTTTGAAGATGTGACTGATGATACCCTTAGATTGTAGAAGGAAGAAAATACATCTGTATACAGCTTGATGTTACCTCTGCTGAAATTAGTTGATGTCTTAAAATGACCACTGTGAGCTGCATTGGCTGCCTGAGTTTGCCATGTAGCTCACAGCCTTTCACTAAAGTTGGCAGGGGCTTCACATTGGTAAAGTCCCATACACACATGCATTATAACTGATTAGCAAATGGTATATTTTCATGGAAACATTAGGTGTCTTTCTCTGTGGGGTGGCCTGAATTACTCCTTGAAGTTATACACTTCTATACTGACAGTACATAGAACAATGCCTTTTTTTGGGGGGTGGATCTTGGCAGGGAGGTGACACTGGCCTTTAGAAGCTTATCACATGCACTTATTAATCTATTCAGTTATTAGACTTTGTTTTTAATTAAAAAATATATTAACTGCAAATCTGGGTTGGGCTTTTTTCCAGCTATTGGGTGATCACATTCACAGTGAGTCTTTAGGAAACAGTGGAGCTATTCTACTTGGACTGTGGTGCACAATGCTGGGAATGAAATATTTCTACAAATCAAGTGCAGTCATCATCAGAATTTGTTTTCCTTTTCATCATGGCAAGTACCTTAGCCCACAGCTGGTTCTTTAGGGGGTAAATCTATTCCATGGTGTATTATCCCAGAATGTACAGTAAAAATAAATGATTTCATTTACATGATCTCTAAGAAAACTGCAGCTGCTCGACTGCATTAGTAAGGAAAAAACACTTGAAAACTTCAAAGTGCTGTGACACGTTCTTTCTGCCTTCCTACCCATGGAACCTAACAACTGTGTCTGCTTTATTCATTAAGAAACTGTTGGCTGAGTAAGAAGCTAATCATGCCATGGATGCTTCCAAAAAATGAGGCATTAGGGAAACTCCAAATTACACCTGTGCTGAAAGAAGGTATCCTGAGCCTCCAGAAGGAGAATAAGCATTTGAATTAAAAAGTAGATCCTAAGAGGAGAAAAAAAAATAATGGAATGTTTAATGTTTGCTAAATTATAGTAAGTACAAAACAAGAGATCTTTCCTTACCTTGGAAAAAAATACGGACTGTCATATATAGGATTCAGTCCAATATGTCTAGGAATGCTTATAATTCACTTTAAAATATTTTTGAAACATTACAAAGTTGTTTTATGTGTTTGTTTTCTTGAAGAAACTGCCCACCTTATAGCTAGAGAAAAAAACACTTGAGACCCCTTATGAGGATAAAAATTTGAAGAGAACCTGGATGAAGGAGCCAACTAAAATGATCAGGGCAATAAAAGTTACAATTTCACAAGTAATTTCTGTGCTTCCAAATGCAGGTATGTCCTTAGCACAGTTACAAGGAGTGCCTTTGAATCTATTTTTTTAAAACTGCATGTGTGACTTGTGAGGCTATGCCCCATTTCTCGACCTGGCACAGTCCATTGGGATCCTCAGCTTAGCTGCAAATGAGTGGGGCTTAAGATTCAGAGACACATTTTTAGAAGTGTTAGGACACTTGTGAAATTTTCAAAATAACTGGGCATCGAAATCCTCTTGAAACCACATATTTTTAATGAGCTGCAGTTTAACCTACAATTTAAAAGAGGACAGTATAATGCACATAAGGAGAACTAAAGCTTGTACATTGTAGAAAAAAGACAGGAATATTTTGTAGCTTTGCTTGGAAAGTAAAGATTCTTCTTTTAGAAGAGCATAGTAGGTATGATTCTGGAAGCTGTCTTTTATCTTCCAAAATAGTTAAGCAAACTCTTATTGCCTTCTGGTTTTGAGCACCTAGAGAGACATACTCTGAATTATCTACATTCCTATGAAATCCTATGGGTGCTTTCCAGAGAAAACAAACAAGTAGTAAAACTGTAATCATTTTTTACTTGCATCCACTGAAACAAAAATATAGTCTTTTCAGTGGATAACATGAGAACGCAAAAAGTCCAAAAGGAAGTAGAGTATTGTAAGTTTTGGAAATTAGAAAATTCTGTGTACTCTTTTTATTTTAACAGACTCAAGAAAGCTACAGCTAAGCCTGCAAGCTTTTTGATGTTTATTAACACTCCCAGACTCTTGGATTTTGCTTATCACTGTTTAATTTAGATTGTCTACCAGTTAAAATTCATATCTTTTCTTTTCGTAATTCAAAATGATTAAATAAAATATTCGGACAGGCAAGGCAGACACGCACTGATAAATTACAGCGCACTTTTATTACATTAGCAATGTGTTAGCTTTGACATCAGCTGTAATATGACCCAGTACTGCAAAACGCACTTTTGGATTCTGACACATTTATTGTTGTGTTTGGCATTTTTGCTGGAATATCTTTTTTTTTACTAAGAGCTGAATGCATGTAGGTTATGGAGTAGGATTTTTTTTTTTAAAAGTGACATTATACAAGCTTGTACTTGAAAGTGCTTTACATGCCAAATGAGGTTACAGAGGGTCTAGAAGTGAGAGCAAAAGTCAGTACACAAAAGGGCTTGTGTCTTAAGATGTTGGTCTGGAATTTACCTTTATGTCAACCTCTTGGTCTATTCAAACAACAATGTACTGAATGTCAGTCATGGATGGGCAAACTAAGGGTATTGCCGGTCTCTTGACACTGCACTATTTGGATATGATGAATGTGGAGAAATCTAATCCTTCCAGAGGGAGTCAGGTGGCACTGTCAGGACAAAGAGAGCAAACAATTTTGCACTGGAAAAAACTTTCCATTTTTTGTCTTCCTGTGCCAAAAATGTTATAGTTTCCAGCTGTTCTGTGTTAAACCCTAAATCTACTAGAGAAAAGAATCTCAAAGAAAAGGTTAAAGACTCAGTAGGCATTTCTATTGGTTGGATTATGTTTAGATCATATAAAACATGCTAAAAATCATTTCCCAGGCACTGTAAAAACATCTGCTTTCTGGATTAGAAAGCTAGACATTCAAATCTAAGTTGGGAAAAAATGATAGCCAAAAGCTGTTTTCTTTAAAGGCTCTTTGCTGCAAACAAGTGAATTGAGTGTTTGTGATATCTTCCTATTATCCCAGAAATCGGTCTGAGCAGACAGAGAAAGAAAGCAGATGTCCTACAGACTGAGGCACTGTTATTTGAAGAACAATATAAGTAATCTTCAAAAAACAATGATTTAATTTGGGTTTTCCCTTTTGTTGTCCCTGCACTAAAACTGAGTGTTTTACTTTGTCCTCCTAAATCAAGAAAGAAGAATGGAAGTGTCTGGTCCTTTGACATTTCCACTGATTTTTTAGAACTGCATATCACTTTCACATCAATCCAGGGAATTCCAGCATTCATCCTGGCAATCTTGTATTTTCCCATTTGCCCCATGTTTTCTCTACAGGTGATTTATTGGTTTCCTTTCACTATAGCCTCTGACTCTGGACAATGACATCAGGCTTCTTGAAACTATACATGCTGATCTCAAGACAGGATGAGAGTACCACAGGTCAGCCAGGCAGAATTTGCCCTTGGTAGTGCTGTGAATTCTTGTGATTACAGCACAAGTCTTGCCATATCTGGTGCTCCTTAAAACACCCAGATATTAAGATGTGTTCTTATGAGAATCTGACCTTATGTTCAAAAAATATGTGTTTCTATTCTTGTGGTAGCATAGAATAAAATAAAAAAATCCTTTGAAAATACAAATTAAAGTTCCCCAAAACTATTTTTTGAAATCTTGTAATTTTAAGCCCACCTCATGATTTTGGGGAATGACTCATGACTTTTTTGTTTTAGAAGTTCACAGTACTGTAATGGAATGCAGAAGGCTGGTTACAGAGTGTTGACTCTTTTTGTCTTCAGTGGCTGACTTGCATAATTGAAGACAGATGAAGACATATTCTGGTCAACATTGTCAGAGCTATTTTGGGGTCAGACTTCTGAATAGAGATATCTGGAAATGTTTTGTAGTTACTTTTTGATAATTGGATTTTAATTACTTGTTTGTAAAAAGAATTCTGTAGTTCCGCCAAAGCGATCTTTCATCTAAATACTGAAAATATGAACACCCAAAAGGTTTTGGTGTCCAGATTTTTGTCTAAAGGATTTCCAAACAAAAAGATTTAAAAGCTATTGGGTAATTTTATAAATGTGACCTGTTCTATGTAGATTTTTTTGTAGCTGCTTCAGAGATGTTATGTATTATCAATAAGAGGCTGAATAATCCTCTAAAATATCTTTCTACTTCATGAAAACACTAAAGATTTCCCCAGTTTTGTCTTGGCTTTCTTGTGTTCTGGAAAAAGTGCTATTATTTGAAAATTATACAGGATCTGAAAATGTTTGTTGAATGGAAATTATTAATAAAGAATCAGCTGCTCATGCATTATTCATGCTGCAAGGGGTGGCATTCTGTGTATAGACTTCAAAATGCCAAGCCTAGGGTCACCACTAAAGTGAAAGCTCAAAGTCTGTTGCAAATACACGTTAATGGTTGTGTATTTGGAAAGCCAAAATATATATTTGACAGAATCACCCAGACAGGCTTTGAATATCAATGAATATGGGAGCTCCAGGAGACTCAGGCAGGGAGGAATCAAAGCAATGACACTGACACACATATTACATTCATACATTTTTGCCCAATATTTGATCAGCTCTTTGGTGAACTTGCTTATTATCAAAGTTAGAGGTATCAGTCCAAAGTCAGATGTTTTACCACATCAGCTTATCCTTAGCATCCATTGGGAAATCACTAGGAAAAGGCTGATTGCTTCCCCTTCAACACACAAATCTATCAAGTAGCTACACAAAAAGTGTAAGGAAGGGGCACATTGCTGACCTGACTTTGCAAAGTGAAGGTCACTGTATTACTGTAGTCCTCTGAGCCTGAAGGGAACTTGGGTAAAGAAGATAAGGAGAGCTCACAGCCTTAGGAGGGCCCAAATTATGCTATGCTGCGTAATCCATGGTGTCCATTTGTTGGTAAAATGTATGCCTACAGTTAATCTGATTTTGTATTTTAAATAATCCAGATAGATTAGGACAAGGAAACATTACATATGCCCAGAGAGCAAGGTAGATGGATTCAAAGACTTTATGCTATATAAGATTTTAGCAGTTATAATGAAAGCTCCAGACTTGGGCAATGTGATACAGAAAATTTGGCACCATTTTGGTTTCCTTAAATTGTAGTTCACTCTTGTATCCTGGGAGTACAAATTAGGCACAGTTTGCACAACAGTGCTTGGCCTGGGTTATGTAAAGTTTGCAGTGTTATGGGACTCTGAAATAAGGCATGGCAACACCTCAGATTTGGGGTGAGATGGAGACACAAGACTGTTTCAGGCACCTCTCCACATGCAGGGCAAAAGAAGCCACGCACTGTCTCATGCAGCTTGTAGCATTTATATTATAATTGAAACCAGAGCAGCCAGAAGAGTTATTTAGCATCTGCAAAGCATCTTAGTAGATGCTTAATGAATTAAGGTAGCTTATGATTTTCAGAAAGCTGAGTATTATCACTTTAGTTGACAGCCTATCCCAAGACAGATAATTATGTTGCCATTGACCTTCTTGTACTTTTTTCTTCCCTTTATCCTGCTCATTGCCACTTTTTATTCTTTCTCCCTTTTTACCTCTCCTTCCTCTTCCTTTGCTACCCTGAGGCAGGTATAAGGAGAATCCCTGTGGAAATGAGTCACATATTGTTGTCTGTGTTTCATTCTTCTCTGGTCTGTTTTAGTGTCTTCATCCTTCTGTCTGAATTCTGCTGATTAAATCTTCTTTTGTTGGATAAAGCCTCAATCTCCTCTAAAGCTTTATTTGCTGAAGAGCCTCTCTGTGATGACCATTACTGTAGTAGTTCAGTTTCTTGCAAACAAAAGTTAAGTCTCTAAAAAAAGTCCCCTTTTTTAGGCAATGAAACAGAAGCTTTTTAGAAATTAAGAAAATTATTCAACATGCAACAAAAACTGGTAGCCAATAAAATCTCAGTTTCCTGACTTACAGTTGTGTGTCATGACTAACAGATTGCTTTCTCCAGTTCAATCATTTTTTCCTACAAAACCAGAAAACTGATTTCACATTGATCTACATGAGAAGATGTAGACTACACAAAGTAATATTAGCAGCAAAATAATACTGATTTTTTTTTGGGGGGGGGGAGAATAACATCAGTTGCAAGACAGAAGCGGACATCTGGAGGTCTTTTCTTGGAACATTCTTGTTATTCACAGATATTACTGGAATAATTTGATTAATCAATTGTCTTCCTAGTAGGTGTTATTTAGCTGTTTTGTTTGGTTATCCACTCTCTGATTTGTAGAGTATAAGCTGGAACATCAGACAGGAAACACTCCAACATTTAAGGAGGGTACAGATACAGATCTCACTGTGTTGTGGGTTAAATGTCTTTCTGATGACAGCAAATTGACCGTCTGAAGTATGTCCATTGTCAAGAGCTGATGTGCCATTTGGTGAATGTATTTTTTGAACTGTCTTTGAGGCACAGGTTAAGGAAAAAACGTCTGACTATTAGTATTCATATAGATAGGTCTAGATAGAAAAAGGCCTTTTAAATCTGAGGTTGTTTTTCACTGAATATATATACCAATCATTGAAAATGACTTATATGATTTAAGTTAAGGAAATATTTTAAGGACACATGCATATGTCCCAGTCTTTTTATACCGCAACCTATTCTAGATAACTAAACTTAAATGCAACATCAGAAGCATCTTTAATCTGTAAATTATTTTCTCATTCATTCTTGCTTCATGGATGCATCTGACTGATATTAGTGTTAACAGCAGTTCTTTGTGAGTGCCAAGGGGAAGGCATGTTTCTGAGAGCTGTTAAAAATGGAGTAGAAAAGTAAAAAAGTTACATTCTGAATTCACTCCTGAATGTCTAATGTATTAAAAATTGCTATGATTTACACTACACTTACCGTGCTCCCACTCTAATCTCTTCTCTCTTCTTCTATACATACTATATTGGGGGCTGATAGCAAAGTTTCAGCCATGGATTACAAAACACGAGTGCGAGCCTCCTTGTTGAAGCCACCCGAGATCAAGCCAGCTAGGGGTGGGCACCTTGGTGTTAGTGCTGGCAACGCAGAGGAAGCCGGATGTGGATGCTAGTTTCAGCCTTCCCTGTTGGGCTCTTAGCTATAGAAATTAGTACAGTTCAGGCAGACTCTCCCCTGCCTGATCAGCATCTCTGATTTGGGTAGGTCTCTGACTTTCAATGTAATATGTATTATGATGTTGGCTGGAAACTAGGGTTTTCAAGTCCCAACGTTTTATAGTTATTTAATCCTTAGCAGTTATCAAAGATGTATAAGACAAGAAAAGACAAAAAATGGCAAGGTGATGGTTTTGGCATCAGTATCCCCCTTCTGTCTTCCAGTCTTCTTCTAGTGAAGCTGAGGAAAGATTACCACCGACACAGCAAGGAATCAGTCTGAGCCCAAAACGAAACATGCTATGACAGTGTAAAAGCAACTTGAATTGGAGGAAAAATAATAACAACCCCAGATGGATATCCAGAAAGAACAGAAAAGTGGTAAAAAAGTGGTAAAAAAGCTACCACAAAGCTGCCTCTGGACTACTACAGAATTGCTAGATTGGGTAAAAGTCCTAATTTTTATTTAGTGTGCATTCAGAGGAATAAAGCAGATTCCTAGCTCAGTAATTAAAACAACCAGATACCTATAACATACACCTATGTTATGCCGAATCACAATATTTCTTTTGAAGTTTAACTTCTGAAATTAACAAATACAATCTCTGTAAGTGATTTCATGATTTACACAGGAACAGGACAAGAGATGCATTATTCTTTGCCTGAGGATGAAGCTCATCTCAGGGTCCTCAGGTTGCCCCTTGTGCTCAGTACCAGCGTCCCCTTTCTGCAGGGCACTGCTTGTCAGTTCCACCACACTTGACACTTGCTGCCCAACTTCCATTCTGAACGTCTTTCTTTCTGCTTGCAAGAGCCTCCTGTCAGGCAAAACACCCTGCCTGAGCAGAGAGGACCTATTTCTGGGGCGGCCCCTTCTCATACCTTGCATGCGTGCCAGTTGGGACTGCAAACCTCAGGGTCACCCTAGCCTGCTAGCAAGGCAAACCCAGCTCTGGACTGAGATCAGGAGACTTCTGCAGGGGCCAGAGCATCCTAGCATGTCACCTAACTTCATACATTCTCATATATTGTTAATATTCTGATGTGGCTTATATCATGCTGAATTTATGTGGTATTCACTGAACACAGAGTGAATGCTCTCTTACATTTAAAGGATATTTCCTCATCTGAGCAAGCACT
This sequence comes from Apteryx mantelli, assembly GCF_036417845.1. Lineage (NCBI taxonomy): Eukaryota > Metazoa > Chordata > Aves > Apterygiformes > Apterygidae > Apteryx > Apteryx mantelli. Next base: position 32,346,637 of record NC_090020.1, read on the forward strand.
GAACATCTGAAATGCTCATTGATACAGAAGAGTGCAAGGGATACTGCTTTTCCCAAGATGATGGGAATATATAGCTGTTGTTCAGTTTTTAGACATGCTTTACTTTTCTGAAGGGTGAGGATAAGGACCAAATATTTAACCCAGGGGCTTTCTAGCATACATAAGTTGGAACCGTTCCAATCCACTTTAACCCCTGGACATAATGTTTACTCACTAGATGGCTGAATGCCAGCTGTTAAAACACGCACAGCTCTGCTCCAGCACACAGCACAAGTAGGCTTGAGAGGTTACTCGCAGACAAATAACACTCATAAGATGATGCTAATTGACAGTTAAACTGCGGAACAGAGAGCAAGGAAAAACATCCACATTTAGAAGAAGTTTGGAGCTCGCAAAATGAAATCTGTAAGGATTTCCAGTGTGCTCATGGAGAAAGTCACCAAGAATACTGAACAATGGCAAGGTTTCTTTTCAAATGTGTGGTATCCTTGGCCCTGCAGTGCTGTTTGAGGTGATTGTGAGCCACACTAGGTGCAGAACTGAAATTTGGTCAACTTTATTTTTATTAGAGTCCCAAGTCATATTTCTCGGTTAACCCTGTATGGTTCAAGGAGCAAAAACAAGATATAAAACAGCATTTTTGGCTGGATTGCTGTGCTTGGGTCACTCAGTCACAGTCAAGCTTTGGGCCTTTTCCTTCTCTCTACCTAGATCCAAAAGGCTGCCCATCTCTCATGCAGCCTCACCTCCTTGCTCATAGACAGGCTCACTGGGACTTCAGGCTCCAAATCTCCTTTGCTGCTAACCCAGTACCCTCCTTTCCTATCTGATATACCTGGTCGTGTACTCAGCTAATGCTGTTCTGTAACCATATAGCTTTACTGCTACTTGAGTGCTGGTATACTTGGCAAATTGCTCTGATTTTTGGATGGGTGTATTGAAATTAGATCAATAGGCTCCTCTAAACCTTTCAAGAAGCCACATTCATCAAGCCCTTCAGAAGTTTTGGCTCTGTGACTAATCTCAGAACTGTGTGTTCTTTACTCCTGTGCCTGATTTAGTTATTAAAATCACAGTTTATGGCATTTTCCTATTAAATATGTAGTTTCCCAAAGGCTAGTTGAAATATCTAAGCACTCAGTATGAAAGAAATGTAAAACTTTTGGCAAACGTGTGGTATCCAGTTTACAGTGGTAGAAATTACTCCAGATCATTGTTATTGTTGGACTGCATGAAAGACTTCAGACTGAAAAACAGGGTTTTTCACTGAAGGGAGATAATCAGAATACTACATGTTGTCTTCATTCATACCTTGACTTAATTTTCAGAATATTCTTGGTGATATTCGCTAACTATAGGCCCATTTGTGGCAGCGGGAATCATTGCCTGATGCTCTGAGCATACGACCAGGATTTACTCTGTTCTGGCTAGCGCACTTATAGTGACTCTGTGAACATTTAAGGCACATTGTCCTTGACCAGTTTCTTCACCAGTGAAATGAGGTCATGAATAGACCTCCTGTACTTCACAAATGAGCTGCAAGGATCTACGTTTATGAAGTGTTCTGAACGTGAAATGTGGCAAATAAGGGAGAGATACAGACAGTCCCACTACATTTTTTAGGTCCACAAATGTTTCCATGGTCATTTTCTGTGATTTTACACCCATTTTTATGGGAGGGCTGCTACGTAGGGGAATAGTTAGCCCTCTAATCAAACAGCGATGTTTTCACTAATGGCAACAGGAAAACATAGAAGAGTATAAAAACCATGAAATGCCTGTAGAAAGAGTGCATTTAACCAAAATTGTCCATCTAGAAAGCATATGTCATACAGCCTTGTCATACAGTCCTGTCAATTTTGCCTGAATTACACTGTGTATAAATTAAGGTTGATTTTGGTCCTTCTGGATGGGATCCCTACAAACATTTTGACAATGAGCTCACAGGCCGTGGGCTCTGGATTTCCATTAGGTGACCAGACAATGGGAAGTGCCCATCAGAACCACAATCATACTGTTAATGTTTCCAAGGGAGACAGTAAGGAAAAGGCACAGTCCATGAGAAATTTTGCATATTAACAGTGATACCTTGAACCCTTGGTTTGTGACCCATTGTCCTAGAGAGACAGAAATGTGTATTTCCAGTTAAATAGAGAAGCTGTGCTGTCTGTCCCCAACATCATCAGGCAGCTGCAGTCTACTCTCAAATTTTGCTGCAGCCAATTCTGAATTTCCATTTTTAGGTCAGGGGGAGATATAAGGCCTCCAGCAATCTCATCTTCTCCAAAACCTCGCTGAACCCTTTGCAGCTGAAGGTGGGGAACAGGAGGAGCAGCTTTTGCTGGAAAAGGCTGACAGGCAGGTGTTAGCCAAGCGTTTCTGGGCTCACAGGGTGCTTGGGCCCAGCTCAGTGTGAAGGAGGAGGAGAAAGTGGCAGGGTGGGTAAGACGGAGCAAGTCTGGTTCATTATTCACCCATTTGTTATGGGTTTGCCCAAACCTAGCTCATATAGAGACACCAATGTGGAGGTATACACTGGAGATGAGTTCATTTTGCCCTTAGAGCGGGGATTCAATTTCTATATTAGAGCCACTAGATTTGCCATCTTCCTCTTTAATGTAGAATGGTTTATTTGAGAATTTTTATTAACCCAATGGTTAGAGCCAATTAATACTGGATTATTTAAAGAAATACGGTGTTTCTGTTTGCATATCATCCTGCAGAGGCTTGGTGTCCTTGTGACATGGCAAGGTTAGCTTCACTTTCAGTTTATTGACAGGCTGTTTTTTTCAAAGCACATGCTAAAATTGTACTGCCTATATTATTATTCCCAATGCCTTGGCAAGTAATATGAAATATTTAGAGGCATCGGCCAATCCCATAGGTCAGGACAGGGGCTTGAAGGATGCTCCCTTGGAATAGGGAGATAGGCAATGCACAGCCCTTGGTGCATTCATGCTCAGGCATCTTTTCTCCATCTTTTTTTGACTGTCATGTCTTTATTTTAACAGAGTGGTGAGAGATGTTTTGAAAGTCATATGATTTCAGAAATCTTTGAAAAAATTGACAATGGAAGCATTTCCCATCATCTAACTTATGCACTGAGAGGATCCAGACTTCTTTGTCAGACATGGGGAAAGCAATATTTTTGCTCCAAAATGACAAATTCCACTTTGACAGAAACATCTTCCTCAGGGACTGAGAACAGATGATTTAGCTTAGAGTTTAAAACTATTTTTAAAATAGATCATTTAAGAAAACGGGTATTCGGTGTTACAAGGAAAGAATTTTACACATTCTCCAAACTTGCCAGATTGTTAACATTCATTGTAGTCTTTCACACAGGCTGATGTGACTTTGTAGTCAAGATGGTCAAGTGCTCCATACTTTTCACACTGGACTCTTAGCTTTTCAATACCCTAGTAAAACAAAATGTCACTGTTGATTTCTCTGGTCTTAAGTACAGACACCAACAACTCTGTTAAAGTCAGACGCTGAACTTGGCTTTATTGAATAAATCATTAAAACACGTTATATCAGCCACATTCACATGTTGAAAAATGAAATCTATTAAGAGTTAAATGGTAAATACTTGGTTTGGGGGACTTTTTGTTGAACTGATGGTAGCTTAACATGCAAGTCCAACTCTAAGAGTGTGAAAAGAAAAACCCTTCTGCAGCAGATAGGTAAACCAATCTGCTACCTACATGCTCTGTTAATACTGGCAGCCAGCCAGGGAACAGATCTCAATTTAACAGATTAGGCCAAAGAAAGTATAAATGCAGAATTCAGGCAAATTAACAAAAATTGCCCTCATTCAAACATACCTCTCATTTGAAGTCTAGGTATAAGCTGCACTGCAATGTCAAAAGTACATTTGAAAGACCTTGGCAAGCTCGCACAGGATTTTATACGTGTTAAGAGGCAGCACAATATGAAGCCACTTCACTTGAACACAGGCTGGATGTGTTTGAAATTCATCATATCGAAGCCAGTACTTGCTCTGCAGCCCTCGTTAGAATAACCAAAAGATACAATGGCTTCTTTCTAAATAAACAAATGGGGGTTCATGGGCTGCTAAGGCTTTTTTCAAATACCCAGGCTCAGATCTGATCAGCTGCCTCCAAGCCCAGACAGACTGCCCTCTATGCTGGCTGGCGGGAAGGAGATTTTATCTGTCTTGCACTTAGGCCCCCATAATTGCATCTCACTCCTGACTCCTGCAAAGTAACGAACGTATCCTCCCCACGCTTTGCAGAACACATGCAGAGGAAATAGCAGGGCTGCAAGCTAACTGGCACAAAAATCCTAACCAGATGATGGAAAAAGTGTTTGTCATATTGAGAGCACTCAAGAGTTTTTCTTTTTCCAAGAGTACTGTATATAATCTACCAAATAGCCTCCCCTGGAATCGATTGGTCCTCTCTTAAGAAAGGTATTGCTTGTGTTCCAGTACCATTTTGCCAAACGCTCTGTTTTAACATATGCAAGAGGATGCCAGGGAATAATATTCCCCCTTTATTGGCAGTCATATAAAGTACACTTGAAAAAAAGAGGGACAAAAAGCCCCCAAAGCAATAAATGACACTGTGGGGGGAGAAAAGCTCATAAAACAGCATTATGTTCCCAACTTCATTAAATAGAAAAGGTGATTAAAATACTCCTGAAGACCTAATGCTTGTTTTGCTGAGCTTTTCCTTGGAATGATAATTTTTTTATTCTCAGCTCTCCTTGCAGCCCTGGAGGATTTAGTTCAGCTCCTTCAGAAGTAGCCTGCATCACTCTGTACTGGAACAAGTTATTTTGGGGCCAGATTTTCAGGTGAAGCCTCAGGGAGCCATTAAGAACTAGAAACAGCTCATGGTGTTAGTGTTTCCCATCTCCAGAGGCTTTCATGCCTTGTTAACACACTAACTTTCAGAAATAACACTTATTTACCAACAGTAATTCATCAAATGCCTCTGACAAGACCAAGTAAAATGATTTTTCTCGATTGCTGAGATAAAATTATGGAGCCAGACCTTCAGAGCGTGTGAATAAACCTGCCTCTTTTTAAAGTTAGGGACTTGCACTAACTTTTACCAGTTGAGACCTGGGCCCACACCTGAAGTTCAAGGAGGATTTTCCTGGAGAAGATACATGTGAATAGCGTCTGCTATAACATAACACGAAATTTGTGCTCAGGCTGTTGCCAAACATGCTCAAGGGGCTTTGGCTGCAGTCAATCACTGCTCTTCAACAAAAGTAGTTGTCCCCTGTGCCTTGCCCTGCCTGTGTCCTTGGTACCCTCACTATAACAGTTTTTAAAAGGATATTTTGTGCACTTCATTTGGAGAAAAGAGAAAGTAAGGTGGGAAAAATCTTGCTGCTCCTTAAAAAAAAAAATCAGAGAAGGGATTTCTATGGAGGGATCCTGAGAGGTCAGCTAGTCTGTGCCCTTGCCTCAAGCCAGGAGCTGCAATGCTCACTAGTACTGCAGTCAGACGCTTGCTAAACTCGATGATGGTGTCTCCATATCTCTACTGCAGTATTTCATGTCCTTACTTTAGAAAGCATCTCCTGCGATCCAGCCTAATACACTCTTGGGGTAACTTAGGTTCAGTGGATGTGGAAGAGATGTATCCCCTTCCTGGTTATAGCTGCCTTTTACATAATTGAAGAATATTAGCTGGTGTAGTCTCCTCTTCTTTAGAGTAAAAACTCCCATTTGCTTCAGTCTTCCTTTGTAGTTCATTTTTTCTTGACTTCTGATTGTTCTCCTTTGGACTATCTCTTTGTGATCTTCACCGTGTCTGGATTGCAATTTCCAAAACTGGGCAGAGCCCTCCAGCTGATGTCTTTTCAGTACTGGGAAGAGTGGGAGTGGATTATTTCACAGACGTGCATTAGGGCACTATTAGTACATACATCTGATATTCCTCTTTCCAGAGTTCATGACTTTCCTGACTCCCATTCACCATCATCCGCAGGTTCTTTCCTGCTCTGTTGCTACTTGGCTAGTCCTTTCCCATCCTGTCTTTGCACTGCTGCTTCTTCAAATTTCAAAAAACACTGGAGCTGCATTTATCCATATTAAAATGTGTCTTCATATTTCCTTATCATCATTCTAGTGATCAATGCAAGCTGTAAGCTTGCTGACCTGTGGTCTGACGAGACGCCAAAGAGCACTGTGTGGGAGTTTTCCCTGTGTGTTGCATCCCTTGTGTACTTTGTGGTGTCTCCATCATAAATTCATCCACCCTAACAAAGGCAGTAACCAGTTTTACAGCTTAGCTTTATTTTGAGCATCAGGATGTGATTCTGCCCTAGCAAAGCATCCTTATGTCCTATTTCATCCCAGTACAAAGTTTCCACTAAGCTCAGCAGCAGCTCTCTCTCATATTAAAATGATAATTTTTTTAATGAAAATGATCCAGGTCCAATTCTCAAAACTGACATCTTGTTCTCTTCTTTTAATCTCACAGTTTATGGCTGCATGGACACACACACAAAAAAGGATAAAACTGCCCCCAGATACGGTTGTATTCTGATGAAGTAGAAATTTCCTTGGAGCATATAAACATATGACTGTAAAACAGTACAGGGCAAAGACAGTGATATGAAAAAAGTGCTTGTTTCAATGTGTAGAGGATTTCAGAGAATTTGCTTTGAGACAGTTTGAGTTACAGGATTCAGACAAGGTCAGCAGAAGAAGCTAGAGCTCAGCAGTGCTTGGTAGCCCAGTGGGTTGATAATGAAACCTTTACTCTGAGACATCTTTGCTTCCACAACACGGACTGAAGAGGAAGCGAGGGTATCTGTGCAAGAAGAGAATTCAGTGTTATACACTGTCACAGCAGCTGACTACTTTGAAATCTATTACTGGAAGGTCTGTTTCACCAAACATGTTTTTCTTTGATTTTTGAGTATGAAAAACTGTTTTGTTTTGATTCTCTCACCACTTCACTACGTGAAGGGGATTTTCCCACTGTTACTCCATTTTCTACTCTTCTATAGTGTTGCTTTGTGCTTGGTGAGTCGCTGTTAAAGCCTCATTTTTCAATTGTACTGAGTTAACTAGGCAGCTGCTCATGGGAAAGAACAGATAATTTGTTGTGAAAACTTGAGGACATTAGGTGTGTTTTAACTTTCAGTGTACAGCCAAATGGTTATTTGGCTTCTTTGCCTCGTGGACCGATTTTGCTTTATTCTTCTGCCAGTTTTCATTTTATATGTACCAGGCAGTGGGAGAGTCACAGCCCAGTTTGAATAGGTACAAAAGTTGGACCGAAGAACCTTCCACTACAAATACCAGAATAGGTACAGTACAGCCCTTATCACAATAAACACCTACTCCTCTGGAGGCAGGGACCTTATGCCAACTTTGTTGGTGAAGACCTGAGATCCAGGACAACTGAATGAGTTGCCCAACATTACACTGGGATTCACAGATGGAGCAAGCCATAACCCCATCTCTGTGGTGTCCCCACAGGTTATGTACTGTAATTTCCATTGGAGATGGGGCTCGCCTTGTATCTGCTTTCAATATCTGAGTCAATGTGTCTGATAGTGCTCCTTAGTTTCCCAAAATACCCTGTAACAGCTGCTACAGATGCTATGGAAACTCCTGGTTCCCAGCCTGTCAGGGGCTGCAGTCTTTTGTCTGAAGCACCCAAACCTCCATCAGCTCTCTAAAGCCATGCCCAAATCTGCACAACAAAATTTCCTCCCCCACCCCCCATTTACTGATTAGTTTCATTTCTTGTCAAGACGCTTCCTCCTTTTGTGGTATTGTTCCTGTGTGTTTGATGTAGAAAGCTTTTTTTTTTTTTATCACAGTATTCAATATTTCTCTCTTTTTTTTCACTGTTAGCCTTTGGATATTTTTAGTACGATGCTTTTCTAACAAATATGGCCCTCAAAGTACCTGGTTGATTCAAGTGTCACTGCAAAAAATATTTTCAAATATTTCAAATATTTTCCCCAAATGTTTGTATTTTGTTTATGTTCTTTCCTTCCTTCCTATTTCTCTTCTATTAATATTGTGTTCAGATATCACTGGATGTTTTATCCATGGATATCCATTGGTAGAATGTAGTAAGCATTATTTTTAGAAGAAAACCTTTTCGCTATAGTATATCTTTTATATATGTATTGTAAATATTTCCTGCACTTGTTTACAGCATTTTTTCCTACCACTCCTTAATCATCTGAATTTTTGAAATTCACACTATAAAATGTTAACTCCTGGTTATCCTTGTCTGCAGTTGTGTTAATTAAATTGGTCCTCTTTTATAATGCTGAGTCATGTTTGTGCTTGGACGAGATGTCTTAAAATAAATGTGTTCATGTCTGGTCCAAAACAGTAAGGAGAATATTAGGAATTATTAGGAAGAGAATAGGAAGTATAATGGAAAACATCATTATGTTTCTAAACACAGGCCTGGTACATCCACCTCTTGAATACTGCCTTCAGTTCTGGTTCCCCCCTCTTTAAAAAAATCCCCCCATTGACAAAGGCAAAGAAAAGAGCAACATGGTTGAAGGAAGTATGAAACAAATTCCATGAAAAAAGAGTAAAAATTGACCTTGTTGAAGCAGCAATATGACCAAGTTTTAAAAACATTATGAGTGAGACAGAGGAAGAAAATAACGAAATGCTGTTCTTTAACTCTCACAGAGGAAGAACTGAAAGAAATTTTAAGAGAGGAGTTTCGAAACAGCCTAAAGGAAGTCCTTCCACAGACAAGACATAATTTATCTGTAGAACTCATTGCCGCAGGGCGATGGGGACGCCAAGACGTTTCAGTGGGTTCAGAAAGTAACTAGACAGGTTCATGGACAAAAATCCATCGCGAGCTGTTAAACCTCAGGCTCAGGAAGGCCCTGATCCCTGGGAAGCCGGGAGCTAGGTGCTTCCACCCATGGAAATATTGCTGTCCACCCGCCTTGCCCTCGCGCCATTGCTGAAGCATTGCCTGCAGGGCCCCGGGGAGGGCGAGCGGGGAGGCAGACCTAGCCGTGCAGCCCAAATGCTAAACAGCTGCCGTCAGCCCACTGGGGTACGCAGGAGCAGCGAAGCTGCTGAGCCCGTCGTGCATAACGCGGCAATGCTCACGCTCAGTGCTGTAATACTGAGGCCTTCAGGCTCGTGCAGCCGCTGTGGTCCTTTTCATTATGGTTAGGGGCTTAATCTTTACTAGTAAAACAACAATCGCTATTATCGAGTTTACTGTGCACCCCATTCCCCAATGCATTGCAAGGTGCCAGCAGCACTGGACTAGACCGTGGGACTTTTCTGAGTTGCTCTACAGTGGTGGCACAATTGCGTTCAAGAGCCCATGTGCCCATCTTTCAGGATGTCCTGCTGTGCTTTATGTCACACATAGGTGTTTCTTCCTTTTTATTCTCAATATTTATTAGGTTTTGTCATAGAGTTTGTCTCCAGCTACTCCCTCCCCTGCTCATTGCTCAGACAGATTTGTCTATTAGCAAGCTGTATAAACACAATACCTCCTGCTGCCTGGCGTAATAAACCCCTCACTTTGAGATCATAGTATCCTGTCACACATTTTTTGTCAGTGCAAAATTTTCTTCTCATCTCTAACAGGCAAGCCAGCTTTAATGGACTCAAGCAACCATTTTTTTGAACACTGCTGAAGAGACATTGTTCCACAAAAAAAAAAAAAAAAAAAAAATCCTCAGGGTTTTTTAAATTACACTTTGCTACCACATTTTCACTATTACTTCCCCTCCTTTTAAAAAAGAGTCCTGAGATCTTCATTTACAGCAGTTATGAAATTTGTATGATTCCTAACTTTGAAGATACATCTTCAAGAAGGCCAAATTTTGCTGTCAGTTCCACCAGTAGAAATCCAGACAGACTCCATAGCCTTCAGTGCTATTGTTCTGCATTGCACTGGGGCAAGTGGTTCAGCTCTCAACAGGCGAAGACTTCTGGGCCTAGATCCTTGCTGAAATAATGGAAGGGCCCAGAAAGAGACTCACAGTTTTTCAGCAGCAGTAAAAACCCTACAGAAGGCTAAAGCACATTTCAGACATTGTTTTTCATAAGCATTGTAAACAAGTCCCCAGAAGAAAAATGAAAAATCTTTTTCTATAGCTTGCTTTAGGTTTGTAATGGAAAGCTAATATTTGCTTGGGGTTTGCTTTCTGTTTTGGCCAAGAGAACAAATTCCTCTTAGCTATTTCTGAGACTTTTGATTTGTTTTCACATCACACTGGCTCAGGAAAGCAGCCACAGAAGTTAATTGTTATTCAACATTTGTGTTATGGTGGTATCTAAAGCATGACTAAGACTGGGTACCCAACACAAGTACCACGTGTTAGGTACTGTACAAAGAGCAGTAAGACATATTTGCTGCCTCAGAAGGAATGAGCATATATTTACTTGAGTAGTACTGCAGAAAACCTGAGTGTTATATTTCTTTCCTCTGGCTTTTGGTCACATTTATAGCACCATTTACAACCCATTCTGGCTTGGTCTGTGTGAGTTTATCCAAATTGAGTGTTGTGTTAAGACAACCATTGTAATGTGTATGAATTGACAGGAGGATGGCTTGGCAACCGAAGTGGGAAAATGGCAAACATTTTCTTTTTGTTTCTATTTATTTAATCAGCAAGAGGATGAACATGAGAAGTATGATAATAAAATAATTTAGAAAGACAATATAGGAGACATTCACTATACTGTATGTTAGTAGTATTATAGTTGACAAGTCCAGTGTTGCTGTGATGTCTTTTGGTTTCCTGAGGAGCTGTTATTCAGAAACAATGACCAAGGTAAGACAGAAACTGCAGTAAGCTTAAAAAATATTCTTGTTTATTTTCTCTTTTCCTCACTCCAATACGAATTATCATTCAATAATATATTCTACAGGTTTCGAGTTCTTAAATCAGGTTCCTTGACCTAGCGCTAGTCAATATGCTACTTTCTGATGAATAACGTAATCTCTCCCTCCCTTACAGACTTGGAGATGAAGTTTTCATTGTCAAAACCAGTTAAATTATGATACTGTACCACATCCAGCCAGCCACTCAGTACAACTGAACCTATCTGGGAGTCTGGCAAGGGTCAGAGCATTCCTGGTATATGGTGGCACTGGCATTACTGATGTTGTCCTGTCCTTGTCCCTATTCACTCAGTGAGTTAATAGCATAAGATTCAGGAGTTCTGGATATGTTCAGCAGCCGTTACTGAGATGATGTTTTTGGAAGAGCGCTACATATAAGGTACGCATTCAGGGGAGGAAATCTGGCTGTGTCCTAGAGTAAGCTGCTAATGCTTCACGTTTCTACAAACACTGCCGAGTGTCTCTCAAAATTATACAGATCATTAACACTGATAACATTTGCCTCTTAGAATTGCCGGTTCTGCTCAGAAATGCCCCATGATTTGCTATACCTCTCTGCAATGCAGAGCCCAAGCTTGGACGAGTGCCCTGCCATCACTTACACCAAGACACAAGTGTAACTGGACAGGAGATGACCTAGCAGGTCAGCAGTGCTGCTGGGTGCCACCCTGCCTTGCCTACCAGTCCTGCCCCTTCCCCATGGGTGCTCGCAGCCCATCTACTCCCTGCTCCGGCCTTTTCTGCACGTGGCCCCAAATCATTAAGCTTCACCATGGTCTGCTGGCAGCAACCAAGGTGTTGGCCACCATTGCCCCCTCGCCCCCTCCAGGGATCTTGCGCGCTCTCCCAGCCATATGCCACGTCTTGCTGTGCCTTTGGTGCTGCTGCACAGTTCTGCGCCCTTCCTTTTTGCGTTGCCATGCTGGCATTTTTGTGCCCTTCCTACCATTTCTCCCCAGGTTTGCTGCTTGCTTCTGCTGTCTCTTTGCACCTGCTTCTTCCATCTGATTCTCAACCGCAGTATTGACAGTTCTAACAGTTTTATTACAGCAGTTGTTACATCTGATATGCTTTTGCTAAAAACCTCAGCTGCTGGACTCTAGTGATTACATATTGTCTCTGCTTTCACTTGTTTGTAAAAGAACATTTGTGTCCCTCATGGTTGCAGAGAAAACCTTGGAAACACAATGCAAATGAACCTGAAAAACTCAGAAACCACAAGGCAAGTAAAAAGACAATTAAAAAGTATCCCCCAAACTTATGACTTTTAAGACAATATCATGGTGTTTTTTTCCAGCCCTCCCTCATGTCTTTGGTATGCAGCACACTTAGAGCTTTGAGCTGATGCTGCGTCCAACCCTCTGTAATTATGTTAATCAGAAAAATCAGATCAGAATAAAAATCCCTCCCTCCCTTGCTGAACTGTACATTTTCTTCATCTGATGCAATCTAACTATGTAAGTGAATAACATGATGGAAAATAATGCCTAAACATAAACCATCAAGTTTCTAGCTGGCCTTCCTTTCTAGAAGAGTGGAGGAAAAAAGGCTGTGTTGCTTGCTGTTATTCAGAAATTTCTGAATAGCCAGTAGAATCATAACAAGTTTTAAGGAGCCAGACAAGAACATCTGAGGATTTTAAAAGTTAGAAAGTACATGCCAAGGGCCACAGGATCTGGCAACCCTTGCATCCAATTTTAAACAAATTTTGATTAAATTTTCATCTTTTACTTTCACTTGTTTAAATAGTAATGCTACTGACATTAAAAGCACTGACATAGTGTAATTTTTCAAGACAGGCTAACTTCAAAAGACTTGCTGGGAGGTGATGAAAGGATGCGGCAAACTTACGAGGAGTCAGGCTCTGAGTACATCATTCAAATAAAACAATAATTGGCTCTGCAGATCTCTTCTGAGCATGAACTGTTGTGCCCGAGCACCGCACGTTTATCCCAGCTAGAGAGGTAGTGCTGCATGGGGCCCCTCCACGGCTCGGCAGGTCCCGCGCAAGGTAATGAAAGGGCTCCCAGCAGCATCTGGTATCAGTTTCTCCTTCGCCGTGGCAAACTGCTGGTGCTATAATCAACTTGCCATGCCATTTTTTTTTTTCTTCCTTTGTAGTCCTTACAAGAGGCTTCTCTCTCAGATTTTTGATTTACTGTTGGGTTATTTCTTTGTAATTTTGTGGTAATTTCTGACAAATGGCCAAACACTTTGAAGTTCAGTCTTCAGAAATGGTTTCTTGGGTTGGGGGACACAAAGAGATCGAAATTCTGTTGATTCTGGATCAACCCAAAAGAAGTATGATAAGGCATTAAATTCAGGAGGATGCAAGATTTCCGTTGAGCCTGAGGCCTTATATATCTGCTCTCTGGTCAGTGAAGAAGGAGACAGTGTCAGCTCCAAGTATCTTTCTTTTGCCAGTCAGGTCAAAGGCTTTGGTTCTTGTTTTCTGGCCCCTTCAAGAAAAAAAAAAGAAAAAGTTGTTTGAAATTTTGAAAACCGTAGCTCATTTTATAACAGCACAACTTTTAGCCATTTCAGAGGTCTCAGGATCTCACGGTTCCCTCCACTTACATATATGAACCTGCAAGTTCATCTGTAAATGAGATCTGTGCCAATTTTTTAACAGAAATATTTTCTCCTAACTGTGCTGGACCCCTGATCAATACTATGCTCTATAACTCTTTCCTTCCTCTGGTCAGATATTTTAGAGTGGAGGTGCTGACAGACCCCATCACAGCACTGTGCTCATATAAATGCTACCAAGAAAAGTTTGTTCTCAGATCTGGAAGACCATGTAGGAATGGTGTATTATATTCATTGCATTATCCTCCATTTGACAAGGAAAGGCCCATGTTGTATACCTAATTTTAACCATCCCAGATGGCATCAGTGGAGGCCTTAGTGGTCTCTGAAGGCCTTCTATAGTAGTCCCTGTTTAGAAGATGGAATTGCCCTTGAACCGATATGCCTGGCAAGTTTGAAATGTCCCATCTTCTGCATAAGAAAAGGCTGCTAGGCCCTTTACTTTTTGCTTCTCTTCCCCCTTTTTCCAATATGAAAAAAAAGAAGAAAATGCCTACGTACTGTTTATTATAATAATATAACTGAGGGGCACCTAGAGGAATTATCACACAGCAAGTTTCAAACAGAAGGTAGTTTTTCAGCCAATGCATAACCAGGAACTCATTTTCACAGGATATTGTGGAGGGCAGAGGCATTACAATACTTTTTAAAAGTAAAGAGACTTTTTAAAAGTAAAGACTTTTTAAAAGTAGAGAGTTAAAATGGATAAACATAGAGGATAAACGAATTGGTGGCTACTATACAATCTCCAGCTCAGAATTAATCACTGGGTCTTGGAAGCTTTGTGGCTATGAAGAAGGAAGGATCACCTTCTACAGCTCCTTACATTTTTTCCTCATGATTTGTTACTCAGGATACCGGGAAATAAGCTACTGGGTCTGATGGAGCATCCCTGTGGTTCAGCATAGCTGTTCTTATATTCTTGTTTTTTTCTGGTTTTGCCAAGGCTGTAGGGCAAGACTGAATGTTTATATAATGCTTTGTATTGTTTCTGCACTAGGCTCCTGCTTTCTGTACTTTCAAACTCTTAGTCTTGGATACAAAGTTGGGTCATGATTTTTCAAAGTTGCCTAGGATATTTTAGAGAAAGAAATGTATGGAAGCCCTTACAGCACTTTGAAAACCTCCATCAAAAAGCTTCAGAGTTAAAAACACTTACAAACTTCTTGCAATATGAAGGCTTCTTCTGGTTAACAAATGGCTGCCTTGCTACAGTCCAGAGTTCAGGTTTGTGTATGTCTAGGCCTAACATTTAGACACCCTCCCTAAAATAAAGTTTGCATCAACCATTGTATTGAACCGTATGTGCCACAGGAAGCCAAGGGATGCTGCTTCTTCTTGAGCAGAGAGTTGCGCTCCACCACCACCAATATGTTTTTTAAGCGAGTCCCAGCTTCCAAACCACCTGCTGTGCTCCTCAGAGGGTTTCCTGCCTCGTCGGTTGTCCTTCCTCACGTCGTCATCCCCTGGGGCTGAGAATTGTCCCTCCTTGCCCACCCGCGCTGCTGGCTCCCTGCGTGCCACCCGCTTCCAGGCCTGCTGCTGCTAGCACCTGGGAATGGGGCTTCCCAGTGGAGCAGCTCTCTGCACAGCCAGGTCCCTCCTCTCTTGCTGCTGGGGTAGTGAGCAAGGAAGAGGCCGCTCAGCTGTGTTTCAGCTGCCGGGATACGAGCTACGTGTTAGACCCTTCCCATGGGAAGGACGTGCACCCAGTGGCTGGTGGAGCAGGCGCCTTCTCACGGGGTGGGAATGCAATAGCAGGGCAGAAATGACTCTCCTGAGGGGTGGGCATAGAGGGGTCTCTTTGCATGGCAGTCCATGGCAATAACTAATACACAGGAAAGCCTGCTATCCTCGCAGACCATCTTTTTAACAGAAAGAAAAATCATTTTCAATATTCATTCAGCACCACCTGGCACACTGTTTGCATCTTGTACAGTGGAACTGCTCAGGACATTCACTCTATCCCATTTCATCCTTCCTACACTTCCTACAGTTTGCCTGTAGGAAGGCTGATGATTTATGTAGCATTTTTAGTAATAAGGAGGGGAGGGTGTTGCTTTTCTTTTTCTTTTACAGTAGGTGACAATATGCAAACCATATTTCCTGCATTCAGAGAAGCATTCACTTTCTTTGCATTTATTTTGAAATTATATCATCTTCTGTTTCAGTAGATGACCAAAATTGTATTGTTTCCCTTTGTTGTATGATCAGTTGAGCAATGTAAAATTGTGAAATTCCTTTCCAGAGAACAAAAGGTAGTCTGTTTCCCACTGATAAAATAGCTGTTTTAGCACCTGTAAATCTGTTTTGCATTTAATGGAAAACTTTATTCCATGCTGATAACAGGATCAGAAAATGGGCTCTGACAGCATGTTGTGATTTTACAGTATCCAGGGGTAAAACACGAGCTAATTATGAGCACATGGCTTTCAAGAGTCATACTTTTATATTTAACTCCATAAATCTTGCTAAGTGAAATCCAAACCTATGTCTACAGCATTTGCTAATCATTATGTTATTAATTGGTTTTGCTTCTTTATTCATACAAGATGGGAGTGTTTGGAGTTTTGTTTTTAAAGAAATGGCTGCAAAAAATAGGAAGTACTTTCTTTCCCCCCTGTAACTTCACAGGAGGTGTTTCTGTTGAACTGCTGAAGCTAAAAAACCTGTTGGCCTCCTAAACAAAGGCCTCTGTACAAGCGTTTTTCAGCACTGCAATTTAAATGGTGTCTAGTTTCAGCCCAGAATACCAAGGTCATAATTTTAGGCCATAGATGGCTCTCCCAGATGTCTTTGGTCAAGTTAATCACAGTTTGCCTGAAGGTTGCGCTTTCAGGTAATCCATCAAGGCATAATTGTAAATCAAAACCTTCTTCTAGCTCAATAAGTAGCATATTTTTAGCTTGTGTGAAGGCTGACATTGGACAGGAACTTAAACTGGGTTAGAATATTAAGCAATATTACTGATTACTCTCATTTCTCACAAATACTTTTAGAAAAGGGTGTTTTGATAATTACTATCAAAAATTTCTTGTGGAATTTTTTAGAAACCCTCTTTTAAACTCTGGCTGGAACTACTATATATTCTTTTTCAACTTTCAGACAGTATTAATAAGCTTTATTTAATCTACCCACTGCTTTACTCCACTCTAGACAGAAATATCACCTCTTGGCCTGATCCTTCCATCAAAATGCACCACAGACACACAGTGTTTGGTTAATTGAGCACGCAAGAAACCTGGCCGTATACAGGAGGCCAGATCCTGAAGTAGGATGGAAATGTGCGGTCTGGGGAGTTGTTGGACCGGCCAAGGGCTGCAGGAGGCAAAAGAGGGGTGGGAAAAGCACAGGACTCAATAAAAAATACAGAAATGAGATGCCAGAAGAGAAATCTTCCTCTAGCTCTTGTGGTGGATTTTTGTGTGCAAAGGCACATTCTCGCCCTCAGTTGTTCTTACATTTGGGATCTGTCCTGACTTCGTTCTTCTGATGAGAGCAGAGAGCACTTTGGGCCTGAAAAGTAAAAAATCATTTTGCCTGCAACTGAAGTTAGCCAGCACAAGAATGGAAAGCACCAGACATTCCATACGGCGTGGTAATGCCCTTCAATATTTTAAGTCAGGAGTAAGGGGCTCTGCGTCTACCTGAAACTATGGGGGCACATTGTAAGCCGATGGGTAGCAATTACACAAACTGGAATTTGGCCAGGATGCTGAGGCCTGCAGGCTTGTGACATGTGCCACAGATTCATTAATGCCCAGATGTGATGGGGCCGTGGCTTTATGCCTTGTCCCCAAAAGCAGCAGTTTGTGGTGAACCCCATTGTCATTTTTAGGATAATATTGAGTGATGCAAGAGCCAGTTTAATTGATGGTATGCCTCTGTAGATACATATGTACCTACACTGAGCACCTTTAATAAATTAATGTAACAAGCATAGGGTGACCTGTGGCTCCACAGCTTCAGATTCACTTTGAACTATATTCACAGTACACGCTGTCAACAGTTTCCCTGCCACAGCCATAAACTATCTCAGTGGGATAGACTAAATACACCTCTTTACAAAGGACATGAATCTCCCTGTTGGATGTCTTGGCTCTAAGACGGAGGGACAGAGGCTTGGCTGGTGCAACCCTGCATAGCTCCAGGGCAGCCAGAGAAGGGGACCCATTCCCACCAGCTGATGATCGGGCCCTCAGGAGAAAGCCCAGGGTGGGAGACGAAAGGTAAGCCCTGTGAAAACATTTTCTGAGACCGCTTGTGAATTAGACTTAATAACACCACAGCATGGGACGGATCCAAGCTTCCAACCCGTGCCAAAATCTTACTGCTGGAGATTAAAGTGACAGTTTCTAAAATCTGGCGAGATGCAGCAATGCAAACTTTGGCTATATGAAGTAAGTCCTTTTTAGACTAATTAATGCCAATGTTTGTTTAATCTCCAAATTCCATCATGTGCTGTAGGAGTCCTATGATTTTATAGATGGAGGCAGCACAAAACACATTCTGTATCCAAGAAAATCATGCCAAAACTTCTGGCAATGTATCTTTTTCTTCTTCTTCTTCTTCTTCTTCTTCTTCTTCTAATCCTTGTTTTGCTCTTGGTGCTCATGGTAACAGTAATAGCTGTCGAATGTGGCTTCAGGCTGTCTGACTCCCTTGGGAGAATTTATGTGTTTTTCTACTTCCTTTCCTTATTAGGAGGCAGGAATCTGCGACACCTATTAGAACAAGTATGCATAAAGGGTAATGACTGTGCAGTTTATTAGTGGTCTGTTCTTCTTCAAGCAAGCCATCAACCAAAAGCACTCAGTCTGTCCAGGGACCACGGCCAAGCACAATCTTGCCGTGCAGCAGGTGGGCAGCAGCAGAGCTCAGCTACAGGGAGAATTTTGGCAGGGGAGGTCAAATGCTGTTCTACTTAAATAAACTCCTTAATTGAATATCAATGGAGAGAAGACAGGAGAGATGGGGAGTTTCCCTCATTAAATGTTTAACTTGAAGCTTCAGGTGATGGAGGCGAATATCAGAGCCTGATCCTGTAACTTGTATGCCAAATCACTTAATTCCACCAGCAGTCCCAGTGCCATTAGTACTACTGAGCCTAAAAAGCATTCCTTAGGGGGAGATATGCCTGTAGAAGGTTGTCTAGCAAAAATAAATAAAATAATGGGAGCTCAGTGTGTTCCAATACATAGTACTGTCGTTCTGAAGTAGACTGATATTTCAACCATATTTACATTCTTTAAAATGAAAATGTTCCAGAAAAATGAAAGGTAGGAGTTCTGGTCTAGAAACTTACCACAGAGGACAGTGACTGTCCTTTTAAAAGAATGGAGAAGGCAGCAGACATCCACCTCAAATGAAGAACCTTGACTTATAATCCCTGTGTTGAAGAACTTGAGAAGCAAAGGGATGAATCTGCCCAAGTTTGGGAGCATTCACATCCAGCCTTTATCCAGGACCCATCTCTAATCTTGCAATCCACATCTGGCCATGGCTTAGAAGCACTGTTCCTCCCGATCTTGTGGCCTGTCGAAGTAGTTCAAGCTGAAAAAGGTGAGAATCCTGATTTTATTTAAATGTGATATGGCTTGGATATCAGTCCCTCACACAATTTGATGCTTTTATTGGATAATAGTCCAGGTGTGTAGTCTAGTGGAAACGTGGGAGGAGGAGGAAATAAAAAACAGACATCCAAGTCTCAGAGAACTGGACCAGTCATCTGAAAATTTTGTAGCAAGCCTCAATCTATTATTCCAGACAAATTTCACACCCATTTTACATCCTGGATTACTGACGTATAAACAAGTGCAGGCTCAAACACTTTGACTTCACAAGGTAATGCACACCAGTAAGAGCAGAAGAACAGAGCTAGTATTTTACTTCGGTTATAATATTCTACCAGCAAATCTGTACTAATTAATATAATAATATTTTAATATGCTGTGAAAGTTTAATTGCCTGGCTTGTTAATAGGCAGCTGGAAGAACTGGCATGTGGGTGACCAAATCTCAAGCTAATCAAGAGACCTTCCTGCACATTATGTCACCTACCTAGCTAGCTGACATACAGTCCCTCTACAGGCAAAATGGGAACACTGATGAAAATAACACCTGCAAACTCAGATTCTTTAAATATTTATCTTTTTTTTTTTAAGTACCCCCTTGGAAAATGCTATAGTGAAAATATATTAATGTAAAGCAGCAAATCTAGATTTAAAAAAACCAGCTATTGAATTAGGACAAACATGAAGAATCTGGAAGGAAAGAGGATCATGGGAAAGCCAGTGCCAATGAAGAGCTACCATGTATATCACAGACTTTGTCAATTTTTGTAGTTTGCTTGTACAACTATAACACTCATCAGGAGCTACATGACATCTCTTTGTTCAGGCGTTCCCGCTGATTAAATCTTGGTCTTCCAGCTAACTGCTAAACCTGCAGGCAGCAGGGATAATGTAGTTGTTTGATCTATCTAATTAAGAGCTTGGATGTCTCAACGTATGTAAAGCAGTCAGATGCCATAGAGATGAATAAAAATACATGCAATGCAGCAACAAGAATAACAGTTCTTTTGTGGTATCTCTTTATGGAACAAAACGATATAGCCCCATCACACTTCATCCATATGATGTCCATACTGTGCAGATCTTCACCGCGCCCCTATGAGGCACTATTAACTGTTTTTTTAGGAGCAGTAAGGCTTAGGGCATGCCAACTGTGTTTTTTCTGAACCAGGCCCTCACATGTCTTTGCCCTGTGCCACTTCTGGACAGAGACTCTCTTGCCTACTGTGGGACACAGGTCTGGACACCATGCCAGAGCCATGTGTCAGGGAAGACCTGCATGGGCCTCGTCCTTCTCTTTCACACCTTCTACATGGGATGCCCTGCTCTGCAGTACACCTAGGGCTGGGGATGTGTGGTTTGCCTGATAAGCATTGCTAGATGAAAATATCCCATTCCCTTAGGTACTGTGTCAGAGGCCACACTGTATATGCCTTTTTTGCACTACCACTATTGCAGTTCAGATTGGTAACTACCAAAATGTCTCTGTGTAATTGGGGAGTGAGTGATGCAGGAAGGAAAGGAAGGTCAGTGAGTGACCTTTGGTTTTCACCAGCATAAATAAGGGCAAGGTGCTGCCCCCTTCTCCTCTGTTAGAGGGTATTTTTCTTCCTCTGGGTGATTTTCCTGTTTGGAGGTGGGTATTGCTGCAGCTGTTTGAGTGTATCCTGACAACGCTGCTGTGTACTGCAATCTGTTCACAAATATCCAGCACTGATCCACCCAGGATTTTAAATCAGTTTTTTTGAGCAAGCATTTCTCACCAAATTCATCCAGGCACATCAGCAGCAGCTCTGACAGATCACATATGGGCAGCTGGTAAAGAATGACCATAAACACTTATGTGTATATTAAAAAGATCTTTCTGTAACATGGGAATGCATATTGTCTTTTCCCCTCCTTCAAACAAAAGCACATAATTTATGGTAGTGCCTGCCTTAATGATCATAGGAGACATGTATTTTTTATTTCTTGCTTACCTTAGTTTATAAGTTCCTGAGAAGACAATCCTAAAGAGCTCCCTGCTTTCAGTCTTAAGGGCACTATATTGCTGCCTTTCATCTGTTTTCCTGCATGATCCAAATGGTGAGAATGACAGCTTAATCCCCAGGAATAACAGAGGAAGAGTTTCGAAGATGATGCTGGTAGCTAAGATCTCATTTCCGGAATGAAGTTAATTTAATGCCCATAAAAGACACCATAATGACAGCCCTCAAGACAGAGTCTCTGTTTATTCACCAAATAGGTTCAGCTCTTGTAATGCTTTGGCACCACTACATGTTTTATTTGCTTATCAAGGTATATCTTGTAGGCAGCAGCTATGCTTGAAGGATGTTTTGCATGAATCCCTCTTGTCAAGAACCTGACTTTATAGGTACATGTGCAGGAGCTGAAAAGAGACCTCAGGCAGCTGGTGTTGAGCTTTACCATCAGGACTGTGGCTTCTGCTCAGCCAGGCAGAGGAATTAAGCAACCTCCCCTGGGAACGATGGAACTGGGGGCTCTCCACCATGCTGGGAAAGATGGCAAAGGGGTCCTGCAGGTGCCATTCCCCTGACCTCCTAGGGGTAGCGAGGAGAAGCTAATCCGGGTTTTATGTCCCTCTGGCTGCCAGGTGCCGGCGGCACGGACAGCCTCAACAGACATAGGTGAGTAGGGTCTGAGACCAGCAACTTGTAGTTCCTGAGCCACCAAACTCTCGGGATGGGGATAACTTTGGATTGCTTCTGGTTTAGGCCGGATCTGAAGCAATGATATAGAGGTGAAAAGCTTTGTATCCCATTACTAGCTCCCTAAGCCATTCAGTGTCTCAAGTGAGAGTTCTCATCTTACCAAGTAAGATCATCTTTAAAATACATTTGGTATCTGTCTCCTAACAAATTCTGTATACACACAATATATACAACAGTAAAATATGTGTTTACATAAAATATTACATTTTGCATTGATATTTATATTCAAGCAAGAACAATTTTAAATATAAAGACTACATGTGTAATGTATGTGTATAGTACATTGACAAGATTTACGTAAACATTATACTACTAGGATAAATGTACAGATGTTCTCAATGTATGTAAGGCAGTCTAAGATTAGCAGTTAACAGCATCACTGCTATTGGACTTAGCAGGTAAAAGGTATGTGGACTTAGCTGGTAAAAGGTACTAACATGTGAGTGAATAACCCTCCACAAACTCAGTCTGTGACAGTGGAGTATCAAAAAAGTCGGGAGAGAGTAACTCAGCTTACTTCTCTGCCTGTGAAAAATCCAAGCATTAATGCAGGACCATGACACATATCAAGTTCAAATACCTTTATGACTCAGTTTTGCCCTCAGATAAACATGCATTTCTTTCATTTAACTCTTCCCTGGGAGTTCAATGTTTTCAAAGGAAGTTCAATGTGATCTGAGTTGCCCTCCCTGCCCAACCTCCTCTGCATGTATTCGTGAGGTGAGTGGTCATGGAAAATGAAGCAGAATATGTGGGACCTGGCTGGAGAGCTGGCTGTGGGCGCAGAGTAAAATGCAGAAGATCACAACTGAATTCAGTTGCCATTGTGTAAAAATTGGCTGTCAGCTTTGTAAGTACTAAAATACCAGCTAACCTGCTCAGCTAATCTTCTCAGCTATATTGGATTGTTTTCCAAATTTCAGCCCTGTTCCTGTTCAGTCACATTCAAACAATCACATCAATGAATTTTCTGAAATTTATGTCAAAACAAAAAGTTCCTAGTTCAAATACCCCCCATAGATTGTGTGCTCCTAACAGATGCCACAGACCCCTCATAAGCTCAGGTACCAAAGGACATTGATGTCTGTAAATCCTCCCACCTATTTGCAATTTGCCTTCTGGTGCTCTTCATGCTAGGAGAGCTTGCTAGGAGTCCTTCTCCCATGCTATTTTCACAGGTCCCCTGGAAAGGGAGCCATGGGAAGCACAGAAAAAGGGCCAGTATTTATGTCTAAATGCAGATGTGTAAAGATGCACCTTTTATTAGGCAAAGATGGCCCAAAAATCAGAGAAATGGCAAACTCCTGTTAACTCAGAGAAGCTGTGCATTTCTGACAGATATTCCCACTGATACACGCTCCCGAAGACAATCCTGTTTTCTCCTTGTAACTAAATACAATTATAATATTTACATCCTCTTGCTTTTTTTTTTTTCCTGTCAGAACAATTACTTCTTCCTATAATTAAATCCCTGTGGTCATTTGGCAGCTCTTACGTTAGCTGGAGAGATGTTTATGTATTGCCTCAAGTATTAACAAGCCAGAGCTGCAAGCCGAAGCGCATGGTGATTTAAGAGGGTACCTAACTTTTGTGTTTACTTGTTTCTTCTTATATACAGTGAAAATGAAAGCATTAGAAGAAGACTGATATCCCTGTTATTAGCCTCTTGCACATCACATTTACTATTTACTTTGATGATTGGCAGGTGATGATTAAGGAAGACAGCTTCACAAGCACCCCCGGTTCCTCCTTCTGCCTTTCAATGACAGCATATGCGGGATGGGGAGGATCAAAAGGCAGAGAAAGCAACTGTATAAACAGTTCAGGTGGTAACTGGCTTCATTAGGCAGCAGAATATTTAAGACCATTGATGATATTTAATCAAGTAGACACGGCCTTATTTCATCAAGTAGATGTGACTAATGCTAGAGGTTTTTTATAGCCTACATTTAATTTAGATACCCTTCCCTAGTGACTGAAGTAATGTAGGGTCTGGTTCTCATTTATGCTCAGTCTCTATATGAATACTAACTTTCTAGTCATAAACAGCCAGTGGGCTTATTGCAGGCATCGTAGGGCATGTGATCCTTTTGGAGGGATTTGAATTCTATAAATAAAACAGCATTAAAAAGGCTGTGCATCTACTCTCCAACAAAGAACAAGGAAACAGAAAAATGTTGGCTCTTTCTCTTTATTGCCTTTTAAGAAGTAACATCAAAATGTGCAAATGAGCACACCACACAAGACATCTCTAACAAAACACATTTGATATTCAGAGCTGTTGAAGGGATAATATTTTCTCCTCAAAACTGCAATGACAGGAAAGTATTTCTTCAGAGTTCTTCAGGCTGTTGTTTTAAAATTAAAAAAGGGTGTTTTAGTTCTTCAAAACCAAATAGTTTGTCTTTTTTAAATGAAATGGAAACTCTTTTCATGAATATTTCAATTTAACACCATTTTCTGGCAGAAACGCATTGCAGTGGACATTGTTGTATGAGGTCCATTCACATACTGAAAAGCTAAAAAAATGTTTACCACACCAAAATGCTTTCCTGGAATTATATGTTTCAAAACAGACTTTGCTTTAAAAACTGAAACTTCTCATATATTACTAATGCAATAACTTCTAGAAAATATTTGGCAGCTGCTCATGAAAAGTCACTTTTTCCAAAGGTTTTCTCCTAAATACTTTAATACACACAGGACGCAGTCTAATTACTTTCAGCATTTACACATTAGAATGGAATGACTCTGAAGAAGCTGTCTATTGCCTTGGGTAAAGAATATAATTTAAAAACTCTTAAGGAGTTCCTACAGCATTTAACCCTTTCCTAAATTTTCCTAAATGATATTTTTAAGGCTTCAAACATGTGTGAGGCAGATGCTGAAGAAATCCAAAGCACTGACTGAATCTAGATCTAGAAAATTAGTAATTTTATCTGGGCGAAGTGAGATCAGGCTTCTGGTTCAGGCCCTTTCAGTCAATTTATAGATGGAAACTGCTACCCAGTCTGTACTGTGGGGCCCTGACCTGGCTTCATATCCCTGTATTTACCCTCTCTGCTGCTCAGCTCCTGCACTGGGGTGTAGGAGAAGGGTTGGGAAAGACAGGGCGAGGAGAGATCACAAGCACCCTAAGAAAAAGCAAAATAGGATGCTTCTGGTGCCATACTGGAGAAAAGGGACTGCACTCAAGCTTACAAATACCAGCAAGCTTTTGCATCTGTTTTCACTGAAGATTAGCATTAAGATTTAAAGGCTGCAGGGACTCTAGTGAGGGCTGATAAGCCTCAGGAATATCTTCCTGCTTCTTCCAGAGCCTGAGGAGACATTTCTGGAGCATTATTCCTGTGGAGCTAAGATAAGCTGGAATGCCAGAGCTAGTCTGGAGCATTTATCAGTCAGTGGAAACCTTGGCTCAAATAAGAAACTGGTTCAGAAGCTCATCAATCACTTTTTTAGTTTCCAAGAGATAAACCAGGGAATGTTTATTAAGAACACTTATTGCACCACTGAAATGTTTTTAAAGAGACATGCTATCCATCACCATGCACTGCATTATGTGTCTTGTTAAGCATGGACTGCTATAGTACAGTTGTTGTGGGGATGTGCTCTACCTACAGATTGTTTCTAAAACTGAAGATGGCTCTGAATTAAGGAAAAGGCTTGCATTTGCCACTTTATCAGCTTAATGGTCAGCACAGGCTGTCACTAAGGCAGCTCTGTTACAAGTTTAAAAAAGCCTTTCCACCAGCCTTGATCATTTGAAACACGAAGGTCCTTCACCAAGGACCTTCACGGCAGTCTCCGGTGTCACTGAGATGCCTCCCCCACCGTCAGGCAGTGGGGATGGGTAAACTGCTGGGGATAAAAAGAAAGCAAACCCCCAAACTCAATTTGTTTGCTGCTTCAGACCATGGCTGCTTTCCTTGTCTCAGCCACAGACTTGTGCCTGTATTACACTGCTGTTTCCAGTCCCAGGTTCAGGCTTTCCATTGCAAGTCAGTCTGGCCTCGATCACGACCCGGCTGCTGCAGAGCCTGCTCTTGTGAGGTTTGAAATCTTCTTCTCTGCTTTTGCTCTGAGCCCTTTCCTGGGTGGCAAAAACAAAGGGGAAAAAAGGCTCTTTACTGAGTATAGGCATTTGCTACAGTGACACTGTGGTAGCTTATATGTATCTTGGTACCTACAGGCAGGGGCTGTGGAATACATTTATTATATACAGCCACATTTAAGGGATTGAGATTTAAACTAAAGAGACTTTTTGGCAGAAGTTAAATAGCATCCCAAAGTGCTCATTGCATCTACCCTTATCCCTTGTCCTCCCTGATCCCTTGCCTACCCTACCTGTGGGAAGATAGGAGAGACTTGAGATTTATTGTGATTTTGTCTGGCAAGTTCACTGCTGCTCAGTACAGTGATTTGCGTTCATTTGAGCAGAGCTGAACCATGAGATTTATTTCCTTTGAGGAGCCGGCACCTTCAGGGCTGAGGAATCCCAAGGTTTCACTGAAATTCAATACTGCTCTGCTGACATGGTTCCAAAAGATGGGAGGGGTAGCCTTTCTCTGAGTTTTTGAGTGACCCTGTAGAAACCCTCAGTAGGGTTAAAATTCTTAATTAGATCATGCAAAGCAGCCCAAATGACCAGCAGAAATGTTTTCATTTCCTTTGACAATTGACAGGACTTGTCTATTTTGGAGGGGCTGCCTGTAATGCCGTGCAGTAAGCTGTTTCCCTCCAAGTTCATGGCAAAATTTTCAGTGGCTTAGAGATGACCACATGATACTCTCAAGCAACTTCATCCCTGGTAGACAAGGTCCTCATGAAGGTACCAAACTGCTGGAAAAAGCATGATCTCTTTTGGTCTGTTTGCCTCTGTGTATATCTTTTACCTGTTTATCCATTAAACCAGTTCTACATCTCAGTAGTTTACTAACACTTCAAGTGCCCAAGTGCTGAATGAAACAATGAATCCTGTATCCCACAGGATTTTTTCCCCAGCAGACTGTAAACACTTTTTCTGATCTCACTTGCTTTCTTCGTCGGCTGACAGGGCACAGGTTCCACACAGAGCAGGGTTTCATACATGAATATAAAAGGCAACAAGGAGGTTGTGCAGCTTGATAATCATTTTTTCAAGTAATGAAAGAATGAAAAAGATAAATGTCCCTCTTGTCTGTCTAAGGACTAAAGAGGCTTCACTTCCCATAATAAACCGTGCAGGGGAGAGCCAAGGGCTCATTGATTATGCACACAGGGACTGTTCTTAGCACGCTCCTCGCGGCAGCACGTAAAGGCAGCTATTACCCAGCACGATGAAAGGCCGAAAGATGGGAAACAGAGAACCCAAAGGGCCACGAATAAAACCCATCCTTGTTAGGAAACCAGCCTCATGAAGCTCTAATTGGTGAGGAACCGGCTGGACTGCCAGGGCCTGAGATATTTAAATCCCAGTGACAGACAAGATATAAGCTGTGTGAGTTTGTATTTCAGGCTCCTGTCAAGGAACTGTTTGGTTTGGAGAGAGGAATGAGCTGGGAGAGTGGAAAAGGAGGGGAGGCATCGATGTAGTTATTAATTGTTGTATGTGGTACAGCCTTCGGCTCATTTCTTAGAAAGTCGTAATTTAGGCATCAGCGAGACAGTCCTGCTGCCTGCGTTTGCTCCACGGGCGCAACTCTCAACAGCAAGGAAAAATCCAGCACTGTGTGGAGCCTGGGGCCCCAATGTACTCACTACAGCAAGGTCACTAAAAAATATAAAGACAGGTCCAATTTCCAACCTCTTTTAATGGCTGAACAAATCTGGATGTGCTTCACTTTACTAGAGCTCAGGGCGCACTGAATCCACCATGTCTTCTTTGCTTTTCTTTCTCCAGTCCCCAACTTCTTAAGCCTCTTCTGCTTGGCATTGTCTTTAGACCTCACCAAGAAGTGTCAGTAGTGCTTTTCATAACACAGAGCTGTTTTAGCAATGGAGAGCCTCTATGGGCTTTCACTTAAAAGAATGAAAACCATGGAAAAGGTAGCTGAGAAACCAGGCAAAAGCTGTCATCGCTTTCCTCAGAGTGTCAAGTAATTATTTCAAGTATTTGGTATCTAAAATATCTCTTCTGTGGGTCACAGAACCTGGCAGAAATGAATCATTTTCATGATCACTTTTCAAATGTGGCGGCTGAAATTGCACGTAGAGTTGTAGGTCAGATACAAATCTGAATTTGTACAGGCAAATATTAGATAACTGTGCAAACAAGACAGATCAGGGCATACCCCAAGGCCTGCTAGGGAATATTTTTTTAAATGTGCTCATCATTTGCTCATTATTATTGTGCAATTTGAATATGCCTGTGTTATCACCAACACACATTTTTGCACTGTGATAATAATAATTAACCACACAATACTAGCAAACAGATTCAGGGGAAAGGAATTTCTGACTTTCTGAGGTATGCTATATCTTGCAAAATCTATCCCTGTTCAACTCCATATTTAAGAGTAAAGAGTCCCAAAGGAAAGCAAAACATAAGTCTGGAACATATATTTGAAAATTAAAAAAATATTTTTTTGGTTATGAGTAGGATGCTACCGTCTCACACGCAGCACGAAGCCACGCTGTGAACTCCTCTCTGTGGCTTTCAGGAAAGGAAAAGTATACTTGTGCTACAAATTATTATTATGGTAGCGTATGCTGTGGTACATATCCAGGATTTCCAGATATTGAGGTGCCCATACTGAAATTCTTTGCAGCCATAAATCTAGCATGCCCCCTGAGTGAATCAAATTTACTGCGTGCTTACAGCAGCCGGAGGTGCTTAGGCCCATGGAAAACAGCGTGTCCTTGTGCTATGCACCTTGCAAAGACAGAATAAGAGGAAGCGTCTGCCTCTAGGAGTTTGAAACTTAAATAAGAAAGAGCAGTAAAGAATGAAAGAAGAATATATGTGGAGTAAGCACTGAGGGAAGGACTGAAAGGGATTACAGGAAAAGTCAGGCTGAATGAAGAAGAAAATCTCCCTAGGGATACAAGAAATGATTAGTCTTGCATAAACTTCTTGCTGCAGGGGCTCTGGCTTCCATGTAGTTTTTTCCAAGCTACAGAGCCCAAGAGGCTCAGTGCGAGGCAGAACCTCTTGAATGTGAGCAATGCCTTGCATTTTGGGGGACCAGGGGTGGTTGAGAAAGGCCTGGCACCAGCTGGATCCTGATTTCTTCTCTCTTGCCCAAGTATTGCTGGTAAGCAGTAGACAGAGAAAGACTGCCATGTATAGCTTGTGCAGGCAGACATTGTACCACCGGACAGGATCAGTGCAGGTTTAAAGATCTTATTGCAGATGTATGAAAATAATGGCCAGAGAAACATTTGCTTGGTTCTTCCCTAGCATTTTGCCTCTGTATTTTCATTGTGTTATGAAATGACTGTGGAGATATGATGCAACACACAGTGATCCAATCAAAATATGCTTCTTGTTTATATAATGGCTTTGGAACAAAACAAGCCTTACAAGAGATTTCAACCTTAGCTCCTAAATGTGGTAGTACAGACATCATTGGTTCAGATGGCTTAAAACCAAACAACTCACAGTCTAGAGAGGCTGCTTACAGAATGGGTGCAAGCAGCATATGTTGGTCCAGGTGCAACCAGGCATGTACTGAATGGCCACATACTTCTTTTTTCCTGCATGAGAGCAACACTATGCACTAAGCACCTTTGGCATTTTGGGAAGAAAAAACACAAAACAAAAAAACGTAATATGGAAAAGAGGAGAGAAGCAGCAGCAGCAGCAGCATGTTGGAGCTGGAGGGCCGGGGGGTGATAGCAACCACAGATCTCCATTTGGCTGCTCTGTTGCTGTAGAGGGAAGAGGTTGCTGAACCCTCTGGGCTGCTCAATGACTGCTCTTTGCTGCCCAGCTCTCTTAAAAAGAAGAGTTGGCACTTCTCCGTGCATGAGGCTCACAGATCGTTCCTGGAGATGGGTAATTGTCCTTGTCATCCCTGTCCTTGGTGGCGTCGGTCTGATGCTCCCCAGTGAGGGGTGCCCTCCTCTCTGCTCTCCACGGACAGTGTGGGTGCTGCCAGGAGCCAGGGCAGGTGTCCAGAGGTGTCTCTCCCTCCTCATGGAGTGCGAAGGAAACCAAGGTCAGCAATCTCCTGGCCTAGACCACTCAGCCAGGCATCTGCAGCGAGGCAAGAAGCATCCAGACTAATGGTTTTAGATGGGCAGGGAGGGCAAAGTGCTGAATTCTTGAAGATTTCTTTGAGGCTACCTTCCTGCCTCCCAGATGAGTCTTCTTCTGGGAGATGAGCTTTTCTCTCATTTGCACTCACTCTGACTTAGCTGCCTTGTTTTCAGTAATCTTCCTCACCAACAACTGCTCCTGCAGAAGAATCTCAATGACATGGTAATTCCCCATTACATAGTAACTTCCTTAGTCAGTACATTGCTAAGAAGAACTGACAGGCCAAAGGGACAGAATGCTGCTGTCTGTTCAGCGTTTAAAGCAACTGAGGAAAGCACCATACAGAATTAGTTATGGAGCAGCTCAAAGCCTAAGATCAATGAAGTTGAGCAGGGGCGAGCCACCACATAGGACAATTAATTAGATCAAAAATAATACAAAAATTAGCACTCAGAAGACTGGTACATAAGAATCTAAGCTCAGAGTTTTCATACTTAAAATATATGTCAAATATGCAGCTTCTTCCTTTTCCAACCAATATTTTCCCTGTATTCCATATCTGAGCTTAGGAGCTGATTTTCTCCCTGTCCTGTTGTGCACCTAGACCATGTTGGGTTGAAATACTGTGACTATTGGTCCTTTTCCTACATTTGAATCCTGTTTGCATGAACGGAGAGTTCTGGAGGGACACAAACTGTATGTTCACACATCACCTGGTCTTTGACTGCAAATTTGTTATCAGTTGGGAATGAAACAGTCCTCTTGACTAGATCTGTTGTTTTCTCAGGCTTTGGACTCCTCCTATATACAGACCTGAGCTGCTGAGGGGGAGGAGAGGCTGAACTTAAGAGAATGCTCTGAGCCAGAGACTGACTCCTGTCATCGGTGGCGTTGCCTCCCTCGAGGAAATACCTGACTTGGAAAAGCAGAAAGAAGAGAGAGTTGGAGACAAAAAAACTATTGTTGGTGAGAGCAGCCCGTTGAGACATTGTGACAAAAAATGCTTACAAAGCAGATATTGATCCACACAGGTGAAAGGTATAATTAGGCATGCAGTCAGGGCCTGCAGGATAGAAGACAAGATCTGATGAAGGAAGGCCTCTGATATGTCAAAAGGCACAGGAAGCACGTATGTAAAACCAATAGAGTGCACAACAGCTGATAATAATGACTGAAGATTGATTATATTTTAAATGATGGAATGATTCCCTAGGAAGGTGACTGCCCAGGTAATATATTTTTAAGTTTTGATGAAAATCCACAAAAAGCAGAAGAGAGCATCCAAAGGTCCCAAGAGGTGCAGGTATTGAAACCAAATGCTGTTTTGGGCTTTACAGGGTTAGGCAAGCAGAAGTTGCGACAGAATGAGCAATTTTGAAAAATTGTGGTTCAAGCAGAATTTGGCCTGCCTACAAGAAACAACATGAACAACGGATCCCTGAGAAACAGAGAGCTCTCATAAGTGTCATGTACACTGCAGAGAACAGTTGTTCCCTTTGTAATATAAAAAACTGCAACTATTATTGCTGCATGCAAGGTTTGCTTTCTCAGACAAAACAGGATTGAATGTGTTGCTTTCAAGTTTCAATCTGTTCATAGGTTTAAATAGATAAGTAAATAGGATTATTCTCATGAGTAAATATTACAGGCTTGATTTTCAAGGTTCCAACTCACCAATCCATTCTTCTTCATTGCAGTATGTGTTCGGTGCCATGCATGTGCTGAATTGGAGGAACTTAAGTGTATACTTTGAGGCTTCACTTAACTGGAGCCTGACTGAATCCGAATAGCAGAAAAACACCTCTTGCCCGGATAACAAAGTCTATGCTATTTAAGAAAATGCCAATGACAGAAACTTTTTATTAAATACATATGGCAATATTCCCCATGATCCTTCCATGAGTTACAGATGCAGAAGGTCATTCTCTTCTGCCTTTCAGGCAGGTTTAAAAATGAACAGATGCTGCTCAGCTATATGCTGGATGAGTGTGTCTCATTTTATTTCCTGCCATGCAAAGGCTTAGCTAAATCCTATCTGTTTGTTGCATATTGAGGAAGGGAATGTGTATGTGGGTATATATTAATACATGAATTCTATCAGCATATTTTACATAAAAATAAGAAATTTGCTGTTTCTCATTTTTTTCTCCTCCAAAGCCGTGTATCACTTTCTTTTGTTTTCCCTTGTTTCTTGAACATTCTTTCATTTACGTTTTCCTTCTCTGTCCTGTCCCTGACTCCCGCCATACACCTGCATTACTTATGCTCTGTTCCCATAATTCTCCCTTTCTTTTTTTTCCCATCCTCCTTTGCTGCATTATACAAGAAGTCTCTTTAGGTTTCTCTATGCCAGCATAGTTTCTGGTTAGGAAATGTGTAAATATATGAAATCATTGACTTCTTGTCCTGGCATAAACACTATGTGCATTCTGCAAATACTTGGTCCAGCTTGTCCTGTTCAGCAGTGTGGGATCTGATCCTCTCATCCGCTGTGGCTAGTCATTCAGCTCAAATAAAGGCGTGGAAACCACATGCTGAGCAGCTGCAATGCACAATCACTGTTCAAACATTGGCCTAGATAGTTGAACTGACCTATTCTTGAGGACTGCAGCCATTGATCAGCATGGAGCAGAGGCATAAGAAGGAGTTCCCAGACCAGATTCAGCATGCAGAAGGGTTATTTCCCACTTTCTTAAGTTGGAAAGGATCACAATGCACTGCAGAAAGGAGAAGAAGAGAAAAGAAGTCACATAAAGAGATGTCCATTCCAATGGTAAATGAATGCGGCTCTTGCTGACTATTATAAATTTTAGAGTCTCTTATATTAGAAAGTGCATCAGGAACAGCTAAATCAGGGCACTTCAGTTACACAAGTTGCACACGCTTATTAAACTTGATATGTTGACTGTGGTCTCTTTCTACGCTTCTCCTGTCTTGGTTGAAGGAGCTGTTCAATCCAACTGTTGTGTCCAAGAGATGCCCTAAGGGAAATAAATATGTTGTAAGTCAACAGTTCCAGCAATAAGGTGTCTATCTTCTGGAGATGACATTCAGACTTTCTCAAATAAAAAAAGATTTCTGATGAGAAATTTCTTGGTCTTGGTCTTGAGTGGGAGGTCTGGGAAGGTGTTACAGAATATAAGCAGTCTGAATCTTGAAGTCAGTATTTGGAAGAATGAGCGAGATTCTGTCTTTAAACCTATCTCACATTTATCTTCCACTCCTAACTCATAAACTTCTCATACCAACAGTGGTAACTTTACCTCAGATTTTGAGTTTTGCCCTCTAATGAAAGCTACTTTGGGGCATATGAGGTTGTCATGTTCTTTCTTTCCAGTTCTTTAAGGATCAAATAATATTTCTTGAGAATTTTCAGCAGTTTAGCAATCAGCTTCAAGGGAAGCGACGCCCTAGTTCAAGAAGTCTCTCTTTCTTTGTGTCTTTAGAAAGGAGAGCACAATAATATACATTATTGTACACAAGCTTTCACAGATTCAGGTTGATTTGGAAATCACTTCTCACTTCAGCTTTTACAAGGAAGTCTCCCTTCCTTTAGGATCTCTGTTTTTCACCGTACTATACTGAGTCCCTCTCATTCAGTTTTGCATTTGTCTCAGAGGAAGTTTCCTGCCAGAACACAAAATTTATTTCTTCAGGAATGAAAACCTCTTCTGGTCTTTTAAGCATTGGTAGGAAGCATCTGGTACTCTGGCTCATGGCATATGTTTTCAGATATTCTAAGACTTCTGCTTATAATCTTCTAAATGTTTTACAAGTGGCAAATGAAAAGAGCAGGGAGAAGAAAAGAACAACCACTATTTAAGATGTTTGTTTTAGCAAAGTTTCCTTAGATAGGGTTTGCCACTGGAATGCTAGCACCAGATTTTAAACAAATAATTTTGCTTTTCTTCCTTCCTTTCGTCAAAGACTTGTGACCCATTTATCCCACTGAGCAGTTATTAAATATTACTAAAACTCTTGTTGCAGGAGAAAAATGACAACTTTCAGCATGAAATTGAAACCCTCAAGAAAGCACTAGGCTAGAGGAGAAAGCTAAGTAACCTTCAGGCTGAGGCAAATGTATTCTAGAGAGACAGTGAAGATTTCAATTTTCAGCTGACAGCAATGAGAAAGTTTGTTTTTAGCATTTTTTGAATCAAGGCTTAATAAAAACAAACAATAAAACAAAAATGACTGTACTTTCACCTTGTAAGAAAACAGCCAGCCCTGTTTCTTTGATTTATGCTGAGGAAACACAAGGACAATGGTTTGGGATTTTAACAGGAAAAAAAAAGTCAACTTGAAACCCCAAAACAGACCTTGCTAACAGATATCCCCGTTTCCTGCCTCCAGCAGCTTGCAAAAACAAGGAAGATATTCATCCCCGCCAGCAGTTCCCCCAGCACGTCCCAGCCACCCATCCCTGGCCATTGGGCACCACACCTGGGTCCCTGCTGCAGCTGCGCCCACCAGCAGCGCCTGGGAAAGGCGGCACGAGCCCCCTCCGAGGTTGGCGCAAAAATGCCATGGCTTGAAACTGCGCATGCCAGGCGGGGGACCCCACTGGGGCCGGGGCTGCGGCGGGACCCCAAGGAAGGTGCCACCCCTCAGGGATGCAGCCACCTCTGGGGCCTGGCACAGCAGAGGCTGCAGCTCATTCGGAGGCCTGACTATTACTGTAGGAGTAGTAGTAATAATCCAGTTTGCCCCAAATTTGCAGTGCCAGCTCAAGCAAATGGGAAACTTTTCTGGGAAAGAGCTCAATCATGTGTTTAAAGGGAAAAAAAAAAAAAAAAAACACTTGCTGTGTGAGTTCACCAGCTTGCAAAGGATGAGAAACAGTCAAAAGCGAATGCCCTGCGCCACTCAGCATGCTGTGCTGTGGCAGAGCAGACGTGGTGTCTCCAGGGAGCCCCAAGTTGCCCAGTTCCTGCCTTCTGAGCTAGCAAGCAATCCTCCTCTGGCCTTCTGTGGCTTTCGTCGGAGAGTTTTGGCTATGCTGTGCATGATGAACGTTGAGAACCACAGGACAAATTTCTCTACTCTGCATCGCTTGAGCAATGAATACATTTTCCTCTCAAGGTGTTGTGCTGACGGATGGATCCATCACTAACAGCACAGTACTGTTCCAGATCTTTAAGCCTTAGCTCCATGTATCCTTTCATTTGCAACTGGAGTAAACGTTACCATTTAATTTTTCATCAGTAATAAAATTTTCTTAAACTAACCTGTTCCATTTTGACTAAAGGGAGACCTGAAAGGCACTGTTCGGATTTGGTTTTTTTGGGAATAGTTTTGGCCAGGTTCACATATGAGAACAAGTTGAAACTAACATTCAGGTTTTATGGAAGTAACTGCTGTCACAGATTTAATCTCAAAGTAGTAATTCTCTCAAGACTTTAGGTATATCCAGATCCTTCCGTAATAAGGATATGACTAAGGCTGCAGAAAGGGATGGCTGTGGCAGAGAAATAGTCCTTCTAGTTTTGAATTTGAGCTAAAGGCATAATCTTGGAATTCAGCTCTAAACACCTTTAGTACCAAATAATGCTATTTTGGCCTGGTTATAAATTCCAGTTTCCAGAGTGCAATGACAACTCAGTAAAATATCTGGAGTAACTTTTTTTAATGTGACAAGCAGCTGATTCTCCCTCCCTCTCCCATCTCACAATTTCATTCTCATAAATGTTTCCATTCTAGCAGAATTTTTTCCCAGAAAAACCAACCTCATAGCAGACACTCAACATTTCAGCCTGAATTTCTTAGCAAAGTGATAAGCAACTGAAAGCAGCACTTCTTGATGGGAAGAAGTGTTGCACAGCAGTCTCTGTACCACTCATTACTTTAATCTGTTTGTCTGCTGTGGTATTGCCAAGGCATTTATTGTTATAATACTTAGGGCACAAGCTAAATGTCCATTTACTTTTCCAGCCTTGCTGCA
The DNA here is from genome assembly GCF_036417845.1 of Apteryx mantelli. Taxonomy (NCBI): domain Eukaryota; kingdom Metazoa; phylum Chordata; class Aves; order Apterygiformes; family Apterygidae; genus Apteryx; species Apteryx mantelli. Next base: position 32,382,506 of record NC_090020.1, read on the forward strand.
AAGATTTAGCAAAATAAAAAGGAAAGTTTCCTTGTCCCTCATGCTTGGTAGATACAGATTTAGCATCACAAATAAAGCATTTTGTCAAAGGGAGGGGTCCTTTGGGGAATTCAGTAGCTCCCCAGAACCCCAACTGGTGAATTGAAAACATGTGATTTCTTCTAAATATAGAAGTATTTTCAGTTTTCTTAAATTTTTACACTGACTTTTCTGAAGCATTGGACAACTCTGTGCCTGATGGTGTTATAGTTACACATGCTAAGACTAGAATAATTGAGACTCCTCCTTGTGACTGTAATCTGGATTTCTTTCAACTCATGCACTGGTGATGGAATGCGTTACTCACAAACTAATTAGTGTATCTGAATTTATACATCATTATTAATGTCTTTGTTTCATGCCAAAATACATTTGGTGTTTTACAAAGCATGAAAGTGGGCAGTGCCTGCCCTAAGGAAAGGTTGACATGCACAATAGATACGTTGGCTTGAACAAAGCTACTTTAATGATCAATGGAAAAAATACTTGGAGGAGAAACAAAGCTTCATTGCCTGCCAGACATAATTAGATGAGAAACACAAGAAAGCAATTGTGGACCTAGATTGTAGCAGGCAAGGAGCGTTCAGTAGTGCTAGGTATCTAGTGGAGCAGGCTACAGTTATGTCCACACCTGATCAAGAAAGATGAATTCAGACTAGACCAGGGGCAGAGAAGGGCTAACCAAAGGATAAGGTCATGGCAAACTAGTCGCAAGTGAGAACACCTAAGAGATTGTGGCCTCACAAATGAAGTCTGAAGTGTGACAAGGAATAAGAAGGGTCAATGGCAGTGTGAGCCATACAAAACTGCTGGGAAGTGTTGCACATGATTCTCAGGGAGCTATTTAGGATGCAGAATAATGCTGACAGAAGGATTAATGGGGAGATAGTAGACTTGGAGATATTTAAGCTGGAGGTTAGAAGCCTATTTCTCACCCTGACAGTGTGAGGGATCTGCAACAACTTTCCCATGGAGTGAGAGCAGAAGGGTGCAGGACTGTGGGACGGAGCCCGGCCAGGCACGAGGGCAGTGATACAATGCAGACCCCAGGGAAGTGGGGTCAACATTGCTGCATTCCTTTCCAATATTAATGTTTTCAGAGATAGGCAGGAATTGCTAAGCTATCAAGCTGTATTGCCTTGAAAGATAGGGGATATTCTACAGAAGATATGCTACTTGTATTTCATATGTTGCATATGTTGCAGGGGATACATTGCACCCAAGCTTGTCCTAATGCCAGTTTTTCCAGCCTGTATGTAAAGGATACAACGCAGTGATGTATCTCCCAATTCCAGCAAACTTCTAATCTTAATTTTCCCAGCATTTTTTCTGAACTCTGACTGCTACCTTCTCTATCTACATGAACCAAAAATCTAATACCAGTCTGCTGAACCTGAGGAATGGAGGCTGATGCAACTTGTTGAGGAAGGCCTTGGATGCCCTCTCATTTTGCAAAGGCCCATTCTGCCCACCAGTAGGTAGTGAGAGTCAAGAATGAGATTAATACTTCTTTTTCCGTCTTACTTCTTCTCCCTTTGGTGGAAGCATCTAACCTTTCAGAGCACACACGAACTTTGATTTCAGCCATTTCTTCCTTGCAAGACATAAGAAAAACTTTGTACACCTCCCCCTCCTCCATATAAGCCATGGATGTTTAGTCACAGTCTCTCCTTCCATTAGTGGAAAGGAAAGAATCTTCTGTTTTCAGATATTTCCCTTCATATTTCATTTGCTGTAATTAAACTATTCTTTCAGTGTCCTTGGAAATCAAATAAATTAACTACAGTAACAGCATATACTTTCTCCCCTTGTTATTGGTAAAATGATATTCACCGCATCAGCAGAACACGCTGTGCTGGAAGCTTTCCAGTCCCTTGAGAAACCTTCTCACAGTTACCATAATATGCAGTCAGCATATATGAACAAAGAATGAGGAAAGTTAGATTTAATGCAATTCCAGTATTGTGGTTAGACAATGTATATAAATATCTCTTCTATCATACAGCACCCTTGCATTTGCAAGAACACTATCATTTAAAATCACCAGCTGAATAAAAACATTCAGGGTTATTATTTTTATTATTGCTTTTGCCAGTGAAGCTGGGTCTAGTTCTTGTTCTCAGTCACTGAGTAATTGCAGATGGCTGGATCACTCCATTTTGGCTAGCGAAGGGAGTAGTAAGATATTATTCTTATCTCTCTCTCTCTCTCCATATATATAAATATGTATTTGTATATATGGCTGATTTATGTTCAGACTTTTAGGTGACTTTTAATACTACACTACATGAAATTAATACTTCACACCTTGATCACATAAAGCCTCAGTCAAAATTGTTAAATGCATTTTTGCCAAGGCTAAGTGATGTCAGGAGTTTTGAATGACCTGTGTCCTGTAAAGATGCCAGCCCAGGTGAATCAACATCTATCCACTGAAGTGAAACCAGAGTAACAGCAGGAAAAATTCTGGAAATTCCCACCTTGGATTGCACCTTGGCTGCAGCCTTATAGCCCCAAATGTTTTATATTTAAGAAAGGTTTGTTTGTGATGATTTCAGATTCATTTATAGGCATTACCAATTTTCTCAGGCCCTTCAATGAAATGTGACATGGATTCAGCAACTGATGGAGATAAATGGAATAGATGTTATTTGGGGTCTGGATCTGGGAATTCATCAAAGCTGTCTGTTTGGCATCGTTGCTTTCGATGTGAAAAGATCATATTGTCGCACTTAAAACAGACACAACCAGAAAGCAATTCAAATAAATAAACAGTGGATCCCACTGGGATAAACTGAGAGGCTCTTCACTTTGGTTTAAGAAGAAATATTCATCCCCTGTTCCCGCAAATCTTCTCATTCACACATGTCCACACGTGTATGCTCATTCGCATTTGTTCTTCTGTTCCTTCACGATGGAATAAACTCCCATGGAAAGACACCCCAGGCTTCCCATGTCCCCAGAAACGTGAAGTAGGATTGCTGAATGTGACCTGGATTGCAAGGTTGTGGAGCATCTCTCCACTGAATCACTCTTGCTTTTTAAAAAGCATTGGGCGACGTAATGTCTTTTAAACTGAGCTGTTACTGTGCATGGGAGGGAGGAAAGGGCAAGAAGGGGCCAGTTTTATAAAGGACAATTCCATTAAAAAAACAACATAGCAAAGCAAAACCAACAGCCTGTCATCCTCCCGCAAAATATGCCAGAGGATTTCAGACCTTGGATTGCTGAATGCCCTCAAATTCTGCTCCAGCCATAAATATGTGAACAAGTTAAGCTCCTCGTGGTTTTGGCCGATCCCAGCCATGTTTAGTCTTAACCTATCTCAATCACTAGCTACCTTTTAAAAATAACATTTTGTGGTTCCAAAACATCTTTAGTTAATCCTTGCTTAGTTTAGAAAGGAATTGTATTTGGAAGGATGCACATGTCCATGTGGCTTTGATGGATACTCCCTTTACTGTTCTCATCCATCATACATTTTCTTGAACTACAATATATGATTTACCAGCATCAGGCTACTGAACACTGGATCCTTAAACAGTATGGTTTTTTTTCAGAGGAACCAAGATCCTGTAGTAGACAAAAAACAAAAATCTTGAAACTATGCCAAGTTGATACATGGATGTTCTTGGATCTTGTCCATAATGGAAGTCAGAGGCATTGGTGCTGCTTGCCACACAAGAAGCTAAGGAAAGAGAAGTAAGAATTTTATAATATTTCAGAGATCTTCTCTACATGCCCACAAATGTCTCTGGAAAGGCCCTGACATTTCACTTGGAGATGTAGCTCTCTCTGAAGAACAAGAACTTAGCTTTAAGTACTGGACGTAAGGAAAAAAGTTTCTGAGATTAGTTTTCAGTCCATGGGACAGAAAGCCTTTTAAACAGTTCATTTCAGGACATCTTCTGCACTCTTTTCTCAAGTGAAATAATGATTTTCGTTTCTCATTCCCTTCTCAAATCAGAGCAGTGTGAGAGACTGCAAGTCCAGAGACATCTAGCCTCAAATTCTCTTTTTAAATTTCTTAAGCAAAAGCTTCTTTCTTTCCACTTCACCTTTTAGATATCCTATTGCTGTTTTTCACCAATCTTATTATTCCAGAACAGTCCTAAGAACTTTATTCCTAAGCACAGTCTCTTTTTGCTAAAAGAGAGGTTTTCTCTCGTGCAGAGAACACATGCATTGCTTAAGCCTCTCTTAAGATCTTAAAATAGACATGCATAGTGCATATGCCTTTCACTAGCTGTCTGCAAAAGGGTAAATTTTGTACGTAGGGGAAAACTCTGAAACTGAATACAACAGTGTCATCATATTCCACTCTGGACAGAACTCATATATATCATAACTGGTAATGTGTGCGTCCCTCTCAAATGAGTACTTTTCAGAAAGGGCACTGTGACCAATGTACACTAAACGTAAAGGCTCTTAAACAGCAGTGTCATTTTTATAACTACGTTATTTTGTGGGAAAGACTTTATCACATGGTTTTTGCATCTAGATCTTTGATTTGTACCTGCATATTGAATTCCTGTGAGAATCAGGTGGGGAAGGCCTCTGCTTGATCACGTGAGTATGTGCTAATGTAGCTGGCGTGCACACATCTGAGACCACAGATGGAAAAAAACAGTTTGCATGTAAACTTGAGGACAAGCAAAAAAGGGAGTGCAATTTTAGAAGTCAGATCAAAACCACTTACAAAAGAACTTGCAGAAATTTGGCTCTAAATATTGTGAGATTTCATTTCCATGCTTTTTTTTTTTTTTGAACAGTAAATTACAGTGGCCTACAGAGGCAAATGCACAGACATAATATGCAAAGAGCACAAAACCAACTCTGTGCTATGCTGTCTGTGCAATTCAAAACAACTCAATATTAAACTCCAGAACACATGCAATTACACAAAACATGAAAACCTCAGAATAAAAAATAGAAGAATCCTCAGATTAGTTCTGGTTTGTGAATCAATTTCCATTTCTCTTATTTCCATTGAACAACTGGAACTGAAAAGCAATAAAACCCAGGAACTGCCACAGTAAGAGATTTTTGCAGTTTCTCAGCTAGCACAGAACAAGGTGGTGGCAGGGGGGAGGAGAATGATATCAGCAATTTCCAAAGCCATTTGCAGTTTCTTATATTATTCAAACCATATGGGTGGAATCATCCCTAAGAATTATGTTATATGTGGTCATTTGAGTATACTAATCACTCAGGTTTAGTTCAGTAGAAAACTGTGATTTGTGCAGCCATCCATAGTGTATGAGGCCATGAAGTGTTGCTACCCCTACCCACAGCACACAGTGCAGATGGCCCCATAAACAGCACTGCAACTAGCTATGGCTGAGGGGTACAGTCCGAAAAACAGAGTTATGAGTAGCTAGAGGAAACTTCAGTAAACAGGAACTATAGTTTCATGTTTTCATGAGATATCCATAAATATCCATAGCTCAGGGGAATTTTATAATGACTTTTTAAATTGATTTTGCTTAATGAATTTGGATGATCCTCTGGGAGCTCCTGTGGGAACAAGACTTGCAGCCTAAGGTGCTGCCGTAGTGCCGGTCCCAGGAAAATGCTCCTTGGAACAACTCTGCTTTAAAAGACCAAAAACAGGGGAGCTGTCTGTTTTGGCATCTTCTTTATCCCAGTGAATGGGATTTATCTGGCATTAGGCCACTCTCCAGAAATAGGAGGGCAGCAGAGTTTAGTCTAAAGTCAGTGCATATATTTGCTTATTTTGGGGTTTTATAGTGTGCAGGAAGTTATTGTGCAGCCATTAGGTGAGCAGGATTTAGGAGAGGATTTTCATCCCCAATACACGCACATTCCTGGGTGGCAGAGGCCACTTTCATAGTGAATTGCAGAGATGCTGTTTACCACGGACTGGCAGGTCACTTCACCTCACCCAACAGCCCACTCGGTGACAGCATCCCCACTGCTTCTAGCCACCAAAGGGATCCTCACCGCAGGGCTCAGGCATGGATCTTCTCTGAGGGATCTCCTAGTATTTTGCCTTGTTCGAGGCTATTCATCCTTACATTTATACTTCCTCACCCAGGAGGGGACATCCAGCCCGGGGGCCGTTTTGTCTATGGGGCCCGTTGCTGTCCCTCAGCTCTGCTGCTGCCCCCAGGCCCACGGTGAGGCACCCCTGCGCAACATTTCAGGGCTGCTCTTGGCCTTCCTGAAGCTGGCTTTGACACCCATTTCAGCTGTCCAATGTGTTGCTGTATGTCATGTGGGTGACTGTCTGGATTTCTATGTTTGTTGTATTGGATGAGTCCCAGGGGAAGGAAAAGGGAGCAATTTGAAAAACTTAAGCAGTAAAAATTAGTGAAATTTTTATAGAAATTTTTATAGAAGTTTTTAAAAAGTGGTTACATCAAAGCACAAAAGGCGAGGAGCACTGGGGGTTAAGTACCAGGCATTATTCCTACATATATGCATGCAATGCTGCAGCTTATGATTTTACTTAAGCCAGGAGAGGCTGGGGAACTTGTGTCCTGGTCTACTCCTGCATGGTCTTTCCTGACCTAGCCGGGTGGCAGCTGGGCTGGAGGAATCTGGCTGGAAGGGGGAGTTGCAACCCACTTTAGGTATCCTTTGACTTCCAGATGAATTTGGCTCATTATATTTAAGTCGCTAACAGTAAACAAAGTCTAAGAGCTCCAAATATCCATTACATGTTTGTGCTCAGGTAGCCTAGACCTAGTCACCCACTAACTGCACTGAAGTGCACAGCTACTATACATCCACCGTGCAACATGACCAATATGATATCTTCTGTACATGTATAAACTCACTATATAAATATGTTCATGCCAGGTGTATATATGTAGCTGAATACTAAACAGTACTGGTAAGTGCAAAGAGCCTGTGGGGATTACACCTGCTTGTACAGGGATATAAATGTTTCTTTCCCAACTTACAGTCTATCCACAGATTCCCATTGAGAATTGGTTCATGATTTTATGCTCTAACCACAAAATTGTCGTTCTTTTAACATAGTCTTGGAAAAAAATCAAAATGATATTGTGGAAAAGAATCTAGACATCGAAAATAACTTAGACATATCAAAACTGTTCCAACTTTCCCACTGAGCCACCTCTTTCCTACTTATTCATGTAACCTTTCTTCTATTTAGGGCAGTTTTAAATGAAAACAAAAATGTTACATTAGGAAGTTATGTACTCTGTAATAATAAGAATTTCTTTTTTTCTTTCAAATGTCTGATCACAAAATAGCTCCATTAAGGAAGGTGTCTGCTGAAGCAAATATCATAAAATATACTCTACATTCTCAAAGTAGCATGTGTTAAGATTATTAGGTGATTACAACCATGGTGAGATGAGCTTTTAAGAGAAATATTTGAGGGCTGCCTCACAGAGGACCTATTATATCCCTGATTTACCACACCAGCATTCCTGATCAAACCTTTTAGAGCAACCCAAGACAACACCAGCCCTGGAGAGAAAGCAGTTGCTTCATATCCATGGATACAATATCATATAGCTCTTATGTTATGGATCACAGCATAAGAAATATACTACTTTTTTATTAACATGGGAATTAGTTCAATAGGTATAGTAAGCACATAGTAGTCATTAATCCTGTGAGGCCAGTTTCTGCTAAATCCACCCATTCTGGAATGAAGTGATGAGCAGGTTCTCATACAAAGCCTGGCTGTGCTCTCTGGGTCGGCATCTGGCTCCAGGAGGACTCTTGGGGCTGGAGGCAGGGCAGCCCTTTCTGTGTGGCACAGAAGTGCTGGTACCCCTGTAGGACTCAGTCCCCTTTAACCCTCCTATAAATCCCCCAGTCTCAAAGACAGCAATAGCAGACCAGGCTTGCAATGTAGACATCATCTGTAAGGCTCTGCAGTTATTGATTTCACTGCTGAAACTTCATTTCACCTAATTCCCTGTATCCTGGGACATGAAAGATCCATACGGCAGATCTGAATTCTGGTACTTTTTTGTTCCTAATGCCTTCCTTCCCCTCCTGTCCTTCTCCACCTGCTGTCCACACAGCCTAGCCTAAATAATTACACAGCTGTACATAAAGAGAGTTGTAGGTTCTTCTTCTAGGTCATGTAGTATCTAGCAAGTAATTTTTTAGGTAGCATTGGTTCAAAATAGATATCCATGCTATACTTGTAATCAGCAACATCTTCTGCCTCCCTAAGAAAAAGTTTACAGATTAAAGAGATGGTGAATGCACACAGTGCCTTCTCCCATGTTTCAATATTCAAGACCATGGAGGCTCTGCAGGGCTAAAACCACAGAATTCTTGAGGCCTGGAGTTTAGCCTTTTGCATCTTTCCAGGCCCTTACATCAGAACTTGTCAAAAGTCAAGAAAGAATTGCAAATCTGAAGACAATATAATTACGATCCTTTCAAAACCACCGCATTTTCCCTAAATTATTTTTTGTACTAGCCTGTCCCAGGAACCCAGCATACTTTCCATTGAGCAGTCATGGGGTGCTTGCTTTCCCTGCAAAGATGCTGTGGTTTGATTTGTTCTTTTCCTGTACAAGGCAGATGTGATATAAGAAATGAATTCCAGACAAGCCACACTTGGGATAGTGCGAGCCCATACATGCAGAGGAGCTTTCCCATATGGCTGGGCTCCTCTGGGCGATGACTCCAGTCATGTGCATAACCCCGTGTGAATATTGTCAAAATGATAATCCGATAATACCTATCAAACCCCTCACAAAGTGAAAACATTGGGCTTTGGACTTGAGTTCATCATCTCTTGCAGCACACTGAACACTCTTGATCAGCACTGAAAGCAGCTGTGTTTAAAGGAATCCAGTATCTCGCTGGGAACATTACCTGGGCAATGTATAGGTCTGGGTCCCCTGAAAGTTGATGGGAGAAAATGGAAAAGCCATATGACATAACGAATGAGAATTCTGAGACAAAACAAAGAGAAATGTGAAGGACTAATTCTTTTGCTGACAGCTTTAATGCTGCTGGGAAGCTGTCCTCTTCTATTACAGCATAGAGCTATGTATTACAAACACCAGAAAATACTATTTGGCAGAACACACAGTACTGTTTATTCATGGATTTTTTTTTTTTACACATTATCCTTGGTGGTACTGTATCAAATTAAAAGGCTCAGAAGGTGATCCTTTGCCTAACTTGGGAATAATTTCTTTTTCTGAGGTATTCCCAGTTTGCTGTGGTGTAAGGGAGATGAAAATCAGGCCTTTGGGGTATGTAATGCACTTTACTTTGCGGAGTAATATCTGTCTTTTACCTAGAAATTCCTAAAAACATAGGGTTTATCATTATAATCAAATTGGAATCCACTGGTCATCCAGCGATACCTATTGATATTCTGATGTATTTCTTTTTTTCTGCTGATGCCTATTCGTTTTTGTATTGAGTATCATAAAAGAGTTGCTTTTCAAATTATATATTTTGCCGTCACATTTAGAGGCCCTGGAGTCTAAAGGGATCAAAATTCCATTGTGTGAGATGTTATACATAATAAGTTACAGTCCCAGTCCCAAAGGGTTTGCAGTCTAAGTTGACAAGGCAGACAAAGTGGGGAGAAAGCCACTGGGGAACGTTTTCAAGTGTCCTATATTCACAATGACTTAGGAGGCTAAAGCTCATTGAAAGGCAACAGACTTCAGCCTCTTCGTCACTTTTTACGTTTACAATTCATTGTATATATGCATTACCCAATTCACATCAAATGTCAGAGTATCAACTCTCACAGACCCAAGCCATAAAATCCATAAAACACTTTAAGGGATTTTAAAACTACTTTAAATGTTACTGTAGTAGACAGTGTGACTATTTCATTGCCATATTGTCACTCGAGTGTTTTGTTAGTCCTCTGACATCTCATTTATCATAATCACAGTTCTAAACACTTGAGTCAGAAAAGCATTTACTTTTACTGTATTTTTTCCACCTCAAATACATTTCTTTGGAACCATTGCATTTCCCATTTAATTCTACCAGTGCTCTACTTCAGCAATCAGCTTCACGAGTGTTTTAAGACCCTTTAACACTATATATTATCAAAGATATCTTCCAGCTTGCTTCTTTTCAACAGTTTTCTACACTTTTTTCAGAATGAGTGTTTTAGAATGAGTGTAATACCTTTCTCTTGGAGAGTGTTTGGCAGGAATGGAAATGCTCATTGTCACTTAGACCTTTTATTTGGGAAGAATCTAGTTTCTTTAACTGGATTCTAGGAGTGCAGATGTAATTTTGACTACTTAAAGACTATGACCTGAAGTAGCTCTATACTTCAATTTACAAACATGATGCTTGGCTGAATTATTCTGAAGAGAAGACAAGTATGCTTGAGGATCATGTACCACAGTGGCAGGCTTTTTTTAAATTGTCTTTCTTCAAGGAAGTTCCTTCCAAACCTTCATCTATTTTAAATGCCTAGAGCTACCAAGTGCTTAGCTTGTCCCGTTGAACCTTTGTAGTTACCACTGGGTACTTGTAATATGCATGTAATTGTAGCCTAACCAGAAGACTCGTTCTTCTGATTTAAAATCTGTGTTAAAATGCCTTGTAGAAAACAGAGACTTGAATTACTTTCCATTCATCCATAGCCACCTTTAATATAGTCTGACATTTCATTTTCTTTTAATTAAGTCTCTGTGTTGCACACCAAACTCTTTAACTGGTGCTGCAAATTCTAATTGGGCTTTTTCAGGGGAAACTACATGTGTAAGGAATAAATTTTTTCTTCCTCTTTAGAACAAGCAAAACTGGATTTTTGTGCATTTCTGTGAGCTGAGAGAAGCACAGAAGGATTCTCTGGGAGACATCAAATATGCCATTCCCCTGTTCTGGGAGACGGAGGATCTGTCAGAGAGCTGACTGATCAGAGAATAAATGAACATCAGCTCACCTCCTCAAGGACTGGCTGCTAATCAGGCTGTCAGCACACTCTGAGCAGTTATACTAGCTCAGAGAACAACCTGGCAATGCTGGCAATGAGTTATTCAGAATAAAATGTAAACTTCTGAGTAAATTACTCACAAGGTATACTATGTATATGCCACATTGCCTTTAAATATAACCAAATGTAACTGAAAATATCTAAAACCATATTAAAACACAGTTCTTTCATACTTTTCATACCTTTAAAGGTTCATGCCTTTAAATGTAAAGTAATATTAAACAAATAGATAAGCAACATTTTTAGGCAGGCTATTGAATGGCTCACGGGGTTCAGCGCTGCTCTGCTCCCAAGCTAGCACAGGGACTCGATAAAAGGCAGTACAAGCAACCCAGGGCCTGTCCCACAGGCACATATTTCATTTCTCATGCTGAAGATCCAGGGAAGTACACTGTGCTATCAGTACAGTGCAATTACTAATTTGTGATTTATCTTCTGCAAAATGACTGCACAAATAATAAAAAAAATGTTAAAGACACCAAGTGGCAGCAATGGGGGACTTTAGCTACCAGCAATTGACTGGTATATTAGGGGAAGGAAATAAACTGGAGGTTGGTGACATCTACTTTTTAACTTAATACAGAATATGTATAGAGTGTAAAAGGCTGGAATTAAACCTGGATTATGGAGAAAGGAGAACGAGGGTTAGGAATAGTCAGCTGACTGGGGAGAAGAGAAAGACATTTTTCCACCTGTAATTTCTATGACTCTATGCAAACACAAATGAATGGCACAGGTAGGTAATGGAATTTCTGTTTGGAAAATCAGTGTCTCTTTCTTCTGCAGTCTTTGCTGTTCCAGGTCACACCATTACATGTTATAGAACAAGAAGAGATGGCATAGAAATACATTTCTATAGGAAATCATCCAGGGGAGATACATTATAGAGTGGAATGGGAAGAAAGTCAACCACATATTAACTCTTCTACAGCTACCTAAATGAGAATAAATCTAAGGAGGGCTGTCTACTAGTTAGGGCTGGAAACTAACTCTTTAGGACCCCTGGACTGTATTTGTGATTTTGTCTCAATCCTACTTTGTAACTTAAAAGTTATGTATTAGCTTAGCTCTCTGTTTACTTTCTCAGACAGCATGACTATAATTGCTTTGTAAATTGTTGCGCATTATTTAAATAGTTTTACTATTATTTGAGCTAATGCTTGCAAAGCTAATGCCTGACAAAAACAGGCTTTACGATAAATCACTGTCTATACACAGACATATGCTACTTCCCAAAAGAAAAATGAGTGACACAGCACACACTTACATGCTCAAAACCAAGAGCAAAACTAAAGTGAGCCAAGAAGTCTCTTCCAAGCCTAATTCTTGTTTCCTATATTTCCCATGTTTTCTTTAAAGAAAACAATAGAAGGAAAGGGGTTCCCTTGGAATGCAGCTCACTATATATAATGATGAGAATCTCAGCCCCAAGTAGTATTACCCATAAGAAATGACACCAAGAGACCAGGCATGAAATTGGTGGGCACAGGGTTGACCTCGCCTTTGTAACTTATTCATCATCCTCCCTGGAGCAGGCCTGAATGTGATGCGTTGATACAACCTGCCGCTCTTAAACAAGGGATCTCCAAACTTTGTTTGCTTGGGTGCCACCGTTAGAAGAAGCAGCAACAGACATGCTCATGTCTGTGCTGCACAGGCCAAGTACAGGTGGAAGTATCTGCCTGCTTGGGCCGCACTCCTAGACCATTGCCAGTAGCTGCAGGTCAGTTGGTTGCTGAGGACTGAGCTGTTGAGCCCAGAAGCTTGAAAAACCCTTGCTAGCTTGGAATAATACATGTGCAGCAGCTAAGTAAAGGCTTTGCCTTTGCAAGACTGTCAGCTGTGTTATTCTTTTTTTCAGGAATGTTTAACTGAAAATAGAATTGATATTGGAAAACTCTCTCAAGAAATAATGCTCCTAACTTACTAGAAAAGTCACCGTCTCATCAACTTTCCCACACACTAGGTTTGTGGGGAAGATTAACATTACCCCAGATCCAAAGCATGGTATACAATATCCCAGTTCCAACTGAGAGAAGGATCTGTATAAACTGTTTTTTTCACATACTGAACCACAGAACACACTTATATTCTGTCTTGCATTTGAGTACATCTTGCTGTACTTGCCCTGCACCTCTCCCAAGACTGTAAGGCAGATATGGTCTGTGATTTGGCTAAAGAGCTTGTTTGCAGGACTCAGCTGAGCAACTTTAACCTGAAGACAAAGTGAATCACTGGCTCTATTCATGCATTCATTCGCTCTTCCTTTTTGTACTAGTGGCTGCACTTCCCAGTTATGACCTTGAATCAAAGCGTCTTAGGCAGCCTCTCTGAGGCCTGAAGTCTCCTACTGCTTTTGCTCTTCATCTCTGTTTCTCCTGTCTAGCAAGGGATTTTCCATGGCACTCTGTGTTTTTTTTTTTTTTAAAAAAGCAGTTAAAAAAAATTCCTGTGATTACTTGTTTTCAATATTGGTAAACCTTCCCAGATCTGACATCTCAAGCATTTCCCTTTTGGGTTGACACACTCTACACTCGTCACTAAGGAATTTATTGTGTTTTCTTATACTGGTTACATCGGCAATCACACTGTTAGCAGATATTAAACATCAGTGTTAATCACTTGAAGTTTAATCCACGAAATCAGTGTGGCCCCCACGGGTGACATCTCGTACAGGGCTATATTTTATGGCTTCTCCCTGGAGAGCTCTCAGGTTAGGCCAAAAAAGTGCTGGTGCTTGATGTTTAATAGCTTGGTCATTATTGTAGAGCCTGTAAAATCTCACCCCTGCTGTTATGTGGGTTCTTCAGCAACTGTACAATTGGCATGTTATAGCTGCAAAATGTTTTCCTCAGTCAAGGGAGCTGTAATCTAAAATAAGTATTAAAATATTATGAAGGGCTTTTGTCTACAGATGGTCGCTTGTGTCATTACAGCAATAAAATTGCTTTCACTGGAATTTTTCAGGCTGGCTACCTAGAGCAGCACAAATGAGAAAGCAAAAATATAGGCTTTTGACAGATGCATTCGCTTTAATTCTTTGAAACTGTTGGTGTTTGTGTAGGTCAGTGCTGTAGCAGGTCATCAAAGGAGAAGCATTTCAGCTTTAACTTTGCCCTTGTGTTGCCACAGTTAATGACTGCCAGTGGAGTCCTGCTGACTGTCTTGCAGTTAGGGGTTGGCATGACTTTGCCATAGATTATTGTCACAAATTTGTAAGTAGATTTTAAAGAACTGATTTCAGCCTCAGCTCATGCCCCTTCTACTCTGCACTGAAAACAGAAGTAACTACAGAAGTGCACCATACTCTGCTTTGCACAGAAAACAGCAGGCTTTGGTCTGGCAAACTTCCCCTCTGGAGAAACAGAGATTATGCTTTTAGTTGTAACTGCATGGTTTGCATATCAGTTACAAACTTGCAAACCCTAGAATACTCTCCTGATTATAGAAATGCATTATCCTATGCACTCGACAGAACTGTAATGAAGCAAAATATAGCATTAGACATTTTACCTGTTAACCTGATGCAAAACCACCAATAAATCTGTCTCACGTCCAACCAAATGTGCCAAATGTTGCCAAAGCAACAGGAAGTAGTTAAGGCAGAGGGCATAAAAAATGAAACAACACTTTTATATAGTATGTCCCTATCTATATATGATCGTGTGCGTATTCTGTATGGATATAATCTTTGCACAAAGAAGTGGGGCAGGAAGGAAAGAAAGTCACTTATACCTCATGTAGGTGTATAAAATTTTTGTGTACAAATATACATACCTATACATATATCAAACATATGCCCAAATCTCTCAAATTCCCATGCGAATTCATAGTGCTGCAACATGGCCAGCTGGATATAACAGAAGATTGGGTGAGAGCCACAGAAGAACGCTGCCCTGATAAATGCTAAGTATTGTCACTTGCCTCTTCTTATAGAGCTAGACGCAGTCTTTCATATGCAATTGCAGGTATATTCATCCACTCCAAGTGGCAGGTTAGCAGTGGATGGGCAAAATCAGATAGAAACGACTGCTAAAGTAAAGCCGGCACACTAAAAGAAACAGATGAAATAAGACATATGAGCTCATGTAAGAGAACATGAGCTTTCTGTGCCATAGAAGTTGCTAACCTGTGTGACTGAGCAGGTATTTCTTCTAAACAAAGCCCCCACGGAAACCAATGCCTTGATGTCTGTTAAAGTCTCCAAAGAGACTGAAACTCTGAAAAGGGGACAAATTGCCTGAAAAATCCCAGAGTAGTGCTAGCTCTGGAGCTTAGCCATTAACTTAAATGTCACAACCATTCACTATTTTGCCATTGAGGAAAGCTTGCAAAGAAAGCAGAGAGAAAAGCCCACCATTGCTGCACAACACAGCCCAAACCTTGCAACCGCATCTCAAAAGATACAGGTTTGGAGGATTCCAATTTTCCCCCTAGTTCAGGGTTGAATTTGGTGTTTTGTGGCAACCGAAATCACTGCAAACAGTGTGGAGCAGCTCCCTAGCAGAACTATGTCTGAGAATGGGGATGCATAGCGACAAATTCAGCAGTAGGTTTAACAGTCACTTCATATTATTTTTTCAGACAGTTTCCATAGAAAAGTCAAAAATATAATAAGACTGCCATATAAGTAGATCTACACGCGTATTGCATCAGCATATAGTCCCAGCAACTCATGTAATACAGGGAAAAGAAAGGTTAAGAGTGAACTTTCGGCCCAAATAAAGTCAGCGGGAGCTTTGCCATGACCTGTAGAGAAGCAGAGTTTTACCACAGGTATTCAGCCTGGGTCAGTATAACCTGTTCTTATTTATGGACTTTGTGAACACAATTCTTCTTTAGTGGTTAGAGTGTGATGAAAATACTGTCCATCTGGGCAAAAGAAAGGCAAAGGAAAAAAAAGAGGTCGTGATTTGTGTTCATGATAAAAGTGTTTTTCTACAATAACACAGCATGAGGTCAAGCATTACACGGGTTGCATTTGCCACTTTATGTCTCCTGCCAGACAAGTACAATCCTGGGCTTGTTACCCCAGTCTGCAGTACTGTTTCATAGTTATGAAGTCATGACAGCTGTGATTGCCGGCACAGAGAATAAAGTCAGTGGAAAAAGTTTGGATAGCTTCCCACTGCATGCTGGCCAAAAATAAGTTAGCTGGAATTAAAACAGAAAAGCTGGTGGGGGGAGAAGAGCGAGGGAACCTGTCGAGGTTTTACATTGAAACACAGGCTGAGGTGCAGCGACCCCAGGCCAGATCCTGGCCCCATTCCCGTCTCTGCAGGACCCTGGAATGGCTGAAAAGGCAGAGGTGTAACCAAGAGCCCAGTCTGGCTAAGTGCGTCCTACCTCATGGAAATGGGTACCTCCCATTTCCTGCTTCCCCAGAGATTCACAAGTCATTTGAATTAATTTAACTCCCAGCTTAACAATAACTGCACAAACACGCCACCTCAGCCCTTGCACCTGAGGAAACATTTTATATGATCTATAAACTCACAATGTCCCATTTGAATATGGGAAGCAGGTGCTAATCAACAATGTGTTGCCAATATTTAAACAAGGGATCTGCACAGCAATAGTCTCCCTGAGCTGTGACAAACCCTGCTGCTCCATTCCCCTTTAGGGTCAGGGCCATACGCATTTGCAAAGCAAGATCCGATTTCTCTGTTGCTCATCTCCCACCTGTGGAAAAATCTTTTCTCCTGTCATCCAAGCAAAGCAACAGTGCTTTGAAAATAAATGTTAATGGCAAATTTTTCTGTTTTGTTTGTGAAAAAAAATGTGAGGCTACCAATACTTCATAACAGTGTAACGTTCAGGACAAATGATTTGGTTCTGCATTTTGGCTTGTAAGTCCCAGATTGCCTAGATTTTTCTTTTTCACCTAATAACTGATTCTTGATACAGTAAGAGATCAATCATGAGGGTGAGATATGTGCCCTTCAGAATACCTTGGAGGAACCTTACAAATAGGTCACTTCTGCTAGGGTGACAATGAAATGTCTACAGAAGAGCTGATGTTTCAGATACAGAGTGATGGACCTCTCATGGGCCATGAAGAACCATGATTAATCCAAATGAACATAATAATTTGAACTCAGTGAGCTTAATTGTGTATTTACTATTGAATTTATACTCAATTTAACTGTTTTCCTGGAATTAAATTATTTAACTTGTCTGTGGGTTGACAGAGACAAACTACCTGAAGCTATTATCTTAATATACAGCAATTGTCAGTTATACTTTCCCCTTCTCTATCCTCAGAAAATATTGACTCATTGGCTTTAAATCAGCATGCTCCATTAGATTCACTGATTAAAAACTGATTGCACAGTTAGACTGTTTGTGACATTATCAGTCTGAGGAATAAATAGATGAGACCATTTAAAGATAAAAGCACAGTGAAATCCTCTTTCTGATGCTGGGACATCAGCTAGTCTGACCTCCTCTGACAAGGGCAACAGGGTCTTCCCACTCACTCTGGGAAGTAACAGGTGTGGTGACATGAGACACACAGGAAAAGCTTCTGGGGATGGAGGATCAGGCAAAAGAGGAGAAAAAGGCTCTGAATAATCAGAGAATCTGTGACCTCCCCATGCAAGTGGTAATATTTAATAACTATGTGTGGACTTGGCCCTATATTTATATCCTGTATTTTAGGATCACTTCTAGTGCTTTATATCTTATTAATGCCAACTGCATCTAATCCTCCCATTGATCTGTGTAGCTAGGTGACAGATGAAATCCTCACAAGGACAGGTTCTCCCATTGATCATGACCTAAGTTGCTGCTGGCTTGTTGTGAAGATTGCCAGCGGCTATTTGCAGCAGTGCTTCTGGGAGAAGACCAGGTAATTCATTTTGCAGTTCAACCAAGACACCTATGACCATGTTCAAAGGAAAGGGTGTGCCTCTGCCTGGTTAAGAAGATGTGGGGAAAAAAGCTTTGATTCATTCTCACAATGCAAAGTGACTCGGGCCTAATGATGTTATGGCAATGACCTATTTTTCTTGCGTGACTAAGAAATAGTCTTTTGCCTCAAAGTCCTGCCAGACTGTAATTAAGTTCACTAGTACATACCAGTAACAACAACAGTGATGGCTTTTTCTTTTTGTTGCTCCAGCTTATGTGGGAAGAACTCATCTTTGCCTTATTTAGAATTAAACTTTTTTATTATGAAACTATCCACTATGTTAACACACAGGGAGACTCAGACTGTTTGACTTTCCTAATCTTTATTTGTTTATGATTTTAAAATATTTAAAGCCAGAAAAAATAAGATTAGAAAATCAAACATTGTGAAAGCCATATACAAGGGGAAGACTAGAAAATCAAACATTCTCTTTCTGTCTCTCCCAACTCAGCAATTGCATCACCACCATAGTACCTCCTTCATGTGATTGCGTCAATTCTTGGGAAACAGCTGGACTGCCAAAAGGCAACAAAACAAACAGATTAAGGGGAAATCTGAAATGCTTGTCAAAGGCTTCTTTTTCAATGCCACTTAACAGTCATGGGCTCGTACAGGGCTAAAGGACAGGTTAAGGAGATGTGTACCATTGCTTGCATTTTCAGATTGACTGTGGAGAACAGGACAATGAGAATCACTAACAAGTCTGAAGGAGCATCATGAAGGGCTCAGTTTGACCCATTCTATAACTATAACTATACTATCACTACAGAAAAAGTAGATACTCCAAAAATTAAGGAAAGTTGCCCTACATTAAGAAGCTGACAGACTCAGCTGTCACCCCCACCCACCACCTAAACAATGCATTAAGTACACGCACCCTTACCTCCTTTTCTCCCCGCTGCCCTCCTTCACCATTTTTTCCCTTTGCATTTGGTCTCTCCCTCTGTCTCAGATTCAGGCTTGTGGTTTGAGAAGGGAAGTCAAGTTCCCAGATAAAACACTTCCATGTCCTAGCTAGAGACCAGAACCGAGGTCACATTTACTCAGCACACAACACCAAAGTTGAAAGCCTCAGAGTTGAGCAAGATCATTTCCAGGTCTGCACAGAGACACCATCCACCAGAGGTGGACAATGTCTCCAAGTTGGCCCCTACTACCGCCGCAATAGCATAGGAAGAAGATGAAGAAATACACGAATTTAAGCACTTGGTTTCAAGATAACCAACATACACAGCCTTATCTGAAAAATGAGCACCAGTGCACTTGCAAGCAATTTGGATAGAGAAAGGAGGGAAAATAAGTTATGGGGAGTATTCAGATGGCAGAGGTAGAAGTGTATTGCTCTGGCGGTGCAGCTAGAAGTTGAGATGGTTTGTTTATTTTTAATTATGTTGATTTTCAGTCTGCTAGATCATGCTAAGAGAAAAACTGGAACGTCACCTCCTCCACAACTTCTTCCTGTTAATCACAGAGATTTGTCCTTGGTGCATTTTTAATTTGAAAAATTGTGAGTAAACTGAATACCTTTGATTTATATTAGACTGTCACTTCTTGGTTTTTGGTGTTACAGCAGAAGGAAATTGTATCAAAGAGGCCAAGGTAATTTTCCTTGAGGCAGAGAAGAAGGGGCCAGGGTTGAATGAAGACAGAGAATGATAGCCCTCATTGACTGTCAAGTTTAAAGTGCGGTACTTTGTTTTTTCCTGTCTTAAGGGTTTTGTTTTGTATCATGGTTGCTCTGCCAATTCTGGGGCCAGGGTCTGCAGAGGCAATTTCCGTATACAGACATATGCAGGCACTCTAAATAGGGGTGGACGTGATTGCATGCTATATGTGACGGGGACCGGTTGCATTTGCTTAAATTAGAAATCATAGGCATGTTTCCCTCCCTTCCTGTTTTGCCATTGATCTTGCTTTTGTGCATTGTATTTGCCGTGCATTGTACAGCTGCCAGAGCTCTCAACTGGAGGCTGGCATCTATAGTGCAGCTGGTCGGTGTGTCCTTCCCATTGTTTGATCCTGGTTAGGATTTGGTTGAAGTGGTTGATGTTAACAGCCCAGGCAGCTGATTTCAACAGATGGATCTGAAAAGTAAAATAAACTTATATCTTCTCCTTCTGTGACATTTTCTCCTTCTATACAAAAGCATTAGATCTCCAGGTCAGCCGTTACATATTTTGCTCAGTGGGACTAGAGTCTGGGATAAGTGTGAATATGACTCTGCACAAAGGAATAACCCAAAGCAGCACTGGGCGAGAGAGATGCTGGCCTCTTCTCATAAACATGACTTCTCAAATTCTCATGCTTTCATCCTTCATGTAATCCATAATCCATTGAAATAATAATCCAGGGAAAGCCAATTAAATAAAAGTCAAGAAATTTGCAATTTATTTTATTTGCTGAGTGGAGGAGAATGAAATGAACAAGTTTTATTTTCCTTACCCACCACAATGGACCTTCAAACCAGCTGGGGTTCTATTTTGAATAAGAAATGCCCACACTTACCTATTAATTACTGGTGATGTTTCTGGAAAGTGTAGGCAAACTCTCCACTCCTTTGTTGCCTTAGCCCATAAAGGATGAGAGGATCCTAGGAACTGGCACCATCTGTTGTGACTGGCAATTATTATTTTATTGTACAAACACGACAGAATGGAAGTACAGATACATTGAAAAATGATATAATAATGACAAGCAGCACTGGATACTGTTTTGCTCAGTTTCAAATATTGGCTATAATTTTTGCCTATGTTTGCCTATGAGGACAGAATAAGTTAATATACTGCCATATCAGAACTGTGCACATGTAACTCTTAATTCAATAGTCATGACACAAACTCCCTCTGAGGATCACATTTTCCTTCTGGGCAAAACACTAGTGCACTGAAAGAAGACTGCAATCTTTTCCTTTAAAATTGCTAGACAGGAGAGAGGAAAAAGATCCCTGCAGTGTGCTGTGAACTGTATACTCATTAGGGACTTAGTCCTGCAAGCTGAGTTCTCTGGCCCAGATCCAAGAAAGCACAAAGTATACATTTAATTTTCAGCATGTGAGTAGTGTCATTAACTCCAAGCACATGCTTACATGCTTTTCTCATTCCTCATTCCTGCTTTTAGTTCTGTTTTTTAATATAAAAGGCACCAGTGGATTTTCAGGGGTAAGAACATTTTGGAGGGGACCTAAAAGGAAGCACTATCCTTTCCACTGCATATGAGAATAGCTGGACAGTGACATTGATTGACATGATATTCCTGCCTGAATACTGTATTTCAAATGAGCTTTGTCAGGCAGACCTCTAGCTGTTTGCATGCATGTTGATTCATGCTATTAAACTGGGCAACCTGGGGAGAAGGGAGGAACGAACCTACATGATTTCAGCAAATGATGTATACTGTTCTCATTTTAGCCAGACTGTAGTACTAAGTGTACTACATTTTGACTCTAAGGAAAAAGGAGGTTATGTAGTTCTCTTGCAACTGTACAGAAATTACTTTTCCATAGAGTTATAGTGATATTATAGTAACATATTGTTTATTCCAGCTTCCATCCTGACATGCACATGGTTGCCTCCAGGCATACATCTTCCTTGTCCCCATTTGTTATGGATCTGTCAAGAAGGAAAAGCCTTCTGGAGGCTGCAATACTTATGCTGAAAGCTCCCTCTGCAGCAGAATATGTGTCTTCAGTAAGGAGCTTTGCAGAAATTTTTCTCCTTGTGTCTCTATCCGCAAACTGTCCTGTGGTGACTTACATGGGGAGACACACAAAGGGAACTCTTGGCTCCAATGAAGTAGTAAAACGCATGATGAATTTAACATTATCTCAATTTCACCATCATGCTTTCTTCAGTGTCACTGGGAAATGAAGGGTTTCTTCTTAATATATTTCCTTCTTAAAATGATACATGATGTTATGTCTACTTCGTGTGTGAAGGAACCAACCAACAGAGACAGGCTTTAATGCCACAGCTATACAACGAGACAGTGGCAGAGGCCAAATTAAAATTAAGTAAAAGCAGAGCAGTAGGCTTGTGCCCAAGCCATTAGACAGTGTGGCTGCTTACAGGATCTGACAGGCACTCAGTGTTGGTGGGTGACTGCAATGCTTTAGAGGCTCACCTCCACCTATACGAGCTGCCGCTCCTCTCTAGTATAACCATGTGGTGGGC
Organism: Apteryx mantelli; assembly: GCF_036417845.1. Lineage (NCBI taxonomy): Eukaryota > Metazoa > Chordata > Aves > Apterygiformes > Apterygidae > Apteryx > Apteryx mantelli. The sequence goes on from NC_090020.1 coordinate 32,404,572, forward strand.
GCTGCAGGTGGGAGCCACAGGAGTCCCAGTGGCTTTTAGGGCTGGGAGCCCACAGGGCTGCCACATGGTGGTCTTTGTGCCAGGGATTTTTGTATTGTGGGCAAGGCATCAGCGGGCAAGCGCCCATGGGAACCAGCCTCGCCAGAAAAGCTCTCTCCTCCACCGTGCTCACCGTCAGTCCTGTCTGAACGCTGCCAAGCAAAGTATGTGCAAAATAAATTGTCTGGCTTCTTTCCCCCCAAATAAATCTAGAATTGCCTTGGAGATTTGGAAAAAGTTTCAATGTTGAGCTGATTTTTGTAAAAAATGGGTTTATCCATTACAGAAAATTTCCCAATATTGCAGAAAGAGAGAGCTATGTTAGCATAAGGTTTAAGCCTTATACATTCCAGTAAGGGCTGAAGTTCAACAAGCAATTAAACTTTTTTTAACCAACATTATTTGTCTCATATATGGTATATATACATTCCAAAGTCATTTCATTGGTAGTGTTCTGTAATAGGAAACCATTGTGTATTATTCAAAAAAAAAAATGGTGAGACACTCTATGTGTCTGGTATCTTATGAAAGTTCTCTGAAAAAAAATAGGCACAGGCACTGAGATATATTAAAGTGTGAGTACTTTCTGAAGGGGCCAAATTTAAAAAATACTAATGAGACAGCCTGAAAACCAGAGACTGTCCCTTCTGGTGTTTGTGTATCATATGAAAGCCAGTAATATTTGATTATCTCAGTATTCCCAGAAATGATATTAAGCTAAAACACAGCTCAAGTTAACATAAGCATCAAGTATATACTGGGACTTTTTAATGCTAAACAATAAGCCAGCTTTATTACAGTGATTATTGATAATATGAGGGTTGTGCTGGTATTTAGTCATCACTACATACAATTATTGTTTTTCTGCTGTAATCATTGGCCATGCAGTTACAAGGGACCAATAATAAGTTTGTAAGTAATTAGTGACAAAGATTTCTTTTGTTGTATATAAATGGAGTAAAAGCCTCAGGCTAATTTTACCAGCATGTTCATATGATATCACTTCCTGAAAATACATGAAAGTTAAAAAAAAAGAGTATATACACAAAGCAGAGGCTGTACAAGTCTTACAGAAAAAATGACCTCAAGAAATATGCTGGGTTTCTACCTCAGAAACCTGATTTAACATTGAGCTCATTGCCAGAATTCAAACAAAAATGCTGGTTCTGTCTTGTTACAAGCCCAGAAAGCATATTTTTTTCCACTGGGTAGCTTGCTCAGAGGACCATTAAATCAATGGCAATATTCTCTGAGTTACTTCTTTGATTTGGCGAGGCTTTGGCTTCCCATTTTTTCACACTGTCACTTTATATAGATTGGAGCCAATTGTGCTCAAACTCTGCCCTAAATCACCAGTGCACAAATCTTAATCAATTCTACTGATTTTATAGGCTTCGCTCTGAATTTACCCCAGCACAACCAGATGCAGAATTTGGCCAATTTTATGTTTGCAATGAAAAGTAATTAAACACGACAGATGTGTTTATCCTAGAAAATATTACTGTACTGTAAGAAAGATAGCAAAAATAGTTGTACCGCTCCTTAAAAACAACAAAGTCTTTTCCACCATGTCCTAAAATCTTTTCTGATTTTTTTCCTGGCTTGCTCAAATACACCACAGATTTTCTAAAGGATTTGTCATCTTTAGGTGAGTTTAGATTTGTGATTGAACTGAGTTCTTTTTTTATTTTTTTCTGACAGAAGTTTATTGTGCCTCTTGTCACTGGCCAAAAGCTTTATACTTTCCTTAGGAATTTGGATGGAAATGCCACTAAATTCCTCTTCTCCTGGAAAACTGCTTTTTTTTCTTGAATCTCTGTGTGGAATAGTGTCATATTTACAGCTAATCATTGGTAGGAGCAAGTGAGCTGATCCAAAAGAATGTAAGAACCAGCCCTTATCCAACCCCCAAATCAAACTGACGCCATTGAGGTTGGTTACAGTGAACTTATTTTGCATTTCAATTTTTTCTGTACTGTTTGGATTTGGCCAGCAATTGAGATACTGAAATGTTGTGAAGAAGGCCAAGAGGTTTAATTACGTTCAGATGCGATTCTTCATCAGTTCCTGTATAAGCCTATGATCTTTGCATGATTACTTCTGGTTAAAATAAATTAGACCAAACGAGTGAAGATTCACATCCTTTAAATGTGACTCATCATTGGCCATAAGACCCTATGTTTTCTTCACATGTGTGCTAAAACATGATTTTGAAATTTTTACCAGTAATGCAAAATGCCTGTATGCCTGCTGTCACATCACCAGCGGCAAGACAAAATGGGATGCCAGCGTGGCATTTTGAGGTTATTCAGCCCTTCTTCTGAGTGGTGATACAAACTAAAACCATTTTTGTGATGCTTCTGATGATACCAGAAGATCTGAATGAGCCTGATACTTACTCTGAGGAGGTCCCTTTACATTTATCTTTATTTGATGTTGAATTGAAAAACTACAGACAATATTACTCTCCGGAGCATGCACTCTAGCTCTGTAAACTACTGGGGCCTGTAGACCGATATCAGGGAACCATTGCTCTAGAGCTTTGGCTCATTTAGAGTATCTTTCATTGGAGTACTTTCTGGAGACATGCCATGCAAATCTTCTGTTTTAGATCTCTCAATATAGAGAGCCATGGGGTTATACAACCAATCCATTTTTCTGGATCCAGGTAATTTTATTCCCTCATTGTCTGAGCTATACTTCCTCTTTCTTGGCCAGAAAAGAAAATATAAGTAATAAAATAAATACAGACAATATTCTAGATAAGAATGCCCAACTCTCATCCATCACTGAGCATTTAACACTGTAACTGCACAGGCCTACAGCAAAAGCTGGAAGTTTTATGAAAAATGACATTAAGAATACAATACCAGTATGGACAGAGGTATACTAAAGCATGCCCAACATGGAGGCAACAACTATGCCGGTAAAGAGAAAGCAAAAATTTCATCTGAGTAAAAGAAACAGGTCTGCCAGAAGCATAAATTTGCTGGCAGAAGCGCCTCTGCCCCTAAGGGTTTTGACCAGCAAAGGTCTGTCAATCAGAGCTCACACTCAGACACCACACCTCCCTATATGTGAATGACACAGTTATTCTGGCAGATGTCCGCGATGATCAGTTGATCACAAGGAAGGTTTTCACACTCTTTTACATATCCTGGCAATAGCTGACTAGTGCAGGACTTTCAGATGCTGAGTGATCACACAAACAGTGAACACACAACGGTGTTCATGATCATACCTGTCTCGTTTATTTCTTTAAGCCCAGCAGATCTGAATTTTGAAACAGTGTTAAATGAAATTTTCATGCAAGTGAGCCTCTGCATTCCTAGATACCTGGGTAGGAGCTGGGCAATGCTAAAACCAGGACTCCTGTGGGCTCACAAGTAAATGATTGCCCTTGCCATTAACATTCCTGAATGCTAATAGCCAGGGCATGTGAGCACATCCAGCCTTGCCGGCTTGCTCTGATTCACTGGGAACATGCTGGAGAAAGAAATCTGATAGGACATTAGAAGCAAGATCTCACTGCAGATCGGTACCGCCTTGAAAACTGCTGTACTGAGCCATAATTCAGTTTTCTTAAGAGCATAGCTGCCTTCAGGTGTAAAAGCCCCGCATAAGCATTCAGCGGTGTAAAGCAGCCATGCAAGCGCAGCCCCTGGAAGGGACAGTGCTGCAGCCTTCGCAGCCACCGAGGAGCTCGCCCCGACCACAAACTGGTGTTCACAGCTGGTGTTTCTCATTACGGCTGCTGCAGCAATACTGGGCTCCAGCATTCCAGCAGCAATTCAGACCTATATTAAATTAAACACACACACGCATACACACAAAGAAATTTAAATAACTTTAAGAGTAAGAGCAAAACCAATAAAAGCCAAGACGCATACGTTACAGCCAGTATGCTCTGTTCCTCACTTGCACTGCTAGGGGAAAAGTGGCTCTGAAGTTAACACCAGTGAGCTTAATTAGTGACGTGGTGCCCAGCTGGCTCAGGGACCTCAGAGGGCTTGTTGCCTGGGCTCCACCAGCCCCTGCAGGCCTCCCAGACTGGTTACCTGATTTCTCAGAAAGAGAGAGGAGTTAAACGTTATGAAGAATGTTTAAGAAGCTATTGTGCCTTCACAAATTAATGGGAAGAGTATTAATTTGGGAGGTTATTTTTACTGTATTGAATAGCACAGTGACTCCTACAGATTTTTCAACCCTACCAGTTAAATATCGTACTGGAGCAACAGTAGTCATGTCACATTCAGGGTTTGCCCCTACCTCTTGTTAAATTGAGTTTCTATTCTGAACTTGCTTTTGCTTCCACCATTCTAAAGTTTACCAAAAAACCCAATACACATGCTTCTTGGTGGGAAGATTTACAATTAAGGTAGGTATTTTTCCTGACAGTTTGGAAAGGCTTAGATGACAGATTTCTGGAGTATGCAACCCAGGTTTTTCTTTGATTTTTCAATTTTTAAATTTTCAATTTTCATGCTGGGGGGGAGGGAAATTGAAAGAAAATTAAAGATAATGGGCCCCTCTAGCTGAGATGTAGAACTGAATGCCAGTGTTCACTTATGTAATCTAAAATAATAAACATTAGTAATGTTTTATCTAAATATATTAATGGGCATGAGGTTAGAGAGATTTGTACACATAATGAATAACAAAACCAGAGATGTACACTTTTTTCTCCAAAAAAACCCCAGAATCCCAGCTCTTTTTCATGTGAAGATAAAGTATATGATATAACAGAATAGCTAGGAAAATGTCCTTGTGGAAAAAAGACAGCTGTGACCAATTCAGCTATCTGCCCAGGTGAATGGAGTTTACAGGTCACTTGATGGGAGCATCTGACTGAGAATGAGAGCAGATGGTAGGCATGAAACACAGCCTAACGCTGGCTGAGAGGCAATTTATAGGTGAATCCTAAGCATCTTGGTGGGTTTTGTGTTTATCAGGGCTACTTGCTGCTGTGTAGAGGCTTGGTAGAGGGCAGCAGGCAGCTAGAGCAGCTGAGCTGTGACAGCAGAGTCTTTTAAGATGCTTCAAGAGGGGAGAAATTGAGGACTGTGGAGTAGCTAGAGTGTACTGGGGGGAGGCTGCCATTTGGATCTTGCTACTGGTCTACCTTTCTGCTCTGCTGCAAGTTGAGGTTTCTTTCCCTCTCTAAATGAGTCAATGGTATGGACAGCCTGCATATCCTGCTTCATCCTACTAGCTCCTTCTCTCTGTAAGGTCAGGTCTTTTCTCCTGTGCTCTCTCACATACTTCCTGAGGTGCTGTGGTAGTATCTTCCAACCTGCACCAGCTCAGCTTCCCACTGATTAATGGTAGCTTGAGGTAAAACCTGAATGACAGGAGAGATTCAGAGCAGCAGCATGTAGAGGGATTAGATCTTGAGAGCCTCTACAGGATGGGGAGTGTGACATCTTGTCTGAGGTTTTTCACTAAGATGAGTCACCAGGTCACAGCTCAGCATCTCATCAAAGAGATGGCTCTGGAAGCATGTTTTGCCCTTCATCATCCAGCAGTTTGGCTGTGTGTATCACAATAGGGATATCCTATGGGAGATGCAGATAAGTAAAATGGTGCTATGGCTACCTCCTTAGCATGTAGGAAGTATGGAAGAATAGTTGCATTGAGAAAACCAAAAAAAACCCTCCAAAGCCAAAGGCACGCTAAAAGTGCTCAGCGTTGCTTCTGGCTTCAGGAGCTGTCAGCTTGCTGAATGGAAGTGAAGCCTGTGAATTTAATCTAATCTGTCTCATCTTGATACCCATGGCTTCTGGAAAGACAATTCCCACTGCCAACATATAGAAAATTGTATCAGTATTGGTTACATCATCCTTCCCTAACTAGCCAATGAGTAAGCTATGCATAAGTGAAGGAATAGGATGCTTTCTAAGGGGAGAAAAGGGAGGAAAAAATCCTAATGTGGATGGGCTGTTATCACCAATGCCACTGAACGGAATGTGTATTTATTTCCTGAGTATAGCAAAACGCGCATTGTTGTCTTGCCACAACAGTGCCAAGTGTTGCTGAATCATCCAGTCAAAATTAACATGTGAAAAAACACTTATGCAAGAGAAGTGGCCTGCACAAATATGGGAAGAGATTTTCAGCATAACAGGAATTGAGAGAAAATAGTTAGTTACTTAAGGGGTTGTGTTCCAATATGAATTCAAAGCTCTTTTGAGCTACTGGTGGCATTAAAAGGCCTGCTTATTGCAGTCACCAGTGAATGCCACAGATTTCTGAGGAGAGATGTGGAAAACTTACCAGCTCATTTCTCTTTAAATTACATTTGAAGGGAAAAATGGAAATCATCAAGGGAGCAATGCAAAAGAATACACTCTGAGCCAGTGTGATTTTTTTTCACCCTTTTGTGTAACATCTGTGCTCCAGATATCCATTGATACATGTGAGTTGCTGCAGATGCAACTGCAGAATGGAGCAAGCATGCATTGCTTGATTTGGGGAAGTTTGGCAAGCAAATCTAGCAGAGCCTAAAGCTGTCATGATTTAGCAAAAATTCATTTTCAATCACAGCTGGTTGAAATCAGCGGGGTTTTGTCTTTAAGGCTTACAGTGTTTGGCCACTGATCTAGAAAATTTGCACTTCTGTAGGTATTTGTGCACTCGGCTTAAATCAATACATCTTACTTTGCAAGAGAAAACGTGGCCCGTGTGTGCCTTTCTAAAAATGGCAAAAAGAGGAACTGTCATGAAGTTAACCCTAAGTAAATGTTTTCTCACTGATACCTTTGCCATTCTGTGACAGTTAACAAAATGTGAGCAAAAAATTAATGGAAGGAACTGAAGCTCTGATACTTAAGGGAGGATCATATTTTTTTTCATGTTGGAGGGAAAAAAGTCTTTTGTATTAAAAGATGGAGGAGTGAATGAATCTCAACAACGAAAGACTTAATACTTGGATAGTTTGAAACTGGCTTCTATGAACATCTTGTTTATGGTATTTCCTATTTGTAGACATTTATTTCCTTCTTGCTGAAGTCAATGAAAAGTTATAATTATTTTTTAAAAGATTGCAATTCTTTAAAAACAGATGCAAGTGAACACCTGAGAAATAGAGTTCCTAAAGGCCAATAGCACCAAGGATTAGTAATATTTTTCACTTCTGTCTGTTATTTTCATGGGATGTCTCTCTGTATGTCAAGATGTGCATACCTGTTTGCTCCATGAGTCTGGGCTCAGTATCTGGAGGTCTTCTATTAAGTCCTGAAGGTGTTTCATCAATATGGTCTATGTTGACCGTTTCCATTTGTGGTGTGATTCACTCAAGCAATGGAGAAGAACCCATGCTGCTCACTTAAAATGTCAGTCTGCCATTATATTTTACCATATCAAGCAACTCCCTGAGCATCTGGAGAAACAGGCCTTGCACTTGTAGTCCTTAGGACCATGCGTTTCTTTGCCCGCTTATTCAAACTCGTTAGTCTGTTGCCATCTGGCCTGCAGTGTATAACAGGAAATAACACAATAAAGCAAAACCAACTGTGGATATGATATTAGCAAGCACAGATCCTCTCATTTCACAAAGATTTGAAACTTCCAATAGTTTTCCCAGACTAGTATCCATTGTCAGAGTTTGTAATAAAAACAGAATTTGTAACACACTGATTAACTGTTACCATTAATGAATGCAATCCCTGAAGAAAATTAAGTATCATCTTCTCATTGATGAATAGAGTGCATTAATATGCTATGGTTTAATGTCTAGTAGGTAACTAATGACAAGTATGTGTCATGGGGACAACTGGGCCACACTGTGCCATGACATTTATTTTTACAGATAGTTTTAGATATACCCAAGAGCCACAAACCTGTTGCAGCACCACTTACTCAGGAATTCTGATGCTAATGGACTGCTGAAGAGATCACTGCTCCACAGGGCTTTCTAGTTCTTAGTATTTTCTGCTATTGCTATACGCTTGAAAATGGACTGAAAGGCCTGAAAATATAACTGGATGTCCTGAATAATTTTCAAGAAAACCAGTCTGTTGGAGCAAAAGGATTGTAGTCACAGGAAATTTTAGTTCATTTATCCAATTTATGTGTTTTTGAGGTCTAACTGAAAAAAAAAAAAATCCATTGCAACTCTAAGCTCAAATTCAACTTAGAAACATCCATCTCTGTTCCATACTGCTACTATTAATTTTTACATGAAATCCACCTTAATTACCAGTTATGCGTAAACCACAGTTCAGCTGCTGACAGAAGCATAGGACTCAGTGCTCTCAAGGAATATGCATCTATAAAAGCAGTGTAGACACATTCAGGTAGAAAAATACAATGCCTCATCATTAAAAAGTTGAGTGCAACCCATCCTACACAGCGACCTATGCAGATGCTTCTAGGATTAGAATCAGATAGGGCTCTGGTGAGAAAGGCTTAGTCTGGGCCTTCTACATCCCCGTTTATAGGTTGAAAAATAGGGTCATCTGAGCATTTCAAATGTATCAATCTATTTTGTAACTGATCTACAAATAGTATCTAATGAGTAGTTTGGACCTGTTGCTGCAATGTGTTCTGCAATGTACTACATTTTTGAGTTGATGTTAGAAAATTGCATGCATAATGCTGGATGAAGATCCTCTCAGTTATCTCACACACCGACTGAAAAAATTACATCCTACAAGCTTTATAAATCTTGCAACATTGGCCTCCCTTTTAATCAGAGAGATTAGATGCGTGCATGAACAGCAAAGTGAATACAAAGGGAGGATGGGACCATCTGCCAAGGACGGCAGAGGGTGCATATTTCTCATATTATCTCTTCCTTTTTGATTATCTGGAGCTGGCTCTCCCTGTTACAGCTTTGTAGATTTTGGTGGATATGTAAGTTGGAAGCCCCCTCTCCTTGCAGTGTGGAAAAGGGAGGCATCTTATCAGCTGGAAAGGTCTTCAGGAGAAGGTGGAGGAGGGAAATGCAAAGAGCCCGTCTTCCCACAGCCTCTGAGGCAGCTTCCACAGCCTCCAATCCTCTCATTGCTCTTTCAAGTCTATTGGGCCACTGTCCAGTGCGTATCTGTCTGCTGCTTAACAAGCTCAAGCCGTGGTTTTCAGGCTGATAAATAATTATGCTAATTAACAGGTTGGAGGAAAATGTGATGTTATTTCTGTGGAATGTTCTGAGAGGCTGGAAACACTTAACTGCAAAAACGACATGTGGTGAAATAACCAATAATTTGCTTAAGAAACCCACATCTGGTATGCCTGCTAGAAACAGGGGTTAATAGTCCGTCAGGGGCAGGCAGTGGCAGTGAGTAGCCCTAGGATAAACAAAAAAAGCCTTAACGGCAGGAAATGGGCTTGTTCTCCTAGCATAAGCATTTACATTGGCTGCTAACCAGCAAGAGATGTAAAAGGAGTTGTTTAGTTTACATTGGGGAAAAAAATAGAGAGATGGAAACTAACAGGCTTTTGCATTTTGTATATCTGTGAAAAGGAATAAAACCCATCCAAATGGTAATAATACCTAGGCTCTACATTCCTGGAAGGAGCCCTGGCCTCAGCACAAGATTCCAGTGATAAAAAGGGAGAAGCATTACTTAATTTACTCATGTATTATTGAAATAACTGTCAGACAATTACATGCTTGACTTTTTAAGTCATCGCCCATGCAGAAAAGGGGAGGGGGTAGGAGAAGGGAAGAAAAATGAGGAAATTTGATTAACTGATGCAGGTCGACATCCTGATTTAATATATGAAAATCAACCCTGACTTTGGTTGTGCGGGTGTAAGGTCCCAATGACCCTTGTGACGAGCAGGAAGGCATTCCCATTGGACACCATGGCAATTCAAAAAAAGATCTGGCCCACTAAACTGGGAACCCACCCTTGCATTGGTGTGGCATTGCTGCAGCACTTATAAGACCAAAAGAGAAAGCCACATTTTAAAATGGGATGAAATGTAAATAATGTACTCATTTGACGAGATTCAGATGAAGTGCTCTGTGTGTGGCAAGCTGAATCTGTATTTATAGCAGTTAAAGAAACACACAAGATGCTCTGGATACACTAAAGACCATGAATAATACATTGTTGGTTCCTAATTTCATTTTAAATAAACAGACAATGTTCTACTTTAGGTGGTGTTTTTCTGCTGAAGTGATACAACCTTTACAGAGATTGCTGCTATGTCTGAGCTGTATTTTTCACACCAGAAAACGTGACACCTCAGCAGATGTTGGCAGCTTTCTATTCCACACTGGACTACTTGACAAACCAAGCTAAATTTTCTTTCATAGTCACTCTCAAAGATGTATATTATCCCTTGTGAAAATAAAGAGCTGTGGTCTCTTTCCAGCTCAAAAAAATACAGTAAGTGCACGTTATCACCATAACATCTAAGTTATTCTCTCTTTCAATACATTAGTGCATATTATAGCCTTGCAAATGACAGGCTTTCACAGCCTCGTATTTTAGTGTCATGTCCATAATGACATCATGTTTTTTCTAGTGAATCCAGCACACAGCACCAATGTGACCTTGCAGCTTTGCAGCCTTTCTCACGGCAGTGAGATCTCCAGGCCACATGTGATACCTGAGGTGGGAAGCAGCAGCAGCAAAATGAATAAAAAGCCTCATTTATCAACAAAAACAACCAGTAGTGTTCACTCTCTTGGAGCTGGGGGGACACTATCCATTCCTCCACAGTGGCCTCATGTACAAGAGACACATCAGTTCTGGTGCTTTTTGGATGCTTTTTGTGAGCCCCCCAAGGCACTTGGCTGCAGGAAGGCTCTGCCCTCTAGAACTGCTTCCCTGAAAAACAGCCGTTCAGCCGGCGATGCTCCTGGAAAACAAGAAATGCCAGGGAGAGGCCACCTCAGCAACTGGCGCTTCTGCTGTCCTACATGCTGTGCTTACAGCACACTGTGATTGCACAGTCCTGGGTGGGCAATACTTATGTGTAGTTCATATGCTTGGGTTCATGTATACTTGGGTTCACACGTAGCTGGGCTGCGTCTGTGAGCAGACATTGTCATATGAGTAGCGTGAGACCAGAATAACTGCAGCCTTCCAGGAACAGAACCAGGGATGGAAATGATAAAATATTGAGGGAGATCTGTGTTTGATTTTTGTTCCTCCATTTGCTAGTTCAGTTGTGTAGATAGAAGTGAGACACTCCATTTTTAATCCATAAGCAGGGTTCATTAGTGCTATGAATATATAATTACTCCAGTGAAGATAGTGGTGCTAATGCTGAGAATTTTCATTCACTGAAGACTGGCCTCCTCTATTTATATGGCCAGTCCTAGCAGCAAAGTGGAAAAGCAAATAACAAAAATAAAACAGGTTCTAAAAATGACAATTAGAATTTAACTGAATTCTTGTAACCTCAGTAAAGCTTTATTTATTCTGAATTCTGCTTGAACTGTGGATACCGTTTTGCCTGTTTACACGTTCCCAGTCAAAATACGTCCATTCTTTTTTCACTTGTAAGAAAAAATCCGTATGATGAAGAGAGCAGGAAAAATACATAAAATAAACATTAATATGACAGCAGAAACCAATCATTAAAAATCATTAATTTGGTTCCATATTTTTTACTGAAGGCATTACTCAAGGAATACAACTATTGACCACAGAAAAAAACATTCATCAAATAGTTGCATCTGTCTCTCCTGTTCACAGTATTTCCATCAACATGGCAAAATGGTGGTACAGTGTGGTTTGCTGACAGTTTTGCATAATTCCATGTGGCTTATATATAACTTGGAGGGATTTGGGGCAAATTGATCTGCAAAACTGTTGAGAATCTTCCATAACGAGCCCCGACCCTAGCAAATGGAAAGCAAGAACGATTCTCGCGTTCCTTAGCAGGTATTTGAGATTATGCCCAAAAGAAGACCCTGGGAGTAGGTCTAGAGAAGAAAGGGCAGATTTTTCTCTCCTTCAGTGAATCAAACATAGGGATTTTCTATTTAAGCTGGCATGCAGAGGGGTGGTGAGAGCGCTGTACATTAATGGACTGTAACTTGTTCAGTGAAGGCAGAGAGTGGTGGGTGGGAACGCAATCACCAGAGCTCTGGCACCCACCAAATCTTTGCTGAGGGTCCAGCCAGCCCCCCAAAACCCAGCTGCTCTCAGCACTTATTTCTCTCCACCAGCCCCAGAAGGAACCTAAAGAAACCAGGTATCTAAATTTGGGGTCTAAATTCAAGTGATATGAATGTTCTTACCTCCTCCCAAATTTACCTGGATTGCAACAAATATTTGGATCTGGCTCTAAACATAGCATGTTTATGTTTTCTCTGGTTCATCCAAAATTCTGGAGATTTTTTAAAAATATTCTCTCGACAGTGAAAAGAAAGTACCTCTTTACTCAGCTGTAAACATTCAGTTTCATAATTGCTTTATGTGATTTTGGCATAAATAGAAACATAAGCCTCCAATAAGTTAACTAAACACATTTTCTCTTCACAATACACCAACGGAGCATTTGATGAAACCGATAAAAATACCCTTTCCTCCTCCTCTTCAGAAAGCTCCTTCCTTCAGGAAAGGAACTTCTGTGTTTGAAAGAAAAAAAAACAGGAAAAGCGACATTATCGGGGCAGTTGGAGGAAGTGGTTCGAAGAAGAACAGATGCATTGTCCAAGGAGATCATGAGTGAAGCAACCAAACGTGCCTGGTTTTTGCCTGTGCCCCCTTGCTCAGCAACGCCAGGAAGGGCTGTGTGAAAGCTGCCCCTTCTCCCCGTGCTCCCCCTCCATCCGTGGCACGAGAGAGAAGCCAGGCCCATGGGACTGACTCACAGCTCTTTGAAGCCATGCTGATTTCAGAGCCCGTGCTGGGGAGTAAGAAAAGACATACATGGCATTTATTTAGTCTTAATCTCTTTTTTTCAAAATGTTGGGATCTCTTTGGACAGTGATGGGGTCTCTAACAGTGTCTAAGTGCAGCAGAAAGATTTTTTCCTGCTGCTCTTTGTTTTGTTTAGCAAGACTGAATCAGATTTTTTGAAGGAATACATTTAATTCCTGTAGAGCAAAAACTTCCTGCCACAGGTAGGTCTCTGTGACAATAATAAAGGACGTTGCTTCTTGCTCTGCAAGCAAGCAAGTTATGTAGGCACATAACCCATCTTTTTGTTAAATTATATTTTGCAGATATACTTTAAATAAAAGGCTGCCTTAAATGTCACAGAAGGAAGGACTATTAGGCATAGCAGATTTCAAAGGATAGTTTAGGAACAAAGAACTATCAGTTCATCTAGTTTCAAATATTCTGTCTCTACCGTGGCCAAGCCCGAAGCCTCAAAGGAAAAGGCAAAAAATATGATACCATTTGTTCTGACATAGGCCTCACCTTCTACTCTTACAAAAGAGATTGTTTTAAGCTGTGAAACTTTAGGTCAAACACCATTCCAATATTTTGATAATTATCAACTATGAACATTTGGCGTATTTGTTTATCTGCATTAATATCGAGTCTTTCTGAAAAGGTCTTGGCATGCTTTTGGCCTCAAGAACTTTCTGTGATAATCAGTACCAGAACTGAGTTATGCCTTGGTGTCAAAAGGTACTTCTTTAACCACTGTCATTTTGCCAGTTTGTTTTAAGATCATTAAATGTTCTTTTATTCTCACTCCATCTGAGCTTTATTTACACCTATGAAGTTTTCATAATTGTGAAAGTATGAATGAGAGCACCCTTGTGAAAGGATGAAGACTGAGTGGTGGTTTATGTAAATACCTGATTGCACCAGTAGTTACTCAGTCTGGGACAAAAATGCCAGGGTATATCTATGAGGGCATGTAGATATGCACAGAAATATTTGCACAGGAATATGACTGGGAGGGTTCTTGACCACACTTTTCATGTAGAGTCGTTTCACTGCATATGGGTGCATGTGTGGGTGCAAAGTAGGGAAGTGCATTTGTTTTGTGTCTATGGCTACAAGCAGTACTTAAATCAGAGAGTTTATTGTTTGAAAGAGCAGAGGCTTGTGTCTGCGCCTTTATACAAGAGACACTCCTAGCTGCTCTTAGAGAAATTCCGTTGTACGTCTCAGAATAATCCACTTTTGTAAACACATAACTCCACTCATAATTTAAATAATGTCATTGAACTAACTTAACAAATATCATGATGACTTAATGCTTTCGATATACCATATTTGTGAGTTCCCACTGAGAGTCAGAGCCTGAATATGCTACACCTATTAGAAGCATTAAGGCTAACATGCTAGTTGCTCTGTTACTCTAAGCATTGGGCCTTTTCCATATCACTGCAGGAAAGCAATTTGAGCTGCCTCTTTCCTTTTGCTCATTTTGAAGCTTAAATTTAAAAGATATATTCTCCACATATAATTCCTGTTAATATCAATGATGCACATAATGAATGAAAACAGATATCATTCCTTGCATGTGCAGTTTACGTGTTGAACAAATAGGGCCACTTCATGAAGCTGGATATTTACAACTCTAATGTTTTCAATAACCTATGTTCAAAAAGGTTACTTTCATTAAAATTGGGTCATGTCATACAGGCCTCCTAACTTGGACATCTAAAATGAATGTCTTCATACATGTGCAAATAGTAGATGCAGTTATTAGAATAGTCTATCTCCTTTCTCTCTGTAAGACTGGTTTTAAATTTTAATCAATTTTAAATGCTAGCTTTCAGTTATGTTCAATGTATATTAAAGGTCACTTATTCTGGAAAAATGGGACCAAGACAAGTAACTATTTAATTTATTGTTTAATTAAGAAAGGGACATCACAATTAGCAGCATCAAACAAATTCTGGTAATGTTTACATCCAAAATTTCCTTGTATATTTCTAAATCTGTCAGGCACATTCCAAAATGGATACATTTGTGGAAATTATCAGGAATATAAAGAAACCCAAGTCAAAATCAGAAATTATTCTTCAACGTGTTTAGATTGGTAAGTAAGTCCCTTTATTTAATCCGTCCAAAACATTCCACCTGAGCTTTGGCACATCTGGGCAAATCACCCCACTCTGTCGCTGGGATATGACCTTCTTCAGAAAGAGCCTCCTCTATGGTCTAGGGGGGATTTAATCCATTAAGCATCCCATCCCTGGCTGCTGTGCACAGTGACGGCTAAAAGCCCTACCAACTATCAGCGATGACAACACTAGAGTCAATTGTCTCCCTGAAAATGGGCTGAAACTCTTTGGCACAGACTTAAAAAAATGCTGCCATTCAGAGCCTGATCTGGGAAATATGACTAGCACGATCTCTCCTCCATGGCCAGTCAACCGGGAGCGGCACTGGCATTTGCATCCCAGAGCCAGCGGGCCGGTGCTCCCACCTGCAAGGCTTGCTTGCTGGGCTTTTCCTCCACCATCTGCTTCCATCTATGCTGTTATGAGGTTATTGAAAACCACAGTAAAGTTTTGAGTGCAGTAAAGAAGGGGTTTGGTTTTCTTTTCCGTCTGGAACGCCAAAAGTCACAAAAAATGCAGGTTTTGTGGGGGAGGGAGAGAGAGGAAGTAAACTCTTCCCCAGACCCAATCTTTTGTTAGCCCCTTGGAGCTCAGAATAAGAGCAGCTGTTGAAAAGTGCAACTGTCTTTTCCATACACGATTAAATATAGTCAAATATCAAGTCCTATCATCAAGGGGTCAGTTAAATGTAATTTCTTTCTGCCCTGCGTATGTGCACAGAGGGAGCTTAAGTCCTCTTTCATCTGGTTTCTTCATCCTTAAAAGAAACAAAAGCACACTGTACAGTATTTTCTAATTTGATAGTATCTTTATGGGATTTTAATATCCTCCTCCTTGCCAGCTATAAGCCAAACCAGCAACAACTGGAGCTACAGTTATGCGCTGCAGCTGTTCGAGGCCTGTGAAGGTCTATCTACAGCCTGGAAATTTCCAAATTAGTGAGAATCTGGGGCTGGTTCCAGTGCTGCTAGCAAAAGTTCGAACCTCTGCAGGCAAAACATTGGCTGCCACCAGGGAAATGACAGCAAAATTGAACCTGTGCAAGCAAGCAGGTGAGGACTGAAAGCCGTAAGGGCGGCCAGTTGCCGGGGATGAACAGGGCTCCTAGCGGTATTAATCACAGAAAACTGTCTTATCAGCAGGGGAAAATCCCATCCAGAAAACTACTGCAAATGGCAGTTGTAAGGTTTGGTGAGAGGTAAGACAAGCATGAGGACTATGGAGGATTTGGGGAGTTCTTTTACTGAGTAGATTTCTATCCTCTTCCTCTTCTTCTTCCTCTTCACATAGTCAGGAATGGTTTGCCGCTAGAACCAGTGACAACAGACTTGGGTCTTCACAGCAGGTCTTGAAAGATTCAGCCATATCTGTTCTGTTCTTATCTGAATATATTCAGCTGATATGTTCTGTACATATTGACTGCATGGAAATTATATTTCTGTATACATACATTCCCATTTGAGATGTTTCAGTTGCTTTAAAAAATGACTCATGTTAACTGAACTGTGTGTTACAATACAACTTTGCTTAGTAATCCCTCTTCTGCAGCTTGGAAACTTCTCATCATCCCTGTCAATGACCACTATAATATCTTCCAAAGTTCAAACATCCCAGATCTGCAGAGGTAGCAAAGCAGCCCTTTTTTCCTTACTCTCAAAAAAGTCAGAGTTAAAAATATTTAATCGTCATTGAGCTCACTACTACAATGTGGACTTTTTTTTTTTTAGTCTTGACTGGTTTATTAATTTGATGGAGATTTAGCGCCCTATACAGACCGTACTGAAGCTACCACTTGCTGGAAATGCTGGCGAGGGTTTAGCTGCTGAGGCTGGCACATGAAGACTTGGGAAGATACAGAAGGTTTAGCCAATTGTTCAGATGGCTAAAAACTTTCACCTTTCCTGGGGCTAGGCAACTATTTAAAAGGATGGTAGCACAGTCACCCGTTGTGCTTAGCCTAAAACTGATATCTCAATATATTATTAACAGTGCAAGACAAAATGAGGGAAGAGCACAGCACTGGTTACATTACTGCAGAGACAGATCCATCCTTCCTCACCTCAGTTGACAAAATCTTTACAAATGATTCCTCAAATCCTTGTCTGCTGCTGATGGCTTTCCCTTCATAATGGAATATGTTTAAAAAGGATTCAGGTAATTCAGACACAAAGGGAAATTTTCAGCATGAGGATGAAGAAGTATCAGAATTCATAACACTTCCTTAAGCCTGAAACACTTTCTATAGGATATAATCTGTATCTGCACAAAGGGATATCAGAGAAATTTGCTGGCTTTATACTGAAACTGAAAAATATGAATTAGTTTTAATTCCATAATGATGTTCTGTGGTTACTGTTAAACTTGAAGTAAGGATTATGAGAACAAAAATATGTCATTCTGTAAACTAAAGATCTCAGTCAATAGTATTCTGACATTAAATCTCTGTTTATTCAATACATTAGAGGTAATATCTTTGTCAAACCAGCTCTTTTTGCCTAAAGTCTCTGTGAAATTTTTGCCTAGCACTCTGTTAATTCTCTTTTAAACGTAAGTAGCTCAGCAACCTCATTCACAATAGGTTTAATAATTGTGTGACTTCACACTACAAACTATGCATTTGTTTCTGCTTTTAACTGTTCTTTCATCAGCCCTGCTGTGCACGTTAGACAAGGCACGTGAGGATAGGAAAACAAACTGGAAGAGTGTTTTGTGAAAACATGTTGAGACAGCTGCTGAATTTTAAGGGGTTTTCAGTACCAGGCAAAAAGGTGCTGCAAAGAACCAGATGGTTTCAAACCCAGTGCAAGTCTTGCAGTGCTTGTATGATAAATGGATGGGTGTCAGAGCTGCTTGCAGAGATCAGCTGCACCAAAATGCTATCAGGGACTCTGCCATTGCAATACCTTTGTGCCCAGTCTGTCTTGCTGGTTGATCTGCAACTGCAATCCAGATTAAACAGATCTCCTTCTTCTTTCTTTCTTTACTTGGTTTCTCTCCCTCCATAATTTCAAGTCCTTTTTTGCCTTTTTATGCATAACAGCTTCAGGTAGTGAATCCAGCTGTTCCAGGTGTTCCACATGTTCAGCATCCTTTCCTCACCTTCCTAAATCTCCCTTAGTGGGTAAAGTAGAAACTTTGTGGCTTAGAGTTGAAAGGAAATAATCAACTCTTAAAGTATTTTTGAATGGGAGCTCTCTCTGCCCCTTCAGGAGGTGACACGCGGTAACATGTGACCCCAGGAGCCATTGTTCGCTCAGAGCACACCAGACAAATGAGATCTTCCAACCTCCACCTGCAAAGGAAGGAGGGAGCTGCCTTAGGTCTGTCCCCTCAACACCTGCAGTGCCACTGGCTTGAAGCTTCAAGTGAGGCAGAGCTCCATCCTTCTTGTCCCTATTATATTGTGATAAACTCCTTAATTATATCACATACTCTTTCAGGAGGAGCTGTTGCTGCACAGGTCAAATGAACATGACTAATGCTCTTCCACCCCTAGTCGAAGCACCACTGGTGGCCTGTAAGGCACTGAAAGACGTGAGCCCATGAAAGTTCTTGAAAAAACACCACATATGTATACATTCCTGTGATGCAAGCAAACAAGATGTTTCATTGATTTTTCTGATGCCACTTTCTCTCTGTCTGATCTTTGAAGTCAATTTTCTAGCAAATTCCAAATGCTATGAAGTATCCCCAAATTCATTTGTCTTCCTCACTTACTCTCCATAACCACTCTTTTCTTCTGAAGTCTGAAAGTTTGAAGCTACTCCTGTAACTCCTACTCCTACTCTTTTAAAGGCAGATATTCCATCTACCAGGCCATAATTGCCGTGCAGCATCCAAGAGGTAACAGTTGAATTCAGTGGGCTATATTAGCACATTTTTATTAGCTTTATTTCCAATGGATTCTAAAAAAATATGCCAGGTTAAAAATATATTCCAATATCCCAAAGGCTTGAAATGCTGAAATTACACTTCTTGTCTGTGGGCATCTTAAATAAAAATCTGGAAAAACAATTCAACAGCTCATTTAATGATTTTGAGCTAAGAATCCCATAACTGCTTAACAACATTAAAACGTGTTATCAGATTCTTTGTCTTTTTGCATTACTAAAACCATTTAAATAAAGCTAGTTTAGTATATGATTTCAGATGGAGATATTTATGCCCCAATGCTTTTTGTTGATCAGCATCTCCTCATCCTAAAAACAGGAGTACAAGCAGTCCCACAGATCAGACATGTAGGTTGGCATCAATCTGATATTCCTGTAAGAGGAAGCATCAGAAGTGAATAACACATACAAACCTATGTTTTGGCACACAAGAAATATTCCTGACCTTTAAAATGTAACTATACTGGTTTATCCAGGCTCTTAGCATTAGTAAACTAAGTATTATGGGAGTTTAGTTCAAAAATTATTGTAAAAGCTTTATCCTAATAAGCAAAGTAGCTGAAGTAGATATCTAAAATAACAGCATATGTCAACACACTATAGTTAGATACACTGTTTTGCCTTATGCCTTTGATTTCTGCATTACAAGATAAATTAGACCATTAAAAAGCATTTTCCCATTTCTATTGCCAATGAAATTGTTTAACAGAATTTATATGACATTTAAAATTTTTCTTTTAGTAACTGCTATCTGTTATTTCTCTAGCACACTCTAGGAAGTTTGTATGAGTTTCATGCCAGAGTGTTTTTTGGAGGAAGAAAATTATTTTTCTATTATTTATGTATAACGTAAGTTGAGAAGGAATAGAAAATAATGAACCTAGAATAATGATCTTTTTAATGGCTGGCAAAATAAATTTTAGAGCAGTTTCAGTCTAAGATTACCTTTCTTTTCTTTCTCTGGGTAGGAAAGAAAATGATGTAAGCTAATGCTCAAAGATAGATATTTGATTGGAAACATAAAATATTCTGTTTTATTTTCGTATACCTGCATGCAGATATACCCATGTACACCTCTCCTTCTGTCATTACATGTACACCTCTACATTACATGTACACCTCTACATTACATCTACACTTCTGTCATTACATGTACACCTCTACTTCTGTCATTAACACAAGTTTATCTGACCTATCATAACCCAGCAATAGCTCTTGAAAATATTGATAAATAGTTAACTAGTCAACCAAAAGAAGCAGATTACTGCATGTATGAAAATCTGTAATGGTTTCAAAAGTTGACAGAGGATATGCCCATTCCTTTTCTGGGAGATTAGGATATCATTTTCTTAAGTATCTGAATGTATAAAGGTGTATGAAAATAAGCTGGGCCAGTTTCTAAGCTCCCCTTAATGACTCCAGGCAGTCCCCCTCATTTCTGTCCCCGGCGCTCTGTGGCATAGACAAACCATGCTGCTGCACACGGCAGTAGAAGCTTCTCCTGAGCTTACACCAGGCAGTGGGGGTTTCCCTCCCCACTGCTCCATCTGGGTACTCCGGGATGACCCCAGGGGTACCCCAAAAGCTGTTGCTGTAAGCCAATGATGTGATGGGCCCTGAATTTGGCTCCTAGGCTGCACTGACACATGATCATAGGCCCAACTGTGGCGTAATTTCACAGGACGAAAGGAATAGCAGCATGGGGTGCGGGATATTTGAGAGGACAAGGATGTTAAAGCTGCTGATGTGTTCAACAGCTGTGGTCACAAGGGTGATGAACATGTCCAAGATACCATGACTCCTTGGTGCATCACCTAATTGCAGCCTTCAAAAGCTGCTGGGTAATAACTGCTAACAGTAGTTAGCAGTTAGCTAACATTAATAACAGTAAATAACTGCTGCTCTCAAGACCGTTCCTGTTCAGTGATGACATCCAGAAGACATATCCCAAGCCCTCCTTCTCCTGGAGAAACTGTACTAGAAATCTTTCAGTGGTGTTGTTTTTGAGGACTATCATTTGTGTGTCAGGTGGTTCCACCGCATACGCAGCAGGACCCCAGTTGCTGCAGTGAAGGTACGTGCAGTGTTCACTGCTCTGGTCCAGGGGGACGGCAACGCCAGGGAAACACACATGTTTATATGAACCTTGGCAAGCATTTCTGATGATGTGTGGATTTTAAATTGGAGTAATGATTTCACACTGTTTGGTGAGTTAACTCAAGGGATGCTGCTCTTGTTCAAAAAGTAATTTAAAAAGCAAAACATTTAAAAATAACTCCACTTGGCCATGCCGAGTTAGCTGACGCTCTTCTTCTTGTAAACATGCTCTAGGTCAAAGTTGTTTCCCAAGCAGAAAGCCCTAAAGAAAACAGGCAACACGTTGCTGTGGCACATAAGGGGAAAGGAGATCATGACAGTGCCCAGGGTGGTGGCTATGACAACCTGTGACTACCCCAGCACTCTGCTCCGTCTCTGCCCCGTCCCCGCGACGTCCCCGCTCACTGTCCACGGGGCACATGAGAAATCGCACCAAAAAAGCGCATACCTGCGGTCACATAAACACATAAACACTTTCGCTTGCAGTAGTGCTCTCATTATCTGGCCATCTGAGGCAGCGAGGGCTGAGACAGAGGAGACGTTATAGGATCCCGTCCACCTGGTGTATTCACGGTCCATGCTGGCTGGGAATGAATTCCAGATGTTGGTGCGCTGCGACTGCACCGCCAGCCCATAGCCCGACCCTGGATCCATCACACTGGACAACACTGGCACCGAGCAGAGGAAGAAATGAGCTCCTTCGGCCCAAGGATTTTTGTAAACTTTGTCAGGACAAGAACATGGCTCTCCAGGGAAGCTGGCTGTGGGAATGGTCTACTTCTGCTGCAGGAAAAAAGTTTCTTGTAATAAAAAAAAATAAACCACCAAAAAAAAAAAAACACAAAGAGGCTGGAAAAGTGTCTGTGATCTACCTTAGAGTCCTCACATAAAATCTATCTATTTTCATGCCTTCCTGAAAGAAACTACTGTTAAAGGGTTAACAGTTAAAGAGAGCAAATGTTTGGATCTTTTTGTGTTTCCTTGCTTCTTTATGGTGTTTCATTCATTCAGAATAACTGAGGGAGATAAATAGCTGCATGGAAACTTATTTCTATTTAAACTAAGCATGGTTCAGGTTAGCATAACTGCATTAGAAACATTCAAAGCTTAACTGATGTAATGCAATTTAATTCAAATCAGTATCCATGCTATGAAACCAGCTTTACTGAACCATCTCTCTGTGCATACAACTGCTGTTTAAAATTATATGGTCTTTTTGCATAAATTATGTTCTTGAGGTCTTCTTTTTCGTGTGTGAACACCTTTTTAACACTAAAATCCTGAATGCAGACTGGAATGAATTTTCAGTGAGAAGGACAGCTTTCTTTCAACTGCATGTTCAGGCTTTGCCTACTGAAGAAAATTGTTTATATTTCCTGTAGCAATCACCTTGCACTCCTTCAGTTTATGAGCACCTCTGTACAACTGAATCTCTCTCTCTCCTAATCATTTGTCTGAAAAACTAGGATTTTCTTCCATTTTTTTAATACAAACAGCATAAAAAACCATTCTCTCCTCCCCCCTTTTAAGGCATAGCACTGCCACAGTTTCAGGTCTTTTCTATGTGATACTACAAGGCATAAAGGGTTACAAATTCCCCCTTCTATTCATATCCCCAGTGTTGTTTTGGGGGAGTTGAGGTGGGGGGAGGACTTGGCAAACTGTTTTCAATTCTTTACTGTGGGGTTTCTAGAACTGCAGGGATATGAACCTAACCAGTGCAAAATGTATGTCATTGTTGCCTGCACCTGTACGGACTGGTAAGAAAAATGCAGCTACACACTCACCCAGGTCAAGCTCTTTGTTGGAAATGTATACTTATTTTGAAACTAAGGCAATAAAGATATTTAGGAACCTACACTTGTAAATTGGACATCCGGTAGAGTTTTTCAAAAGCACATAGGCATAAATCTCCCACTAGATGCTCATCTGCATCATTAAGCACCTAAATTGCATTATAAACTTGTTGCTTAGGCTTTTTTTTCCCTTAGCAAATTGCTTACAAACCAGTCCTGCCTTTACCTGAATGAATTACTTGCAATTATGCACCAGATAGATAGTTTGGCAGAATTCTGATCATACTTCAAGCTATTTGGAAAATGTTAATTTAAGCTGTTCCCTGCTTGTTATTCATTTGGGCAGCCAGTCACCTGAATTACATGCTATCACTTCTACCTTCTCACTGGATGCCTAAATATATTTTATCAGGAGAGTTATGAATATCAAAAGCAATAAGCAGCAAAGAATAGGTAATATGCTGCTGGTAGGAATTTGAGGACAATAGTTATTTTCATAAAAATTCATTAAACTTGTGGAGGCTGCAAATACCCCATGATAAATTATATCTTTATGTATAACGTACCCCACCACTGCAAATCACAGCTACCACGTGCTTATCCACAAGAGTATTTTTCAGACAATTTTCCTTTTTCATTGGTTGCTTCACCTGACTGAACATCCAGAAAAGTCACTATTGACAATTCTGGCCACTTAAAATTAGTGCCTTATTCTGTGTTTTGGAATTGAAAGAAATATTTAGATGCCAATGTATCCACTTAGGGGCTTAATGACAGACTCATGAGCCTACTAGTATTCAGGGTTGAAGACTTAGCTCTGTGTGTGTGCTGGGTGGACATATATGTTGATTAATTTATCTTTATTATTGGCTACAACTTTCAAATTGTGTTTTTTTCTTATTTTTAAAAAATTACCTAGATAATAAAAAGGAACTAACAACTAGGTGGCAGTCAGGCCCAAACCAGTGTTGATCCTTTGTGGTAAGAAAGGTAAATATTTAGCTCATGAAAGAGCTGCCAAACTGACAATTTCTATGAAAACATGAGATTTTAGTACAGCAAGCAATAGGATTTCTTCCACAAAAATAGCATTCTAGTAAGTTCCAAAGAAGTAATGTTTGGGTTTTATGCAAGCTTTTCACCAGAATTGTAGCATTTTATTTTACAGAAGAAGAAAAGAGAATACTTTAAAAAGAGTGCTTGAAATAAGTTGTCTCTTTTTGACCAGACTGGAAGATAGGCATATATATTTTTGTCTGTTTTGTGGTTTTTCCAAAGACTACATCTATTTTTCAAATGTTCCAGGCTTGGTGCAGCATTAGGCTAACAAGTGCTCAGCTTCCCCAGCATTGCTCGCTGCCTCCTCGGGCACAATATCTCCCTGCAAAAGCATCCGAAGCCTTGTTCCTCTGGATAAGGGGGCTAGGACAAGAAGCACGGGACTGCTCTTATTATGCTTGTCCTCTAAAATCACACGGGGGATTTGGCATCCTTCTGTTTTGTTTATTCTTTCTAGATAATTTTTCTTAGATTTCTTTGGGGGTTATCTCTTATCCGACCTGCCAACTGCAGAATGACTGGGCTCCCTTTCATGAGGGAATTGCTATAGCTGAGGGGATGCGCTTCACAAGACGAAGAAAATAGGGATTTCTTTTCTCTCATGCATTTGTGATGCCCAGGTGAATGTATCACCTTGTTTTTGATAGAATAAGATCACTTCCAAAGAAAGTCAAGGGCACCTGTACAGAGCTATTACGGTCGCATTAAGGCAAGCAAGAGTGCGGGGGAATTTCACGTGTGCATATTCCTCATTTCCTGCTCCGAATGGTTTTTTTAGTCCTTTAAAATTACCAGACGGACTGGCTCAGCAGATTGGTCAGTTCAGAGAGTCTCTGTAAATCATGTCCTTCACAGACACAGCGCAGAAACCTCCCTGCAGCCTGACTGCACAACAGAAGGTTTGGCAAGCACAGCCACAGCCCATTTGCCAAGGATCCGCAGTCCTTGGCACATCCATCGCCGCTGCTGCCGGCAATATGAAGACGCTCCTGCTTAAAACAGGACTGTGTCTGAGGAGCGCAAAGGCCAGGCTGTGTTTTTAACCCAACGCAGACTGATCAGGCTGGGAATGGAGAGGTTCACCGTGGTTGTCTGCCGGGGCAGTGACTCCTGCTGTGGTTCAGGGAGGAAAAGAGGCTTCTATCTCTCCCTGTCCCCATCCCCCGGAGCCTGTCCCAGGCTCTGAGGTTACCACTAGATGAGGATGGGAAACATTTTGGTGGAGATACAGTGCATCTGTGGTTAGACCAGAAAGCGGAAAAAAAAGCCTGCAGTCCTCCTTAAGTACGTTGCTGCAAAACACAGTGTCTCCTTGTATGGGTACAGACTTGCGCTATATCCACTATTTCTCACTGGCCACGAGCGAGGAGACCTTTCCATGAATCTGAGCCTGTTTTGCACCATGTGGACCTGGGTGCCTCTGCAGGGTGACCACGGAGTGCCTTAAAACCTTGGCCCTTCTCCTCTGCTGACGTTTGATCCCCTCGATGTAGCTCCGCACTGCATTGTAAGGCCCAAAGCAGCAACAAATCAGGCCTGTGTGTATAGACCTTTTCTATGTGTATAGAAAAGCTCTGGTTTCTCTGGCTTTTCTTTACCTGCCTCAGTTCAAGTTAGACGATCTCTTACAGCATTTGGCTTCCCTCCATACCTTGCTACAGAGTTTCTCTCCAGAGATATTTATTTCCAAACCTCAAGTTATTTCCTCTAAATTTATCCTAAATTAAGGATACAAAAGAGGGCGATCTCTCAGTAAAAAAGCTGTCCATTTTCAAATCTCTCCGGTGGCCATTTTTAATTAAAAGTCCGCAATTCTGGGGAGGTGAGGAGAGGTGCACCAAGAAAGCCTTTCCCCTGGCCAGTACCTCATTTCTTTTGCCTCTTTGTGCCTTTGCAAGTCTAGAAAAATCTCCGTTGGATGCCAACCATCCTGGTTGCAGCATCTGCACTGGGGGTTCAGTTTTTTCCTCCCCAGACCCAGCTTTTGGAGAGTAGCGGGGCCAGCTAGGGGGAACAAAGCAACTCAGGATCAGGATTTCACAGCAGTCTTGGCACTAGGTGAGCACAGCCCTGCCAGATTACGTGCAAGCTGGCCAGCCGGCAGCAGATGCCGGGGGAGCCCGGAAAGCAGCCCAGCTACCTCCTTTCAGCCCCTTACAAAGGCACCGCCAGGCTCCTCGTGGGCTTTCCACCCCTGGCCCAAGCCCCACACAGCGTCCCGAGAGTGAGAGCCGCCCCACCGCCTGGCCAAAGCAGCGCCACGCAGCTCCGCGGAGGCAGGTGGAGGCTAAATTAGCTGGCACCTGCCAACCATGGCCGTGTTGGAGTGGTCTCCAATGTCCCCTGGGGGAGAGGAGGGAGGAAAGAAGAGCGGGGCTCCCCTTACTGTTAATGTGCTGCTAAAAAGACAACTTTATTTAATGCCTTTGCTCAGCTGCCAGCAGAAGACCTTCCTCTCTCGCTGCTCACTGAGTGTTTTTTGCCATCTGTGTGATGAATACAGGCCTTTTTGCTACCTCAGGAGAGAAACAAATTGCAATGTACATCTATTTAAGCTGCTGCTGTCATCTAGAGAGCTCCTTCTCTCGTTTCATGTACATATTCATATTTTAGCCATGCAGTGAGTACTGTCTTTATTTTCACCCTGCTTTGATTCCACCCCCTAGTACAAACATTTAACATGCAAATGTATGCAAACCACACTTTCCACTGCCCAATGCACACAGCAAAAATTTACCCCTCCCCAGCATGTTTTAAGGCCATTTCCATCAGTTCAAACACTGATTATTCATTATATCAAGTATCAGAGCTGCTAGTTGATGACAGCCAGGAAACCATAAGCTGCCTTGAGGCTTGTCTTCCTATCAGCTCCTGCAGCTGGGTGATGTGGAATTTTTTTCTGCCATTGAAACTATTAGGTTGCTGCAGTTTGTTTGGTTTCAGCTTACCATAATTGCTGCCATTTCCATGGCTGATTTGGGCTATGTTTGAAGTTGACGTACGATACGAAGCGTGCTGCATGTGTTGCTGCTCTCCATGTGTCAAGAAATTAGAGAGGGAGAGTGTGTGT
The DNA here is from genome assembly GCF_036417845.1 of Apteryx mantelli. Taxonomy (NCBI): domain Eukaryota; kingdom Metazoa; phylum Chordata; class Aves; order Apterygiformes; family Apterygidae; genus Apteryx; species Apteryx mantelli. The sequence goes on from NC_090020.1 coordinate 32,431,461, forward strand.
ATATGTGCTTGTGTGCATATATATAAACATCTGCCATATAGCTGTCTTCTACTTACTCATGTCTCTGAGGGTTTTATTCTACCAAAGGCAACTGAGTGTCTTAACTGCTCTCTCAGTGATAATCATTCAGGTTGTGGCTACTGGGGAGATTAATTTTGGTTGGGTGGGAGCAGACACTGCAGGCAGGGGGAGAAGCAGGATGTCCAGCAGAAGGTATTTTTTATATATATATATAATGTTGCAGGCCATGAGCCTTGAAGAACTGGACCGTGCATGTATGTGTGGATGTGAAATCATTGGGTGACATTTGTTCATGGTCCGGGGGCACCTGTCCCTCCTGGAGGCACCATAATTCAGTGAGGTCCCCAAGCTGCCTTTGCCAAGGGCAATGAGGCCAGGACACATTTACGGCCTGGGGACCTGGAGGGAGCCCTGGCCCCAGGAAGGAAAGGCAACTGCTGGTATGTGAGGCAGGACGGGCTTGTGTTGAAGGTGCTGGCATGGGACCTTGGGACAAGGGGGTAAAAACCTTCCTCGAGTGAATCTCTCTGCCTCTCAGGTTCCCATTTGAAGGATAACAAAACCACCTTTGGCCACCTTCTGCCACATTTGTGCTATAAGCTCCTTCAAGGGAGAATCTCCTTGTAGTATATGTTGTTTCATTACACAGTGTATATGGCAAAATAGGTACTGATCATAACTGTTACACAGGCACTTGAAGAGTGTCTGATGAAAAGGAGAACAGTGAAACATACTGCACTATGTTTTGGTTGATAAAAACAAGATAAATAGAAGGAAGGTGGATTGTATCATATTTTTCTTTAATAATACTTACAGTCTTTCTCTGAGTCTTACCTTTCGTACGCTGCCTCCTTAAAGATGATCATCAGAATCTGAACTTTTGAATCTCCAAGATTCAGAGATTCAAATCTCCAAGAGATTACTCACTGAAGGCAAAAAGAAAATAGGAAGCCAGAGCTCTTTTCTGAAACTGTATGAGGACCCAGAGAAGGAGGAAAGTGCTCCTGGGTCAGAGGGTGGAAGGACATCTCTTTTTGCTGAATCTCATTCTGGTTTGTTTCTTTTAGTTGTCCCCTGCTTGTAGCACACCTGGTAGTCAAAGTAACATCCAGCAGGGATACATTTAAAAAGGTGGAGATAGGAGAGAGAAGTATAGAAATGTGGTATGTTGGACTAACTGTAGTGGGTAGACTGGAGATAGTTTCCCAAGAGTGCCTAAAGCCCTGCCCATGACAGTGAAGGGATGTAGGCTGCTATGAAAGGACTGTTCTGCTCCAGGTTCTGTTTTTCCCTGATGGGAAGAAACAGTATTTTGTGGCAAGTAAATTAGCAAGAGAAAGATACTTCACTGAAAACAGCTTTCCTGCTGTCCCATGCAGTGGAGGCACTGGGTGTGAAACAGCGCCTAGCATTCCCGCCTCCCTACCGCGGCTGTATGCACGCTCAGATGGGCCACTGGATGAACCAGGACAAGAGTTTTGGAGACAAACACAACGAGCACTCAACATCCTTACACCAAGAGCAGTCACATGTACATCTCCACTGTTACTGTAAAATCACTCAGAGGATGAGGACTCCAGGATAGAGTTCCCAGGAGCGCACTGCACCAGCCAACAGATGAGTGGAAGAACAGGACAAACATATGTGATACTCCAGGACGCTCCAACAATTTGCAGCTGAGGAACTTCCTGTTGGCAGGGACTGTTTTTTTGATTTCAGGAAGGATCTGGAGCCCCAAACCTGGGCAAACTTTAATTTCTGCTTTTTCCTCAGACCTCCTTCACATCTCCTGTAAGAAAAGCTTGTTTTTTGCAGGAAGAGTGACACAACATTTTCCAGAGTCTATTAACAATGACACGAGAGGGCTGTTTAAGAGAAAATCATTAGAATTGCTGTCCTTGAAATAAGTATCCGTCCTTCCTGAGTGATACCCACCCGGTGAAAAAGAAACTGGCTTTGTTCTCAAAACATCAGCAGTACGTACTCCTTCCAGGACTAGCCTCTGGCCTTTGAGCAACCATGGCCACAAAGCTTTGCCTTGCAATGGCTGAGGCAGTACAAGACTGCCAGGGACAAGCTGTTTTGCCTCGCTTCATCACAGTTTCTTTCCTGTAAAATAGGGACAATTAAGCCTCAGTTCCTTGGTCAAGTGCTTTGAGATCAGTGGGTTATATGCTACATAGGAGCTGAATATCACTGTATATCATTGAATATCGTAGCATGAGGATGCAACAACTCATGGCCTGTCCCCTGCTCCCACAAAGGCTGCTCATGAGTTTATTTTCTTTCCTCTCTGTCATCTGTCTAGATCTGCTGGGTTGGAGAAGCTCTTCCAGCAGAGAGAAGTCTGTGGCGGAGCCAGGACTCAAGTCCAGGTGCCTGGGGCTAGGGACAGGACCTGTCCTCCCCTGCCCATCATCGCTGCTCCCAGGTGCTTGGGGCCAGAGCAGGGACTGGGGCCACCCACCTGCCCTAAGGTGACAAAATGCCGTGGGAGCCAAATGCAGGTGATGGCCATGGCTCTGCAGATAAGAAGTGGTGACCATATAGCATGAGCTGTCCTTGCCAACACGGCCATTGGCAGAGCCTCCTTTCTCCCCCTTGGGTGAACGGCTCATTTCAGTACCTTGCCATGTGCCATCTGAAGCCTTCCCTATCATTAAGGCTGCAGGAGTGTGATCTGTTGCTAAATACATATTTTTAAAGCAAAGTAATAGTGTACCCCATGGAGGGAAGGGATTCATTTCCTCCCTGAGAGCAGCTTTTGTTGCGCTGAATGAAATAGCAGGTTGCAACAGCCTTTTGTTTTCAGACTGACATTCGGACCATGCATTTTTGACCCATTAGTTCTCCATCCAGGCTCACACATTTTTGGAAGCAGTACACAGGGACTGCAGACAGTGCATTTGCTGATGCCAACTGTAATCAGGAGCATTTCACAGGAACAGTTGCTGGCAACCACAGTGCTGACTGTGGAAAAGAAGAGTGAATGAAAAGAAGTTACAGTAATGCAAGCCAAATTGAAACAACAACAACAAAAAAACCCTGTCATATTTGCAATCGTTTTGCCATTTCTGTGAGGCACTCTGCTTCCTGTAGGCCTCCTTCTCCCGGTCTCCTCACAGGGGTCCCCAAGCCCCCAAGCTCAGGGCCAAAATCTCAGCTGGGCGCAGGGCACAGAACGAATGCACAGGGGAGCTGAACCTCAACTGCAATTAAAAAAGACAGGGGCAGGTTGCCCACTTACCACGCAGATGTCGTATAGCAATTCAGAAAACACTTCCCAAAGCCACAGAGAAAAAGAGTTTGCCCCTAATGGCGATCTATAGACGCCCGTTATCTGAGGTTTTTGTGATTTTGCTGTTGTTGCTGTCAGCCATGTGCTCATCCCTGTCACAGATGGGAGTGAGCAGATCACGCTCTGCCAGCAGTGCAGCAGATGGTTGGTGATAGCCACAGCCAGACTAAGTTGAGCACAACAGCTAGGTCTATGGGAGCACAGCTCTTCTGATTTCCTGTAAAAAAAATTTTTTTTGAAAGTTTTGCTTTGTTAGAAGGGGGAGAGATCTTTTCTCTGCCTTAGCAGGAAGTGGTTGCAAAAGTAAATGAGGATTAAGCAGATTAAACTGGAGGGGACTTTTTCAAGCCATGAAAAGGGGAAATACTTGAGAGTGCCCCTGCACCATTTTTTTCCAGAAAGAGCAGAAGATGAGGCAGTCAGTTCCTCAGATAAATTTATTTCATCTTTTGTGATTCAAAAGCCTCTCTGTTCAGTGGACAGAAAAGAAGGAATGAAGATAAAGAAATCTGTGTGACTGAGGGAAATGGACTTTGTAAAATTCACAAGTTTGAAGAAGCCAAAAACCACATGTTGAAGGGAGGTGAGGCATAAAGCATTTTCACATTGATATAGTTGTTTGAGGGAAATCCTACACCTCTTCCTACATATGCCCCTACAGTCACACAGTGTTTTCGTCAAGTAGCAGAACTTAGGTAAAATCTACCCGAGCTTTTCTTTCATTAGGACTTTACAGCAAGGGGGCTGTTCAAAATCACAGTCCCAATGAAGTGGCTCGGTAGGACCTACACATTTTTGGTTGATAAAGTTAACATTTTTTTTTCACATTTACCTTTGTTGAGAAATGAGCATATATAGGCCCAAAGGAGTGTAAATAAATATAAAGCAGTCTGGAGTTTCAGGTTAGTAGCTAAAAGGAAATCTAGGGCTTTCCTCAACCTGATAACAGATGTTAAAACTACAGTTCCCCCATTAAAACTACATTCCATGTTACCTACAGGTGATGTAATGCAGGCTGGCCAACCTGCTGTGGAGAAAGTGAAACGGGAACGATGGGGAGGGAGAAGGTGTCCTTCTCATGGGGGACTTTAACCACCCCAGCAATGAGGCAGGACGCAAGCAGTCCAGAAGGTTTATGAATGCCTTGGTGCCAACCTCCTGATACGGGTGCAAGGAGCCAACACTGGGAGACACCCTGCTGGGTCTCCCACTTACAAACTGGTCAGGGATGTGAAGGTCAGGGCAGCCTTGGAGGACCATGGCTCACCCTCTGGTGGAGTTCAGGATCCTGAAAGGAGAGTGCAGGGCAAATAGCCTGTAGAGAAGGCAGCTCTGGGGACATCTTACCAATGTATATAAATTCCCCAAGGGACGAAATAAAGAAGACAGAGACTTTTCTCGGTGGTGCTCAGTGACAGGATGAGAGGCAATGGGCACAAGTTGAAATAAAGGAAATTCCATTTAAACATAAGAAAAAGTTTTTTTACTGTGAGGGTGGTCAAACTCCAGCACAGGTTGCCTGGAGAGGTTGTGGAGTCTCCATCCTTGGAGATATTCAGAACTCGACTGTACCCAAACCTGGGCAACCTCCTCCAGTTGACCCTGTTTAACTGGGTGTTGGACCAGACAATCTCGAGAGGTGCCTTCCAACCCCAACTATTTCATGATTCTGTGATTCTGTTAATACATTCAAGAAAAATCTTTTTTATAGTAAGACAAGATCTGACTGCCTGGAAATCTAAAGTTGCTTTAAAGGAATCTGACTTAAATCACTTTAAATATCATTTGTGCAAAGAGCACAGCTGCACAGCTAAAGATCACAGAAGTTTTATAGGATAATAGAAAAGCAATCCCAATCGCTAATAATCCCTAATGAGTTCCCATAAAGCAGCATAAAAATTGCTTCTTACCAATTACAAAACTTTAAATACCTGAAATGATAAGGTTATATTCATGGCAGAGTGGCTGGAAATGACTACATTAGCTTAATGTTGATGGAAGGATCCACTAATAGCTCCACTCTCAATTTCTCCCAATTATCAGGTTGCACATTCTCCCTTGAGTAAAGTCTACTGGCATAGCCTGGGCTATGGAAAAAAATATTTTTAGTATGAACAACTTAACATGAATAGAGTTAAGAGTTTCTGGATTCAGCATGAAAACACATTAGATCAGGAACTGGTGACAAATCCTACTTCTCCGATGTCAGGTGGATCGAGTAATGTCTGGAAAGACTAGGATTCTAAAATGAGCGTCTGGACATGTCAAAACAGTTTAAATATCCTTTCCAGAATGTGCAAAAATGAAGTTAACTATACGCTTCACTTAAAATATTCTTCATACCCCCAACAAAGCTATTACTTATCATATTGTAAACCTTTCCCTTTTTAATATGAATTTTCCCAACAGCAAAAGCTTGTTTAATATAACAATAACTTGAGGAAGGAGGTATGAAGTAAACACCCTTTTTCACCTTCTTTCCTAGTGGAATAGAGATGATTTTTAAACACTTAAGTCAGGACACTTCTTTCTTGTTCTACAGTTGTGATACACTTACAAGAGCATTACTGAATATTACATGGGTCAGTAGAGGCTAGACAGCTAACATGATTTTATTTCCTGAAAGTACACATCCTTGCTTGAAATCTAAGCCACCTTTGATCAAACTGCAGCCTAAGCTGGAACAGAGGCAATAAAAACATGCTGAATTTTAGTTCACACTAGCACAAACGACATGGAGAAAACCAACTACAGCCTTCTAGGAGCATAATTCATTACCCAGATTTCAAATGTCCCTGTTTGGTCATAGCAAAAACTCAGCACCTTTAGTGATCTAACTTACCTTTTCCACCACAATATCAAAATACCAGTACTGGCATCTGCCTGGATGGCTTTAGCATGACTCCGTGACTCCAGGAGAACTGCAGTGCAGCCAGTGCCATTGGAGCATTCACCATTCAAATGCATGTTAATATTCACCAGAGTGAACAGAATTGCTTGAGAATTTGACTTCCAGTATATCTGCAAAACCAGTCTAAACAGCTTGGGTTTAATGGATCTTTTTGCATAACTAGTCAGACAGCAGTTTACAAGAACTCACTTAACAATTTCAAGAAACATGGCAGAAAATAGAAGCATAAAGGTTTTAATTATTCAGTTCTCTCTTGTAGGCTGCTTTTGTTTTAACTTCTCTAAATTCTTTGTTCTTCTATTCAATGGAAAGGTATCCTGCCAAAAATAAAAATCCCCAACCCTCCCCAAACAACAAAAAATGTTTTCAAGCCACGAGAGCAATAAATATTATAATTTAACTATATGTGACAGTAGCAACTCCTCAAACATCTGTGTTTTAAACATTTCTAGACTCTAGAAGTAATCTACAGGAATGTCAATAGCACTTCTGCTGTATGAAATTTTTCACACATATCTCATTGTCTGTTCACTCTTCCCCATTTTCTCATATGTATACTTGTGTAAAGCAAGTTAAGCAACTTCAGATTATATCAAAAATATATGTACTGGTTTGGGCTACCCCAACTTAGATTTTTTCATTATGAAAAATGTGAAAGACCCAAATTTAGTTTTCCTTTTAATGAACATTAAAAATTCTGGTCCTCAGCAACTCTTTCCCATTCCAATTTTTTTTCTGAATTTTTGACATATGAAGCAAAGCTGAAACAAAATACAGTTGTTGTTATCATGTTTCAGTCAACAAGAAGTTTATTTTATTGTTCGTTTTCCAAATGAAAAACAAATTCTGAGCCAGATTTATATATTTTTAAGACTGCTACTGAGCCAAGACTCGCTTTCTTTATAACTCACTTTTCCTGATTTAAGCTCTATTCCAGAAGAATGCTTAAATATTTGTTTATGTGCTTTGAATAGGCCAGCTCTGTAAAAATATGAGCAATTTTTCCCTCCTGAATCTATTTAATTCTCTTCAAGCTTTAAGATTCAGAGTTTTCAGCTCAGAATGGTGACAAAAAGCAGGGCATTTTAAAAAGTACGTTGAACACCAGCTTGTAGGAAGACATTATGTAGAGCACTTCTGCTTTTTATCTTCCCTTACAAGAAGGTTTATATGAAATTGAATGATCAGAACAGTACTGGAAAAAAAATATTCACACAACATGGGATTAAACCATGGAATCCATTCCCATAGCCAATCCCTACAATACTAAAAGTAACAACTTTCAAAAAGGCGTTAGATGTTTATATAAACTTTGAAAACATCAAGGACGAGTTTTGAAAGAGATTTGAAAGCATACTCTCCAGAGCTTAAGTCAAACTATATCTATCAGTAATCAAGATGATCCCTTGTCTGCAAGTTTCTTATGCTTTCATCTGAAGCATCTGGCACTGACAGTTCTCAGATGTGGGATGCTAAACTAGATGGACGATGGACATAATCCAGTATAATAATCTCCACATTCCAGTTTCACTCTGTAAAAGCAACTAGAGTCCTTTTCCTCCATGCAGAACCTAAAATTTTCCCTGACAACCTTCTGCCCAGCCCTGTCTCACACCAGATACAAAAGAAAACAGGTTTTTGCAAGCATAACATTATAAAGCACAAGGATGTAATACTATCAGCTAAGCTAGTTATCATATTCTTTCCTTCTTTTTAAGAGAGCTTCTTGTTATAAAGAACAGTTGTTAAAACTGAGGTGTAATTAATCAAGTTTTAGTCAGCAATACCATGTTAAAATGAATAGAAAAATTACTTTATTTTACAGACTTCTTACTCCTAGAATCTCTTCTTGTAACAAAAGTTCCTTCATAAGCAGCCCTTTTTTTATACCAAACACTTTGAGAATGAATATATGGCACATTTTAATCCAATATCAGTTTTTAAAATATAGGCCCCAATTTTCAGCTGATGTGACCTGACATATTTGCATTGACCTCACCAGAACCATCACAAAATCAAAAGACTGACAGGAAACTGCAAAGGCGTCTGTCCCTGTCCCTCCTGTAAGATAAGAATGACGGAATGATATCATTCCCAACATGTGCTTGTCTAACCTCTTTTTAAAGGTGAAGCAGTAACCTCTATTTCAGTCTAGAGTGAAATTAGCTCTCTTGGTAACTATTCCATTGCTTCATGGCCTTTACCACTGCCCTGGATTACAGCCATGCAGGATCTGGGGCAGAGCAACAGTGGATTTATCAGGCACTGTAATGCTTTTGACAGTCTAATAAGTGTTTCCTTGCCTATTTTAATGATGCCAATGTTTCCTAATCCCTTAATAAAAGTGTGTAAAAGAGCCTAAATATTCAATTTTCTGAGTCACATCTGGTATGATCCTAAAATTTAAATACACATTTGGCAAACTTAATTGAAAGCCCTCCCTTCTCCAGTGACACGTACTTTCTGCCAGCCACAAAAGAAAAGGTGGAAGTGTCTCACAATATAGTATTATTCAAAGACCTCCAGATCTGGCTTATCCTGTCCTCAGCAATATTACACATCAGAACGCAGATCAACTATAAAGCATTCCTTAGGACAATTGCTGAAACCAGCAGCTGCTTTTTAAATAGAAAATTAAGGTTGTTCCAGACTTTCCCTCAGACGTACAGTAAAGAGTTGCTTAACATTGCATGGCAGGGAGGCATGCGGTTATGTGAGATGCCTGGGAGAGCAAGAGAGCAGGCTACAACACTGGGAATCTAAAATATGCCTCAGAGATAAGGTGGAGGCTGTACACATATAAAAACAAGCAGTCATGAAGTGAATATCATTATTTTTTACTCAGGGCAAGATCGCTCCCTGCAGCGCTGTGGGGACGGGCTAGCAATGCGTGAATGCTGAGGGCTCGTGGGGGACTGGGTGATGTGGGGATAGCCATGATGCAGAGAACCCTCCGCCTTCAGGTCCACTTGCTCAGTGCCTGTTGAGTATTTTGGTGTCTCTTACTCTAACATTTTAGGTAGGGCCGGAAGAGCACTGCCACTTCCCACCCCTGGATTCACGTGGCAAGAGCAGTCCCAGAAGGCGCCAAGCAGCTTCCTTTCCAGTGCAATTAAACAGCAGATGCGCTCCAGCAGCTCACCTAATGTGCTCCAGCTGCTCCGCTGCAGCTCGTCCGGAGTGAAAACCCCTGAACCATGTGTAGCGCAGTTGCTGGGCCCACAGTACCAACCATTTCACCTGGCAGGTCTGTGCTCCCCATGTTGCACTGCTTGCTGATGTTCAGGGAGCCACTGGAAGGTTGTCACCTTGCAATAGTCCAGGCATGTGACATGAACTTAAGGGAGATTTTGGTGGACAATGGGCTAGTCCTTCTTCATTGTTATCAGCACTGATTGGTACAGCACATTTTTTGGTAATGTCAGCAAAGGACTCACAAGACAGATGAACCATGACATATTTTTGCTTTTTGCAAGTGGTCCTTCCATATCTGCCTGTTGACAGATCTCCAAGGGAGGCTTGTACTGCTTCACAGTCTGCATCGGCTCCAGCCTTTGAGAAGGAGAGCAGTGAGGGCCTCAATTTGGTATATTTTAAAACAACTTTTTAGCTGTCATCTCAAAAAAGTACTCTTTGGCTCCTTCAGATAGACAGTGTAATTGAACCAGATGTGATGGAGCCTGCTTGGAGCAGAAAGCTGGACTGTGCGATGTCCCATGGTCCCTTTCCATCAGCATACTTCTGTGAGGCTTCACCATTTATTTTGAACCTAGATGGTCTCCTTCTCACTTCTGTGGGACAACGCAGAAAATAAGTTGTACTTTTGTTTCTCCTTGGTGTCATTTTAGTAGGTCTTCTGCAACAGCACAATGTTGTTGCTGCAGTTTTCCAACATTTCAGGGGGAAGTTTAAATTTTAAAACCATGTGGTCAGTTAAAAGCATTCATGAAAACAAAAGTTCTTTTTATATTTTGCCATAATATCTTTCATATTTTCTTTTACATCTATGCCCCTTCAGAAACAACTCTGAAACAAGCATAAATCAGCTGTCAGTATCCATTTAAAGATATCCTGCTTGAGAATATCAGGATGTGCATGGTGCAATACATTTAGACACAAAACATCCATATCCTTTACACAAGAATAATTTTTGGTTTCCCTTTTTCCCCTTCTTCCTCTCCCCTCCCAAAATATGGACTGCAGGGTGCATATCTTGTTACTCAGTGTTACATGAAGGCAAACTCTGCATTTCCTCTCCAAGCACCTGGAAACAGGCCAGGACAACACAGGGTTCGGCTGAAACCAACTGGGGACAAGTTGAATGAACCAATTAGAACAGGAAATAATAAAGAGGAAGTCCATGTCTATCTATATTAATTGTAAAGGGCTTGTTTTTAGGAGAGGAAACTCATGAGCTGGAGAAAGGAGGAAGCGCAGGCAGCTGCCGGGGCCCTGCCTGTCAATCAGCAAAGCTGAACAACTGCAGACTCTGCCTCCAGGAAAGCAGAGGGCAGTGGCTGATGGCAGCACTCCTATTAATTCCTAATTATTAATAGAGTAGCCCCACCACCATCACCACTGCATCCCAGTGACTGGGATGTATCTAGCCCTGGCTTTTCCTGGTAAGGTGCAGGCGCATGTCCTCCCTCCAGGCTCTCCCCATCAAGGAGAGCAGAGCAGGACACTGCAGTGGGGCAGGAGCACAGACAATGAACTAGAAATACCTTTAACAGACATGAATTGCTTTACAGCTATCCTTTTCAAATTTTCAGTGAAACATAGGCATAGAAAGGGGATCCTGAAATTTTTCTTTACTCTGCCTCTGCAAGGGAGAAGCACCGTTCTTCCCCATGCTGGCTCCCCAAGGCACAGCATGGGTTGCCCAGAGAGCAGCTCTTGCTCAGGGTGCCTGTGGGTGGACAGGAGGCCTAGGAAGTAGGCAGAGAAAGGCTATCCCAAATCCAGCTGACCCAAGGCAGAGGAGAGAATAATGAAAACCAGGTAGAGACCCGGCACAAATCACTGCTGGGGGGAAACGGGGACCAGATGGTGAGGCTTGTTGGCTTGTCCTTTATCACCCTCTGGGGCCGAATGACTACGCTATGCCCTTTCCTCAGCATCTGTGAAACCATTTGGCCCCAAACGAGAAGAATCTTTCCTCTACTTTAATATATCTGTGTTTCCATGGTTGCATCTTTTTAACTATAAACATTTCATGCTTTAAAGATTCAAGGAATGATCGTGTTACACTGACAGCCTTTTTTTAAGGAAACCCCTTAAAATACTAGTATGTTTAGTTTTGCCTAGCTGTCCTGTTGCTACCTTGAAATAGTCAGTAATGTCTATTGAAAAGACTTGCTCTGTTTCCCACAGGGCCTGACCTAAAAACGGACTCATCACAAAAATAAATTACAGATCATTTTTGCAGAAAAAGCATTTGTTATGTACCCTTGCAATCAGCTCCATTAGGTTTTCAAACTCCCTCTGCCCTCATTCCCTCCCTGCCTCCCTCCCTTTTTTCAAGAGAAATTTTTAAAGCAGTAAATGGCAGGATGCCAGGGGTTATGTTACTGCCAAAAATTAATCTAAAAAACAAAAGAGAGAGACTGTGAGCTGAAAAAAAGGAGAAGTGGGAGATGCATTCTCTCTGCATCTGGGATCTTAGATCCTGGCAGCATAATTGATTGCATTTTACCTTGAAAATGCCTCTCCCTCCTCCATCTCTCCTGCCCACTGCGCAGGGATTATTGCACTGAACTTTTCCTTTCTTTCAGCTACAAGAGTAGACATAAACTTCACCTCTTCAGCTGCAGATTGCTGGTTTGTAAGAGAGGGATGCAGTCTACTGTAAAATCTGGTTCACACACTCATCATAGCCTTTGTGTGCTATTTGTTTACTGCAGTGGGACTGCGGCTGAGAAGTGAGGTGGAAAACTGAGCTCTTAAGAAGAAGATCTTAGAAAGAAACTGGATCTGTTTACAGGAGGGTTGATTCTGCCACTATGTAGTGGAGTGGATACTTTCAACAAATTTACTTGTGTTTATTTATACAGCCTTGTCCTCACATCCACTAAAAACCAGCACCCTTTGCAGCGGTGCTCTGTAACAAGTCTTAAACAAACAGCCAGGATCTGGGCCCTGGCCGCAGCCCCGGCCGAGCCTGGGTAAGGCTCGTTGCGCCTCTCTGGCCCTTTTCCAGTCCTGCTACACACTTTTTAAGCCAAAAGGACCAAAATCATGTACACCATTGAGAGACCCATGGATTTAAGCAATGGCATAATGATCCTCTCTGTTTTTTTTCTTCCTTAATAACTGCTAACTTTTTATTTGCTTTCTCAACCTCTGTTGAGCATTGGGCTGAGCAGGACCCCACTGGCAAGTCCTTCTGCCCTGTTAAAAAGTTTTCTGAATCCAGAGCTGGGAACAAGGTCCAAGGCTGGCATCCTCAAGGGAAGGTCCTCCTGGCTAACCTCTTATGCACCCACAGATGAGCCTCCTACCTCTGCCATGGCAATATAGCACAGAAAGGAGGTGCAGCCTGCCAAGATATAGGTCCCAGGCCATTTAAAGGACAAACTCTACCCAGTAATTTGTAAAATGAACAGCAAAGCATCTACATCACGAGCTCCTTGAGCTAAGTGTCTTGGAAACAAAATCAAATCCAAACTGCCAAATTCCGCTTTGGTACTTTCCAGATAAATTTAAGATGTAGCCTCTTATTGTATGTATTGAAATATCCACCAGTAACACTTACAAAAATTGTTTCACAAAGGTCTCCTTACAACTTCTTAGCAGTAATTAAATGTAAAACAGTCTACTTGATCATCTTGGAGAGTAACCAGATGTAGACAGATTATCCACAGACTGCCAGTGAACCTTCTCAGAAATCAACAATGCTTCTCCTATGATCAAGGGCAGCTGAGTCAGGTTCAGGAGTTATTAATATTATTCATTATTTATAGTATGGCAGTCTTTGAGACCCCACCAGGAAATCAAAAATCAGCTTCTCATTATTTTGGGTGCTGATCAAAAACAAAATAAGAGACAGTCCCTGCCTTCAAGAGCTCAAATACTCACTTACCATGGAAACGCATTTACTTGGTGTCTCTGAGGGATATTTATGTACTGTGCTGTCATATTTGTTCATTACTTGCCATAAGTGTCCCTCCCCATGACAATATCTCACTTCTCTGTTTTCCCTCAGGTCCTTAACCAGCAAAACTTTTTAGGTGTTTTGGGGTTTCCTTTATTACATTTTTTCCAACTCTCAGATCCATAATTAAATCCACATTATTTATAAAAGCCACTCAGTCCTTTTCTTCAGCTGAAGCACACAAAACAAGGGTTTAACTCTTCAGTAGCACACTTGGCTTCTTGATGCCATATCTGCAATGCATCAGCTTTCCAACTCTAGTACAACAAAGCTCAAATTTCTGTGCAACAGCTCTTCCCCTAGCAACAAGCAAATATTTTCTGTCCATGGAAGAACAGTGGGTACAAGGAAAATGAATGAGAGCTTAACCCAGACTCCACCAACTTGATGATTTCTTCTCTGAATCTACCAACTATTAAAAAATCGTCAGAGTAGCTGAGTGCCTCCAAAGAGACTGTGACACTGGCTGAACTACAGAATTAGTGTAAGACTGAGTTTTTCAGAAGTATGTGCCTGATGTTAAGCTCTCAGTTTAAGGTCATTATACAGATACTGAGTTCTTAGCATTTTTGACAACCATATGCTTTTTTAAATACCAAAATACACAGCAGCAATCTAAAATGTAGATACCCGTCTTCTAAACTAGCTGAATGGGATACTCATTTTTCACAAATATTTAAATTCCCTATTTTTGGAATTCTCAGCCCTACTCTTCTTTTTTACAGAATTTTTTTTCTCCTTATCCCATTAAGAAGCCAGGAAATCTCGAGAATCAAAAAGGCCCCCTCTTCCCCTTACTTCAACCATCAGTCTCAAAAGTGATATCTTCATTAATTTCTGAGGAAAGCAGCTGTTTCAGGACATCGCTCCTGTGAAGGAGGCACTGTCTCGGCTGGTTATGCCAATTCCTTTGAGGATCTTGGAGATTAACACCGAGACATTGAATATGGCTTAGTATTCCATGGGGAGCCAACGTAATAAGTAACAAACCACGATGACATTTACTTGGCAGCCAATGTGGCTGAAATGGAGAGCTGATCCATTCAAAAGCTTTCTTCACGTGGCGATGCCTATTTCTAGGTGTAATTCATACAGCTATCCCCGTGCAAGGACCTGGTGTGCAGAACAGATCTGTGCTGGCTGCGACAGGGCATTGTCCTCTGGCAACCACAGCTGGAGGAAAGCCGGGAGGAATTTCCTGTTGTTGCTATCCTGAGTCCCTCAGCAGCAGATTGCAGGAGGTGGCTGTGTCCCAAGGAAAAAAGATTGAAAAAAACACAAGTAAATAAGGTCATCATTTCTGGCATGTCTTAACAGTGTTCTCCTTTTTCCATCTGTGTTACCTTCCTTTCTCCACTGTTACCCATAGCTAGGTGCTGGTCTCAACCATGTGAGAGGAAATGGTAGAAAATAGTGCATTCCCTATTTTAAGAACATGGTCAGCCAGACATGGCAAGGCATTTTCCTAAATGTGGTTGTAATGGAGCACATTGTCTTTTAGCTATTTCTCCACTTGTATTTTAAAAACGTTTGGGTTATATTTTCTCCTCCAACTACTGATTACTGAGCATTTTATGGTATTCTGACAATGTTACACAACATTTTCCGTACACAGACCCAAGATAACAGTGAAAAGACCCTTGAAAATTATTTTCCCTTTCACTTCCCCTTGAATTCTGTGACATTGCTCTTCAAAAGAAGAACAAGCCTGCTTAGCATGGTCACAGTGATACAGGGTAGAGGAAAGCTAGCCACAGCGTACATGCTTTTCTTTCAAATTTATTTCAGTGATATTCACACTACCTACATAAAAAACTGAAAGGTGTAAAATAGGAGACTCTCAAGATCCATAACAAATCTGTATGAGTCTATATCAAATCAGAACTGTGAAACCCTTATATCATCTTTTGTGCCACAAACCACATAAAAGAGGGGTTTTTTTATGAATTCACAAAGGGAGGATGGATAATTAAGTGTACAAAAAGTGACAAAGAACATGTGCAAATAGTGATGCCACTCACATCCACAAAGCAGCAAACTGGATGTCCATAACCCCGAAGAGCAAATACCACACACTTTTGTTTTCAAACTGGCCCATTCCTCTACAGGAGTATACAGAATCCTCAGAATTAAATAAAAAAAGGGAATCACAACAGGCATCAGCAGCCAGAAGAAAAAGAGAGCAATGACACTGATAGTCCAAAAAGCTGCTGCAAGACTACTTGGCTGTCCCTAGCACAAGGTCTGAAAGGGAGAGGCACCCCTAAAGAGAAGACGACCTGGGAAGACATGTGTTTTATATGCCTGATTCCCCCAGGCATTTCAAAACAACTCAGATGCTACTATCAGTGTGTCTTTAATCCTGTCAGCAATGGTTTTGCCTGCTTACCATTTGCTTTCACAGAAAATGAAGCATGTTACAAATGTTTCCCTCCGCACTTGCTCCTGAGTTTTCTGATTGATGCCATAAGTGTCTCCTACAGATCTGTAGCACTAGCAGATAGAAGTATCATTAAGGTGCAGTATAACTGCCTTAAAACTGCTGTTTATATAGCTTTTTATTTTTCTGTATTATTGCCAACCAAGCATCAGAGAGCACAGATAAAAACCTATGTTCCTTGAATTCCCAGCGTGCTCCTCCCTGCCTCATTACAGACACCGTTGAAGGACCGTGATAAAGCTCTGCTGACCTGCTTTGCTGTCTTCCATCAACAATGGCACAACTGGAAACAAGCCCTCCTGGAGCAATGTCAGCATTTTCATTGACAGCAAGTGTAACCTAAACAAAGGCAGAAGGCAAAACACAAGAAAGCCCTATTTAGTGTCTGAGAAACTGTGTTTGCCTCCCTCTTTCGGCCCCTTCTCCTGATGTGATGCAGTCCTCCTGCATTGCTCCTGGTGCACATTGAAAACCAGACTGCCCTGGCACTCAGTATGCCATGTGCCTGTGTCACTACCTTTATGGAAAAGTTACTTTATGCACAGTCAGTAGAGTTGTGCAACAGGTTTGAGAGATGGGCTAAATCCTCAGCTGGCATAAATGGTTGAGGTCATTGGGAAGGCACTGATTTACAACAGCTGAACCTCAGGACCACAGTAATATTTCAAATGCGGATGCCAACACAGATGCTTTCTCTCTCTCATACGTACATGCAAATATACAAAAACATTCATGTCTTTACTTCATACTCTTTTAATTCTCTTTTATAAAAGCCATGGTGTCCATCCTACATAGTCCTTCGTAGTAAGCCAAGCCTCCATGGAAGAAGTCTTTTTAGCCATCCTTTGCTGCCCACGCAGGCTTTTCTGAGCCCCAGGAACCCATGCAGAGGCCAAGAAGGTGGGATCGTGGAGGCACCTGCATGCAGCACGTGGTGAAGAATAAGGCAGAGACAAAGCAGAGCTAATGCATGTACTTAGGGCTTGGGAGGTTCAGTCTGCTCCTTGGGCCAAGGATGATCTATTAATAAGAGGATGCTGGCGTAAGACCCAGGTAGTGGTATCTCTACTGTGTCAGTCCTGAGACAAGTTGTTAGTGGTACAAGGGGGTATATAGGCACTTTGCTTCTATGCAGCCTTACTCCCCAGTGTTAGCTTTGATCCCTACAGGGGCTGGAGCCAGCTCTGTACCAGGGGCTGCAAGGGGGAACCACGGCATCCTCCTATGGATTAGGCAGAAACCACCATGAGAAATATTCCCTTTGGTATAAAATAACTTCTCTCTGCTGACCTTAATGGACACCATTTCATTCCAGATGACATCTCTCCCTTCACACTAAAACAACATGGTACTTTTATGATCAACACAAAGCAGTTGTGTAAATCTGCTTAAATCTCACCATCAGCATATATAAAAATGAATTAGGGCAAAGCTGGGTTGTTTTTGTCTCATAAGAATTGATAACTCAGAGCGTTTTCAGGGTCAGCCTCAAGTTTTCCCTGGCCATGTGCAGAGCTCTAGGCAGATTTCCAAACACCATCATTTGGAGGCAAAGGGTAGATTTTTCAGCTGGGTGAGGCTGAAGCAAATGCAAATGTAAACAGAAATGATGAAGATGTTCGGTGGCGACTGTGGCTGTGCTGCTGAATGGTATCTATACTGTGTGACCAGGAAAGTACATATAAAACCAGCAGGCAAACACACACAGAAACCAAATGAAAATGTCAGGGGTACATTTCAAAGGCCTTCTACCTTGGGTAGCCAACCAGTGTAACCAAAAACTGACTACTGTATTTGTTAAACAAAATGAACCACAAGTGATAAATGCAGAGAAATCTATAATTTTACTGAATCGCACTCAGCAGTACTCAGAGTGTGTTACTGTAACTCTATCCCTTTTAATTCTCACAGTCATGTTTTACTCATTAGAGGCACGAAGCGCAGATCCAAACGGAGGGCTATGTTGTGACAAATTATTTCTGACTTTGGGAGATATAATGAGCTGCAACAGTTGCACTAAAATCATAGCCGCTCACATGGCAATTCTGCTACTTTATCTTTTAATTCCAGGGAGGGGGGAGTGTTCAAACAAGCGTGCGCATTCTTGTAAGCTGCAAACCCAGTGCAAATTACACAATGGAGTCTGCAGAGGGGCATAATTTGTTTCACAAATAAATAAACAAACAACATTTGGTTCTCTCTGTGGCTACTGCAGTTATTATGAAAGTCTAAAAACAACAGTAATGCTTTTGACCATATAATTATAAAGCAAGAAAATGGATTTAGATAACAGTAAGAGTCTTAACTGTATGTTTGTAAACTTACAGACAAGCTTTTACTCAACTACAGCTTTAGCTCAAATACCGTAGCTCATACAAAGCCCACATTCTCTTTTCTCCCTTGTCTCCTTCCATTCGTCTCTAAGTGACATACCATCAGATAATGCTATGCTTGCCAGGAGGGCTGAAACACATGGCAAAGTTTTGCAAAAGCCATCACTCCATACTGAGTTTCAACACCAGGATCATTTATTAGGATGATAATGTGTTAAAGCACCATGGCAATACTCCAGCACTGTCCACAGATAGTCACCAGATTTCCAATAACACAGCTTCTTCAGACTTCTTGTCCAAGAAGGAGCTCTATTAGAGAGTGCAAGGTAATTTAGGCCAACAAAAAAATTGTGATTTCCATCTCATATCCTGAAGGAATTTCCTTTCCATTAAAGATGCTTCTGTAACTGCTTATCTATGAGAAACATAATGGATCTTGTCCAGACCATTCCACCTGTTCAAAAGCAGACAAAAATCTTGTTGTCCAAACCATCAGAGAAAGCAGCATGGCTTAAGACAAAAGAAAGCATCTCTTGATATGAGCAAGCCACAGGAGGCAGAAAGTTCACATTTCACTGTTTAGTTTGATTCAGGATAATTGCCAACATTGAGACCAAAATAGATAATGTTAAATATAAATAAGTACCTATGCTGGAGACCAGCAGCTTAGCAGTGATCAAGCACTTCACCGAGCTGCATGATAAGAAAATGGAGATGGAAAAGCAATTAGTACACATCCTGGAGAAAAGAAGAGATGGGGAAGGCAGAAATGGGGATGGAGGACTCATGCTCATAGTCAGATTAGATCGTAGCAGATCATGATGGGACTTCTTTCATCCCATCAGGCAGCAAAAGTGTCTTTTCCCGGTAAGACAGTGGATGGTTAATCTGAATTCTTACCAAAGATTCAAGAAGGGCACCAGAACTCCCTGATGTTTCAAGAAGGCTCTTGTATATATTCTCAAATAATAAATGCCAGGACAGTCATCAAGGTCCAAGTCAAAGAGAAGAGACGGTTCATTGCCTTAGGAGCAACAGTTAGTCAGACAGAGTTGTTGATGGTCGGTATGCTGCAGAATCTATTCTGTGTTTTGCTTAGATGTAAGGTAGAGAAATGTGAAATACTCCTAAACTTCATCTCCTGGAAAGAGTGGGAGTTTTCCTTATGGTAAATTTCTAGAAATAGAGGGCAAAAGTAAGCTTGAGCTTCAAATTTCACAGTTAAATGAGAATGGTACTTAAGGTTTACAAATAAGTAAAGCATTTTGAAGTTTTACATTATTTATGATTACAAAGGAACTTAGGGAATTTCCTATCCCTGATACAGTAAAAGAGCTGGGAAAAAATAGAGAACATGGGCTACATTCATGCCATACTTATCCATGAAGCTACTGGAGCAAGTCCAGCGAAGGGCTACTAAGATGAAGAAGGGACTGGAGCGTCTCTCATATGAGGAAGGGCTGAGAGAGCTGGGCCTGTTCAGCCTGGAGAAGAGAAGGCTGAGAGGGGATCTCATCAATGTGTATAAATATCTGAAGGGAGGGCATAAAGAGGATGGGGCCAGACTCTTTTCAGTGGTGCCCACCAATAGGACAAGAGGCAATGGGCACAAACTGAAACACAGGAAGGTTCGTCTGAATATAAGGAAAAACTTCTTTACTGTGATTACCCTTCCAGAGCACTGGAACAAATCGCCCAGAGAGGTTGTGGAGTCTCCATCCTTGGAGATATTCAAAAGCCATCTGGGCACGATCCTGGGCAACTTGCTCTAGGTGACTCTGTTTGGCCAGGGGGTTGGACTAGATGATCTCCAGAGGTCCCTTCCAACCTCAACCATTCTGTGATTCTGTGATCTGCATTTATGATAACATTTTTCTGGGAATGACCAATAAATGAAATGGGTAAATATGACACGTGCTCATGATGTTTTATGATTCCTGTGGCTGATGATAAACCCGAAGCTCAGAAAGCTGCCTAGCCTAGCCTCGCCACACAAGCAAAACACTTCAGCTTTAGTCAGAGCTGATTGAAACGCTTGGGTCTGAAACATGGAAACGCAAATATCATGAGCCTTAGTTCTTTCAGGGCATCCAAAATGTTGCCTGCTGCAATTTCTAACTGCATTTGACTCTCTGAAAGGGGTCTGCCTGAGCTTGCTTCAGGTTATGGGAAAAGCCTGAATTGACTCCTGATGGATTCATCCTGGGTTTGGATACAAGCTCGTGGTTCAGCTCTTGAGAGGAAATCCCAAGTAGCTGTGAGGTACATATCCAGGCCCAGGCTTCTCTTCTCACTTTCACAGACATTTATAACTATACACACATACTACCACAAAGATGTAAGGACAAATACCATGACACAGCTGCACAGAGCATCTCCTAATCATCACGAGTGTGGTATCACATGCTTTGGTATCAGCACACCCAAAGCGTCAACCTCACCATTGGGAAGTTCTGGGTCCCTGCTCCTACAGGAGAAAAGACCACTTGAGCCAAGGAGGCCTGAATAGCTAACCTCAGGACAAAGTTTTTAAGCAAAACAGTTCAATTCCTCAAAAGCATGATTTTTTCCCATTTCATGACAACCTCTGACCTCGTGTCTGGGGGTGATGGATGGGGTAAGACAGCCATGGGAGAAGAGCTGAGGATAGTTGCCGGTATGTTATAGCTCGCAGTCATTAACAGGCAAGGTTTCCTCAGAGGGAAATACAAATTATTTCAAATCAAGAAAAATAAACACCAGAAGAATCAGCTGCACAGAGCAGCTCACGTAAAATATGAATGTGGGCAAGGTTTGCAAGTCCAAGGGGAATCCAACTCTGTGAGCTTACCACAGAAAAATGCAGGCCCCAGCCCTAAGCTCTTATAAAAGTGCAGAAATGAAAGAGCAAAGCCCTTTCTGAACATGGAGAGAAAACTGCATAAATGATTGCAGCCCACAGCTTGTCAGGCAGTCTTTCCGTACCAAGACACTGATTGATAGCTACCTAGGCTGCAGTGCCCTCTTTATTTGTCTGGCACAGGCAAGAGAGAAGACAGGAAAGGTAAAATATGTTCCCTGTCAAATGCTAAAGTGAGACTTGGGTACATGGAAAATAAATCTCTCCTGGTGTTTTTTTTGGCAGGAATAGTTTCAGCAGACACTATTACAATCCTGTACACTTACAAAGCAAAACTACAGCTCCACATATTATTAAAACTCCATGCTCAATTGCTTTCCATATTGCAGTGTAACTAGAGCTAGCAGAGTATAGGCAAACCTGTTTGGTCAGCAAAGATTTTTTTCTTTAAAAAATAAAATGATGTTTTCTCTGAATATACAAAGCTGGCTGACTTCAAGTAAGGAGGAGAACAGGGCTGAATGACAGCACTGGCCATTCAAGGTGAAGTCCCAAACCCTTCTTCCCCAAACACTGGAGCAATTCTGCTGCCACTGGCCACGTCTCCTTGTTGCCATATAACACGCAAGCAAGCAGGGAGAGCCTGATGATGCTTGGCCTAGCACTAGATCTCCCCTTCATGATACTGCTGTTTGAAAAGGCTGCTGGACTCCAGGCAATTAATTCTCTGCACACTAAAGGAGCTAAAGGAGTGAGAGCAGCTTCTCTAGATACACCAAATCCAGTTTTGTGCTTGTTGGAGTAATGATAGCAACATAGGCAAGCGTTTCCACAGCCTCTTGGTGGCCTCTGGCAAGCTCTGGGAGCTCTGGTTATGTTGTCAGGCTGCCTTTCTTTTGCCTCGCTTAAAACATGCATCTTTGGCTGATTATCCTGCAGTATCATGCTTTGTGCAGTGTTAGTGAAACAGTGGCATAAAAGAATAATATTGGTCACATGCGAATGAAAAAATCACAGTCTGTTCTGGTCAAAGTTACCACAATGTTTATTTACCAATGTCAAATACTGAAGTTCTGCCTTTCTCCCAAAACATTTTCTTCACTCTGTATATACAGTTCCGGGCACATGTTTTATTTTATGTGCCTTGAAGCAGAAGTGTGTTGTGTTATTTTACTTTTTGATGGCCTGTAGAGTTAAAATGAGAGCAAATAATTGGTCTCCATGTGTAGGATATCCTCAGAGAGCTCAGTCGTTCTCTTATGAACAGAGAGGTCAAAATCAGAACCAGTGACCCAGCTTTTTTTTTTCTCTCTCTTTAAGCCTGTAGTTGATAGGAAGTGCCCAAAACACCCATTTTTTTTGCGGTGCAAATAAAAGCCTCTTTTAGAAAATGTATTTGCTCATGTTTGTTTCAAAGAGCGGTGGGCCAGATTATCTCCTCGGCATGTTTTAAACTGACATCATGAGCCAGTGAGATCTGTGATCTTTCTACTCATAGCAATGGAATAGCTTTGCTCTCCAGTAGGTAAGGAGCTGCCTTATGAACTAAAATGAAATACAAAATCCCAGGTGCGGTATTTCTGCAAAACTGAAATCACTCTCAACTTTGTTTATGCCTGATATAAATCACTGTATTTTCTATTTTCTACATAAAATATGCTTGCTGATTCTCCCTCCCAAGTGTTGTCTACATGTGGAGACCACCACGTACTGATTCATATTTAAAAGATGAATTCCTCAGACTGACTTAGGGTCCAGTGACTAATGACTTCTTAAAATGAGTTGATCTGCACAATGAAATTGTCCAGGTCCATTTTCTTCCCTGGTCTGGCTATATACTGTCTTTCACATCAATGTCAAATAAGCACAAACACAACCATCCAGACGTGGGAGCACTTCACTCAGACTTCACACTTGTGTATCTGGATGTGTTATACCTGCTTTACCACGGACATCCTGCTCACTTTGGAGCCGCTTCTGATTTGCACTAGACCAGATTTGAGCTGTGCTGCGCCCAACGGTAAGGGCATCTCCTTTGGCTTTGCAAGCACACAGTTGCACACCCATTGCTGTATGCATGCATTAGACCTCTCTTACAAAAACCCATAACCCTGGATTTTGTTCTTCAGCAGTATTATGTGGTCAGTGAGGACCATGCTGAATAATGTGTTACCCATCAGCTTGATGTGGAGGGAGCAGATTCAGCAGTTTTAAAGTCAGTATTGCTGGACCATTATCTGCTCCCAATGTGAAATTCCTCCCTTCCTGGTGCACTCATAGCTATCTCTTTAGGAAATCTTTCACAGATATCACTGTGAGAAAAGTTCCTCTTTGCACAGGAAAGTTTGGGAGTAGCTGTACAAACTGGATAACTGAATTTCTCTTTGCACTCAGCTGATGCTGTGATTTATTTCATTTTCTTACCTCAGAGAACTCTGAGAGACAAGGATAAAAAAGAACTGACTCTTCCACATTCATCACTGAACTAAACCAAATCTTTTTAAAAATATTCCCCTCAAAACCATGAAACTTTCTGTTAAACAAACTGAACAGTTCCTTGAAGGGCTAACTAATATATCTTCCAGATTGTTCCAAGAACAAACAGAACCCAGAAAGTCCAGTGACCTCTTTAGGAACAGGGATCCAAAAAGCTTTATACATGTCAGAAATAATCATAAGAACACTACCTCTGTCTGCCCAATATTTCATTTTTTTCCAGTGTAACTACAGAGTTTCCAAATTAATTCAGCAGTGAAAATATTTCCATGTATTAGGATTCATATAAGTAGTAAAAGTTTCCCCATACTGCTCATAGGTATTAAAAATAAAACCAGACAATTTCTTTGCAGGTGGCAAAGGAACTGGTTTGTATTTGTAGAGCTCTGCTAAAATATATGTTGTAAATATTTATTAAAAACTATTAATCTTTTGTATTTTCTCATTGGCCCCTTGTACTCTTGTTTGTGTATAATTAAAGACTTTTCCCCTAGAAAGAAAAGAAAGAATATCTCTTCTTTCCTATTGATGTCCTTCCTACAGTATTTTATAATAAAAGATGCAGCATCCACACGACTTCATTTCAAGCTACCTAAAAGCATTTGGAAGGGTTTGTATGTCTTTAAGTGTGCTGTGGTGCCTGGTTTGGCAGAGAGGGTCCCACATGGCAGAAAGAATATTTTTTACAAATTTAAAATAAAAATGGTTTTGTACTTTAGAGAGCTAAAGAAAGCAGAGCTGTTCATTCCTATATTTCCCCCTTTAAAAAAATCTTAAATGGATGACATATTTTGCAGTGAAGTTGGTCCAGTCATAATGTGGCTGAACCTGTAGGGATGTTTTCATAATACAATTAAAATAGCCAGGTTGGAGGAATATAGAGTTTTCTCTGACCTAAAATTAAAGTGGGCCATGTCCAGGAAGTTTTTTTTTTTTTTTTTTTACTTCAGTATATGCCAAAACTAATCAGAGGACACTACTAATCCATCATATTGAGCTACTGCTGCCCCTTGGAAGTACCTCCATTTCGGTGCTTCAAATCAAGCAACAATTAACCTGTGTTAATTAATAACAGCCCCTTTCAATTAATAACAGGCCCTTTTCTTAATATCACTTAAAAATATTTCCCCCTTGTCTTTTCATTGCCGAAATCCCTGCCTTTGGGAGCAGGGGGAAATCCTCGCCTTCCCAGCTCAGTTGTAACACGAGAGGACCTCCCTTCAAAATGGATTTCTTCAGACAACAAAGCTCTGCACATTGCACCTGATTAATCATATCGGAAATCAGCATGCGGTATCCCCTGGAGTATAATCCCTGTGGCACAATTCCTGCCTCCCGCTGCGCCTGTCTCTTCACTGATGCTCACGCTGACAAGGAGTTAGAGGAAATAATGACCCTCAAATGAAGGGGGAAAAAAAAAAAGAAAAACAGGAGTGATCCCAGTTAGTGGTTTGTTTGCTATTCAAGGTCTAAGCGTACCAAGAATAGTGCAGAACTGGAAAGAAAGAAAAAAATTAAAGGATGAAGATGTGTTGCCAGAGACTAATGAACTTATTCCTCCTAAATACATGTTGTCAGAATCATACCTAGTGGACAGGGGAGCTGAGTGGGAAGGGAACCTTCAATTAAAAGGTTAAGAAAAATAGCATTAAATGATTGTTCCTAAAAAAAATTCCTCCTCCTTATGTTCAAAGCACAGTGCAAAAATTCAACTGTAAAAAGGGGGGAAGTTGATAGATAGAAAACTAAATTAGAAGTCAGGTTTATAGAAACTTCCTCAGGATGACAAAAGGATGTGAAGAAAAGTCAGTGGCATGGGGAGGTCAAGACAGTAAGACACTTCGAAGAGTGCCAGGAGGAATCCCAATAACAGAGGCATTCCAGCCCCAGACAAAAATTCATTTATTGGTAATAATGCACAAACCCCAGAAATGTTTAGTATAACTTCATCTTATAGCCGAGAAAAAGACAGAGACAAATTTCTACCAAGTGACAACTTGCTAGAAACAGCTACTGAGACATTTTGGAAAAAAAAAAAAAGAAAAAGAAAACCAGGTATGGAAAGCTTGCATCCAAAAATTATACAAAAGGTCTGGAGGAAGTGTTCATACTCATTTATTGATATGTTTTTAAAACAAGAGGGAAATTCCAGAGGACTGGACAAAACCTAAAACATTGTGAGATGGGACAGACAACTGGGTGTCCTGGGGAGTCAGAGAAATTCCAGTCCAGTGCTGGGCTGGGACGAAGGAGCGGAGCAGCCAACAGCAGCAGCACCTACATGAGCCCGGGCTGGTGATCTGAAGTAGCAGACGATGAAGAGAAGGGAGCCATCGGTGCGTGGCAGCCTCAGGGGATCCACTACATTGCTGGCACCAAAGCTGATGACAAATACACATTACACTTAGCAAGGAACAGCTCAGTACAGCCTCAATGTCATTGGAAGAGGAGAATCATCCTCCTGTGAGACTCTTGAAATAGGGGACTATTGAACTATTAATATTACTGGAAGAAAATAAAAAGTCTACTAGTAAAATATGACACTGAAAGAAAATTGGGGCTAACACAAAACAATGACAAGATCAGGTCACTGCTGAGTTTGGATTACTTCGGAAGGAACAGGTAGGTTCATCCATCTAGAGAAAAATAACACAGAGGCCATACTGAGAGGAGGGGGGCTCTGGTCTGGAAACAGCAGCTGAAAAAGACTTGAGCTCATGATGGCTAATCAAGGGAATGTGGCTTTCCACTTCAACACTGTGGTCAATGAGCATGCTTCTTGAATATATTAAATAAGGGGATTTGAAGAAGGATCAGAGCAGTCCCTTCTGGCCCTGTAATCTATACAATATCCAACACTAAAGGCAAATTGAGCCTTCTTCATTGACATAAAAATCCAAATGAACTCAAGGCAGTTTTGGCACCTAGTGAACGTAGGCTCAGGCCCCTAATTCTTAGATATTGAAAACATACATGCCTATCGGCAGAGCCTTTAATTTGGCACTAGTCTTTCAGTCTAATGATATAATTTTCACACAAGGTAAGGTACTGGTTCACATTTCCAGTACAGCAGAAATAATTTACAAGTTGGAGGGAGGTCATAAAAGACCACAGCAAAGATTTGGAATAAAAGCATTCACATATAAGGAAGGAGTAAAAGAACAAATACGAATATCTTAGCTAAAAGATGACAAGGACAGCAAGATATTACAGCCATCAACCTAAACATTTGAAGAGTTTAAGTGGAATAGTAGAACCCTTATTTTGGAGAATGCAAAAATAGGTGAAGACTTGAAGGGAGAAAGGAAAAGTCGAGCTTTTATCAGGGACAAAAATTTTCCAAATATCAAAAGTCATTAGACTTGGATATTTACTGACCACATGAAAGAGGCATTTAAAATCAGATAAGTAGGAAAACATGGTAAAAAACAGTCAGAAGTTCCTGGAAAAATAGACAGGGGAATACAAGGTGTCCCCATTTCTCTATCATATGATCCTATGAATAGTTAGGTCAGATACAAATGCAAGTTATATGGGAATGGAAATATAGGGCAAGATGCACATTTCACGCAGGGACGATTCAGATTCTGTGAACAACTTTCCTGGCAAAGAGAAACCTATACAGACTGTAATGGGACTGAAAAAGAAAAAATCAAATAAGAAGAGATTCTTATGGAGAGGAAACATAGAAATTACTAGCCACAGCTTCCACCAAAGGAATGCATGAGGAGGCAGAAGGCAGATCAGATACTTTCAGGTACCAAGTACATCCAAGATAAGGAAGTGAAATCATATGCAAGGTGATAAGAAGAGCATGTAAACATAACAGGATAATCAAATCTGCCAACTCCAGCCTTCTGGAGACTAATGGTGCAACCTGCAAATCAAGTACTCAAGAAGCAGGAGAGAGGGGGATGTCAGGTGCCCCAGGAAAAGCCTGGCAGATGAAGTGCTGCATCTGCTGGGGCAGAGCCTCCTGCCTTCCCCAGCATGCTGCTCAGCACAGCTGCCTCTGCCCAGGGTTCCCCAGGGGCCTTGATGGCAAAACATGAGGCTGCTGGGGGTTGCCGTGTCAGGAGCAAGCGGCCCTTGCAGCTACCAATAAAAGGCTGTGCGATCTGCAAAGAATCAGCCGAGGCCTAATCCCCTTTCTGAGGCACGGGCTCAGGGCTAGGTGCTTCTCACACCTCTCATGCAGGAAGAGGAAGATTCTTCTGCTCATCTGGAGATCTCCTCGTGCTCCAGGAGGCAGCATTTGACTGTCATTAGGCCAGATTTTGTGGGATAGGAAGAAGAGTGAGAAACCTGCTCTGCCAGCCCTCTCCAAGGGAAGCAGTCAGACCAGCTGTCCACTTGTTTCCGCTGCTGCTGGCAGGTGAAGATTTTCTCAGCTTGCAGCAGAGGGACGTTGGACGAAGATACCTGCAAGCCGCCTTAGTTCTCCCAACTTACGGGCAGTGGTAGAGTCAGAAGGGGACTGAGTGTAAATTAGTCCATCCTGGGGATCTTGCTAAATTATAGCAGCCTCCCTCAGCTTCCCCTTGGACTACAGCACTGCCCAGAGCCCCCGTAGCTCTCCATCGTGGGACCTCACCAAAAAAAGTCCTCCAATATTGAGAGCTCCGGTGATGTGCCACCCTGTTCTGGGGTAAAAAGAGCCTGAGCAGGAGGGAAGACCCCCCTCCTGGAGCCAGGGCTCAGGTGGTGTCAACAGAAGAGATGTAGCTGTGACAGTCATTCCATAACAACCACCATCTTCTTGCATACTGAGTCCACATCAAGACATAGCCCTACAGCACGAACATTGATGCACATGTACAGTCACGGCCCCTCTGAAGCCCCTGGGAGTTTTGCTGTGAGGGTCAAGAATTTACTGTGTCATTTGAAAATGTTCAGCTTGCCTTTTAACTGTCAGGGAATGATTAATGAAGAATAACCATTTGCATTGCCAGTGATGTGCAAAGGTTAAAAATGAAGCAACACACAAGCCAAGCAGAGTCATCAACCACTACACAGTACAAAAGTTTGCACAAAACCTACTTACTGGAGCTGTGGTGTCTGAAATAGTTCTGAGTTAAGCCACAACAAATAGAAATCTCTGAATCATCATTTTTCTTAATAGTTTAAAATGCTTTCCCATGTAGCTTTGTAAAACATCTTCTGGAAAATGACATAAATTTCACAAACTTTTCCAAATCTTGATATCTTTAGTTCAGAGAACAGAAGCAAGCTTCTCTGCTGATAAAGCAAATTGAAATCCCTAAGTCTCCCCTCACAAAAGCAGAGACTTTGGGCCAATCTACTATCAGAGATTTGTAGCATATCAACCATTGTCCAGCTATGCAAACATTGGCAAAAATAATGTCCAGGCAAGACTTTCAAAAGCACTCAGTTCTCTTTGAAGCCAATAGCCAATCTCCTTCTAATCCTACAGATCTCAAAGATTCGCTTCCCTGTAATTTATTTAATCTGCTTCTGTATAGATGACTAAGTAACGTGGCAAGAAGATGACTCTTCATAGATCATGCTGTATGTATTTTTGCAACTAACAGGCCCCCATCACCATTCAATGGCCTGAACAGATCAAATTGGGTCCCAAATCTCTTGCGCAAGAAACACAGTGCTCCCCAGTCTGCACTTCAGACAGTGGAACCAGTTATATCTTTGCAGAGAGGAAACTGAATATTACCCATGATGGATTATCAGTCTAGAAGGAACACAAAAGAAGACTTTGTCTAATGAACCTCATGTAATTTGTCTGTCATTTAGCTTACTCCCTACTGCAACATACAAAAAAAGTGAGAACTTATATTTTCAATAAAAAATATATAATAATTACAAATGGCTTTTGATGATAAGAGATTAAATGCTTCTAGCAAGCCACGTAGGATGAACCACTGCCATTTGATAACCATTATGATTTTGTTAACACAAACGTAAAGTAAACTGAAGAATATATACAGCTAGCATATTGTGTAACAGTGAAAGATGTTCCATTTAAAGGGGAAATGAGCATGATTAAAATGGCTGCGTGCGCAAGGCAAATATTACTCCAAAATATCTTTCAGAGTCATTACAGATTATCTAAAAAATGGACAAAAGATGGCTAACAGCTTAAAGGTTTTCTAAAGCTTTCACATGCAAATGAAGCAGACAGAAAGTAGCACACAGAGGGAATAAAACAGAGAAATATTAAAACATACCAAATTGGAAGCTGGAATTTTGAAAACAGGCAGAGAAAGCTAAAAGTGAGAGAGAAAAAAAAATTGTTCCAATGCTATCAGTGCCAAAAAATCATTGAAGGAGGAAATTAGAATACTGTGATGGAATGAGAAGTGAAACTTCAGAGAAGACAAAACATCCAAAGCATTGCATGAAGAAATGCCTCAAAAAAGTGTCAGTCCCATCATAAAAAAATAATGAGCACAGGATCCTGCATAACCCAAAACAAAGCCCCAGGAACAGACATCATAATAAGAAAACCCATTCCACCGTAGATAATGTCACAGAGCAAATCCAAAATTGGTATAAATTGTCTTACATCAAAAATGGAATATTCAGTTCCTATATATTTCATGAAGGAATGTCCTCCTTTTTATAGAAATAACTAAGCACAGGTTAAATGTCTTGAAGTAAAGTAGAAGCACAACTCATGCAAGTCAAACAGCTGTTTAACATCGAGCTTTAATAGAAAAGAAGGCAGAACAAAGACTAAAACCATAGTAAAATTATTCAATTCAGTTGTGCAAAACTGAAGAGTAATTCATACCACAGTTTCCATATCTCTTAGATTATTTTTCAAGGGAAGAAGGAGAAAAACAACATATCAGCTGAAAAACATTTTTTACAAAATAACAGAAAAGTTATCCACCAGGACCATTAAGAGCACATCAGAAATATATGCCAACCAACATTCCTCCAAAGCAAATTAGACTTTACTACCTTGATTTTTACACACAGACAAGAAATTCCTTTAGCTGATTGGCCTTTCTCCCTGAGGCACATATTCATTTTAAAGGGTTTAACTTGTTTTTTGGAACATAGAAGATGACCCTGTAAAAGAGCTCTGTTTCTCTTTTATTTGAAATCCTGATGGAGTTTTGGCAGGGCAAAACTTGTAATTAGTTTGAGAAGACACTAGTCCTTCCGTAATTATGGTGGTGATTTCCTTTATTAGGTTTTTTTGATGAATGTTTTTTTCCAAGCTCAGTCATCTCTGAAATATCTCAGATCCTCTCCCATCACCAGTGGAGAATTTTGTGTAGATGAGGTCTGGAGAGAAAACTTTGGGAGGGGTGCAGTTTGGTTACTTCCGTCCACTGAGATATTACAGTGAGTTAAAATGGAGAGGCAGGCAGCAGGTTGGTGCCAGTCTCCTTGTCCAGCTCCATAACCAATAATGCTTGGAAGATCTCACTCCCAAGGCAGAGAGAACCTGAAATTTATCACTAACAAGAACTGGAGGAAAGCAAGTCTTGAAGTTTTCAGGAAGAGAATGGATACTAGCATATTAGCCTGGTTGTTTTGTGAATGCACATACACACATACACACACCCACATGCACCTACATGCGGTCATCACAGTCATCTCATCACAGTTGTGAGAGGAGCCAGACGGATTCCATTCTGTCTCAATATTTATCAGCACTTAAATTGTCATCTAATTTCCAATTACTTGTTTTTTATGACTGATAGTGATGTAGGAGACAAAAAGAACACATCAGGATCTCCAGCTCTCTGCTTAAGTTTGCAGGGCTGTCAGTACAGGAAAAATTATTCTTGAATTGTTGAGCAAATCTGTGGCCCAGCTATTGCTGGAGGATTCCAGTTTTGAAGTCCCATGCTGAACAAGGTTCTCAGAGGTTTAAAGATGTTCTAATAATTGTTGTCAAACATTTGTCCTGAAGAGGTTTTGCTCTGGACTATACAGCTTCCTCAGGCAGTCCTGAAAAATTTAGCTTCCTCATATAAAGGCAGCTTCTCTGACCAGTCTGAATCTGAGCCTGAGCCTCAAAACTTACAGTCTCGCTCTTTGCCCAACAACCAGAGAGAAACACAAACTTTTTTCTGATATTGGAAATTAAACCTCAGGAATCAGTAGAGACCTAGAATTAGGCAAGGTGCCATTTCCAAAATAAAAGTCTTTATTGGCTGTCTGGATTCAGAAAGTCAACTCTTGAGTCAGTTGCTTGGCACTTCCAAAATCCAAGGCATGCTCAGATGTGTGTTTCTGTCTCCTCACTGTTCTTTCCCACCCATTCAGCTGGACCATGGTATTCAGTGGTGATTGTGGAAGCACACTGTAAAACAGATCACAAAATTTACCCACAATAAAAAATAATCTTTTTTTATCATACCAACATCAATGAAGGTGCATCAGACTTCAGGGGACCAAACAAGTCTCAGATCATACTCATTACCACTGAAGCCAGAGACTCTTGGAACTACACGCTGAATGCTTCCATCTCCCTGCATCTTTCTCACTCCTCTCATCTTCTTAAGCCTGGTTTCTTTGAGGCCAGTTTGCACATGGCCACTGGGATGTTGCAGTGAGTGAGTTTGGCCCCACATATAAGCAAAAAACGAAAGAAAGAGATTGCTTTTTATACAAACTGATAAAAGTTTCGGATGTCAAGATTGGTAAGACCTATGGAAAAATTTTTATCAGAAGTACATCTATGCCATAGTACAGCCACATCCCACATCCACAAAAGCCTAGAAAGATTGACTCAAAGAAATGACACTCCAAAATGACAAGGAGAACGCAGGGAGTGGTTGTTCATCTATTTGTGATATGGATCACTTATACTAAAAACCTTCTGATAGCCTGGGGAAAGATGACCTCCCATTGATCTTCCAGTTCCCTACTATTCAGCGGCTTTTTTCCAGACATAGCTATTTTCTTGTTCTTTATCTCCTCTCTCAGAACCTTCTTCTTACAAGAAATCCCAGTGTCCAGGACTGATGGGATAATTGCCAAACCACCAATCATCATGGGAGGAGCTGATGGGTGAGTAAGATCATATTCACTCAAAACTATAATTCTTATGAGTGAATAAACCCTCAGTACCCTAAATACATATCTTAAACCGTCCTGGTTATTTAGCTAAAAACTGGCTCACATCCTCAATGGACTTCAGTGTTTACACACACACATAGTCACCATGTTAAGGACCTCAATAGCAATAGACTGTGTTCACAACTCTGCAGGTCTTTGCTTTTCAGTAAAATAATCAGCTTTGGATATTTGTCTGCATGAGATCAAGAGACAAATGCTTTAACATCACCTCTATCATCAGGGCACAGCTGTTACAGATTTGACCTCTAACTAACATCATCTGACATGAAAGAATGTGTCCACAGGCCCACTGCTGGCACAGGTACCCTGTTTGACCTTTCCTATGCAAATGTAGCAATTTACATAATAATGATTGTAGTGAACAACTGGTTCATGGGTTAACAGAAGTATTCTTTTACTTATCTTTTAGACTTTTGCCTGTTGGGCTAGAAATTCCCAAATGGGTACATCAGTTACTTTCCTATTTCTGACAAAGCCAAGATACTTGGCATTAAAACAGTGCATTTCTTATTATTATTGCCAATATAAAACATTTCCACAGAACTTGAAATGGACACACTACATTACAGTCCTAGAGAAAACATGTTCCCTGCCCTGGGAGAGCTGGAATTGAAGTTATGCATGACACACACAAACACAAAACATTTTGGCCAGCACTGGCTGACTTGTCAGAGCACTCCACAGACACTGCTTATCAACCTTCTCAGTACTTCTTTAAATATCTTCCCAAGGCAACAGCAGGAAACAGCTTCAAGACCTGTGGACTGCATTCTTCTCTACAGCCAAGTCTTCCAATAGCTGTGGCTTTCAGTCATCAGAACAAAGTCACGCAGCTTCTTCTGGTCATGAAATAATACATTCAGGATCACGAGTACCTCCTATCCGACTGCACTGGAGCCACCCATCTCAGCCTTAGATGCTCATTTGGATTTTAAGTTGCTTCTTCTCTTCAATTCTACCCTTTCGGTAAAAGAAAATAAACTATCAGAAGAAAGAAAAAAAAGAAAGAAAGAAAGAAAGAAAGAAAGAAAGAGAAAGAGTCAGGCTGTTTCTTTCCTATTTATTTTGAGATTCTAAGATTTGTCTGCAGCTTCTGCTTTTGACTTGCAGGCCAGATTCTTCAGGCTATGAAATGGCTGCCAAATTGAACGTGAATGACAGTTCGCTGGCAACATGAGCACTGCTGACAAATGCCTAACACACTGGGCATATTGTATTTGTACCATCTGGGAGAGTAAACAGTGACAGGAAATAAGCACAAACAGGTGTTAATGTCAGCCCCTTAAGGGTCATTAATGAAGTACAGCAACTGACAGCACTGAAAGAGCCCACACACAAGTCCTGGAAGTCGCAGAGGAGAAGGTGTGATCCCAGTGAGTGTAAGAGCGTACCGACTTCTCACACAAAAAGCTCTGTTCTTGATTGCATCCCCGCTACATGTCCTCCTTTCTCCTCTCACCATACCACGTCCTTCGGCTGAGCTCCTGTTAAATACGCCTTCCTTTTCCCCTTCTAGGCATCAGACTCCCTCCTTCCACCAGGCAGCCAAAACAAACACAGCCCTGAAACATTGCTCTTTCTCAGAAAGTCTATCGCCTTCTGAAGACAACTGCACCTTCAAGCATCCTTCGGAAAAGAAACCCTTCCTCAGTTCCTCTTTGTGCATCTTCAGAGCCATTTCTCTCTATGCTAAAATAAAATGGCTCTGCCTTCAAGAAAGGGTGATTCGAATCACACGAAACCAGTTGTTTCCCCAGTGTGTCTCTCAGGTTACTTCCCCTGTCCCAGAGCAGACCTGAGAAAGGGTGAGTGACAGTGCCACTGCTGCCTTGCCAATAACATCACACCAGTCCAAACTAGAGGAGGTCCAGGCTAGCACCAGGAAGTGTAATATGTATCCCCACAGAGTCTCACAGGTGAAACCAGCCTGATACATAACTAGGCACGTTCTCTTTAAAATGTCAAAGCAGGACATAGGGAGCATTGCCCTTACTCCTCACAGAAGCTCACCGAAGTTACAAAACAAATGGTAATACTTAACCAACCTCATCCACAGAAGAAATAGCAGTTTGCCATAAAAACTAAGCAAAACTGATGATCTCCAGCTACTTCCCAGCTTTCTCTGTCCCATCCTATGCAAGAAGGGAATGCTTCCAAAAGGACTCTGTTTCCAAACAAATGTTACCTGGCTCACAAGCAGCTGCCTTGGAGGAACCAAGAGAGACAGTAACAAAGAGGCCGTGGGGCCCTTTTCTCTCAAATGGGGCACACGAGTTTCACATTGCAGCATTTCAGACCCTAAGACAGGCTATTAATATCAAAAAGAACACTGGTGGGCATGTAAATTTGGCCATTCACTAGTAATAAAGCCTAATTGCTAAGCAGATCAAACATTTCCAAAGATACTCTCATTGATTTTGGCTAGCATTTAAGAATGGGAAAACAAGAATGTCTTCAAGGCCAGAAAATAGTTCTCTTTCTTTATGTCTTTGTTAAAAGGCTACATGGAACACATAGATACATTCACCCAACTCAAGAGATGACCATAACATTAAGAAACATAATAATTGCTTATACAGAATTGCTGTCACTATTTACGCACAACACTCCACACCTGCAGTCCTTGGGCTTTGAACCAGCATGTGTCAGAGCCCCATAGGACCAGAGAGAGCAAGCCAAATTCCATTTTTAAAGGAAAGAAAGTAAAAACAGCCAGAGCCTATTTGGCTTATTCAGGGGAGTCAATGGAGTGGTGTCTGCAAAGAAAATAGCCCCAAGTCCCCAGGACTTGTCCAGTGCCAAACACCCCATTGTCACTTGAATTGAAACAGTCACATGCTCTTTTGCATTGGCCATTTTTTTGAACTTAAATACTTAGAAATAATTGAGTACTTACTTTTCTGCAAAATCTTTGCAAATCACCTTTCAACTCTTCATGAATTATATCCAGGGAAAAGGGGGAAAAAGGAACTTATAGGAAATTGAACAAACATTTAAAGAGAACAATCTGTTCTAACACCCCCCCACACCCCTAGCTAAAAAAACTCTGATACCTGATTTATTTCCTCATCAGTGCAAGATTTATTCTCTATTTGTGTTTTGAGTTTTTTCACTTGGTCTTACAGCCTCTGCCCCCTCTCCAAATCTGTATTAAACATAGGAGTTAGGAATATTAAGGTGGTTGTAACTTGGCCCCTTTGGGCATATGTGCTATCCTGCTGCTTCTAAGTACATGAATACATCCTATTTTTCCAAGCAGTCTCTGCATAATTCTGTGTGGAGGACAGACAGTCTGGGAGTGTAGCAAAGCCGTGTAGTAAACAAAGCTGCTATCTTCAGGACCCCTGAATTTTTTGTTGTAGCAGTTGGAAGACTCATACATAAGGCAGGGGAGGAATGACAGCACGTCACAAATTTGCAGCACTTAATTTCAGTGTCGACTGTCTTTTAATGTAATTAACTTTTCTCTTTTACTGCAAAAACAGAAATTCCAGACCATACTGATTCCCAGTTTGGGCTAAAAGAGCACTTGCTTACGCATGTGAGTTGTAAATCCTGAATTGGATAAGCCAGTGCCAGAGAAGAAACCTATTTTGCCAGTAGATTTCACACCTATTTTCTGGCAGTGGAAGAAGATACCAACTTGGAAACCCTAGATTCAACCACGAAGTCTAGCAGGGTTTCCTACCTTTAAAAATGGTTAACAGGTTCTTCGTGCTGCATTACCCTCATGTTTTCTCTTTCTCCAATACCTGCTAGGGCTTCCCTGTCCCATTCTACCTCTTCTTCTAATATGAAGGAGGCCCTCCATGCACAGTGGGAAACTGCTGAAAAATACTTGACCTGGAAGAAAGGAAGCTCTGCTTTTGTGTGGGCCTGGCACTGGTGTAAAGGGCGGCTGTAAAGCAAGAGGATGCAGCACACTCATTGCAAGTCAGATCTCTGGTTTACATTTAGCTCTGTGCCTAAAAAAACTTTTACTAAGCACACACAAATCAAGCTTTGTCAAAAGTTCCTAACCTGGCCAGATGGAGGTACATTTTTATAGGCTAGAGAAAGGACCATCTCTGACAAAAGACCAATCTCCCTGCCAAATCAAAGCCTTCCATAAACAGCACACAGGTCTTCTCAACTAGAAAACCAGGTTTTCCCTCCCATGGCTAGTCCCAGAAATAGCAGAACTATTTGATCTTGAACTTTAGATATATATTAGCCCAATGCAGATACACAGCACAGAAAATTTCTCATCTGAGAGCTAAACTTTTTGGCAACTGAAAACAGTGTCTTACAGAGAACAGTGGCAGGCATCTTACAAGCATGATGTAACTAAAGAAACAACTGTTCAAAATCAAGGGTTATTACAATCTACCACTGAAAGAGTTTGTGCAATGTATATTTTAGTGAAATTTGTGACACATGCTCTTCAAATACATAGGTAAAAAGCTAGGAATTGGGAGTATATATGAAAACAACTTAAAACACTGAAAGAATGACAAAGCCAGCCTTTAGAAAGCTAAAGCTTGGATATTGTGAATGCAGAGATAAGAGATTACCAGGTTCATCATACACATTAACCAACTGGTAATGTGCTCTATTTTCATCAGACTTTTTAATATACTCTGGACAGCCTTAATATACAATAGTCTTTCACACAGATATAACACAGAAGTATTTCTGCTACTATCCGTAAAGCAAGATAAACTCTCTATGCAGAATTTGCTCTTGATTTCTCAAACAAGGATTAACTATCTCCTTTCTTAGCAGATATGGTCTTCTTGTTTCACTTCCTATAAATTTGAAAGCCATTAGAAATCTTTTATCCATTGCAGAATTGCAATTAATTTTCCTGATAAAATACATTATGCATCCTTCAGAATATATTTACACAAATATTCAGTAATTATTTTAAACTAGTTAGGAGAACACTGGTTAGATACCACATCAGAATGATTCCCATAGGACTGGCCACATCAATTCAGATTTCAAAGCCAAACTCTCTGAAATCCTACCTCATAATGGACACAAAAACACTGCATTTCCTCTGTTATTTTGTAGTCAGGTGAGATTCAAGTTGGATTCACCAGTGAGACTCAAGAAAATCAAGAGGACTATCATCTGTGAAACAGAAGTTATTTTCTTCCTTTTGGAATGACAGTCAAAGAGTCAAAGCCAACAGAAGACAGAATTCAGGAAAGGGTAGAAAGGCCTGCAGCGGCTGATTTATGTGAGAAGTTTAAAAGAACTTGACTCTTATAAGCTGTAGCTGGTGAAGCAATGCTTCAGATAAAGGTAGGCTAGTTTTCTACAAAAACAAGACAGTTGCAAATCCCAGGGAGTAAGAGAAAAAATTTCAGGCTGGTACAGAGTGATATAGACAGGAGTCATCAGCCGTTGCCTCAGAAAGGCCAGGGGAGTTTATGGCGATGGGAGCTGAACTACTCTCTTCTTCTCAGTGCGTTAAACCATGGTGGCTTAATGTAGAGAAGAACATGTGGTGGTACAATGCACAGAGATACCAACTCTGGTGTTTCTGCTCAGTCATAAAGCAGAGGACACCAGTGACTGTGACATCTCCTCTGGTGAGCAAGAGATGCTACCCTGGCTCCCGTGCTCGGCTCCCTTGCATGTAGAGTACACACAGGCAAAACGGGCTGGAGGTCTCTGTCTTGCTCCATGCCTCCGCATGATGCTCAGCTGTCCCTGGAGCATGAGGCCAAAAAAAGTGCCATAACAGAGCTTCACACTGAAAGAAGCCCTTCAGGAAGGCACAGTCCACAGCTGTGACTTAAAATCCCAAGGTGGCACTACCTCATACGTGGGAGGAGAAAGGATTTTAGAAGTATGGACAGCTCTCTCCAGTCCCAATCTAGGAGCACTAATATTCACTTATAAACAATAACACAGAAAAGAGCACAGTTGAAAAACAATCTTCCATAAATGTGAAAACTAATCCATATACTCAAAATTACAATCTGAACAGAACCCTTACTGTTCAGACAGAGCGAGTGCCTGAAAATGAAATGTGAAGCATTTTGTTTAAATTCTGTCCTTAGTTACAATGCCACCTGGACAAAAGTTTAGCTAAATTAAATAGACTAAAGAAACATCTGTATTCTGTGGCAGTACATCCACGATACGCCAACAGCACCACTCTGTGGATTAAGAGTGATTGTTTTGTTGGCTGGAAAGGTGGCTTCCTGTGCCTCAGATCAACCACGCTAGAGACAAAAATGTAAACACATAATATTATTTTACCTTATTAGATTAAATGAGTATATCAGTGTGTAAAACTAGTACCACTAGAAGTTAATGAACTACCCTATCTTTACAGTTGTAGTAGTGTAACTGAGACTGTAATTTGGCTTGCTCAGTTCACATCTGTGGCATGTTCTCTATTCATTTCACATACATAATTTCCATTAGTGTCGCTGAGAGGTTATGTGTGCTGAACTCAGAAAAGATGCTTTAAACTCTACCAAAACGTGAATTTGACTCTCTGAATCAAGTCTTAGATTTACACCTGCAACTTCCATTAGTGGTAGCTGTGGCAGAAACCGTGAGAGGTGGTTCAAAGTTCTGGAGGAAATCAAAAACTTTAAATACTTGAGCAAACCCCTAGCTGAATTCCTTGGGTCTGCAAAACTGGGCTAGAAGGAACAGGCTTTCCAGTGCTTCCTGTTCAGGCAAGAAATCAGGAATGAGGACTGCAGATGAAACTGCAGGAAATGAGCAACTACAAAATCTTCCCTGTGGATTGATTATCCCCCAGGTAGGACACCTCAGCCTGACAGTCAGCTGGTGGGACTCACTTTCAACTTGGACCGCAGTGTGTTAGCCAGCAATCCCACCTGACGGAGCTCAGTGGGAAATGAGAAGTATTTACTACTTCTCCACCTCCTGCTACTGCAGCAGCATGTAGTGAGCCCATAGGAAATGAGTGCAGGCCTGTATGCAGGCACTCTGCAGTTTCTGTCAGTCTTGCAGGGCTTCCCCCTGAACAAGCTGGGGGTGGGAATAGATGTTGGAAAGCTGTGTCTTTGCAGAAAACCCTATCATTTTTGTTGTCCACAACTGCAGTTCATAACGCTTTTCTACCTTGATCATCCATGTTCAAATTAAGGGTTCATCTGTGCCTCATATACCTGGCTGCACATCGTGGTAAGGTATAGCCATATATCTGAGGGACACCAGAAGTCTGAGGTCCCAAGATCACAGACCAAAAGTAATCTATACAGCAAGGAAAAACCATTATAACATCTGAGCATATTTGGCATACTCGTTTCTACCCATAAGGGGGGTTAGGGAGAAACAGGCAAAAAACCCAGCCCAAAACAATGTTTGATTCTGCATAGGGATTGGAGGAAAGAGTCTTTTATTTCAGTTTGTCTCTCCTTCTTTGATACAGTGGTTAAACTACACAAGTCCTCATACCCAATAAGCATCTCTCCTGACTTGATATATCTGCAGGACGAGACATTAAATCAAACACACAGAAAGCTTTGCTGTGATCAATGATACATAGGGAAATATTGGACAGCTCTCATCAAGGTTACTATTTGATCCAATTTTTGTACAAGGAAATATGGCTGTTTCCCTTACTCAGCATTTTGAGACAACCAGATAGAAGTTAAATTTTTTTTCTAGCCCAGAACAATTAAGGGAGAAGAAGGATCATGGGGATAAATGCCTAGGGGAGAATGAAACACAGCACAATTCTTTGCCATCTTTATTGGCA
This sequence comes from Apteryx mantelli, assembly GCF_036417845.1. Classification (NCBI taxonomy): domain Eukaryota; kingdom Metazoa; phylum Chordata; class Aves; order Apterygiformes; family Apterygidae; genus Apteryx; species Apteryx mantelli. Next base: position 32,471,765 of record NC_090020.1, read on the forward strand.
AAGTAGCTAATGCCCTTCCCTGCCCTGCGTATTTACTAGTTCCCTGAGTGAAATATGAGACTCATCTTTATCTTGTAGCACTGTGTGAAATAAAACCTGAAGGCAGCATTTTCTATGCTAGAAGGAAAGGGACTTCTCTTGGCTCTATGAATGTGCATCACCATGCAAAGGGACCCAGCGTCTTTGCTGGAGAGGCACTCTGTAACCAGAAGCTGCGAGTGCTCTTTGAGGAGGTTCCTGTTAGATCATGAAAGAGGGAAAATAGCGGTGCAGTGGCGGCAGGGCCTTCGCGGTTTGGGAGCGAGTGGTCTCCGACTCCCGGCCAGGCTGAGTTGCTGCTTCACAGTGTTGCCTCCAAATTCCCAATTCCTTGCGCCTCAGCAGGGCTGGCTTTCTTTTTTTTTTTTTTTTTTAAACTATATGCGGTCATGACAAAAAATGTCTTTGGCTATCTGTTTAATTAAATGCTCCAAGTCCTAGTGTAAAATATTATCAAGCTAAGTGACAGCAATTGTAAAGATGAATATGAAGCATTATCCATCCTCAAACAGAGCAAACAAACAGAAAATAAATTGCATGTGTGCACTGGGCAAGCATTAGTAATACCCAAAATAAAGCAGGGTGCTGTTGCTGGGCCTCCTGTCATTCACAAGGATCACAGTATTTCGAAATGATACAACCCAAGCCTGAGGCCTCACTCTTCCTCAGTGCAAAACTGTTCTCCTTAGCAAGGTCTAATGTTGCAGTTTGCCAGGGCTTTCCCCGGGAAACACGCAGATCTTAGGCAAAAAAGACCCAAAAAAACAGATGGGGAATGCAGTCACCCGGCCATGCAGGGAAATGCAGGCATCGGCCACTGGGAAATTCAGTATAAAACCGACTCATTCGTGTCCACAGTGAACATACTGCCCTACGGCTTTCCAACCAGGGCCCCTGTTCAAATTTATGGACCGAAACACGTATTTTCAAGGGCTGAGGGAGGCTCCCGCCCGCGCCGCCACGCCTCAGGCCCGCCGCGCCTGGCCACCATAGAGCAAGAAGGCCAGAGCGACCGGGAGCGCCGCTCTGAGCGCGGCCAGCCCGCCGCGGCGGGGGCCGGCGGGCGGCGCCGCTCTGGGCGGCGCTCTCCGTGGTAGACATGGAGGCACCGCCACCTGGCGGCCCAGCCCGCGCCGCTCCGCTCCCGCCTGCCCGGAAGATCAGCGCAAAAAGAAAATACTGCCCACGTCGTCGGGGACTTAACCAGTTCTGAATTCAACACCGCTATGAGCGATTAGCAATTCGTAGCCACTAGCGGGGCAGCCCCTGTGCTACTCGCATACCTGCAGACTCAGGGCAGCCCAGAAAACATTTTAGCTGTTATGTACCACTGACCTCGGGGCTGTTCAGCTTAAGCAGGCTGCACTAAAGATCAGGTTCACTCAATGGCTCAAATGTGCCTTCTTGCAAGCTCGTCTGTCATTTGCTGCTCATATCCCTCTTGCTTCATTTTGCGTCACCAGCCAGGTTCCTCTCTCCCTTTAGGTGTCATAACTCTCAGTGGGTTTTACCCCAGTGTCCGCACCCGCATTTCTCTCTCTACTGAAGATCCCTGTGAGTAAAGCCTGCTGCTGGAGCAGCTGGAGCACCCCTCCGGAAGGCCACTTTTGTGGGTGTCACACCAACCCCCCCCGCCCCATGACCACCAGGACGACGAGGCCTTGCCAAAGAAACACTCAGTTTTAATTTGCAGCCTTTTTCCTTGTCTCCTCCTCGGACTAAGGGTCGGGATCACACGAGCGCGCCTTGCTTTCCATGCAAACCCCATGGCGAGGTGAAGGGGACCACCAGGGAGCGGACCCTGGCACGGCCTCACCCCAGCCCCTGCTAGGGAGCCCACGGGAAAGAGCAGGGCTAAGGGGCACCGGCTGATGGGGGGTGAGGTGGGGCGGGGAGAACTGGCTTGTGTCCGGCAAGGTGCTGGCTATTAATCCATCCCCTCCCCCTGAAATACTGGCATTTTTGTTTCCTTTTGTTAAGAAACAAGCACAGAGTTATCCTCACTTTGATAAGTTGTAAATCAAATACAATTAAGGTTATTTTGCCTGGAAAAAAAAAATCTAATGCTTGTATTTTGTTGACCTGATGATCATTTACTGATGACTGTTTCTTGTCCTGCCTGTGCCCAAACCTTCCCTTATTCATGCACACCACAGCCTATGAACACCTGTGTCAGTAGCAGAGAGACCACAACCAGTTGTGTGCACACGCTCATGTCTCTGTTAGAGTCCTTAAACAGCTCTTGCAAGCAGCGCTGCAACAGCATGTGCAGTGGCAAGCTGTGCTGAAAGATAGCTGGAAGCCAAGGCCGGTGTCTGTAGGGTTGTATGGATCAATGTTACAGGCTTGCGGCAAGACCGTCATGGGAACAAGTTACCCCAGAGATAGCCCAGCTTCCCTGATTAGTGTTCAGCCCTAGAGCAGCTATTTCCAAACCTCCCGAGAACAATTCTCTCCTCGCTGTTGCTGTCGTTCTTCATGTCTTGCTCTCACAAACTTATTTTCGTAAAGTGGGTTACTCACTTTGTGCATGGCGCAGTGCGTATTGCAGCCTTCATTCATCCCAAAGGCAATCATCTCTGTATTCTCTTTAAATAAATCACTAGGGATGCATAAGTTCATCATAATTTACATTTGCTCTTGAACGGCATCCTTTAAGGGTTCTTTGAATTGCATGTTATATTATCCAAGTCGTCTTAGCTCTAGCTAAAGGTCCCACAGCTCAACAGAGAAGGTTGCTTGATAACAGCTCTTGGCCTTCCTGCTTTGTGTCAAATTTTGCTGTTAAATACACCAATGTAAAACCTCCTTTGGCTACAAGTGAATTATATTTCTCATGCTCATATGTAACAAAGAACAGGGTTCTGACCTGTGCATTTTATTGTCACATCCTCCATGTATAAGTAACTGTATGGAAAGGAAGATTCATGCATATGGAGTACAAATTCCTTTGGGGCTTTATTTTTATTTTCAGTGCAAATACTCATGCTGCACTGATTTGATGTGAGCATATGACTGCAGGATATGATTTCATACCATTCAAGTCAATGGGGATTCTGGAGTAGTTTCAATGGTAGCAGAAAGGATCAGGCTCTTCCAGTCAGGTGACAGAAATGTGGTATATGCATACAGCCAAATGCAGTCAGTGCAATCCATGAGTCTGCATACTGAATGCTTACTCTGTCCTCACTGATCACAAATATTACTGGCAGAAATCAACCTGGATTTCTTTTCTCACAGAAAATTTATGAGGGAAAATCATGAGCTGCTGGCAGACAATCTGGGAAGAATAAGAATGGTGAAACCCATCATATTAATTATTCACTATAAACTATTCACCCTGCTGTTCCCGCAGACTGTCTCCTCTCTCTCTGTCTGCATCTACCTTGAGTTCTGGCTGATACGATGCAACTGACTCCACTGAAACGTTTTCCAGCCACCTCTGCTTATTGCACTCACAGCTTAAAATTCAGTTTACTCATAGTTCAGCAACTTTTGTGCTTATCTGGCATCTGCAAAGGGGAAACGCTGAGAAATGTGCAGAATAAAAGAGCACATCTTGGGAGGGAGAGAGGAGCAGGGTCACACATAGGTATGCAAAACCTGTAGCAAGATGCAGCTAGCAAGGATCATTTCTTCACTTGTGGAGCCTGCTCAGCAGTCCATTTAAACCCATCTCAGTGTCCAAAAAACTTCAGGGGAATAATTTATATGCTTATGGTTTTACACACAGTTAAGTGTGTATTGGTTTCTTAAACCTCTGTATAATCCAATAAAGAAAAAATCAAAAGCTTCGGTAAACCTCCTGCATTAGAAGAAATCCTGCAACCTAACTGGTTGAGTTAGGAAGCTCTTTCCAGTGACTGATGCTTATGTATCATAAGTATTCCCTAACAGCCATTATTCATCAGCAGAGAGTTCAGCACAGGCAGACTAGAAACCTGGATCATGGAGCTGTATTTCTGAAAAATCTTGCATTGCCATTTCTCTCCTTGACCAGTTGATATAACTGATCTGATCTGTTAGAGAATATTGAACTGAAGCTGTCTAGAATTAATTGCTTAGCATAACTTGCTTAGCATTAGTAGCTAAATTTGCTGAAGCCTTAGGCCTCAGGCTGTGAATTTTTACCTAGATAAGTAAAAGGGGGCCCCAGAGCCGGTTCAAGCTGGAGAAATAAAGAAGTTGCATGGACGGCAGGAGTAGCTAACCTTGAAGATAAGAAGCAGCCTGCCTAGAGACAATGAAGGGGCCAGTGAAGAAGGGGAAGACCCCAGACCTGACTGTTATTATTGATCCAAACTATCGCTTGAGGGGTGGGGAATTTAGATTGTAAGGGTATAATTGCCCAGGGATTTCTTTGTTCGGGGTCCCTCTTCAGAGGCACCCAGCTCGAGCTGTAATTACCGCACGTGAATCATTACATTTTATTTTTCTTCAATCTGACTTCAGACTTCTGCCTCAGCAGGAACCTAGGGTAGGACCCTGTTATGGAGGCTGGCGAGCCTGATTTTCCGTAACAGATCATCCCTCTGTTGCTGTGTGTCCTTGCCACAGCCATACTCAGCCACATATGGGCATGAAACGGTATGTGAGCTGTCAGATAATCTCCATGGAGGTCAGCTTCATAGCATCACTTGCTTGAGCCAAGAGACTTCCATTTGTCTGCCAGGGACAGACAGAGTAAGTGTAGATCCCACACTTCTTGCTGCAATTTCATGGCCTGTGGCTAAAGATCCCTTTTTCCCTTTTTCTCTATTAAGCCAGTCAGCCCTCAACCCTAAGCTGTTAAGAGAAACTCTGACTAAAATGTGAATGCTACTTGTGGTAAGAGAGATACCACTGTACACTATAGTTACAGAAGTGACAGATTGCTGTGCTGGAGAAGGGCCTACCTCTACGTTTCTAGTTGTACTAGGTATATTTAAATATACTACAAGTTGCTTTTTTGTCTCAGAGGTTCTAAATTTTTGAATAGAAATAGCAGTCATAAAGTGGCCATATTGATCTCCCAAGTGATACTGCATTTTAACAAAGGGATTTGTCAAACTATTTCCCTGTTTCCAGGCAACCTGGCTGGGGAGAAAGATAAATTAAACATTGTGCTAACAGATTGACATATAACTTTGACAGCTATTTTTAACAAATGTAAATCTAAATTACTGCCCCCAACAGTTTCATTCAAATTCTGTGATCTCAGCTACTTTAATACCTCTGATTAATTTATTTTCACTTTTTCTTGAAATGCCCAATCCACAGATAGCAATCCAGAACTATGATTATTTACATGGTGATATGGGCAGGCATGATGCTTGATAAAAAAAATACAAATGACAGCTCTTTCCCTAAGATGCTGACGATCTGAAGTGTAAACATAAATTGATTGTTCAAGTGTAGAGGGGAGAAGGAGTGAGTGAATTCAGTCTGGAGAGCCCAGGAATGCTGAAATTTAGTTCCCTTCCTCTTTTGCAGAGGCACTTTGGAGATCAATTTCTAAACAAGGGTGTAGATCAGGCACTGGTGAAGCCTGGGGAACAGCTATAAATCCAGTGTAGAGATCAAACCAAAGTGAGTATTGCTACCCTTTGTTTAGCATTTGGAGCTATGCAGAATTGTTCCTATTACCAGGTAAACAATTCAGTTATTTCTTCAGTACACCTTTGCTTATTTATAAAGAATTTACAAAAAGAGTCCTGTTTTCCTCAGACACGGACGAACAAACATCAGTAGGTGGCTTCCTGTTTGCCATACCCACACAGTTTTGATCCCTGGGGAGCTTACTCACTCTTTCCCCCCATCCTGGACCAAATTATTTTCCCTCTGCCTGCTGGCTTTTCTCCTCAGTTTTTTGTTGTGCATTCACAGCTTGCCAAATAGTCCTTTAATGCCTGTTTGCAATGAGAAAGCTCTTCTGCCTATTGCCTTAGATGGTCGTCCTGTTGTTTTGGCTCTGTCCCTGTTACTGTATAAAGTCCCTTAATTGTTCTTTGTGCTGAACTGGAAATACGAATGCTTTAACGTATGTTGTAACCACATCTGTGACTATAGGTGATTGTTAACACTGGCTAAAAGGACGCTTTTACCTAATGCTTGAAGAATTTTTGTGGGTGACTGTGGGCAGACCCAGCAGGCCCTGAGAGGCCAGATAGAGCAAAACAGAGGCCAGGGACCCTAGCTAAGGCTAGGCTTCTCCCAGTGTTGGTACACGAGAGCATTGTCTCAAACAAAAATATTACAGGAGTTTACTCTGATGAATATTTGATCAAGAAATATCATCTATAGTAACATGCATTTTACCTGAGTGGTGGTATTCAGTGCAAGCAGTTCAACGCACATGATCAGCACCAAAATCAGTGAGTCTGGTTCTATTCCTTCTGAATAGGTGGCAAAATTCCCATGAAGTAGACCCTAGGTGACTTAATTAGCATTTGATGAAATTTAGTATCTGCGCCATCCTGATCAGCATAACTTCAAACTCTAGCTAAGGAAGGATAAAATAATTACTGAATGCAAATGAGCTAATAAGGATGCTGCTTGGGAACAGATGCTAGTGAAGATAAGCTTCATAATTGTCTGCTGATCTGTTTCCAATAAGGTCATGGTATGATACTTTTTCCCTGGTTTTGGTTTGTTTTGGTAAAATCCATTGGCTCTTCAGTATCTGAACATCTTTCTGTTACCTCAGATGTTTCAGCAGAACTCTGCCTTTGACATATCACCTACCAAATATGCCTTATTATATGTATCACAGTTTGGGCTGCAGGGGTCTCCATGCTGAATAATACCACAAATACCAAGAAAATTTCATCTCTCCAAGGCCTGAATTGTTGCCTGCTCTTACCCATCTACACTGGGTCATGGGGGGGGGGGGGGGGTACAGTTATTCTCATCCTCTCCTGCAACCCAGCAGTTCACGACTGAAGATCCTGATAGTGAAATGGTGCCTCAGATGCCAACATGAAAGGATACGCCGTGCACTAAGGCCCCTCATCTGGTGGCAACTGAAGCTGCTCCTAGGATCCTGTCACTGCCAATATGTGTTAGCTGAGAATCTGACTTACAGTTTCTTTACCCCCTCCTTTTTATATCTTCATAAATAGCCTGTTAGTAGTGTCAGACTGTGGTGACATCTTGATCTTTCCCCTTTCTTTCCCCCTACCTTGTAGAAACTGATTTAATGTAATTGCTTCCAAGTAACTTAATGAATGGGAGAGAGTCTAATGTGACCATCATCAAAAGAAACATGCTCTTCATTATTCAGAGAGGGAACCACAGAGATATGTGTTAGCCCTGGAGAATTTAAACCACTTAAAATAAGGGTCAATTTGGTGGCTATGGAAACTGTAATTATTTTACCGTCCGATAAAAGGGAAGTACCAGGCTGTCGAGTGGCTGACTGCAAGCTAGGAATTACCACAGTTCATAAATGAAAGCAAAACAGGAGTGTATGCCATACATATGTGGGATGTACCTTGGAAGAGTCTTTTCAAAGGGCAGGTTATCTAATAAGAAGAAAGTTTTGGTGCTATTTAATAATACTACTCCTATAAGAATAAGAACATGAATTCAAGAATAAGCAATTTTGCTTAAGTTGTAAGGGAGGAGGAGCTGTATATCTGATGTCTATGAGTTATTTGGGTCTGTGGCATGGAACGGGCTCTGGTTAATCATGGCAGAAGTTTGGATGTTGTTCCTAAAAAGCTAAGCTCACATACGAACATGGAAATATGGGATAAAATATCTATGCCGTATATTATATCAAAATCAATAATGATCATATTCTTTCCTAGGCTGAAATAAAACCTGTGTATCTGTTAATTGATTTTAATACTGGAGGAAAGGATCCCTCTATAAATATACATTTTTAAGTAAAATTACATAAGCTTTCCAAACCATTGTAATTGCAGAGCACTTCTCCTTCAGTAGTATTACTTCAGTTTTCAAAACATAAAATTAACTTGGAAGTGCAAAAATGGGCTTAATGCTAGTGCTCACATGAACAACAGAACATTAGCTACAATGTGCAGAATGCTGGTTTCAGCTGTAAGACATAAACACAGAGATTGCAAAGGCGAGAGAGAACTTTCCAGTCTGTGGAAATCCCTTTTCTCGTGTTTTGTGTTAACACCTACAGGCAGGTCAGTAGAAACCAAGGCTTGTGTCTCTGTGAGTTTTGATTTGAACACATGCAGCCACAGTTTAGATATCTACAAGTCAGTAGTCCTAACTTGCAGAGGCATAGACCACTCATAGCTTCCTTTTAATGCCAGTGGAAGATGCTCATCACTCTTAAATGTGAGTCCAGACATGTGGCGAGTCCACTAGCACCCCAGCACCTGGGACAGGCGAAGGTTGGGTACACAATGGTGTCCATCCCATTCCTTGAGCAAGACTTTGCTTAGAGAGGCTTCTTCATTTGGGTGAGGTACAGATACCCTATTAAAATGATGCTTCATTGCCGTAAAGATGCTTCAAGTAGGCCAATTTCAAATAACCACTTTTACATTTGTGGGAAAATTATTTTATTTTCCCACTAGTCTATCAGGAATAAACAGGCCAATGGGTGGCAGTGTGGCACATGGCAGGACAAGAATTGAACAGCACAAATGAAGAATGAGCAAGTCAGACTGAGGCAGAAAATCCCGCCTGAAACGCGAATCTTAAACACATCTGTGTATTTGGGGTTCAGAGAAAATTGTACTTTGTACTGAGCTTTCAGTTCATTTCATGATTATTGTAAACTGACTGCCTTATTTTTAAAGTAAATGGCTTAAAGACCTTTTAACATAACACATGGTTTTAAAATAATTTCTTCTCTATCTTAGCTGCTTAATGAGCTGAAAAGATGGGCAAGGTAGTTATTTTCTTGGGAACATAAGGCAAAAAGATCCTCTGAGATACTGCTTTGTCTATGTCTTCTGAGGAGTTGTTCTACACTGAAAAAAAAATTCAACAGTTGTTTTCCACAGCACAGCATGAAGCCCTCTGACTGGGACACCGTATTACCAATCTAGTTTTTGTGGGCTGAACAGAGTGGACTGAAGATTTTCTCTGATACTGTCTGTTACTGCTGGAGCATTAGATATTAATTAAGCACTGATTTCCCTCCAATAAATTCAACTTTTTGTTAAACACTGAAAATATTGATTTTCCAATATTTTTGTCTGTACACCTGTAAGGAGGAATCATTTTTAGTAAAAATCCACATTTTCCATTGATACAAAAAAAACCGCGCCTAGCTTTGAACCTTAAATATAAGAGGTTTTTTTCAAACCTCTACCACAGACAGCTGACTTCTGCACCTCCCAGTTTCTATGGAAAATATTGTCTTGCATCACATTCTCTTTCTCTCTCCTTCTCTTGCCTAAAGCCTTTTAGTTTTTCTTCCTACATCTTTTTTATCCTGGAATAAGTCATTTCCTCTTGAAAAATGAATATTTAGTTATTAGTTTCAGGGGGAAATACAGAGCAGTATTTGGTTCACAAAGCTATATAATCAAATGTAGATAAAATTAAAAATTGCTATTGGTTTGGTTTGGCTTTTTTTAATGTCTTTCTCTGAAACTCAGTAGACGCACCAAATAATAGAGTCACATTTTACATCTTTGGGTTTTTTTGACAAAGACCTCAAAACATAAACATTTAGGTTTTTGTGGCAGGGCTATCATACTGCCACTGCATGCAGTGGGATTGTGGCTTTTTGTTGGGGATGTCTAGGACCAACACAACATAAACAGCCCATATTTCCCCATCAGCTCTGGCTGTCTTGGGTGTTCCTGATCTGGCACAAAGTGTGGTAGATACAGAAAAATCAACATCCAGTAATTATGTGACAGCAGCAGCTAGAATACAGTATGCGTATGCAGACTGGAGCTACATGCAAGATAGAGAAGTCATTGTCAATGTACACAAAAATTCAAGCCAGCTTTTCCCATCAGAGGAAGTAATCCCATGTTCACATCTGGTGTTTAAATTTGGTACAGCTCATTGGAAACTTACAGAATGCCCAGAGCTTCCTTACCCAGTGCAACAAGTCTCAGCATACCAACATTCACCTGCTCTTCCTTGAAATGAAGCACAAACTGTTGGGTGCAACCCAGGAAACCGAAGCCAACATTTCCTTCCCAGAAGCTGACAACAGCCACTTCCACTCTCTACACAGTGCGCAGTTCCTGCTGATTTCAGGGATGCTGATTGAATCCAGCAAGCAGAATTGTTCACCTTATTGGTATAAGAAGGCTGTTTACTGTAGTATGTGTCTCCAATCACATTGCTAAAACTCAGGTTGCCCAGACTTTTGTATTTTGGAAAAGCCTTTTGCTTCTTATATGTAGGGGCATGTGGTGCCTGGCAGGGTGCTTTAGTACACAGGAGAGTAAGAGGTCCAATAAAACTGTACTGAGGAAGCTGAACTGAATGCATGTAACAGCCTGAAGCACTTTTCAAGGAAATGAGGAAGAACACCATTCATTTCCACAAATAAACAGATCATTTAACTCAGAAGTCTGTCTGTTTCAAAGGGAAAGGAGTATTTAAGGCAGGAACAGAGCTATGTTTCTCAGGGCTGGAACTCTGTCATTGTCCTGAGCCCTTCAAAAATGCCTTTGCAAGACATTTCTGTGCAATAATTTCTGTGAAGAACGATATCTTTACCTGGCACTAACACTGTAGACCATTGTAGTACACAGGCTGCAGTACTCCAAAGCAAAGTTGTCCAGGTGCAAGTGGAAAATGCTACAGAAATTCCATCTGTCAACATAAATCATCAGCTAAAACATGTCTTACTAAAGCAATTTCAATAACTCTAAGTGACTTTTACCCAAGGTTCATTTTTCAAGGTTGTTTCAGAAGGCTGTAAACAAAGATACTGTTTTTTCTCTTCCAGTGATGGAACATGTTGCGTTTCTAGTAATCCATGCATTGAGAAATCCACTTACAGAGATATCATTACCAGCATAATACTCACGTGTTCTTGGAAAGCAGCTGTGCTATGGAAACATCTGTGCTATATATTTAGATCAGACTGTAATGGGGGGGAATTTCTAGTTTCCTTGTAGTTCTTCTAAAGAATCATCATGAGATTTGTAAATAGATTTTCCTGAAATGATATAAACAAATATTATTTATCACAAAGGAACCAGCAAAATAATATGAAAAAAATTTATAAAACATTTTATCCTAGCAATATAAGACTTTAAACAATAAGAAAAAACTATGTGTATACATTATAGATTATATATTATACACTATATATTATTATATATTAAGCATTACATTTTATTTTCTTAATAATCTGAAAGTAGACTCTGAACCATATGACCTCGCCAGCTGCCAACAGCTAGAGAGGCAATGACTCAACTCAGCAATCATTCTCAGAGCAGCATTTCTATGGGAGATCCTGCACAGAGTAATACATATCACTTAATTTTTAATGGGACAGTTTAAAAAACACACTTTGACGTTCTTGCCTTGGCAGAAGTCTCACTGTCAGTCTGACTAACAAATCAAATGCAGTAAGGCATGGCTGACTTGCTTCGAGGGGAAGGATGTAGTCCGATAGATCTGCAGTTAAGTTTGTATTTTGAAACTAGGAACCCCAAGTTTGTATAGCCACAGTTGGAGACAACTAACTAATCTAGTGACATGAATCCTACTTGCCAGAATTGTCATGCTTTTCACTGAAAAAAGTTGCAATAAATTAAGCAAGGCTTTGACCTTTGGTGTTCCAGTAACATTAAAGGTCCCTTAAAGTCCCATGAGGAGTCAGGCTAAAGTATTTTATGCCAACCACTTTCACGCTGTAACAGCACTATTAGCATACCTGACAATGAAACACATAAAAAAAGACTATAATGTGAAGCCAGAGAAAACAGCAATGCTCTCTAAAATTATGTTTATTGAGGAGAGCAGGCCCACTGAAAAAGACTGAAATAATAGAAATGTGCCCCTCCAGCAGTCTAGTAGTTTAAAAATTATTTGCACAGCATCAACAGCCACTGCCCATGGCAATGATGTGTTGTCATGACATTTCAGTTGTCCTTTCTCATTCTGTTATTGCCTTTTGGCCATATAAGAAGCATTCAGTATAAAAAGAAACAAAAATTATAAGCCTTGGCCCATATAATAGCATGATGGACCTTCTAAATGCTATGAACATATTCTTTGATTAACCCGTAGAGCAGACTTTGGAGACAAGTAATTACTTATATTAGTTTATACATTCAAGAATGTGTAGATTCTGAGCAGAACATTTTAATTCCTAGCAGAGAACTTTGGTCTCCAGTTTGCAGACTTGCAGTTGTATATCTAATTTGTCATGACTGGAGGTACTCTTGCAACAATTCTACATATTAAATGTCAAAAACTTCAGAAATTTTGCATGTAAAGTACCAAATAAATGTGCAAGGCTGTCTATGACTTGCTTTATGTCTAGATTATGAAGAACAAGATACATATTCCAGCATTCCTATAGCATTCCTGTATGTATTCCATTGTCTTTCTGAGCTGATATACCTTTTAACCCTTACTCTGGAAACTGAAAAAGAGCTCCATCCTCTCCAGTTAATGACAGCTATCAAAAATGGCTCTGTAAGGGGAAAAATATCAGCTATAAATAGTCAAAAACACCCTTCCCCTTTAGTTGTAACCCTTATCATCAGCACATAAAACTCTTCTTTTAACCGTCTCTATGCTCTGTCATGTGAAGCCAGCAGAATAAACAAAAGTTCCTTTATATTGTTTCAGGAAATCTGCAGTAAGGTTCCCCAAGGCTGTTGCCTAGCCAGCCTGCAATATTAAAAACAAACCAGTGTGTGACACGCAGAACTGATTCAATGGCTTTTGTCAGCTGCAGAACAGGCTTTGACTAAAGCCTACTGCAGAGGTTCTCTTGGAGGACTGGCCAAAAGTTATACCTAGGAGCTGGGCAGAATGATTAAAGGAGGCAAAACCCTGGGAAAGAAGTTTACAAAAAGTTAGCTGTTTCAAAGCTGAGTTGGGTTTTGAGCTTGTTAGGACAAGCCTTGTTTACATCTTTACTAGTAAATAAAATGGGCTAGGGACCTTTGAGGCCAACTGGCTCACCTTGGCTCAAATCCTTAAGGCTAATCCTTCTTCTCCTCCAGAATAGTTTATTTTCATCTGTACTGCCCATTGGGAACAGTTTATGTCCTGTGGTTATTCCAAGTCGTGCCAGGATACTGCTTTGGAAAGTGCTAGCTGGTATCGGCCAGAATCATGCTCTGGATTTAATGCCAATATCCAGACACATGCCCTGGCCTTGTCCTGTGCATTCAGACAGGGGCATCCTTTTTAACCAAGATCACACTCTTTAAACGTTGGATTCCAGTGCTCAGTGAATTCAAGTATGTAGTTCATTTTTTATCCTTATCTTTTTAAAACAGTTTAAAACATATAAGCTACAAAACTATTCCTAAAAAGGCACAACAGCTACTAATTCTTCTGTTTTTAACCTTTATGGTCAACTGAATGTCATAAAACCGGCAACAAGAGGTTCTCAGAATGTTTCCCCAGGGAAGGATCTATTTGGTTTTAAAGAGCAAAAGTGGATAACTTTTCCTGCTAAAAACCTCAAGTGAATGTTGCACAGTTTTGATGTATTAAACCAGAATCTTGTGGACATTTACCAGTTTTCAGATGGGGATGTGGGTTCCTACATAATGAATTCCAGCACTCTGACACTAAAATATTTTCCTCACATTTTGCAGGTCCTTAGAAATAGTCTGTAGACCTTCTGGGCTAAAAAAACACTTATAACCAAACCATCTACTGGGTTAGGACTACATGACCTTGCTGGGCTGACTTTTTAAACACATCTTTCTGAATTATCAGAACTTGCAATAACAAGGAAACAGTCATCAATTCATCATGCATCTTTTTTTTTTCCCCCAAGTTGTCGTGGGAGTAGGATCTGACAGTATTTGTCCTAAGGTGCTAAACTTTGATGTGTTGGTTTCTCCAGGAGCTATTTAATCTCTGCTTGTCCTTCCTTATTTTTCGTCTGTATTACAGACCAAACAGAGACTTTCAGCCCATCTAAAAACTCACAGCAAGATTTTTTGGTGGTGCTGATGCTGAGAGGGAGAATAGATGGTGTATGTCCCTACAACTGAAGGACTGACAGCAGTTGATTTGATCTCAGGCATGAACTAGGGCACTTGTGAGAACTGCTGAAACACAGGACTCCAGAACATCTCTTCTGAGGAAAGAAAAGAGTTTTCATTCATGACACAATAGAAGCAGCTTTTCAGCATTAACAGTGGACTTTCGTCATCAGCGCTGTTCTCCATGCCTCTTTTATGTTTACCATGCTCTCAGAAAACAGCAGCTTTCTTTCACATTTTGTCTTCAGAATAAAATTCCTGTTCTCCTGTGTACTCCTCATCTGCAAAACAAATTCCCTGGATGAAGGTAGGAGATGATTAAGATACTGATGAAAGAAGGGCTTAAGACTATAAATAGCAGCTTTTGTTGTGTCACTCTGACCCAACACACCAGAAGCATCTGGCAGTATAGATTTCAATAACATTCCCTGGTGTATTCCATTATATTTAAGAGAGACATAATTCTCCACAGTGAAACAGGCAGATTAAAATTTGTTTCAGAAAAAAAGTTAAGGCATTTTTCATTGCCATTCATTGCCATTGGGTTCTGCTCCAGGGTCTCATTTGAGGGATTATTCTAAATGGCCCCTGGCCACAATAGGACCTTGAGAAAGAGACCCCAAGATCAAGCTCTGTGTTAGTAAAGAAATAGCGAGCCTACATCAGTGATCAAGAAAAGTATGCATGTGGTTAAAACAAGGCATTCCATAATTTTGGTTTGTTGCTCATCCATTTTCCCTCTTTGCTGGGACTGGTCTAACCAAAGCTCTTGAATCTTCACAGTACATCTCCCCTGCTAGTGTCTCACCAGCTTTCTCTTTTTAGCCAAAGCTCTCATGACAGGGGACCCAAATATCAGGAAAAATGTCACGTGCCTGGAGAGGAAGGGCTACCTAGCAGCCCTGGCCTCACACGTTCTAGTGGGGCCAATGTGAGCACAGGGCCCAGTAGGCATGTCCGCACTGCAGAGTATGCAGCTGTCCTCTGTTGCCCTGGGTAGCCAGGCTGCTTTGTCTGTGACCTACTGCATTTGGCAGCAGTCACAGAGCAGGAGAGAGGGTTTCCATTGGCGGCTCTGGTGAGGCAGCAAGTCTTTCTGCCTCTCTATGACTGTTTAGCAATTAGCCAGTATTAGAATGTGGTACAGGGAACCATGCAAATCAAAAACTGCAAGGTCCTGGAAATGGAGGTGGCATGCATGACGGGTCCAGCTTCAGAAATACAGAATATGTAAAAGGAAATGCAGGAAATGGGGAGATAGCAGCCTGCATGGTGTTGGAGTCATGGTTTAGAAAGCAAGGCTCCTGCTTGAAAATGTGGCTCAAGGTATGGGGCCTGAGACTAAAGTCCTAGTTGTAGCTGGGGCTAATAGATAATGTGGGTTTTGTTTGCAAGTATTTGGGAAAGTTATATGGCTTAGTGCAGAGTGATGTTTGCTTGTTGGCAGGGAAGTAGCCTTTGAAAGGATTTCTCTCCCACGAGGTTTTGTCTAACCTTTCTTCCATTGTCATGGCCAGTGACCCAAATCAGGAGGAGAGATGGTGAGCACTGCAGCATGAAGCGCTGTAAAAACGCAGCTACATTATGAGAAAGTAGTCTACAAGATGCAAAAATAGAATGCTGACAGTACAAGTAGAAAGTAAAGTCGTGTCCTTTTATCTGGCTGGATATGACTTCATGCTCAAACTACGTGTCCAGCAGAAAAAGCAATTTGTACCACGTAAAGCAGAAGTACTTGTGATGAAAGCAAATTACTTCCATGGCTTTCATCTGTCTCTGCAACATCAGACTCTTTATTGCATTTAAATCGTCTTACTCTTGTGAATTACTTTCTGTCAGCAGGGTTTTTCCAGAGTAGATCTGCCATGATAACATTTTTTATTGACGTGTACAAAGAGAATTTCGTTATTGTGATAAATATCTCTTAAAGGCAAAGCACACAGAGCACTGTTTTTTTTCATTTGTCTATATTTTTTAGCAATGAATGTAATGCTGGAGGGAAGTGTGAGATTGGCAGATCTTTAAGGGAGAAATCCTAACCCAGCAAATATTTTAGTCTTTGCATCTGTCTAGTAAACAATGAATTACAACATTAGTAGTAGCTTGTGGTTGCAATTATATGCAGAAGAAAACCTCTTGTAGACTATTACCCAGAAACATGCAGGTGAATGAGTTTGTAACTCCATAAATAATTTTTGAAAGTAATCAGGACAAATGCCTAGCCAAGAAACAGGTACACAGGCAAATGTGCTCCTGAGCCAAGTGGTCACTGTAAAAGTGAAAAAGGTAAAACTGGGCCAGAATCCTGAGTTAAATGGTGATAAGGCACAGCCCTAGTTACTGTTGCCATGGTTTCTGCTCAGCTCTCACAGCAAGCACTGTGCAAGGCTTTCACACCTCCAGGCATGCAGTGTCAAGATGGTCTGGGAACTGCTACAACTCTTGGGACGCTGCCAGCCGGGAGCCTCTGCCACCTCAGTTGCTGCTCTGTGCCTTCCAGCTTGTGAAACAATACATTTCCATAAGGCCTGCCGCTGGTGTTGATATCATTAGGGCAGCAGTACCACAATCCTCAGAAATGCAAAATGATGGCTGACAGTGTGGTTTGCCTTCTGTCACTGTTTTGCAGGCATCTTCTGTGCTTTCTGAAGTAGAGCTGCAGGGTTCCTCCAGCGGTCTGTAGCAACCTGTGCCAGTATGCAACAACCTCTAAAGACAAGACTGGAAAACAGGACCAGACCTCAGCTAGTCTTCCCGAATAAAAAGACACAGACTGGGTTTGATTACTAATGTAAAACATAGCCACGCTCTGTGAGATGGGTCAGTGGGGGCAGAGCCCAGGGAGGCTTCCCTGTGCTGGCAGAGGCCTCAGTAGAGACATCCACACAGCTGAGCACTTATTTAATAAGCTTGAGCAATGCTTTGCAAAAACTGGCTTGCATGTGGGGTGGTTGCAGTGTGACCCATGGGTAGCCGGCTGCCAGCCATAGGCAGCCCACTCAGACCTCCCTGCACTGCTTTTCCTGGGGTTTGGGGAGCTGGGACCAGGTTGGGGCTCCTCTGTGGTGCTCCCTGATATGTGCACAGACAGACTTTTTTGTTGGTCTAAGTTCTAGCTTTCAATCAGTCTATTTGTAACTGTGGGCTTTCTGGCCTTCCAGAGAAAAGGTAGGAAGGGCTGAAGTGTTGCAAAGCTGTTTGGGCCCTTAAACCTTTTGAAAGAAGCCATTTGGTTATTATTCTGCTTTTCAGGAATAAACAGGAAATATGAATAAGGTGAACATACTCTTCTCTTCCCACATCTTACTGATGTCTGACTTTGAAATAAGGTCTTATTACAGACAGGTGCTTCCCAGAATGCAACCTACTAGAGAATAAAAGTTATAGCAATGGGAATCAAAGGAGTGTTTAGAGCCAAGGTTCCCAAACCTTTATTCATGTGGGACTCACCTCCTGGATAGTATATAAAGCTGGCGCCACACAACAGAATTAATTTGTGGTGCAACACCTTTTATTTAATGGCATACTTGAATTAAGATGTTCATTAGCAAGCCACAGGTAAATGCTTCATTGGATGCAAATGAAGGGCTGGGAAAGTTATGAGGATAATTCAGATAGGCAGACAGAGTGAGTTCAGAGTTTACAGTCAGACCCCTAATGTGTTGAGACTCTAGAAATAAATGAGAGGGAATTGCAGGCTCTCTTGCATGGCTATTTCTAGAGCACAGCAGGAAAAAAGGGAGTCTCTTCACTTATGGTGTTGGCATAAGGTGAGTTTGAACAGGTTCATTGCAAAGCTGCATCACTTTTTCAGAAATGCTCAGTTGCAATGCTTCAGTCTGTTTTTGTTCAATATGAGTAAATAGCACTTTGGAGACAAAGTTCCCCAGGCATCTTGGGTGATAAAACAGATATTGCATTATGAATTGAGATCCAGTATGGTCGTTACAACAGTGAGCATCTCCTTCCCCAAAGACAAGGAGAAGGAATGAAAGAATACATTATTCAGCATCCTCAGATAACTATGCAGGCCACAGGACAGTGGCTGAGGAAACAGGACATGGAACAGTGATGAATAAAATAAGAAATCTCTGAAGAGAAAGAAGACAAGTGACAAGAGCATTGATTCTGTCATGTGGAAAAACATGTAACATTTGTCGCGGTGCAGTGCTGGACCCGTGGTGTCTGCCACAGCTGTTGACATGTTTCTCTTCTTGAGCTTCCATGGAAGAAAAACTTGGCACTTGAACTTATGTGAGAGGAAGAAAAACATCTCTGTTCACATTAATTATGTATCTTAAAATAAGCTGATCCCTTTGGTTGTTGTACAGGACATTGTTTTCAGGAGGAAGAAATTAAAATTTCTTGCATATTTTAAATCTGAAGGTCTATGATAATAAGGAAATACAAACAGCTCTAAATGAGCCCTAATGTGCTATTACGTATTTAACAAACCAGTTAAATACACAATTCACCCTCATTTTAGTTGAGGGAGAATATTTTTCCTGACAGCAGCTGCAGTATGTGTATGCACAGAAAATATCCATGTTTTAGTGCTAAAAGCTACCAGCTTCACTTTTCATGCTGAAGTTATTTTACTTATATAAGTTTAAAAAAAATTCTCAAACATTTCACTTTCTGCTATCAAACTGTGCTGACAAATCTCAGTGAACAATATTTGAACCTATGTGAAATGCCTCTACTAACAATTTTTTGAAAAACTGTAACTTGTGCTTCCCTGTAGAGAATTTAGGGGTCAGTAATCTTCTGGAAGGATTACAAATAAATGAATTGCCTAAATACTAGGTGAGATAGAGTACCATAATTCTGTTACTAGTATGACAATTCAAATGCCAAAATTAAAGCATTTAATTCATTTTATTGACTGTAAATGTTGAGTACATAACATACAAAACAAAAGAAGCATTTGACTGTAAAACTCACTCAAATATTCTTCCTAAAAAAGGATTAATCAGTAGCTCAGAAGGGAAGATCAATTGTTTAAATGTAAATTAACTCAATCTTGATCTCTTTTCATTTTAGAAACAAGTTTGACACAATTAATTCAATATTCATACTCCAAAGCAAGGACTTGTGAAAAGAGCTGAAGGAGTGAATATCAATGAACGCTAATGGGATTCAAAGCATTTTCTCAGATAGTAACTGATAATCCCACCATCCTAAATGGCAGGGTTTTATACAGAGACAGAATTGCACATCTGGTACGTTATAGTAACAGCCAAACTGAATCAGATAACTCTCAACTGCAGGAGAGGGGCCCAAAGTGAAGAAAAATAAAAGGCCACCTGGTTTCTTTCTAGTAAGGGTGCTTTCAAAGGGAAATCTTGAGACTGATGGTTGCCCAGACTCTTTAGACTGCAAAAAAGACATGCAGAGGGCTGATGCTCCACATCTTTTCCTTCCCTCTCAGCAACCGGCAGCATTTTCAACACAGGGAGGGATCAAAGGGCCCAAGGGCTGGTTCTCTCCATCACCCATGCTGGTAGGAGGCAGTGGGAGCAGACAGAAGGAGGCAGAGTGAGTAGAAAATGCAGTAAATCTAGGCAGAAATAGCTCTTCATTGGTTGAACTGGAAGGGGGGAGTCTTCTGGAGCATGAGAGGAGGAGTAGTCCAGACCTCTAGTGCTGAGCATCCTCCTCACCTTTTAATCTATGAAGGTAAGAGCACAGTTTTCATAAAAGCAAATCCTCCATCTCCAGTAAGCTCTGTTTGAGGCAAAATCCCAGAATCTTAGTGCAGAAAGGGTTCTCTGAATTCAAATAGTATCAGATAAATCTGTATTTCATAGGAGTTTTCAAATTTACATGAGACTGATTAACAAATGGTCTTTTTACCAAAATATAGCAGTTATAGAGCAAAAAACCAGCACTTAGTAACGATCACACTGCCTTTGTCCTTGCATTTGTTTCCTATTCATTTACTTTGACTTCAGCGAAAAATGTGAACACTTTTTTACTTTAGGTACATATTGCCTTCAAATTAAGTGTTTATGTAATGCAATGCAGTGTAGGGTAGCAACGCTGATGTAATACGTTACTTGTAAATAAAACGCAGTACCTTTAGGAAGATCCCAGCTAGGCACATAATAACCTATGATAACATAACTCTCTAGATTACATTCATCTGCTAAATAATCTTTCTATCCTGACAGCAGGCAGACTATTGTATCCATTTATTTTCAGCATCTATAAGTTTAGGTTGTATCTGAAGAGGATCCTGTTTCATTCTGAACTCTGTTCCTGTCATATTCTCCAACTTTTGCTTTAGATTTTGCAAATAAATATTCAACCTGAAGTTATAACATGAAATAATCACACAAAAATTACTACTTTCATGATAATGCAGCTGCTTGCTGTGTTCTAGCCTCTGCATCAAAGGTAACTGTAGGGAATGTTTTGGACTTCTCTTTACTTTTGGTGGATTTCTTGTGCTTTGGGAACAGTATAGCATCATTAAAGTGCACCCTTTCATAATGCCGCACAGTGAGCCAGAGGAGAAAATAACAGCTCTGAATATCCAAGGTAAATCCTTATTTGAGACCATCCCGGACCTGTCCTGGACAATTTGCCCATGTCTTTTGCTATCCAGCTAGCCCTTTTCTGCTCATTAAGTCTACAGCAAGATCCACAGTAACTTCATTACCTTGCATTGCAGTGATCATTTGCTAGGAAAGGAAACACTTTCTGAGACCTGCTCAGGTAGTCAGACTGAAACCAGCTGTCAGATTTGGAGTCATGAAAGACTTCCTCACTTTTCATCAGCAGCACCATTGAAGAAGGGGAGTATTATATTACTGTGCATCACTTCTGGGGCACTTTTGGGGTAATAAATTCCTCCTGCCAAGCGATCATCTGCACCTGCAGGGCAGTGAGATTGGTGCTCAAGGCAGTCACTCCCATTCCTTCCTCCATGGGAGGCCCAGGGGTGCTTGTCTGCAAACATCAAGGAAATGCACAAGGCAAACTTTTTACAGAAGGCCTCAATTTCACCCAGCAGTGCAGCTCTGCTGGCTGAGTTTAGATGATCAAAGATATAAGGATTTGCAAAAAGCAAATTTTTTTCCACCTTCATCTGTGCCCTGAGCTACCAAATAAGAAACCACAGAAAGTTTTTCAGAAACACGTAACTATTTTTTATAAAAAGCTTGCCACTATTTATCAGAAGATCTTAGAAAACAGAAAGTGAGCAGTTTACTTCTGCCTCCCTACATAAAAGAACCGTGTTCAGTGTCATGCTTTGCATTCTTTCAGGCTTGTGCAGGCACAGTAGGGGTTTTTCTTATCAAAGGAAATGCGGATTCAACATCAGGTTTTAAGCTGTGGGCTTTAGGGCACTACAGTTCTTGAAATGTATTGTGAATTGCAGCAGCAAAAAAGATGATGCCTTTTCCTTCTTCAAACCTGAATTTAAATCTTCCCCGTGGCTACAAGCAAACATGCAAATGAGGCTCTGAGCCTGCTTTCCTTGTTTTGCACACCTCACAGAGCTGTTGCAAACCAGCATGTCTTTCAAACTCTTTAAGAGGGACCAAACACCAGAAAAGAAGAGGAGGCTGTAAGGGGGGGCAGGAGGCAGCTGTGGTAAAGGGCACTGGGGAAGGGAGAATGAGCTGGAAAGCAGCGTGGCAGTATGGAGGGAGGGATGCAGAAAGTAATTGCTTGTTCTGTGCCTTCCTGTTGTAAATGTTTCATCCTTTTCGCTAGTGAATAACACACCTCACAAAGGTCTTCTTTTTTAATCCTTCAGTCAACAAATGTGAAAAATCCATGCTAGCAGCAAATACTGCAAACTGTTTTCGATTACAGACATTATAGAAAATTTCCCTTCTAATTCTGCCTGGCAACTGCAAACATGATGTCATGTGATCTTTCTGCATCTGGTCACTAATGCAGTCTTGTTCGGGATTTGCCTGAGAGCATCAGTGTTCTGTCTTCCTTCCTTATGTTCTGGGCAAACTATAGAATTAGGATTCACATCTGGTGATCTAGAAGCTATCTGTGTATCAAGCTGCGTGTGCACTCCTGCATAAGTTATTGTAGCCTGCTAGATTCTGCTTTTTATCATTTCTTTGACTATTGTTTTTCTTTTCTGGAAAGATCTAGACTTGAGAATACACACGTAACTATTAAGCCAAATACTCAAAGCTTTTTAAGTCCCCATCTCCCGCTGATTTCAGTTACACACCTGAAATCCCCTGGAATATGAATGTAGAACCCACAAGAGCAGACTACTTCTGGTGAGGAGTAAGAAGTGTTTGATGGGAAGTTTAGAGAGGAGAAAAGAGCCAAAATGGGCAATTTTCATTCTTCTGCCTGCCACCAAACTTCCCTTAACAGAATCCTATATTGGTCAGTGGAGAACAAGCTGAGTTCATGGGGCTGACTCTTCTCTTTATTTCTTATTCACCAAGCTGGCTTATAGGCTGCTAAAAATATGTTTCATTCTTTCCTAATATTATGTTTCCATATAAGTTTTCAGTGCTGTTGCCACAGAGATGGTATGCAATGATGAATGAGAGTAAAAGTGGTCCTTGGGTTCAGAAAACAAATCTCTTAGTAACATAGTATGAAGAAGTTTGAAAACCATACTCTACCTTTCCCTATAGCTATACCATTTGTCTCTCTTCCTTATACAAAGGTGACCTGTAAAGCAAATGCAGGGTACATCTTGTGTCAATAGCTAATGCTGAAGAGAGAATATGCTTAATACTTCCTTTAAAAGACTGTTACCCTAAACTGAGTAAACAAATCTGATGGTATACCACTAGGGCTGACTCAGAAGCTACAGATAGGAGCAGGATGACACTGTTTTTGGAGAAACTGCCACCCTCTTCATTTTCCACAACCTCATGAGGAGTTAATATCTAGAGTATAGTTCCTTGGAATTCAAACAAAATACCGCTCATGATAGTCCCATGGGCAGGATAGGAGTCATTTGCCCCAAACCAGCACTGAAGAACCTTTGTTTGCCTGGAGGCTGACGCCACGCAGGAACACTTTCATTGGGGATCTCTCCTCCCATTGCTATAAGTTCTTCAGACTGTATTGTTGTCTTGCTGCATTTAACCTGGAAAAATATATAAATAGCTCAGATATAGAACAAAGTAGCATCTAATAATGCCCATATCTAAACAGAGATTTGAACGAACCTCTAAATGAAGCTTATACATCCCACTGTCACCTAGAACTGCAAAAGCTGTGTTCTGTGTCTCCATCTTATTTTCCGTTGCTCACATTTAAATAGGTCTCATGTTTTCCTGTTGCAAAGCTGTAAGCACTCATTCCTCAGTCACTGCTAATTCCACCAACAGGAAGCAAAACCTTTGTGATGTGCACAGTTATCTGTGTTTACACAGTTACATTTAATTAGTGACTATGGCAGCATTTCTTTCAAGTGATTGCCTTTCGAAAGTGGATTCTCTGATGGTGTTATTATGCTGCATTTTAAGAGGTCTTCTGCCAACCTTGGGCATAGGACTTCTTGAGCTTGGATAGCAAGTGGCCAATAAATGTCCCACAGTTTCTTAGGGCTTCATCTTTCTTCCCACCTCCTCAGCAACAAATACATAAGTCTCTATAGGTTTCCATACAAGACTATTCTATTGCCCTTTCCCACTTCTCTGCTTCTAAAACAGCTTTTAAAAAGATAGTATAGTATAACACATGTAGGTATTCTATCACATCTTGTTCTTATCATGCACTTTTCAGCACAGAAGGGTACAGTGCCATCCCCTGTGATTCTGTGAAGTTCAGATCTATCACAAGACAACAGAATGTGGGAAGTTTGCTGTAAATAGAAATGCACTGAATTCATTGCTAGTGAATAACTGCAGTTGTAAAGTTGGGTCCCAAAACACCAACTAAGATTAGCTTTCACAGGAGGAAAGAACAGGATGACTCACCAATGAAAGGCAAAGGTACTAATCAAAGGCAACTTTAGCAGCCCTGAAAGGCAGCTTCCTCAGCAAGTGATGTTCTCTCCTGCTGGGAGAGAAGCGTGTATAGCCTAACATAATTTACTTCATTTAGAAGTAAACTTGGTCTCCCAGTCTGAACTGTACATGGAGCAGAAGAATATGCAATGTAAAAAACGTGGTCAAGCTGGAAGAAGAAGGAAATAGGAGGTGTGTTGTACTAAAGGAGAGAGACTCTATAAAGGAGCTCTTCTCAATTGTGGTTCCTCCTGACTTCTAAGCACAATGAATCTAAAAATGAAAAGACTTTACTTACACTGCCTAACTACAAAGAGGAGTGCTCTGTCCCAACAGCCATTTGAACAGATGTCAGGGATCTGCTACCAGTCAGTCTTCTCCTCCAGGCTCAAAGGAGCTCATGGAGTTCCAGGTCTGGAAGTGGGTAAAAACACAGTCTCATCCTGGAAAAGAAAGACCAGTTCAGCTTCATCCGTTCCCAATCCTCAGCCTGCCTAACAAATGAGAGTAAATACCTGGTTTTGGTGAGGCGAGGCTTGTCAGCTCCTTTCATAACTGTTAAAACAAGATTAATTATTTCTGTTACTGCAGCCATTAGCTGCATTTTCCACTAGCAGTCTCACAACAACAATGAAGGGCAAATATCTGAATTAGAAAGAACTGGAGATGGAGACTACCGTAGTCTCTTTTCCTAACAGAAGGTTCACTTTGGCCTTTGAGACATGTCCCCACAGTAGGAGGCTCTGCTGAAGAGCAGGATGCCAGAAGGAGCCCAGAGGAGTGGTGTGTCTCCATCAGTACCCTGGCAACCACAAGTGCCACTTCTGTTCTCACAGCCTTTTAACCAGAATCTATATGGGAAGCAACTCTCTTTTACGGGCTGTCCTGTGCTCTGGAGAAAGCAGATGTGCTTTCTTTCCTACTGTAACACCTGCATGAATATACTCAGAACAGCATGCTGCAAACTGAGGCCATGTTGTAGAAACTCTAAAATTAATCTATTATGTAAAGATTATCAGGTTAGCTGTTGATCTTTTCTCTTCTTATATTAAAGGCTACATCTGCATTCTTACATGAATGAAGGCTTACATGAAAACATGAGGCTCCGTGTTTTGACTGAACGCTGAACTGAGATTGCTATTTGTATGTTTTGCTACTACATCTGAGGCAAGAGACTCCTCAAAAACTCCTCTGCTGTCAAAACATATATATCCATTAAGGAAATTGCCTCATTTGATGGATTTGTTTTTATTACCAGCTTCCTGGATACCATCTACTTTTTTCATGAGGTAACACTTTTCCATGATCCCATCTTACTGAACATCACCATCAGGGTGTATCTTTTTGTTTGATTTCCACTTATCTGTCATCAGAGTTGCTCCTGTGTTTCCCTTTAGATTCATAAAGGACCAGCTGCTACAGTGTGCCCTCAATTTGTGGTGAAGGACACCAGCTTCACATGAGGCAAACAGGTTTTCAAGAGCTGTAAACAGATTATACCTTCAGAGTGACTGTTAAATGTCAGCAAAAAGAAAGGTCAGGTATCTGGTATTGCCAAGCACTGTAAGGTCACTCTAATGAGCTCTGCTAACAGAGGAAACCAGAGATCAGGAATTCATCATTGTCTTCTGGAAATAACGACTGCAACAGCAGAAGAAAAACAGGAGAGAGCACAACACACTTGTTTCAGGACTTTCACAGAAAATCTAAAGAGACTACCTCAATGTTTTTTCTGAATTCTAGGATCATTGAAAAGAAAAAGATCACAGGCCAAGACTCAGAGATCCTCAATCCCAGATTTGATAGACCAAGGCAGTTTGTAACTGTGGATCTGACACGAAAGGAAGCCAGCACAGCACTGGACAGGACCGCAATTGTGCCTCTACCCTTTGGGACCAGGCAGCTCACCAGGCTGTTGGGAAGGAACTTACATGCCATGGAGTAGCCAAGGCAGAAATAGTCTCCAGCAACCAAAAATGGGAAGGGATGGGAAACAGAAGAAGCTAAAAAGATATAAGGAGGAACAGCTAAAAGAGGGGTAAAAGGCAGATAAGAAAAAATATGCTATCAAAATAAAAGAACACAGGATAAAATGAAGGAGAGTTACACAGCATTATGTCCCTCTAGAAACTACACCTGTAATTCCAGAGTGAAGAAATCACTGTGGACTCTTTCCTCAGGATGTCCCTACCTTGTTGAGAAACAAGAAAGGTAGTTTAGACTGTGAAGAACTACAGTTTACCAGCCATAGTTAAAGCAATCTGTAATATTTAATAGATAGAACTGATGCAGCAGATATAACAGACACCCCTGCGCAGATAAAATTGCATGAGCAAAATGCTTCTTCTACCAGTTTCACCTTGGAGTAAGGAGGAAAGAAAGGGAAGCAAAAGCTTTTACACTGGTAAAAAAGCAGAACTGTGACCACACCAGAGTGCTCTGCCAGCAAAGTACGTTAGTAGTTCCCTGGAAGCAAAATACTTTTGGTATAGACACAGTCATTGTATTACTCACATCTTTGGTCTCTCTGTTAACACCACAAATAAAAGTTTGAACTGTGAAGGTGGCTTTCATTCTGTGTAAGGGCCAAGGCTAATGTTTACCTTCCCAAAGGCCAACCAACCTGAAATCCTGGAACTGAGGTTAATGCATGCATACACAGAGCCACCACCTATCTCTACACAAGAATGAATAGGGGAATCTTTCTTATAGCACTCACAAGAAATACTTACATTTCTTTCAGGTTCTGTAGTTTGGATCTGAAATATTTGTTTTCACCTAGAGCAAGATTTCATGTCTGATCTTAATCTGTACAGTTCATTTTTGAACTCCTGTGTTTTAGTTCTACGTTCCGCTATATCAAATTTAGGTTATTGTGAAAAAGCTGTGTTTTGAATCAAGATTGCAAATGTTCAAGTTACCAGCTAACCTAAAATACTCTTCATCTAGAGAAGGATGCACAAATACCTCTGAGGCTCTCTGGTGTCTACCATGTATCTTGCCTGGTAAGATTATGAGCTTCTAAGTTAGCACTAGCTTTGTATTTGCAGTAGTATCTGCATTGTATATCAGAATCAGTAACTACAGTTTAAAAAGCATGCACGGGCTTATGGAATTTTGTAAGCTGTTAAATGTAGTATTCAAGATAGACATTCAGCCACTTTATTTTATTTAATGAAAATCAGTGTGTTTTGATTGCTGTATATAGAACCTCAGGAGTTCAATGAATGCTCTTCCTTTTCAGGCCAATACAATCTAACTGCAATGGCTTTAAGAACCAGTTATTTTCCATTTTCAACAAATGCAAGAAACAATACCGATGACAGCAGAAAGAAATGAAATAATCAGAAATTTATGACTAGCCGGTCTTGTTCTGCTTGGTCACTGTGATGATTCACTCTTTCTCTCCTTGTTCACCTTTCTGTGCAATACCTGACACTGTGATAGGTTATCTTTTTTTTTTTTTTAGGGAAATTGTAAATGAAAATACTTTCTTCTGCACAGAAATTTTAGAGTCCAATCCTATTGCAAATGGGAGGGAGGAAGAAAGTGGAGCCCAGTGGGAAACATATAAATCCAAGGTTCCCTTCACCAGCCAGAGAAGATGGCAGTGAGCATAAGCAAAGTAAATCACTTACGGTCAGGCATCGAAGGGATTTACTTTCTCCTGAGCCACCCACTTCTCAGCTCTGAGCCCACAGTGACCTGCTGAGCACAGAGAGGAAGGCCAGCCACACAGGATTACTCAGTGTGAACAGAATAACTCCTAAAATTTTCTCTTTTTTATTTTTGGAAGAACACACTTGGGAAGGACTGTTTGAAGTGATATTTCCTTATTTTCTTTGCTATTGCAAAATTAAACCTTTCCATCATTAAAACTGCATAATTGTCAGAAAATGCAGTGGGTGCTAATCCCTGTACAGGCACCTAGGGTGAACAGTGCCTGCTACAGAGAACTTAGTGTAAAAGAAGCCAATTCTTCCTCCTGCGATTCATGCTGAAGCTGGTGGGATCACTTCTGGAGTCGTGCTGTTCATTTCAGTGTAGAGTGGAAGACGAGGCCCCAAGCTAACCATGTTTTTTATACAAACATGTCACAGAGAAACAAAGATAGTGATTCATGGAGGTTGCTATGCTACCTGAATTGCGTAGACTCGGTGTCATTCACAGGAGTGCAATCCCTGAATGTACAATAGGATTTCCTCCTACAGCCATCAGACAGAAGCAATCCCAGCACTTAGACTACAGTAATTATATATCCATTTGCTGGCTTCTAAACTGTATCCAACACTGCAGTAGCATAGCTAGTGTGGATTATATTGCCATATATGCTGACTTGAAATAAAAAGTAAGAATGAGGATCCCACTTCCCTTCTCCTTTTTACCAGGGTAAAGCTGCAATGAATCCCCCACTTTATACTGGAGATGCTGGATAACTGCATCACCATAAGTGCATATGGATTTTGGATTGCATTGTGGTCCCAGAGGAATGATAGCTATGTAAGGCAGATTAAATGATAACTTTTAATAGTCCAACAAATGGATTGTGCTTCCTAAGCCTTAGGGTCTACTTCTTCCAGCGCTAATAGCTTAAAAAGCAGCATTTATGAGAAATTCCTATAGAGTTTAATAGGGAATGATAAGCTTTCTGTGGAATGTGTAGAACAACCCACAGAGTGCTACAGCAAGGATATAATTCTCCTTTCAAACCTTTTGGCTGCTAAAGTAATTTCCATGGAATCTTACTGATTTCATCCCTATTCAATTCAATAAGGCCCTTCTGTAAAAAACTGCCCTTTTACTGCAGCCCACACAGACAGAAGACAGAGTAAATCTGTATTGTTTAATAGGAGGTAAAATTACTACTTTTCTTTTCTGTTACATACAACAAGGTGGGAAGTCACTGCTTTATAACTTCCAAGCGTTTGATATGCAACAAAAGTCAGTTCATACTAAACACAGCTTGTTTCAAGAAGTATCTTTATAATTATGCTGAACTAACAGCAAACTAAAAATATTCCACAATATTCTTATAGATCTCTACAGTAGATATCAGCCTTAGAAGAACACAGAGGGTAGATTTGTGCTTTCCATAAAATTATTGCTTATAGTAGAGAAATAACACAGATGACAGAATCACAGAATCACAGAATCACAGAATGGTTGAGGTTGGAAGGGACCTCTGGAGATCATGAAGTCCAACCCCCCTGCTCAAGCAGGGTCACCTAAAATGATGAATCTAGCTACTAGTGATTGCTATTAAAAAAATACTGTGAAAAAATAATCAGCATGAAGTTACTGTCCAAACATGGCAGAAAAGTTGTGTTCATTTTAAGTCCCAATAGCAAGGGGGATAGTCCCAATATGCAGGGGGATAGAACAAGGTAACGCCCTGGAGCCCCTGACGGCAATGCCAAGGCTCCAGCTCACTTCTCTGGGGCCAGCACTCTTACCAGAGGGCCTGCAAGAGGAGGATTGGACATGTTGTTGCGAGAATAACAATAGCAAACAAATATTAAAAGCGCTAGTCAAACCTAAAAGGCATCTGAGCTTGCCCCTATTCATTACGCAGCAACAGTTCCAAGACCAATTTTTGCTTCTCTTCTTCAGTGTCATCAAAGTATAATTCAGTCCCTGTCCAAGTACTAGCGTAGCAGTTTCAATGAGCCAGTAATTACATGGTAGAAGTTTTGTCTGCTGGACAGACTCCTTTGATTGCAAATACATAATTTATAGGCAAGATACTCAAGGAGACAAGCAAAAATTGGTCTCAGAAAGTTGGTAGGTGCAACAGTTCCTTGCAGTCTGTGCTGCCAGTCCAAGACTGCCACTTCTCAATATACCCTAAGAAGCCTTCCCTTTTTCCTGTATCTTCTCATTTCAGGATACCCAACACATGCTTAGATTTGCTTGCAGCCTTGTTTCACAGCAAAAATGAGGAAGTGGGTGCTGCAGAGTTGTCTGTGTGAGGTCAATGCAAAACACAGATCCCCATGTGCAGCAGAAGTCCCCAGCTAGCTTCCCAAAGTCTAAAGGTGACAGAGTACATGGTAATCTAATTTTCTTTGTAAGTGTGCTAAATATAGTGAAAGTATGCAACATCAGCTTTTCAGCATCTAATAGCCCATTTTACTTGGCTTCTAAACTGACCTTTTCACAGGTCCTTTTCTCCTCCTATCTGCATGGTGGAGTGCAAAGCCTCTGCAATCTCTCTCTGACTACATTTATCCTTGATTTTTTTCAAAATGAGTCCATGGTGCTCTTTAGTTCCTTGTCTGTGTCTCATTTTAATTCTGAGTTTGGTTTGTTTGTGTTTTTGTTGTCATGCAAATTGTAGTCATATAGAGAGGAACTGCTTTGTTGAATTTGCTGCCTCTTGCTCTGGTCATGCTGCCTTTCTTTACTAAATTTGTGATTTGATTATCAGTGTTATTGATGTTCCCAGAGGTTTTTGTGCTTGGAGCTCAGGAAATTTCACAGCAACAGAGATCTCTTTGGCAAGTTCTATGTCAGAAACAAGGTGTGAAAAGATGTATTTAAAAAACGGTAAGAAGAGCCTGCAAATATTGTCAAATATATGAAAGATATAAAGAAAAAATGTCCAATTGGCTATGCCTATTTTGGAGCTAAAATAGTCTTAATGTAATTGTGGGTGTGTAATTGAAATGGACATCATGCTTTGAGCAGGGAAACAGCAAACGTGATTGTAGCGCAAGCTTTAGGAAAACAGGGTGGGATGAGTCCAAAAGAATGAAGTGAAGAAGATGTCCTGAGGGAAAACAGAGGAGCACAACTAAGGACTAATACATGGCTCATCTAGCAAGTAACTCATAATTCTCACTTAAACCCAGGAGAGGGAGAGAAATACAGAATCGGGCACTAATTTTTGTGTCAATGGCTTGCTTCCAGCAGACTCAAACTTGTGGTCCCAGGGGCTTGGCAGATTGTTCTGGTGTAAAGCCACACAATAGTTATCTGGCTCCTGGATTTCTTTTTTGGCCTTCTGACAAAAGGCCTTACTCCTTCGTGTAGAGGGGTGATTAGCGCTGCTTCTTCATTTAGTATTACTGCAGAGCTTAAACCCTTCTCATGCAGCGGTTGTAGGAGGGCCTCCCCTTATCATCCCCCCCCCCCAACTCAACCAGCTGCAGTTCTTGGTGTGAAACATCGCTGGCAGCGTGTCTTCTCATGACCATCAAAACCTACTTCAGTGGCTTTAAGGAAAAGTAATTGTTTTCATGAATTCTTTATAGGCATGAAATAGAAGTCCATTCAGGCTGAATCCTGACCTCAGTTACATCTCCTTGAATCTGGAGGAACTGTTTAATAACTGTAAATGGAAGGTATTGTTTCTGTAAACCAAAAATTAAGAATGCCACAAGGATTTTTACTTCATACCAAGTAAATAAAATTAAAACAGAGATACCTTTATATATGGGAAATGTTCATGGGCCCCAAACACCTATTTTTTATGCTGATAAACATTTCAGTAAGAACTTGAATGTACAAATGAATAAAATACAAGCAAACAGGAGAGAAGGTTTGTTAAAAATCATCTCTCTGCTGCTGTGATACTTTTGTATTGAACCTTATTTTTCAAAAAATCTGTTCTTTGTTGCCATAGCAATAGATTCCCAGGGTGAAATTATATCATACTGCCTTTCTCCCAGGTTTCTGCAATGTGCAATCACCACCCACTCTCCTTCATTACCGTCAATAATCAGCAAATCCTCCCCACCCCCAGCCTCTATTCATCCACATGTTTTGGGGTGGAGGCATAATATGTATTGTTGTGACAGGTAGAGAGAAGCCAGGAGAATTCCCAGAGTGTTTTGAGGCAGCGTAGGGCCTGATGTCTGAAATATCGCCTGTCCAATCACCCGCAGACATCGCCTGTGAATGCACTTCCATCTAGAGGCCCCATGTCTCTTCTGCAAATGTATTAGCTGCCAGGGTTGGTTGTACAAAACTGCGTGGTGGTCTGGTGGGAAGGGTGGGAGCAAGCACCTACACTGCCAAAGCAATTTCAGATTTGAAGCAGAATCCTGATTTCCTGAGGTAAAATGTTACTGCATTAACTCAGTGGGCCACCTTGCCCTTACACCACAGCAACTTCAAAATTAACACCTCTATAGCAAATCTACAGGCTGAGTAGAGTTAGCAGAAGATGTACCACTGTCTGAAGATTAGAACAGAATATCATATAACTTAACAGAATTGTATTGGCAAAAAAAAAAATTAAAAAAAAATCCTGGCCTCTATGTAATTTTGTCATATTTTTAAACAATGTATAGTTACCACTCCATCACCAAGTGCATAGCTCTGCATTTAGCTGTAAGGATATTTCTTCAAGGTTGAATTCCTCCAAGCTTTTCTAACACTAAATCCCCCAAATCAAAGCAAGTGTGCAATTTGGATAATTAATTTCTGTTAAACACTGACCTTGCTTAAATGATCCTGGCCCCATTACTTTAGGGGAGCATGTCAATTTGTTATATTGACTCACACTAGCTCAGAAACTAGCCCAGGATAATTTTCTGCCATTTAGTATTACTAAAAATTTTCCAGTTGGAATAGTCTAGTAGTTTCTGGTGGTTCTTCATGTTCTCGCTGCTTACAGAAAGCAATGCAACTGCAGATTTACAAAGAGTGCTGAAGGGACAGTAGTCCTCCTCCTTCCTCCTCCTCCAGCCCCAGTCCTTTTCTACTAGCATTGCTTTCACTCCGGAGTCACAGCTCATGGTCATACAGCTGAGCAGCCAACCCTCCCACTCCCCTGCTCAGATTCAGGGCTTTATCTCCCTTTGAGCAACATACACTGGTTTATCAATAGCCATTTTTAGTTTTTATCTAAATTTCTTGGTATGTCTTTGTTGTTCTTTTATACATCCCGACTAGATTTTTCTCTTCTTGGCCTGCTTTTAAAATATTTCTACACATTGATATTACTTAGCAGAATAAAAATTGCTCTTCAAACAGAAAACAAAAGTTTCTACTTGGCTGAATAGAATGTATTATAGAAAATATGCTCTTTGCAGAGCATTATGTATCAGGTCTTTGCAACGGCATGGTAGCTGAAAGTCAAAAGAAAAAAAAGAGCTGCATGACAGAACTCTTTCTCTTCGCTTGTCAGTTAAATTAGCTACTAAATATAGTTTCAGGTACAAGACAGATCAATGTTAATGTACGTCTTTGTTAATTCAGGAGCAAGATATTGTGATAGGTCACTCCCCATTTAGAAATTTTGCATGGAAACAATAGCATCTAGTTAAGCAATATTCATGTAAATAATATATCACTATTGTGATGTAATTATACATGAATCCATGATGATACTTTTATGCTGAGAATATAAAAATGCACATTCTCTATTTTAATGTTGGACAAAATCATGCTATTACCTATGTGTCGAAGTCAGCAGAAGATTCTGAGTTTGAAAAGCAGTTTCTTTATTTAAGCACATAAGTAAGAATTTCAGGGCTTCATTCTGCAAGCGACTGCATGCTTTGACCACCACCAGCAGAATGATTATAAACACCCTGTTCAGTACCAGTAGTTTACTTGACCAGATGCAGTGTTCTCAATATCTAGCATCTAGACATCCAGATCTGCTTTTTAAAATCTTGGCTACAATTTCCTGCAGGAATTTTCCATCCTAATGGGCAACTGTGACAACCACTGAGAAAAATGATATTGTTTCTGGCAATGACAGCAGGAACACCACTTGTCACACCTGCTTTATCTGCAGCTGACGAGCCTCCAGGGGTATCTGGAGAAGAAAGGTCCTTGTAAGACTCAGGATTTAAAAATCCTACTGGGGCAGTTCAGTGTGTAGGTACAGAGCAGCTGCTTTTCTTTTAAAAATTGCACAAAAAGAAAATAATCATCAGAACATCAGAACAAATGGCCTATGCAGCCTAGCAGCTGAATTCATAAAGTAACTTGTTCAGCTTTATCTGATACAATAATAAATCAATTAAAGGCATGCTAGGAGGGATTAATTCATCTGGGGGAAACAGATTCTAGCTGCCTTTTAATATATTGTGCATCACAGGACATGGGAGGTGCTTGCTGCTCTATACCCTGTTCCTCCACACCACAACTGCATCTGGCCCTGCTTTGGAAATGACTGTTTTGGCCCAGATCCCTTGTTTCGCCAAGTTTACTCCCAGCTCAACAAATAGATGTTATCATGGAAACTATCATGACTCCCTGATATTCTGGAGGCTATCTGAGCCATCCATAGCAAGGCGGAGCAGTATTTAGGCTGTGTTATCTTGAGCTAGCAATGAAACCAGGGGGATTAAGGGGAAGCAGGGCCAAAGAACCGAAGTTCAGCACACAATGGCTGGGCATTACAACCTTTCATTACTCTTTACCTGAGGTTGTGTTAGAGATTAGTCTCAGAAACTGGCTTGGGACAGATTTTTCCAAAGCACGGGGGACTTCAACTGACTGGATTACAGTACTTGAACAATAAACATTATCTCTTAATCAGTCAGCCAAGATAAAGTGTCACTTAAAAAACAGAAGCCTCTTGTATTTTTTTCCATTTTTGCTTGGTGAATCCAGCAGTTCACAAACATTTTGTTATGCTCCTACCTAGCTTTCTGCATGCCATGCACAGAAAAAGACACTGTAGGATTTAAGCGTGTCATGAATGGTACTTGGGCAGAGGAATTACATGCAAAGAAAATGGCATGCAAACTTCAAATTCCTCTTTGCAGAAACTACAGCACAAATGCTTTCTCTGCTGTACATAATAGGCAAAGATAGGCAAATGGAAAGTATGTGCATGAAACATGCCAAACATGATTATTGTATCTCCCAAACATCTAGATGACAACTCCATGCAGACACATTTGTTGTAGATTCAAGTTTAGGGATGTTTTGCTTTTGGAAATGCCCAAATACACTGACCAAATGCTGCAGAACAGTCAAACAGGCATTTATTGGTATGCTAATATTTCCACATAGGTATTTCACCAACAGCTGCAGGGTTCCAGGTAGCCCATGAGTTCATCCCATCCCATCCCATGACTTTCAAACTGCTGCCCCTGGTTCCTCAGTGTTTTGAAAAAAAAGAGCAATGTTTTACATGCATGCCTATATCATGTACAAAACCAGCAAAAGAAATCCCCCAAATTTTACCTCTAAATATCACTTGTTGTATCTTAGTTTGCTTTAACACTAGTCAAATCTTTTTATGAGTTATTCTACCACAAAAATCATGATAGGCACATACAAGCACCAGCATGAAAACAGTTTCTGATCAACACAGTGTACAGATTTGGGTATTCCCTTGATAAATGTTCTTTGTGAATACAAGACGCATTAATGTCAGTTTTAGTACATTTGTATTTAATGTGGGCTCCAAGGCAGTAAAAGCCATCTGTTGTGCCAGAGCTACAGAGACGTGAAAGATCTGGGGCAGCAGTTAAGAAGCATTAATGACCTTACACCCAGACATTCCCTGTGCATTCTCAAAAGGTACACCATCACATAGGTGTTTTAACTCATGCGAGCTCCCAGAGACAGTCTCTGTGAGAAACTAGAATAAGGAGTTAAGAGTTAGGATAGCGTCTTTTTTCCGTCATTATCACTCACTTTAAGTGTGATACTGTGCAAGTCAGACTGATCCTACAAACACTCTGCATGTACATTTTAGTCATGTTTAGCTCAACAGCATTTCTTCCAGCAGTTTAATACATATCCATGCTTTTGGGGATAAGCTCTTATCCAGCCTATATTTCCAATGCCTCATTTATAAAATGATTCCATTAAATAATGCTCAGCATTGATTTCCAAGGATAAGGCTATGACTGTTACGCTGTTATCATATAATGACAGTGGAATTTGAACCTGCAAGTGGCTTTGTCAGACAGTGAGCCAAGGCCAAGTGCCAGCACGCACATTTCCCGTCTAAAGGCTGAGGTAGGAAGGGAAGTAGTGTGAGTTTGCACTGACTACAGCACTGAGACACGCCTCCGCACACACTCTCCCATTGACTTCAGCCAGCCTCTGACCAACTCGCTTTGAAGCTGGTTGTGCTAAATCCCTGGCAAGTACAGTGAGTGAGTACTGTTGCCACACAGCAACTAAAAAAAATAATTCTACCTTCTACCAGCCATCATGACTACAGAGGTGTGGTGAAGTGTAATTAAAGCAACAGATGCTTGCAAAGCATTTTTGGGATTGGTGAATGAAAGTCATGATATAAATTTAATTACCATTATTGACTTTTGTCCTTTAGCATACTCTGGATTTTTTGTTTGCCTCATGACTCAGGTTATAGAGCCTCTCTTAGAAGAGGAGAAAGGAGAAGCAGACATAAGGACAGCAAGTGCTACCTACCTCAGCCTGTCAGCCATTACCCCTGGAAGCTTACTGATCTGAGGAAATTTGTTTTCATGGTATCATATATTACTGATAATATTAAGCTTCCTGGTCTGCTGAACTTTACATTTCACAAGTCAAGCTGCAGGAATCCTAGTGCACACTGTGCAAGAAGCCAACATAAAGCCCATTATTATATGATAGTAAATGTTACTGATTATTTTTAATATTGAACAAACATACCACAATACTGAGGTTGCCAATCAAGTTCAAGGTTTATAGCACAATAAGCTGTACAAATAGTGGCAATATACAGGACCTACAATTTATCTGAAGAATTCTTGAGGTGGTCTGAGAATTACCAAATGCATATTAATGCTTTCTTGATTTCTTCTTTCTGATGTAGGTTTGGAGGAGTATTTGATTGTACTGAGGTATATTCACCCAGCATGTTGTTCCATATTTGTTTGTTTCTGCGGGAAATCAACCAGTTTGAGCGCAGAATTAAAAATCCAAAAATCCAGAGAACTTTCTCTTGCTTCTTTAGAATAAGTATTTTGTCTTACAGAATATGTAATCCTATATGCAATGTAAAAATATATTATACTAATAAAAGTAATATTTCAGCTAAATATAACTACAAATTATACATTTTACCTTACTGAAATAACATGTTCACAAAATCTTTGTCAGAATGTTTTGATTTAGAGTAAAGCTTCTTTTCAGAAAAAAACAGTTGTGCCAGAAAATTTTAATCATCTGCAATTTGTTTTCTTTTAAATAAATATACAGTAATGCAAAGACCTAATTTACATGGCAGAACAGTTACGGGAAAGCTAAGTCAAAGGCATGGATTTTGTATTTAATTCTGATTGTGGTTAGTGGTTATTGTTAGGTCAAGTGGCAGAGAGTTTCATAATCTTAGTTCAGCTTTAGAGAAATCTCTTTAGAGTCACATCTACTGTAGATGTGACTCTTCCTTTCTTCCTTTCTTCATCGACAGCTTGATTTTTCCAGTGGAATAGAGCTGTCCTGTGGGGTCATCATCACCAAGGAACTGACATACGGCTCTCAGGCAGCTGGAACCACGCTCCAAAGTGCTTTGCACTGGACTCTGGTTTCAGACTTTGATTTGGTGAGATGCTGAAACATTCATTTAAACACTCAGGTAATTCAGGTAATCTGCATAGACTATGCACTGCTCCAAGTCAGGCACTCACTCGATTAATTGCTTTGTCAAATGGAGGCTTCATAGGCGGATGCACATGATATAGGCCCCTTATAAATAAACACACAAATTAGCAGATCCTAGATTAGCTGTAGCTCCCTTGGGAGATGCAACACGTTTCTTTGTACACAGAATCGACATTATTATCTAGAAGATATAAGAAGCACTAACCTTTCCACAGTGCTTTTAGAAGACCAATTCCAATCGTTTTCTATAAAATTCTCTTCTTTCAGGCTTTCAGAATGTGGCAATTAAATGTATTTTAACCTAAATTTTATTTTGGTTATTGACTGAAACACTAAGGAATGGATTTTCCAGCCTGCCAAATTTACTCAGCAGCACTTCATTGAGTCTAGTTACAGTGTTAAAACTATTGCCTTGTTATAGTGGGTGATCTGCCTCAGGAAGCTATAAATCTTGCTTGTTTTGTCAGCAGCTTCATTTTTTCCATTCTGTGGCCTATGTGAAATGAATTGATGGATTCAGTCTACTTTCTGAGGGACATGAGTCCTAATCACAAAAGCCACTGGCACATCTGGAGCTCCTTTTGTAGCAGAAATGCTTTGGGTTGATCAAATCTGAGCAGCGCTGGGATGCTAATGGTCACCATCCCATCTCATTGTCATCACTGCTGTTTTTGGAGGAGATGGAAAAGCAGCTTTCAAGGGCAGTAACTAGTTCACCTTGTAAGAAATGAAAATCAGTATGAAAAATCTGTGAATTGGCACTGAGAACCTCATGCAGAACCCAGGAAATTGCTTTCATAGTCATGTCAAAAATAAATGCTGATTTCTTAAAATGAAGAACTATACACAAAAGAAACAATATGTCACTTGAGTAATTCATATTCTTTACCATAATTAATATCTTACATTGTTAGCAAAGACATCTTACCTGGATGACAGTAATAGATGGGACATTAATCTTGAAAAGATTTATCCTGCAACAATATACTTGATATGCCTGCTTTTCTGTTATTTTTACATAGAAATGGTTATGTAAATTCTGTATAAGTGTGGCTGAAGAGGGCTATAAATCTCTTGATTTGCAGAAATAATGTAGCTTTTATTTCATGAAACACTGCTTAGAGATATAGAGGCTCTCAGCAAATTTGAATTCTTTGTAATACTTATTAAGAAATGGAACAGCTGTTCTTCTACAAAGCAAAATATTCCTGAATCATTTGACATGGTAAGCTGACGGACACAAATCAGTAACGGAGTTCAATCCTTCGAAAACACATTTGTTGTAACTAATCTTGCACCTGATCGTCTTCTCTTTCACACTGAAGTAATCTTACTGACATCAGTATGATCACTCCTGATTTACATCAATATACATAAGGAGTTAATCTCACTTTATTATTTCTGTTATGTTACAATGAACAAAAAATATATGTTGGTTTGAAATCCTGGAAGCATGAAATCATGGAGATTTTGCTATTGATTTTACAGGGGTAGGATTTCATCCAATGTGCTATTAAACCTGGTAAGGATTAACTGGAATCACAATTGCTGAATTACACTTTGACAGCAATTTAAAATGATTTTTCTGATATACTACATGTGCAATCCAATATTGTTTCACGGAAGCCAATTAGCATTTTGAAAGCCTAGTAGCGAGGCTGGGTTTCCCCCTAGATTAAGGGTTCCCAAGCTGCAGGAGAAGTACCACTAGGAATATATGAGCTTTTTCAAACTGGACTGCAACAAACTCAAGCCATCGAGCATTTCCCTGAAGAAAGAGGAACGGTGCTTCAGGTGAGACGTGTCTCCTTTTGTGTCTATGTATACCACAACACTGACCTGCTGCTGCCATGGCTGTTTTCACTTGGATGGAGTACGACTCCTCCTCATGCACACGACATGGTGATGTGCTGTTGCTGCTGCCATCGTAGCATTCAAACACAACTCTTTCCACAAGTGATGTAGTTGAACGGAGAAACAAAATTCAGGGATCCCAGACCTAAATAGCTGGACATACAATAATGGGAGCAAGATTTCCACCTCCAGATTCAGTTACTAAGTGAAAGGAAAAAGAGGAACATTTTAAGTAATTCATTTTTCTGTGTACCCTATGCATCTAGGCAATTATCTCAGGAATGGTGTATTGATTCCAATGTACCCCTGCCTTTGAATCAATAGTGAATTTTCAATTGCATCAGTTGAAGCAGGACTGGGTCATAAGGAATAATACTGAACACTTTATCTGAGTAGCATTTGCAATGCAAAATATATACAAGCTACAACAAATGTTATTCTTCTGTGAGCTCAAGACTCATAAAAAATACTGGAGCAAAAAAATGAAAAAACATATGAAGATCAAGTAAGGTTTAATATGGGTAAAATGTGAGAGCTTCAAAAGTACATTGGCTGGCTCCAGTGATAGTCCCCATTTAGGACAGAGGAAGGGTCTCTGAAACCAAAATGAACTTTTGAACCTATATCCAGTGTTTGTTAAAAATCTTGAGCTGTGTTGAAAATCCAACAGCCTAAACTGTGCGAGTTATGACTTTGAAAACTCATTAGATATAAATACATAGAAGACAGACTGAAGACAAGGTGCAGCATCACACTCCTGCATGCCTGAATCAAATAGATCAAATAGCGTGGAGTGCATAATTCTGCTGGTTACTCAGCCTGAGGAGAAGTCAACGCACTGCCCTCTCTGCACATAGCGTTATATAACTTTACATCCAGCGAGCCATTCAAACGTGTTACCTTCATTTTGCAGATGACATCAGTGGAGGTGCAGAAATTTTTAACACTTGCCCAAGGTCACACTGTGAGTCAGTCAGAAAATTTCAGGGCTTCTGTACTTGTTGCCCTGTACTTGAAGAAGGCCAGGCTCTCTCAAGTGCTAAATTAAATAAGTGCAGAATCGTATGACTGCACTGAACTTTTTTCACCTTTGATGAGCAATTCTCTTTCTGAGAGATCTGACAGTTCAGATGGAAGTTAAAAGCTGTTCAGTTACCCAGCATCGCATACTTCCTTGAGCTGAACAGCATGGATTGCAAAGAACTAGAGCAGCTAGTAGAAAACTTGCCTCCAAAATGTAAGCAGCAGGCCAAGTCCCAGCTTGGCATGGGACCAATATACTTACTACTGAAAATATCAAGCATCAGGAAAGCCAAACCTGAGCAGCAGTATGTACAAAGCTAGGCAGTGTTAGCAAACATCAAATATAAAGTACAACACCCTGCAGAGATGATTTAATGTATTTCATATGAAAGAAGAATGCCTCATTATTGTTGCCTGGTGATAGAAGACTAACAAACCACACTTAGATATTGACTTTGTAAGGGATCTGAGCGCTGAAGGTGCAGATGCATGTGCAGCTCCTTAGAGCGAGTTTTGGGGTGGACCTGCAGGTCCGGGACCATTCTCACTTCTGCCCGCGCCGGGTGAGCTCACGGGGCCTTTTGCGCCCGGATCCGCGTGCCGCCGGGTTTGGCACCACGCTGCCGGGAAGCAGGAGCGGGCGCCAGCGGGCGCCAGCGCTGCCGGGGCGGGTGCCGGGAGGTGGGCACGGGCGGCGGGGGGCAGCGGCGGCCGGGGGGCAGCGGCGGCGGCCAGGGCACACGGCGCTGCCCCCGGCACCGGCGGCCGCTCCCCAGCGGGCGGCGGCGGGGCGGGGCGGGGAAGGGAAAGGAAGGGAAGGAAAGGGAAGGGAAAGGAGGGAAGGGAAGGGGCGCCCGGCGGTGCCTCCCATTGGCCGCGCCGCGGAGCCGCTCCCGGCTGCCGTGCGCGGCTCCCCTGCGCGCTGGCCGGGGAGCGGCCGCGCCGCTATCGCCGCCTCCCAGGTCCCGGTGCGGCCGGGCAGCCGCGGCGGCAGCAGCGAGCGAGCGAGCGGGTAAGTGGCGCCGCGGCGGCCCCTCTTCCCCTTCGCCTGCCGCCGCGCCGCCGGGGGGCGGTGGGAAGCGCCGCGGCGAGCCCCGGCCCGGCAGCGGCGAGCGGGTTCCCGCGCCCCGCTTCCTCCGCCCCGGTCCGCGCGCCTCGCCCGCGGATCGGGTGCGGGGATGCCGCGGGGGCCGGGCGGGGCCGGGGCG
The DNA here is from genome assembly GCF_036417845.1 of Apteryx mantelli. Classification (NCBI taxonomy): domain Eukaryota; kingdom Metazoa; phylum Chordata; class Aves; order Apterygiformes; family Apterygidae; genus Apteryx; species Apteryx mantelli. The sequence continues at coordinate 32,513,495 of NC_090020.1, forward strand.
GCCGCGCTGCGCGCCGTGGCCCCGGCGGCACGTCCCGGTTGACCGGGCAACGGAGCCGCGGCGGAGCGTGGCGGCCGGGAGGGAGGGAGCGCGCTGAGGCGGCGGCGCCGCGGCCGGGCGGGAAGGTGCCGGGCGGGGGAGGCCGGGCTGGACGCGGCGGGACCCCTTTCTTCTCCCGCCGCCGCCTGTGGCGGACGCCGGCGGGGGGCAGCGGCGGGGCCCCTGCTGGCCGGTGGCGGGCGGCCCGCGCGCTGGGGGGCGCCGCGCGGCCGTTGGCCGTTGACGGTTGGCCGTTGGCGCGCGGGCGTTCACCGCGGCGCTCTCCGCAGGCCGCGCTGCCGCGCGCGGGGCGGCCCCGGCGGCTCCGGGGAGGCGGTGATGAGGGCGCCGAGCAGGGGCTGAAGCCGGCGGCGGAGGAGAGGCGGCGGCGGCGGCGACCATGACCGTGTTCAGGCAGGAGAACCTGGAGGACTACTACGAGACGGGGGACGAGCTCGGCAGGTAGGCGGCGGCGTTGGGCTGGTACCCCCAGCGCCCTGCGCTTGGGAGTGGTGACTGTCGCCGAAACGAGACCGGGTGGCCTGGGATTATGCACCGAGTACGGCCCGGGTTCCTGTTTGCCTTAAATCATCGCGCTGCGCCTTTGCCTTTCAAGATAACACTGCGTGCTGGAAGGCAGAGAAAGGACTTCGATTTTAAGCTACCGCATGTTGCTTTTTAAGATCAAGCTAGTAGGATTTCGGAGTTTGGCGGTTCTTAATTAACACCTTTTAACTTGAGGTGCATGTGGCTATAATACAGCTTGTGCATGTGTACATGGTCCCTTCAGATGTTAGATACAGTTTTAAAGAATTGTAATGCTTCCTGTTGCTAGTCAAGTGAGTAACTTAACGTAGTGAATTTATATCAAGGATATTTTCACTGTGTTTTTAGGCTGTCGCAACGAAAGACTCTGTATGTGTTGCGTGTCACTTTTGCTTCGATAACATCATGAGAGAAGTGAGAGAAACCATGTAATTGTTTTTTATTAATGCCAATGTAATGAAGATCACTCTTAGGCATCACTGTTCAAACTGAAAGTCAGATCAAGAGATTTATAGCAGAGTGCTGCAGAGAAAGCACCGTCAGCTTGAACCTTGTTTACTGAATGCTGTGTAATCATCTCCTGCCACAGCATTTGTGGTAGAAAGCTCAAACTCTTACTCATATCTTCTTTTTGGCAGTGTCTGTGGATTATAAGATTGTTAATTTATCATTGATTTAAGTGTGTTTTGTGAGGGTTCTCTTTAACATCCCTCCCCCCCCTTTTTTTTTCTTAAGTACGGTGGCATTTTAGTACATCAGTATAGCAGAAACTTTTTTAATGTTCATGTCAGTGACTTCCAAGCTTACAGTCAGTGTTTAATTACTACAGAGCAGTCTACGTGAAGCAGATGATCCCATGTCTATTTTTGTATACCCTTCCAGGGTAGGATCCAATACTAGTAGACGCTGCAAATGATACTGGATACTGGCGTAGACAGAACTCAGAAAAAGACTTACTTAAAAAAAAAAAACAACACTTCAACAGGAAGTTCATGGGGCTATCTTTAAAATAAACTTCATCACATTTGTATAGCTTAAAAGCTTGTTGCCTTACCTGTACAGGTATGTGAAGGGTGTGTAATTTTATTTTTTATGAAGCGTTCTGGGTAGGTCTCTTCATACATATAGAATAGTGGGCTATGTTGGATAGAGTATTCATATTAACTTCTCAGATAGCTTGTTAGAAAGATATGTTGTCATGTTGGCCCATAAGTTAAGGTTGTTTGGTCTAAATATTTTGTTTGGATACATGAAATTGTTTGATTTGGTCCCTGTGATTTTTGACAAGAACATGTTGAATGTTTTGGAATTCAGCTTTAAATTTCGGGACTGATAAAAATGAAACTACGTCTGTGTAATGGATACTGATACATGATTTATTTTATAGATTATTTTTGGATCTGTGTCTTTATTTTTTTTAACTTGTTTGGTTTCTCAAGGTTTTTCAAGGAGAAAACAATGTCTGTCTGCTTGTTAAGAAAGTGTTAAGGTTTATGCAAATGCTCTTGTATTTATTTAAAAGAAAAATTGTCAACAGAATGTTTGCTCCTCCATGCATGTTTATTAAGTGGAATAATTGCCCTAAGTCTAATTACGTAGGAAATATTTAAAAATGTGGGGATTTTTCCAAACAAACAGGCTTTGGAAATTGCATGCTATCTCCGGAACAAAACAATGATGACCAAGAGTTTCATTTTTAACGTATAGAGAGGTGCAAAAACTGAATAATGTTATCTAGTAAAAAATCAAATGGAGTTTTTCAAATTGACTGAATAATAGATAATGGAATTTGATAAAAATTTGGTATGTTAATATGATCAACTACAAACAAAGAATTACAGTATTGAAGTTATTTTTATTTATGATAATGCTATATATGCTTGGCATTCTGTCTGGACCCATGATGTTTTAAGAATTTACAAGAATTAGTTAAGCTCAATTTTTGTTTTTCCTTTAAAAATAAACAAAACTAAGCACATCATCTACTTTTGTTAAATAAATTTTAAAAAAATGACAAGACACTGTCAAATGTTTGACAGGGCTTTTGTTTTAAAAACTAATGTGCTTATTTAAAAGGGCCAGAGCTTTCACTTCAGCATCACTTTGAGAAGCCCAAGGTTTTCTGTTGATAAGTGTTGCCATAAAAATAAGAGCAGGTAAATCTCAGGAAGGTTGTTGTGTGGTTTGGTTTAGCGGTATTTTCAGCTTCTTTTTAAATGTAAATTTCTAGAGTTGGTTGAAATTCTCTTTTGTAAATCTTACCTCTTTCCATTCTTTCTCTCTCCCCTTTCCCTTAGGTTTCTCACCTTTTTGTTTGCATATAAATGTAGTTGCAAATGTCAGCCCTGAGGCTTAAAACTCAGGAAGCAAATGAATACTAAAAACGCTTTTGACTTTAAAATTTCTTGTGATTGTTTGGGAACCTGAATCATGATTTTACTGTTTGGGCTAAGCAGTGATGAAAGGTTCAATTTTGCTAATTCAACCTATTTTTTTCCCCCTTTTTAGGGAAAAATTCCTTTATTGCCTCTTATTCAGCAGCAGTCATGTGGCAATCAAGGTGAATAAATGAACAGATAAGTTTTCATTGGTTGAGGGATGTTTGCATAAATGGATCCTACAGTTTCCAGGACTCCTTGCCTTTTGAGCAATTCAGTAAAGATGCAAATATTTTGAACTTTTAACCTTCTTATTTTCGCTTGTAAAATATTTAGTTATCTTTATTATCTTATGATCCTTCTGACAGTAACCAAAAAGTCGCTTTGCTATTCTAGCAAAGGTCACTCAAAGATCAAATGAATTGTGTAAATGAAATTTTGTATTGAAACTAACATAGGAGGTTTAAATATAGCTTGCATAAAATCCAGAGTTGTTTGAAACGAGTAGAAGGACAGTGATATGACCAGACTAAAAAAATACACTTCTTAGTTTTATGGCAGTTCACAGTGCCTTTGAAGAAGAGTATTCTTCATTTTTTTTACCAATATGTTTGAGTTTTAGTCTGTTCTTTGTTTTGTTTTGATTTGTCCATAGAAAAAATAATAAAGGAACTTGGAATTGTGAGTACTTACAGGATCACCCTTAATTGTCTTGTCTATATGTAATTTGTTCTGACACCTTTGTGTCTGTTAAAGTTGGCTTATGTTTTTGGTTGTCTTAAGCTTGTGTACCAAAACAGTCTCATGAGACTTGTGGATCAAATGGTGTGTTTAGTAAAGAACATAGATGAAGATTCTGCTTTTAATCATTGTGTATGCTGCATTATATACATTTTTTTTCATCTTACTAAAGTGATACATATTACTGCATTGTTCATATCTCCTGCAGATGTGGTAAGCAGTCATCTAACCATGAAATTTCAAGGGCTGATAGAGATTTAGTTCCTGCTAGGGTAGAGATTATCATGCAACAAATTTGCTAAAGCTATTTTGTTCATTTTAATTCTGCCTGCATTTGCAGGCTGTGTGATCGTGCATTTCAAATACCCTGTTCCAGTGCCTTTACTTCAGCTCACCCAAAAGACAGGAATTAAAGTTCATCGGTATTCAAAACCTCACCATGGTGAGCATGCAGGTAAACACTGTGAAACCAGATTAACTAATCAAAGTGCTGGAGTTTTTTTGTTTTGTTGTTGTTCCTGGCTTTGGGGGGTTTTTTGTTTGTTTTTTTGTTTTTAACTGAGTTTGGTCTTCTCTAGAAGTTAGAGCACAGTAGCAAATGTTCCACTGCTTGCTTAATTACAGGGAATGTCACTGAAACAAAGCTACACTGGAGACACCTTGTGTATTATTATATGAATTAATACAGTTTTGTGATTTAATTCATGGTCTTATAAACACCTCTGCGCTTCTTCACTTTTTTAAAAAAAACCTTCTTTTTAAACTGCTTCCTAAAAGAACTGCAGGTTGTTAAAATACTGTTTTCAGATAGATTGAAGAATGGTATTTGCATTGCACTGTGATAAGATATGTATGTATATACGCACAATTTTTTAAAAAATTCCAAGTGGAGGACTTTAATATTAAAATGTCGGTTTTGAGTGGTGTGCTTCTGAATGAGATGAAACGTCTGCATGTGCGTAGAATTTGGTCATCAGATCAAATGTTTTTGAAAGGTGACAGGAATAAAAGTAAAAGTGGCAGATACCTAGAAAGTATCTATTAGGAAATCGATCAGCTGATAAAATTTTCTTTTGCTTGCACACAAATGCGTTTTTTTTAAGTATAGTGAGAAGTATAATGTGGAGAATGAATGGAGAAATAGAACAATACTGTATATTAAAATAGCTACGATTAATAGTAGATTGCTATTGATTCGAAAAATAGAAAAAGGTACCTAATGATTTTTAAACTTCAAGTTCATTTGAACCTGTGGGTCTCACTAGAGTAACACTTGCAACTTGTTCAACATGCAGAATGATGATGGATCTCAGCAGTTTTGGACATCAGTCTATATTTGCTTGATAGTTCATGAAGCAGAGAAGTTAGCAGGGTTAGCGTACTGCTTTTCACTGTTATCTGAGGTATCTAATCGCTTCATCAGTTGTGAGAGAAAAATGCATAGGATAACATGCTAAAGGTGCTGATAAGAGAGAACAGGCAGTTATGCAAACATGAGGATGTGTATTTACAATCTGAAAAACACTCTTTTACCTTTGAGTGTTCAGTTAGAAGAGAAAATGTTTCCGGAGAGTGTGAAAACTGATTTCTGTAGTAAGAAGCAGGGATGCAGGCGGAAGACTTTTTTCCTTTTTTCCTTTTTTCCTTTTTTCCTTTTTTCCTTTTTTCCTTTTTTCCTTTTTTCCTTTTTTCCTTTTTTCCTTTTTTCCTTTTTTCCTTTTTTCCTTTTTTCCTTTTTTCCTTTTTTCCTTTTTTCCTTTTTTCCTTTTTTCCTTTTTTCCTTTTTTCCTTTTTTCCTTTTCATATCAGTTTTTAGAAGTGCTGCTTTTTAGAGCTACAAAGGCTGTCCCCTTGTCTTTCCATACACTGTAACAGTTACTGTATTGCACTCTTGTTTTGGAAGGAAAGTAAAAACACTTAATAAAAAATGCTTGGATGATAACTAGAATTTGACCTTCATGGTGCTTTTCAGACCTGAAAACCTGAACTAATCTTAATAAAAAGATGACATGCTGAAATTGTGAGTATTGTCAAGTTCTATTATGAGATGTATAGCATGTTAAAGTCTTTTGAGGTAAACTTGACAGTCTTGAAAGAGGACATATCATCTTAATTGTATTAACTTAAAACCCATGCCAGCTGTCTTTATAATAATATTATAATGTAAAACATTTTCCTTTTAATTGTCAGATTAGAAAGTCATATAGAAAAATAGCAGAGCAATGTGAATGATGGTCTAGTAAGGCTAAAAGAGAGTACTACATGTTATGTCCAAAATTTTAACAACGCTAAATTGAAATTTCTGACTTCTATTTTGTCCTATAATCTTATTGAAGCCTCAAGTTGCTCCATTAAAAGGCATATGTTAACCTTTGTTTTTCTACAGAATGAAAATGGTTAAATACTGAAGATGCAGAATATACAAACCTTTTCAATATCGTTTTTGCTGTAAGATTTGTATAAACAGACCAATAAATGCAAATGTAGAATTCTCTACTTTCATAACTACATGTATACAAATTCTGGTAATACATGATAATGAATTACAGCAGATCAAGTGGACTATAGGAGTTCTTCAGGGACAAGGACCTGGGAAAGAACCATAAAAATGCTGGCGGCAAAGTCACTGTACAAGCAAGAAAAATGGTTGGTTGATTGGTTGGTGTGATTTGTGGGTTGCTTTTTCTTTAGAGAATCCAAAATTGCTGATTTCAGATTACACCGTAGAGCCCTTTCAGTGCTGCATGTGAACAATTTCAGTGTTCTATCAGTCTTGTCTGCTCTCAGAAGAAAAATTTGGTTATTCCATGCTGTGACTGTTGTGGTGACACTGAGTGGAGCAAGTCTGGACCCTGGTAGTTGCATGAGGACTAGAAAATAATTTCTCTGAAAAGCATGATGGGAACAATTATTCATCTCGGTCTCATTTCACTTTACCTCCAAACCATGCCTCAAAATGCCTTTTTTTTCATAAATGCATAATAAGTGATGAACTGTTGATTATGCAGACTGCGTTAGAATGTCACCATTCAATACTACTGGTGACAATTATTGCCTTATAAAATGCATTGTGTTGTTGCTGCACAAGAGGTGCAGATGTTTTTTCGAAAATAATTGCTTGATTCTGCTTAGTTTATTTCTCTCTCTGGAGAAAAAAAAAGTCTCCTTAATGGGTCTTTTAAAGCAAAGTATAATTAAAACTATAGCTTGCTGCTTATTCTGTGTCCTCACTTTAAATGCACATAACTTTGCAAATTTAAAGTCATCAGGAAGTAGATAAAAATATTTGTCTTTGATTTTCTTTCTTAGTTAGCCTCTGCAGGGTACAATCAGTACTGGAATTGCTGTGTTAGGGGTGTGCTTGAACTTTCATTAGCTCTTTTTTTGTCCTCCCTCCTTTTTAAATTCATAATCTCCTCTTACAGATGTTCAAATATGTCACTTCCTCTACTAGAACTGTGTGTACGGAACAGAATTTGGCTATTTAGGTTAGAAAAAGGGAGGCTGAGGCTGCATTTTCATGATAACTGCATGCCAAGCTAAATCCATGCTGACAGTGACTTAAAAGAACAGTACCGCGTTCCTCTGCTGTGTGTTTCTGTTCCCTCTTTTGTGCCATCACTTGCATACACGCAATGATGCTTTCAAAATAAAAAACACCTTATATCTAATTTATGGCAACAGTCCCCATTTAGATCAGCTGAAAGCACTGGTAAAAATCTCAGCCTCAGTAGAGATGTGATTGCCGCTGTAAATCTACTTCAGGTTAAATACATGGGAAGGACAGAGATAAAGAGTAATGTTGGTACAAGGCCAGAAGAATATAAACTGACAACAAGGAAGTGGAGCTGGAAATTAGAATGCCAGAGTACTGAGATTCTGGACAAACCTTGCAGAATAGCTGCTAAAACTGGTAACATTTATTCAAAGGCTTATTGGTTTTTTTGGAGGAAATTACATATTTCCTGTGAGAACCACAGCAGAATTTAATGGTCAGGTGTCCTTATGTTTTTAACTGGCTTGGTTAGGCCTCCAGCGAAACAACACAACTTATGGCACAATGTATATTACGAAGGAAAAGTGTCAGTTAAAGCAGTGGTTTTTTAGTTTGTTTCCTGTGTGATACTGGATTGCATAGCACTTCTGTCTCAGATTAGATGACTGTTTCTCAGACTGGATTGTGACTCCCTTACAGGAAGATAGGTGAGCCAAGGGAGGATTTTCCAACAATCCTGAAAAGCATTCATCAGCTCATAATGCAGTATAGTAGATTTTACTTAACCATCAGTTAAGTAAATGTAAACCAAATAGTTTGTGGCTGAGCTAGGAGGAAACAAAGAAATGTGGACAAGGAAAGCTTACCTCTAAAGATCCTGAAGCCAAAACTGCTTCCTTGTATGTCTTCATTATGCAGTAAATACTGGAGTAAATGGTTTAAAAAAAAACAAAACAAACAGTAGCATGGGGTATAAGGGACTGAGCCACGTGATTGATATAGGTAATTTTTTTTATATTCTAAAATTTCATTACTTGGAGGTTATACAGCAGGAGTGGAGCCCACATGTTTTGGTCTGTTGTTGGGTGACATTCTTGTCATTTTTAGTGCAGTTATGGAAAAGGCTAATATCAGAAATGAATTTCAGGGGCAGGTGTCTACCCATATTCTTGTGCAATATGTTGTAAAGGCCTCCTTTACACAGTATTCTGCAGTTCTGATCACTATATTTCAAAGAAATTGCCCCTTTTCTACTTTAAGACAAAGAACTACAATGGTCAAGCTGTGGGGAGAAGCTTTCTATGAGAGGAGACTTAGTTTGGTTTGTTTAGCCTTGCAGCATGAAGCTTGGAGGGGTATGATTTTTAAGTATACTGGAAGAAAACAAATACTTGAGGAAAGGAAGAAACTTTTGTATTTAAAAGATACATACTAGCTGTGCATTTAAAATATTCAAATAAATGTACACATTGGAAACTGAAAGGCTGCTGGTCTTTGGGGATGTGAAGTTTGCGAACTGTCTTTGAAACAAAGGTATATGAGCAGAGAACCTAAATTGTTTCAAGATTGAGCTTGCCAAATTACTGCAAAGGATTGCATGACACTGTTCTTGAATTTAGAGATTAACTTTGGGGAAGGATGAAGGTGATAGGGATTTGGTCATTGTAGACATGTGTTAGATCACTTTTAATTCCCTTTCAAAGTTTCCAGTGCCAGTTTCCTGTGGGACATTATATTCTTAGAGGTTGTTGGTCTTTTGTACTAAAGTTACTGTATTTTGAGTGTGATAAAATTTTCTCTTCTTTTTCTTTTGTGGCAAATGGTGATGTTGAGGAAACTGTCTTGTAACAGATGTCCTTCGCCCCAATCACACGGTTTAGGATTGCTTTGAAACACTAAACTGAGTAATTCACATGATGGTCTGCAGCCATATTCACTTGTCTCAATGTATTTTATTCCCTTCCCCTTGTTCCCTCCTGATTGCTTATGTGAATACGACAAATAGACAACTTCTTCGAGAGACAGCACTGCTGAGGAGGAAGCATCACTACATTGCTACCCAGAGCATGTGCACACATTCAGCACCATCAGCAGGGACCTTGCAGGGCAATGGTGTACTGTTCTTTAAAAGGGCAAGCCTTCCATTTTTATGAAAGCCACAGTCATCTGCCTGCAGTGCAAGTCTGTTTGTTTGTTAGGAAGCTTAGAACATCTTGCCTGTACTTGACTGAAAGAAAAATAGCTCTTACTGGATGATCACAAACATAGGAGGAGATAGTCAATGCTTGGAAGAGTTTATAGTCAGTTTAAAATACAAGCATTCTTACAACCTGATTGGCAGGCATAGTCTCACTGAATTCATTGCTGAACTTTTCAGAGAATTGAGCCTTTGGAAAGGAAAAAAATAATTGCTTTGAGCAGTACCACTTGGTCTATGCACTTCTTGCTTAGACATAATGCTGAGTTATCCTTTAACTTAAATGGCATAATGCAAATATTTAATTTCCACTGTATCTTTATTTGTAAGCAATTAATGCTGTGTTTCTAAGTTTTCACTGATTATCGAATGGACCCTCCTGATATGTAAATTGGCTTCTGAACTTCTGTACCCTTCCCCAATTTTCTCTCAAATATCAATAATTAGTCACAGTAAGATTTGAGGTACTGGATAGGATGCGTCTGTAGAAGCGTTTGGTTAGAGCACCTTACTCATGTACCCATGAGACTTGGGATCAGAGTGATATTTTCCCCAGGTCACATTGTCTGTTGAAGTTGTGGTGTTTTGAAATTGTTACTCTTAGGGGAGAGAGGAAGGGTGTTGAGCTTCTGGAATCTTTGGTGACTCTTAACTGGCTTATGATCATAGAGAACTGGAATGGTGCCTTTTGTCTCTCCTTTCTATATTTTCTGAAACTTCTGGTCTTGTTGACCCTTGTTGCAGGGTGGTCTGCAGCTTAAGAGGATTGGACTTCATTGCTGAGATGGCCCCTTGTAATACTGTATTCCTAAATGAGAACAAGAAAGACAGTGCTTAAAACTTAGAATCATACGAATCTATGTTCTACCTGGTCTATACTGTTTGGTACTGTGCTTACTTTGCTTAGGTATATAGGTGTAGCTAGGTATAGGTAAAGCTAGTTTTTACATTACTTGATAATATTATATTGTTTTGACATTGTTCATAGCTAAATTATTTTGCCGAGTTTAATGAAGATTTAGAAGCTGTTTCCTCCTTCTCCCTCCTTATCCACACAGGCAAATAGTTCACACAGGCAAATAATATTAGTAGTTATTTCACCTGTGTTTAACAAGTTCTTGGCCAAGAACTCAGTGCTTTCAAGAGCTTCAAAAACAAAGCTGGCAGCTTATTAATTCCTAAGGAAAAAAAAGTACATGGGAGGCTTGGATGGTAGTAAATGTTAGGGTTTTTTGACACCTTCTTTTCTTCATGCTGCCTCCAGTTCTTTCTTTATTGGGACACTTGATTCCTCTTTCCTTTCATGAAGACGAAGGAATATGGATCTTGCAGACCACATCTGTACCTTGTCTTTTGTCTACTTGCAGTCTCTTCTATTCTACAAACATAGACTTTCAACATTTTGATGTGGAAGTTAGGGCTTCTTTTTGGTGTATTATCTTCCTGGCAAGTTTTTTCTTATCTCCATGAGCTAGGCCATCTGTGCAAAATTGCTGTTGACTCCCTGGGAAAGGAAAGCCCATCAGGGAACCACAGCTTAGTTCTTTATGTCTGGTCTTTTCTCATTGCTTTTTATTTGAAAAAGCTGTAGGATGTTGTTTAGTCCACCCTTCTGCCTAAAAGAAGGATCCCTTTTTCTGCTTTTGATGCTAGTTGTTAACTGGAGGATAAAACATTCCAAATTATATCTTATAAAGCTGGTGCATTTCGCCTGTCCCTTTTGTTCCTTTAGAAGGAAGCCTTGACATTACTATCTCTGCTAATGGTGAATAAATTGCCATTGATCCCTGATCAGTGCTGCTGTATCTACCCATTGGCCTGCCCAATTATTTTTACAGTATAGCTAAATCAGTCTAATGGGAGGGCCACTGAATGGGATAGTCCTGTTCCTCACTCACTGAGTTACAGTCTCCTGCTGCTTCTCTTGTGCAGGTGTTAGTGCCCTCCTTAGCTCGGTCTGGAGGCAAGAGGGAATAACTGATTGAGCTCCCAGAACTGGGTCGCCCTGGGCATGTCAGACAAATATTGGTGCTGGCTGCTAGCATGAAGAAGGGCGCGGGAATGTGGAGCCAGAGAGATGGAGACGTCTTCTGTGACACATAGTAGGTGAATCAATTGACCTGCACCGTAAAGCATGCACCCTCAGTGAATTGTGTAAATGCCTTGCAGTTATGGCCAGCTAAAACCAAATGGAAGAACTGATCTGAATTGAGAAACAAAACTTGACTGTTTATTAACCCTGGAAGATCCATGACTGCACAGTCTGAGTATGTTTTCCAGTCACAACAGCTCTAGGGTAGTCAAACAAATCTTCCTTTACATGGAGGACAGAAAGGGCAATTTGGAATATGTTTTTAAAACATTCTAAATTCCTAAGTGGTCAAGCTTATCTGTCAGTGAGCAGATGTAAAAGAGGACTTGGAGTGGGGGAAGCAGACAATTACTTGGCTGTAAATAGCAGCTCATAAAACCATAATGTATAGGGACAGTTACTAAGGCACTTGGTATGAGATTTGTGTATGTGACACAAACCATGCTTTGTTTGGAGATTTTCTAATACCGTGTTTTGGTGCCATGTTAAAAAGCTCACTCCAGCAAAGGAGAGAGAGTATTTTTATCATTGGAAGTTTTCTCAACTTAAACAATGCCTTTATCGATTCTATTGGGTGATGAGTTTCTTTGTGTGTTTAGCTATCATCAAATCAATACCCAGAGAGGAAACAACAGAAATTTTCACAAGCAAAAAATCACTGTGCCAATGACTGTGCCATGTTCTATGGACTGTAAGCTCCGGGGGTATGTTTCTGTTGGTGCTCTGGTAGTGAAAGGTTAGTAAGGCACCTCTGGATTTTGCAGTGATTCTTTGCACCCAACAGGAAATAATGAAACTTGGAGAAATCTATTCCATACTTCTAACTCTATCATTGTTTGGGAAAACTGAGTCATAAGCAATTTTAGGCTTTGCAGTCTCATCTTTACCTTTGCTTCCAATGGTTAGGTTTTATCCTTCTGCTAGCCAGCATTTGGTGAATGATTCAAACCTACAGCTGTATTAGTTAATTTTTTCAAAGATACTGAAAAAGCAGCATTTTCTTAGATAAGCCTCTTTTAATATATCTAACAGGCGCTACCATGCTACAAATGCCATAGATTTGTGTTCTTGAGTGTGTGCCCATTTAACACAGATGCCTTCTAAAATCAAAATCTGCATAAAAATTCTGTCTGAAGATACGTTATTATCTTTCATTAAAACTGTTGGTCATGTGCTGTAAAACAGGGAGATTTTGAGAAGATGAAATAAAGGGAAGCTCTCATTGCTATGAAAGAGTGGGTGAAGTAACTGAGAACTGGGATTACCATCAGATTCTTCCTCCCCAAGCTGTAGGACGAATGCACCAGACATGGTTCAGAACCCATTGTTGTAAAAGGGAAGCTTAGCAGGAACCTTAAGCATTGTTTTATTTATGAAATAGCAGCAACAAAAGTCTTTGCTTAGTGTCACCAAAACCAAGTGTTCTGCTCATGTGTTTTAATGTTCACCACAGGTTCCTGATTTAAGAACACCCAAATAGCTTATGACTGAGCTGTTGTGTTCAGTTCTGAGTCAGATGTACTTCATGTACATCCTTTAACATTTAGAAAGACTCTTTTTTCATATACTTGTTAATTTATGTATTAATGTTAATCTCTGAGCTAATTTACAAATTTCATAAAAAGTCCAAAGAGGAAAATGAAGATGAAGTACTGAAGAACAACAGAAGTATTAAAACTCAGACCATGCATATGTACTTAGCCATTGATCCTGTAAGTACATGTATATGCAAGCTTCTTTTTATTACTGTAAGGAGCGGTGAGGGAAGTACTTTGCTTGAAAAACTCTGTATTTTAACCCTTTTGGGTTAAATTCTTTTGGCTTTTGCCCTTCCCCCATTGGTATAGCTATTACTTGAACCAATTACAAGCATGAGTACTATGTTTTACTACATAAGATGTTGTCTTTGGTAGATGAACATACCTTCATACCAGCTGGATTCCAGAAAGCTCCAGTCCAAGCATCATTAATAAGAAATGCCTGGCATGTCTTGGAACTTACACAGCCATACATATTCCCCCAACTTACGCATTAGGTACCAGTATATCTAGGTGTAGACTTTACTTGGGTGTTTAAAACCACTGTATCTATGATTAGACTTCTCTCTGAAGTGAGATTTTCTTTGATTCCTTATTGAGCAAATATAATATCTGTTCTCAATCTACAATTAGACTAGAGAATCATGAAGTAAAGTGCATGTGTATGTGATTTCAGCATGGGACCTTTTCACATTATTTGAGTTTTTTTCGCTTTACCATCTTCAAGCTTTATGAGAGTGATTTAAATGTGTGTTTACACCGAGTTCATTTTCATATTGGTTATCTAGTTCTTCAGGTGTCTGGTTTGTCATATTAGATAACCAGTGCGACATGTAGTGAAATTATTTTTTCCAGTGCATATTCACAAGGGACCAGCTCCAAAGTCCTTTAGAACAGGTCAGTATGTTTTCTCTTCTGTTGCAGCATATTAATACATATAACAAAAGATGGTAGTTCAGTTACTTGGGAGTGCTCACTGAGAGAGAACCACAGAATATTGAGATTTAGTGAAGCTAATATTTTTAACTTGTCTTTTGTAAACTCAATTTTGTGATTTATTTCTAAACTGTGAAATTCAAGTGTGGTTTATAATGGATTTTTAGATGTCTTCATTTATATTATAAAGATAAAAATATTCAAAAGTCTGAAGTTGATTTCTTTCACTTCAACATACAGAAGAAACTAGCATTATAGTAGATCATTGTTAAAAGCCATTGGAATAACCTTATTGTAAAATACAAGGGAAATCAGTGCAGCTGTAATGTATGTAAATTGTTGAAAGTGTCCATTTTCTGAAACAATGCATCTTTAATACTGTACCTGAACTCTTCTAGTATGTTTATTCACCCTGTGGTTGGTGTTCATCAAAAGCATTCCAGACTGTTGGTTATGCTTTTCCAAAGGAGCGTGTGTAGCGTTTTGGTATCTCAGGCAGTCTTGGAAATCTGTATTCTCTAAGGTAATAGACTTCTCTCTTCTGTGTAGAGCTTCTACTGTGTTGTACTTTTTTGAGTCATTTTCTAATACTGGTGTACAATAAGTGCATGTATGTCCCTGACTCTGCAGGAAAAGAACTTAGGGTTACTAACAGTACATGATTCCATATTTAGGCTGTGTGGTAATGAGTGTGCTTGTGAGCGGAGCTCGACAGTACATTCCAACTTCCACTCTCTGTGTCAGTCTGAAACTGCTCTTTAATACAGACTTTTTTGTTTAATAGAAGGTAAATCTTCAGAATATACAGTACATGTTGCTTCTAGTAGGACAAGATTAATGGAGGAGAAAAGGGTGATGCTGGAAAGCAATAACTTCGGGGCTTTTTCTGAGTCACTGCTTTGTGCACCTTATTAACAAGCCAGGCTTCTCTAAAGACACAGATTGTTTGGAGAAGAACATGTGCATAAATATTTGCTAGAACATTGCTTCTATAGCAACCGGTCTTGTTCTGTTTAGGGCTAGGTAAGATGGGAAAGCCCATAATATTTTTGATGATAACAGCTGAACAGTTCTGGTCTAGGTTATTTCCCCAGGAGTCTGTCATCCTGCTCTCCAGAGTTACCTGGGCATGGCTATAGTTCGTATGTTTAAGTGCCCGCATGAATATAGGTAGCTAAAAGGCTGGAATGGAGTCATCCAGTGGGGCCATTGAGTGAACCGTTATGGGCTGGTGCATTATTGGATATGGAATTGATTCTGCTCTGTAATGCTCACAGAGGTATTCGGAGCAATCTCTGAGACCTTAACATCAGACTGAGCTTGAGAGATGGCAGCCTACTGAAACACGATCTGGTTGTGGCAAGCAGTGTCACTGCTGCTAATACAAAGACAAAGGTTTCTGCAGGAGTTGCACAATTGCATGTTTCTAAATGTTCACTGTTTTGTTAGCGAGTTGGAAGACAGCTGTTTTAAAACCATCCTTTTTTAAATGAGATAAGGAGAGAAGAGTCACACTTGAAACACTGTTTCAGAGGTTGGGGTACGAAGTTAATATTAAAAAGTCACAGTTTTGTTGTGTTCTAAGTAATGTACCTAAGCATGCCTTTTGTCTCAGAGGGCTTGCTAACCAGGTATACGGCAATAGTTGTGAGAAACAGACTGGAGAGTACAAAGCAATTATGAGGTGTAGTTGTTTAGCAGTGCTATCATCAGTATACCAGGGAGCTTGAAGCCCTTGAGCTTTGCAGTATGGCTCAATCTCAGTTAAAAAAATATCGAACGTATCATGGAGAAAACTATTTTTAAAATGATTCTAAAATTTTCAAGCTGTATGTATAATACCTGTGAGGGCATCTCACATTGGCTATGTTAGATGAAAGTTAAAAAATAATTGTGTGGTAAAATAAATTCTCCATAAAAATTTGGTTATCTGTTGATTTTCTGCAGTTCCTAAAGAGAGAAAAGTGACAGCATTTAGATACTATGCTTGTGCAAGAAAATTCCTTTTTCCTGGTAATGTTGCAATTACTATTACTGCAAGTAAGGCTAGACTATAATTAGCAGGAAAAAAAGGGTCTGGACATTGCTCAGCCCTTTGTATAAAGTTTCAGTGATGCTGATAATAACTTGCTTTTCTTGTCTGTCTATTGGCGTAGTGACAAGCATGTGTGCCTGGTGTTCTACAGCCTGTACAAGTGAGTGCTAGATACAGAATATGAAGTTAAAGACAGAGCTGAGTTGTTTACATATATACGGGAAGCCAGGAAGGTTTTGTCTGTACCTGTCTGGTGTGTGCCTCTCACCTACCTATTCTAACCACTTAAAACATTGTAAAAAGCAGGGAGCTTAGTCTATAATTGGATACCTTCAGACTTGCATAGTTCATTGAACTTCTTATAACAATCAGGAAAGTTGTTAGAACTTCTTTATTTTGTGTCTGCAGTAATTCATGGGCTTATAAGGGGATGGAACTGTCAAACCTTCAGTGATGCTTCTAGCTTTTTCAGTGTACCTTCACGTAATAACATCTGCTACCAAAGCTGATCTAGATTACTTTACTCATTCAAATTTGCATTCCAAAACCCAAATGTGAATAAACGAAAAAAAAAATATCAGAGTTCCTGCTCGTGCAGGAGGATCTGGTTTAAAAACCAAAATTGCAAAGCTCTGTAAACACATGCAGTATGTCATTGTTCCGGTTAACAACAAAAAAATGTACTGATTTACCTGACTATTAAAGCATGTAAAATCATTGACAAAAGTATGATTTAGAATGAAGAAGATAGTACTGGTGAATACACTGATATAAAAGAGTCTTTTAATTTCTGTGTATAACTTGGAACTTGGAAAACACTTCATGCTATTTGTACACAGATGCCAGTTTTCTTGTGCCAAGAATGTCCCTTTTTTACACTATTAAGTTCTAGCAACAGAGCAACTCCCCTTTCTGGCAAGAGTTTTATAAGTGCTTGAGAGTTAAATCTTTCTACTCCTTTTCTACCTCATCTCCTCCCCCACATGCTTTCATTCCTTGACCTTCAGCTGTGTTAAACTAATTTTAAACAGCATGGTTTGACCTAATTGCTTAGCAGCGTATGATCATGGAGAAACCTCATATATTGTCCACTAACCCTGTGGTCATAATTTCTTTAGTCATATGATCTTTTCAAAGAATAAGGTGACACTGATGGGAGAGCTGTGTGCTGGCACTGTCTATGGAGGATTTAGCAGCTGCAAGATCTCTCCTTTCTTTTTCTTTCATTCGTCCGTAATACCATTGTCAGTGCCACCTTTTCTGCTTGAAGACCCTTATCCTTCATGCTGCAAGGCACTTAAGGAAGAAAGAAACTCTCGAATCAGTGCCTGATTGTTTCATGAGTCTGTACTTTCCTTTTTTGTCCAAAGGAAAAATACTTGGGTGTATGTTCCTGCATGATGTTCTTTAGAAGACTTAGGCAAGAATGTAGTATAAACTAGGAATGCTCTGGTGATTTGAAAACAAGCAAGCAATTAAAGACTGAAATACAAAATAAAGAGGAAGAGGTAATGATAACCATTAGCGATCTTGTTAGAAAAGTCTTCTAATCATGGAAGCAAGCAAAGTTAGTGTGACGAGAGGGAGTATAACTGGCTGTTGTCTGTGTGCTTATGCCCGGAAGACCTGTGCTACATTCTTTATTTGTACCTCACTGCAAACTTAAAGTCTTCTTTTCAATATTGGTAATACTTTCTATTTAGCTCATTAGTGCCATCTCTCAAAAACCTAAAGTTGTAGGCTCACAGAGCAGGTTCTTCATCTGTTGAATCTTAGATTTCTTGCCATTGTTCACTGTAGTGATGAATGGGGGACCACACTGTGAAGATTCTTGGTTTAGTTCTGTTTTAAGGTGTGCATTAGTAACACAAATCAAGTCAAATGAAGAAATATTTTCTCTGGCTGCTTCGTGAGGCAGATAACCATACACAGAGAACTTTGAAAGCTGAAAAATATTTCTATCTCTGATACAACAAGTCCCAAATTAAGTGGGGTTGCAAGACTTTTTCTAGTTTATAAATTAGCATAGTAACATGCAAATCCATGTGCTGATAAGAATGACCTTCAGTGTCAAGTGTGAAATTTTTAAGGGTTATTGAAGTTAATGTTCTGAAAAATATGGTGCAGGAGAAAATATCATTGGTGGTTCTTAGCTGCTGGCAGACTTATTAAATAAGTAAATTAATTGTGAGCTGCTTTTTTTTTTTTTTTTTTTTTTTTTTTTGGAGGACTGATTGTGTCTCTCTAGGAAACTTCTCTATCACTGTGCAACTCCCGCTAACTTTAAAGCTCATTTGTGGTAGCACCTAGTACTAGGCTTGGTGCTGTCATCGTTGGCTTTTTTGAGGGGAGAAAGAAACCTGAGGTGAGAGGGATCTTCTAACTGTCACTTTCAGTTGAAAATCTGAATGCATACTAAATTACCATTAATTATTGTTTTCCTTTTTATGTTAGTTCCACTATTACAGCTAGTCTTTTTAAATGCTTGAATTTTTCTCCCCTCATCCTCTTTTTTGGGGAAGCTTTTTAAAAAGTTTAGGAAAACATCACGACTGCTTGCCCTTTCAAATATCATATGTATACTACATGCAATGTGGAGTCAAAGGTCAAATTAGTATTGTTCTTTCTATGCAGTTCTACTCGTCTTTCTAGTTCATTTATACTGTAAAATTTTAAAGCCCGTGATCCTTGCTTAGTTAAAGCCCATATACCCTTAAGTCCATTTGGAGGTAATTTCAGTAGAAGTTATGGGGGCTCAGTATCTCTGAGAAATATTTTGTCCCAAAAATAAGGGGTCTACTTTGTGGGTCTTGTGAAGAGGTAGGCAGTCTGTCCTTGTCATGATAAGCAACATGACAGCTTTTAGGGTTCCTCTTTGGAAATGAGGACTCAGTCAAGTGCTGAAATGACTAGTCAATTATTCTGTTGTTTGAAGTTCAGACATTCTTCTTTGCAGAACTTCTGTCTTTTGCCAGAGTGAGAGAAGTGTCTGATAGGATAT
This sequence comes from Apteryx mantelli, assembly GCF_036417845.1. NCBI lineage: Eukaryota > Metazoa > Chordata > Aves > Apterygiformes > Apterygidae > Apteryx > Apteryx mantelli. The sequence continues at coordinate 32,532,494 of NC_090020.1, forward strand.
GGGCCCAAACTTGTTGGTCAGCTTTCCTGTTGTAGTAGTTCATTTTTTCAGCATGTATACTGTCCTAGCAGAATCCAGTATGTGTTCTTGAAAGTTGTATTTGTACCCTTCATTTGCTAGCTTAAACCAAAGTCACTAATGAACAGAAAATTTAAAGGACTCTGTGCATATGAAATATAGTTCAATATGTGCCTGAATCCATTTAGGCCATTTTATTCTTCTGTGAAATCTTCTGTTCTGTGATACTCCAGACAAGTTCAGCCAGTCAACAATGTCAAGTTAGAAAGGCAAGTGACAGTGTATTTGTGAGGGAGCTTACACACTTTTATCTTAAAAGCAAAGGTGCAGGGAGAGGTGAGAGTCTCTTATGTGCCTGTTCATGTGTATGGACATACAGGATGCATGCCATTTAGGTTTATTTGCTTGGGTTTTTTCTTCCATTTTTCCTCACATATAGATTATATTGTATTTGGCATGTTTTGAGAGATCCTGTGTTTAGTCAACTGCATAAAATGAGCTATAATAGTTTAAAGTTTTTTTCCCTCTCCCAGTTCTCCAGTTCATTTTTTGGAGGTTATTAAATTTTAAGAGCATTTTCAGTTGTCTTAGTTTATCACTTAGTAGGTATAAGAAAGCTATGTTTAAATGTCTTTAACAATGTTTGAGAGTGGGTTTTTTTGGTTTTATTTTTAAATATGTTCTCAAGGATGACAGGCTCTACTGACTTAGAGTAAAAGGGGTATCTTGCTGAAACAGTCTCTCAGCTACAATCAGAACTGAAGCACTGGTGAGAAAAAGCAAAATACATAGCTTTTCAGGCTTCTTAAAGTGCGAATGGGATCCCTCTTTCTGGGAGAGGAACTGAGTTGTTGATACCACCACAACTGTAGTTATAAAATGTGTGTGTGTGTTGGTACCTGCATGCAGGTGGTAGATAATGCATATTTATTAGATGCACCATGTGATTGTGTGCTGCAGTGAGAGCAGGTTTGCTCTAGTTTTGCCCTATATGTATGTACTAGCTCTGTCCTTTATCTTGTGGGATGGCACATGACGCTTCCAAGCAACAGTGAAGTGGTGCTGCAAGTGGCTGGTGCCACCTGAAGTTCTACTGCTCTCCTTTTAAGCAACTTCTGCATGCTCCAGGTTTGCACAGAGAGACGTGATAATCTTTGTAAAATTGAGGCCAGGCTGTTAAGTACATCTGACAGTTTGTTTATAAGTGTAGCTATGTTTGGATAGAGGGATCTACCCTCTCTTCTCCCTTCTTCCCTTTCTGCCTCCTTTTATCAGAGTTCAGTTGCTTCTATATGCCATCAAAAATAACACAAATCTCTGTTCTGGTCTATATCTTGGATGTTACCTTTTTTTACATTTGCTTTGTCCTTTGTACTTTGCCAGTTTTTCAGTCTCAGCGCAATACTCACTTCCTCCTGCCTATTGGATTTTTTTTTCCTTGACTTTACCTCTGTCCTTAATAACCTTAATTACCATGCTGTCCTTAGTAACTTCATACTCAGAAGTTGGAATTTTTCAGAATGTTCACAATTATGGAAGGATGGAAAAGTCTAAATGTGTCTCGTCCTGTATGTGATATGCTCTTAGCCTATCTTTGTCCAGCATCCTGACTGTATCATCTCCTGCTTCAGAAAGTTGTTTTGTGTGATGCTAAGTTCACTCTGGCACTTCATGAATTTACATCAGTAGGCTTATTTTTTTTTAAAGCTATCACAACTATTTTCACTGGAAGTTACTGGAATACTGTGACCTCAGCTCAAAAAGTTGACACAAAGCAACAATGAAGCTGGGATCATTAGTATCAAAAGACGTGTTCCAGTGAATTATTACATCAGTCTTAAAATTAACATTGCTAATTATTAGTATTTTTCTTTATGCAAATGCAACTGTGATGTACAGGTTCACTTCTTTTAGGTAACAGTAGTCATTTTGAATTTTAGTTCTGAAGATTGTAAAATAACATTATCTTTGTACACAGGTAAGGAAGATGTTGAGAAAGGAATTGTAAAGGTCATACGCTTTTCACCTTCAAGTGCTTTTGAGAGGCCTGTAAAGGTGAATTTATTGTCTTGTCTTCTGCCATTCAAAGTAATTGCATTGCTTTTAAGCGCTTTTTTAGGTCTTTAGGATATGTGGCAATTTTGCATCTTAGGTAAGAGGAGGGTCTTCAGAACCTGAATAAAAAACAGTTTCAGTGGTGAGACATAAGTCAAGTGGTGAGGCCATAACATGGCCTTTTTATCTGCTCATAATGAAGCAGCAATTGAATTAAACATTTTTTCTTTGGAAACCTGTATTCAGGTTGTTCCTGAATACAGCCTCACTTTTGTCAGTATAAACCTTAATTCTTGAGTGGCCAAACTGCACACTGGTACTTACAGTTTTGTGGGGATGGGGAGACTAAATAGTAAATGAACATGTAGCCATTTGTTATGTTATTCTTTTTGCTGTGTTTTGAATTATGGTGATGACTGTGTTTTTTTGATCATTCTTTTTATTCGAAGTTGCCTCTGCAAACATTGCAATGTAGGCCTTTTGTTTGTTTTCTGTGGAATTTAGGTGTAGCTTGCCAGCAGTGAAAGCTGCTGACAATATTTGGTGTTAACTTTGCTCTTTATAACATATGTGAACTGGTACTACTCCTAGAAAGTTAGTATAATACAGAGTTAATATTCTCAGTTCTGTCCTCAATACTTCAAAAATTCAGGGAGGAAATCACGTACAGGGAAAACTTGGAAAATTTTCTGACCTGTCTTGTGCTTTTTTTGTCTCTATTAATTCAAAACACTGAGCTTATATTTCTTTTTAGATTATATGTTTCTACGCCTGTCTCATATAAAATCAAATTTGATGTTTCCTGATAGTTTCCCAAATGTAGTGAACTAGCTAGATTTTTAATTCAGTTTTGTCTCTTTACCTGACTAATTAATTTTCTGTTGTTTCAAAAAACCAAGCACTGTGGAAATGTACTGGAGCTTTTGACTGAGATACCCCACATAAGTGGTAGTAAATCTCTCATTGTTTGTATTGTGTTGCATGACAAATTCCCTCATCTTCCTCTCTACTGGAGCAACTTAAGTTAAAATTTCAAAAAATTATGCTGAAAAACTGTGCTTGTTGCTGACAAACCAGAAAAACTCCAGGTTCTTGAATGCTGTCCCCCCAAAATATATTTCCTGTTTGATTTCTCTGGATAATATTGAGGACTGGGATATGGCTGGTCAAGCAAAAGACTTGTGTGAGAGGTTTTCCTAACATGAACTGAGGGAGGAAAATGGGAACTCCTTCAGTCTTGTCAAACAACCATTTATTGTTTAAAGAAAAGTGATATAAAGGAAGTCGAAAACAACCTCCAATATATTCATGTTCTTCTGTAGGTCTGCCCAATTTTTTTAAGATCTCTCCTCCTAGTTCCGGGATACAGAACAAAGTTGGCTCGAAGAACTTGAACCCAATGCCATTTGGTCCTAGGCTGTACAGTAATGCTTTGTGCTCTGTGACTTGTGCCAACACTGTTATTTATATCAAACTGGAGCATTGAACATCAATGGTTAGAAGTAAGCTTTGATTTTGTGAGATAGTTGAGGGAGAGGTGTGACAACAGGAACAGGTAGTTGAGAATGCAGGGTGGGGAGGAAGTAGAGTCTACAGACATTTTTAATGCAGTTTCACTTGCAGACGAAGAAGGTGTTAGAAACCCTTCCCACAATAATATATCCTGCAGAGCTGCCATTGGGCTAGCAATTCAGCCCAGCAAGCATGAGTGTAAAGTATTTAATGTTAATGTGAAAATTGATTATATTGAGTTATAGAAAAATATTTGGGGAAGATTGTGAGGAAAAATTCGTTAGTCAATATGCTATTACCTAGACAAGTCTTCTATTATTATTCTTCATAGTACTGCTTTTTAAACTATTTTTATGTGCCCTCCTGATTTGCCTCATATGTCTGTTTAGTATTTAGTCTACACAGGCTCTAACTTTGGAACAGAACTTAGGATTCAAAAGTTGTATCTTTCCTTCCTTTCATTTTTGAGTTTGAATATTGAATTTTTTGTGTTAATATGGTGTTTATTAAAATATATTGCTTCCGCTGACCATGTGACAGATGGGGAAAAGAGTTTTAGTATTACTTTACTGAAAAATCATGTGAGATATGCCAGAAAAAGAACTACAGTGAATGCAAAAGACTGCTGTGGTTATTTCTAGGTGGTTGCTTGGTTTCTACATGGCTGTGGTTGGTTTTTTCTTTTTTTTTTTTTTTTTTTGGTGAAGTTTTTGAAAGAGCACAGTGTCCTTATGTTTAGTATAATTCCAGTACCACCTGTACTTATGGTCATAAGAAACCTATCTGCATGCTCAGATAATGTTCGTTGTAGAATCTACAACTCGCCTACAACCCTGCTCAGCAGAGATCATATTTTCTTTCAAATGGGTGCCATTTCAAGGCATTGTCTCATTTAACTTCATCTTATCATTGTGTTCTTATCTCTGAAACACTCTCTTCTTTCAGCATCACTGTGAAATGAGTGTGTACAGGGTTGTTTATAGCTACACGGGAACTTTTTTTTTTTTCCTCCCTTGGAACTTAAAAATAAACTATCTTCATTATTTCTTTCTGTGCCTAGCTCTATGGTATTGTAGATTTAATCCTATAATGAGTAAATAGAAGTTTAGAAGCAATAATTTTTTTAAAAAAAAATAGCCTGTGGTTTTTATGTCTGCTTTCTCTACTGTCCCATGCCGTGAGGCTTGCTTTGTATTGCTGCAGTGTTAGGTGTTCCGAAAGGATGCCAATTTTTGAGGAACCTTAGTTGGGAGGAATTTGTACTCTGTGTGAAATTTCATTTGTTTCTGCATCCCTGACAGAGCTGCACTTGGCTGCTTAAAATAATGCCTGTACTTAGCATGTTCTCAGTCTAGTGGAAGCCTGAACCCACACACCTATCAGAATTTCAGCTTGTTTATTCAAATGCTCTTCAAGGCAAGGCTTAAGGGGGGGGGGGAAGGAGGGGAGAAGGAAACCCTTCAGCAACAGAAAAAAATTATCTCTATCCTTTGAGAAAGCTTTAAGAAAAAAACATGATAAATACCGTAAGTGCTACCTACTGAATGCGTTGAGAATGATTGTATTTAAGTCTAATGGATGTTCTCAAAGGACTGAGCCTCACCAGGGTGTGTTTTTTGTTGTTATTGCCAAGTTAATGATTCAAAGTTAATTCAAAGGCCTTTCTGTCTTTCAAGGGGTGTATGTATGCTTTTAAACAAAGATATTTGGAGATTCCATATTCTTTTTCACAGACTTCTGTTTCAAGTTTGCAAGTTGATTTTTGACTGCCAACCCTGCAAAAATCATCCTGCATCATGACAGCTTAGCTATGTTCTTCTTCTCTGTCATCACCAACAAACTATCACTTCAGCTCTGTTTTTGCAAGCTAGACAGGGTTACATTTTGGGTAACACCTGTGCAAACTCATTAAGTACTAGGGAAACTTCACAGGTGCCACTATAGGAATTATGAAGGGAGCTGTCTTTGTTTGGTGGTGTAGCATTTTTCCACTTCTGGCAAAGGTAGTAGTTGTAGTAGTTGTAGTAGTTGTAGTAGTTGTAGTAGTTGTAGTAGTTGTAGTAGTTGTAGTAGTTGTAGTAGTTGTAGTAGTTAACTTCTGTACCATCCAGCAAATAGCTAGCATTCACCAGTGATGCAGCTATGAGGCCATAGCAGTTCTCACTGTGAGTGAGAGAAATACCTGACTTGTGAGGGAAGGGAAACTTTGAGGCACAGCTGTGACTCTCCAGATGTGAACTTGCATGCTGCTGGATCTTCTGGACAGGCTTCCAGAACCTGTATTTGGGACTCTTGAGGACTGTACCACATCTGGTTGCTCACAGCTGATCACACTGGATGCATGCTGCAGTTTTTCATAACAAAGTAGTCTTCCCATAATGAGCAGCAGTATATCCAGAATGTATGCATGAGAACACTTACCTTTTTGAAATTTCATGATGAGCTTCTTCTTGATTTAGAGATGGTCCTGTGCTGGTACAGAAGCAAGTTGCTGCAAACATCTGCCAGCTGATTCCCCAGACAGTAAAAGAGCAGAGGTTGGTGTGTTTGGCGAGGTAGCACTTACTACCAGCTGTTTCTGCTGAGCTGCTGTGCACAGTTGTTCATCTCCCTGTGTACTTGAGATGCTCCTATTCTGTAAATGGGAAAGGATACCAATAAAATATTGTGTAGACCATGGCTGAGGTTCAGACTCAGCATGAGGAATGCAAAGGCAATATGAAGGAAACCAAGATGTTTTGGAGAGCTAGCATCTCTTTTTGGTCAAATCAAGTTTATTTGGTTTTTTTCACCAGCGCTGTGGATCTCCATTGCAAGAGGGACTGTCTCCCTGTTTTGGGAGATGCATCCTATTCTGTCCTCCTGGCCTGGCATGGACTTTAATGTGGAAGCAGCTGCCATAAGGCTGTCATAAGATGGCTGTCTGACACATGTAGTCACCTCTTGTTAGCCATTTGATCTGCATTCATTGGGTATGTTGAGCTCTGTACAGTTCCCCCAATGAGGGAGATAATTCAGGAGGGAAGTATTCCCTCTGTGAAGGGTTATATCAGTTGAAGATAATACTGACCCCATCCGTATGTCATCTTTGTTTCACTGATGGAAGGGATTGTCTTGGGACTCCCTAGTCTGTTAGAGGCAAAATTAACTTGACTAGCATGTGATCAGCACAACTGAAAGCAGTATTAACATGCACTGGTGGAAAGGAATAAAGCTGCATGGCATCCTATGTTCAGATAGTTGGCATACTTGATAGTGTAACCAAAATAATGTTCATGTAGAAGAGTGAAAATTTCAGAAATGTTGCTGGATAGAGGGATAGAAAAACTCTGCTTTGTAAGATAGGACTTGATATGGGTAATTGAGATGCTGTGAATATGGAGTCGTGCTGCAAAGGCATTAAACTGGCATCCTATTTCACAGAACCGTATTTTGAGGGTTGACTTGGTAAGATACACCTTTTCCTACCTTCTTTAACTGGGCATGAGATCATTCCATGAAGTAACACGTGAAAATACTTCTTGCCAGACTATACTTCTGGCAATGCAAGCTTTCTCAAAAAGTAACAAGTGCCTCCTGAAATGCCTGTTCCCCAAAATGCAAAAGGACAATTACAGTTTGTTCCTTTTCCTATCAAACCATTCTGGAAGGTCTGTTGTGGTAAACACACTAGCATACCGATCTCTTGCTCTCTTACCCTCTGGTAGTTCTGTACTGACTTTTTTTTTTCCCCTTGTAAAGAGAGACCTCTACTCAGAATGATCTTTCTTTATCTGACACTTTAACATGAAAAGGAACAAAATCAAGTGGTTGGTTGTAGGAAGGGCAGGCTACTTGATGTTTCAGTGAACAGGAGAGGCATGAGGAAGCCTGTTACGAAGCACACTAATTTTTACATAACAGTTTTTATTAAAGAATCTTGCTTCTGTGGATGAAACTTTAGCAGTCCTTGCTAAGAGAAACCTTGCTTCAGGTAGCACTTCAAGTAGACATAACTTATGCAGACACTTGCTTCCTTATGCCAGAAAAAGGACAGAAATGCATAAATGGAAGTTTTATTCTTGAGGCTAAAATAAAATGCCTTGATGAAATGGATTTGTAACAAAAATATAGGGAAAGCTTTAATTAGAACTTTCCATGCACTATTCAAGTCATTTCAGTCTATTTCTTCAGGGAATACCACCTTTGTCAAGAAGGCAATAAATGCAAGGAAATTTCAGGAATTAGTGCTGTTTAATATTTGAAGTGTTTACTTGAAAAACATGTATCTAGAAAATCAAAGATCAAAAGTAGGATGTGGCTTGTGACATGAAATACTTAAGGATTGTTTGTCAGTTATTTCTGTGTGCAAAAATAAGTAGTAACTAATGTATTTTCCTTAAGGCAGACTGCCACTTGTATGCAACTTATTTATTAGAATAACACATAAGATAGAAACTTCTTACCCAAGTCTTACATAGAGGGCTTCAATGTGTAATCAGACTGAACTGAAAGCCCCTAGTACCCTTCCAAAATGTCGAGGATGCTCCTTCCTAAATCTCTGAAATCCATTACATAAAGAGTTAACACTTTTAGGAAGTGAATTTCTCATGTTTTTCTGAGGAAGTGGTGACAGCATAGACGGCACAGTAGAATGTCTCTTGAAGGGTGGAGAAGGAAGTGATGGGTGCAGAAAGTTTACTGGAAATTCTGAAAGACCACTGTGGGGGACTGGTTCTGCTTTTTCCAGGGCCCTGCCTGCCCTCGGTTAGGATACTGGGAGATCCAAGTAGAAGGAAGATAAAGAACTGAATCTAGGAAGAGTGCGGCTGCTAGTTGATGGTAGCAGTGTGGAAGGAGAATTGCTTGAATCCCCTACTCATCCATTTGTAACTGTCTGCAGTAGAGCATGACTAAGAGATGGACTCAGATATGGCTTTCCATAGGGGTTTTCCCCTCTTATTTGCTCGCTCTAACTGGAGAATACCAGCTTTCAGCAAAATGTCCTTGTTAAAGCTCAGGCTACTGAGTCATTTGGAAATTCAAAATCATTGCCTCATTTTGGAGCTATGTTGAGTCACCCTTCACCTCTTAACCAAGTGGCTCCAAATTGTCCTTGTTTTATCTCTGGCCTAATACAGCATATCAGTAATTGCATATCAGTACTTAGGGGAGGAAGGGCACATAAGGACAGGTTATACATGATGATTTCCAGTGTCATGGTGCAAAAATCTACAAAAATGCTCCTTGGTTAGGTTATCACTTCTAAAAATGTTTTCTGCAGTTTGTCACTCCTTCTCTGAGCCCTTGTAATGGGAGAAGGGCAGGCTTATGTTTGTAGCTTGCAGTGATGGTTACGCTGATGTCCGTGTCCACCTTTTTATTCTGATGTCTAACTTAATCTGAGGCCTTCTTTAGAAAGAGCTGCAGCACTGAATGCTGGAATTGATGTGTGTGAGTCTTTTGTAGACTAGCAGAATTATTATAGAAAGTGAAACTTTCTTGGTGTAACGTTAGTGATTAAAAATACCAAATGGTTTTGACTAACAGGATGCCAGGAGATTTGCCATTCAAAACAGAACTTAGAATAATTTCCGATTTTGGCATAGAAGCTGAATTGTAGGAAACAATGCTTTTCAGTAATGCTGATGTGGACTTCCAGCTTTTTTTTGGTTGTATTTATTTTCATTATTGATATTAATAGAGCATAAAATGTTCTTGCATTAGTCAAACTATATTGCTTACAACAGTCCCTAATCTTTCCTTTAATGTAGCAGTTTTCATAGCTTTCAAAAATGTCATCAGAGTATGCATGAGGATTTTATATCACTCCAAAATGATGGCACTTCAAGCAAGAAATCAAAGTGTTGTTAGGTCAAAACTTACAGAAGATAGCTGGTATGCACAATATCCATTTCCAGAAATCCAGCTAGAGTAGAGCTCAGATTTGGAGGATGTGTTTACTGTCTGCAGAAAACCACTGTGAGCCAGCTGCTGCTTTAGACTTCCGGCTGCCTGTGTGCATACTGCCTTGCAGCATAGCCCCAGTCCTGCTGTGCATGGACAAGTGACTTTCTCTGGCTAGTTTAAGCTTAGTAGGAGCTATGCAGTAGATTGATCTGTTATCCCAAGTACAATTTACAGTATTATTTCTGGAAAATAAGTAACCACTTGCCACTTGTGGAACTTGGCTTGTATTGTTATTGGAAGTGTCAAAGGCTGAAATCCAGATCAAACTTTGGAATTCAGTTAAGTTCTAGAAGTTGTAGAGTACTGCTGTCTCTAGAGACCCTTCTGTTCAAAAGTTCTCAAATCTGGATCCACTACATCTTCCCTAATGTTTTTTGAGGCTTTTTAATTTTTCTACATACACTGAGTGAAAATAGAGATTTAGAGGTTTTGGGAGAATATGCCTTTTTAAGAATGAGTTGGTTTATATAAAATATGAAGTTAGAACATGATGACATCTCAAGAAATCATTTAATCCATTTCCCTGCCTCAAGACAAGATCAGCTCAACTACCTGTAAGTATAGAAAGAAAGGGGGAAAAAAAAGAAAAAAAAGCTTTTGTTATTCTCTGAATAACAGCACTAACTGCTGAATTTTGAAGCTTTTAATGTTCTTTTCTTAACTAAATGCATATTACTGGCTTTTTCAGGAAGGGTCAAAGTAAGTGCTCGTAGGCAGAAAAAATGTTAAAAAACATGCAAAGAAAAGTTGTTGGGTTTTTTTTGTTTGTTTGTTTGAGTTGGTTTTTTTGGGGGGGAGAGAGAGAGAGAAAGTGGATGCCATTGAAAGTCTGGAATGCGGATGGATGAGCCCTGAAGGGGGGGAGGGGGAGGGGTGGTGATTCCTTAATTTCAGGCAATTAAAGAAAGCCAAGAGATGAATACGGTGATGATGCACCTACTTCTCTTTAATCTGATACAGACTTCATAATTTTCAGAGATTTGCTAATTTTTCTCATTGTATGATTCTGATAAAGTTAGACAATCATCCCTCCAAACACTACAAGTTTTTCCCTCTTCTCAGATTCCAACTGGAGTTCTAACTGGAAACCTCCTCCTTGTACCAAGAGGAGCACTCATGCAAATAAAATGCATGCTTAACCTGAGCCCATGTAACTACTCAGCAGCCACACTCCCAATTTGCCATCTCTGAAGTGCTATAGGACAGCACTGCCAAATCCTATCAAAGGAAGAGAACACTGTATCTTTAATAAAGGGAACAAAGTGGCTTGTATTGGCACCAATGGTTTTGATTCATTACTTTTGCAAGTACCTTGTGATTTTTGTTGTAGCACCAAGTCCTAAAATGAAATCATTTCAATGTTTAAACAAAACCTACACCAAAGTAACAAGAAGCAGCAATTCTTAGTTCAGTAAGAATTTGATACAAATATCAACAACTGAGCTCTAACTGTGAAGACAGAGAAGTTTCAGGGCCTTACTGGAATTATGATGGCATTTTGTTTCAGCATAAAATGTGTAGATTGAGTTGCTAAATCACATGCTCTCAGATTTCTTTGGAAAGAAGAGACAGAGTTGTGCGAGAAGAAGGGGGAGGAAAGGTGTTTTTTAGTTTGGATGTTTTTGTTTTTGTTTTTGTTTTTTTGTAAAACCATGCATATCACTGCTCTTCCCCCCTACACACACACACACTCACACACCCTAGACTGTTTAATCTGTTCCCTGCACTCAGACTGGAGAGGATGCAAATACCTGAACCTTCTCTCGCTCCGGAGAAACTTTCACAAAATGATTTAAATGCTGTGAGTTAGAACTGAAATGCAGTAAACCAAAGGAAAACTGATTTACTATGTTTTAGGATAGATTGTTCCCTTTAATTCAGTTATGGGGAGACTGTTGATACCAACATTTATAATAATTTGGGAGTGGGATAGAAAGGGAGGAGGTCAAAACCAAAAAATAAAGTGAACAAGTAGAAATTATGTATATATTTTTGGAAGAACGATGGATTGAAATTAGAAAAAAAATGTCAAACTTCATACAAACAGGATTGACTCCTGGAAGTGAAACATTTTGGCAAATATAAGAACTTCAGACAGTTACACTTTGCCTTTTTTTTTTTAAATGGAACTGCACTTAGAAATTGACTGACCTGTGCCCAAAAGCAGATGGATAGAGTAAATGTCCAAGAATTTTCTGCTGAAATACCTTTGCTTAAAGAACAGAAGATGTGTATGTGAGATGGAGGAGGGAATGGGATACAAGGAGGGGTTGGGAAGAAGACAGATACTTTATATATTGATGCTGGCTATACAGCAGCATTTGTAGATTAATCCTTTTGCTGGTGCTGCAGATGTGCCACATGATGTGCCATCTGCCACTTAGCTCTTAAGTTAAATTTAGACTTTGCGTGTATATGTCTTTATTTTTTATTTATTACTTAAAGCATTTTTGTAAGTATTATTCAGCTGTCAAAATAAATGAGAGGAAATAGCATTGAAAGTAGTTGATTTGTATTTGTTTAATATGAAGCATGTAGAACCTTTCCAACTCTTAGCTAAATTTATTATTTATTACTTTATCTTGGTGACAGCAAAGGATTTGTTTTAAACTGTGTCTTTTGACTTGTATAAGCTATGAATCCAGTTGTTTGCTACATCCATAGTTGAGAAGGTGATAGAGTCTGAATTGTTTCTCTCTAGGTAGTAAGTGAGCTCTGCTGAGTGTTACATATGCCTAAAAAGTGTCAGTACAATATTTGAGGTGAAATTCTGTACATAAGGTAAGGAAAACAGGAAGCACTAGGGGAGAAGCACTCTGTTTAATACAGAAATAAAGCAAAACTGCCAGTTTTTTGGGGTGTGTTTTTTCTAAATATGTTGCTTGGGTGATGTGCTTTGCCCATTTATTGAGAAGATAAGCTAGGCAAGTTAGAAGGAAACAAAATCTTAGTGCCTAAGACAGTTATGCAGCAAGAGAATAGTTTGGAGAAGGGTGTCTCTCCTAGAAGACTTTGTAGGGAATACAGATTCGTGACAATTCTGACGCAGGAAGAGGCTTAATTACCTGGCCATCCCACTGAGGTCAGGTGTGTATGTTTAAGCACAGGGAAGAGCAATAAAGAAGAGAGGAGAACTGGAAGAAGTAAGGAGGAATTTGTATTGTTTTCAAGTTTTGGATACTGTGGCTTAGATGCCCAGACCCAGTGAGGCACACATGAGGAAGTACTGAGGTTGTGGGTGAAAATGAAGATTACGAAAACATAGAATTAAGAGTGCTTAGTGTGGAAAATAAATGCAATTGACTGAAAGTTGTAAAAATAATGAGAAATAAAATCTTTTTTATTATAACAGAAGAATACTGAGAATGGGACAAAGAGGGCAAGAGCTGAAGGTAATGAAGACTAAAAATAAACAAAAAGCGTATTAAAATGTGCAGCTTATTTGAAAGTTAGTGCTTCAAAAAAGGTGAAAGGCAAATGAATGATATTTGTATTGGAAATATTTGACCGAGAAAGACAGCAAATTGATACAGGAAGATGCAGCAAATTGAGCTGCATTCTGCACAGTGTCTCATCATATTGCAACAATGGGCTGCCCGGTGACAGCAAACCTTGTTCATTGGATGTATTGTAACTAGGAGATCAATTAAAGATTGGGTGAAAGAAAAGGAAGGAGAGTGAGTAGTAGGATACATAATGCTCCAAACTCTTAAATCTTTAACTTGTCAGTTATGTTGCCCCTGCTGTTAATTCTAATCAAGAGGTGAGGTAAACTCATGAGACGGTTGTGGCTGTATCTGTTTGAAATAATAAAACATTTAATCAAAGCTCTGTAATAAAAAGTGGACATGTAGGTAGCAGTATTCCATTTAATAGATGGGAGCTATTGCCAGGGATCTTCAAGTGCTTCCCAAAATGATCCCATCAAATCAGTGCTAAAGAAGAAGTAATACTACCCAGAGGAAGAGTTTTGTGTGGATGTTTTAATCATCTAAAGTAATTAGATCAGTACTAAATCCTCTAATTTTACACAACATTTTATAAGGCTCTTTTATGTGATTTTTATGTGTGTGTTTTCCACTTAATTTGCATCTGAAATAGATAAATCCCTCTTTTATTGATTATAAAGAAGGAAATTGTAAAGGGTTTTTTTAATACTGTAAGAGATTTGAAGACAGTCTGGAAAACAGAACTTAAAATCATTTTTAGTTATCTAAATTGAGGGAAATTGAGTCATATGAAAAATTAATTTCACTTAAAAAGAAGAATAGTCAATAAAAGCGTTAACTGGAATGTAAGATTAAGTCTGTCCTGTATTACTATATGCTATATTAATTTTACGTCTGTAAAAAACTTAATCACAAAAGGTGAAATGTTTCCCCATCCTGTATGGAGAGCAGATCACCAAAGCTTCAACACGTACTGTCAGTCTGTCCTGTTTATTGATATAACTTATGATTGCTTTGACTTTGCCCATGAAATGGGACCTGAATGTTATAGGAACTGACTGCCTTTGCACAGTATGTGAGATAAACCTACTGGGGTTGGTGAAGGAAATCTTGACTTGAATAGACAGATTTAAAAAATTCTCTGAGGAGGATACTTTCTTTAGCATTTCTTTTGTCCCTCAGGATTCACTAGTGGTGAAAACTAGGCTGTTCTCTATTTTGGCTTTTATGCCAGCTTGATTCATTTTTCTTGGTCGTCTCATTCCCTGGGACTGAGGGATCCTGTTCTCTGCACAGTCCCTGGCCAGTTTCAGAGTTTTCAAGATGCATCTTTCTTGCAAAGCACTTTCTCCTGAGCAGGTGGCTTTTGAGGAATTTATTGAAATCTTTCATATCCTATTGAGTTGTCATCTGCTAATCTGAGTTTGTTAACTCTTATTCAGACTCCTAGGTAAATTTCATTAATATGTGTTTTTTTATTTTGGGGGGGGGGGGGTTTATGATGAAATGCTTTTGTAAGCCTTGACTGTGGCTCATAATGATATGCTTCGTGCAGTGGTTCTGTTTAGATAATGAAATCTTTGCTTAAGTCAGAATCTTTTGGGTATGCAATATTTGGTTTGTACAGAGCTTTCCATTCTTTGCTATAACTCACGTGTTCTTTTTCCTTGTCACTTTGAACTAAGATCAATGAGATCTTAAAATAGAGCCAAGTTTGTGTTCAGTATAGATAAAGACTTTAGATGTAATGTTCTTCATGTAATTATTTATATTAAATTTGCTATTCATATTTCTATTTTAGTGCTTGGTTGTAATTTAATATCTCTGCCTTTATTTTAGATAGTTAAAATGTTCTTGAACAGTGTTTATATCTTCCTGTTGTGTAATGTGTGAAACATCATGACTAGTTACACAAATATCTAAACATCCCTTTAAAGCAGTGAAGTAAATCACAGTCCAGTCTGATTTAATATGAAGGAGGTGGGCTACATAAGGAAAATACAAATAGCCTCTGTTTCAAACAAAATCTGTGCTGCTCTTTTTTTCATATGTTTTCATAACTATTTTCACATTGAATCAAACAATAAAGCTTCTCTAACTACGCATCTTGTATTTCATAGTTCCTTCCACTCCTCTCACTCCAGTGTTGTAAGCCAGTGTTCACAAATCACTCGGGGCAAGCATATTTGTAACTTTACAGGGAGATCTTCTGTTATCCAGTCTGAACACATTTTGCATGCTGAAATCCTTTTCAGTTTAGAGCTATGATTTGAAACAAAGGTTTCCTTAAAGGAGAAAATGTGAAGTCTTTCCCCTCAGATAAAACGGAGAACTGCACCCTCATTTGGTTACATAGGAGCCATGCTTGGCAAGGGCTATGCTTCAGCCTTCAGGCAAAGTACATCAGCAGGATGCAAATGTTACAGGCTTTTCAACCTTTTGGATTTCTTTTTCAAGATGCTGTGTTTCTAATTAAAACCCTTTCTAAAGGACAGTAACTCAGTTACTACATACAAAGATGGAGTATGCTAAACATCTGACAATTCACTCCACAGTGAAGTGCATGCAGCTAAAAACAAAATATCGTGCAGTCATTTTTTTATGCAGTTTTCACAATGCTCTTGTAGTAACATACAGAGATACGGGCATATTTACGTGTACACAGAGTGGGTGAAAGTGTTTACATGTATCCTGTACAAATAGGAGGGAAAGAGTTGGCTGGGTTTTTTTTTTTTTTTTTTTTTTAACTCTTTTGTACCACTCCACAAAATGAAGCCTAATCATCATGAGGGTACTTTTTTTTTTTGTAACTTCTTGTTTTTAAATGTGAACATTTCTTTACTGATCTGTAGTTAAACTTTACTGTCAAATTATTGGTGCTTAGAATCTCCTCCTCCTTTTCTGCGTGGTGTGCAGTACTAGTTAATAAGTGTTTTTCAGCTTAGTAGAAGTATGCATAGATGTGTGCAAGCATGCCTACTTCAACAGAGTTGAACTTGTTTTGCATTAACTATATTGGAAAAACTTTTTCATATTTCTGTGAATAGGATGAGGAAAATTGTAAGCAGATCAGCCTCTTTCCTTTAGGTCTAGATATTGATAAAGGGCCAGGGGAAAGTGTATTGATGTACTTTGTTTTTCCTTTTGACATGCAGGTACAATATATGGAAAATATTCCAGATCTAGTTTGCTTTCTTCATCCTCTTTTCTTTGAGTCAGCCAGACCCTTCTGACGAATCTACTCATGCTTTATAATACTTTTTATTCCAGGTAGCAGTGTTCAGTGAAATGTGATCTTGACCAAATCTGTGCATGGATAACGTTCTACACAGGGAGCCTTGGCAACACCAATTGCTCCTTCGATCACTTGCCTTTTTAATCTAAGGCCTAGAGTGTTCCGTAATATATGCTAATCAGAGCAATATAAAGTGCATAAATAAATATATATATATTTCATACATGTGTGTTTGTGTATGCGTATATATATAGGTGTAGTATCTCTTTGTGCTCTGTCACAGATAGAGAACTTTATCATTGTCACGCTGTCATGCTATGAAGGTTCGATAGCAACAACTGAGACAGTAATATAATAATAATAAAAAAGATGTTTATTTCCTCACACAAGTTCTTGGATTAGTAACATCCATTAAAATAATGCGATTACTAATTTAGGAAGGATAACACAAAACCATCAGTTACTAATTTAGAAAGGATAACCTGAAACCGTCGATTACTGCGTTATTAATGGGAAGGACTGCTTATCCCTACTTGAAAGCTTTCTTGTTCACTCTCCTAGTGAGAGGGCTCTCAACCTCGAGGAGTTACCTTAACCCAGCGTCCCAGGAAAAGGGGAGGGGGGGGATACTCACGGTCCAGCCGGAGAGGATGGTCAGGTCACGTTCCCGTCCCTGCTCAAACTCTCCTAGCTCCCAAGTCTCTTTTTATACGGCTGGGGCTCTGGGCAAACACTGCTTTTGCTGACTTTTAGCAAGTTTCGCAATCACAGGACTGTCTGTTTGTCTGCTTGGGAGGACCCTGCTAGCGAGGCAAGACCACAACACCTCCGTATTGCTTCTTCCCTCCCTGGGGGTCCGTGCAGATTCCAGGTGGCAGACCTCTTCAGTCTTGTTAATGCTGCCATTCCGCAGCCTTGCGCATATCAATCCTTGCGCATATCGGTTGGTAGACGACTTTAGTCCTGTTAAGTCCTCTGTTCAGCAGCTTTGTGCACGTCAGCTCTTGTGCTATCAGTTCTTCTGCATATCAATTGACAAACTTCAGTCCTGTTAACTCTTCACTCGCCCGTCAATCATGCTATTATATCCTCCATTAGGACTAGAGGCTCCTCTGGGTTTCAAAAAGAACAGTGAAGAGACTGAAAAATCACGGAAGTCCTTTGCAGCCTAATGAAATTGTAGAGAGAAGCAGAGCAACTTAGGCCTGGAGCTTCAGGAACATAATGCACTGAGGCTGACGTCACGGGGAGGGGGGTACATAAGAGATAAATACATATCTGAAATGCACGAAAAAAACCAGAAGCTTATTACATGCTGGAGAAGGTAACAGATTGGGAAAATTCCCTACTTCTGTGATTCTTCAGTTTGTTTTATCCTGCAAACCTGACTTCAGTGCAGTTACCTAAAGTTATGGTAGGTAGTTTAGCCTATGGATACACTTCAAATGTTAACTTAACCCATGAGCTTGTTACAGTGTTTGAAATGTCAAGTGTTGATTGCTTCATCTTATGATACTGTATGCTATAGATACTATCAGATTGTTTCTTTCTGTTAATTCCATTAATAATCTTACCATTACACTAGACAGACGGTGTTTGAATAGGTGGTACAGCAGATGTTTCAGTTGGCTTACACAGACAAAAAGACAGTATCTGACAAAGCAATGCTTTCTTTAACTGGAAGTACTTTGTAGAGCAATTATAAAGATAACATGGAAGAGGGGGTTTTTTGTTCTTTCCTTTGCTTAAAACATAAGGAAGCAAAAATCCTTTTTATATTTTGGATATTAGGTATTTAGGTAAATTAAATATTTGATGTATTCTGGAAGATAATTAAATTATTTTATTGTCAGGTATATTGGGTCAGTATATTGGATCCGGGTACTTCTGAAATTTGATAATCTGACACCAAAAGATACTCTAAATCATAAATTAGGGAAAGGAGATAAGAGATTTTTCTGGAGGTAATGATAAGTGCATAAACATACCCACACATGGTGAGGGACCTGAAAGTTGGGAAATACTAATTCTGTTATTAAATGTGTTTGTCTTTGCTTTATAAATTTGTCTGATTCCCCCTCCCGCTTTTATTGTTCTTGCTCTTTTTGGCTTTGCCACTCTTCCAGAATATTTCTAAGGGAATTTTATCAGCTTGCATTTTCCAGATGGGTATAAATTACAATTTGATTTAAACCCTGTATGTATTGGAAGTGTTATGCTACACAATCGCATGATGTATGTTATTCCGCTGCCTCCATTAGTGCTTGCAGCACTCTTCTGTTTTCAGTGTCATGGTCAAATTTAATTAAATCCTTGTATTTGTTTTTCTAGAAGACCAGTCCTAACAATGATCTCTGTAGTGCACCGTAAGATTTCACCTGCCTTGCTCTCAGTCACTCACATAGCATTTGAGTGTTGTTCTTTTCAGCTTAAATGCTGGATCATGTTTTAACTTCTCTTCCCCCTCTCTTCTTTAGTGCTACTTTTTCCTGTCTCCTGAATTTATTTCTGTCATTAGCCATTGTGCTATGACCAGTGTGCCCTTTGCTAGAATAAGTGTTTATGTTCAACTCAAATATACTTATGATGATTAATAGGCTTCAGTTGCTTGCAGATCTTTTTTCTACCATTATCCTACCTAGTAATTAGGTGTTGTTGCTTCATGCTACAGTGTAGTCAAGTACTGTGAACACCAGTACTTAGACTCATTGCAGATTGTGAATGTCTGTCTGTATAAGCATTTGAAGTGTAAACTTATGCTGAAGACTGTTTTGCCAGATCTATTTAAAAAAAACAAGGGGGGGGGGAGTAAGTGGCTTAATCACCTATCCAGCATCCTTCAGTTACTACTTTCCTACAGTTTTCTCTTCTTCAGTGTATTTGTCATCTCTTTTCAATACTTTCCAGTATTTGGGGGACTTAGAACGGAAAAGACTATTGGTATTCTCTCACTGTCTGTGCCAGTGAATTATGCGTTGCAGAGCAAGAAAAGGAGCACAAAAATTTGAGTACTTTACAAGTACTTCCAGCTTTCAGGGCCTGAACAGGTGAGCATATCCGTCAGTCCTGCATTTGTTTCCTATCTGCTTGTACTCTTTAGTTGGCTACAAAATTAATATGATGAGGTGGGGGGAAATTATGCCTTTATTTTCCCTAACATGCCCTCTAGGAAAAAGGTGTGCATGCAAACTCAAAGAAACTCTATACTGCAAGATCTGTTATTTTACAGTATCCCAGTTTCTTTATCTGTAAATATCAATGACTTTTCTTTGCAGGCAAAATGCTGGTAGCATTAAATCTATTATTCTATTAATTGGGTTGTCTTTTGGGCATGGTACATATGAAATGCTACCGCTTTCATATCATGTTTAATTGGAATGCTCTATCAACCATAGCTTACCCCACCCTCATAATGCTGACAATAGTTATATCCACAATTGGGTAAGTGTACGAATGACTCTCAACCCCAGTCCTATAAGCATTATACACACGAGAGGCTCAAGTGTCTCATAAAGTTTACTGTGTTTTGCAAGACCATAAAGGCAGCAAGGGGAAGGGGAACAGTTTGCCTCCAGTTTGGCATTGTAGCAGGACTGAAAACATACAGGCTATTTTGCTTGATTTGGAAGGTGGAGAAAGACTTCATGCAGCCATGACAGTTTACAGTTTCTGTAGAAATCTTCTCTTCCTTTTGGAAAGACTCAGTTTTGTATCGATACCTCACCTGAGAATTAACCTTACTAGCAGAAGCAGCTCACATGTCCTTCATGACAGGAAGCTATGCAAGGGTGGTGGTAATGGTGTTGATTGATGGACCTAACTGACAATGAGACTCTGGGGGTGGCTGTCATTTCTGAAAACAAATGAAGGATGAGTTCCCTAGTTCAATCCTACATCCTCTTTAGTTTCTTGTCATTTTTCAAACGTCTCCCTTCCTGTAGAAGTTTTGGAGAACTTCAAGCTAATAGGGCAAAGACAATTATAAACATCGTGTATTGGGGGGAAAAAATGCCCTTTGGAGTTTGTACTAAAATATATGTGTTTAGGATAAAGTTTTGAAGTAATTGGTATCTATGTGATTTGATAAAAACATGAAGAACCTAGGTAGATAATTGGAAGATGGGAAATAAGAAATAAAATGCCTATTCTGGCAGCAAATATGCTAGATTGTTCTGCTTGGATGAGTGGCAGATAACTGTTTTCATTTAGCTATGTGATGAAGCAGAAAACTCTCTTTTGCACAAGTCCTAATGCAATGCAATCTAATGTTTTTAAACATGTACATCATCTCAGTATGGATCCTCTCTACAGGGAACAGCGTATTGCAAAAGTATTCGTGACAGCACGGTACTGAATGCAAAACGTCTCAAAATTTAAGGTCATATGTGCTTCCACATTATAAAAGGTCTCAAATTATATAATTTGAGAAATCTGATAATTACGTCAATCATGGCAGTGAAAGTTCAGATAAATGTCTGTGCAATTACTGTGGATATACAGCAATGCTTACAGTCCAGCTCTTAAAAACTTGGGAAAAGTAGTTTACAGTATGAGAGCATCATGTTAAACATCTCTACAAGTAAACCCAGAAGGAATGATTTTGTACATTTTAAAAGGAGAAAGTTTCTTTAAAAAAAAAAAAAAAAGTATTACGAGGACATTTTTCTTCATGGTAAGGCACCCGTTTAATGCTACTTTAACCTTCTTGCATTGAAGGAACAGAAGCAGACCCATTGATCCTGGCAGAAGGAGACTTCCCATCTTTTCAGTTACCTTCAGTTGTTTTTTTTTGATGTGGAGACAGGAAGGAAAAAAAAACGATTGCCTGCTCAGCCAGCTTTCCCTGCTGCAGATCTCCTCTGACAGAAATTGCTAACTACACTTCAAGTTTATAGACTAATATTTCAGCACAACACTATGTCTGATTTCCAGGAATGGGTCATTAAATTTTGGAAGGGTTTGTTTGCTCTGCCACATCTGAAGTGGCTTGAAATCCTGAAGGGTTCAGCAAAGAGAGGAAGGTCTGAGGAAAGACACAGGTGCTCCCCATCTGCTAATAAGGTGTTTTGTGGAAGAACATGGAAAGCTCTGTGGTTGAGTTGCAGTTTCTTTCACAGGCTAATCTAGTAGTGTTACTTAAGTCTCTTTCCACTGGGTGAATATGATTTATACAAAGGAAAGCAGGCAGTAAATAATAGTAAAAGCAGTATTAATTGGATCTTAATACATCACATCTTCAAAGCAGTGAATATCAGTTTTCTAAGTTATTTCCAAAAATAAAGTGCCAAAGCATTGGAGACATACAGAGACCTCTTGATACTTTGATGTCAATGTGATGCCCTTTCCTTATTTGCATCCCTTGCTTCCATTAAACTTTGTCTTTTGAATGCAGTCCTTCTGAGAAGATTGTGTAAATTCTCCCATGCTTGCCCTTTTGTGGCCATAAATATTAGAAAATGATTCTTAGTTAATTCAGCATCTCTGTGCCCAGCTTGTACTTCTTTTGGAAGATTCTTGGGGCAAGAGTTTCTGCTGGCACAAGAGCTAACCTAGAAAACACGATGTACAAGAGTTGGGGGTGGGGAGGAATACAGGACTTAGTATATGTAATGACTCTCACCATCCCTAATCACTATGATCAAGCCTTTTGAAAAGGAAGTGACTTACAATACCTTCCTCCAAGGAAATTGGATTTTTTTTTTGCCTCTGATTCTAAAATGTGTGTGTCTGTAGTTACAACTGTCCATAATTCATGCTAATGAATAGTTGTTTTGTGATCCTGCTAAAGAAGAAAATGAAGCCAAAACCAATAAAGAGTGGGGTATAGATGCTTTTCTGGTGATTCTGTTTCCTCCCTGCATTATTTTTGCACGTTATATTAGTAGGACATGACTATTTATGGCATAAAAACGATGGCGAAATGTAATGATTAGCTAATATGATAAATGTTTGATCTGAAACAAGTCTGAAAAAAACATTGATACAGTGATGTGATGCCAAGTGTCCTGAAAAGAGCAGATTTAGGGTAGTAATTTAACTACCAGTTCAGTAAGACTTACAAGATCACAAACAAATTACTGTTATTAGCAGAAGTATTTGTTCTTGCATCAAACTGTCATCCTTCTTTGCTGTCTAACCTGATACTGCCCTGTGGAAAAAAAATGTTGTCAACTACTTTAAGTGTGGTTTTATGTGAATTACTTCTGTGAGTTTTGTCTCCTAAAACAGCGCTAATTTTTGTGACCCACACACTTTAAATCAAACCTGCAAAAGCAGAAACTTAAAAAACAAAGCAGTTTTCTCTCTGTGAAGAAGCCCATGAATGAATGTGGGATCCCAAACTAAAGGAGAATTTACACTGGCTTCTTACTGCAGTCCTACTGGTTAAAGTCCAGTAAATACCCTTTGATTTACACCTCTCCTGCTTTTAAAATAGGGGTTTAGAGAGAGGGAGTTGTAAAATGGTGTGGCTTAGAGATCTCAGGCATGAAATAGCCGCTTTGATTGCAGCTTAAAAGTGATCTGCATGTACAGTATTTAATAACAAACAACTAATTGTGGGGTTATGTGCTGAATACCACAATGGCAACAATAAGAAGGTTGTTTGGTGTATAACTAGTACTTACTCTGGATACCTGTTAATTGATAACTATCTTTCAGTCTGGAACAATGTCAAAGATTTCTGGAGCCTGACACCCTAGTTAAGCATGAACAGAAGCAACCTGTAAAGTCATTTGGTTTTAAACAATACAGTAGTCTTCTGGTAACACTTTTATAATGAATTGTGATAGATTAGGATATCCTTCCAACAGATGGTTGTAGGTGGGAAAAAGAGAGAAAGAAAAAGACTGCAAAAATAAAGCCACCTAGTTCAGAAGAGGAGAAAGAACAACCTTACCTGGTCTCCTTTGTTTCAGTAGGTCAACCTCCTGCTGTAACACGATAGTTGATCCATTGCCAAAATAAGAGTCCTTAGCCTTTAAGGTGTCAGAAGCACGAAGTGACTTTTGGGGAATGGTGTAATTTAAATACAGCTAATATTGTGGAGAAGTCATCTTTCTGTAGCTTACAAGTCCACTGGTAGTGCACATTTAAAAATACTTGCAGAATGTTTTTAATTCAGAAGGAAGCCCTAAGTGCATTACTCTTCTTAGCGAAGAAGTACTAAAGGAAAAATTCTATCGTGGACTAAAGATCAGAAATTCAAACATCAGAGTTCTTCAAGAAGTCAATGATATGTGCTTTGTCAGTGAAACATAGATAACTGCTAATCCTAGTCAGTTGGGAGGGGGGGTTGTTTTGTTTAATTAAATCTGACCCTTCTTGAATATCAAAACGTATTGTATATCCATTTACTTCAAAGTTACTTTTCAGTCCCAGCCTCTACAATGGACATAAGCAATGATTCTGGAGTTTTTTGTTTGTTTTTAATGAAACAGTAGCTGTCATAAAGCTTCTGAGGTGCTTTATTAGAAAGTCTTAGCCTTAATAGTTTTATGGCTAAAAAGGTCTAATGTTTTCTTACTCTGGCTAGTGGCTGCCTCATTGTTCTCTGAGGTGAATAGGGTTTCTTCTCTTTCAATGGGTGCATACTGTTGAGAGAGAACAGCTTTTACGTGTGCACACACACACAGGTGAAGGCAATTCTGCTCATGTAAAAAAAATGCCACATTTTTCAACCAGCAGAAAAAAGCCTATGTAGTTTTTGTTGTGCAGAGATGATTTTTTTTCTGACCTCAGCATTTTTTTTTCTTACTGTGGTATGGAGAGATCAGGGTGTTTGTAACAAGCTCTCATTCAAAGGAGTAGTTAAGGAGACAAGGAGATCTGTTCTCAGAATTTCTCTCTAGTTTCATTCTGAATGCTGTTTTTCTGCTGAGTTTTCTGCATATGACTTTCTAGTATTGTGCTAGAACCCAAGAAACAAATTAAGGATAGAAAAGAAAGCATAATAAGATTGAGCCTGTTGTGATTAAACAAAAAAATGCTTATCCATACTGGAGGCCGCTGGCAATATTTCCTGACGATATTGTTTAATGTTGTGTATGTGTGCATGTATTGTGATGTGCAGCCTTTTTATCTCATAAGCAGTACTCAAGAGTGCCACATACCATTCAAGCCTATGGGCCAAGTCACAAGCAAAAATATTTTGCTTCCCCGTCAGCTAGTTTAGCCTTCTTTATTGACTTCCTATCGCATTTTAACAACATACTGTCTTGCTGGCTTTGTTACGGGAACACACTGGAGTTTCAGACTGACGTGATTCTAGCTGGGCTGACAAGAGTAAAGATCCTAGACAATAAGGAAATGAGGAATGCCAAGTTTGCATTTTCAGTGAAGTCACAGAAAGACAGTTGGCCAAAAACTGAACAACTGATTTTTAATTCCTTCTTACCCTGAGTTTGAGTAACTGTTCTGAGTCATAGTGACCACCTACGTCTGCTGTCTGACTTGGCAGTCTTTCTGGAAGTTTGAACTCTTTAAAAAGCAATCAGCTTTTTAGATAAAGTTGAATATCTCGATATCTGTGAAGGTGTATGTGTTGTGGGGAGAGAGGGAGTCATGGCTTCTCCTGCCCATAAGCAAGGGCCCGGAGCACTACTGTCAGCACTTCTCTGTGGCAGTGCAAATATCTAAATGTGTGCTCCAGCTGTATTTCTGTTAGTGCAAAATTGTTCAGACCTCATGGACAAAACCCAGATTCTCTGTTGTACAGAGAGCTGTTGTGAAGTTAAACCGAACCAAGTCGAGAGGGATGAAATACTGTAGAGTATCCTGCCTAGCCTTCTGCTACCAGTTTAGGATGACATAGATCTTCTAGAGGTCCTGTGTCTTTGTCTTGTCTGCCAGTCCCATGGGAATTCTTAGATGTTCAAGAGTGTCTCAAATAGCACTAGGTGCCTAAGATTAGGAAGTAAGTCTTCCAGCCTACATATAATGGGATAGAGGATGTTCTGGCACAATCTAAAGAACTTCTCTGTCTGTTCCAGTTTGTAATAATGTGTACTGCACATGTGTACTGCACCTTGTCTGGTGAACCTGACCCTTGACAATTTGTGTTCTTAGCAGTACGGTGCTACCCCTAAAACAAGGATATACAGTGGAAGGACTATGTACTCAGCAGAACTGAGCAACTTTTTTAATGACAGGGATTCTTTTCATGAAGTGTAAAGTCGTCTCACAAGTTCATAAATTTATTTAAGGAAAAAATGAAGAATGAAACCTGATCGGTGATCATAACACTGAAAGAAAACCAAACCCACTTAGAGATTGATTGCCAGTTGCTTCTCTCAGAGTTTGCTTCTCTCACTGCCCATGACTGCATTCAAATACTTCTCAGCTGGTTTTGGCTCCTCTAGAGTCCGCTCCTAACAGTGTGTTTGAGAAGACCTTCTCACCCCTGCCTTCTGTGGATAAGGGTCATTTAGCCATGACTGTGTGTCTCAGTTCGAGACTGAGTTTGTTGCTAAGGTTTCTGTATGGTGTCAGTATTGTAATGCTGGTACTGGTGACCCAACAGCATAAAGTATTCTCCAGCTGATCCAGCACTTTAAATCCAAAAATCTTGAGTCTGATTTTTCCCTTACAGCATTTGATTATCTTTCTTTATCCCATAACACAGTTGCTTATTGGTTATCATCTTCTATTTTCTGTCTGTCATGCATTCCTTAATTGGTTAATTACTTCATCAGCATACTTGGCACATGTTCATTCTCCAGTCATAAAGTAGCAGTATGCATTGAGTTTATGCATGGTTGTAACTTGAAATAATTCTTGTTTGGCACTTTACAAGGAAATCTCAGCAGTATTAACAATCCTGTTCTTTATTTAACGCAGTAACTAGGTTCTTAGAGATTTCTGATCTGAATATGTATGTACATATAAGCAGCAGCAACAGCTGAATACGTCAATAGTAACGTGCTGAAGTCAACAACTTCCTTGTGTTATTTCTGGTTTGTAACACAATCACCATTTCTTGTTCCTGAATACCTACCTATGGTTTTCACCTTCAAAATCTTCCTACTTGGCAAGATGATACAGTAACTGTAATTCTTGATGTGCTGTCTAATCTGTGCTTTTAAAGGTCAAGTATCCCTCCTCTAAAAAACTAAGAAAAAAATTGAGGATAGATTAAAGTGAATATTGAGAGATTATATTGACTGGAAGAAATTAAGGACCTTTTCTCTTGGAGAACAAAAAAAAAAATTAACATGTATGTGGAAGGAGAAGACCAGATACCATTAGTTTTCCCAGTAATGTGATGCATGTATTTGTCAAAAACCTAGTGGTCTATACAGGTAATACCTTTTATTTATAGATATGCTGAAAAGTGTGGGTGTATGTACACGTGTATGTTTGTGTGATGTAAAGCCAATACTTCAATTAATCTTTTTCGCTACCTGTAGCTATTCTCAGGTTCTATTCCAGATTGCACAAAAAGGAGCAAAGTACTTTAGATAATAATTGGGAGGTACGGCTGTTTCACTGCCACAGTAGCAGCTGTAAACTACTCCTAATTCTAAACATCCTTGAACCAAATACTTTCCCTCATTCTGTCCCTCCTTTTTTTAGTGGGCAGTTCGCTGTAGTGAAAAAATGCCGTGAGAAGAGCACTGGCCAGCAGTTTGCAGCGAAATTCATCAAGAAACGGAGAACAAAATCCAGCCGGCGAGGAGTGAGCCGGGAAGATATTGAGCGAGAAGTTAACATACTAAAAGAGATTCGACATCCTAATGTGATCACACTGCATGACGTTTATGAGAACAAAACAGATGTCATTCTTATTCTGGAACTGTAAGTAGCTCTAGAGTCCTCGGGAGGAGAAACAGAAATTTTCTTTGTGTTAGAGAAATAGACACTTTCTCTTAAGAGTCATTATGATTTAGTTAGTGTTCCTTACCAACCTGAAGGAAGATTGGTAATAGTCAGAGAATTCTTTATTTTAGGTCAGAGTTGTAGCTTCTTGATTTCTATGCAGTGTCCTTCACTGCAAATGCACTACAGAAGTAAAACCACATCCTAGTAGATTTAAGCATTTTTTTCTGTGTGTTGTTTTAATCATCATCAATATCCAGAATCCAGAATAATAGTAAGTAAACTGATCTGATGAGAAAAGCAGAGGAAAATACAGTTTCTAGGAGTTAAATCAGATGGAGCAATTTTGCTCCATCAAATTTTGTTCTAGCAAATTTGCTAGATGTTCTGGCAAATTTTGCTCTGTTTTATGCTGATGTGATGTCAGAATAACATTACTCTTTTGGTTTGGGGGTTTTTGTTTTGTTTTTTGTTTGTTTGTTTATTTTGGCGTGTTTTTTACCAACTTAACTGAGAACAGAATTTTTCCACTTCTGCCCTGTTGAAATGTAAACTGGACTTTCATATCCTTGTTTTAGTTCCCATTTTTCAGCCAAGGTTATTGCTAATGGATTGAGATAAATATGTCAACAAAGAACACTCCTGCATTGTTTCAGTTCTGTCTTCAGGTTCCTCAAAGCTTGCAAGTTCAGAAGTTGAGCATCACTCACTTTTTTTAAAGGCTGACAGTGTTGGCTAGTGGAGACATGCAAGTCTTTACATTG
Source organism: Apteryx mantelli (assembly GCF_036417845.1). Taxonomy (NCBI): domain Eukaryota; kingdom Metazoa; phylum Chordata; class Aves; order Apterygiformes; family Apterygidae; genus Apteryx; species Apteryx mantelli. Next base: position 32,560,291 of record NC_090020.1, read on the forward strand.
TTTGGATGCTGGGACCAGTCTGTATTATTGCCGTGTTGGTTTAGAATATGTGTTTCGTGCAAGCAAGAAGCAAGTTACTTCATATCAGTAAAGATACAGGTCACTACTGTGAAGTCTGATACTGAGCTGATAAGTGTGCTGTCTTGTTCCTTTTGCACGTCTCCCACTTCCCTGAAATGTTAGTGCAGATGATTGTGTTCAAATTGCCATTTCATGCTAATTATTGTTCAAAAAGACAGTTTAACTAAATTCAATAATATAAATGGCTTTTATTTGACATTTTGCACTTAACATTTCAGAGGCTTAAAGGCTTAAACATTTATGTTTCTAGAGTGATAGAATTAGAAGCAAATACATCTGATTTGGAAGCTGGCACCAGAATGCCGGACAGCACTATATCTTTTCTTTGGCTGCTCATATGATTTTGCTTATATAGATTATCTCTTCCTGTTTACAACCTTTCGTAAATACTCTTTCCACTTACCTTTAAAGGACACTTCAGTGCAGCATGTTTTCATTAACATATGCATAGGTTTACAATGTAGATTTAGGAAATAAAATGGGAAATAGCTTTTGGAATTTTATTTTTTCTGTGAGATACATATGTATAATACTACCTCATTATACTGGAACATATTTTTACACTTTTTAGTCCAGTATATGACTGTTTACAATACTTGTTGTAATCTGGGGTTTTCATAGTTTCAGAAATGTACATATATGTTAGTTTGTCAACATTGTGTGAATAATTTAAACAAGCAGCAGGTTTTTTTTAATGAACCAAAGCTATGTCATATTTTTCAATAAAGTAAAACTTCCTTACAGTTAGTATCGGAAGATCTACTACTCTTGGGTTTTGTTCAGGACTATTTAAATGTGTCATAAATATACAGCAAAATTAGTCTGGCTCGTATTCCCCTTCTCATTTTATATTTGCTCTCACATGAAGTGACTTATTTCTCCAGTTGTTTTAAAACCATTTCTGTGGAAATATCTTCAAGTGCCAAGATAGTCTGGAGTGTAAATGTATCCAGTATGACTGTGAAACTGATGTATGAAATTGATGCTGAGGCTCTCCTTCTTGGCTGAGCAGAGTTTTTAGCAACAAGATTTTAGCATTAAATAGGGCCAGTATTTCATATCAAGAAATCTCATACTATCTGCAGTTAGACAACTTTGATTCCCTTCTGTACTCTTCCTGTCTTTTATAGTTCCCAAGCTGTCCACAGATAGGTGTGTTGATGTATTCACTTGCCAGTACAGGACCTAACTTTCCTAAGCATGTATGCAAATTCTGTATGATTTTGTTTCACCCAGTTCCCGGTATATTTTTCAATATGGAATCATTCGTTCTTTGTTATTAGCAGCTATTGTTTGCAAACCTTAGCATTCTATGAGTAATATATATCTAGATATATCTATCTAGGTAGACAAAAATCCCTAAGATTTTAGGTTCTTAAATTCTTACCTTAACATACTTCCTAAGTAATATTTCAGAAAGCTCATGCAGCCACACAAAATTATTTTAGGGTTTTAAAAGGAACATTTTTCCTATCTGTAACCTTGTTGTGTTTATTATCAGTCTATTACAATGCTCTGCAGGTGAAATCGGGCAAGTATCTGGACTCAAGAGCTCTGAAGAAAACTCAGTAGTCCCAGACAGTAATAGCAAGAATGGGAATAGTCTTCCCTCTGTCATTTTTGAAATGGAATAGAAGCTCTTTCAGCAGCAAGGTTGCTGTGTGCATCTGTGTGTACCTGCTGACTTTATCTAATAGAAGGAAATACTGTTTCTGACAAAGTGCAAAGTTCAACAAACTGTTTACAGTGTAGTTTAGCTAATTGTTTTGCCTAGTTAACAATCCCCCTGTCATTTCAGTTGGGGATTCTCTTTTCGCTTTCCCATACTACTATACAAGTCTTGTAAGTTGAAGAAATGCTATTGTGATATCACAAATGCAACATTTATTTAGTTAGAGGGACAAAATGGAAAAGGTGACATGCTAGCAATCACTTTATAAACTGAATATACTAGTTGCTATAGGGGCAACTTTTAAAAATTTCAAAATCTCTACAATAGTATGTAAAGCAATTGAAAAGGCAAAAAAATTGTCATTTTAATCACAGGCTCTTAAATATGTGATCCACTTTTATTTTACTGTTCTATTATTTGTGTTTTGCCTACTACTCTGACATTCTTTGTTCTTACAGAACAATTTCAAACAAAAGGAGACAGTTAAGTATAAAGCTGAAATTTCATTAAATAACCTCTTTTGCTGTCCTCAGAATCCATTCTAAGTGAGTCTTTTCCTTATTAATTAGAACATAGCTTGAGTAAGTTTTCTTTCCATGACTAAATTCATTTTAGAAACTGCATTTTTCCTGGGACATATTTTTAGTTATGACCATAAGATGAGAGAGTATATCACATACAGATATGATATTGTATAACTGAATTTTTCTTGAATTTAAAAAGAAATTAAAATTCAGCATTCTTGCTATGAAAAGATCATAACAAAATAAAAATTCCAGAAGAAACACTGCTTTCATATTAGTAAGCAAGTGTAATAATTTGAACAGTGATGATGAAAAGAATTTCTGATTTGTATTTTTTAAAGAACCCTGCTATCCACAAAAGGCATGCCTCTACAGCTGTCCTTTTAGTCGCTATCAATAGCTGTTAACATGCACAATCTCAGGATGGTGTCTCTGTTGCCTATTAACTATTGATTTTTACCTCTTGGTTCAGCAAATGGTTTGTAGTATTGCGTGCCAGCTTCTTGCGAAAAATGTACCCTTTTTATTTTTATGCTTTATTAATGATGTTTCTTGGACATGAGCAACTGACTGGAGAAGTTCTCGCTTCATTTGCTTACTGCAAATGTATGTCAGCTTACAATTAAAATATTCAAGGTAGCAATATGTTTCATGAAAGGAAATGTGAGCAGTTCATTAGTTATTGCAGTGGCTTTGTCCTCTCAACACAGAACACAAAGCAGATGTGCATGACAAAAACTTTATCCATAATGGAGGGATTTTCATAAGGCTGCCTTATGTCAGGAAACTGACTTATATAAAATTTACGTAACATTTCATTTCTGAAACTTTTTAAACCAAATCTTAATGAAAAGATTCAGCAGTCACATGCAAGCATGAGATATCCTTTAAGAGACTCACTTTGAAAGTCTGTTGGTATATTTGGGGAAAGCAGACGTATTTTCATATTTCTTGGTCCACTTAGTGGCATATGTCTTCTTGATTTGAAAATACTTTCAAAATTTCTACTCTCTGGTTTCTCTCATCATCTTGCAAGGAATGCTAGCATATTAAATGTAAGCTGAAAAACTCCATCTCTTCCTCATCTAACTTAGAACAATAAGACTCTTATTTCTGCTTTTTCTCCTGTCATGCAAATAATTGAATCAATCTCATAGTCAGAATTTTATGGTTATTTTTCTGCCCAGCTGCAGCACTCAACCAGCTAGTCTGTGTTGGCTAGCAGTACTAAGCTCTTTCCAGGGGGCTTCACTGAGGCCATTATCTTACCAGACTTCACAGACTGTAGGAAACACAGATGCCTCTGTTGCACAGTAAGTTATTTTCTGTCCTCCAGCCTGTTCTGCACCTACTTGGTTCTCTTTTCACTGGCCTGATGGTAGCCTTCGATACATAGGACCTCAGTCTCTTTTCCTTTGTTTTTCCTTCTACTTTCTGATCTCTTCATTTAGACTGTAGACCCACAGAATATGCTCACCGTGTGCTGTTTAGTAGAGCCTTGGTTATGGTTTCTAGGTGCAACTCCAAAGAATTAATACCTTCATCCTAAATTAGATAGTAGTTGTTTAGAATGTTGAAACATAATTCAGATGTTCTTGCCTTTTCAAACACCGTGATTTTTATAGCTGATTCTTTTCACTAGAAAGTTGTGGATAGAATTGTATATTTGTGCTTTTCTCCTCAAAAAATGTATCTTCATTTGTGAATTAGAAATCTTAGTTTAAGTCCATTAGCTTTTGTAGCATATTTCTGAATGACAAATATCTGTTTTTAAAAATAAAAAAGAGGAAAAATGCTTTAAAAGTTGCAGGTGAGAAAGAGGAGAATTACATTAAATTTTAAAGAAAGTATACAGGAGCTAACTTCTAAAAAATACAATCACTTGTAAGTTGGTCTTCTTCATCCAGATGTCTCAGGAACAGAATTGCCACCTGTCAGTACCTCCATAGTGTCAACTAAAACAGAACAGAGCCAGGAGGAAATGATAGCCCCATATATAAAAATTCTGATGATATTGTGAGTTGCTCATTGAAGCATAATCACAAATAATAATGGAATCATTAGATTTCTCTTCTGTTTTATCAGGGAGTTAACTTACAGTAGTCCAAGTAAAATTAAGACTAGCTTGATTTCCAGTGAAACTCTAAATCAGCTCTGAGGGTTTTAAGCTTGCCTGTAAGTCATAAGGTTGTTCTTGAATAGCTTTGTACTGAATTTTGAGACGAATTCTTGGGAACTTGCTGCAAGGTAACAGAAAGCAAGCTCTGCAACACTAACTTCTAGATATTGTGCCACCTTTTGACTTCAAAAGCCTGAATTATAGGCCCACAGATAGATCTACAAAGCTGAGACAACTAAGAATAAGACTACATGGGGCTGAAAAGAGAGAAACTAGAGCAAGTATGACTCTACATCCCACCGAGCTCATCTCAGAGGATATGTGGTTTCTGGGTTCTGCAGTCACTAAGCAAAATGCATGATACTTTTGTACAATGAGTGGCCTGTATATTAAATTCAAATGTCTTGGGCAGGATCTAAATACTAAGGCACTGGCGCCTGGACCAAAGTGTTAGTAATCTTCTCTGCACAGTAACTTAAACTCTGGGCGCTTAGTAATGAAAACCTAAATACCATCTCTTTTTGGGTGCAGAAAGATTCACATGAGTTTTCAGGTCTCCTTCTTAGCTGAAACCTAATTGTTTAAATCTAAGTCTAATTTCTCGTGCCTGTGTTTTTCTGGGCATTCTGATGCCAGAGCTTCAACATATGGGAAGAATTCAGGTGCTCTAAAGAAAGGAATTTACAGCAGTTAGTCTGTCTAGGAGAAGCTGGACAAATGAAAATGCCAAGGAGTAGAGATGCCGTAACATGCCTTAATTTTTCTGGTAGGTAGATATAGAAATATTAAGTACGTTGAGCGGGTAGGTTACTTGAAAAGCAAGCAACACCTTTGCTGCTCTTTCAAAATATTTGGTAAATTTCAGAGGAGTGGGTTGGCAACTGAACAATTCATAAAGGCTGTTAAATGAAGTGGATGTAAAGATCTATAACCTTAAATAAAATGGAAATAGCAATATTTCACATTGGTCTTGGGTTGACAACTTCAACTTTGAAATACTGCGAGTTGTCATATGAAAGTCATTCAACTAAAAAATCCCTAAAGGAGACCATTTCTTTTCTTTTGCAAGTTGACAGAACAAATTTTTGGATTAGACAAGAATACTGATATCCCATAATAGAAGACTATCTGGATAATTTTTCAAATTAAATCTGCTTACAAAAATTTGAATAAATTGCTTGTAGAATTTTCTTCAACTCTGCTAGCCTTTGCTGTTTTGAAATCTAAGCAAGGTTGATTAAACCTACATTAAACCAAAGTTAAGTTTGATCAAAGTTTTTTGGCTTAGAGGTGGGGGTTTTTTGTTTGTTTGTTTTTTTTAACTTCATCAGAAAATCTTAGATAATCATTAATTATCATTTAGGTGATATTACTATATGAGCAGTGTGATCAACATGGCATGTGACTGAGTCATTAGGAGGTGACACGGCTGGTTGTGAAGGTTAATTGGGTCCAAGTTCCCGGTGTAGGTTCCCATAATGACTTCCTCTGGGAGCTGGCCATTAGTTCCGTATCACGGAACTAGGCCTGACAAGTGACAAAAGCACTATCCAGAAATCTTTTCTCCACAGGTGTGATATGTTCCCTCTCCCAGAGGGAAATATGTGGGTTGCAGACACATCTGTCAGGATTCCTTTGGGAAGGCTAGGAAATGCTTTTGCTGCTGCTGCATTTTATAATAATGCAGCTGATCTGAGGCTTTATTTTATTTGCACCAATTCAGGAAAGCTCTACCTAGAAATATCAGGAAAGTAATATATGCCAGCTTTGCTTTTAGTGAAAATGATTATAGAAAATATTTTCAAAAGCAGGGTTGTTAGATATATATATATTTTTTTTTTAGAAATATGTGCTCTACTGCTTGGAGGCAGTGTAAAATGAAGTCACATTATGACAGTGAAAATAATTACTCAACCTCTATTGCTTTCTGTTTTATATTATACTTGATACTGAAGCCTTCTCCTTACGATCAAGATGTGACCTTGATCAATCACAAATTCTTATATTTTTGAGCCTAATATATGTACAGCTTACTGTAACTGCAAAATGTTTTTAGTTTAAAAGTAAACAAAGTTTTATACAGGAATATTAAAGACGGCGCTTCAGAGGAAGGCGTGATGTGACAGTGAATATAAAGGTTTTGCAGCAGTAATGGAATTTAGATGTGACTTGACTTTAATCAAGTTCCTCTGTTAATCTGAGTGGTTATAGTTTGTTGCTCATAGGTTAATTTTTAGCAATCTGTATATCAGAGTTGTGTTAACTCACAAATGAATTGCTCAGAAACTTTTCTGGTAATTCCTACCAGCAAACTGAGAAATTGAGCAAAGCTGTGCACTTCTGGAGAGTACAAGGCACAGATGCTCTAAAATGATCCAGAGGAAGACACAGTAGTGCTTGGTGAACCTATTGCCCACACTCCCTTCAGGAAGCGATTTTTTTTTATCCAGGCAGTGGTTGGCAGCAGTCTGTTAAGTATCAAGGATCTCTGTGGTGAGTCTTCCTTCTTCAAGGCAAGCTGAAAGTGAGATTGCATGATTCAGATGGTTTCAAGGAAACCTACTGAATGATCGGTTTCAGCCAGATTTAAACAGGGCTTTCATGCACCAGCAACCTCCAAGCAAACCTTTTTTGTTGTTAATTTATAAAGGATGCTCGGACATTGTAATGAAGCTAAAATCTGTGTACTTTTGGGGAGAAGCTAGGATTAAAAAAAAAAATCAGTTTCAGAGGCTGATGTGTGGAATTGTCTGCCCTTCTACTTTGAATTAAGACTGCTGCTGTGCTTGAGATAAACATACCCATAGGTATGTTGCTGCAGCGGGGTCTTCTGTTGGAGTTTTGCCTTCCAGTTTCACCTTTGAGCTCAGGATAAAAAATGTGCTGTGTTTATTTTGTATGGAACTATATTGTTCTGCCTGAAACACAAGACCAGACTTGAAAACCTGACAGCGTTTTAGGAAATTTTTGAGCACTGAAGTATCTTACATAGTTAGCATCTTTAATTGCTTATTATAAGCTATTTGATGATCTGTAATATTTCAAGTCCAGTCTGGATCATGTAGTGATTTCTTATGGCCTTAATTTTTATGAAGTCTGTGAAAGCAGACTCTGGTGATTGATTTTGAGGGTATTGCGATCCAGTGAATTAATTGTGGAGTTGAAACTTAGCTTGTAGAGGATATTCAGGGTGGACTGTATCAACTTTCTTGTTTGAAGTAATTACCCTATCATGATACAGTCACTTTCTGTATGCCTAAGGTGATACAGTTTAATATCAGACCTGACCAAAGTCCACAGGAAGGTAGCAGAAGAAGCAGTCTTCCGATAAATGTTAAAGGAAGCTAAGAAACAATATGTGCATTATTAAGCTCTCATGAGGATGTGGGTCCCAACTTTTCCCGTACAGGGACAAGCTAATATGGAATCTATGGGTGCAGTCTGAAGTGGGGGGGCCTTTCTTGGGTAGCAGGGCTTTTCTAAGTTTCTGGATTGCCTTGTATGTTAGTTTAACATTTCAGTCATCCTTGTTGTAAAACCCTGTTTCTGTTGTGCTTTATTTCTCTGTTGGTAAGATTAAACAGTACATGTTCTAAGCAAGTGATCTTGGCACCATACTTGCCAACAATTACAACTCCCAAAGGGAAAAATGTGAGGTGCTGAACTCGCTCCCACCAGCTGAGACATTGCCAGCAGTGAAAGTTACAATGGCCTGGTCTATGAGTTGAAACTGTGTACTCCAGGCAGTTAAGGGTAAGATGTATAATGTGAAGGGGTATGCTCCAAACCTCTTAGATCAGAGGTGCACTTGGTTCTGGAATCATGCTTTGAGTGTGTTGGATTCAGTCCCTTCTTAATCAGATACTGCTTAAAAGACTGCAGAGTTACTTAGGGCGATAGTACCTAAGAATCTAAATAAGCACATCAACCCTTTGGAAAAATCGAGTAGCTTTGATACCTAGCTCCTAATTTTTTAAGAGCCACAACAGTTGGGGTTGGTTGGTTGGTTTGTTTGTTTAACCTATTAGCCTCTCTGGATCTCAGTTTCTTCCTTCGTTAGGTACTAGGTGTATTACCTGTGAAATACAAGTAATATTCTATTTCACATTGTTCTAAAGCCTGTGAAATAATTATAGAGGGAACATCACTACAGCTAACCTTAGGCAAGACAGGAGAGTAGCACTCGACAATTTCTGAACCTGACTCCATTTGCATGATCTGTTAAAATGTGTTTATACATGCAATTAACTGTTCACAAATGTGACATATTTGAGACAAGTGAAAACCCATGTTTATCAAACTTGTAATATCATGTGGTCTAAACTTTCAGGATATGAAACTACACAAAATAAAAAGGTTGCAGATAAGAGACTGAGGATAAAGAGATTTTTTCCTTTTTACACAAATACAGTTTTGTTTCTTTGTTAGGTATCTTGAAAATAACTAAACCCTTGATATTAAATTAAATGTGTCTTTCAGGTTTAGAAGAAATGTGTGTAATCAGTGCTACTGTTGCTACAGATGACTAGTAAGTTTTAACAGAGACTGTGTATGCCAATGTGAGGGAATAAGCATGTTTGCTGCAGCCTTTCAGCTCCCTTCTCTTCCTCGGCTGAAGGGTCAGCTGCACGGCATTTGTAGATAGATACAGCTGCTCTTCCTGCTTACCAAAACCTGTATGACAGTTAACCACTGAACCTGAGTTTATAAAGGTGCTTAGTTTTTCTGTGACTGCTGTCACAGCTGCTCACTGGCTTGAAGAGTAGCCAGAGTCTGTTTGCATTGTGTGGCATGGATGTACTCTGATTAACATCCTTATGACAACCACAGTAAACGTCCACATGTATTAATAAACATTTGGAAACAGGTTCTATATAATTTAGAAGTCCCTTAGCCCAGAAATTGGAAATGAGAAGAAATGCCAGCAATGTGTCACTGCCCAGTTTTCCATTTGTCATCAGGAAGTGCTGCAGAGGTGCAGACTTTAACCTGAAAACCTTTTGCTCTTTTCAGTGGGAAGCAAAGCATGAGATAATACACATGTGCATCCGTTTGTAAGATCTTACTGATCTGCATCTGTGGTAAAATAATGAACTGTATTTAATCTGTAGGAATTCCATTTTAATGTTCCTAAAACAGGGATGATTAAAATGACCTTTCTCCCTTCCAGGCTGTAATTCTTATATTTAATAGCACTTTGTTTCAATAATTGCTTTCATGAAGAAAATATTACAACAGCACAAATAAAACTAAAAACAATACCCTTATTATCTTCTAGGCAGCTGAGTGAAAGCTCCAAGAACTCATTAAAATATACTCTGTCTGCAATTTGCATTACAATAATGCAAATTAAGTCTCTTGAACAGTAGACATGATAAAGCAAGTCAAATATATTTCCAGAAACTCACCCAGACTGTTTAGCTATTGTTATATGTTAATCCCATTATTTTTTATAATCAGAACTTTAAATCACAAACAGATTCTTCTCCTACAGAAAGTCAACATATATTAGGGTATATTTTCAGTATTTTTTAAATATCAGTACAATGCAAGAGGTGGGAAATAATATAACTATCTTTGCAGTCTCCAACACATCTGTAGGTAATAATGCTGTTTTCATAAACAGAAAAAACAGGTTGCCAGACCAGCCAGTGATCTCAACATATGTCTTTAAATTGGGGGAGACTGCATGAAGTTTTGGGATGTTTTTTTAAGAAAAGTTAGAAATCATATTTCCTATTTACTAAAATTCTGCGTGTCTTGGCGCTGTTGACAATCATCACTCCGGCCAGATGACTGACTGAGCTGAGACAAGGGTCATTTTCAGTTTATTCCTCTCCCTCAAATGCAGGCTTCCTCAGAATCTGGGTAATGCTTATGCACCCTCTTCAGTTCTTACACTCTTATTTCTGCCTGTGAAGTTAAAAGGCTTTCTGTAAGTAGTCTGAAAGGCAGTAGCTGCTTTTCACTGTAGGAAAGGCATGATAATTTTAGGTCCAAATATGACATACATGATGAATGTAACACACTATTTTAAAGATTACAGTGTATTTTCAAAGAGTTGAACACTTTAGGGAGTTTAGAAACTGCATAGTAGGACAGCTACTAGTATTTATTTCAAAGTGAGTTTTAACTTTTCTGTTTCCCAAAGCATAAAAAGCACTGCATGTTTTACTGGTAGTATGAGCCAATTTGTGTTTTTTTTTCTAGATGTTCAGCTACATTACTATGTTTTGAGAATACTTACTTCTTATTTAATTTTATTCTTTATTTAAATTTAGATATAGCTGACCCTGTGGGTGGGGGGTTCTTTTGTTTGTTTGTTTTGGGTTTCTTGTTTGAAAATAAGATTTCTGTATTGTAATCTTTCCCCTCTCCAGAGGAAGAGGGGTAGAGTTACTGACTGTTTCAGATATTGAATTATGCAATTTTCATCTTCTGGTTTGATATTAATGGTGTTAAAAGCATCAATATCAAACCAGAAGATAAGGTTGCTCTGAAAATAGTTATGCTAAAAAGAACCCAAAGGTTAAAGCAAGTTTGTCAGTAACTCTGCTTCTGTTCTCCAAGTGTTGCAGGTGGAGAGCTCTTTGACTTCTTAGCTGAAAAAGAATCTCTCACGGAAGAGGAAGCCACAGAATTTCTCAAACAAATACTTAATGGTGTTCAGTATCTCCATTCTCTGCAAATTGCCCACTTTGATCTTAAGGTATGTTGAGCAGATTAAAAATGTAGACAACTGCAAGCAGCATCCCATTAAGTCCTTATAACACCAGCCAGAAATCTGCCATCATGCAGATATTGGCTGTAGCTTTTTTTGCTAGCTTATGTAGAAAGGGGAAAATTCAGCCATTGAAAAGAGATTATTGAACCATGAATAGTTCCCATCTGTTTCCACATGGAAAATAGCAACTTTGAACAAAATGAGACCATTCTGAGGAAACAGTCTTGAAATAAAAGCTGTGTTTAGGACTGTATGGAATGTGGATGGGATCTGGATGCAACATTCTGAATAGCATGCCTTTTCTCATTGAGTTGGGGGGGGGGGGCTGCACTGTTGTATACATCCTACGTTCACTTGAAAGTTATCTATAGGTAGTAAAAACAAAACAAGACAAAATTGCCTGTAAAGATTCTGTAGAACACATGGGGTTTTTTTTGTTTTTTTTAAGAAAAAAAGCTTTATTTCAAATGAATTTTGCATTATTTTGGCAATGGAAAGAGATCTTTTGTATGTAAACTCAGTTAATGCTTTCTTATTGTTTAATTTCAGAATATTGAATGTTTTCATATGTAAGGTTTTTTGATAGTTTTATGTCATCTTAATGTAGGAAGGCAGCTGAACATTTGCTAAAGTCTGCTGAAGTCAGCAGCTATGTCTATGGTAGGAAAAGGAGGCATTGTTATTATATGGCAATGGAGCTCTAAAAGGGGATGCCATGTTCTGGGGGTAAGGTAGAGAAAAGAATGTTTTTCAATTTAAACATACTTTTTCCAATCTTACCGCTTCAAATAATATGTTTGGTCTTTATAAAATGATCATCAAGATAAATGAGTTGTGAAAATAGAAGAATATACTTTTAATATTTTCTCACAGTATGAGGTGTAAATTTTTTGCCATTGTGTCTAATAAAATAAAGCATCCTTACACCTGATAATAAGAACATGCAAATTGAAATATGCAGCAAAAATAGAAATGTGGGGAGGGAAAGAAGAAAATTACTTTTGCCTTTTACCTGCACATCAGCCATTATGTTTGAGGTAAGGAGAAGTAAAATAATGGTGATATTGAAGTTCTTAGTGGCTCCGGAAGTCCTCTTTAGCAATGTGAGCAGGACAGCTGTAGCTCTATGAGCTCTTCAGAGCATGCCAGCTTATGGATGTGATGGGATGCGTTTCCGCTCACTTAGTCCACATGAAAACTGCAATAGCTATATTTACAAAAAGTAAAATCTCAGCCCCATGGAAATCACAGGAGTCTGTCATCAATGTTAAATCCTGATTTATTGTACTTAATTTTTAGCATGTTAGGTCATAATAGCAAATGACAGGATTTTCTTGCTGAAGACACAGATCAACAGACTGAAGTAGATGCTGAGCAAGGACTCAGTGCTTAAGGGTACTTGTATGTATCAGACATTTTGTACCTACTTAAAATCTCTTCCCTCTTCTTCCTCTTCCTCCATCTCAAAGCCTGAAAACATAATGTTGCTGGACAGGAATGTACCAAAGCCTCGAATCAAGATTATTGACTTTGGTTTAGCACACAAAATTGACTTTGGAAATGAATTCAAAAATATTTTCGGAACACCAGAGTTTGTTGGTAAGAGCACTGTTCTTTCTTCAGACTACTCTTTTTCAGTATATGAAATGGTATGTGTGGCTTAGCTTGGTTTGGCTGAGTTACTGTTTACATAATCTGTGTGCAATTTGTGACATTTTGAATTTTAATAGAACAATTTATAGTGTTCATTAATAGCTTAGACTTGCATTAAAGTTATTTTTATCTATCAGCATCTTGGCTAGTTATATCTGACATATACATGGCCAGAGTGACATAGGTGTGTTCTTTGATTATGTACTGATTTTCTTCTGTCTTCCTTCAGCTCCTGAAATAGTAAATTATGAACCTCTTGGTCTTGAAGCAGATATGTGGTAAGCTCTTGGATCTTTTTTGAGATAAATCTCTCATAATTATTCTGAAGTTCTAACTTCTTTTTTCTCTCTCTCTCTCTTTCTCTCCCTCTGTCTCCCTCCCCACCCCCCCCTTTTTTTTTTCTTTTTCACTCCAGGAGTATTGGTGTAATAACTTACATTCTGTAAGTACCAAAATCTACAGGTGATTCTTTGGAAATACTGATTTTTTTATTCTGATTCTGTCCTCTGGGTTTTCAGTTATATGATTCTATTTTTGACAAAAATTCACATAAAAATTCTGTGTAAATCAAACCAGTTTGACTGCACACAAGTCAAGTTGAGTGATCATAAAAGCAATTGTATAATTACAGAAAGAACAGTCATTAGTCAGCATTGAGATAGCATGGGAAGCTGGCTTCACATCTTTAGGCAATATTCCTTAAAGGCTTTATTTTAATCAACATTCTCTGAAATTACAGTGAAGCTTTTTGTCCTATTAGATGAAATCTTCCTTAAAATAGGTTTGCAGTTCTAAAGTAGAAAAAAATTATATTCACCTTCTGCCTTGATTTGATCTAGAGGGTTGAAAGGGCAGTATTACAACATGTAATGAGAGGAATGTTCTGTCTTTCTGCAGTCTAAGTGGTGCATCACCATTTCTTGGAGAAACCAAACAGGAAACATTAGCAAATGTGTCTGCTGTGAACTATGAGTTTGAGGAAGAATTCTTCAGTAATACCAGTGCCCTAGCTAAAGATTTTATACGAAGACTTCTAGTCAAGGATCCAAAGTGAGTTATTTCTCTTCTTGTGTATCTGCTGTTGCACTCTGATTTATCTGTAGTGTTTCAAATTACATGATATTTTGCAATGTTAGTTTATTAAATATATAGTGTTATGTATTTTATGTAACTTTTATTACCTGAAATAGTTATATCTTTTCTCCCATTAAAGGAAGAGAATGACTATTCAAGATAGTTTGCTGCATCCTTGGATCAAGGTTAGTATGTAATATGTTCTCTCTTATCCTGTTTTTTAATCAGTCTTTATTTCATATTACACTTTTTCAGTTTTTTAACAAAACCTTCAAAAGAAAAATTAGCATATCTGTTCAATAGATCTTACTGTTTCAGAGAGCTATCTGTATGTAAACTCCTAAGTGCAGAGTATGGACTTCATTAAGATATCGTCCATGTTGGTTAGTGGTAGGCAAGTACTACAGTCCATTATTAAGATTAAAATCATGCTCAGTCAGAGAAGTTAATGTTCAGAAAGCATTGTACTGACAAAGACACATTTTCTGAATCCAGTCCAATTTCCTCTCTGCTCACTTACATTTGTCATCTTCTAATCTCCCTATTTAGATAGGACAAAAGGGTCATATTTCTTCTTTCCTTCCTTCCTCTTTAGACTAAAGAAAGCAGTTGATGTGGGGCAGTGATCCATTTCTTTTTAAGGGTTCCGCAGTGGTTGGTGTGAATCAAACTGTTGTGGTGCAGCTAAGTTGAGCAGGAGAGAAAGAGAAAAGAGACCGCTCTTTTTAATACGTGCATAGTATACCTATCATTTAATGTAATCAATTGCGTATCACTTTCTAGTTGTGAACAGTAAATCTTTTCAGTGCCAATAATTTCCCCAGTCTTGGGAGTGCACTTTCTCTTGGAGGTTTGGTTTAAGTTACCACTGCTGAGCTGATAAATAGTGACTTGTTAAGCTCTGGTATCTTGATTACTTCAGTCCTGTGTATCTGTATCTATTATAAATCAATTTCATTCTAGTAGTTCATTTTCTTAGAAATTAAGCCTTAGGGATGTTGACTCTTATTCAGTAAAAGAACAGCCGTGAGTGTTTGAAACCTCTCCATTTCTCAGAGAACCAATAAGCAGAATATGTGTCTATGTCACAGCTGCTCCAGTTCATAGGCCAGCATCTTGGGTCAAACACTTAAACACCGATATGCCAAACTACAGATTTGACTGAAAGGAGTATTGGTACCCATTGTGCTTTGATGACTTTTCCATGGCGCAATCTTGAACAGCTGCAATGTAAAGCAGGCAGTTGGGGTAATGATGTTTTAAACCACTAGAGCAAGCATTGTCTGAGTTTGTCTTTCAGAGCCCAGGGCTTCCACTCCTGGAACAAGACACATTGATTTGTACCCTGTCATGTTCCTTTATATTTTAACTTTCCAGACATCCTTTCCTAATACCACTGCTCGTATCCTCCTTCCCCTCTTCCCATCACTGCCTTCACCTGAATATCTCTGTCAAACTGAGTTTGTAGGGCCTTCCAAACTCCAAGTCCCAGATCATGTAATGCAAAATTTGATATACTCTACTGGAAACTGGTACGTGGTACTAGTCTGAGAAAGATTAAAGGGTACGGTCTTAGAGGTTTCTGCAGAAATAGGTGGGATGGTCTTTTGGAGGCAGGGGGAGTGGGGTCTGGACCCAGCAGAGAGAAATTACCAACCTGTCCAACTGATCACACTGAGACTAGTAATAACTTGGACAGCATCTAAAATCAGACAGGATATTTTCCTGGAAGATAAGATTTGCCTAGGTAATGATAGCCAAAACCTCTGCCAGAGAGGGAAGTTAAGGACAAAGCCAAATGCTCTATTGACTGTTGGGGGGGGGGGGTTGTGTTAAGTTTCCTTTTGAAACCTTTTTGAAAGGCCACTTTGAAACAAAAACATACAAATGAGATAGTCAACAGCACTGTCTCATTTCATTAGCTTCATATTTTGCTAAGGCAAACAGCAAGGAAAATAATTCATTATATTAACCCTGAACTCTGAAAATAAAATTGTCATCCTCAAGACCACTCTGCTAGAAGTAAGGGAATCCACAAAACTTAGTTCCATTTTCCCATCTCCGTGCCATATATCTAATGAACGGTGGATGCAATTACAATTTTTTGGAACAGCTTTCAAAATTCAGTAAGCTACAGCTAAAGAAAAAAAATAGTGTTGCATGCAACATTCTCAGTTATGGATTTTCTTCAGGGTATTTTCTCAAGGTATTCTGGCTGCATGCTCCACTAAGCTGTGCATGTTAAAATGGTGTGCTTACAATTACTTTATTATGACAGTATGATAATATTATTATAATGTAAATGGAAGTCATCACTGAAGGGCAGAAAGACTTAGAGACAGGAAGGTGCTTTATGAAAGTTGTGGTTGTAATTGTGGGATATTTTGCAATGACCTTCTTTTACTTTTGCCCATAGCCTAAAGACACCCAACAAGCACTTAGCAGAAAAGCATCTGCAGTGAATATGGAGAAATTTAAAAAGTTTGCAGCACGACGAAAATGGAAAGTAAGTCATTCAATAGGTCTTCAAAATGATGGCAACATACAGTTACAATAGCACTACTTGGTCTGGGGAGACGTAAACAAACATTTGTGATCACTCTTTTTTTATTTAAAGGAAATACAAACTCTCAGACTCTTTATTGAGTAGAGGAAACATTTTGGCACTGATCAGTGTCTTTCAGAGTAAAGGAGAAGGAAGAAGGAACCTATTTTTGTGTTAATTTGGAATAAATTAGTAGGTACTTGAGTATGGTATTAAGGGAGAAAACTTCTTCATTATGAGTTGCGTACAAATGCTTGTGTGTGGATTGTTTTTTTTATGCATCTAGTTGTATGCTGTCATCATCTGTCTTGGTAATGTTTGCAGACTGAAAGCATTTGTAAATATAGGCACATGTTTTTGTGACAGTAATCTGAGTAAATCAAACATCCCTTAAGCAGGCCTCACAGAATTAACTGTTCCAGTAAACCATTCAATAGAACAAGAAAAAAAAATCCATCTCTTCTGCAAAGGATTTTCAGTCTGAGACTGCAAACCTGTTTAGAGGAAGGCATCATTTACTCTTTCCAGAAATGGTGCATGGCATTAGCTGAAAGCATGGGCCTGGGCAAGGAGCTGTTCATCAAGACAGACATCTCCACTTCTTTAGTGTGCACACTAGGGGATTCACACTGAAACTAAGCAAGGACAGGACAATTGTATGAGAAATCTGTTTATCATGAGGAGGGTGAAACATGAGCCAACAGAGGGCTGTATTATTGGCAAAGGAGATAAATGCATTGTCACAAAAGCCAAGAAATAGGATGATTTTCTTAAGTCATGGAGCAATAGCACAAAATATCCAGCTAAAAAGTACATTTACACCAAAACTTAATGTTTGTGTTAGGTGAAGATCAATTATGTTTATAAACTTTAAAAATTAGTCTGCTGCCCTAAAACAAGATGGTAGCGCTAGGAATATCTTAAACTGCTGTTGTAATATAGCACTTAAAGGAATGCTGTCAGCTAACTTATGCTTGGTTTAGGTTTTCTGTATGCACTTACTTTAAAATCCCCCCTTTTTAAGTATTTTTAACAAATTTCAGACTTGGAGAAGAGGATGTAATGCAAATTTATGTTGCTATGGATTTGAACATCTTTATGAAAGAGAAGTGATCCAAAAAAATTATGTAGCTGTGCTAGTGTATAGAAATAGCCTGTTTTCATTAAAAAATACAGATGAAATTGAAGGTGAATAAAAGGGAGATGAGGGGGAAGGTTTAAATCATGCTCCTGTTTGTTTGTGTTGGGTAATATGACAGTATTCCTTTAAAATCTCTGCAGTAGCATCCTATCACAAGTATTTTGTTTTGGTTTTTTTTTTTTTTTACATATAGCTTTTCTCTTCTTATTTTTAAAAAGCAATCAGTGCGCTTAATATCCTTGTGCCAAAGATTATCAAGATCTTTCTTGTCCAGAAGTAACATGAGTGTTGCTAGGAGTGACGATACTCTGGTAAGTATATATTTCTATGGTTAGAGTGCTTTAATACATCTGAAACTTAACAGCTTGTGAAATAATTCTAACATGAATATTGGATTATTGTAAGTGGGTATAATTGATTATTTTTCTATATAAGAAGAAATAGGTTTTTAAGCTAGAAAAGTCTGTTATCCATAATCTGATCTTCTGCATAATACAAACCTTAGAATTTTGTTAATTACTGTATTGAGCCTGATAACTAATACCCGAATTTAATTTATCTTGGTTTTGAAATTCGATTCATGCAGAGCCTTAGTTCTGTAGTAATTATAATGTGAAAAAGTTAAAAACTGAATTTTTCATGGTACTGTGTAGCATAACGTAGGGGGTTTTTTTCTTTTAATTTAAAATATTCAAAATTATTCAGGGAACTTGACACACTCCTAGGTACAGAGAATGTTTCAGAGTATTAACAGAGGTAGCAGTTATTAAAGGAGGAAATTTTAAGAGTTGGCCGGTCTCAGTTTGTGGTGTTATGTTGTCTACTAGATTTAAGTAGTCAGGGGCAATAGTTGTGTGCTTGGTAATTAGAAATGCTTGTAAATCCAAAAACATTCTTATTAGCTTACTCTTCAGGTTTTACTACATGGTTCACAAATTCTCTGTGATCATCCAAGTATATATGTTAATATATTTAGAGCTGGGTAAGCTTATCTTTTCTGGGCAATAGTAGGATCAAACTTAAAAAAGGCTTTGAAAAAAATTCCTTTATCTGTAATATCCTCCTTTTGTCCTTTCTGTGCAACTCCAGCCTCTTATTTTCACTTTTCCTCCTCTTATCTTTCTGCTTTCACACTCTTTGTTCTCCCTGTCCTCCCCCAGCCATGCACTCTGGGTTGTCAATTGTCACTATGCCTTTTAACACTGAATCAGCATTTCACATCCCTGTTGTAACCTAATGCCAGTATTATTCTAAAAAATCAGTAGCCTCTGGAGAGGGGAGAGAAATGACGCAAATATTGGCTTCTGTGACTTTCAGCTCTTTGACATTTTAGTGCTTGGAAGAAGAATAATGTTATGTCTGCAAAGGTATTTAGGCCCATTACTAAAGTTCTAGGTTCATAACTGGTCCTTTTGTATAGGCGACAGTTAAGTTCAAAGTACTTCTGCTGTGGCATATCCCTGAATAACTCAAAATTTGATCTTGCATTTTATATTTGTGTACCTTTTTTTTAGTGTTCCTATCACATACATAAACATAGTCAGTTTTGTTTTATGCAAATGGTTGAAAGTCCTAGGAGGAAGAAACTTATATGCCTAATAAAGAAAAACCCTGTCTGGAATCTCACGCAATAAATGATGGGTTCATATGTAAAGAAGAGTGAAACATTGTACTAGAAAAGGGCTGGATCTTCAAATAGCACATACATTTTAGCCATATACTTTCAGGAAGGATTATATCTTTGCAGCTGAAAGGTTCTGCAAGACTCTGAAAATTTTACTTTTTAAATTTTTTCCATGTCTTGGCAGGTGTTGAGATAGGGATTTTTTTTTTTTTCTTTTAAGCTAATAATTTTTCTTCTTTCTCATTTAATTACAAGGATGAGGAAGATTCATTTGTGATGAAAGCTATTATTCATGCCATCAATGATGACAATGTTCCTGGATTACAGCACCTTCTGGGATCTCTGACAAATTATGATGTCAATCAACCCAACAAGGTAAAGTATGGATCTGTGCTGAGGTGGGTGGGGGACTATCTCTCACCCTGTTGAACAGAGCAATGGAGTTGTAAAGTAGAAATGTAACACTTGACTTTTTTTTTTTTTTTCTTCATTTCAAGTGGATGGGAAATAATTCTGTCTTCCTACAGGGGAAATCTTACTAAAGTGTTTTGCGTTCAGTCTTCTCAAACTATCTGAAAATGGAGCCCAAAACATTTTCTTGCCTAGGCCTTGACAAATGCAATTCCAAAAGAAAAGTAGCAATCAAATCTGTTTTCAAGAGCTGTACTATATTAAATATTGGCCTTTGCTTCTTTTTTGCAGTTGTTGTTTCTTAGGGCAGATAAGGATGGCTGAATATTACTATCATTTTGGTATTACTTCCTTCTTTTTCAGAGGCCTTTTAAAAACTGTGTGGGGATAATCATACTGCCAAAGTTGACTTTGTGAAGCACTGTCAAAAAAAGGTGCCCCATTCTGCAGAAACTGGTTATCTCAACATTATATTAGACTGTGCTGTTCATCTGTTTCAGAACTGCAGTGATTTTGCTTACTAAAGTATTTCAGTTTGCTGCTGCTGTACTAAATTGGTTGTCAGAATTGAGACCAGGAAACTAAAGTTCTGTTGCTTGCTCTGCTGGTTGACCTTGGATATATCATCTCTGCTCCATTTTTCACTTTTCTGTGAAAAGGGAATGATTATACTGACCTTTATTATAAAGTATTTTGAAAAATACTGATGAAGAGTGCTATAAAATTAAAGCCTTTATTCTTTTGCTGTGAAGAGATCTTGAACCTTTCAAGTTACCAGTGGATTTTTCTTTTACTGCTACAATTCTGTGTAATTTTCTAGTAAGTTGCTAGTGGTTTGTTTGTGAGGTATTGTGACCAGTTCTCTAGGTACTCCGCCTTAAAATGCACATGTAAAGGAACTGTAGAGGGGAACATCCTTGTCAAACTGAGCTAATGAGAGTTTAATGTAAGTATTCCTGCCTTGAAAAACTTGTTTTTTATGTGTAGCATATTGGTTAGTAAATGTAAATGTGACCTCATCCCAGAAGTATAGAAAATTGGAGTGCAATAAACTTCTTTGCTCCAGGGGATAAATAATTTTCTCTACAACATGCCCTCTTCCTTAATGCCTCAAAAATTGTTTATATTTTGTTACTAGCATGGAACACCTCCTCTATTAATCGCTGCTGGCTGTGGAAATATTCAGATGCTTCAGTTGCTTTTAAAGCGTGGATCCCGTATTGATGTTCAAGATAAGGTCAGGGTTCTACTTTGACACCATTCTATAAGTGTTCTTGAGTTTCAGTACAGTTAGCAGAGAACAAACACATCAGAGTAGGTTGTACAGGACATGAAAACGTCTGAGTTGTAGTCTATTACATAAGTTATCCAGTGTCCTCCATAGCAAAAAGACAAAAGCAAGTTTTTAATAATTTCAGGTGTTGCTATTGCATAGCCTCCAATTTTGATCACTTTATTAGCTGAATTTGAGCAATACTGATCTTTAAAATGTGGTTCTTGCTTATAAAATTGCTTTGATTAATTTAAATTAGTAATTGCCCTAAAACACACTGGTAAACTTTATTTAGTACAGAATGGAATAATAAATGCACATTTTATTGATATAGACTATTGTTACTAAAATTCGTAAGTGTCAAGAGGGTATGCTTTGCAAAAGCATTTTTTGAAAAACTATTATAATCATCTGGAGCTCATTTAAAGCAAATCACTTGAACCACTGTCTGCGTCTCTAGCTAGTAGATGGTAAAATATGTAACATAAACGTTTTTATCCTGTGACTGTTCTTTCCTCAAAAATGCCCTTGCAAGGAGGAAGAGGATGTAAAGATGTAAAGATCTGTTAATTATCCTTGCACAGAGGGTTTTTTTGTTGTTGTTGTTGATCAAGATTCTGATATAAGCCGTAGCTTGACTAGCTCACATTTACTGTGATGAATCTGAGCTGTTCAATGTACCTGTGTACATGTATGTGCATGTATATCTCAAGGAAAATCTAAAATTAGGATTCTAAATTTTTTGACCTATGTAAACAAACATTTTGGACAGGCTGGATCTAATGCAATCTACTGGGCTTCTCGACATGGTCATGTAGAAACGCTGAAATTTCTCAATGAGAATAATTGTCCTTTGGATGTCAAGGATAAGGTAAGAACAAAACTTTCCATCTTTCATGTAGATAGGTTTTTGTTTGTTTGTTTGTTTGTTTTTTTAATATGTATGTAGCTTCATCTTAGCAAAGAGAGAGGTCTTGCCACTGGAATGATTTTTCAACTATGCCATAATCCCAAGAACGTGACTAGCTTTTTTTAGTGTGGTTTTATAAGCTGACATTTAGGGCTCTGATAACATAGCTTTTAAGTAGCTGCATGTACTGATTATTTTTCTGACAAATGTTAAACAAGTATGCATATAAATGTGGTGAGTACATGGTGGGTAGGTGGGAAAGTAGGAACTTAAATTAATTTTCTCATGAAGACTGGTTTCACATTGGAACGCAAGGTAAAATCATGATTCTGTTTTTCATTTCTCTTGATTGAAAATCACTTTTGTCTGACAAGTAAATTTGACTGTTATTAAGTTGACTATAATGAAGCTTAACACTTTATAGCTGATGAGCATTTACCTTGTCTTCAGCAGTGTTACTTGAGTAATGTTGGCACTAGAAATTGGTTGCTGTTAGAATCGTATACCTTAGCAATACTTTTATACTGGCCAAAGCTCCAATGTAGAGGCAGTTATGCTTGTGAAATGTAGTTGGTCAGGGAATCAGTGCAAGGCATATTAGCAAAATTAGTGTTCAATTTATCCTGACTGGGCTATTAAAAAAGAGGTTACTCTTTTAATAAAAATACCATCTCTTTTTCATATCACTGGAACAAAATCATTAATCAGGTTGTAAATAATTACATTTAGTGACCAAAATATGCGAGGATATACCAAAGTCTTGGACCAAGTGTGTAGGTATGAAGAGAGGAAAAATAGTATGAATAGAAATAGGACTTCTGTTTCAGTGCCTCATTGAATGCGCTGTGTGCTCCCTCGGCCAGCTGCCTCCTCTTATTGCTGAGAGATTGTGTTGGGGCTGTGATCTTGAGCAAATAAAGTAAATTCAGAACAAATAAGTCCTGAAAAAGGAAGGCCTTTGAAGAAACTCCCTGTCAGATGGTGTTACACTTGTAGTGTACAACAGTGTGCTAGCTGGAGATCTCTGCTGACCACAGCTGGGACACGAGGATACAGGTACAGAGGAGGGGTATTTGGACCCCCATGCCACATACAAGCATTCAGACTGTGCATGGTGGTGTATATCTATGGGTGATGTATGAATTACACTGGAATGTTCTTGTTATATATTTGCAGTCTGGAGAGACAGCTCTCCATGTTGCAGCTCGGTATGGACATGTGGATGTGGTTCAGTTTCTCTGTAGTATTGGGTCCTATCCAAACTTTCAAGATAAGGTGAGTTATAGCCACTTTCTATTTTTCTTAAACAAATACAGCTTTAGCGTTAGTGGTCGAAACTTCTAGTCTTGCCTTGCTGCCTCACACATGTTTGAATTTGAAGTAATAGAATTATGGAGGTTTCTATACCTTTTAATAGATGAAGACTATTCAAAAACAGTGGTGCATGAAACTGCCACAGCTGTACTTATAAAACACAGGTTCTCCTGAAAATGAAAGCTTAAAAATGAAGAGAACTGTGCATCATGAAGGTATGGGTGGTGTATCCTGAATTCAGCTAATGCTTTTTCTTAGTTACTACCTTGACTTCAGCTTGTTTTTGAGTCATGGAGTTTCCTTAAAAGTAAAGCTCTCATTTGGAAGATGAACTTGCAGGAGGGCTCCTATAAAGAAGAAAAATTAATCCTACCTGTCAGCTCTGAACTGGAAACTCTTATGGGAAAACAGGAAGGAAGAACATTAATTTAAAAAGAAAAAAAATCATTCAACCCATATTTCACTGAGATTCCATTGTCTCTTTGAGTTCCACCAGCCTTTCAAAATGCTGTGTGCTGCAGGACTACCTTTATATTGTTTAAGCAGCAGAAGGTTAAAAGGCCCCAGAAGGTGCTGTTTGGCTATTACTTTTTCCTCAGATTTTTGCAGAATCATTTGATGATACCAGCATCAATAGCATCATCATCAATATTTGCCAAGTACAAAAAGGTACCCCATTGCTCAGAATTTAACAGAATGACTCTTTCTGTTTTTAAATTCTCTCTGCTTTGCATTGAGCTACAGAAGCAATGTTTTCCATACCTTATTTTTATAAAACGTTTGAGTGCCTGAATGATGATCTACAGAATTGTTATGAAGCACAGGAGGATTGAAGGTGAATGTTTTGAAGCTTCCTTGGTTCAAAGACCAAACAGTCACAACTGAACTTGAACTAATTCAAAATGCCCACAGCTTCAAAGCCCTGTCTTAATGTGACAGTAGATGACTCAGTTTTCTAAGTACCTAAGTCACTGCCTACACTCAAAAATCATTTAGATGTGCTTTGAACATTGTAAACAGTGATGTGCCTCAATCTGCAAGTCTAGTGGGATTTAGATCCCCTTGGTGAGTGATCCATTTTAAACACTGTATTAGTCTCTCAGCGCACAGGATGTAGAAGCTGCTTATGAAGGAGGATACCTTTTCAAGTAAGAACCAAGATAAATAGTTATCTTTAGCAGCACAGAAACATCAAAATTGGTATTGCTAACATGCCAGGTATTGTGCATAGATAGCTTTATGGTTAGAAATACGGAATCCTGGAATCAAGATAGTGATGAAAATCTGGTGAGTTATCACAGTCACTGAGTATATCAACAGGAATTATCCTCACTTTGAGAATGTCAGCATTAGAAATTACCACATCTTTTTATAGGGCTTACTTTAATAGATTGTCTTTTTTCTTTCCTGATATCTTCCTGTATTTCTAAGTTGAGCTGGGGAATAGTTTCTGCTAGCATTTGGCTTCAGCTGTTTTGTATTTTCCTAATCTGTGTTGATAGGAAGAAGAAACACCACTGCATTGTGCTGCTTGGCACGGCTACTACTCTGTTGCCAAAGCACTTTGTGAAGCAGACTGTAATGTGAACATTAAAAACAAGGAAGGGGAGACTCCTCTCCTAACAGCATCTGCTAGGGGTTACCATGATATTGTGGAATGCTTGGCAGAGCACGGAGCTGACCTTGATGCAACAGACAAGGTTAGTAATGGGTGAATGAGTTGTTTTTAGTTAGGAATTATGTCCAGAGATCACAGGTGTCACAGAGCTGTAGCTCTGAGTTTCTTCATTCGAGTGCTGCAAGCCATCATTATTTTTATGACATGGGTTTTCTGAGTGGTTCTAAGGAGGATATTGATGACTCCAGTAGTCTTTAAAGTTGATGAGTGATTATTTTTCCATGATTGGGTTTTTACTGTTGCATTATCAACTTATTAATTAATAACACTTTATGAGCAACACAATCTCTGTAGAGAATAGCAGGAACACTGGGTGCTGGAGTTGCCAACAAGCTATTAACTTAAGAGGGGAAAAAATGAATTGTTTGCCTTTGATACCCATTGTGTCAGATAAATCACACCTAATACCAGTAATCTACGTTCCAACTATTTAAAAATAACTCCAGTTGATTCAGAACCATTTTTTGTCATTCTGAATGTGGTCCCAAGGAATAATCTTTGCATTTTATTGTTTATACTTATGCTATGCTTGTCCTTATAGCTAGCATTATTCCTGATGGAATTGCCATTACATTTGAATAGTTGCTAAAGCAAGAAAAATGCTTCTGCTCCTAAAAAATTAAATTTGTTTTTCTGGTCACTGTCACTCTAAGCTGTTCCACAGAGGGAGAAAGCTCTGCCTCTAAAACTATTGATCCCTAACCAGATGGTGTGACTTTTGCATCACTAACTTCTGTCAGTAAACACTACAGTGGTTTAAGATACTTGACTGGTGGTTACTGTTGGTCACTCTCCCACTCCCTAAGGAAGTCATCAGCACAGAATGTTTATTTGCATTTCATTCATTCCAGTGCAAAGCCCAGTAGCTTCATATAAATCTGCTTTCATCCCATAGTTGATTTGTTTTGACAGATATTGTGCATCTCCCTGCCTTCACTCTCAAAGGAAAAAAACATTGTGATTCTTGAGTCAGAGAAATGCACACAATTGCCATGAAATGATCGTGACTGAAAAATGCTTCAATTTTTTTGCATTATTAAAATCTTACTTACAAGTTGTCTGGTGATTTCAGGATGGGCACATAGCCCTACACCTTGCTGTAAGAAGATGTCAAATGGAAGTGGTTAAAACTCTTATCAGTCAAGGATGTTTTGTAGATTTCCAAGACAGACACGGCAACACTCCTCTGCATGTGGCCTGCAAAGATGGGAATGTTCCTATTGTGATGGCACTCTGTGAAGCAAATTGTAATTTGGATGTCACTAATAAGGTAAATGGAATATGGGTATTGAACTACTGTGTTTAATTATAGCTCACCTATTGCATAGATGACCTTTTCCAATTCTCTGATATGTAAAGTGTTTTTTTTCTTTTTCCTTTCTTTTATTTTTTATCTCTTCAAGTGGCCAAATGCAAAGAATTAAATAACTCGCCTTGTAAATTTACATAGGTTTGTTTCAGTTGAGTAAATGATTAAAGACCTGTGAGGAAAGAGCCCAACTGAATTAATTGTCACAGCATACTTTGTTATTCAACTCTAATGTTAAAGCATATGCCAGCCTGATTCTCTAGTTGTGTGGTTTTGCTTTATGCAGATTACAGCTAGGCACTGGAGAACAGATGAAATGCATTTCTTCTGGCCTAAACGAGCATTAACTTGAAGTGATTTAATAATAGTAATTTACTTCGAGTTGAAGATTGGCGCCTTTTTATTTTAAAAAAAGAAAAAAACTTCTTTGAATTCTTCCAAATGATGTGAGAAAATCTGCACCTTCATCTAACAAGTGATTTAAATCAACTGCAGATTCTATTCCCAGTTACAAAAATACACATCATCTTGGCTGGTTTGTTTTCATGCCTTGAGTTGGTTTATTAAAACAAATCCTAGTCAAACATTTACCTTAAAATAAAATAGCTTGAATTTATTTATTAAACCAGTTGTTGCCAGCAGGTTACATTAAATCTCAGAATTTAAATGTTAAGTGTAAAAGTTTGAGAAGTTCAAGACAGTAGACTAAATGAGATGCTTTTGGGGAACTTCCCTGTTGCTTTCTTTGTTTCACTTAGGTGTGATGATCACAGAAACATTTGGCAAATTAGATACCTCTATAAATTTTGATTCCAGTGCATGTCTGGATTACTGCCAGCTAAAAATGCAAAGTGTCCATAATTTTAGTAATCACTTTCCAAAGAGAGAAATTAATAGCCTGTCTCTAAAACAAATGCTTTGTTGGCCTCCTTTGTTGTGCTAGTGCTGTAGGGTATGTGAAAACTAAATGTATTATTTTGCAGGTTTAACATTCTGAATTTCCTCCTAAGAATCTTTAAATAAATCATAAGCTGCTTCAGGAAATTTTCCTATTGCTGGTTTGAATAGCTTTAACATCAGCCATTAAACTCTGCTGACTTGTTATGTGGGGTTACGGCTTGATATTTAGCTTTGAATGACTTTCTCTGATCTGGAAGGATGCTGTAATGTTAATTTTATATGCCACAAAGTTTGAGTTATTTGTAGGAGTTTTTCTGTGATTTGTTTGTTTCAAGTATTGCAGCTTGTTTTTCTGAAAACATACATCTTCTGGCAATAACGTATTAGTAATTAATGTTTTCATTTATTACAAAAGCTCTAATCTTCTCTGCGTCAGTCAGCTAAGGAAGGTTGTGGGGCTTTTGGCTTAAAGGTTGTCCAGTACAATCAATTTTGTTTTTAATAATTAAGATCATCAACTGCCAACTGAAAAATCTTACCATAATGAGCTCCCCAGTCCTGCTTCTGAGCTTAAACCTGATTGATTGGGCAATTAAGTCCAGATCCACAGTTGAGAACACATTTTGGGGAAGGTGAGTTAATGCAGCCTAAGACTGGACTGGCACTTCTTTTCATAACTGAGAATGCTGAGCAGGGATCAGTGGCCTGACCTCAAGCATACTGTGGAAAAAATCATCAGTCTTCAAGTGTTCAGTGAATATTGTACCACAGGTATAGAAGCTGTGGTTGAAGTTTATGTCCTGTTAATCCTTTAAGAGTCTAGTATACTAGAAGGTACTTTAGAGCATGCTTTATTTGAAAGAGCGACTGTGGGTCTTATGAATAGAGGATCTTTATTTCCACTTGTCATCTTCAGCAGCGAGCCCTGAAATGTGAGTGAATTACCAGAATGACTGTATATCCTTGCTTCTCAAATCTGGCTTTGCCCAGCATAAAGGTAATACTAGTTGAAGGTACTGTTTGTTTCTTCCACAGACTGTGTGCAGTAGAACATCATATGCGTTTGAGTTACAGTGTAGGTTTTTGAGGAGCAAACATCTTTTCAGTTCAAGTTTTCCAGTTGATAGAAAGCTAGCTTTCCTTTCAAATACTTTTTTGTGAAGTAAGCATGTGAGTTTACTTCTGAATGTAGGATTAGAACAGGGGGAAGAATGTTGAAAGCAGCAAAAAGTATGAGCAGGTAGAGGAAGAGTTACAAGCAGATAATATATGGTAGTGGTATTTATAATGATGGATGGGAATGTGAAAAACCAGAAGTCGATGCCATGAGAACCTCATGTCAGTGGAGAGACTCAGGAAAAAAAGCGAGACCTGGTAAAGCAATACTTCCAGCAGCTTCCTCTTTTGATGTTATTTTCCCTGGACGTTTTTCTGTCACTGAGAGAACAAATTCCTTCAGGTTGACAAAGCAACTTCTCCTTAATATTTCTCTTTCTCTTCTGCCTTTTTTGATGGGGAAAGGGAGAGTGCAGATACCTAAAATTAAGTAATACTTGGCTTAAATAGGATCCAGGGCTTTAAAGGTAAAAGGTTTAGTGTTGCTGAACTAGTTCATATTTAATTAAGCAAAATGGAATTCAGTTTACTGGGAATTAGAAAGACATTCTCGCATGCAGTCACATACTGTAATTCTTCCACAGTTGTGGGGGACTTAGCCATACAATTGTTTCCCATTTTTAAATAGTCAGTCTATCCTTTGCTTCTAATTGAGCTTTAAGGCATTGTGCTCAAGCTGTAATCAAATTACTTAAAGTTTTTGCAAGACCTTCATTGTGTATCAAGTTGTATAATTATATAATATGTTTGATTACTCATAAAAATTAGAGCGAGGTTCTCTGACTACCATAATAACACGTTCTTTTCCCTATCTTAGTATGGAAGAACACCTCTACATCTGGCAGCAAATAATGGCGTTCTTGATGTTGTCCGGTTCCTGTGTCTCACTGGTGCCAATGTAGAAGCTTTAACCTCTGTAAGTATGACAGGTACTGTTATGCTTCTTTCTTGTTTTATGTATGACAGTAGGAAACAATTTAAAATTCCTCCCTTAGAAAAGAAAAAAGGACAACAATCTAATATAATTAAATTTGAAAATTAAAAAAAAAGTTAGGCTATACTACTTCCCTAGCTTGAAAAGCATTCTCAGTTGCCCACCTGTGTCTTTCTTAAAACTAAATTTGAAACTAATTAAGATACAGTGCAGCTACCACTTCATCTACAGAATTCCTTCAGCTATGAATTGTAGCATTGTGTTTTCTGTATGCCCGGTAGGCCACCATCTTAATACATTATGTACCATTTGTATATGTATTAAATTTTTTTTGCTTTTAAGATGGTTAAGATGGTTTTCATGGTGGAGATATGTGGGTGAGTGGATGAGTGACCTAGCATGCAAGTGTCCTTGTAAAACAAATTGTTCCTGTCAGATCAGTCAGCGCCACTGCTTCTGATCAGTGTCCTCCAGGTATTTTTCATTATCAGAAGAGAGAGAAGCATCCTCCCAACTGGTGTATGCATGGGGGGATGAAAGTCAACTAGGCATCATAGACACCATTACCTGTGTTTTAAGCAAACTAACCACCTTTTATTTGCAGAAGAGTTGGATCAGTTTACATTGCTACTTGCCCTAACCAGTGTATCCTACTCAGAAATAACTATTTCTCTCTATATTGAAATCATATTGTGATTTAGTTTTAGCTGAGTTCATGTTTTCCAAAGTTGTTCTCCATGCAAAGTATCCCTGAGACTGCTGAAATGGAGGGAAAAAGGAGAAAAATGATGTCTCATTTGTTTTTTGCATTTGGTAGAACTTAAACCAGTTTTATTGTCTTCTGTTTTATCCTCTTATCATGTACTGTTTTATCTTCTTAACATGTATCTCGTATGTCGAGGAAAACCTTTAAAAAGCAGTCATTAAAACCACTGAACTTGGAATTGTGGCTTGAACAAGTTTAGCATCTATAAATGACATTCTGAAAACTACTGGATTGTAAATTGCCATATCCCCTATTAATAAGTAATGAATTGTGCATAAACCAGACTTACTGGGGTGTTTTATAGCTTTTCCTTCTTCACCTTTTTTTTCTGGTATGTCCCATTCTGTGTTTCTATTTTCACTACTAAATACTGTACAGATAAGATGTAACAAAAGGGTTGTGGGGGAATTCATGAGCAAACCTGTGTCAGTTTATTTATGTCATGACGGCTATTTTGATATAATTGCCTGTGTGGATCCTCTCCTTCCAAGATAAAAGTACTTTTTATCTCTTTAGTTTATATCAGTTGGAAGGAGATGGCAAAATAAATTGTAGTGATACTAAATCTGGCAGGAGAAACAGACTAGTTATACGTTAGTGTCCATTATTGCAGCAGTGTTGTAGTAGAAAGAAGGAAAGAGGAGGAGAGGGAGTGAGCAAGCATACTTGGTGATTTTAATGACATTTCAGTTTTGCATTAGTTTGCTAGGTGAATGTTAAACTGTTTTGAAAAGTCTTATTAACAGCTCTTTCTGAGCCACTGCAGTAGAATTAATTGCCTTTTTCTTCTCTCAGAATTTCTCAGGAGTTAACTTTTTCAGCATTGTTAAATAACTTTAGACTGGAGTGTAATTTCTCTCCCCCCTCCCTAGGTTAGAGCCCATTTTAGAACTAGTTTAAATTTGAATTTGATTGCATGCATATTCTTAAGTGATTTTAGAAAGCCTCCTGCTCCTGAAGTGTATTATTTTCAGTTTTTAAATATCCTTCAAAAAGTCCTGTGTGCTCATGTGCTAGTTGGCACCATATTGCCACCTCATCATGGAAGTTTCTAACATTTTACTGAGCTTAAAACTGTCAGATTGCTCAGAACCTTTGAATAATGATGCCTGCAAATGGCCAGTTAAATTCAGGACCAACTCTTGCGTGCATGACTGTCTGATGTACAAAAAAGGAGCCAGTTAGTGACTGAGATGAAATGTATCACCAGGTGATAAATATTCTTGGAAACATGAAAAAAATTGCTGGCATCTGTCAAGTTAAACATCTCAAAATGCTTTTGTTTAGGTAGATTTGACTTAATTCTGTCTGCTGGATTTGGTGCTTTCTGTCCATGCTGCTGTGTTGGTAGCTCTGGAGTATCCTTCAGCTAATCCACTGGCGTTTTTGCTTGTCTTTTTTCCTCCATGCTCTAGCAATCATGGATTTCAAAAATAATGCCTGTCAGGAAACAATGCCTTAGCAAGGACAGGCTGCTCTGTCAGGGAATTTGAGCTGGGCACCAAGAGTAACCACAAGACAAGCAGGGAACGTGGCTTCACCAACAAGGGCTCAGTCCTACAGCACCCAAGCAAGGGGAGCAGAGCAGGTCTGATGACAGCAACTAGCATCAGCCAAGAGTCCAGGTCATCAGAAGAGTCCATAGCAATGAGGAAGGTCCAAGCCCAAGTCAGCAAATCAGGTCAGGATTGGGTCAGGTGAGAATAACCTGGTCAGTCAGGGGCCTAGCAACCATCAGACTAGTCTATAGTGATGTGGCAGGTTTGAGGTCAAGCCCAGAAAGTCAGGGTCTGGGTCAGTGGGATACATGGCCACTCACAAGCATAGCTGCAGTGTCACTGAGACGGGGACCAAGGGTGAGTGCCTCAGCTTAAGTGCAGCTATTGAGCAAAAGGTGTGGAGGGGAAGCTCTCCATGAGGATTTTTTCCAGTCTTCCTTCACAATCGTTTGAACCAAGATATACTGCATCAGAGAGCTGGTCTTGAGCTCAGGAAACCCTTAGAAAGGGGGAGTGAACTCTGGGATCTGAGAGTGCCATCCCTGTTAAAAGTAGGCTTGCCCTGTGCTCCCATTTGCTTAGGCTTATACCAAAGCAAACCATTCCTGTTACCATTTTTCCAGTTTCAGGAACACTCGTCTCCATCTCTCCATAACCATGTTCACTAGTCAGGCTCTGACTGAACCACTCTAATCTGCATTCTTGGCCAAATGCTCATCAGATGATTTTCCTTTCTGTTTGTGCCCAAACAGCTGTACTTGTGCTAAATGTCTGATATCACAGTACAGCTGTTTAACCAAAGCCAGGCTTGAAGGCAAAAGGAGCCCCCATGGAGCAACTGGGCACAACAAGCAAGGATGTCAAGTTACACAGGACATGCCACTGCAATTCCAGTGTGCCCAACAAAAGGTGTGGGACTTGCTCTGATTCTAAGGGAAAAAGCATTTGCAGGGATTTTCGTTGGATATGTGCTTCACGCTATAGTTTGCCAGGCTGTCTCCAAGTATGTGTTGCAAGGATAAAATGCTGGGCTCTGGAAAAGTGCAGGGCCAAACAATAGTCAGCTTTTGGACTTGCAAGGAGACCAGGGATTTGAGGATCTGGATAAAATCCACACCTAAGGTTGGTGCAGGTCACCAGAAGGATTCTCGTGAAGGGGATCAAGGTTTTCCCTTTATTTGAAGATTGTTGGATTCCCCCAGATGTGCCCAAGATTGGGAACCCAGGAAACATCAGGAGCATGAAGTTTTCCTGATGACAGCCTAGCCCCCCAAACACTGAACTGTTCTTCCCCTCGTACAACAGGCAATCAGGGTTAAGTAGAATTTGGGAGGAATAGGATCAGTTGAAAAGATAAGATGCTGCTGCTTTGTTACATCTTTTCTAAGGAAAATTATTTTTAAAAATGCATTCAAACATATCTTCAGTAAAGTTGCAGTTAGCTCAACTATGGAAGAAATTTAAGGGCAACATTATGGTTCAAATTCAGTCAATTCACACCTGTGTTTTTTGCTGTTTCTTGCTAATGCTCTATTCCTGTTCTGTTTGAATTATTTGGAGTTATGGAGTACATAATGACTTTTATGGAAAACTGAAAAGGGCTTCTGTAGGTGAACGCTCCATTGTAAAAGATATTTATTTCATTATCCCCAGAAACTACTTAAGACAATGTAGATTTCCGATGAAAAACTATAGTAAAATCATAGATAGAAACTCAAAAAGGCGTCTTAATTCTCAGTACTTTTTCTTAACACATGAAAGCTCTTACCTAGGAGAGAGTGAAAGAAGCAAAATACTCATAAATTAGTTATCTATTACCAAAGTATAAAACAACACAATAGCATTAATGTAGTCATAAAAGTAGTACGCAGTTCTTCTTTCAGCTTTTATATTAAACTGCTGACATATGAAACACAGGTAATTAAATGTCAGGAGCAGAGTGCTGAAGACAGCTTTGCTTCTCCTCTTAAATTTGCTGAAACAATTTAAACCACAAGCCTTACACTGTTCATGTTTTTTCAAAACCTTGATCCAGTGACTGATTTGCCATCATCATTCTTTATCTGTTAGTAAACAGAATTCACCTGCTCTTCATGTGAATGAATAGGGTGGTGTATGTCCACTTTGTGAAATGTTTAAACTTTTAGATCTGGTTATCATGTTGTATCTAGAAATGGCTGTCATCCACTGATTGATTGGTGAGAAAAGAAGAGGAATTCAGAGGGGGAATATTGACATTGCTCTAAGCCTCTGAATTCAGAGTATCTTGTTACAGTGGCATCCAAATGCCAATTCTCAAACTAAATGCTGCTGTTCTGTATTTTGTCTTTTTTTTTTTTTTTTTTTTGTCAGTTTAACAGAACAGGGATTCCAGTGGGGACAATTTTTGCTGTTTTTTTTTCCCCCCTCCCTTCTCCCAATCCATTTGTATCTGACAGCAGTTATTCTGTTACTGCCTTGAGCAGAGCTGAGCAATACTACACGTGTTTTTTTTATTATGGGCAAAAGGAAGGAACTGCAGCTAATAATTTGTCTTTTAACAGGATGGGAAAACAGCAGAAGATCTCGCCAGAGCAGAGCAGCATGAACACGTAGCTAGTCTGCTTGCAAGACTCAAAAAGGTTGGGGATGCATGAATTTAACTGAGTTTTACTTTTTTTTTTTTTTTTTTTTTTTTTAAGATAGCAAGAAAAGTTTGACTGTGGGAAATAAGAACATCGGATATTTGTCAAAGCCATTCTGAAAAGCTCTGTTGTAAAAACCCTTACTGAAATGGTATCATTTTTTCCATTTTTAATTTAAAGTGGTACCCTCAGTTAAAGTTTCTATGTACATATTAGTAAAAATG
Organism: Apteryx mantelli; assembly: GCF_036417845.1. Classification (NCBI taxonomy): domain Eukaryota; kingdom Metazoa; phylum Chordata; class Aves; order Apterygiformes; family Apterygidae; genus Apteryx; species Apteryx mantelli. The sequence goes on from NC_090020.1 coordinate 32,594,406, forward strand.
GCTACTCTACACTATTCTACTGGTCTACTGTTTCATCTTATCCTGTCTCAGACAATATCTAGCAATGCTATTTGCTTCTAAGGAATTTTAAAGAGATCTGGAAAAAAAAAAAACCATGAATTAGTGCATCCCACAAACAATACAAGGTGACTTTTTTCCTCCACCATCACCACTTTAGCTAGACTAGGGTAATGAAGTATGGGAGGTTTGTGCCCCTTCTAGAATTTATAGTACCATACGAAATAGTTGCTTATGTTCTCATTGTCTTTTTTTTTAATTTTGTTTTAATTATGCAAATTTGGTATCTCAAAATTCCCTGACAACGAGAATGCAAAGCTGATCTGGTCTTGTACAGTAAGTCTGACACATCTAATATGCATTGATTATTCTGCACATGCACCATCACTCATGCAATGAAGGTGCAGAGACCACTTGCCTGGAGCTTCCAGGCAACAGCCAGACCAGTTAGAGTACTGTTTTAATTAGGCTGATAGGTATGTGGAAATCTGAAATAAATGGCCATGCTGCTTCTTGACAAATTTCAGAGCAGGAATATAGGATGGCATATACTAGGCATTGCCAAGGTTGAAGTAGAATTATGTTTTTCAGCCCTGCCAGTAAATCTATACTTGCTAGGATTGTGAAATAAATCAATGAAGATGTCAGTAAGTATCAAAGTTCAGGGTTCCCTTGCAATGATAGCTTCTGTATACTTTTGTTATAATAGGATCCATTTTGCATAGCTCTTCCCCTTACCAAACCTTTGCCACTTTCTACATGCAGGTGGAGAAATTTGTGTTTTAGTTATGATGTAAATATGGAACAAATACAAATCAACCTGGAACAAAAGAGAGAAGATCAGATAAATCTCTTCTGTAAGAGGTTTTAATAACTGTAACTCCCTTCTTGTTAGCAGAGTATGTTTATTTATCAAAGGCCTGCCTATATACCTGGGAAGGAGAGAAGATAATTTTATATTTTATCAGACATACCCTTGCAACAGAGATTCTGATAAGTGACAATTAATAAACTATAACTATATATAATAAACCACTGAAAAGATTGCAGTACTACTCAAAATGGACAATATCATCTAGTACAGAATGCACCTGACACTTGTTTCATATTCAAAGTGTGTAGAGGAGTTTACTTCTAACAAAACACTCATGAAAGACCTGCTGTCATAGTGGCTCTTATGGGGATTTCAGTATTAGCAATGGGAAAAGAGAGTGCAATATTTGCATTGTGATGAACTCATTTAATGCATGCCTGTTAGGAGCGAAGGAGCTAAATTAGATGTGGTCAGATTTCTCAGCTGAATTGCTGCATGCTCTCCTAATCTTTTTTTGGGCTGTAGGTGCTCTTTTAATGACTCACCCTACATGTTAAGCTTAGTGCAAATGCAGAACAATAGAGTCTCTTCCCCAGCTCCAGATGGGGGAAAAGAAGGAATGGAGGAAGAAAACAGTTTCTTCAGTCCTCTACCTTTCTGCTCTCTCCCTGTTTTCCTAAAGCAGGTCTTTCTAGGGTGCACAATACAATAGTTTGCTCTCCTGTACTGCATCCTCTTGTTGAGTTGAATTTCAGGCTAAGCTTATGTGGGGAATAGCAGAGCATCTATGTCTGATTGCTTCCTGCTGGGAGAAGAGATCAAGACAGATTTGATTAGTTCATTCCAGACTGTTCTTGGCAGAAAGAAGGAATATTCTTCAGATACTACAAGACTGAGATAAAAAGGGGTAATGAGTGAGCTCAAAGCTGAAAGCTTTCCTGAGGGAGATGCAACTGGGTTTGAGCAAGGCCTTGCTTATGAGAATGAGTTTGCACCTGTGGAGGAGTCAATGGATTCACCCAGAGAGCAAACAATGAAAGTAGAATCAAGTAGGGAAGCAGATAAATTGAGGCCTGGGACAAGAGGTAAAGGTTACAAACTGAAACACAGGAAGGTCCATCTGAATATGAGGAAAAACTTCTTTACTGTGAGGGTGACTGAGCACTGGAACAGGTTGCCCAGAGAGGTTGTGGAGTCTTCATCTTTGGAGATATTCAAGACCAGACTGAACACAGTCCTGGGCAACATGCTGTAGCTTACCCTGCTTGAGCAGGAAGTTTGGACCAAATGATCTCCAAAGGTGCCTTCCAACTCTTCTGTGATTCTGTGAAACAAGTGTAGAGAATATAGACTTGCAGTAGAGGTGGAGAAAAATGGAATGGTATGTGGGAAGTCTTTTAAGGTAGAAAAGGTGAAAAGAATAAGTGTTTGGGAAAAGGAGAGATAAGAATGAACTATGAAAAGCAATGTTTACATTGCAAAAAAGAAAAAAAGTCAAAATAAAAGGAGTATTTTGTGGGAGGTGAAATTCTCCCAAGTGTGATAAGTACAAAGTTGATGGAAAGAAGAAGGGAACACAGCACAGTTTTAGGATTGCTCACATGGTAGTTGTCATTGCAGAATTCTTCAGTACTGCATATATGTTACATTTACTATCTGTAAGTTTATGTAAGTTTACAGAATCTGGAGATCATGGTGATGCTACTGGGTCTCATGGGCAAGGAGAAAGGATACTGGAAGAGGTTAATTTTTTCTCCTTTGCTCCCTCAATTAGAAGTCAAAATGTGTGTCATAAAACATGAAGTCATAAAGTGTGATTTTCATGAATACTCAGATGGCTCTTGAGAGAAGCCATCCAGCTGTCTTGGCCACATATCCCTGCCTTTCTGTCTGTAATTGTGCGCTTCCATGATGAAGCAGATGGAGGAACCAATCTAGATGAACACTAAACGGTCAAGAAAATGTTATCTTAACCCTGCATTTTCAGTTTATTGGGAGACAGAAGTTTCCTGCCACAAGTTCTGATTTCTTGTTTGTGTTGAATTTTAGGATGCGCACAGAGGACTTTTTATTCAACAGCTCCGACACACGCAGAATCCACAGCCCAGAATCAAACTGAAGCTGTTTGGACATTCCGGCTCTGGGAAGACGACCCTTGTGGAGTCTCTGAAGTGTGGCCTCCTAAGAAGCTTTTTTCGAAGGCGTAGGCCTAGGCTTTCCTCCACAAACTCAACCAGATTCCCGCCATCTCCTTTGTCTTCCAAACCCCCAGGTATGTCTTTGAAGCTGTAACATTTGAACAAGAAAACACTTTTCTCATAGTCTGTATAACTCTAAACAAAGAGCTATTGCCCGTGCTGTAAAAGGCAAGATCAAGCTACATGTGCAAGAAATCATAGCAGAGGAGGGGGTATTTAGTTTTCTGTATGTCTCGTGCCTAAAGTAAGAGCTAAGAGAAGCAGTGGGTGTGAAGAGTGTAAGAATAGTTAAACCTTTTATTCACTTTTACAGTGTATAAGTGAACTTAGTAGAGGACAGGGCTTTTGAGCACTTGCATTTATTTTTGCCAGAAAGTCCTAGAGTGCAAGCATCCATGTCATGACCAGATGCCACCATCATGTTTTGAAGTAGTTTTGTCGGCCTTTTTGATTGGGAAGCCTAAATAGGTTCTGTGCAAAACTGAAACCAATTACTGCATCTTTATATAAAAGGTGGCAGTATGTAGGTAATAACTAAAGATTCAGAACTGCCATTGATACTTTGGAATGCTTTTAGCTGAAGGTACAGGAATGGATTTGCAAGTTAGAGGTGTCTAGAATTGTCTTCAAATTAAAGATGAAAATGAAATGGAGCTTTACTAAACTTACATAAATTTGTGAGAATAGTAGGGAAACGTTGCTCCTGAAACACCAGCTGGCCTGTGTGAGGTGGGAAGAGCTGCAGGATGCTGAGGAAGTAGATAGGGTTACAGATCAACATGCGAGCACTTTTGGAAAAACATGCAGTTGTAAAAAGACACCAGAAAGAACAGTAAGTTATTCTTCAAGATCCCTTTTCTATCATTGAGATGTTGTGCGGAGTGTACTTGCAATGCAGGCACTTTGAGGATCTCAGGTGAAAATTGCTGTATTGAATTAATATCATTTAATAAGTTTTTAGATAGGCTCAAAGTTGCTTTTTTCTTTAAAACCTTTTGATAATATTTGCAGTTTTAGCTTTCATCATTATTTTTAGGTAATGGTAGAACAGGGTTAGTAAGTCTACTTCTTCTCCAGTCACTGTAGGAAGCTATAAAGTACTCACAAAATGACGTAGCAAGACAATTCCTAGTACAGAAGTTAAGTTATTTCTGTTCACATATCACAGGAGGCTCCCATCTGTGGCTCCAGAATTAGTAAATTAATCAATGAGAAGTTCTTAGTTTATTTATCTTAATTTATTGTGTCATGCAGGGGGAGGTAAATTACTCAAGAAATAGCAGTCCTGGAGGTAGTGCAGGAAGGTTTTGACTGGAGACAGGTTTTTTATGTTGGTTGATACCAAAACCGAAGCACATAGGTGAAATGTTCTCACACCGTTATAAAATCAAACAAGATTGCCAGTTACATTTAAGTTTGTCAAATCTCCATAGAAATAACTGTTTATTTGAAGTGTGCATGTGAAAACAACTTACCTAGATGTAAAAGTTGAAAGTTGTGCAACTATGGCTTTGTTTTGACCTATGCTTGGATTTTTGATTTTTGCTTGTTTCAATATCTGGACCTTTCGGATGAATATTGTAGGTGGGGTGAGTTAATCAGATGGACATTTAAAACTCAATACAATTTAGTGAATACCTGGTCGTGTGTGTTTGTTCAAATCCTGTAAAGATCAGTGCTTGAATTTACCAGTTGTGAATGTAAATCAGCCTAAGGATTGAAATATTATATAAGAGGGTCAAATATAAAAGGGTAGTTATACTACTGACAGTCAGATAACTCTAATATTTGTATTAAAACATGAGTATTAGAATTCAACATCCAGTGGAGGGATGAAATTAATCTTTCCTTTCTCCACTAGATGGTGTTAGTTAATTAAAAAAAAAAAAAAAAAGCCTTTCCTTTCTAATTTGCTCTTCCAGAATCTCAGTTAAATGTGAACTAAACAAGTCGTTTATTAGAAAAATAATTTCAGTTACAGGAGCTGCTTTTCCCCTAACCCCTTCCCCAGGAATAGTTACTACAGTACAATTATTAGTTATAGTGATGTTTTTATCCTTACTTATAGGATTCAGCTATACAAATACATAGCATTTTTGTGCCAATAAAAATAGTCCAAGCTATGAAATTGCAATCCTTAGCTAAAAAAAGCAGTTTATCTTTAAAGTAGAAGAACTTTAACTCCTGAGTTGTTCTGATTTTTCTGTGCTTTCGACCCCAGTAGTAGATCTACCAAGGGTTATGAGTGCTATATGGGATCATTCTATTTTTCTTTTCAACACTGAGAATAAGGATGTAGTAGCGTATGCTCACAGCTTGGTAATCCTGTACTTTCTTTGAAGAGCAGTTTATTTTTTTTTTAATGAGATTTTATGCCTAGAGTACTTATTTTGAAGTGATAAGGTTGTAATTTTCCCATGGTTTGTAATCTTGTTTTCCTTTCCCTGATGCAGTTTCAGTAAGCATTTCAAATCTTTATCCTGGCTGTGAGAATGTTAGCGTGAGAAGTCGTAGTATGATGTTTGAACCAGGCCTGACCAAAGGGGTGTTAGAAGCTTTTGTTTCTCCTGCTCATCACTCTCACTTCTCTGCTGATGACCAGTCCACCAAGGCAATTGACGTTCAGAATGCCTACTTGAATGGTAAGCAGTACACTGGGCTAGTGTGCCTTAATTCTGCAGGACATATAGAGTCATGTTGCTTGCTTTTAAAAAAAAAAAAAAAATCTAATTTTGTGTGATACTGAGTGCTGTTGAGAATTCAACACAGCAGAAATTAAACACAGCAGAAGTTAAAGCTACATGAAATGCTATACCTGTCATGTACATACTAATCACGTATGTCAGATCTTTATAATACCATGTAGAAATGCTCTGGAGATGAATTAGCAGGACAGTGGGGAGGAGGCATCTGGCATAACAGGAGTCAGTAGCTCATCTATTGGTATGGAGGCTCCTACGCTATGTGTAGCTTGAGGAATTTATCAGATTTAATCCAGTCCCATAGACCAAGTGTCTTCACCATGCATACGGTTCATGGCTGTCTGAAGGACCTATCATTCTCACCCCACAAGGGACCTGGAGCTTTAGTTTTCTTCCAAAGGAAGCCAAGTGCTCTGCAAATGGAACCAGTGAGCAGTAAGTGGGCTCTGTCAGCAAAGTCATTTGAAAACCTCGCTACTGTTCCAAAGCAAAACACTTAATGTAGTGTTTTCTCTTGGCCCAGTAGTTATCCTTTCTTCTAAGTACACATAGATAGTAGTAAAGCTTTAGAATGTAAAGACCATACAACACCCTTATTAATCTTATCATATAATGGTAAGATCTCTTCTAGTGAAGCCTTAATAAGGACAATGTTTTGCATACCTTAGCAGTTGCAGTTTTAAGGTTGAGTTTGAGTCTGGTGTAATCAAGCTTTTATTTTGGAGAGTGTAGCATATATACAAACACAAACTGTGACAAAACATTTGTCCTAGTGGCTGAGGAGTTTGGCGTGTAGCTAAAGCTTGTTCTTTGTCCAGGCTAATTTCTTCTTTCAGAACGATATGAAATCAAATCAAATTCTGCAGTGAAATAGAGTTGTGCAACAGATTGTCAGAAAGATTTTCTTTTCTTTCTCTGTACTGTTGTGATAAAGAAGGAAACTATGCACATGGGTGAATGCTGAATAGCTGTACCCACAACAGATTTGAGTTTCTGGCTTTTTTCTTTTCTCCTAGAATATTTGAGGTGCAATTTTAATCAGCGTTTGTTTAATAGAGATAGGACAAACTTATCTGACTTCAGCCTAATCAGATGCTTGGTCTGGGGAGTGCTCAACAAGGTGCTAATACTGTTCTTTCCTGAAGCTAAAGGAGATAACAGAAAGAGGCATCTTACTGCTGGGATCCTTAATGTGGTGATTCTTCAGTTGCGACTTAGCAATGTGATGTGAATAGTGTGGTGTTTTGGTGTTTTTTTTGTTTTTTTAAGTAAAGTGGGTTCTTTGGGAATGTCCTTCAGCTGCTTTTAATGCTAGCAATTGCACATTAGAAAGAAAAAATCATAAATATGTTGAACTGATATTTTGTGGGAGTAGGAAAAGAATGGGAGCAGTCATTCCTGTTTGTTTGAAAAGAATCCAAGATCCATTGCTTTTGTGCAAGGTAAAGGCCAATTTAATGCATAAGGCAGCATGAGTTTAACACACAGATGCTTCCTTGTGGCATCCAGCTGAATGTCCTACAGAAGTGAATGTGAAAGAGGAACAAACTGTGAAGACACAACTTTTCCATTTCTGAGACTGTCTGAAACATGCTCTGTTTGTTCATGATTGCATTTGCAGTATTACTTTCTCACCTGCATACAGTTTATCTTTGTGAAAATTTAAATCAGATTAACTCTTTTGTTTGTCTTTCTGTGGCTGAAAGATGCTTCGTTCTTGCTGAGGAAGCATGATCTCTTCATCTGTTTGTCTGTTTTATAGGAGTTGGTGATTTCAGCATCTGGGAATTCTCTGGGAATCCTGTATATTTCTGCTGTTACGATTATTTTGCTGCGAATGATCCCACCACAATTCACATAGTGCTTTTCAGTCTCGAGGAGCCTTATGAAATCCAGTTAAACCAAGTGACCTTTTGGCTTAGTTTTCTGAAATCATTAGTCCCAGTTGAGGAACCAATAGGTACGCAGTTCTGTCTGTTAATGAACTATTAGGGGACTGGGAAGATAAAGCTTTTTGTGTTTCTCTGCAACTTTGCAAATCCTCCATGTTGAGTCCTCATATGTGTCTTCATTGCCTTTTATTTAAATCAACTTCACACAAGTTTTTTTGTGTGAAAGGGAAGTTTATCTCTGTGGAAGGAGCCTGAAAAGAGTTGTATGTACCAGGTAGTCCAACTAAAATGGATAATGAGGTGCAAATACAGCCTCTTGTGGCATGGGATTTACATCTGTAAATGACAGGTGAAGTTTTTATTTCAGATAAGATGTGTGAGAAACTCCCAAGTGTTTCAGAATGTTGGAACCATTTTAAATCAATTTTAAACACATTGCTTAAATTCCACTTAAATCTAACCCTAATTAAAGGTGTTTCCAGCATAAGTTAGGCTTGTCAACGTGAAGAGGACTGAACAATGTTTTAGAGCAGTATTGCATCTCAGTACATGCCATTCTTACCAGTTTAGCTAGAGTTCTGTTTGGACTTCAGATATGTCATCTTAACCTTTGCCACATCAGGATGGATAGAAACCAGTATTTCTAGTAATCTTCCCATGATATCTGTTAGGACTTTGCACAGGTATTAGTGAGATCACTCAAGCTTCCTAACAAACTGAAAGTTATTTGTCAGGCAAACAAATATTCTATATACTGTAGTATTTGTAACTTGTTGTTTGTAGCTGAACATTGATCTGCAAACCCTGACAGTTTGACAGAAAAAAGCAAGCTCTGACATCTGTCTTGACTCTCCAGTGGATCTAATTCGACACTCATGGAAAACTTACAGAGCTGCTAGGGACTCACCAAACAAGCCTACCAAAATACTTACTGCAGAGAGTGTTCCCCCTCTCTTTTTGTTGGTCTAGTTAATTCTGTATGAGTTATCTCAGAGTGACAGGTGACATTCATGAGCCAAAGGGCAGGCCTTCAGTTTTCAATTTGGGCATACGTGTTTCTTTCATTTTCCATTTTGGATAAAAGCATAAAGTTAATAATATGAGTGTTTAGATCTAACTGATTTGCAAGCACTTCTGGAAGTAAAAGCTCAGAAATTTACAGAATAATATCAAAGCTGAAAATGCATTTAATTTGTAATTGCTGAAAACTTTTCAGGTTTTCTTAGCCCAGCAAGGAAGCTTAGTTCTTGATTTGGCTGAATCAGGATTTGACTTAATCATTTATTCTTGATGATCTAATGATCAGCATAATTCAGATACTTTGCTTAAATCAATGTTTATATTGGTCAGATTAATTTGGATACTCATGCATTTTTAATACAAATCTCTTGAGAGGTAGGTAGTAGTTGTTATTAGCAGAAAGCTTAAGCTTTTGGTATTTCCCAGTTATTTCCTCTTAAGTCCTTCAGCTACAAAAAAAAAAAGATTTGCAACTGCAGAATACTTATCTTGAAATGCTATGCAAAGGTTTGGGCAAATGTGGGTTACTTAAGTATGAATCAAGTTTCTGTAGCTCTTGATGAAAAGTCAGCACTGGTGTGAGGGTACTTCTCCCATACAAAGTTTTGTCAGACAGAACAGCAGGATTGGATGTAGTGTCTTTTTTAAAAGTAAGTCTAATGTTGTCTCTTCTTTCTGGAAGATCAGTTTGAAAGAAAGTTGTATAACTGTGTGTTCCATACCATCACTTCATTCACATGCCATTTATGTCTGTCTTTCTTTCTCATTCTTTTTCATGGTATCTCCCAGGCTTTCCTACTTACTCTCACCTAAGTGAGAGTTCGTTGTTTGTGTAAGTACTGTGAAATAGCATTCATACAAATGTATGAATGTTGTAGATCTTCTGTGTTTTACTTATAATCCTCTAAGTTGCACCTGTAGTACTAAAGACCATCCAAACATTACAAGAAACCCTTTCAAGAAGCTGTTAATAATATAATTATTTTTTTCACATTGTTATAGTCTGCAGTTAATAGATATATCATTAGTGTTATTAGTTAATGCTTTATTGTGTTGAAATAAAGTCATATATCAAAGTTTCTGATGTTATTCAGAGAGGTCAGCTTTTCCAAGTGGACGTAATATAGACAGTAATACAGATAGGTAACAGTCAAAAACCAATTGTTCAGTTGTGTAGAAACATATAGGGTTGTGCTTAAAGTTGATGAATCCACTGCAGAAGTGATTGGTATACCAAGAATGTAAAATGCATTGGTACTTTCCTGGCTCAGTAAGAGAGCCATCTTCCTAGGCATGTCTCATAATAAGGGAGTGCTCTTGTTTTCCATCTAGCATTTGCTGGAAAGCTGAAAACTCCACTGCGTGTTGTTTTGGTTGCCACGCATGCTGACATAGTGAATCTTCCTCGGCCTGTTGGAGGAGAGTTTGGATATGACAAAGACATGTCATTGCTGAAAGAAATCAGGAACAGGTAAGAGAGAAACATATGTAAAAGAAAGTGCCATGCTTTGCCTCTGAGGCTTTCCTTTACTGAAAATCAGGAAGCTTATTTTGTGCAGAAAATGAAATATTTACCAATACTACAGGGAGCAACCTGCTTTGAACGAGCTGACATAAGGGAGTTAAAGTGAGCAAGTGATGCCTAAAATCAGTGAGACTCAGGAAGTCTTCTCACCCTGTCAACACTTGGATACATCGAAAGGCCAGTATCAGCCATCTGGCTAACATCTTGGTGCTTAGGTTTTCCCTCGGTCTCAGAAAAGCGGGTGATTTTGAGCCACAGCTGCCAGGTGCAAAAGAGCAAGCTTTACGAAGAGCCACACTTTTCTCTGAATTAATTTAGGATGGGTAGGAGGCAAACTAAAGCAGGCCTGGAGTTTCTGAAGAGCTGAATGACAGTGTTGACATTATTGAGTCACACAGGTAAGAAAGTCAGCCAACAGATATCTAGAAGTTTGGAAGACTTCTAACCTTCTTGAGCAAATAGTTAGAGGGCACGCTAATTGCAGATTGAAGGCAGGAATTTTCACAAGTTAATCCTACTGTTTCAAGTAAGAATACTTTATATTCACAGTGAGGACTTAAGTGGGTATCACATGGTACAAGGAACCATCTGTAGCTTTGTGGGTATACTCCTCTCTGGAGTATGCAAGAAGTAGATGTAGGTCTATAGGAATTCCAACACAGCAGTGATGGGGCAGTGTCCCTCTCCACTGAAATTAAACAAGAGAAAATATCTGGGTATAATCCTTGGTGTTCAAGTCCTGTTAAATGTGAATCATAGCAGCGCTAGGAAAACACTTATGTGTGTTTGGAAAGTCAAAAGGAAGCATGAAAGACAGAGCTGGTGTCAATATAGGTCAGAACTGAGCTATTTAAAATAAGAAGAAACAAGAGCAAATATGAAGATCTTCTAAAAAATAGATTCCTATAGTCCCTTCTCTAGTGACATGTATGTTATGAGTCCTGTTGTTCAGTTGTAATTTTCTTACGTAATTTTCAGCCATCTTCCTAGTATTTAGGAAAGACAATAATTATCTCTCAACTTCCCTGTTTATTTTCAAGAAAATAAAAGTACCTGTATACTTCTTTGCTTATAAAATATCTTTGCATAATCAATACTTAATAATTTCAAGAAACTTTTTCAACATTCCTTGAAGAAAAATAACTGTTGTGTAATTTAAGGCTGATGTGATATGCAGCAGGATTAAGAAGTAAAACTGGATTTGGGAATAAAAATTAGTAAATAATTGCTGTCTTTCTCTTTTAGATTTGGAAATGATCTACAAATCTCAGACAAGTTATTTGTCTTGGATGCTGGTGCATCTGGGTCTAAAGATATGAAGCTTCTCCGAAATCACCTGCAAGAAATAAGAAGCCAGATAATTTCTGTAAGTAATGCCTGATGGTATAGGTTGTGTAAATGTGTAAATCTTGGGTAAGAAGTTACTGTAGATTTAGTATATATTACAAAAAGAAAGAAGTTCTGTTTGAATTTTCTAGCAGCATGTGTAGCAGACACCATGATGAACAAACTGCTGACTCCAGGGATTCAGTCAGCATTTTTCAGAATTGTAGGTGTTTTGTACAGGTTACCAAAATGATAATCTCTTGAAAAATAATGGAGACTTTCAGTTTAAAGCTCTAGTTTCCTATTGTGAATTGGCACTGATTGGATGCTAGCACTGACTCTTGTTTTTTCCCCCTTTAATTGTCAGAATAGTATTGGAGGGAACTGAAATACATTTAATACAGATAAGTTTTTCATTTAAAAAACAAAACAAAACAGTACAGTAGAACAGTTTCCTCAACCATTAGAAAGGTAATTCTTGACATAGATGTGTGGACTTGAATATATGTTATCTTTTTACTTGACCCTTTTACTCAAGAATATACAGTATGCTGGTAGTTTTTAGCTAACTGAAGGTAAAATAGCCATGGTTTGATGTCATCACCATGAATCCAAAGAGACTTCCATACCAAGGGTGACTGATTCAAGTTATTATGTAGCTTCTGGGAAACCAATTTAAATTCTTCATACCAAAGTCATGCTTAGCTGTGTGACACACCAACCAGAAGTTCTGCCGCTGCTTCTGACAAGTTTAAAAAAAAATGAATTAAAAGCAAATTACAAAGTTCATTCTTCAGGCTGAGGGAAGTGTTTGCTTTTAAGTGAAGTACAGCCTATTTTATGCTCACAACAGTCTTTCAATTTAGTATGTTTTAGGTTTTCTGCTTTGACAAAACTTTCTTGTAGCAGTTGTCACCAGGATGAAATTTTGGGAGCTTTCCGTCCATGAGAAGTGGGGGCTGTGGCTTGAAACTGTAGGATGAAGGCATCAGTGACTTCCGAAACAATTGACAGATAAAAGTACAGTACAATTACAAATGTTATAAATAGATGTTTTCTGTACTTTTGTAAGATGTGCCCACCTATGACTCATCTATGTGAAAAAATAATCTCCACACTCCCTTCCTGGAGAAAAATGAATGGGCCCAACCAGTTGATGTCCTTGCAGCAGTTTGTCTATGACGTACAGGAGCAGCTTAATCCCCTAGCAAGTGAAGATGATCTACGGCATATTGCACAGCAGTTGCATAGTATAGGAGAAGTAAGTGATTTTTATTCAAACTGCATATCTTCATTAGCAAGGTACTGCTTTGGTAGAATAATGCTTAATGTGATTTTGGCAAATTTCCCTAATTATTTTTGTTTCTGCTCCCTCTTTGAAGATCTCATACAAAGTAGAGACTGGTTAATAATGCTTTTTTATTATCGTTATTTTCTTGTGTCTTCTAGTTAGTTCATTTCAACATTATTTCTTTGAGAGAGGAAGAGTTATATTTTTACATTTATTATTACATTAAATTACATTTATTGCTATAATTGTTATAACATAAAGTACCTATAAATGGTTAAGTATACTCTAATCTTAAAATGAGGTAGTGCTTAGTGTCTTTACTGCAAATGAGGCACTTTTGTGTGTCCATTAGAAATTGAATCATAGGAGAACAGCTTTGCATAAATAGCCTGCAGCTAGGCTTTACTGCTGTTGTGTTCTGGTGGCTTTTTCCTAATGGAAGTCAAGAACCAGATCTATTCTTTGTTCTGAATGTCTGTAAGAAATCAAAATACACTGTTTGTTATTCTTCTGTCAGCAGTGTTAATTAAATGATTTAGTCAATAGGTTATGAAAGAGATAATGTGGGGTATCATCTTGTACTTCACAAGATATAGATTATAACTTTCATCTTTTTGGACAGATCAATATTATGCAGAGTGAAACTGTCCAAGATGTCGTGCTTCTGGATCCTCGCTGGCTCTGTTCAAACGTCCTTGGAAAAATTCTGTCAGTGGAGAACCCAAAAGCCCTACATCACTATAGAGGTCGATACACTATAGAGGACATCCAGCGTCTGGTGACAGATAGTGATGTGGAAGAACTGATACAGATTTTGGATGCCATGGATATTTGTGCAAGAGATCTCAGCAGTGGAGCAATGGTGGATATTCCTGCTCTCATCAAGACCGACAATCTTCACAGATCTTGGACAGATGAGGAGGATGAGGTGCTGATTTATGGTGGTGTTAGAATCGTTCCCGTGGAACACCTTACCCCATTTCCTTGTGGAATTTTTCATAAAGTTCAAGTGAATCTCTGCAGGTGGATTCATCAGCAAAGCGCAGAGGGAGATGCTGATATACGTCTGTGGGTAAATGGATCAAAGATTATGAATCGTGGAGCTGAGCTTTTAGTGTTGCTGGTCAACCATGGTCAGGGTATAGAGGTTCAAGTTAGAGGACTGGAAACAGAGAAGATCAAGTGCTGTTTACTTCTGGATTCTGTATGCAGCACCATTGATAACTTAATGGCCACAACCTTACCAGGCCTTCTGACTGTTAAATACTACCTTAGTCCTCAGCAGCTGAGGGAACATCATGAACCAGTAATGGTGTACCAGCCTAGAGACTTTTTCCGTGCACAAAGTCAAAAGGAGACATCATTAACTAACACCATGGGGGGATATAAAGAAAGCTTTAGTAGTATACTGTGTTTTGGATGTCTTGAGGTCTACTCCCAGGGAAGCCTAGGAATGGATATTCATGTTTCAGATCTGAATCTACTTACCAGGAGAAAACTAAGTCGACTTTTGGATCCACCTGATCCCATGGGCAAAGATTGGTGCCTTCTGGCCATGAACCTGGGCCTCCCTGATCTTGTTGCAAAATACAACACAAATAATGGAACACAAAATGACTTTATCTCAAGCCCAGTCCATGCCCTTCTGCAGGAGTGGAGTAATGCTCCTGAGAGCACCGTAGGTATCCTAATGTCTAAGCTGAGGGAGTTAGGTCGCAGAGATGCAGCAGACTTTTTACTGAAGGCGTCTCCTGTATTCAAAATAAATTTAGATGCTAATGGTCAAGAGGCTTATGCTTCAAGTTGCAACAGTGGCACATCTTATAATTCAATTAGCTCTGTAGTGTCACGGTAAGAGCAGGTGTTTTGCATGGACAGTATCTTTTCAAACTGCAGAAAGGATAAAAGATACAATATAAGAGAGTCTATACATTTTCGTTTATGACGTTTTACATCAAAGGGTCTTTATCCTTCTTCAGCGCCACCTTTTTGTGTGTAATCTTTCTACTTTTAACTGTGAATTGTTGCTTTTTATCTTAGCTATTAAAAAGGCTGGTGTACTCCTGGTATTTCAAAATTATACAATGTGCTGCTTAATACTGCCATTTTAACTGGAAAGTCTAACTTTTGGATGATGTACTACAACTGTTTTATAAAAAATTTCAGTTCTGCTCTGAAAAGGAAGAAGAGGGAGAGGAATAGCACATATTACCTGAAATGTGTATTTCTTACACCCTGTTTTTTCTTTTCATCATGTCCTCTGCTTAACATTTTTTAGTATTTCTAAAGAGAAATCCAATTACCTTTGTGGTCAGGCTGCCTGAATTTAACACCATGTTGTTCATAGCTGAAAAAGCGAGTGCCTTTTGCAGAAGGGAGGGTGCAGTTGAATCAAATGATCCTGCTGAAGTTATGAGAAGATGCTACCTCTGTTTCACTTCAATTGTCTGCATGCTTATCATTGCAAGTGGTGCTTACCTTTTGTTTTTCCTGCAGTTCTAAGACATTGATGGTGACTCATTATGCAGAGCATTCTTGTGCCAATACGGTGGGTACAGATGTGCGATACCTAATCAACTTTGATTTCAGTCAGTTTATAATGTGAAAATCTTTTAAACTTGCCATTTGTCATACTTTATTTCCATATGCCTCAGGTAAAAGTTCATATCATTGTAGAATTCAAAAACCACACACACAATGTGTTGGATACTGCAGAACAATATTGTATAGCTGTCAGTTGTCCTTTGTGTATAACAAATGGTTTTCTGCTATTAGCTCCTGTGTTGCTTATTTCCTGTACTCGAAAACTTGGGGGGCTTGGGGAATGGGAAGAAAAAGGAAGCAAGATTTCTTTCAGTGAACTTTAAAATTGATATGAGGGAAAATGACCCATTCTCTGTTCTAAAAAGCATGTAATTTTAATGGTGCGATGTGTGTTTGTTTATATATATCGTATGTATATATATTAATACTATTTTTTCCTTAATCTTTACAATGTAGTAAAATTTTAAAGGATTTTTACAAATAAACTGTTGGCTTGTTGCATCCTTTTCATTCATATTCTGTAGCTGAAAGGGACCAAAACTTCTCTTTTCCTTACAGCTGCAATTCTGCAGAGGCAGTGCTAGGCTTTTGAAGTTCTGGGAGCCTTCTGTCCCACTTCAGTGGGATTTCTCAGCACTCTGTAGGATCTTGTGATAAAATATTTATTTATATTTTATTAGGTGACTCCTCTGCAATAAAGTAGGTTTGCATTTCTGTTGACAAATGGCAAGACAAAGAGGTTTACTAGATACCTTTTCCTTTGTTTTTATACACTGAAAACCAAAACAGCAGGTGCTAGTCTGTCATCAGGAATCTTCCAGACTTTCTCTATGTTGTAAACAGAGTGACTACTGCATTAGAGCCTATGCTGTAGTAGTGGTTCTTTATATCAAGGACCTTCTCATCACATAAGAGTCTGTATTGCTGCTACTTTTTTAAACTCTTATCTTCATTCACTGATAGCTGTACATACTTGTCTCTATACTGCAATCCATGCAGGCAGCTCTTGCACCATGCATCCTCCCTCTGTACATCACAAAGCTGTACTAGGAGTTAAACTGACTCATCTATAAAATGGGAATTACTGTTTCCTGTTACCTTTCTTTGTGTATGTTATCCTTGCTTTATTAAATCCTTCTGGCATCACTGGGCTGCCTTTGTCAAATACTTTTTAAAAGTCTAGTCTGCAATAAGAACTATTGGCAATAAGTCTTACCCTGAGGTCTCTCTGCTCTGATACTCTCCTCCTTCCAACCTACTGAGTTCAGAATCTCTCATCATTTCAGAAAGTTGCCCACTGAAGAACCCAGCTTTCTGCAACCCTCTTAGGGAATATTTGCCTCTTACTTCTTGCTAGCCACCACCACGCTTTGCCTTCTGCATGTATGCACATTCAGGAATTCTGCTAACTGGGAAATGTCTTTCTCATATCGTAAGACTTCTGAGTTTTCTGTTTGTCTAGCTGGTTTCTTCAGACCTCAACCCTGAAGGTAAGTCTAGTCTCAGAGTTACCTACATGGAAACTGTGTGAATGCAGATTTTTTCCTCTTCGTTTTTTTTCTTTTGCAACAGCATGTTAGTTCTTGACAGTGTTCTGCTTCCATTTACTGTAAAATGCAGCCCTTGGAATATAACATTACTTTGTGGATGCTGTGATGAATCTTTGAAGAGCAGTAACTGCTTATTGCATCATTTCCAGTTTTCATGGTATTAGGTTCAGGAAAGTGAATCACAGTCATAGGATAGCTCTGGATTGCTTTCCTATAAATCATGTGCAGCATTACTGACATTCAAAAAAATAATAATTGTCCTAAATGGCAACTTTGACAGAAAACAGTTAGCAAAGTGATACAAGCAGACATTTCTCCCACTCTTCAGTTGTTTCATTCTGATTTTTTGTTTCATTTTGTGAATACAACAAAGAGTAGACGTTTACTCCAAAATTTTTAGACGTGTTTAAAATGCATTGGTCCTGACTTACTGCAGGAATGGAGGAAATGGAAGTCTTGGAAGATCAAAAAAAATGTAGCTGTAAATGTAAATTGTGTATTGTTTGTACAAGGAACATGCTAACCACATTAACTTCATCCGGTGAAATAAATGTAGCAGGAAACTAACATGCTCCATTAGGGGACTCTCTTCCTCATACTTCTTTCTAGCTTAGGAGCAGAGCTTCTGAAACACAATTTTAGGATAAAGCAGATTAGCTCCAATTTTAATTTTATTCTCAAAATTAATAATATAGAAAACCCTCAAGCTTCCAACACAGTTGCTCAAGTCCCAGACACATTACAGATGCTTTTACTGTTTAGAAATGTTTGTTTGCTGGCATATGGATT
Organism: Apteryx mantelli; assembly: GCF_036417845.1. Lineage (NCBI taxonomy): Eukaryota > Metazoa > Chordata > Aves > Apterygiformes > Apterygidae > Apteryx > Apteryx mantelli. Next base: position 32,612,075 of record NC_090020.1, read on the forward strand.
TCAATTCTGAAGAAATTTTCTGAACAAAAAGATATGCAGGAAGCAAGTATTTTGGTGCAAACCATTTCTCCATTTAGCATCTCTTCTGGGCATGTAGCAGCAGGCACAGGATAGAAAAGTGCTTCATACTGCTATTTGTATTAGGGACTGGTTTTACTGTTGATCTGAATGATGAGTTTGAAAGGCACGAGATCAGTGGCTTCGTGCAAATGGTAGGGTCAGAAAAGGGCAATCAGAGGTAAGCTTGGGTGGAGGTGGACATAAATTATTATTCTCTCCTTAAGTTAATGTAGACTGGAGACAGCCACAAGTTTTAGGATTCTCATGATTCAGATGATTGAGAAAGAGTTATGAAACAATGGGGATTTAGCAATTTTTAAGTGTCTGAGATTTACAATGAAGGGAGTCAGAACACAGTTCCTTAACTGGTCAAGTCCCTGTAGAGAGAGCTATGTATTTGTGGTTCCACAGTCTAATTCTGTGTTGGCTGTTTCCACTCTGGGAGAAGGTATTTGTTAGTTCATTGCAACTTTTTATTCCAAAGATGCTGCGTTGCAGCATCATTACTTAAGAGATTCCTAGATTTGAGTCATGGCATATTTCAGCTTTGCCAGTGATATAGAAAAGTAATGTCTTAAGTTACAGCTGATCACCAAAAGAAGCGGACAAAGTGTGCTTGTGGGCTGAAACCTCTCATTAGGCCAGATTAGATGGAGCAATGCAATGTCTTCTTTGAAGGTAGCCTGAAAGCACTACCTACACTTTCAGAATTTATTTCCATTAATTTCTGTGAATGGCTTTAATTAATAGCTTGTTAAACTCAGTCCAGTGGGTCACAAAGGACAGGAAGCAGGACCACAGATTCACTCTTCTATCTTTTCAGTTTCTGTCCAACTCAGAAGGCAAAGTAGTGGATAGAAGAGAGGAAGAAAATCAAATTTTAACAGTCCTGAACTACCTGCTTTCCAAAAGGGTTACAACCAAGCCATTCAGACTTTGCAGTTATGAGTGTTTGGGTCTACAAAATACAGGTGAGCTGTAGAGAGAAGACTGGTGGTATTCCTCCATATGGCTGCACGGTTTATTGTAACAAGCTTCACAGGTGCAGCAGGCCAACAGCTAATGCTGCCTTGAAGCCAGAAGATCTGTGGACCTGCATCAGATTTGCATTAACCACATTGATCTAGCATTTTCTACACCAACCAGACTACCTTGATGCTGTCCTAATCTAAAACATGCATATTTTAAAGGCCATTTTTCAGAATCCGACCATGTTACTGATTCAGTTGGGTGTGCCTTAAAACTGCAGCCCTATATTGAGACTGGGTAAATATGGACTGTGTTGCCTGAGCCCTGGGTCCTGCTATCACTAAGCCCAGGACACCTACACAGCGAAGAGTGTTATGTACTCAAATTGGGATGATAAGAGGTCCTGCATTTCATTTTACTTGCTGCATTTCAGCAATTTTGGAGGCAGGGGAGTAAAGTTATGCAGCAAAGGTTAAGGAATTTGCTTGAGTGAGTCATGGCCAGCATGAGACACTGGCATGTGGTATACAGAGGGGTTACAATTTTTGCTTTTCAATACTTGTCAGAAACATGGGAAAGAAGAGAGGACTCTCGCATTTGGCAGGGGTTAGACTGTGCTGATGCTGTTACAGGATCATGTGTGTGACTGAGTCACTATGTGTTTCACTTTTTTGAACTGCTCATTGCATTGTAAAATCTGCTGTTGTAGCCTGGCCACAAAGAAGGACACTTTGATCATTATTGTCTCTGTTGCCCACTAGAGATGAATGAGTCTCACTTGGACACCCCCTATCCAGAAGGCTTGCAAGCCAAAAATATATGTAGCAGACTGAATCAGCCAACAAAGACAGTGCAGAAAGACGGGTGACCCAGTAGGAACATATCAACAAATCCTGCTTTCACTGAACTTTGGCGCCAGAGCTGTACAATCTTGTAGCATTGGCACCTTTTTTAGTTCTTAGTTCTCTTTAGTTCTTTTTGTTGGTTGCAACTGTGGAAAAATTTTATTTTACAAAAAGCTGAGTGGTGTCAACTGCTGGCTAAAGCCAAAGCTTTAATCATTGTGGAAAAGGAAAAGCAAAAGAACGGGTCTTGAATTTTATTCTGAAGGAAACTGTCAGTGCCCGTGAGCGGCAATGCCAAACCCAGCTCCTGAGTGCCAGGGCAGAACCAGATCCTGCTTTTTTAAGCCAGTAGAGTGGATGATGTCATCATTCCTAAGGTACATATCTGCAGGAGGAACAGGAAAAAGATTATTTTGGAGGCATTCCTACCCATTAAAGGCCTTGATAGCTAGGATTATGTTATTTGATTTGGTTATACATAAGGAGTCAAACCACCATTATCTTTGACTAGAACATTTTGAATCAAAATTTTCTGCGGACCCCTGGGAATCACGTTGGGAGCTAGAGAATGTTGTAGCAATTAGCCTGGAAATCATGGAAGAGGGTGAGTCACTGTAACCAGATTAGCATCAGATAGAATGGGCTATATCTCCTTGCTTCCTCAGAGTTGGAAGGAAATATTGCTTGCAGCTGTTGGAGCTGACAGGCGAGCAGCAGTAGAGAATTCAGAGGAAGCTTGAAGCAGACAACTGCAGTAGCAGATCACTTAGCTTCATGAAGGAGCTTTGTGAATATTTAAATTGGTGAATTAACAGAGTTTTAATGTATGCTTCCATAACCCGAATCAAGGCCTAGAACTTAGAAATGCTCCTAAGAGGAGAGGGATTTCAAGACTTGGAGTATGACCCTTTCATCCCAGGTAAGACTGATGGCTGCAAACTGTTTTGCAAAGAGGTTATTGCTACTTTCTAAGGCAAGTTTGAAAAGGAACCTAGTTTACTGTTTTCAAATTGGGAGTACAGGACAGGTGTAAAGAATGAATACAAAGTGCCCAAGCTACCTCCCTGTTTTCCACTCATTCTCCAAGTACCAATGTTCATTTGTACTTAACAAACCAGGGAAAGCATCTTCCTAAGAGGGACTGAAAATCGAGCAGTGTTACAAGAATCACTTACCCGGCTGTGACTTAGTGCTATGCAATTAAGATTATCCTCCTCTTTCTTACTACCATGGCTAAGAAAGCTCTGTAGAAAATTCCTCGTAGCCACCAAGCAAAGACATAAGTGTCAAAGAGTGGGAGAAATTCCGGCTTGCTTTGTCCATTCCACTCTGCTAAGGATATTTAAATCTTCTAATCTTCCATGTTACTGCAGTTGTTTCACAATTCCCTTACCGGACCCGCCTTTCTGCTTCAAGTTACTCACCACAGGAAAGAGTGCTACATCACGCACCCAAAATGCACTGGGTGAGTCAGGTGTTGCACAGAAGAGGAGCACAGGTCAAAGCAAATGGAAGTGCCAGGGGCTGTCACTGGCCAGCTAAATGCACGATTTTTATTATGGTCAGAGTCTCTCTGTGCTATTAGTCAATCCATGCTCCTGACTCCAGCACAGTTCAGTTGTGCAGTATGAATATGAGCTCTTTGGATTTCCTGTGACATTAGTAGCAAATACAAAATAGTGTTACAATTTTGCCCTTGCATCTGTAAAAGAGAAAAGAGTGATAACTGTTTTACGCTTTTCTTTATGGTACCATTGATTTAAAGCATCTTCCACATTCCACCAATGAGCTCTCTAAGATTTGACATTCATGTGTGCCAGTACGAAGCTGAGCATCACTTCACTGACCAATAATGGGAACATGCCTGCATTGTTCAGTATTTATCTGGCAGCACTTTTTTTATTCCCAGAAGTGAAACTGGTTTCCATACAGGAAGTGCTGGAACCCACTCGTTTTCAGCAATGTTCATCATCTCCATTTCCAGTCATTGTCTCTAGGATGTGGCTTCAACGAAATCTCTGACAGAAAAGTTTTCCCCAAAGAAGAAACCTAACCTTTGTAGCAGTTCCCTATCCATAGAAGCTACTAACAGACACTGCTTCCAACTGTTGCTTGCTTCCAGCTGTTACTTTGACTGGTAAGTGAAATAATATGCAAATCGTTTCTGCCATTAGAAGAATTGGTTTCAAAATTTGATATTAGAAGCTCCTTCAATGCACTAGCAACCTGGGGTCACAACTCCTTGTTATGCAACTCTATAGTAACTATGACAGCAGGGTCATGACTTCTGTATGCCTCTGCATTACAGATGAATGTGAATGAAGACTAGCTGCCCTAACCGGTTTTTAGGGACTTGTTGATCTATGCATACTCAATAAGTGTGAAGCATGGGGTTCATTCTACGACTCATAAAACCTACAGAGATTGCTTTTACCACTTCAACCCTGCTGTTAATTTCCACCAGGCCCAGAGCCAGATTTTGCATAAGCTGAAGAACAGACTTCAGTTTATAGCAGTAGTTAGGAGAGCTGAACTGCAGACCTGGTCTCAGGCCCTATTCAAGGGCTTAAGTTTCTCTGCCTATCCTTTTACTCCTGTTTGCTGCGTGCAACTCCACGTGCTTATCCAGATGAGGTGAACTGCAAAAAGTAAAGTGTTCAAACAGTGCTGATGATCATTTTGAGAAGCTGTAAGGTCAGACCTCTGCGGCTGAAATCGAAATGGCTTGTAAGGCCATTTCAATTCCAACAACAAGATATTTTTATTGTCCTTCTGCAACTTACAGTTAAAAATCTACCCAGTAAAGTCATTTGTCTGTTTTGAACCTAGGAAATGCAACAGAGTCTAGAAAGTTATTGTGTAGGTGGGGTTATATTCTGAAACACGACTATTAAAAAATCTGCCTTGAATTGTTCATCAGCAACATTGTCCAAGAGCACTGTCTATCACTCCAGTCTGACAAGAGATAGGGCAATGCTACAAGTTTTGCAAGGAGGGATGGCATATGCAGATCCTGACAAATACACACCCCTTTGGTAACAAGGAGCTTCTATAAGAAAACTTTTGTTGAAACAGCTTCTTGTTTTTAGTAAATCTGAACTACATAAATTATTAAAATTAATTGAGAACTGGAAAAAAATAATTTCTGCTACCTATTCTATATCAAAATATGTATCATGGTAATTCCCACTCCAGATATCTTTGTACTCTTCCATCATTTTCTCTGGATTTTGTGATGGAGAAAATGGTTTGTCTTGTTGCATTTTATTAAGCCTACTTCCAAAACACTGCCAGTTTCTGAGAGCTCTTCCTGATTTGTCAGAGGTTTTGACAAATTTTTATTTTATTCTCTTAGCAGAGTTCCATAGTAAATATGGTACAAACTTGACTGCAGAGAAAACTGTACTTAATTTGGCAAGAGCTTGACTACTCTCTCCTCTGCTTGGTAGCTACATGTTTCCTGTCTTTGCTCAGCAGGAAAGTCTGTATTTTGGACTGCTGTTAGTACAGCAGAATAACCAGAAGATGTGTGCATCTCCTTTACAAATCTGATTATCATTTGTGACTCTGGGGTACTCTCAGTGCTTGAGGACATTTCTCAATATTTACAAATCCCAGCTGAAGATACACTTTGGAGGTGCACATTTCTGTAATTCAGCAAAGGCCTCCATTAGCATTACCAACAATAGTAAGTTCTTGACATGCCCTGTTGTCCATCAAGGAGGGTGTGGCACTAGGTCATTAAACCGCTTTTACCACTTAGTTTTTGTCTGACACACACTTAATTGTGAGGATGTCCTTCCTCTTGTTGGTGTCTGGAATTGCTGATGAGGTGAGGGACGTTGTCCAAATCATGTTACAGTAAAAATGGATTTATAGCCATAGCTGCAGTGTAATAGTAGAGTCAAATTCAGGTTCTTGTTCTGTCTTCTCCTGTTTTCCAGCAGTGGCCCCGTTTTATTCCTGATGGGCAAAGATGTGGTAGTTGACACGGCCAAAGGGCTGTCCTGGACTCTTGGGTCGAGAGATGAGGACTGCAGTGCAAATAATAAGTGAGGGCAATAGATTTTATTCAGCATTCTGCGTTGTCTCAGACTATTTCTATCAATGACACGCAAGGGGGCTGGGTGCTGCAAGTAGAATGGGAATGTGGAAAAAAAAGAAAACGGGTGAAATTAGTGGCCTCTCTACCTTGACAAATGGTTGGGGCTGGTAATTAGTAGTAGCTGTCAGTCAAAGGTGCAGTGTTCAGACATTGGGGATTGAAATCAGAGCTAGGGTCAAAGAAGGTTGGTGTTCTTGCAGGAGGAACTGATTTCACAAGCTGCCTGGCTTTGGCTATGTCAGAAATAGCCATAGCTGAAAATAGTCCTGCCAACATTTAGTCCATTGAGGTACTGAACTTTAGGGACAGTTTCAAATCTGAGAAGCCAGATGTGCTCCTCCTAACCTCTGCTACCTGCCCCTCATATACATGAAGTCTATTTAAATAAAGCATTCGGGGGGAGGGAAGACAATAATTAAGTGTTGAAATAGCCAGAATAGCAAACATATTGAGGGTATTCACATTTGAGAGGTTTCTATGCCACATTCTGTAGAGAGCAGAGCCAGCTTTAAATGGCAGCAGGAGACCGAAGCAAATGTTCTGCATTACTTTCTGTGCGACTGTGATGCGGCGGGGGGCTCGGGCGAGGGAGGGCCTGGGTCAGCCACAGCTCTGGTAAACAAGAATTGCGTATACCTGAGAAATAAGATCAAACCCTCCTTCTGTAGCCAGCCCATGTCCTTGCAGGGATTGCTGGAGAGCCCCATTCATCAGGGTCTGGCAGAGCTCAATTTACATTGATTACAAGAGAGAGTTCAATTTTGCCAGCTGTGTGAGAAACATCTTGACTAGAGGAACAATTTGCGTTACTGTCCTTTTCCTTAGTAAGCATCATATTTAGTTTTCTCTAAGCTCATTCAGAAAATTAAGCACTGTAGAAGTTGGTGGGAAACAGTAAACAAAACTAAGTGTTCAGCAGCTGAAATAACTTTATGTTTGGGGCAGAGAGAAAGGAGCAGGTGCTCTTCTGGCTGATAGCCACAGTTCAAAGCCTTAGTCCGTGTCTTTTGGTCAGGAGACTGCTGGCAACTGAGCAGCAAGTTTGTCCAAGGCTGACATCTCTTATTTGGAAGGTATTTTGTGAGTGTTTGTAACCATTTCTAGGACAGCTGATGGGGGCTTAGACACCCTTTTGCAACAGGTTCTGACTTTTTTTTTTTTTAATCTTTATTTTAATCCAGATTATTTTCACAGCAATGGAGAGAGAAAAAAAGAGAATCTGTATATGTCTGGGTGGGTGAATTTGATGCTGCCTGGTCTGAATCCCTGTGCAGCCTGACGCAGGAGAGGATTCATTGCAGATTCCCCATGTCAGGCTCCCACCAGGACATATCATATCTCAAGTCAGCACTCGAGTCTTGGCACTGTAAATTTTGAGGGAGCAACTTCACAAGTATCCTAAACTGATCAGAAGCTGTGTTGCTACTGAAAGGGGAAGTCCTGGCCCCCCCTGCCAAGTGCCATGGTCATGTTTTTTGGGCTGATGCTGGGACCTGTGCAGCTGTGTGCTCTGCCAGGTCAGTGCACTGATCCAGGAGGAAAATACTGCTTGTTTAGCAGGTATGAAGTCATGGGTGAGGAGAAGGGCCAGGCTGCCTTTTTCAGTAGTGGTGCTTTTTCCAATCAGTCTAAACTGCTCATGAAGGCATAGCCAGAAATAGTTTCTGCCTTGAATGAAAACTTGATCAACAAAGCCTTTGTCAAAGCTGGTACATCCCTGTAGAAGTTAGGCTTCAATATTTGTTTTAGCTAAAAGTATTTCCACAAGCTCTGATGCAATTCTGGCCACATGTCAGAGGCCCTTGGCAGAAAAGACACTTAAAAAGATTGCAGTAAGCCAAAACACTCCTCTGCCCCCTACTAGGGAATCAGCAGCTCTCCTGAAGGCAGAAACACCAGCAGATGAGATGGTAGAGCCTGTCCCAGCAAGTGTAAACCTGGGAAGGGCAGGCCCCGAGCACCACTTACAGCCAGTCTCCCATGACTGGGGAGATGCAGCAAATGTGTCACTGCAGGGCTGAGCTCTTCTGAATCACAGCCGTCTTTGAAGTTTTAGGAGTTGCAATTTTGTTTCACCCCATTCTCAGATGAAGGAATCTCTCTATCGCCCTTTTTTTTTCCTCTCCACAAGCGCTTTCTGCATACAGCTATCTCTGGTCCATCTGGAAGTGATGGTCAAGCTAGCAGTCAAAGCACCAAAACTGTGGGGTTTGTGTTGTGCTCCCGCCTGTGTGCCACAAAATCCCTGTGGCCTTGCGGAAGTCAGAGGCTCTCCTTGACTCAGCCTCCTCGTGTGTAATGAGATCATAACGCTTCCCTGCCTCGCAGACATGGGCTGGGAGTGAGTGTTTTTAAGACTGGTTGAAGTCTCAGTGCAGCAGGAGTCATGTAACTTCAGATGGCCACTGCTTATGTTAAACTACTTGGGGAATATAGAGTCCTACAGCTGCAGTCCTACAGCACCATCAGAGACACAGGCATGGGTCACGCCATCCTAGTTCAGGAGGAGCTGGGCTTTAGGTGCTGTAGCAAAGCAAATGCTGGGAGGAAGGAGGCTAACTGGAGACGTGGATGGAAAGGCGCAAAATACGAAGATGGGATGTGGTGCTGCTTGCTATTAAACACTTCCGAGTAAGACTTGCTTATATGTCATCTGACCCCTTTCATTTCTTTCATCAGGCCCAGCAGATATGTTTAGTCTAGTGGCTTTTGGATTCATTGCTTTCTTTTCAGTCAGAAAGAGAAAAAAAAAACAAACTGATTTTGCAGATATGCCACAGTTGTGCTGATGTTGTGTCTTAAACCAACGTAAAGAGTAAATTGAATTACAAAAGCAAGTTACAAAGCAAGGCTCAGTCTTCCATTTCTTGCACACCAAATGCTTCTGTTGGATTCATGACCAGGATCTAGATCACTCTGCCTGGGAAAGCATTAATTTAAAACACACGCACGCACACGCATGCACACACGCACACTCTCTTTAAGTGAATTGGAAATTACTTCATGTGATATAATAACAAACCCTGCTGAATCAAAAGAAGCCTCTCTGATCCTGCTCCTCTGCAGGCTGGACACACGGAATATGTTCATTTACTAGGACTTGTCTAACCCCCAAGCAGCAGAGATTGCCATGCTGTGGCTGAGGCCGCGCTCCGGGATTCGCCGTGGCATGAGGGCCATGCGCAGGGAGCTTGCGCAGAAGAGGACTTGGTCCTGGGCCATGAGGAAGCCGTGACCCAGGAGCAGAGTACTCCTTTCGAACAGCACTTTTCCTGGGTATTGCCTTTCAATACCTGACACCAGACAGTACTATGGCTAAACTGTAACTGTAAATCACAGTGGGCTTTTTCTCTGGGTAGGCCATGTTTACTCACTAAAAAAATTACATTACTTCTCCTTTACCCCTCTGCCTTGCAGAAAAGCATGGGTTTCTTGTGTAACCATATCAGCTGCAGATACATTGGTGATGCAGCCTCCTCCTGACACCTGCTGCCCCATGATGTTTTCTGCCTTGGCTCTAGTCGCATTGTGCACTTTGGGGTGGTCACACTGCATGTGAATAGGAGATGATGTGCACTTTCAATGCGCCCTTTGTGCAGCTCCCACAGTCTCCATGTCTTTAAGTAGTCAATATATGTAGTAATGGGGAATAGGAAAAGCTATTTTTAATTCTGTTTACATTTAGATTTTCTCTTTTATTTACTCTACCTTATATGGGAGGGGGAACAGTAATATAGTGGGGCTTAGGTAGTCTGTACTTGTGAATTGTTTTCCTCCTCATTTATAAAGCAGGTGTAAGGATCCATCAAAATAGACAAGCAGGAATTCCTGGGCTGTGTTGTGAGGAAAAGCTGGTATGCAGTACACTTTCCACCTGCCACCTAACTTTTCCTGTTCTCCAGTGATTACCCCAGACAAAGCATTGCCAAAGGGCTGCAGGGGTGTGTGACCTGCAAGGGATCTTGCATTGCTCCAGGGATGGAGAGCAGCGGCTTTTGCACCCCCCTTCAGAAGTGCAGCTGCACAACCTTTACCTTTCCGGTAGTAAACAAATGCACCAGCCAGCATCTGGGATACATCTAGCAGCGGCGGAGCGGATAGAAAGTCATCTTCCTTATCTGAAATGGAAATGGAAAGAGTAAAAATGCCTTCAAGTGAAAAATTCAAGCTAGTCACAATGAAGGTTTCCCTCAGCAGGTGATTCACTAAGGCTTTTAGAAAGGCATTTCTCTATGTGAGCAAACTGCTTTTTCTTTTTTTTTTTTCCTAAGCGTTTAAACCAATGTTTGTTTAAACTGTTCTAAGCTAGCTCCAGTGGTTGAGTACACTGAAGGAACACGTGTATTGCTAAGCAGAGGAGTTATCCAACCAGGCTGTGTAAAGATTCTTTTCACTGCACTTACTAAGTACCCCAGCTATTTTAAGCACTTGTAGGGGGGAAAAAAATCACTAAATACCCTTGAAGACTGCATTGAGAAGTCTGTATGTTAAAGAATTTGTTGGAACTGAAGATCTTCTTGGAGGAAATAATCTGTAGACGCTTTCTTTCCTGATCCCATCTTCAACCTGGCTAAAAGAGACACTAAATAGACAGTTTGATACCCCTAGAGGAGCTGTTTTTCCAGTGTTGGCTCTTGCAGTTCCCACAGATGTCTGCTGGAATTTGATGAGTTTCTCAAAGCAGCTGCTCCAGTTGTCTCCTGATGGCATCAACCACGAGGCATACAAAGCAGCGACCACTCCTGACCTCAATCTGGCTGTGGCAGTTTTCTTATCAGCAAAACTGAGAAAATAGCAGATGTCTCTCAGTGAGGATTCCTGTAAGGATGTTGACTAGAGGATGCTTGGGGCCTATAGATGTGGAGACAAACACTGTCCCAGGCAGTCTAGCAGAGACACAGATAAGAAAGTTCAGGTTTGTCTTCAAGGATAAGCAGGAGGTGCAAGGGACTTTCTGAGGGCACCCTCGAAAGGCTCCTAGGTGGTGTAATACATGACATGTAAGAGTTCCTTGTAATTGCAATTGTCACATTAAAGAGAGGCTGCAAGTGGAATCCAAGAGATATGCAACTTGTGTGAACCCCAGTTAGGAGCGAGTCAGTTTTAAGTGTGCTGCACCTTTCAGTGGGGAGATGCTCCAGCCGCCTCTTACGCAGGCTATGCTCTAACGTAACAGCAGTCCCAGCGCCCAGAGCATCCCTGATTCTTGCTTTCTTGTTTTCAAATGTTAGAACTGTATGAACTGCATTTGCTGCTGCTGCTTCTCTCCTGAAGTCATCCAGACTTAAACTGCAGGTGCTGCACTTTGGTGTGAATCAGAACATAAATATCTCCACAGTCACTGCCAGTCACAAACAGGTTTATTTCAAAATGACCATTGCACCATTCCTCCTTTGTTTGGCCATTTTACAGCCCTTCCTGGACTCCCGTCAGCACACTTGCCTTTGGGAGGCAGCAGAGATGTCTTATTTTGCCCCCATTCACCCTCTGAGTCACAGTCTGTTCAGTTCACCTGTGAACAAGGTGAGGGGTCTCCCATCTGATCCTTTTATATGATAAACAGATATGGTGATTTCATATGCTCATTTTTTCACAACTGGTGAAAAATGCCTCCGCATTTTAAGCCGCTGTTTGTGGATGCTGCATTGCCCAGGCTGGGAAGCAGAGAGCACCACGTACCCAATCCCACCACCTTCCTGCCTTCGCTGGCCAGGGCTTTCTGTGTAGGGGCTCCAGGGGAAGCAGGGTGGCATCGCGGCACCAGCTCTGCTCTGTGGCTTTCCAGGAGGGACATATTGTTCATCAGAGAACCAACAGCCATCTGCTGCCCCTTTGCAACAGCCTGCCTGTAGGCTACCTACCAACCAGACTGAGAAGCAAGAGCACAAATCAAAAAAAAATGTTGTGACCTATTTAATGGGAAAAAGGCTATGTTGACCCAAGCTACTGGCAAAACGTGTTTAATTGCTATAGCTGCTAGCCAAATACGTCATATTGAAACACAGGCGTTTGAAGTCACCGTGCAAGCAGGCCCCCACTCAACACACTTAAACATCTCCATAAACGCTTGGTTGGACAGGAATGTACCTAGGCACATGCTATTTCTGCAGCAGCAAAAAGAGTTTGGAATTTATTTCATCTTTCAAAGGGAAAGCCTATGCCTTTCTTTGTCAAGCGCTCCGGGTGCTGCATCGATCCATAATAATAGGTGTGAGTTTGTCTCACTCAGCTCAAGCTCCATACTGATGAATCTCCTACAGAGGAGATGATTGTCTTCCACTGAATTTTCTGCTTCATGCTGTCCTTTCAGCTACCCTCTCCTTGTAGAGAGCTGGGCTTTTTTTTACAGGGAAAACAACTTGAGAAGCAGGATAGCTAGAGTTGGCAGGGATGTTTACAACACTGGGGATAGCTTATTTAGTTAAAAAGAAGATATTTACCCCATTCTGAAAAAAACTCAAGAGAAACAAAGTTCTTCAAGTGAAAAAAGAAAACTCTACAGTGGTCATAGGAGAAGGCAGCATGTGAAGCAGGGCTCAAAGACAAGGGAAAGAAAAGTGTTTAACAAGGGCTACATAAAAAAGGAGATCTGATCTTCTACCTTTACTCTACCTATTTCCACATATCGGTCAGATGGGTGACCACTAATTTCATCTGCAACTGACATTACTTTGTCAAGTCTGCCTAAAGAAAATCCTCAGTCAATGACACTCAGTGAGTGCCTTCCCTTCCCCACACATGAGCATAAATACCTCTGAGGGAAGAAAACCACAAGGGTTTCACAGAGAATGAAGAGCAACCCTCCAGCAGGAGAACATGCTGTGCATAAATGGCAACACCATGGACATCAAGTTACCTTAGTCAAAGCTCTGTTTGGGCTCTTTGGGCACTGGATGTATATAACTATGAAATATTGCTGTAATGCCTACACTGGTGTAGTACACACTAGTGATCCTTATATCCTGTAATGCAAAGAGTAAAACAGTTGCAAAAAGACTGCATGGGCTTCACAGAAGCTTCAGGACAAGGAGATTTCTTCTCACCAGTTCCATGAGACCTTCCTAACACAGAAGTTGCTTACACAAGTCTTAGAAATTTGCTAATTTCTAAAGTTAGTTATTTCCACAACAGAAATTGTGGTTTCTTTTCATTTTTCTTCTAGCAAATAGTATCTTGCACACTGTCCAAAACACATTCTCTTCAGCTAGACTGCACACATTTGTCCATGACCTGATGCTAATAATTTTTTATTTTAAGTCTTCATGAAATTTAGTGTTACAGCACTGAAACAAATGCATTAAGACACTGCATTACAAGTAGATAAAAGACTCCTATTCCCTGAGCAAAAAGAATTAATTCCATCATCCCATTGAAGCAGATAGCTCAGGTATTTAGGGCTTGACCTTACAAATGTTTAAGTATGTGTGTACAGTTTAGTCATGTGAGTTCGCAGAAGTGTATGAAATAACTCCCGTGGATAATATTACAAGGCATGATTTTTCACTGTCTTCAGAACTGGGAAGGTTAGAGGTTTCTGCCAAGCATTTTAGAAGCACTTTAGAAGTAGACTATAGGAATTGGAAAGTGTTCTGTTTTTAAAATTCATATTAATTAATGGATTCCTCATGCAAAATGCCTGATAATATATTGGGGTTTAGTGCTGATCCTACCAGCCTAAATGTTTTTCTAAGAGGGCTGGTTATAAAAAATTGATATTCATCATCATGATCAGTTTCTGCTACTGATGAGAAGTGAATTGTCACATCATACTTAGCACTCACAGATTGTTCAGTGTTTAAAGTGATTTACAGGCTTTTGCTTACCCCAGAAGACTTCATGGTAAACAAAAACAGTCAAACGGAAAAGAGAAACTGCTTCTGCCTCTGCCTCCTCCCTCTGCCTCCTCCTTAGCGTGCAGACTGACGATTTAAAGCGCAAAGGCTCACTGCTCCTAGCCACTATCACTGCACTGATCTTTTGCTCCAAAGCACTCCAGTTATTTTTCCAAAGAAGTTCAGGTAGGAACATGCTCCTTCCAGCTCTTCATAGCTACAACTTATCCTTTTAGGAACCCATTTGTCTGAAGCAGTAATACAGAGGTAGCTATAGGATCTTCTGCAGGTATATGAGAGAGCCAGCAGTGGAGACAGCTGGACAACATGGATGTAAGAAAAAAGTGATTCTGTGTAATAAAAAGCGAGGGGGCAGAACCCATGAACCCTTGTTATCTTGGGGTTTCTCTTTTGTCTCATATTCCTCCCTACAACCTTGCAATCCCTTTCTCTCTGTATCCCTCCACGTCCCCACTGGGCAAGAGAGAGCTTGTGCAATGGACAGCTTGTTGTCCATGGACAACAAGGAGTTTTATGTGTGCTGACCGCTGTGGGTGCCCTCTGTGGTGATGTGTGTGACAGTTGTGGTCTGCCTGGCTTTCCCTCGACAGAGACTATGATTTGGGTTTCTTCTCTTCTACCCAAACACTGCCTTCCGGGCAAGTCAGATACTTCCTTTCTAATTTGATCCACAATGGCCAATGGCCTCAAAAGGTACAGGGGGAGGGTACAGACATAGACACTGTGATCCCATAAGTCTCGTATTCTTAGGAAAACAGGGTTAAAAAAAAACAGAGAACGTAGTGATGATCTGTTGAGAGGGAGCATGAGCAGGGCAAGTGTCGATCTTGCAGTTTTCTCTGCATAGCCTACCTAAGCAAAACTCTGACTGCAGGTCTTCGAGTTCAACCTACGTAAGGATGCAGAATAAGGCTCTGTGCTCTCCGCTATGATTCACCTCAAACTGAATATTTTCTCGTATTTGTAAAACAGGAAAATGGAAAAAGCTGCCTCTGCTGAATTTCTGCTTGCAACCTCTGCTTATAAGAAGCCCCTACTTTGTGGTGTACTTGGCAATTTAGCAAGAAAATCACTTAGGTAAGTGACTTCAAAAAGCTGTTGGAATAAGCTGAGGTAATCCTGGCTTCTCAGAAGCAATGGGAGGAACAATCAAAACAGGGAGGAAAGCAACAGGAAGGTGAATTATGCAGGCTCCACCAAGTACACAATCAGAGGTGAGGAGAAGGTTGTCCGTGGACTTAAGGGCAAAACGGTGCTCTTATGATGCATCTCACCTATTCAGCATTCACCAAGAGCAACCTACAGACCCACTATCTACACTCTTATCAGAAAAAGAGAAGCTGGGTTTCCATTAATGTATCTTTTGCTATAGGATGTGAGAACGAGTAACCAGAATGTTCCTCAGTTCCTCTGCTTGAGGAGAGCTGCAGCAACTCTGCCAAGACATTCACATCACTAGACCTTGATATTGCCATTCTGCTGCTTTCTCCTCCAAGTCTGTAGTGAACTTAGGATGCAGAATTACAGTGGGCATCCCTTGGTGGCCCAGCCATAAATGGAGAGGAGGAAATTTTGTAATCTTTCCAGTGCTGTACATGAAGCAAATGGTGCTGGGCATTTTTCAAATAAGGTAATTTCATTTTCATTTTACCTAAAAACAAAAAAAAACACAGAAAAAAAAGCCCACATACAATTTGAGTATTGGCTTTCATTTTCTGCCCCTAAACTTTGGGCAACCCTGTAGTGAGGTATTTGCTGGCTTGCCATGATGGGGCTGTATGGCAATTTTCAACACACCAGTCCCAAATTCTTTTCAGGATTGATCCCTCCCTCACTCACAGGACTTAACAAACATGTTCGTGCTTTGTTAGTTCTTGGGAGAATGCCTTACATTTAACAGTGATATCATTACAATGAGGTATGTTACTATCTCTTTTTTGTTTCATCTTGATTACCTTCAATCAAGATTTAGCTGAAAACATACAATGTGCATTACCACAGCATCTAGGGCGTCTGCTGCCTTCTGCTTCTTTCAAAGGATAGTGATAAGGCAAGGCTGACACTTAATGACAGAGAATTTTATGGAGTCAGTGGTGTTGCTGATAAAGATTGGGGGAAGGAGTGAAAGAAAAAATGATATTTTTTATTTTTGTTCTTGTTTTTTAAGAAGAGGTTGAGACATTAAAGAGCCTCAGGACATTGTGAATTGACCTGGTGGGCGGAAGAGAAAAAGGCAGAGAAAACATTAAGAAATTCCACTTATTCTACTCTAAACCAACTATCAGTTGCTTCAAGTAACTTTGTCTTTTGTTTGTGTTCATTTTCACTCTGCCTGAAGAGCCATCAGCAGACAACCTTTGTCACATGAGGAGAGATTAGGAGAAAGGTTAGGAGAAGGACCACTGGCGGCAGAAGAACCAGCAGCTGAGGAAGTGGACTTCTACCTCACTGACCCTAATGCGGGCAGAGTAAACAACTACCTCAAAGTAGCTGAGTTTGTTTGGGGTTGTCTGCAAGGCACAAAATTCTCCCAGAGACCATGTGAAAAGGGCACGTTACAGCCAAAGCTAAAACAAGCTGACTTTTCCATGCTAGCTGTTCTGATATCATTTAAAAACATGTGCATGTTGATTCCTGTCTAAAAGCAAACAAAGCAAGCTAGCCAATTAGCTGAGTCTCAGTTATCTAAACTATTTTTTAAAGAAAATCTGTACCTATCAGGCTTTGCTTGATAGCTTTTTAGAAGTTGTTTTAATGTTTTCAGTCTGTTTAGACAAACCAGTCAACTGAAGGCTTGGACACTGCTTCAGCACGGGCAATGTCTTAAATATGTTTTATAAGTGCAGTCAGATACAGGAAGAAGTATGGACTAGGCTTAGATGGATTTTACCACCTTTACTTGAGCAGTAAAGCAGAGAAGGGTAAAAAAACATGCCTATGTGGAATTAGAAATTCCTTTAGCCAACTCAACCAAGTCTAATCCTGGCATTTTATTAGAGAATTTCTGTAGTTTTAGTTTCAACAACTACTTCGTGGGGAGTTTTTTAATACTAATGTGAAAGAGCAATTTAATTTAAACACAGAACATCACTAAAACATGTTCTTACATTAATAGTTTGCCTTTCTTCCTAGTAATTTTCATGGACTTGCCATGAACAGTTCATGACAGCGAAAATTCAGCTTATTGAACAATATGTGAAAAAAAATGTGACATTATGAATTATGGCTAAATTATTTCATGAAACAATTATTGCTCATGCCAAAAAAAAAAAAAAAACACAAATCCCAAACCGCAAAACACTCTTCTTGCTAGGAAAAAAATAATAATTAAAAACATATTTCACTTATACACTGATAGTTGCCACTGTACTTATAGTCAAAAATAGTCACAAGATAAGGTTTCATAGGTAAATTCTAGACTGGTAGCATGCTGATTTTCTTTCTGTCTACCTCTATCGAAGCATATGGGGATGAAACTTCTAAAACCAGACTGAGAAAGTACCTAGTTCTGGACCTGAATGTAGGACAGGGCCTGTGTATAGATGCATTGAAACCTGCAGCAGAGAAAGTCTCTAGGAGCAGAGACGCTAGCTGGAGAAGCCTCCCTTTACCCAGGCAGACTAATGGCCACGGTGTGGAGGAGGGACACATCAGCCCGTGGCTTCTGTACCCCCAATAGTGTGGCTGCTGCAGCCTTAGCTGCCTGAAGAAAGCCAAAGAAACCCAAGTTGTTCTCTTTTAAACACAACATGCTTTTGAACAGTTATTTTTGTTTAATTGAACACAAATTCTCAACAAAAGTTAACAAAGGAAAGAGGAACCACCTGGTGCTGTGTTCAGATTGCAGTGTGTGCTCAGCTGTCTGCCTTTCATGCTAATAGGAGGTGTCTGGGACTGTTATCATGGGGCAGGGGAGCAGAAGACAACCTAGGCATCAGGTCAAGCCCTCTTTCCAGTAATGGGCAAAGGTCAGACATTTGCATTAAATCGTAGATATTGTAAGTAACGAGTTTGTTGCAATCCGATGTGTAAAATAGCTTACTTGTCTGACACCTGAGTCTCTGACTAGTGATACTGATGGGGAGGGAGGAATCTGTTAAAAAAGGATGCTGAAATGCGAATGGTGAAACTAGGCTTTGAGCAGGCCCGAACACTAGACAGCTGGGCCATGTTCCAGCACAGCATATGCTGGCACAGACACCACATCAATCACCCGCTGCAGCCCCTGAGCTAGCACTGCACAACTGCAGGCCAAAAGACTGTCCAGTGCAAGAGCAGGGGTAGACACTGCTGACTGGAATTAGGACTGGTGGTAAGGACACCACTATGATGTGAAACAGTTACCTAAAGTATCTCTTGTTCAATGCTGGCCACTAACTATGCTTGTTTCACAGAATCACAGAATCACTGCAGTTGGAAGGGACACCTGGAGGTCATCTGGTCCAACCCCCCTGGTCAAGCAGGGTCACCTTCAGCACATTGCCAAGGACCCTGTCCAGACAGTTTTTGAATATCTCCAAGGGTGGAGACTCTACAACCTCTCTGGACACCCTGTGCCAGTGTTCAATTAATCTCACAGGTTTTCTTATGTTCAGCTGGAACCTTCTGTGTTTCAGTTTGTGCCTGTTGCTTCTCGTCCTGTCACTGGGCACCGTTGAGAGGAGTCTGGGCATGTCTTCTTCACACCCTCCCATCAGATATTTATACACCTTGATAAGATCCCCCTCAGCCTTCTCTTCCCTGGGCTAAACAATCCCAGCTCTCTCAGCCTCTCCTTGATGAGAAATGCTCCAGTCCCTTACTCATCTGTATGGCCCTTCACTGCACACACTCTGGTATGTCCATGTCTTTCTTATGCTGGGAAGCCCAGAACTGGACCCAGCATTCCAAGTGTGGCTTCACCAGTGCTGAGTAGAGGGGAAGGATCACCTACCTTGACCTGCCAGCAATGCTCTTCCCAGTGCAGCCCAGGATACCCCTGGCCTTTTTTGCCACAAGGGCACATTGCTGGCTAAAGTCCAGATTGTCCACCAGGATTTCCAGGTCCTTCCCTGCAAAGCTGCTCTCCAGCATGGGGTTATTTCTCTGCAGGGGCAGGACTTTGCATTTCCTGTTGTTGAACTTTATCATAGTCCTCTGACCACTTCTCCAGCCTGTTGAGGTCCCTCTGAATAGCCGTCCAACCATCAGGTGTATCAAACAATAACTAAACCATTGTAAAACACTTTCAGGTTCATTTCACATCCAGACGAGTGCCCCACTGTGCAAATGCACCCTCGGCACCCAATGAGGTACCAGTACAGAAGGTCGTTCCTTCTCCCATGCTGTCCTGAAGCTATGGGGTGTGTATTTGGGATGCTCCAAGGGGTTAGGATGATCAAAGAGGAAAAAGTCAAAAGAAATTCTGCTCTACTGATAGTGAGGAGAAGATTTCAGTCAGGCAGGTCCTTGGTGATCAGCACAGTCCTAGAAAAGATCTGCTGTAGTACCAGACATAAGTGATAAAAATATTTGAAATGGTTATGTAAATCTGACAGTAATTACCAGCATCCCTGTGTTCGGAGGGCTGAATATGTTCCAAGTGGACCTCAGAGACTAGCAAGGCAATGCATATTGCTCTGATTTATATTATTTATATATTATATTGCATCTCAAAAATTAACTCCCCTTGCATTTATTTGCATCAGCAGAAGTGGGGAAAAAGAAAATGTATAATTATTTACCATGGCAAACTTCTTTATTGAAGAGACTAGACTGAGCTACCCAATGATCATCCATTTGATCTCACTGGCTATAACAGAGTTTTATTTCAGACGTCGGTCTCTTTGCCTCTGTTTTCCTATTTGTAGAATAAGAATGAGTCACATAAGTCACTGTTGCTTTACCCATTCAGCACATGCACTCATTTTTTTCCTACCACCTGTTTTTAATGAAAACAAATTTTAAAACAGCATTTGGCTGTTTCAGTTGCTCTCTCTTCTTTTGCGAGTAGCTTTTGTTTAACCTTCCCTCACATGATCTGTTAACGAAGCCCAGCCTGTAACTTCTAAGTTTAAAAATAATTCCTCACATAACTCACAATCTTTAACCTGATCATGGGAAATGCTTTCCAGCATGTCAACTTGCCCTTTAGACACCACTGCTCCAAGAACAACAGAAGACAGACAGACAGATTTTCTTTCACGTGCTGCAGCTGTTTACAAGAGTTTGCAGAGGTACAAACATTATGCTGAAGCACTTAAAGATTTCTGCTTTTCTGATCTTTATCACTGCTTCAGTTTCAAAACAGAAAGAGCAGATTGTTTAAATCCAAATGACTTTTAAAATATTAATTAGTATATTAAATACTCCTCAAAGTCTTCTTGGAACTCAGTTAAAATGCTTTCACTGTGATCTCTAGAGTAGAGATGGGAAGCTAGAAACTGGTCTTAGTCAGATCAACTTTACAATGTAGACAGGATTTGCAGCTAACTTCCAACTTGTTACAATAAAAATTGTAAATCAAGAGAATCAAGAGATAGTAACTACTTGTGTGTAAAATTTGCAAAGAAATATTCTTTTTAGTATGAAGAAAAAGTACTGAAGTCCTTTAAATTTTAGAGAAAGATGTCAATACAATGTGGAAATTATTCTGTATACATGAACTTCTACATCAGCTGTTTAACATGATACTTCCCCACATCCTCCTACTATTCCCCCAGTGTTAGCTTTCAATATCATAAGCCTCCCAAAGCTCAGAAATGACTGTCAGGCAGAAATCAATAGGAGACACTGAGTAAAGACTGAGGCTTCTAAAAATCTAATTGATTTCTGAAATATCAAGTATGTAAGTTACAGCATGGTCAAACCTTCAAGGCTGATTTCAAGTGTGACTCAATATTTAGCCTCTCTAAAAAAATACAAGTTAAGGTAAAAGAAAAAAGAAACCAAAACAACTCATTTTTTCCACACAGACAAAAATAACTTCAGAACAACAAAAGAGACCTTGCAGGAAAACAACACTGCTTTAGAAAACCCTAACATAGCAGAAGCAGCAATACTAGGTTCCTCTGTCTTGCTTGCAAGGCAAGCAACTCCTTGCATCATTCTCCAGTTCCTGTGATCAGGTAAGATATTGAGATGTAAATTGAGTTGCCTTTGCCTTGTGACAGGCCAGCAGAGAGGCTGGAATGCAGTTTCTTATCTTGCACTTGGGAGATCACAAGACTGCTGAAAACAAAAAGGTGTTTAAGCAGGGTAGTGTCACTGCTCCCCAGCCATTTCTGAGGTCTTCAAAAAACTCACAGAATCATATCTATGCTCCCTTGAAACAGATGCTGCTTCATTTTCTAACCTAATACAGATACAACTAATTTCATTATAAGTGTTCCAGCTGAAACAGAATTTGAATCTGATTTCTTACCAGGAAGAATGCAAAACAAAAATTCTTAAGTCGGTATTTATAAATGCTGTTAATGCCAAAGAGACATTACAAACTCCAAAGTGACTTCAGATGTTTGGTGAGGAATGTCCATGTCGGGCAGGAAGGGTGGTTACTTTTCATGCAGCCACAGGAAGAAGGGTAATGAGAGAACCTCTTTTTACCAAAGAGGTAAAAAATATCTGCAGTTTTTAAAAGCTTTTTTCTGAAGCTGGCATTAAAAATATATATTAAAGTTAGCAGCATTTTTTCTTTTAAGATGACATATAGGTATCTTTTCTAAAACTGTTTTCTCACATCCTCCTAACATTCTGAAAAACACATCGGTGTTGGAAATTTTCTGTACTTGTTTTCTGTAAGAAGAATCCTTACTGTAAAATATAAGAAAAACATGATTACTTTGCTGAAAGGAAAGTTGACCTGGTTCTTCAAAGTTCCATTTTCCTACACATAAACATGACAAATAACCAGACTCCAGCTTTTAAAATCTGCTCAGTGCTTTTAAAATACACCTGTGCTCTTTTAAACTGGATCAGCTTTTGGTTGACCATAAGTATAGCTGTGACTGGGAAATAATTCCGCTGTTTTTTTGGTAGCATCAAATAAAAGTTGATCAAAAGCTTGCAGTGAAATGAAGCCATATGTGCTTGAGGTTAGATAACACTTTAAGATACACCCTGATTACTACCTGCCTGCTGTACCAGTCCATTTTTAAGTCAGAGTTTAGTAAGTTAAAATGATAGAAACCAGATTTAAGTCAGAGCAATTTAACCTAGAAAAAAAAAAAAAAAGCATGTTCACAATCACCACTTTTTAAGCAAGCCAGATCAGTTTATGTATTCCATAGATCCTAAATTTAGTCTTCATATTAATACAAAACCAGCGTCTGCCTATCTAAAGTGGCCTTTCTTTGCTGTTACGTGGAGAAATCCAGACAAACCATTGATTTTTACTTCATTAAGGATCATGGCACACAAGTTACCTTGAGACAGCTGGTCTATGGGAACTACTTGTGTGCACACTCTTACCACAGTAGGTGTGACCTTCTCGCATCACACAGATGTTTCTGACACATTGCCAGACTTGCTGTGACTTTGCAAGTCAACTACCATTACCAAGGAGTTTTGCTTTTTGAATTTCTGGGTCTTTTTCTTGCAGATACAGGTTGGCCCTTTCCTCTGCACAGCTGTACCAAGAGAAAGATGAGGAAGTGCTTAAAGCATGAAAAAAGTTTCAGAAATTCTGGATTCAAATAACCAGAGTGGTTGCAGAGGGAGAGGATTGTGCTGCACACCTGGGAAGAACAGTGGCAGCTGAATTTCATGTCGGTAAGGTGCTTCTCTGGAGATCAATGTTGAGTTGACCTCATCAGCTGCACAGGCAACACATCACTATGTAAGCTCTTGCGTCTATTGAGAAATATATGGCCTCAGCCATCTCAAAACTTGTAGGTCCAGATAGCTACAGGGTGGTTGTTAGTCAGCATAGGCCGGCTATCTTTTAACTGTTGCAACGGAAGCATGACCAGTTATTAGAAAAGAGTTGTTGTTGTGTCTTAGAAGAGTGGTATGTCTTTTGCATATATGGAGTTCCCCAACAGCTGCTTTTTTAAAGTAATATGGAAAGTTATCTTCCAAACAGGAAAGATTTGACATAAAGAACAGGGGTCTTCTTCCTTCAAAGTTTTGGTCTTTCTGTTTACTACAGAAAGGACTGTGACTACTGTGATTATCATGGCTGTTCAGGGTTCTTCTGGACTGGAATGGCATGGCATGAGTTGAGGTTTGAAGATGAGGGACTGAGGAGCTCTTGCTTTCAACCTATCTCTGCTAACATGGAATGAGTGTTTTGCACACAAGACCCTCATGCTGTTACTGGTTGCCACAGAGATGCTTTCAGTACAGCAAAGACTGCTGGGTGATTGGTGTCATCAAGTAGGGTGTCATCAAGTAGCATAGTTTTGATGGAAAATAATTTTTAGCAGTATCTTTCCGGTCAATACCTCTAACTGCTGCCACTGACCCTCTTCATTTCAGCAGAACACCACCACACTAGGCTCTCGATCTGTCATGTCTGGTGTACAGACCGCAACAGTAGGAACAGCATTGGGACAGAGACTACCTCGTAGCAGCACTGGGAATAAAACTAAATATTAGATGTTTAATATGGCATGTTTGCCTTGATTTATGTTATGGACGGTCTGTGCAGTGTTGCTGGCAGTCTTGGTGTTGATGACAATGTCACAGAAATCTCAGACAGGACTTGTTTGCAAAAGAGTTGCAGGTGGTCCTAGGCCAGTTTCCTATTATAAGCTTCTAAATGGCAGCCTTGTGATGGCAGGTTCTGATCTTAGTCCCTGCCATGCCAATTTCTCTTGCATATGATTATGTTTCTGCACCTGGGCTCCAATGTTTCCTGGGTGTCTGCTTCCCACCAGGGAGCACAGAGATCTGGGACCTCAGGATTAGTCTAATTAGACATCATGATGAGTAAATGTGCTGCTGGGTTGAATAAATATGAAAGGCAAGATGACTCAGGGAGTACTGAAGGCAGAGAGAATTTAGCTGTACAACAACAGTGAAACCAAAGGAAGACAGGGGAGGGACAGAAATTATGCAGTTAAAGAGACTGGCTGTTGAGGAAAGGGGAAAAGCACTAGGGGAATGGAGCTGGAAGACATACCAAAATACCTGGGGAACTGATATGTCCACACAACAGTTATGACTCAGTGCAAGCTGAAAGTTAATGTGCTGAAGCTGAAAGTATTCCCGCCTCCTCCAAGAATTGCAACAAATTGTCAGTTAAGATTTGCTTATATAGGGCAGCTAAATAAACTTGTATGTGAACTTATCTTCAAAGTGAAAATTATATCTGGCATGGGTGTTTTGTGTGTGTGTGTGTGTGTGTGTGTGTGTGTGTGTGCGCGTGTGTGCGCATGCACTATGAGCCTCCACAAGGAGAGGCAGCATGGTACAGCTAGTACACTGTGGTATCACATGCTAGCTGATGACACGGTAACTTCCCCATATAGACAAGACCTCATACCATCTGGAAAAGCATCCATTTGTCTTGGTGCATCTCAGCATGCATTACAGAGCAGAAACATGTGATTTATGGTGCAAGACTTTCTGTGGTTTTGAACTTACCTCCCGTCACACCAGCTAAACATCTTGCCTTTAAAAAAAACCTCTTCATCCACAGTTCATTTGAGAACTTAATTTAGCCTTTGGATGCTGAGTTGTATCAGATACAATTGTAGAAATATAGCTAACATAAATGGGACTGAAATGTCCCATTGCAAAGAAAATGTCAGCAAAAAGCTGTGAGGGAAAAGCTTTTCAAATGCCATACAATTAAAAAAATATTCCAACTCCTAAATATGAGGTAGTTGAACTATACAAATTTCATCTGAATCTCATGAATTATTTACATGTGAATTGGTTAAATAGTGAAAAGCTTCCTGGAAAGATACAAATGCATATACTTATTCAATGCATGGATTTTCATTTTTGTATGGAAAGAAGGAAATAGGACATTTTCCTTGGAAAAGGCTGGTCTGAAACTGTTGCTTGACAATTAGAAATACAAAAGAAAGCTGTTTTATTAAATAGAAAGCACATAGATATCTAGATTAATTTTTCAATTTGTATACACTATTAATTATTAGATCTTGTGCAAATGTATAATGTCGACTGATGCAGTATATGGCACTTTTCCTCCTTTTTTTTCTTCCTTTAAAAAATTCCCATTTTCCTGCTCACAGTGACATGTCTGCTTATGTATCAACCATCCGGATACGTCAGTTCTGAGTGTCCATTTGCAAGCTTATACTGAAGTAGCTTAGCTTTAAAATATCTTGTTTTCTTGGCAGGTTTAGAGGACCAGCTTATGTTTACTGACTAATCAAGGAAGACCATTGTTAGGTGTGTTTACACTTACATTTTTTGGTGAAATCAGTATTAGTTCAGTGACACGAGACTTACATCAGCACTCCCAGGAGAAAAGAAAACCACTACACCTTCTCCACACGTATCTGGCTCTGTGGGGCTTCTGTGGGCCAAAGTCTGCTCCTGTAATAATCTGCATAAGGGAACATGTTTGTTTTAATGACACACTTTGAGTCTTAAGACATCAAGAAAAAGGGAGAAGCACACATCATATGATTTGCCTTATTGCTGTTGCGCAACAGTCTATAAACCCTTTTTTTTTTTTTACATAAACACGTATTTTCAAGCTTGCAAGCTAAAGCAGTCAGAAACATTAGTTTTACAAGAGTTTATGGGGTAACCCTGCATACCTCTTGCTGAGGTACCTCTTTGCCAGAGGCAAGTTTCCTGTTTAAAATGAACGTCTGTCCACTCCTGGTTAGATGCGCACTTGTCCACGAGTAAATCTACTATTTCACCTGTGCAGCAACTCTCAGTGTCACAGGCAGCTTCTGCTTTGCGGTAGACATTACTGGATGCTGCACATACTAAACACTAGCCAGACCATGGTGAAATACCGGACCTGTCAGACCCAGTCCTGGGGCAGCAGAACAGTCTTCACGGATAACACTGGAAAAAGATAAGCAGTTTCCTGGAAAGGTTTCTTGCGCTGGTGCTGGTGCCCCTGCAACTCCCGCTGAGCAGCTGCTGGCGAGAGGGCCACGTCCACAGGGCCGCCTGGGGCCCGGCGCGGTGGGTTCCCCCAAACGCCCGCCCCGGCAGCGACCTGCAGCAGCTCTCCAGACCCCCGCGGCCTCGGGCAACGTCGGCCGCCCGCCAGGGGAGAAACGAAGCGCGGGCGAGCTCGGGCCCACGCGGCTGGCGGCCACCCGCGGTAACCAGCACTCACAAACATTCAGGCAAAACACCAATCTGTGGGGCGCCGCTGCCCGCACCAGCGCGTCGGGGCCGGGGCCGGGGCCGGGGCCGGGGCCGGGGCCGGGGCCGGGCGGCAGCGGCGGCCCCTCACGGCCCCCGGGCGCGGCGCGGCGGGGCGAGGCGAGGCGAGACCGGGCGAGGCGAGGCCGGGCCCGGCCGGGCCCCGCCGCCAATCGGCGCGGCGCAGCGCGGCGCAGCGGGGCGGGCGCGGCGGCTATAAGAGGGGCCGCGGGGCCGGGGCGGGCAGCGGGGCCGCGCGGGGGAGCCAGGTGAGCCGGGCCGGCGGCTCTGGGGGCCGGGAGGCAGCGCGGGGCGGCCGCGCCGCAGGGAAGGGGCCGCCATTCCCGGCCGCGCCGGCGTTGTTGGGCGCCGGGCGCGGGGCGGCCGTGAGGCTTTCGCCCGCCGGGCGCGGGGCTGGTGGTGCCGCCGCGGCCTCCCCGGGGCGGCGGAGGGCTGCGGCCGGCGGGGTCTCGCCGCAGACCGGGCAGCGGGGGCGCCCTGCGGGGAGGTGAGCGGCTCGCCGAAGCGGCCGTGCGGGCCGGCGCCGAGCCCGGCATCCCCCCTCCCTCGGGAAGGCCGCGGCTCGTCCGCGCTGCTGCGCCTGACCGCGGCCGCTCAATTGCGCGCAGATCCGGCACCATGAGCGTGTACGTGGGCATGCTCTCCCTGTGCCTGGGGCTGTCCGCCGCCGCGCCGAGAGCAGATCCCGACCTGGATGGGCACTGGCGGCTCTGGAAGTCGTGGCACAGCAAGGACTATCACGAGGTGAGCGCCCGGCGCGGGCGCGTGGAGGCAGGCGGGCGGGCGGGCGGCGGCGCCGCAGCTGGGCCCGGCAGCTGAGTCACCGCCGCCCGCTCGGTGCTGGCGCTGATCCGCGTCTGTGAGAGAGCCCCGCTTCCCGGGGCCCTCTCCCTTCTCCGTGTGGCTAACCGCTGGTATCTTCTGAGGACGGCAAAATTACCGTCTCTTACACAGTGTTCAGGTTCTTGTTTGTCTTATCTACGTTGGCCTGAGTATACAAGCCGTAAGAAAGCGCACTAACTAACGTGAAACACCTGTTTGAACGTTCTCCTTGAAATATGTTGTTTTCTGGCCCTTCAGAGAGAGGAAAGCTGGAGGAGAGTGGTGTGGGAGAAGAACCTGAAAATGATTGAACTCCACAATCTGGACCACTCATTAGGAAAACACAGTTTCAAGCTAGGAATGAATCAGTTTGGTGACATGGTATGTATAAAGGGAGGTGTAAAACATAGCTCTAAAGAGCAGCATTTGCTAGACGGTGACTACATGTCCTGAATTCTCTTCAGACAACTGAGGAGTTCAGACAGCTGATGAATGGCTACATACAAAAGAAGTCAGGACGGAAGTACAGAGGATCCCAGTTCCTTGAGCCCAGCTTCCTGGAAGCACCGAGATCTGTAGACTGGAGAGAGAAAGGATATGTAACTCCAGTTAAAGACCAGGTACTCTATGATGGTGGTCTTTTAGCCAGTTATAGGTTCAGTTCCCTGAGTGCTGTCTGCACTTCCATAGAGCAAAAACACTGAGGACTACTTTACGAAGATTAGTGCAAGCTTACTAAATGCAACTTTATTAAAGCTTCTCTATGCCTTTAGAATTGTATAGAAGTTGTCCTCTAAGAAATGTCTAAGAACTAGAAGGACTTTAGTATCTTCAGTTTCATGTTCCTAGTATGTATAAATGAAGTCAGACTTGGCTTGTGCCTTTTTCACGTTTGGATTGTGGTGGGAATTGTTTACTATCTCAGTCTACCTGGAGTGGTAACTTGTGATTCATTTCACTTTCTGCTTCAGGGTCAGTGTGGCTCTTGCTGGGCTTTCAGCACAACGGGAGCTCTTGAAGGGCAGCACTTCAGAAAAACTGGCAAACTTGTTTCATTGAGTGAGCAGAATCTGGTAGACTGTTCCCGCCCTGAAGGGAATCAAGGCTGCAATGGTGGTCTCATGGACCAGGCTTTCCAGTATGTGCAAGATAATGGGGGAATTGATTCAGAGGAATCCTACCCATACACAGCAAAGGTAAGTTTAATAGCTGAACTTGTATTGCAAGTGTTATGTACTTTGTGTGGACAAACCTGTATATGTGTCAGGAAACTTAATACCTAGAAAGGAAAATGTCTATTTAAGTAGTCATCAGTACATCTGCTCTTCCTGTTGCATCTCTTCCCCCAAAAAACTAGAATGACTCTTAGCCCCGGGTTTAGTAAGAACTACATACTGCTACTGGTCTTTGAGGTCAAACTCTTACCAGACCAGTTGGAAAAACTGGAGCAAATATTTTCTTCTTCTCCTCCTCATTGCTGCTGTCCTATCAGATCTCAGGTCTTATCTTGATTGACACACTAAACCAAGACCCAGCACTTGTCGGAACTGCTATTTAATCTTAGGGATGCAATTCTGCTGCTTGTAACTAAGCTATTATGGGGTGCTACCCATAGACCAGCTAATTCTGGTAACTGGCATGACTGTGGCAGGTAGTAGTCAGTGTCTTCTGTTGTTTCTGAACTAAGTGTGTGGAAATGCAGATGGTGGTCAGACTTCTGAAATGGTTCTAATGATCTGCCAGAAGTTAAATGGGCATTAGAGGAAGAAAGAGCAAGAATAAATGGTGGCATCACTTGTGGCGAGATGTGGGTTTCCACCACTTGGAGTTCTGCTAATTAAAGA
Source organism: Apteryx mantelli (assembly GCF_036417845.1). Taxonomy (NCBI): domain Eukaryota; kingdom Metazoa; phylum Chordata; class Aves; order Apterygiformes; family Apterygidae; genus Apteryx; species Apteryx mantelli. Next base: position 32,640,879 of record NC_090020.1, read on the forward strand.
AACTAAACTTGGCTCCTCCAGATAGCCAAGTTGATTGAAGTGTTTAGCTTGCTGATTACAAACAGTAAGCAACTGAGTTGCTTACTGTGCCCTGTGTTTCTTTAATTGTTCCTAAGTATATAAGTGGAAAGGCAGCTCCAGCTCTGTTATCGCACAAGTAAGGCAAGGATGTGCATACTCATTTGTTTTGACTTTAAAATGCACTGACTTCCAAACTAAGCCTCCCTCCTGAGATAATTGGCTGTGGCACTAACAGTTTAAAGTTCTTTGTAAAAAGATGATAATGTGAAGAAGAATGCCAAAATACAAGAATGCTGTATATAAGTCCATGTAATAATCAAGTGACTAATTTTCGGACTATTCTGAGCAGTTTTCCAAACTGTTTGACAGGCTGTAAAACTGTGGATTTCAAGTGTTTGGTTGCTGAGCTGTTTCTGGACTGGTTTGTAACTAATGAGTGCTTGGCTCTCCTCCACTGCCCATTAATGCATTCTGGGCTTCTTTCCTCTCTGAAAAGAGATTTCCCCTGCCCACCAAAGAGTGCAGGGTTTCAGAATGTGAAGGCCTTCTGCATCCCAGTAAAGCTTTTCTTTTTTTTTTGGGGGGGGGGGGGGGGCGAAGCTCTTTCCTTTGTTTTCTCCTCTTTCTGTACCTTGAGTAAACTGGAAAGCAGCTTCTTGCTTTTGTTCGGCTCTTCTCCTTTAAAAACATTATTAAAACAACTAGGTCCTTTTTCAAGGCAATGAAGTTGCAGATGTGGTTCCTGTGCTCACCTGTATGTGTTTCTAAATGGAGGACTATGTAGTAACTAGGGCTTTTTTTCCTTAGGATGATGAAGACTGTCGCTACAAGGCAGAGTACAACGCTGCTAATGACACTGGCTTTGTGGACATCCCTCAGGGACATGAAAGAGCTCTCATGAAAGCAGTAGCCTCTGTGGGTCCAGTGTCTGTTGCTATTGATGCAGGCCACTCTTCATTCCAGTTTTATCAGTCAGGTGGGGATTTGTTAGCAACTTGCATACAAAGAAGTCTTTGCTACTTGCTTAACACAGTATTAATTACCCTTGAATTTAATTGGAGGAAGGTGGGGAGCTATGACTTTGACATAGCACACAACCACAGTTCCCTTTAATTCAGGTCTAGATTTTCCACATTTTGTACTTCTCACATACAGGGGTCCTTGTCCCTCAGTTTCTGCTGTGACATAGTTCACTTAGAGCCTCTCTCTCTGTGACTACTTCAAGAAGCTGTGCAAGGCCTGACTTTGAAATGCACATCCTCAGATGAGGGAGGAGGGTTTCTTGCAAGTGAGTTTGCTTACATGTGGGGATTGTTTCTTATCTTTATAAACTTATTTTTCCTTAGGTATCTACTATGAACCAGACTGTAGCAGTGAAGACCTGGACCATGGTGTTTTGGTTGTAGGTTATGGCTTTGAGGGGGAAGATGTAGATGGCAAGAAATACTGGATTGTTAAGAACAGGTGAGATCTTCCTCTGTCCAGTACCCTTGTAGGGAGAGGGAGGGAAGGAAGGAAAGTTGCTTGTCTCTTGTAGTTTTGTGGCGCAGGAAGGACTGTAGTTGATATACATATGGAAAACCTGGAGACTGTTCTCAGGCCATTCTATGGCAGAAGTTAAGCCCAACTTGTGCTGCTGGCTGCCTAATAAGTGGGCCCCAGGCAGCAAACTCATTCTTCTGCATTTTGAGTTAATTCTGAGGAGCTTGGTACTGGAACAGCCCAAGAAGCTGTTAAAGTGATGGGGGTAAGGGGTAACGAGACTGGGAGGGCAGATGGATTTTGGAAAGGATTGCTCACTTATGTGAAGTAGAGTAGCACTTAAACTTCTAAAATGCAGTTAGACTCCTCCTAAGCCAAAGGGAAAACAGTAAATTAATGCCAAAGGGCACATCACATGAGCTTGTGTTGTGTTCCCAGCATTACTGGGACACCACTCTCAAATGCTGCTTGCAGACTAGGTTCTCACTAAAAAGTTGGGGAGCTTCAGGCACCTGTAATCCAGAACTGAACATAGAGGCTTCCACCTAGCAAGAGGAGGAGCTGGAGGGCTGCAACCTCTGTTTCTGTGAGCTTTTGGTGCCTCTTCTGTAATGTACCTCGGTTTGCTCAAAAGCCTTTTGTAGTTTGTTTGTAGTTGTCTTGTTTTTCTCCATGAATGCAGGAGGCAGTAGTTCTCAGTTCAAGCACTTTCTATGTGGTAAATGTAAGTCTTCCAAATGAAAACAAACCCTTTACTTCTGTTTTCAGCTGGGGTGAGAAGTGGGGTGACAAAGGATATATCTACATGGCAAAAGACAGAAAGAACCACTGTGGGATAGCAACAGCTGCTAGCTATCCACTTGTATAAATTGAAGACTGAACATTTCAGTGCAAGAGTGGTTTTAAACTAAATGACCAAACCCATGTTCACACATGTGGTAGACTTGTATCCTTCAAAGGTCAACTTGATATTTTTTTTACTTTTGAGTTTTACATGTTGGTGACATGCCACTTGTTTTAAATTAATGTAAATGTTGGTATGTAAACAGCTTGTAATATTGCTGGCTTTTGACTGCTTAATCTAATAGATTCTTCTATGTATTTTTTCCTTTTTTAAATTGCAATGTGCCCAAAGGTTTACTTTTTAAATAAACACTTGAATTTCTGTGTGTACAGACGACTTGGCTTTTGGTCTCTTTTTTGAGTCTTTATCAAATAGTCATCCTAGATGATACTTTTAACTGAATCTTGTATAGATACCTCTTTCATGAGTTATAACGATGCAACTGCATCTGGAATGGCTAACAGCTGTTAGGAAATAGAGTACAGTAAGTCTGTGACACAACAAACTATTTGAAAAGGGAAGTAGAAAAATACCTTTATCCACTAAAATATTACAAAGTGACTGAAAAACGTGACCCTCATTTTTGCAGCAAGTTACTACTCTTGAATGTGTCTGTAAGGGAATATATTGGCTTAGTCCTGTGATCCAGAGGAGACACTGGTATCTCTGGTTCTTTGTACTTCACAACGATTTTATTATTTTCATGTCCTGCAGTGTAGGGTTTAACTACCTGATTTTTCACTTGGCTCTAGTGCTGTGATTCCTGGCCTAACATTTCCCTTTGGTACTTCAAGGGGGAAGAGAAGAGACTACTTTAATTAGGGTAGTAGTCTCCTTTTGAGCATGTAGGTTGGTAGCGTGAAGGGGCAGGAGGCTGGTTCCACAGCTCAGCCAATGCAGGTCCAGGGTTTATGAAGCTATAGGTTTTTATGCTTGGTATTTCTCCAAAGCCTGTGGTAGGCCTACACACAAGGGAGCACTTGGACTACAAGTTAAGAAAGCTGATTTCTCTTATTATGGGGGGAAGAATTTTAAACTTGTGTTTCCTAAACCCTTCTTGAAAGGGGAAAAAAACCCAAAACTTTGAGGTATCTAGTGTAATTGAACCTCAACTATTGTCCATGATGAATTATAGATGAGGATTTCCAATCTGAAGCTCCCTTTTCTCCCCTGAAGAAAAAGAAGGGTTTTCTTCATGGAGGAGCCTCAGGCCAGAGGCTACTTAATAAGCTACAGTGAGGAAATACTAGTTAGAATTTAGCTGTTCAGCTGACTTGCTAAGCCTGCTGTGTAAAGCATCCACACTGCTTGGTGTAGAAACTGTGGATGAAACAAATGACTAAGGCACTCGGCTGGTGGTCCTCCAAAGGATTACTTCCAGAAGGAAATGTCAGTGGTCTGTGCTTTCAAAGTGGGAAGCAAGATCAAAACTCTTCTAGGGAGGTGAATGTGTGAGCTCCTCATGCAGTAACAGCTTTTCATTCTGGTTTTCCCAGAACTGGGAGTTGGAGTGCTGTCTCTCTAAGCTTTTTTTTTTTTTTCTTAATTCAGAGAGAGGCTCTAAGTTTAATGGCACTTTAGGTATCACAGGTTTTGTATACTGAGTCCAACAAGAAGACAGTGCAGTGTTAGCCTGGTACAAAGCCTGCTAGGACTTGAATTGGTGAAAAAAAAAATGGGCATAAGAAAGTGTTTTGTTAAAAAAGCCAAGGTTAATAAAAGTTGCTGAGAAAACATTGTTTATGAACGGATGGGAAATGAAAAGGAAATAACTTCTTAAAGGATATGTACATGAATGAGAAAGTAGCTCATGGGAGAGGCATCAGCCTATGACTTTTTTAAGAACAGCTATTTGTATGCATTAAACTTGCTGACTGTTCTGGCTGAATATCCTCTCTTCTGAGTAGAATAAACACAAAGGAGACAGGGTAAATCAGGCCATGCAGATAACTAAATATTTACATGGTCTTCTTAAGTAACAACTTCACCAAGGATTGCCTTATGTGACACAGTGTAAATACTAAAATTTTGTGTAAGTTGTAGTTAAACACACTGGTAGAAGTTTAAATCCTGTTACATTTCAAGAATTGCATTAAATGTGTGTGCATACAATTCCATTGCAGTTGCACTGTCTTTTGAGGAGGTGTTTATTTACTTTAGAAGTGCATTTATAAAGTATCTCTTGCTTTTATAGTGGGATGTGCCCTGTTGGGGAAAGTGTCCTCTCTCTTACCAATTCCCCCTTTCTAAAGGAGCCTCTCTAAATATGTGATTTTGCCACTGTGTGACAGGCTTAGTAGCTGGCAGTTCTGTACACGCTTAAGCTGTGCAATCATGGCTTGCTTTCATCTTCATTGTGAAAATGAACTATTTTAATTTAATTTGGGAAGAAAAGAGGTTTTGCATTTGGTTTCTGCGTGCTGGTGCCCCTTTGGTAGATATGGCTTTTGCTAAAGATCTCATGAGAATAACAGTTTCTCCCATCTGTCTGATGAAGGAGTGTATTTATTTTTAGTTGGCCATAAGACTCTAATGTCCTCAAGGCAAGGAAAACTATGAAAAGAAATTATTAAACTTATGCATGAAATCATTATTCTTTGAATTCCAATGCAAAATTAATCTAAATCTCATGTAAGAATCTATTTCTTTTCACTTTAAAAATCAATTGTCACTTTTGCATTCTATCTGTGAAAACTAAGTAAATTGTAACTTTGTTTTTCTTTAACGCATTGGTTTTCATCTTTGTTAATGTTAAATTCATTTCTGAACATTAACAGTTCAGTACATAAGCTTACTGCCCCCCTTCCCAATCCATGCAAGAAAGCAGGTTTCAAAATAGTAACTTTCTGAAGGACTATCGTGACAAAATATTTGTTGTCTCATTCTGTTGAAACTTTGCAGGGAAGCCAAACACGTGATGAGTTGTATCAGTGAAGTTTTACTGTAGTGAATGATTAACTGGTCATTTGCATTAGGACACTGAGCAAGTAAATCATACTGAGACAACTGGAGGCATAGGAAAATGGGAACCCCTACCCACCCCAAAAAAGCAAGAAGAGAAAAACATAGCTTTTGGATATGGAGTTATGGAGTATCTGCTCTTTAATTATCTCCTTAATTAAATCAAAAATCCTGCCAGGCATCTGAAGTTTAATATTGATTAATCAGTTTTTACATATTAGAGATTAATTGCAACTTCTAGCTATTGGCCAAGCAAATTGAGCGTACTCTGATGGCTGTGTTAACAAAAGCTGACGTGTTACTTCCTTGCTCTCTTTGCACTTTATTAAGGTACAGGACAGACCGAGAGCCAATTTTTAATTGCAGTTTGTCCCAATATTCTTCACTCTTCTTTTTTGGGAAGTCATAGCAAGAATTGCTAAGACTTGCCTAAAATACTGTTTTGAAGAAAGGATTGGTTAAAGATTAAATCATTGGTGGGGATGTGTGTCTCATTCTCTAATCAGTGCTTTATTGGGTCGTTAGTGAAATTTCAGGTAGATGCAGGAGTACTTAAAGCAATTGGAAGAAAGGATGTCATCAGACACAAATCTAGATGACGTTCAATAAGGCTTATCTGAATAGAGACAAGGAGCAAAACCCACAGCTTCAGTTTGGGGAGGAGGAGGCTTGACCACATGGTGGAGACCTGATACATGGATTGGTTAATCTCACTATACTAAGGGCCTCAGAAGATGCCATCTTCACTTATGATTGCAGGGAGCATGGCTGTAGTTTCTGTTTTTCATGCTAAGCCAAAAAGTGATTGGTCTTAAACTTTAATTTTTGTGGTAGTTACTTATTTCCACCACACTGATTTCTGCTGAAGAGCTGTTTCCAACCTTTGTGAGTCAAAGCCTAAAGAAATGCTGAAGTCAGGCATTTATAAAATAAACATTGCGTTCTTTTTAAAGTATTTTTTCCTTGTTTTGTTCATTTACAGTTCTCACCTTCAGCTTTGGAGAGCCAAAACATACTTCTTAGTAAAATCTAACAGCCTTTCCCAGTCAAGTAATGTTGGGAAACAGATATGGTAGAAACATGAAGGTGTAATTGTCAGGTGTAGGGCTGCAGCTGTGGTTCCTGTTCTGTAACCTTCTGCAGCCCTACTTGTTTGGAAAGAAGTGGCCAAAGACAGAGCAAAGTTGGAGGGGGAGCCTCATCCTTCTCCAGCCACCTGCAGAAGACATTTCCAGGTAAGGCTGGGTCTGTGAGGGCTTCAGGGGAAAGTTTGTGGCTGGGCTGAGATTTGGGCAAGGAAGGGAAGGTTTTACAGCCTGTTAAGGGTTATTCTTGTACTTAATGTGGTGTGGGAAGCTTTTGATGTTTATCTGGAATTAACTTTGTGTTTTGAATTTTTTCATCTGCATTAATGTGCATTCTACCAGGGTGAGACTGGTTTAGGTGTGCTCTTCTGTGGTGCTGCAGGGGGGTCCTCTGAAGCTGTTAGGGCTATGACTTTATGGGTCTTCTAAGGAAAACAGCAGTCTCAGGAACTGTAGCGGAAATATTCTGTGTAAGTTCTGGATGTAATGATTGTGCTGGTTTCTTTTAATTATTAGTAAAATCTTTCACAATTTATATGCAAGAACATAAAATTGTTTAAAACAAATGCTGGGCTCTTAGACACTCACTTAATCCAACTTAGTGCATGTGGGGAACGGATGCTGAAACAGGGTGCTGAGAACTCCTTACTGCTGGTCATTAGGGTGTAGCACCTTTCTGGGTTTCATGTTTGTTGTTGCTTAAAAGGCCTAAATCAAATGCAAAAAAAGGGACTTCAGAGCTGCTTAGTCGTAGATGGTTTTTCACATTTACAAAGGAGGTGTATCCCTTAAATGCTGCTGCTTCTCTTTGTAGTATATCAATTTATGCTGTTGGTAACAAGTCTCAAAAGAATCTAAGTAATGTCACACAACGGACTCTAAACAGCTTATGTTGTTTATATAGGTGTCCCATTTTGTTAGCCACACTTATGTGCAAGCGCATACCAAAATCTTTCATGGTAATATTACAGCAGTGCCAGTATTGTGAATACAAATTCTTTTCGAAAGCCCTTTAAGCATTCCTCCTGCTCAACCATGTTTACTAGTATTGCAGGCTACTTTCCTTATTGAAGCATGAAGCACAGGCTAACAGCTGTTTTGGGGGAATAGGAAGTATATACTGAAAACCTCAGCTATGATTATGAAACCGCATCGTCTTTTGGAGATTTATGATAATACTTAGTCCTCTCTTGCAGTTGAAAGAACCTTGTATGCGTTTATAATGAAATTACAGGGCCTTTGTGCAAAGATTAAGTGTAAGTAGTGTTGCCATTTTGCTATTAGTAATTCACTAGTGACAGAACTGGAGAGGGCCTGTGTCTCCTGATTCAGTGCTGTTATGAGGGTTAGATCACATTTTTCTCATGCAATAGGACATTTCAGGGTCACAGGAACCTCATCAGTAATTATTATGAAGTGTTATTTCAATTGCAGTATCTGTAGATAATTCAACAAAGTTTGGAGTCCCATTTTGTTAGGTGCTTGGTAAACCAAAAAGCAAGAAAATCTCCCTCCCCGCAAAGTTTTTTAATTTAAACTGACACACAGCTGGAGGTGGGAGAGGAAAAAGCCTGAAAGCAATAAAGCTGCTTGCCAGAGGTCATGCAACAGATTAGCAGCTGTGCGTGTACATCTGAGAGGACACCACTGTTGTCATTTGTTTTTGTTTTTTTCCAAAATGTGACTTCAACGGGGCTCAAAGATAAAAATCCAAGTTTTCTTCTGCTAAGTTTATGTTTCAGATCTAGTTTTGTCTATGTAGCCCATTCTCTTTCCTTTAACTTTTCTGCTTTTTTTTCTTTTGAGCAGTCTCCTCTTTTGCTCTCTGTGCTGGAATAATAAATCTTCCAGGTTACTAAAAGCAGGAGCAAATTGTCCATAAGGGAACTAAACAGGAAACCAAACAAAATGGCAAAACACAGATAGTGCGTCACCTAATAAGTGTTGACACATATATATCTTGGAGTTAGGTTTTTTAAAGCACGTACTAATGAGACCAGCATTGCTGTTGCTGGGTGTGGGGAGAAGTTAACTTCCCCCTTTCCAGGACATGTGCTAACAGTGCAGTTAATAATGCTGAATCAATGAGACATCACAAACAGTCGTGCCCAGGACTGGGATTAGGCTGGCCTGGCACATTCAGCCCAGAGCACAGCACGCAGCCCAGTGAGTAATTGAGTGGGTTTGTTATCTCCGCCATGGGGATGTCTCTTCGAAAGCAATAGAATTTTTGCCGGGTAATGTTAGCAGTAGCTGATAAGAAATGTTTAGGCCAGACTCCGTTTATCGTTGTGTGAGTACTTGGTTATCCTGGCAAGCGCCCTCTGCAAGCTGGCTCCCCAAACGCCCTTCTTCAGCAATAGTGGCCAGAACTGTAAAGCTGCTACCGGAAACTTGCTCAGCGTCTCATGAACAGGATCCTGCAAAACCATGATGCAAATCATTGCATCGAGTGAGGAAAGCCCCACAGAAGGATCTCAATAAGAAAACCTATCTATTGTACTCTCTCGGTATTAAAACAGACCCATACAGAATTAGTTATAGACTTGGCTTGAGCCTCATATTTTTGTATTTTTTTGAAACCAGATCTGTACTTTTAGGAAGCTAGGAACAAAACCAGAAAGCATTCTTAGCCGAAATGGATGGCGTTTGTGAGGATTGTCTGTGATGACACAAGGCATGAATGGCAGGGACCTAGCCCTCAATGGCTGTGCGCTTCTCTACCTGTGGTAGCTATTTGTGTGCAGATCTTCGGTCTCTGTGTTGGTTTTGTTCCCTGCTTTGGGGCTTTGGATATCTCTGCAAGATAGATATTTTTATGTTTGCAGGATTTAATTACTTTATCACCTTTCCTTTTAAATCTCTCTCTTCTGCTCCATATGTATCAACCACCTTTTTTTCCCCATAATTAGCCCAAGCAGTTAATACAATTTAGTTAAGCTAAGAGATTTTTCTTTTTCCGCCATCTGTAATTAGCCTGAAGTATACTGCTTCCATTTTGTATATGAAGAAAGGCTTGTCTGTGTTTGTTTGCTTTTTTTTTCTGCAGGCGTATCAGTTGCTTTTACAAAAAAGGAAAAACTTTCTCCATGCTTATGTGTTTTACAGAAAACAGACTAAAGTGCAGACCTCTGATATAAATGCTCAAAGACACATGTGACCCAATATTTCAAACAGCCTCCCTGTTTCAGCCACTTTGCTTTTCGGGGAAGCATTTCGGTGCTAGCGCATTAGTAAGCACAGGCTTGGCAATGAGCCCAGCTCGGGGGAGCCGCTGCGGCTGTGTGTCTACTCGCCGCAGCACTGGGTTAGCAGCGCTCCCAGCACAGCCAGTGGGAACTGTGTCAGCCCGACCTGTTTCTGATCCCCGATACTGCGATTTAAGTCACAAGGCCCATCGTTCTCCTCTGGGGCTGGCCCCTCCGGCTAGCTTAACTTCCAGTCGAGGCAGTCAGTGAACAGCTGCTCACTTACTAGTGACTGGTGGGGTTTCTGGGTTTTCGTCTGTTGTTGAATAACAGCCGGTTCAGGTCGCTCATTTTTATTTTACTTCTGAAATAGGTGCAAAGATGGGCTTAAATTGGAGATAAGAATTAGGTTTGGCAACAAGTAGGAAAGCAGTGCTTTTTCATTAAAAAAAGAAGTCACATTTGTCATATACAATGCACAATATAACAAGTACATGTTTTTTCCACATCTTTCTCCAAAAGTCAGGAGGAATCAAGCTGGAGTTGGTTTCTATATAAATTCAAACTGAGAAACAATTACTAATATAAGGGCATGCATGCAAACCAATATTTAAATGTACGTCTGTTCCTTCATGTACCTGATATTTTTGGGTATTAAGTTTTATTTTTGTCGTGGTGGTACCTGCCGGAGGTGTAATATAAAGCATCAACTTCCTCAATAAATGGAAGTAGAGTCAGAGCATCTTCCTCCTGACAAGGGGTCGGCACTGGTGAGTGCTGGATTTTTCCAACCTCCTGGCAGTTTTGGAGGCCATCGTAGGTGTGTCCCTATTCCCACCGCTCTCCAGTGACTAAATATGGACTCTGTGACTCTTTAAGAAAAGTGCTGTGTCTCCTTTTCTCAGCTACCCAGCTGCCCTCAGACGTCCTGCAGCAGTTTGGTGACAGGAAACTGTGGCCCAGCAGCTTGAGGGCTTCCTCTGCAGTGACGCTGGACCACAGGCGCCCTGGCTGGTGTCGGGTACCTCTGAGCAAATGCTCTGAGCGGGCATCACACCAGGAGGGGAAACTTCCAGTTCCAACCTTATGGTTTAAGGAGGATTTTCTCGCCAGATCAGGCCATTCACAGTGACATTTCTCTCCCGGAGTGATGCCCTCCTGCCAGCTGAGGACACTCTGGAGTGGGATGTGCTTCAAAACAGTTTCACGGTTTCTTTTCAATCGCTCAGTTCCCCTTTTATGTGCCTGGGATATGTAAAATGAAACCACCTGTTATTTTCCCTTTTTTGAGAGAGAGGGCTTTCCCCCAGCTGAAATATCGGTGCCCCCCCCACACCCATCAGTGGGGACTGTCCTCATGGCAGCCAGCTGAGCCCAGGAGCAAGAGGATGTGGGGCTGCACTGTAGCTGGGCTCCCCCAGCCTGCAGCCCACCACCTGTGCAGTTGCCTTTTCTATCAAACCACGATACTGCCAATTCCCTCTCTCTCCTCGGAATAAACCAGCTGCAGGGTGGCTCCAATGCTCTCAAGGTAACAGAGAACATGTAACGGCCTGGAAAAACAGCAGCAGAGCAGTAGGTCAAAGTGGGACGCTGGTGAAGGAAAACCACAGTTCACAGCAAAGAAAGTCACTGCTTTCTCTGTCTGCGCTTGGGGTTTGCATGGGTTGTTTACTGAACGGAGAATAACCCCGGCTCAGACAAAATCTTGATCTCTCTTTAGATACCAGTCACACAGCAGCCCACAAACTGTGGGCTTTATCATTTAACCATCAACATATACCAAAACTACAGTTGTTTGTAAGGCTGGTTACCCAGCACTAGATTCTCCTCTAAAAGGTGGTACAAGCACAGGGGAAAAAAAATTGGAGAAAGGCTAGCAGCTGGGATTATAGGCAAATTTTGCTACGAAATCATACTTATATCAAGGCAACTCCCATGTCCTTACCCTGATACTAAGGTACTGCAGCTGTGCAGTATGCGGATACTGGTTTAACTGTCAGCGCGAGAGCCAGGAATGTGGTCAGTAGGCTGTGTCACACCCGCTGCAATACAGCCTGTATTCAGCACATCTCTAAACAGGTGGTTGTCAGAAGCCCTGCAGTTACACTGGGAAGTGCCGCTTTGTGCTTGCTCCGCTCTTGCTCTGTCCTTAAGCATTGCTCTCGGACCACTGGAAACGAGAGGGGATTACGTGTGCTCTTTTTCCTGATGCAGTACAGGTGTTACTGCATTTCTAGACTACCCTCAAGTTCTGCTTGGTTTTAAGTTTTTTGTTTTAAATAATGCAGTAGAGTTATTCAGTAAATTGCAGAAGTCAACATTTGTGTTCTCATATATTTTTGTATGAGCCTATATATATTTTTTTTGTATGTGTATTTTTGCTGAAAAAGAAAGCTACTTTGCTAGCTTTCACAGAGTGCACAATTACATTCTCCAGCATAAGGCTGCCTTGGCTGTTACCTAAATGCTCTCAGTCTTTTCTGGTTTCTGTTTGGTCTCCCGGAGTTTAGTGTTGTTTGTGTTCTGCTGTTGATAGCCAAGATTCAGGAAGCACATGACAAAGAACAGAATAAACAAGTACAGGGTGTACTTGCTGATCCTAGCCTCCTGTCACTGCCACAGCCTTAGAGAGTGTCAGATAGAGACCTGTGGAAAAAGCAGTTTGATACCTGAAGCAGTACTGAAATCACATCCTGACCCATGGGATAACAATGACTAAGAGTAAATACCTTCTCTGTGTAGTTCTCTGTCTGCCTTTATTCAGCCTGCTACTTCTTTATGAATAATAGAACATGGTTATAAGTTTTAAAAACAACTGTTGGAGGGTTTTTTTTCCCCCAGGGGTATCTTTAACTCTTACCTATCTCCTAATCTAGTTCACGATGCGTTCTTAATAAAATCATGTGCAAGCACAGTCGGAGGCATGGAGCAGGGGCAAAAATGAGAAGCTGGGGCAGGAGCTGCTTAAGACAAGACTGTCACCAAAAGAAATGTCCATGTAATGAGGCCTGCAAGAGACAGGAGGGCTATAAAGGGATCAGCTGTAATTCCAGTTGAAATGACAGTATTCTTTATACTTAAAGTGACCTGAACCTCAATTTTCACACTCTTAACATAGTCACACATTTCTCTTAATAATTTTTTTTTCTCATTGCTTAATAAATGCAGGCTTATTTCAGAGCTGATTCTACTGTGATGAATATGCTAGAGTTAGCTAAGAAGCTAACTCTAATATATATAAAAGGGAGAATTTAAATCTGAAACGAGTACCTTTCAAAGTAAAGGAAATTGAAGGTGTAGCAACTGCTTTGTGGCAGTAGCTCATCTTCAGCTCCAGGGGACTATGGATAAATGGGGGATACAAATGATCTGAGTGTCACATTCAGAGCAAGGTTTTATTGTAATTTGTGCCATTGAAGGTTACCTGTCTGTGAATCAGGCGTTTTCCCATTCACGTGAGAATCAAAATTGCACAGCGAGGTTGCTGCATTTTCATCTTTATTAGTTACCCAAGACAAATATAATTTGAAACTTAAAAACTCTGTTTCAGACAGTGCAGGACTTCTTATCTTGTCAGCCCTGAGAAGAGTGATAGCACTTGCAATAAAACCTCTGGCAGCAAATCCAGATAATGGCATTATGAATGTTGGCATGAAAATTTTTGGACTCAGACAAATCCAGCAACTGCAACATCAGACGTCTGGCTTTAGATCAACTGGGGGGACTGACACAATCCACTCATTTTGTTAATGTCATAAAGTAAGTAGCTACTACCGCTGTTTCTATATTTACTTTGCAGAAACCACTATTAAAGAATTTTTACACTTGTTTGCAAGGAGAAATGAAACTCTTTTTTTTCCACCAGCCATTCTCACTATTTCTCATGTTCTCATTAAAAGGGATTTTCACGGAGAGAAGGATGTTGAAATGCTAGCATCCACCACCCTGAGCTGCACTGTTTTCCCTGTAGACAGATGAGCAAGGTCTGGTGTGGAAATGCCTTTAGCTGCTCTTTTGGTGTTTCTGTACACAAGCAAGGTATTCCTGCACGTCGTCCGGAGAACCGAGAATAAGAGGGACCCTTTGGTGAAGAGCCTCGGGTTTCACATCCAGCACGGCCTCGGTCCCTGTAGTGGCCATGCCACCTGCCTGCTCGACAATGAAGGCCATGGGGTTGCACTCATAGAGGAGTCGGAGCTAGAAGAAAAGAGGAAACGGGTGATTGCATTTGGGGAAGTAACACCAAACAACTTACTAGAACGTAACCTCACTTTTGTGATTTTTGGCAAATTTCATGTCGAGCATCTACCCGTTTTTCCTTCCTCTCCTCCTCCCGCCTCCCTTCACACCTTCTGTTCTGAGAAATAGCGCACTGACCCCACGTCCTCGCACCAGCACCCCAGTTTGCAAGCTGATGCATTGGTGTGCAGCATCCCTGAAACTGTATTTTGTCAAAAAGGTAGCTGCTGGGGCCGCAGTCATCAGTGATATGGTTAAGCCAGGAACAGTAACAATACTGGGGAACAAAAGCCAAAGTCTCTTCTTGTGTACAGGCTTTATTTGTTATCTCAAAGCTTGGGGTAATTGTGTTGTGTTTGGTCAGGATATTTTGGAGTTTGAAATCCAATGCTCCCAGTCTCGAATTTCAGGTTGCAATTGCAGCTCTTCAGAAATGTGAATAGGTACTTGTGGCCTGCATTCATGCAGACAGCAACTCTGTTTTAAAAAATAACTTCAGTAATTATTGAAAGCAAATTTTCACTTTGAGTATGAAGGCAGTTGGACCCTGATATCTGTTCACATCATTAAAAACATTAGCTTCTGTTATGCCTGTGCTCCAGTTGAATGCAAACTTATTTAGGACATATGCCAAAAGCTTCCAAGTTTGAAAGGGTGCAGAGGGTAACTGGTTGTTTTTTAACAGACATTATTTCTGTAGATTTAGCTGAATGTTTCACTTGCGTTTTATGAGGTGCTGATGTACAGCAATGGTAGTACAAATCATGGAGAGGCTTTTCATTTGTGCAAAAGCCAGAAAGTTTTCTGGGGGAACAGGAAGCATGACAGAACAACCATATACAGGGACAAGCAGATGGACCACACAGAGGGCTTTACTACCTGTCATTCCTCTGTCACCCTGTTTGTAATAAAACTGTGATATATCACAAACTTAAGCAGCACAGACTGCCTTCATTCTGGTCCTTGAAGCATGCGGAAATGCTATTTCTGGTAGAGGAGTCCATGTGACAGACAATGTGGAACCGACAGCTTTGCTGACTCTCCTTAGAGCATGGCCAACTTCTGAACAGCCACGAGCCAGAAAGCCATGGTGGTATCACTGGGAGCCACGTGCTGAGTTTCTTGTCACTTCACTGTGACTACGTGGCTTAAGGAAAGCATGGTTTTCCTGCCAGTAGCAATGAAATCTCACTTAGGACTGGAACCTCCTGCCTTTCAGTGGGCTTAACATTTCTGACGTAGCAGAGAACTGTTCATAAAAATATTACTTAGCATTTACAGTTTGAAGAGAGCATCTATAGGTTGGCTGGTTCTGCATTGCTTATTTCTGTGTAGTGAAGCAAAAAGATTGACTCATCATTTTACGTTCACTTTCTTTAATTTATGGGAAGCAATCTATAGGCTAGGGACTGCATGCATATTGTTTACATTTGCTCTGAAACTTCTGGATCAAATCCAGTCCCATTTGCTTCCTCTCAGTTCCTATCTAAGTGCACAGACTGTCTTTCAGGGGAATGATCAGGGTGCCAGCCACAAAGCATTATCTTTCCAAAAAGAAGTTTGTGTGAAATGATATCAATACAGCACTCCTATATGCTGCAGACAACGCAAGATGGGAACTGGGTTGTTGATCCTTTGCTTCAGAAATCCATTAACCACTCCATATGTTTTCCTGTAAACAGTAGAAAATCCCTGTTTCTGCTTTTGAATCAGTCTCAAAACACAGCATGGTCCTCTTTGCTCCAGACAGAATTTTTTGTGGGTTCCTCGAAAAAGCAGTGTATCCACTTAGCTCTTTTGAGAGGTTAAGTACATTATCTTCACTTGCACCTGGACTCTGAGAAGGAAGGAGAGGTTTTATTTGTAATGATGGTAGAGTTCTGCTTCTTTCATTTATCTCTCCTATGGCAGTGCAATGCACATCTAATAGCCAATATAAGCTAATGCATGTGGAAATCTTGATTGCTATAAAAATATTTGTACTTTGTACATTTGTTCTTTTCTCCTGTTTCTCATCTGTTGCTCTTGACAATGATTAAATATAGATTTCCAAACAAAGAGAGTTTAGCCTGAAGAGGGCAGTCAGCAAGTCCACTTCTGTCACACGCAGTAAATTCCTGCTGTCTCTTGTTCTGATACAGATGCCCACTATTTTCTGATACAGATACCCACCATTTAAATTTTTTTTTTTTTTACTTTTTTTTGCTGGGATGATATATCAAATATTTAAACCAAATTTGTCTGTACAAACATATAGACAACACTTTTGGGGTATTCTGAACACAGTTCTTCTCCTGTTCTCCTTATTCCTGCATCTCGTGGATCTGCTGTTCTTCAAATGATAAATACGTGCTCACCTGGATGAACCAATACTCCTCTCCTCCTAAAGAACTGTGCAAATCAGTATGTTCTGATACAACCACAGGAGATGGGGCAAGTAGATTTATGAGGGCAAACTCCTGCATATACCAGCCAAGGATATAAAAACATTTAAATAGGAGTTTTCAGGTATGGTATTGACCAGAAGAAGGTGTTGGAGTCAGCACAGCTTGACCAATCTGTAACACACTGAACCAGTTGCTTCCGAAGTATGATCTGCGGGTTACTGGTGGTCCACCAGTATAATCAGATCTCTTTTAAAACATTTTCATTTAGAAGTTTGATAACAAGAGTGCCTGATGTCCCAGGAGAAAAACTGAGGTTGACTGTCAT
Organism: Apteryx mantelli; assembly: GCF_036417845.1. Lineage (NCBI taxonomy): Eukaryota > Metazoa > Chordata > Aves > Apterygiformes > Apterygidae > Apteryx > Apteryx mantelli. The sequence continues at coordinate 32,657,414 of NC_090020.1, forward strand.
CCATGGCCCAGCATGTTCAGGGAGTCGCTGTTTGGCATTGCGCTTCATTAAGTCGTACGGTATTTTGTACAGGTCTCCACATGGGAAAGCATAACCAGCTTCCCAGAACACCAGTCTCAGCATGCATAAAACTCCACTGACAGAGATCTTTAGCCCAGTTAGCAGAAGCCTGTGTTTTCAGGGCTGGTGACAATAAGCTCAGTGTTCATTAGAAATGGAAGGTAGGCAGACTCAGTTGTCCAAACACTGGACAAGACCCTGTCTGGGGTTTCGAGCATCCCACCTGGACTCCAGCTGCCAGTCCAAAGGGCACAGGTCTCCCTCAGTTCAGTGTTATATCTGCTAGCTGTGTGTAGGTGTCTCAAATGGCTTCTGTGGCATGAAAAAGTTTCTATTTAGATAAATATATCAAGACCTTGGTTTCAGTGAATTACATTTGATCGATTTGTAAAATAAAAACACATAAGATTTCTTGCCTTCAGAGGTATTGTAAATTGGACTGCTGACCATCATATCCATGAAAAATTTTCTCCAGGAATGGAAAATTCTCTGTCTAGATATTTGAACTTTTCCTTTATATTTCCTGGAAAAACATAGGCATTAGGTCAACTAAGTTCACTATGGAAGAAGTCAAATGATTTACCTTTCCTTTAGGACTCTTCTGATTTGCTGGGTACATGAAGATCCCACCATACATCAATGTACGGTGAACATCAGCTACCATGGAGCCCACGTACCTGGCACCATATGGGGAACTGCCATCCTGAAAAACATAAGGTAAAGCTTTGTATCTACCAGACTGGGCAGCTGGTAACACAATAAATGTCATTTTGTTATCAACCAGGCATCAAAGTTGCTTAAATCCACTGCTGCTTATGGGACACTGTAAATGCCTAAACCAGCCTAAAATTTAGCTTTTTCTAAAACATAGTGACTATCTGTGAGATTCTAAAAGGAGCACTTTAAAGAGCTGCACATGCTAATTTGAGTGCACAACAGTATGGTGTCAGCCCCCAGTCTGTGAACGAGCAAGGGCTGAAAACAGAGAGCAAAAAAACCTCTTCCCGTGATCGGAGTAAGGCATGCAGCCAACTGCTGATCCTTTGCTGGCTCCTAAGTCATGGGGCAAGGGGAAAATGTCACTCTTTGGTACAAGTCCAGACAGTTCCCAGAGGACTGTGGCTGTTTTCCTTCTCGCTTACCTGCCAAGTTGTGAAACTGGTCAGAGCATTCATTTTGGAACTCAGTTTGGGAGATAAGAATCTCTTTGCGAATGTAGTTTTTCTCGCTCTCAGCTTAGAAATTAATGTTTTTGAAGGAGATGTCATTTTAGGGAGAGCAGTCAAGAAAACATTCACACCAGTCTCAGGGTTACTGATGATAAAAATGGTAAGGTGGAAAATACAGAAGATGAGCAAGGTGACTTGAAAAAGTAGAAGTAATATACACCAAATAAGCTCTAATAGGAGAAAAACATCGCATGAGGGACTTTTATGAAGAGGAAATACACAATAAAGCTGTAAACTGAAGGAAAGCTTTTTGAAAGCTAGTATGCCAAAAAGTCTTTTGGGTCTTTTGGCATCTTTCAGTCCCTCTTCAATGAAGCAAAGGAGGAATCCTGGCCTTTCCCAGAAAATTACCAAATGCTGGAGTTTCATGTACATTTAATACTCTATATATTTGTGTAGTGCAATGCTAAAACTTTGAAGAGGGCTTCTGCATGCTTTTTTCCATCTGGATCAGTTGTCTAATAACAGGTCTTGCTGCTCTCCACAGGCCTTGCCTTGTGCTGATACCAGTTTTGGAGAAATCCGTAGAGAGAACTTGTGCAGCAATGCCAGCTCAGTGAATGAGGGCATCATGAGTTAGGCCCCCAACAAAATCGTGAGATTAGTTGGGCAAAAAAACAAATATGCAGGCAGGAGGGGGAGAAAATAGATAAAGAAAAAAAATGTCCTACTATTTTGAAATCGCTTTTTCAAACTGTTCTATGCAACTATGAAGTTTTGATGTTTACTCTCTTTTGAAATGGGAACAGATTCTTGTGTAATTAAGCAACATGACACAATACAACACTATAGGAACTGGAGTCCCGAGAAAACCACTAAATATGAGGCTTGTGATATTTGTTACAGCTGGTAGTAAAATTGGAATAGGGAACTGTTCTGGCCTATGTAATCCTTGTTCAGCTGCACTTGTGCTATTTCCCAAGCTGCTTTCTTCTTGTACAGATTAGAAGAACTGTTGAAAATTCAGAGGAAAACAGTAAAAAGGCTTGATGGATAAGACATGGCCTGGAGCTTTTATTTTTCTTTGTCTTGTTTCTTCCTGGCTGTTGGTCATATTTTTTCCAGATACAGCTGAACAATACTTTCAAGTATTTGATTCCTTAATTCCCATAGCTTACCCTCAAATAATCACATATTTAGATGTCAAATGATAGCTCCTCCATCTCACAGCTGTTTGCACCTGTGACCTTGCAGCTGTAAAATCTGAGGTTAGAAAAAAACACCTTAAGAAGGGGCCAGAGGGAAGTTTGCAGTATTAGAAAAGATAATTTTCAGGGAAAAATATGATTATAATCTAAAATTACTTTTAAAAATACAGTAAAAGGAAGAGCTCTCTTTTATGGTTTCAGAAGGTGATGAAGTCTTGAGAAAAGTTTGTTGAACTTGAATATTGACAACAAGTAGGCCATGGCACAGGCTGCTAAGGATTGCATTTATGACCCTATCAAAAAAGACTGTGCTCCACAAGTGTAAAACTTGCCAAGCTCGAGCTGCCCAGCTGAGCCGCCTATGTACAAATTAAATGCATTTGGGATGTGCTGGGCTTCCTATTTGCGTGCAGGTCATTTATGCAGCTTATGTGCATTCAAGCAGTGTTACGTCAACTCAGTGAAAGGTTGTAGAGAATTTTAGTTTCTTTAGTTTTAGTCTCTTAAGAAATTCACCTGCTCAGCATAGTGCTGAGACTGTGCTGAGAAAAACACAGACCAGAAAGTGCTCCATTTGGGTACAGTGATCACTTGAACTGCAGATTGAAGTCAATTTTTTCATTTGCCTTAGCGTCCAGCTACTTGCACAGGAGGAATAAATAGTCCTTAGTTTGGTCCCTTTAGAAACTTCTTGTTTTTCCAGTATAGCCACTTGTATATTTTTCTTACAGATGAGAAAGTTAATAGGTGTTGCAAGCTTGCTGACATGTTGCCCAGGCTTTCTTCTCAAGCAAAATAACAGGGCATGAATGCTAGGGAAATTCATCCCCAGTTCTCTCTAATGCAAAACTGTGTTTGCCCAGTAAGCACTTCACACTGGTTCAGCTAATGCTAATGAAAGAGCTGGAGAACCTTGATGTTCCCTTGGTCAGTATCCATATTATTTGAGTAAACTTGTGGTTGCTCTTAGTTTTACTCTTTGTGCTGCTCTTCTTTGCTTAATCTAAAGGAATGAAAGTGGCTCATAACACATAGGTCCTGTGATTTTTTTTTAAATTATTATTAATTTTTTTTCTTCATGGTATGATGAAAGCCTCTTTCTCACCTCTTCTACTACTTTGTATGACAGCTATATTCCTCTACAGGAGAACAAGACCAGGTTTCTCTTGCATTACTATGACAACTAGGAGAGTAGGGGGAAAAAATCCCTTTCCTACAGACTACAACACCAACTCCCTGCATCCCATCTTCAGTATGTACAGTTACAGTGACAAAAGCACAGTGCTTTTCTTAGCTTTTTCATGTCACTCAGGCATAGCTAGGCTGGCAGGAGAAGGCTTCCTGCTGTGCATCCAGGTGCTATTCCTGTGGCATTGCTACAACAGGTCCTTAACCAGGGGGTCTCCACTGCATGGCTCTCAATCAACGTGCTGCCATGAGACTCTTTCTTGTGGCCATAGAAAACTAAGTTAAAATGAAGTGGAATAGCAAAGTATGATCATGCCCGAGGTACGTTTGTTTGTTCTACCATGGATGAACCAGTGCCAGCTGGAGATTAGGGCCCTGCACACATTACTGGAAGAAGTCATCACTTTGAAAGGGGTTACAGGGAAGTTTGTGCAGGCACAGTTTTTGTGTCAGCAGTGCCTGTTACACAGACCATGCTGGAGAAGGCAGGTTGCATGACAGGTAGCCTTGCAAACAGCAGCTTGTTCTTCAAGATGGTGAAGCAGCAGGAGGTTCTGCGTCGCTTAACAAAAAGTAGCTTTGCTTTGGACTCTCTTTACAGAAGAAATGGTTGCATCTAAACAAGTAGTCTCCTCTGCAATCCACATGGCAATGGTAAGAGGCTTATAGTTGATCTGCAAAACAGTGTCCTCTTTCTAGTGCTTTTAATTCAAGTTTGATGCCTTAGGTGAATGGCAGTCCACAAGAAGTTTTGAGGGTCAGTGTGACTCTGTAGTCCAAAATGTCTGATCCAGGACACTGTCATTAGATAGCAAGGAAAAATCTACACAAAAGGTTAATCTGTTATGTTTGGTGGTCAAGGACAGTGATACAGAACAAGGAATATGTTATGGGCATCATCATACTTTGTTTTTCTGCTCTATTTTTACTTTTCATCTTCCTGCAGCAATGTTAGAGAGCCATCTGAGCAGCATGTTGACCAAGAACTAGGGGACAGGGTGAATACAGGTAGGATCAAGGAAGAAAAAAAAGTATTGAGAAAGTAACAAATAACTGAAATTAGTGCCTCGTCTGGCCTGGCCCTGGCTAACCAGTGCATTAGTGTGTTGCTTGCTTTAAAGTGACAAAAACATCTTCTGCCAACTAGAATAGTCAGAGTAACAATGCTTTTCCCAAATGAAGCATAAGTTTGAGATTAAATAGTGTTTGTAAATGAGGTTCTTCCTGTGTGTCCTGACCTAAGGATTTAGTGAATCACATGACAGAGCTGTCCTTGCAGAGCCTGTGGTGATACATTGCTGTCTGTCTGGTCTTTCTCCTAAGAGTTTGAAATCTCTGTTTAACCTTTTCCTGTTGTTTATTTATTTAGTTTTTTTAAAACACCGTATGGGTGGTTTGTAAAAACACAAGTAAATAAATCCAGTTTCAGTGCATAGCACTAAATATATAGCTCAGCATACTATGGACAGCACAAGAAGCCCAGAAGCTGTTTCCCAGTTGGGTTAGTTTTGGGGAGGCAGGAAAGCTGTGCAGGGGCTTCCACGTCTCTCTCAGTTTGGCTGAAAGCTCCTTTTGGAGTTTCAAAGTAGCTCACTGAAAATATATAAAATGCTGTGAGGTGACACGCTCTATAGAGATGATCTAGAGTAACATGCATGAGAGCCTTTGCCCAGACACCAGCACTGCAGCTCTAGTCAGTGCAGTAAGATCAGGTTTACAGCTCAGAAGGAATTTTTACCACAAATATGGCTTAAACTCTTATTCATTGCCTTTTCCTTGTATAGCACCCTGAAGTTTTCTCCTGGATGCATCAGCTTTTATATGTGCCCAATATAAGAAGTCTTAACAACTAATAGCTTAAAAATAATTCTATGGCTTTTTTTATTTTAGCAGGAAGAGGATTAAAACCAGCTTCCTGGCTAAATTCAGGCTTGAGGGGTTACATTTCACCTTGTTTTTCTGTGTCTTACTGGTCACACACAGTCACACTTTCCAGAGAGTTTCCAGGTTTCCATTGAAAGCTTGTGTTGTGTCCTTGTAGCACTGCCCAGAGGCAGTACAGAGATGCACGTCCCCATGGCGATGTTCATCAGACAGAAAATTTTCAGCTTTGTCCCCTTGCAGGGTGTGATATAATTTTCTTAGCAATAGGAATGGTGAAATTGTGCCTCCCACTCCCTTTTATTAACCTGTGGGTTGTTTTGTGCTCTGTAAGAGGCAAGTAGGCAGTACAAGGGTTATACTACATTTCTCAGATGTAAAAGTGTACAGGAAGAGGAAGGTTATTCTTCCCAGATCCCTGCAAACACCTTCGGGGCAGTAAATGGGATCTAGCCCCAAATGCGCAGCTGCACACATGACTGAGTTGCATATTCAAATGTGCACATTTTGCTGGCACAGTTTCAGAGGTTTGTTGAAAAGCCTCATTCTTCATGTACAGCAGCTCTTCCTCTGCATTATGATAGACTAGCTATGAATTTATTTGCCAAAGTCTAAGCTGTAAAACATCTCAGGGCACTGGAAACTAACGCATTAGCTATGGAGCCAAAATGAACTAGATGGTATCAAAGGGTTGTGGGGGCTGAATTCAGCAAGACAGTCACAAGGGCTCCCTTCGGTCCAGACTGCATGGAAGGAGCATTCACCAGTGCATGGTGAATTGGGTACAGACCAACTATTTCCTTACCTCAGGGAATTTCTTCTTTTGTAAATATTCTGTCATTGCAGGGTCAAAATACTTGGCATAACCTTCGTTGAGACTGTAGATCTTCCCTTTCTTCTTGATTTTGACATCTTTATCCACCAAAATAAATTCCCCAAGAGCCTACAGAAGAACGGCAGAGACCAGGTATGAGCAAGCAGCAGAGCATTTTGTTAACTTTCCATAGCAGTTGCCACGCTAGAGATTGCAGAAACGCTAGCACAGCTTGGTCTGCTCAGCGCTAGTCTTGTATATAACTTCACAGTATTTCAAACAGATCAAAAACCGCAGAATCAGTATTAAGTTCAGGAAAGCTTGCCATGGTGGTAGTATAAACAAAAAGCAGTTCAACTGTAATTGTTAGCATATTGAATGTGGATCAGTCAACCTCAAAAGCTGATGGATTATGCTTTCTATATTCTTCGTGTCCACAAATCATGAGGTTATAAATTAATACATTATACTGCCTTGTGATTTTTGAAATCTTGCCTATGTCTTAAAGTGACTAAAGTGGCCAGCTGCCCCCAGAAGTTGCCATCCAGAGTTTGAACAGAACTTCCACCTTTGAGAGGACAATCCCTTTACTGAGCTTACTGATAAAGTGAAGGTGGAGTTTCGAAAACAATCCATCCTTTGAATAAATAGAATTTCTATATTATTGCCTAAATCTAATGCTGGTCTCTCATAGGAGCAGTCTCCTCCCATTCACTCAATAACTCTTGTGGGGTTACTGGGTTGGGTGTTGAGGGACAACGTATGTCTGATTGTATGGGCACAATTCTGCTTTTGCAAATTGAGTATGTAGGTTAAAGCACATAGCCATAAAACTAAATTGCACTCACGAAATCGGACACGTCCATGCATGAACTGTATCAACCAATGGGCCTCGCCCCAGTCTGCACACTGAACAAGTTGAGGTTCTTTTACAAACAGAAAAAGCAAAACCAAAAAAGCAGGAGTCCTTTAAGCAGAAGAAAAGACACTGTTCAGACTAAATTTTTCTTAAGCGTTTCCACGTGCAAACCAACAGTCTGGTTTGAATTAACGGGGTGTCAAATGCTGTTTAACTTACTCTTGTTCACTGAATAGAAAACAAAAACAAAAACCAGAAGTATTGCAACCAACATGCACATATATTATTGAGTACTAGGTAAGATGCAGGTGGGCTGCTACAAGAGGTGGGTGAGAGGAAAACGGCACAGATCGTCTCAAATTCAGAGACAAGGAGCAACAAAAAAGAGTAGACCCAGGTAGGTAAATTCTAACAGGTAATAGCAATGTTATTAACACCGTGATTGTACCGGATCGAGCATGAAGCAGTCCACTCCTTGCCCAGTGGAGAGGGCAACCAGGGTAGCACTGCCATACAGGGCATATCCTGCAGCAACAATATTGCGTCCGCACTGCAAAGCATCTTTTTCAGAGGGCTCCTCGTTTGTTTCCTGAGGAAAGACTGCATTTCAGTAATAGATATTTGGAGCAGATTTCCTTCTTATGTCAGCCTAGGTCTTTGAAACCATCAAAATAGAGGTGGTTCCCGCTAGTTCAGGACAGGTTTGGTACAAGCATATGCGCGCTGGGACAGGACAGTGGGAGTTTATTTTATACGAGTCATGCGGTCAATTCGATACATGCAACAAAGCTGATACCTTAGCATTATCGCTTAGCATATTGATTCAAGACAATCAGAAATCTGAGACAGAAAACAAGTATTAACTTTTCTGTAAATTTAAACATGAGCTATCTTACGGATACCCTTTACAGGGATAACTGTGGGGGGGAACGTAGTAATCAGCATTTCATGCCTTACAGACAGATTGCTTCCAGTGAGAGTAAAAGGGTAGATGAGGCAGCATGATGGAATGAAAACTGCGTAGGTCTCTGCTGGTGGCTGAGGTGTGGTAAATGTGTGCACATATATGATATATGTTTCTGGGTATATAATGTGTGTGTGCATAGCTATGCATATATAAGTTCATACATAACTTCTGCATATCATTTTACTTAAGTTTTTTAATTTGGTATCAATTTCCAACACTCATTCCCATTTGATACTCTGGTTACCACTGAACAAGACTAGCCTAAGCAGACCTTACATATTAATATAAAAATATTTCCAGCCAGCTCTCAAATGTGCCTCAGCCACAAGAGGCGTTGACTGGTGGGATGAGAAAGAAGAGCCTAGAGTACTTGGGAATACGGACTCCAGCCTGCACTTCCTGAGCAAGTTGTTTAAACTCTTTTTTTTTTTTTCCCCCCTTCCTTAAGTCAGCTACAAAATGGGTAGTGAATGATTGATATTAATGTCTAATAATTAATCTAAAAAAAATTGTCAGTTATGGTGGATTTTCTGCACGTTTTCTGATGCAGGTTTATTCGGAATTAAAATGAGAAGCCCTTCAGTCTCTGTCTCAATGCACTGGTTTAGCATTTAAGTATTTCAAGCTCAGATAATTTCTCAGTGATGCATGGACTTAATTAGATTGAGTAGCAGCTGGGTAGAAATCTCAGGTCTATCCCAAAGTATCTGGTTTAAAACAAAACCAAAATCACTAGAGAGTGTTTTATGTAGGAAATCAAATATTTGATTAAGATTGAGTAAATTCTTTTAAAAATCAAGAATACTTTCCATGGAATTTTTCCACAGGAAGATAAAAACCCTGAAACAAATCAACAAATTCCTTGCTGTGCCCCGGGGACACGGAGGTCCCAGGGCACCCATCAGGGCCCCGGCAAGGTGAAAGGCCAGGGGTATTGGGATCAGGTTCATCATTGTATGCCAGCTCCTAGAGAAAAGCAGAGGCATGGGACACCAAAACTACATCTTTCATGACGTGTGTGGGCAGTAGTTCCACATCAAAATGTTTTCACCTTCAGCTGAAAGATTATGATTGAAAGCATTTGTTGCTTTAGGTTTTAGAGGGTTTTTTTTCTCCTGTATTTTGCTCAAAGCTTCCTCCCACCCCCATTATTTTGCCAAATTTTTCTGTGGAGGAAATCCATTTCTTTCAGCCTGCCATGGAGACTGAAATACAGCAAGTGCAAATACGCCTGGTATGTAGTCCCCTCTATGCCAAGCTGCTTATTCAGAAAGGTTGTAGTGCACGTAATGAAGGCAGCCTATTTAAAGCACCCATTTGTATATACCAGAAGTTTGAATATTGACTATCAGTTCTCTGCTAAACAATCTTTTTCAAAACCAGCTATTATACCTTGCATAGTATCTTTTCTTTTAAAAATGCATCCCCATGGCATATGCATCTCAACATCAAAATCAACATTGTCTATAGTAGACTCTTATTTGCAATATTAAATGCAGAATTAAGCATACATTTACACCACTAATTGCAAACATATTTCAAATTTTCTAGCTTTTTGTATGTTTTTCTGATTAAAAAAATGCTGCTTTAATTTTGTATAATTACAACAGAGGGGTTTGTTTTATAGGACATAGTGTTTATATACAGTATATGTAGCTAGAGCTTACATCCGATGTTGTTCTAAAACACATTTTTCTGAGATAAGCTTTTCAGCTCTACCATTTGAATGCTTTTTCTCTCTTTGTTTATATGGCTGAGAAAACATAGGCTTATCAACTATTCTGAGAAAACAAAGGAACTTCTCCCTTGGAAGAGGGACATTTGGCCAGAATTCACTTGGTTTTCAGTCCTTAGCTGCAACTGTGTTTCCAAGATCCACCTTCCAAATGGAAGGTAAAAAGTTCAGCCTCAAACAAATTTTTGCAGAGCTTGTTGGAGTGTAAAAAAGCTAAAGATCAGCTGATATTTCATTGTTAGCACTGCAGTAGTTATGTCCTGCCAAGTGCTGTGTAATACAAAATGAACCAGAGCATTAAGCTGGACAGTAGACTCAGATAGCTGCTGAATATTTTCACTTCTTTCTGGTGTACAGATGGAATTTCCTTTCTGTTGCATGTTGGCTGGGAGAAGGAGGTAGTGAAATCTCTTTATGCAAATCTTTGAAATAGTCTTTGAAATATAAGGACTGTGCAGATTGAAGGTTTAAGCTCTGACAAAGTCACTTCAGCACTTTGTGGCTGGGAAGCAGGTGAAATAAGGTCCATGGAGTCTGGTACCCTCAGGTGATACCCGAGTTTTAAAATTTTTGCATGTATGATTTGCCTACATCACATGTGGGACTTCTTAGCACTGGGAGTAGCTCTGGAAGGTCTTGGTTTCCAAGTCTCCATTCATATCTTGTGTTTCATTTTCTGATTCTTTATACTTCCTCTGTTGGACAACATGATATTCCTTATGGCAATGATGGGAGGGGAAGCAGAAAATACATCTGGGGATCTGGGTAAAGTTAAAAATAAAGAAATAAAGCAAAGCAGCAGACATAGCACTTAGATGGAGCGTGAATTGTGCATTGTAGATTCAGCTCAGCAGGGTGAAGAATGGGGAAGAATCCAGGCAAAAAAATACTTATCCCCACAGGCCTGACACTCCTCCAATTGAGAGCATCCCACCAGGCAGCGACTGTCAAGGTGCTGAGGACCCACCTCGCACCAACATCAGCAGATCTCCTTCTTAGCCCCACTGTACGGACCCACAGGCTTTGTAACAATCCTGCCCATTCTTCAGGAGGAAAAAGGCAGGTGGAAAATGAAATAAACCTAAGATGGCATTTATCTCCTGGTGGTTCTCCTAAGAAACTGATATAGGGGTCTTCTGGCAGGAGGTGATGATACCCGAGGCTGTGGTGGTGGTCCTGGCTGAGATCAGGAACAGCAATAGAGAACTATATTAAGTTTTGAAATGTATTGACAGAGTCTGGCCTTCATAGAAAAGTGCTGACTTTTTTCTTCCTAAAACAAAGTCAATATTTCAGTTCTAGAATGTGTGCCTTTGGGAATGAAGTTAAGGCACTGGCATCGTGAGAAAATCAGCCAGGCAAACATCCAAGAATTGGAAGGTACCAAATATCAGACAGGTGTTGAGAATGATCCTTTGGAAGTAGACTTGTTCTAGCTTTTCCAAAACAATGTTCTTGCCATTTAAATGGCTTGAAATACATTTATATTTTCCTTCTTAAAGCATTTTCATCCACTAGGATAAATATGTCACTTTTATTCCTTTCACACTACCCTACAGCAGCAATTATTAAAGGTCCTATTATTATTTATTTATTTTAAGGGCTTGAAGTTAGAAGTTAATGGTTTTGCTGTGAAATATCTTGTGTGAGAGGAAGGCATATTAACATATACTTTGGAATTAGCATTTTAATGAATGGAATTAGCATTTTAATGAAAAGAATTATCCAGGTGAAAGTCTGTGAATGCAACATTGCTTCTGTCTTTAAAGGGGAAATTGATAAGTTATTCTTGTAATTAAAAAATTGTGCTTCACCCTAGTGGCACTGTTTTCGTTTGGGTATGAAGGATTTGTACTAAGCAATGTAAATACCTCTTTATGTAGAACTGAAGTATATCCACCCACATGAAAAACAACAACTTAGAAACAGTGTTTACAATGAATATATTAACATATATTAGAACAGCAATTATGGAAAATTTAGAAAATGAATGGAAAACTTCAGTGTTTGGAAACAACATGAATTATTTGGGAAATATTATTATTCTGAAGCAAAATCCTAGCGAAGACTAGGAAATCCATAGCCTTTGCATGAATTAACAAGTGAGTTAAAGATTATAGAGAAGTCTAATCTGTATTTCAGTGTGCAAAGTTACATGAATCACACTGACCACTTGCCTCTGGAGTTACATGGAGGAAACTAAACACAACACTTCTCCTTCCAGACAAAAAGCTGCTGTTCAATATGCAACACACTTACTGTCTTTAGGCAATAGCTGTGTTGTCTGCTATACTTATTTTAAATGTAGGAAGGTGGGTAGTCTTTCAGGCTACATTTTTAGGGGTAAAGGGGTGAGGGCCCCATTTCTGGCTATGCGGGCATGTGGCACAGCCTGCAGCTCTGCTCTCTTCTCTGCAGAAACCAAGGCAGAAGATCTGCTCTTCCCATGAGCCATACCAAGGCAGTGTCTTGCAGAGAGCTGGCCTGCCTGGGTGATCCCGTGACAGGGGCTCATGCTAAAAATTAATATTGCGGGCAGTCACTGGGTTTGTGCCATCACCCTGCTCAGCTTGAGCCATGACTCTGCCTGGTTTACTAATAGACTTGTTCTCATTGGTGATGATTGGAATATCACCTACCTTAAATGTAAAAAAATCATGATTGGCTCGGAAGTGATGAGTTAAAAGATGAGAGAGTCACAGAATCACAGAATGGCTGAGGTTGGAAGGGACCTCTGGAGATCATCTAGTCCAACCCCCCTGCTCAAGCAGGGTCACCTAGAGCACATTGCACAGGATCGCGTCCAGGCGGGTTTTGAATATCTCCAGAGAAGGAGACTCCACAACCTCTCTGGGCAACCTGTGCCAGTGCTCTGTCACCCTCACAGTGAAGAAGTTTTTCCTCATGTTTAGATGGAACTTTCTGTGTTTCAGTTTGTGCCCGTTGCCTCGTGTCCTGTCGCTGGGCACCACTGAAAAGAGTCTGGCTCCATCCTCTCGACACCCTCCCTTCAGATACTTGTACACATTGATAAGATCTCCTCTCAGCCTTCTCTTCTCCAGGCTAAACAGGCCCAGCTCTCTCAGCCTTTCCTCATAAGAGAGATGCTCCAGTCCCCTAATCATCTTTGTAGCCCTGAGAGGACCTTGAAAAGATATCCTCACGCTTTGAGAAGCAGCATTTGAGTTTGCAAGCCTTTATTTGCAGTCACGAGGGCTATAAAAGTTACTACAAAAAAAAACCCAAAAAACAGAGGGTCTCCCACAGTCATATGACTGTAAACACAGGCTTTGGGAAAAACACCAACTGCTGGAAGATTAGCAGTCATATCACAAGATTTGGCATGACTCTTAACTATTAACAATTGTTAATTGGCCACAGAGCAGCGATGCCAGCAGGGCTCTGGCGGCTGTGACCACTTCTCCCCATCCTTAGGTGGCCTCCACCGTTGCCATGTGCATAAATGTGCATGGGTAGGCCACTGCTCTGGTAGCTGTAATGTGGTCTGGGCAGTGAGCTTCAGCCTCAGCCCTCCTCAGTATCAAGGAAGACAAATAATGTAATTGGTAGCGTGGTGGAAACCAGAGCTCTAGGTCACCCAACAGGTTTGGCTCCATGCCACAACATCCCTCAGCTCTTCTGTAGTGAGTAAAACGTGTCTGAAGCAGCTAACCAGCTGCCCAAAGGTGAGAGGGGGTTATTGAAGTGCCTGTGTGTCTCAAGGAAGGAAGTGCCAGCAATTTCCTGGGGCTGTGTCCCCTTCCTAGGAATTCAGGAAGCTCTTTAGCACAAGTGAATCACAAGTGCTGTCTCGTCTGCGCTTTCTAAAGCTCCGTTGAGCCCAAAGGTGCTTAATGTTAAGGGCCTAGGAATGAAACTAGGCAAGCTAATATACCCAGGACATTTTGTTTTCACTGAGTGAATCGTGCTGTGTGCACTTTGTTCATCCTCTTACCTTTTTGTAGATAGCAAATATTGTTCCTATCGGTGCCAAGCAATCTATATTGGAGGAGCCATCGAGGGGATCAAAGCATACCACGTATTTCCCCTAAAACAGAAGTAGCAAGGGAAGCATTAAATGATATGTTGACTTGCAGTATTATTTCCCTTTACTTGGTAAACTCCATGTTTTTAGGCCTGCGCTCAGCTTTCCGAGTGCACTTGGAGCTCCTCCAGGAAGGCTGCTCTTTTGGCCCAGCTGGCCCAGCAGCGTGCTGCCCTTTTTCCTACTGGGCCAGCCACCGAAATAGGAAAGGACCTGTTCCCACTCAGACGGTACGAAATCACGTGACAGAGAGGAACAGTCCTCTGCTTCCAAGCAACACGAGAAACAGCTCAAAAGCAAAAGGAGTTATTCTGAAGGGAGAGGCTTGCTTTAGTAAATGGGTTTTCTTACTTTTTATTCTGAACCAAAGGATTTGCCTATAATGTGAGATAGGAGGGTGAGAAGGAAGAGAGAAATGGTCTCGGGGAAAGGTAGGGTAGACCAGTGTAAGTATTGTCTCAGTGCAATAGGATCCCCTCCTGGGGAAGCCCCACCGAAGCAGTCACACGTTTCCTCTGGACATACAATTTAAAGCCCAGTTCTGCCAGACCATCATCTTGTTTTATCCTGCCTAAATAATAACATAATCCAAAACAGCTACACTAATGGTCAGGGAATGTAATAGTACGCTTAAACCTGGGATCTGAGTTGTGTTTACAAGCTCCAAAATTATTATTCCCTCACTCCTTCAAGAAAGTTTAAAAATAATTTTCCCCCCAATAGCTCCTTTAGCGATTGAGCTCATGCCTCCACCGCAGTTAATCACCAAAGCAATGAAATAATCATGCAGATTTGCTGAATGCCCTTAGGAAGAGTTGGTTTTGGGGCCAGGCCCAGGTTTCATGCTTGAAACGAGAGTGCCACCTGCTGCTGCCTGAGCCGAAAACCCCCTGAAGACAGAGGCTGCACAGACCCGCTTGTCTTTGGGGGTGATGATGGCCTCCTTGTTCTCCTCCGTGACCAGGATGCAGGTGCTGTAGGAAGACTGGAGCATATTGATCACCAGGGAGTTGGATAACACATCCAGCTTCTTCACTTCGTCACCAGTCACGTTCATGGTGCCAGCGATGCCAAACCTAGAGAAAAGCACAAATATTAAGAAACCCAAAGCACTGAGGAGATCCATTAGAGGTTTTTAGGGAAAAAAAAAAAGTCAGGATGGTTCCTTCCTGCATCTTTCCACACCTCTAACCTTTGGATTCAAACTGTTAAGGTTCATTAGGAGGTGGTAGTCACTGTTAGAAAATAAAAGTGGGCATGAGAAGGAACAAAAGTGGTGGCATCATTTCTAGGCTCTACCATGGTCCTTTGGGTCCAGCTGGGATCTCCCCCCGGAAGCGAGTGCCTGCCTTCCCTGGCAGCCCTGCGTGCGCCTGCTGCTGGCTCCTGGGAGAGGATGTCCAGCCAGCAGCACCTTTGAGGAAGGAGAAAGAGTAGTTGGCTGAGGTAGTTAGTTTTCTGCCACTGGAACAGCTCATATAGCTGTTCAGTGCTTTGTGATAGCCCTTTAATCCATGTCCTGTAGGTCCCCAGCTGCCTGAAAATCAGGAGCTTGAAAGACACTCTGAAAAGTTCCCCGTTCTAAACTGTATCTCAGAATCAAAGTCTTCTTGTTTTATGCCATGACACTGGACTGTGTTGGGCTGATGCTTCCATTTTATAACCATAGTTTTAATAATATAGTAATATACGTATATGTATAGTAATATATATTTCTGATATTTTGCAGTTCCAGAACTTCAGTTTTGACCTAACGTGTGTGGTTCAGGCCTTTTGGAAGTGTAAGGAATCAAACAGGGAATAGATACTTGGCATAATTCATTATGGGGGAAAAAAAAAAAAGGAGAGGGCAACTAATTAATATCTATAGTGTTGGTTGGGGAGGAAGGGGTAAGATCTTTTTTTTCACTCAAAGCTTCCTGAGCTTTTCAGAAGTACGTGGTGTTTTGTGTACTTTAATTTTGGCATGCCAAGTTTGAGACATATGAAAGGAACTGGATTTTCAGGGAGCACTGAGCACCCATTCTCCAGGCACTGTGTTTCCAGGCAGGTTCCCAAATTAAATGTATAGCTTTGAAAAAGCTCTCCTTTACTTTTGAATGGCAAATTTATTAAAAATGCATGTTGATATTGTAAATATTGAGAAGTCACCTCACATTCTCTGATTTGGAGGGACTAGCAAGTTTAGAGCTCTCTAGCTTCTTTTTTTTTCTCAAAAGATAAGATTCTAGCTCTTGTTTGTGGGGAGATAGAGGCACACATGCAGACCAATGGAAGCCACTCACCAGTGTTGAAAGTCTGCCACAGGGTTTTCCAAAAGATCGTGGCTAGCTACAGTAATTTGAATGGTGCAAGTTACTCATTTGTGTATTTGAGCAGTTTGGATATTTCTTGGTTATCACCCAAAACTTTTATTTATAAAAAAAGAGACCTTTCTTCCACTGAACCTGTAGCCATGTGTCTTGTAGGCCAGGTGGCCATCCCACTATTATCAAATGCAGTAGTATTCCCCACTCATTAAATAATTCAGATTTTGTATATTGGAAGGTCGAAATGAAATGAAAACAACTTTTCCTCTGGAAGACAAAACTGTGCAGCTTCACCTTATAGCACTATGGAGAGGAAATAAAATTTAACAGGGCATAGGAGCTTGAGGGTGCTGCCTCTGGCTCTACCACTTTGTTTTGTTTTGTTTTGTTTTGTTTAACATGAGCAAGTCTCACGTTCTCACTCCACATCATGCTCCACACCTGTAAAATGGGGGTGATAGCGCTGATTTAATTTGATCATTGAGGTCTTTGACCAAATATTCAACAGAAGTGCAAAAAAAACCCAGGCGCCATACATTTTGGTGTTTTCATAGCTAAAAAAGGGAATGAATTGTCTTCTGTACACAGATATAGTCCCCATCTCCTTATATGTGTGTGTGTGTACAGATATGTGTTTTTATATATATATACAAATGCATATACACAAACATATATTTCAATACATAAACCAAAAAATGTATATCTTAAATATACAGTTTTATTAGTGATGTCTAGTCCTCTGAGCTGCTCCTGATAGATCACCATTAAAAAATTTGCATTGATGTCTTATCCAACTGGCTGCGTGAAGTTGAGCCAACTGGCTCAACTCATTCCAGGTTTTGCTAGGCCAATTCTTTGACTGCATTTTCTAAAATGCTAGATGTCAAATTACTGTGTTTGCTTTTCATATAGGGCCTTTTAAGTCTTCCCTTCTGTAGCCCTGACAGTACTCAGGGTAGGAGGGGGAGAATGTACTCAGGAAAGCATATGGCATTTCTCATGAGGCTGTTGCTTTACACCATTACTCATACTGTCATCAGGGATCTGGACTTCCAAGATAAGGCGAGCCCTGGTTTGCACAGCTCTGGCACCATGCTTGCATGTTAGGAGAAAATATGACAATGTGATACTCTGTAAATTCACAAAAGATTTAGAAATATACCAATATCAGCGTTTACAATGGATAATGAGGTGAATAGCAGTGCATTGAAGTTCTGACTCAGCTTTGAAGATTAAACTATTACACAACAGCAATTAGTCTAAATGGCCACCTTGGGCCCAATATTAAAATGCTCCAGAAAAGGAGATCTCCCATTTCCCACTCTTGATAACTCTGCCTTCATGCCTACAGTCACTTGGCTTAAAAAAGACACTTGCGATGTATTTTTGAATTCCTGCCCTTTTCTCTGTGCCAGCAATGTTCCCCTATCTGCTCGTCCTCCTCCTTCTCCTCCTCCTCCTCCTCCTCCTCCCCATATTTCTAAGTAGGACTCACATGTGGGCAAGGCCTGCCTTCCTGACTGCGGAGGAAATGGCCTTTATGGCCGTCAGCATGGAGTTGAGCAGCTGCGTCAGCTCCCCCGTAGCTCCTTTCATTCGGCGCCCCTTTTCCATAACAAATCGCGTGAGCGTCAGCATATCCGTTTCGAAGGGGGTTTTGTCGGACATTTTCTCTGGGTACCCAAGTTCTCCTCTTCTCACCCACACAGGTTGCTTCCTTGCCGCACTGTGCTCCCAAATAGCTCTTTTATTTTAAGGAGAAGCTGTTGGCTCTGTTGCTGGTCTGAGTTTATTAAAAAGTCCCTGAGACCATGTGATTGAGTGCCCAGAATAGCTGCGCCTGGCCCTGCTCCCCTGGGATGCCACAAAGCCACCCGAGATGGCTAATACCACCTCTCAGCCACCCTCCACAGGTGCCAAAGCTAGTGATGTGCGCACCTAATTGTATATTGGAATTGTGCTTTGAGACAGTTTCTGCCACCAGCGCTGTGGCTCTGGCTGGCGAAGCTCCTGCCCTCAGTCCCCTCAGTTTCTTGTGGATCCTTCCCCTTCTGGCCTCCTCCTTGGGTGCTGAGCGTAGGGATCTCCAAGGCACGTGGCACCTCTCAGGGGAATCGATAGAAGCAGCAGGGTGGCTGGTTGGGCACGTTATGGGTGCTTTTAGCTGAGCATCGGGCTTAAATCACTGCCTGTCTCTGAACCAGGAGTGGGGTGGGGGTTGTGTGGGGGTTAACTCACATATGGAAAATGCTTCAGCCAGGGCCAGATCTTGTCTACACTGGAGATCTTTCGTGTGATAAGTTTACAAAAGGTGTTCATTGAGCATCTAGGCATGCATTTATTGAAGGTGTTTTATGTTGCCGGTTAGTCTGCTTCAAACACATTTTAAAGACTTTCATTCCCAGTCTGGGCTACTTGTAATATTATAGTGCTTGTATAAATGAGAAGCACTAGTGACCTATGGCTTGATTAGTTACTAAGTAATTATCTCTTCAATAACTTACAAATGAAGCTTATCTGATTTAAGCATGTCTGTGTCATAACTCACAAAATGAAATTTAAAGGCAGTTTGTTACAGTGGTGCAACATCTAAGTACAGGTATGTCTTATTTTACAATTATGCTACATATAATTCTCCTGTCATTTCCCTTATGAGCAACATATCTGGATCCCATGATACTAATGTGAAGGCAGATATGAATGTAAGTAAGTGAACTAGGTACATCTGACCTGTAACACTGAAATTGCAGATTTTAATTACAGCATTATCTTCCCACTCAGATGAGGCAATAAGAACAATTGCACGTTGCAGTCTTCTCTTGGCAGCACTGTCTTCTATTTAAGCTGAAGATCTGGAAAGCCCACAAATAAAACAAGAAAATCTGAAATTAAAGCAGAGAAGTTTTATTGTCATTATTTATTTAAGCCGAGTTACTGGGCTAAAATCATGCCAAGAAGAAAGCAAGCTAAATTCAATAATGAAATTTATATCTAACTTTGTTTTTGTTAAAATGAACTGGAGCATAGGCAAAGATTTCTGATTTTCCTTTACATTCATTTTCTAACCTTTAGCGTTTATTTGGATTCTTCTAGAAGCCTCTTTTCACCCATGAGCTGTACATTACTTAGAGATTCATAAGGGTCTTTGAGTGTAGAGTTTTTGTACATTGAAATCAGCCTTAAGAAAAGGTCTCAGAGGCTAACAGCCCTAACACTACCAAGAAGTAGAAAGACATAGTTCCGTGCTGTTTATGTCATGTGTGCTTATCTTTGAGATGTTTTTCATGTTGCATTTCTAAGGAGGAGGACAGGTTGGCAAACAGTTACTCAGTTACTGCCTGGCACAGCAGGCAGATTTTGCATTCTGTCCTCTAAGACAGTGGTATGAGAAGAAAATGGTCTTGAATATTCCTTTTTTCTTTCTTAACACTGCCATGACTTAGTTAAAAGTACCTGATGCCATTGTTATCATGGGAAGAATAATCTGGAGCACATTTTGCCAGGTTAGGAGACTTTCTTTCTTTAAAAAGACTTTGTATGAAAACTTCTGGTAGCATACAGTGAAGCTATTAATACAAGAATGGGACAGAATTCACATTATACGTGCAGACTGAGCTCTCCTGGCCTCACATACAGTACATTACATTCTATATGTTAGTTCATCACTGTAGCAATTCTCAGCCCAACCATTGCTAAAATGCTTTTAATGTGCAATCTGTGCTGCGTCACTAGAATACCACTGGGATACCCAATCAATTTAGCAAATAAGAGAGGAAGCGGGGGAGGCTGTGGCTTTAAACATTTGTTAAAAAATCACGTGGAGAACTTATTTACTATTGAATCCAAGTGATCTTTTACACTGGTCAAAAAGGCAAAGTTAGATCCACTTGTAACAGAAAGTTTGTTTTGGAGACCCCTACTATTAAAACTATATACATTATTACTATTTGAAGGGGACAGAAGGGTGGGGAAATAAGATTGTTTCAAAATGTGGGAAGACTCTTTATAAGCGTTGAGTACCAGTCAATAAAAAAGGTTTAAAGAAAATTAATTTGACAGATCTGTAGAAAGTTTGTCTTCTAATGTAAACCATAATGACTACATAAGAGCTCTCAGGGGTGATTCATATTTCCATTGGCATATAGGCTAGCCCTGTGCCTTAAAGGTGACACCTCTTCTAACTGGATTTAAGTGTTGTTTGAATGGCACTGGCTGAAATTAGAGCTGCTGACCTTTCACCAAATGCCATAGTTCAGCATCTGAGCAGAATAGTAGGTAATATTGCAATTGGAGCTGAAGATGGACACCGTGACAGCTGAAATTTTTCCATCTCACTTTAAGAGATATAGCTGGCTCTGGAAGTGGAATTATAGAACCAGCTGATTGGAAGATTTTCCCTGTAGTGATTAAACAAGGATTACTTTCAAATGTGATGTATACATGACAGATAAAAACCCTACTCCTAATATGAGCATGCTAACTATAAAATGTCAATCTACAGGCAAAATCAAAACACTAAAAATGGAACTAGTAAACACAGGCAGCATTGCCTTCCTTTCTATAACCTTTATCTGCTGCCAGTGTTGTCTTAAAAGTAGATGTACGCTGCCCAGGCATTCCCAAGGTGGTTGAGGGCAGAATACAGCCAAGGAAATACTTTCAGTAGATGAAGTGTCTGCTGTAGATACCTTCTGTCTGCTGTTAGGTTGTGTCAACAGATTGGTGAGGCACTGTAGTCAAAATTGAAATATGAAAGCCACAGAAAAGCTGGGAGGACCTCTGACTATGCTCTTCTTTGTGTAATAAATAAAAAAATGTGTCCAACTAAGGCTCTGGAGACAGACTGAATTAAATACTTAAAATCTAATAAGTTAGGCATGGCTAAACTAACTTTCAGCCATGTGCTTTGCTCTTGGAGTAACATCCAGGACCTCAGAGAGATTTAGAGTCCTTCTTAGCATGAACTCTACTGTAGCTGCATTGGTGAGCTTGGACCCTTTGAAAGCGTTACTGGACATGTGCTAGAGCTAGCAAATAGGGAATTGCTCAGGATAGGGGTTATGCCAGTGATCCTTCTGGGACACCTTTCAGTGTGCGAGGTAGACCACTCCTTACAGTTTCACTTATCGTCAAAAACTGAGAGGGACTTGCTCTTTCTTTCAAAATCATGATGAAAAGACAAAGCAGATATGAGGATTACATTCTTTCCTTTACGAAAGCGAGGGCTTGACTGTGTCCAGTGGTCGGGTGCTCACCAGGACAGAGAAAGCAGCTCTGGTCCTAACACAAGCGAGAGCCTGTGAAGAAGAACCCAGGCCATGGGAACCCCCATTGCAGCACACGAACCCCGAGGTCTCTCCCACGTAATGACACAGCTCTGACAGGTCGTGGTTGGTAAACACTCTCCTTTCACACTGGCGCTCAGCCTGGCAGTAAGGGCACCCTCCTGGGAGATGGGGGCGTGAATCTTCTCATGGAAGGGAATTGGGACAGAAATTAGAAAGTATACAGCATGGCAGCTATCACTGCACTTTGTAGGATGCCTGATTTTGCAGATGCGTATTGGGCAAAGTATGTAAGCAATGGACTTGTTTTCCAGACCACGATTCAGCCTACAGAGGAGCTAGATATTGTGCTGGGCCTGACTAGAGCCTTCATGATCTTAAAAACTAGAGGACAAGTAGAGTGGAGCTGAGTGGAGATTTTCAGGACTGTCCAAATCCTATAATGGATCAGGCCCCCAAGAATCATATCTTCATTAACAGGGTCTCATTGGAAATAGCCTTCTCAGCAGAAAGTATGCCCTCCGACCCCTCTCAGAAAATCCTCCTCCCTTATCACTTTGGAGAACACACCTATATACACCATTTAAGGTTTGCCAGTGTGCCTGAAAAACACCAAAATTTGGTCTATTTCAGAATAAGGGCCTTCAGGATTTTTTGAGTGCGAGCCCTCAGAGATCCTTCATGCCACTGCCTCTAGGTCCCTCCCATCCACACCCTCATTTCTTGTTTTACGTGAAAAACCAAGCTCAGACAAGCTATCTGCACTAAAATACACAGAGCAGTAAATCCTCCGATAGGCAGGTTTATGGCTCATTGTACCTGAAGTCAGCAACACTCAGACTGTGGGCTGCAGCGCTTGGGTAAGTGATCAGCTGAATTCTACTAAACAGTGAAATCCACGTTTCTTTGTTCAAGTCTCACAAAGGTAAGGGGCAGTGAGAAAGGTTGGCAGATTTGGACTGATGCAAAAAAGCCTGTGAACTACAGCCATAAACTGTACCCAGACAGGTGGACAGTCCTTGTAGCTCTCAGGCACTAATGTCATGTTCCCAGCAGCATGCTCTGAATCAGCATATTAAATGTCAGCGTGCTTTGTGGGAATCTTCACCACTTCTTTCTGCTTGTGTAGCACAATCTTTCCTTTCTGTGGAAAGGTCTCCATACTCCCAAGATAACACAAAGAACATCTGTCGAGGATGACCTTGATTGATAGCAAAACAGAAACTCATCTTTTTCATCAGGCAAGCAAACTAATCTCTGGCAAAGAAGGCCAGCTTCATCATAGCAGAGTGTCCATGCGTTCTTCCTATCCAATTCAAAATTTCACAAAAGGCCCAGACTGAAAGGCAGTGAGTAACTTCTAGGGTCCAGAAACAATCTGTAAAGGTAGCTACATTAGCACTCACATTTGTTGCATAAGAATGAGAGACTGGTCTAGGAAAGGTCACTCAGTGTAAAAGGCTGCTGAGTCTTCCCACCAAAATTTTTTAGGAGAGATGGAATCAGGTATTTTAGTGATAGTCTGTAGCTCATTAGGGAAAGCTGAGTCCGCAGCTAGTCCCTGATTGCATCACGCTATTTTCTTGTAGCACAGTGGCTTTTGTGTAAATACAAATTATAAATGAAAAAGCAAACATATTTTCCCCTTGCTTTCACTTTTAATGCCTCCTTTAATGCAATCTTTTAATGCCTTTCATTGCATAATGAAATTACACAAGACTTCCCTTTAAAAAAATGTTATGAAAATATGGCTCACTTGCTCTCCTGCTATAGAGGTCTGACAGCTCAGTCTTGCAGTATTGCATAGTGTATTCTTTGGTTCAGCTGTAAGGCATTTCTTCCTATCTGTATGGTCCCCGCAGCTTTACTTAGCTGAATGCTTTTTGACAATCTCAAGGTACTCCTTCACATCATCAGGAGACCCCAAGACAACAGGCACTCTTTGGTGGATATCCTCAGGCACAATATCCAGTACTGCTTGATGCCCTGTTGTTGCTATTCCCCCAGCCTTCTCAATAACAAAAGCCATAGGATTGCATTCGTAGAGCAGTCTCAGCTAAAAGACAAAAAACAAAGTGGCAATGTTCAGTTTAGTTAATGCTGTGAATCGTGAAATATAAATATATTTGGCACTGATTATAGTATTAAAAACTATACTGACTAAAACCAGTCATCACATTAAATATTTCACATTTAATGTAAACTTTTGATTCAAGAATAAAATTGCATAGATTTTTCTTTTAAAAAACGAAGTAAATGCTGGAGTTGCCCAATTTGAGTACTTTCTCCATAGTTCATGTTTGCATTGTGCTCTTCTTAGAGGGACAAAGCTCATATGTAAGACACTAACAAAGCAGCAGACCATGCAGGCTTGTGTGGATGGGAAGAATAACACCGGCCTTGAGTGTGCCATTACTTTTCTCTAATGAATAACTGCATCTTATCTACAACCTGAAGCAATAATTTATGGACAATTGCAAAACAGATGAAAGGTCTTTGCTGAATAAACAGTCCCCTTGTTAGCCTGTACTGCTGTGATTTCTTCTACGTGACCATGGTCCTGCAGAGGTAGCCAAGCATAGTTTCTCCAGATGCAGTAGTGTTACCAAGTAGAAGAAGCAGATGTGTTTCTATTTGGCAGAGCTTTTCATATAGAGTACCCTACCTCTAGGTTCCTGCTATACTGGCTTACAATAGGAATCTCGGCCAAATGTGGGTTGTTTACAATGCTTTGTAACATGTCATATGGTTGGGGACAGTATGGTTTGGGCTGGGATGGTACAGAGGAGCCTGCTTAAAGGGGACATCCCTTCCAGTGTTCCTGCTCACATTTCATAATCTGAAAAAGTGTGGGGATAAAGAGAAAGCAGCACAGCTGAAACAGGTTAGCAGCAGCTTAAAACAGTCATCTGACAACAGGTTGTTGTCATTTGTGGCAGTGTGCATGGGTCGCCATCTCTGGACACTGGAGACGCAAGCCACCAAGGAGTAAAAATATGCTCTGGAGTCAACATTATATAAAATATTACTATGTTATAGTGAAATATCTATCTAACATAATGTTTTCTATAATTAGGCTCATTCAGGTTTACCTTTCCTTTAGGACTTTTGGCGTTAGCAGGGTATAGAAAGATTCCTCCATACACCAGTGTGCGATGCACATCAGCCACCATCGATCCTATATACCTCGCACCATATGGCGAACTGCTATCCTATAGAAAGATATTTAAATAAATGTAATCTTTGAGTAAGTCAGGTTAGGGTTGTTGTTTTTTTCTCCCTCTTCTCTCAGTGGTTTCTTAGTGGTCTTAGTGGTTCTCAACTCCACCATATTGCGATTCATTCATAATACTCAAAATAGTTTGAGAAAGTTTTGGTTTCCTCCTCATTTTCTAATTGGGAAATCCAAGAAAAAGGACCGATAGAAGATTACAGGATAGATTAGTGGCAGATCCAACAGTAGTAAATATTTCCCAGCTCCTAGTCAGGGCCCTGGAAAATTCTGCATTCCTAACAGCAAAAAGATCAAGTGCTAGGAAAAAATGCTGTAGTTTTTTTCCCACTGTAGCAGAAAAAAAAAAATCAGAAACCAAAAGAAGCAATCTTTCCTAGTTCTTCTACCCATTTTTGTCATCTTCTGTAACTTTTTTGGTACAAAAAAGTTAAGAGTTGACTACTGTAATAAGTTCCTCATTATACTCCAAACAGTAGTATATTTTAATATGTCTTGATAATTTTAAATAATATAGTGGAATATTTCAAATATATTTTAATATCCAAATAAATAACACATTAAGCATGGCAAGATGCTTTCCTTCAAACTGTTACAATGAAAATAAAGATCAGTCTGTCTTCAAAGTAAGGCCAGGAAGCCAAGACTGGACACCAACAGTAAACAACAGTAAATGCTTATACTTCACTTAATACTTTCAGAAATGATAGAAGTAAGGCATTAGAACGGATATGATTTTATGGGCACCTCTCTGAGCTTTGGGCCTCCTAATACCAGGAAAAAACATGACCATGAAGCAGACCTTGAAATTACATGAGCTTTTCAAGTGAGAGGCCCCTCAGCACTCAGCTTTTGTTATCCCTTG
Organism: Apteryx mantelli; assembly: GCF_036417845.1. Lineage (NCBI taxonomy): Eukaryota > Metazoa > Chordata > Aves > Apterygiformes > Apterygidae > Apteryx > Apteryx mantelli. The sequence continues at coordinate 32,683,031 of NC_090020.1, forward strand.
GGATCCGATCCATTGCCACCCCCACACAGCTCTCCATCTATGGAGACGGACTCCAGCTGCAGTGAGGAAGTAGCAATCTATCTCACATGTAGATGCAATTTCTTCACCACCAGACCAGAGTTCTCCTCTCAACCTGACCGCACAAATTGCCTTTTTTGGCCTCCAGCCCTCTTATTTATGCCCAGTTAGGAAGGAAGACCACAAAAAAAAGAGAGGTGTAGTGCAATACTGAAGGATGGTGAAATGTCTGATCACGTCAGCTGCTATTCTAATTAGCAGCACAATCTTCTGAATCCTCTTTCTGTCTTAAACTTGGTATCTGAAATTAAAGTCCTACATACAGATACATTGTAAATAGGTAAGAAAAAGGAAAACAAGCTCTGGAACAGTACCTCATACATGAGACAGTGATTGATTGTAAAGTTGGAAGTTATGAGTGTTACTTGTCATCAAAAAGTTTCTTTGAAATATGATCTTTTACCTCAGGGAATTTCTTCTTTTTGAGATAGTCTGTGACTGCAGGATCAAAATATTTAGCATAGCCCTCATTGAGACTGTAGATATTTCCCTTCTTTTTGATTTTCACATCTCTATCGACCAAAATGAACTCTCCAATTGCCTGGTAAGAAAGCATATCAGTCTGTTAATTTTAATTGTGCATTTATTTACAAGACAAGAGAAAAACAATCCTATGTACAGTTTAGTAGAAATTTACAACAGTTGCCACTTTCTTCAAATAAATACAACCTTGAGTAAGGCACCTATGAAAAAGTGGATATTTTCAGTCTAGATGAGAAGTGATGAGCCCATAGAGTATGAACCCTGGTGTCATGGAAGCTTTTTCATACTACCATTCCCATTTCCATATAATTATTCTATGCCAAAAAATGCAGTTGACTAAATTTACTTAGCTCTCTACTCCTTTGCTAGACTAATAATAAAAGCACAGCTCTGAGTAGTTCAGGAATTGAGACTGTCAGTTGAAGCATCAGTTTGAACATCTCCAAATAGCTGTAGATATTAAAAAATTCCAGTTCCTCTTAGCTTAGTCCAACTGGAAGCCAGAAACATGGAGTCAAGAGGACTATTCCCTGTAACCAAGGGCTGGGCTATTTAGTACTCACTGAAGTAAATTTCCATGTTAGTGTTAAAACAAACAAACAAGCATGCACATACACTCAAATCTATGTTCTGAATAAAGATAAAATACATGTAGATACTTAATCTATTACTTAAAAGGGAACACCAAGTTCTATTTCCTGCTATATGATCATGACAAGTTCCAAAAATTCAGTGCAGGCGGGTGGCACACCCTGGTTAACTGACTACATTAAAGTGCATCACTATAGCAAATCTCTTTGTGTTGTGGTAAATACTCCTTTTATTTTAAAACTCCTACAGCCAATGCAATCTAGAATGCCAAACACATCCACATGCTTTACTTACTCTTTTATACATCATGATGAGATCTGAAGACAAAAAAGATGGTTAAATATTTCTGCTTCTCTAGTTTACTTCAATATTAAGGTCTTAGCATTAAGGAAATGAGACAGACAAGTCTTAAGCGGCATTCTGCATTGCAGAAAACAGCTTATTTTAAATATCACATTATTTGACAAACAGCATATTTTGCAGTGCTTCACTGACTTGGCTGTCTTCACTTTGTTGAATCACATGTAACACCTACCACCTACCTACTGCAGCAGTCGGGAAGAATGCAAAAACCACTTGATGCTACTTTTGATAGGCATTAAATGTATTTCATTTCTCCACAATAGCCTTGATTTGAAAATTGCTCCTTTGGTTGATTCTTTTAGGACAAATCATTCTTATAGACAGTGTCTTGATAGCTCCTCATCTCCACCCCCCCAAAAAAGATATTCTTACCGGATCAAGCATAAAACAGTTGACACCTCCAGCAGTAGTAGCCAGTACCAGCATCGTGGCACTCCCATAGAGAGCATAACCAGCTGCCACAAGGTTACGCCCAGGCTGTAAAGCATCTTTCCCAGAAGGCTCATCAGGGGACACCTAGAAGAGAAAGGATCATAGTCAGTTTTACTTCTTTTTTACAATTAGTACACAGCTGGACTCTCTTAGAGATAGGGATGGTCTTCTACTCCACATCCATGAAACAGCTGGTACAAACACTTCTATGCTCCACAACCGGGATTCCTACAGGACGTGCTACTACAAATTATATGGAGGAGAAAAATACTTTGGTCTGGAACTGTTCTTATATAAGCCCCACTGGAATGCAGGAAGCAGGAAAGGAGTCAGGAGATAATGTAGAGCTGTGTACCTCCTTGCAGGTGATGATGAACACTGAGGCAGAGTTGAAAAGTAAATAATGAAACATGACTCATGGAGTTTAGAGATGATGAAAACTACCTAGAATTTTTTTGTTTTCTTTTGATTCATGTAAAAATAAAGTTACTTTGAGGTGCATCACAACATACAAAAGATGACTGAAATGGACAGTTGGGTGTGTTTTGTCTGACGTACTTTTTCACCATCTTTTAACATGCAAATCCTGTATTTCAAGCTCCTCCAGACAAGGTTTCTGCATTTTAGAGTGAATTAAATACTTCAAATGCACATGCCATGTTTCAGCTCTGGTCTATATTTAAAGCCTATCCTCAGGCTGAAAAGACTATTAATATAGATGAACAACAAAAAAAAAAAAAACAGAAAGCACATTCCTCAAGTAAATGACAATTACTTGGTATTTTGTCTCAACATAATTATTCATTAAATCTAAGACCTATTTTGTTTGTAAGGGGAAATTCCTTTATTGGCTAATTAAATATCAGCTAGGCTTGCACATACACATATGTTTCTCACCTTCTAAGAGTAATCTTTATCCCTCACAAACACTTTATACAAATATCTGTGTAACAGGAGATCAAATTTAAAGTTGGTCATGAAAGTTTCCTTCAGAAATAAGTTTACTTGGATTTTATCAAATTTTCATATGCAATTATATTTCATCAAGAGCTGCATAAGTATGAAAAATAATAGTTTTTCCTCTCCTACACGAAAGTGTTTTACCTTTCTGTAGATGCCAAAGATGGTCCCAATGGAAACAAGACAGTCAATGTTAGATGAGCCATCTAGAGGGTCTATGCAGACTATGTATTTACCCTGGAAAATACAAAATAGGAAACAACTAGATTAGTGACATTATTTACCTACCTACACCAAATAAAAATATTTAAGTTGTTAAAGCTTCTCAGACCATTTCAAATCAATATAAACTAAGAGACTGTTATAGATTGTGAGGAAACTGAAATCTAATGTTTGAAATATTTTGGCCAACTGCATAAATTTCTGTCACAGAAGAAGCTGGGAAATTTTTAGCTGGAGTTATAGATGATGACATAGGAAAGCTGAAGTTTTGCTATATCATTTTAGAAAAAGAATCTCTAATGATTAGTTTACCTTTATGTATTTAATTAATGTTGAGCCATTTTGATAGACATCCTACAATATCTACCATTTGAGCTATGTTTTCTCATCCCTAATAAAACTGCCTTCTGAATTACAAGGAAAAAAAAAAGACAAATTAAGGAAATCAGTCTTTTTTGTTTAGACCTAAAATTAAATATTACAAAGTAGCCTTAACACCTGACATTCACACACTACACATTTCACTTTACTGCACATTCCACTTTAAACACCTTAATGAAAGCCTATGCTCAGAAATGAACAGGTGCTCAGAGATTACCTTGCTAGTTTGTGGTCCTACAGTAATCTTTTCTAGGTTTATTTATTTGCTTGTTTGTTTTCAAAATGAACAGTCCCTGCTTATTGCTATATTAAGGATTCCTACCAATACAGAAATTGCCAATACAGGGAAAATAGCTGAACCAACTGTACCTTTCAAATAGCCTGTTTTTCCCTTCACCACTGACAAATTGTTACTTTATCCACAACCATTTTCATAATTATGTGTAACAATAGTATTTATTTGCTTTTCATTTGATTTTATCCTATATGCCAGAAACTTACTCAAGCCCATCAACACTTTATAGTGCTATCATATGGGTAAGTGTTCTGATAAAACCACCATATTAGTTCACAATTAGTATTTAAAAATAATAATAATTAACACTGAACCTCAATGATCTTTGAGGCTCTAAATCCATCTTTGTTCAGATCTAAAATGATCAAGAATTCAGTATTTGATCAACAAAGAAAACAGTATTTGATCTCCTGACAAAGCTACTCAAAACTTCACAGAAGAGCTTAACTGACTCAGAACATAGTTCCAGAGGTCAGGAGGAATAGGCATGAAATAAGTTTCCCCAACAACAAGATGAAGGAGAGGGGAGAAAAAAAAAGGGGGGGCGGAGATGAATTCTAGAGAAGACTTTTTTTTTTAAGTCAATAAAGCAGTTTGGGGAGCAGAAATAATAGAAAGGACAACATCTGAGAGAGAGGAGCATACAAGAAAATATTTGTGTTTGCCAGTACTCAGAAAAATACAGATTCTCTCTGAAATCTTTAGCTCAGTTTTCATTTCTTACATTTGAAGACATAAATCTGTAATGGCTGATTTGAAATCATGTCTTGAGAGGTTTTTAAAGCTACTAACCCTTTTTTCAGCTTCTACTATAATAGCATCTTTGTTTTCTTCTGACACGATAACACACGTGCTGAAGGATGACTTGAGCATATTAATCACTAGATCATTGGAGAGGATATCCAGCTTCTTTACTTGGTCTCCTGTCACATTGGTAGAGCCAGCGATTCCATAACTAAAGCAAGGGAAAGAGAGGGCACTTTGTAAAAATGGGGTGCTATACCTCCCAAAGTTCCCCATTTCTGGCAGGCTTATGCTTGTAAAACAAACATTTCTTTTGGATGATATCTCAGTTCTTTAAGGCTCCTTTTATTTACCAGCTAATGGGTTCTTGCTGAGACCTGCTAACACCAGCTGTGGTAGAACACGGTAATACACTGAACATGAGGAATGCAAAAAAGGAATCACATTTAAATAGTCCCTAAACTACAGACAAACATAGCCAGAGCAGGCTACAAAGACTAAATTATAATCATACCATTAAATTAGCTGTTAACTATAAGACTCAAATATTGCCCCTAGAACCTCGGCTGTCATAGCATAGCTGCTTTAAAAGCTAAGACCTCACTAGAAAGTTTATACTTAAAAAGTGACAATGAATCTGACTATACTAGTTATACTATAACTTTTCTACGTAATTTGCTCTTGGTTAACAATACCCTGTACAAATAGCTGTACAAACACTTTGTTCGGAGGTTAAATCAACATTTTTATGCTGTCATGTTTTTAGTTTTGATTTTAAGTTGTAACTGTTTCTTTTGGAATAAAACTGAGAAATACAAACGCCAAACAAATGAAATCAGCTATCTGATTTCCTGCTGGCTAGTCAGAATCAAACATTCAGCATGAGGAAGTAGCAGGAGAGCTTGTGATAGACGACTTTGAAAACGTACAAAACAAAGATAAAGGAAGTTTGGGTTGTGGATTATGTCATAAAAGAGCCCAGCTCTACACAGATGTACAGATGGCTTTTCTATACTTATGTGCAATGCATTGGTTAAACTGAATACTGAATACTGGTATTTCTTTTTCTTTTTTCTTTTCTTTTCTTTCTTTTTCTTTTTTTTTTCTTTCTTTTTTTTTTAAATGGAGCTGACCATGCTACTTTAGGAATGTACTGCATTTGTTCAACTGAATGTATGAGAAAAAGTGAAGGACCCTGCAAAATTATCTCTCTGTCTCTGTTACGGTGGCTTGAGTGTTTTTCTGCAATGTTTTAGAAAATGTTGTACTTTAAATACTGCACTTTGGAGTGGGGGCAAGAGTCCTTGTGCTAATAGCAAAACCCCCACATGGCCAGATCTGGTGCCTGGCCTGCGGGGAGCACTGGGGGCAGCTGGCACCTTGCTCAGAACCTTGCACATCACAAGGGATGATGGTGGTGGCAGTGGTCCAGCTCCTCGGTGCCTTCATGGCGGGGCTGCGGGGCAACCCCAAAAAAGGGATCCAGCAGTCCCTGCTGGCCCGTGCTCTCTGATGGCCAGGGAGTGCATTACCCAGCAGTTCCCACAACACCAAAATGCCAGCATTGGTCCAAAAGCGCAGTTCTGCCGCGGGAGCTGTGCTTGACCTGCCCAAGGAGGCTCGCAAGTCCGAACCTGCCTGTCCCAGCACTGGGGGAGAGAAAAATCCACCTTCGAGGATAGTGAGGTCAGGAGAGCAGCACAAGTGTCGGACCTGTGGGCACCTCAGAAAAGCCATGGAAACACAGAGAGGAGGCACAAGGAAAGGGGCCAAGGAAGGCTACAAATCGGTGGTAGACAGAAATCCTACTCTTTGCTATTGGGACTGTAGCATAAAAGGCACAAGAAGGTGCTAGCATGTAGTGACTGTAAAATAGTCCCAAGCATATCAATCAGATTTGAAGTCAAGACAGTGAAAGATATCTTAAATATAGATAAAGTGAGACATTTTCGTTTGCTTCTGCAATTGCTTTTGTTTTGCACACTTCAGTCACCAAATCTTTCAGCTCTCTGATACTGAGGATACATTTTGCAGTAAGTGTTACCCTGTATTCCTAGAGGCATTTTGCTTAATGTATTTTCAACTACATGGTCTGTAGAGGCAAATTCATTTTCTTTCTGTTACATTTTTTGTTAAGTACTGAAGCGGCTCACATTTAAAGCCCTGATCAGCATACTATGTGGCTTATCAACAGTATGCAAAATACTCAGGGGAATCAGTTGCCCTAGACTGGTTTCGGTTATTTAACATTTCAAGAGCTCTCATTTCCTTTGGAAATCCTTCCCTCCCATTTTCCTCCTCCAGAGCAATCCCCCTCGGTATCAGCTCTGCCTGGCTGACTACAAACACTGCTGCTCCTTACAGAGACCGTTTCTAAAAGCCTGAGACTTCATGCTGTCACAGAAAAACTCAGGTTGCTAGGACACGATGTGACAAAAGAAAAAAAACCACTAAATTTGATTAAACTCCTTATAGCATGAAAATGGTGCTTTGCTATCAAGTTTGTGCCTACAACGAATAGCTCAGCCCTGTTTGGCCGGGCTTCAACTTTCAGTTGGTTTGGCCTTCTGGTCCGCAGCATTGAGCCCTGCTGGAGGTCTGCACGAAGATCTACCAGCAGCGGACACCTGCAAAAGACGGCATGCCTTTGCATATTGAAAAAGCGACGTAGTCCATTTCTGCTGGGGAGAAGCCAGAGTTGGGATGCTACGGGAGTTGGTTTGGGGGGTGGGGGGGAGGAAAGAGGATCGTGAGGGGAGAGAAGCGAGAGGTTTGGGGCTTCTTTTGGAGGCGCGAAGTGCCCGGTGGCGGTGGCGGTGGTGGCGGTGCCGGCCGGTGTCACTCACAGGTTGGCGATGCCGGCCTTGCGCACAGCGGTGGAGATGGCCTTGACGGCGGTGCAGAGCGAGTTGAGCAGCTGGGTGAACTCGCCGGTGCCCCTGGCGCGCCGCCCTTCCTCCATCACGAAGCGGGTCATGGTGATCACGTCCGTGTCGAAGGCAGAGCGGTCCGTCATGGTGGTGCCGCTGCCGCTGCCGCTGCCGCTGCCGCTGCCGCCGCCCCGGGACAAGTGGCCCCGCCGCCGCCGCCGCTGCCGCCGCCAGCCCGGGCGGGGGCGGGGCTTGGGCGTCGGGGGCGGGGCTTGGTCGGGGGCGGGGCCAGCAGCGACACGACAGCCGCGAGGGCACTGCCGCTGGCTCCGGCGCCCAGGAAGAGTTTTACAACAGGCCTCCCCTCCCCCCTCCAGCAAAACACTGTCTGGGAAGCAACGCAGCTCTCATAAATGCCGCTGCAAAACATAGCGGGAAACCCAGACCCTCCTGAATCTCACCACTTTCGCACCAGCCTCCCAAGCTGTGCAGTGAGATCAAACAGTATGTTTTGTTGCTGCTGTTCGATCAAAAAAATCCAGGCACATCTCAGTGCAATGCAATGTATCATCATAAAAACCCGTGTTTTCACAGAATCACAGAATGGTTGAGGTTGGAAGGGACCTCTGGAGATCATCTAGTCCAACCCCCCTGCTCAAGCAGGGTCACCTAGAGCACGTTGCACAGGATCGCGTCCAGGCGGGTTTTGAATATCTCCAGAGAAGGAGACTCCACAACCTCTCTGGGCAACCTGTTCCAGTGCTCTGTCACCCTCACAGTGAAGAAGTTTTTCCTCATGTTCAGATGGAAGTGTCTGTGTTTCAGTTTGTGCCCGTTGCCTCGCGTCCTGTCACTGGGCACCACTGAAAAGAGTCTGGCTCCATCCTCTCAACACCCTCCCTTCAGATACTTGTTAAGATACACGTTGATAAGATCACCCCTCTCAGCCTTCTCTTCTCCAGGCTGAACAGGCCCAGCTCTCTCAGCCTTTCCTCATAAGAGAGATGCTCCAGTCCCCTAATCATCTTTGTAGCCCTGCGCTGGACTTGCTCCAGTAGTGCCACGTCCCTCTTGTACTGGGGAGCCCAGAACTGGACACAGTTTTGCCAGATCCAAAACACTTTGGGTCACTAAACTGAAACTTTTGATGTATGGCAGAAACCAAGTTCTCTCTACATTTGATCCTAGATACACCCAACACACAATAATTTGAAAACTGCAAATATGGTTATGGATTATCCTTTTGTTGCCATGTATATTTATCGTATTACCCATCATTTTATGTCTGCATTATTTAAGGAGACGAACCCAAGACATTTTGATTACTTTTTGGTAGAATACATCAATGATTTGGATAAGCCCAGTGTCATATCCCCAAATCCAAACAGCAGACTGAAATTGTTGCAGGTGGTGCTGAATGCAGGGCAAAAATCTTAAAAAAAAACATACACCTCTCTGCATGTACAAACACACTGTATGTCCATACATTGCTTATCTCAGAGGTATGTGTAAATGCCTTCTCCTCCAGGTGCACACAACTTCTGCCGAATTTAGGCATGCCCAAAAGTACACTCAGTCCTGAAAATGTTAGTTGTAAGTATCTGTAATGCTCCCCACAATAGGATATTTCAGTCTTTAGCAAGTGGTTACCAGTCCAGCATTTCAAAAGAGTTCCTGGAGAGGGAGATGGATTTGGGAAAATTTACCAAGGATTAGTATTAGCTCTTTCTTTAAGGTTAAATAATGCTTTACAGCAGTCCATGGCAGCTACATCAATCAGCATAACAGAGAAAGATAATAGCAGACATCCCATAAAAGTTTGGATGAGTGCACTGAAACTGGGTAGGACAGAAGAGCCTATGAACATATGACCCATGGTAACAGAAGAACCACTGATTTGGGACAATTTACCTTTTTTTGTAAGGACCCTATATAATACTTCAGTAACCTGCAGAAAAGTCTGTGCTTCCAGATAAAATAGTCAAGATCAGTGCAAAAGAATTGCAACCTAAGTTTTTTATGGTATCTGTGCCTGCAGAGAAAGAGCATCTTTCACCTCCAGTACTCTGCATATTCTCCCCAGTTTCTGAGCTGAAACCTTTACCCTTTCGGAGTGGGTGAGATGAAGGGGGCAAGACTTTTACCCCTTCCACTCACACCATGGAGACCAGGCACAAATAAGCAAACTGCAGATTCAAACAGCAATCATTTGAAAGGATTCACATTCAACTTTTGGGGCAGGATCTGCATCCCACAGTGAGTTCCCTGCCATGAGAACTGGACTTATCTAGCTCAAGTTATCTAACTAAGTTTGTCTGCGCTAACCAGAGACTGCAGTATAGGCATACCCTTGGATCATTCTGATCTATTCTCAAACAGGCAGATGTTAAAAGAAAAAGGTCACGAGCTTTAGCAATGCTACTCAGCATTATACTATGGGCTTAATTTTTGCCTTGTGGTCAGTATTTTCACATATCTTGGGAGAATACAGACAGATAACTTCTGATATCTGCTTCAGATAAGCAAAATGAAAAAGAAGGCAGGTTTCCTGGAGATTTATTTGCCCTGACAAAAGTGTCACCAGACTCTGGGAATACAGAATGAGTTTTTAACCTCCTAAACTGCATATGCAACCCTGCAGCAACCAAGCTATGTGGTAACATTAAAATCAGTGTTAGCTCTGAAGTAAGTTCTACATGTTGTGAACGTTTCCCCTTAGAAATCGGTAGTTAAACATTTATTAAAAACAAATATGCGGTGTGGGGGAAGAAAGGTCAGTGCTGGTTGATTAAACATTGCTGAAACATTTTGCTTCTGTATAGAATAAAACATAACCTTGTTTGCAAATGGATGACATTCAGCCGGACATAGTTCACAGTTATTCAGAACTGTAAGCATCCAAAGCAAACAACTTTTCTGAAAACAGCTTTTCTCCCCGTATGTAAAACCACTATTGTGTAATGATTATGAAAGTAAAGACACATGCTGAAGATACAATCCCCAGGTATTTTACTACAAAGGCTGCCTCTGGTAGCTTCAAATGACAGGAAAAAGACAGTGGGAATTAAAGCCTTCCCAAAAGGCCCTTTTATTCTGAAGGAGTGCATCCATGTGGGAAAGGCAGCTTTAGATCCCCACACAGGGGAGGACTGAGGCTGGCCATTGCCTGCCACCACAGACAGATCCACAGGTGTGATTTCTAGCTAGTCAACCGGACTTTTGCCTTCTTTGCTTCATAAAGTGTTTCCCTTCTCCTATGTGAATTTTTCACACTAGGCCAGCCACCGAAAATACATATCGATGACTGTCGTAGCAAAGCATATCATGTATCTGGGCACAGGTGAAAAATACCAGCAGGCACAAACTTCAAAGGGACACAATTATGAGTGGAAATTTGTGGAAAAAAAGTTTTCTCAGTGTGGTAGCTGTAAAATGTCGTTCATCTGATATTCACACATTAAATTACTCTGCCATTTCATATGAATTTTGCTATGATCAATAAGCAGAACTGAACTATAAAGCTGATACTCAGTGATATTCTGTGGTAAGGGATTTTCCCATAGTATGCCTGTATGCTGCCCTCTTGTGTCAGTAGTATATCAACGTTTTTAGTATTTTATTGTGAGATTGGGCTCTTTTGAGAGCACATTTGCGTTTTTCTGTGTGTTGACAGAGCACTTAATATGCAGAAAATTGATTCTGAATAGGAACTGTATGTGCCTCTGAACCACAAATATTGTCATCTTTATTGTCAGTTTTTAATCTCTGTATTTGTTACCTACCCACAAGATTCTATAAGGCAAGCCGAGCAAAAAATATGCTACTTGAATATTATATATGCTAACACCTCTCTTTTTAAATATCTTATAAAATATCTAGAAAAAAATCTTTACAGTAATCATTCCAAGTTTACTTTAAGAAAATTCAGGAACTGCTAGAAGAATAACTTGAAGAAACTTCAGTGTATTCTATCCTAAGCTATAAAGCTATCAAAGAGTAGATTTGTCTTTTTTAATTGTTTACTTTGCAGAAAAAAAGATAAGTTTTATAACCACCAAGCAGCATAATGTCATGATTAAATGATACCATCTCTAAATACAACATCTAAATGGAAAAAGATTGTGGTTTTACATTCAAATAGTGAACCTACAAAATTCAAGATGGCCAGAGGAAGAACATTTGATACGAAAGGTCAAATTCTGCTCTCAGCCCCTGATCCAGGGTAGATATCTAGGTATCTAGGGTAGATAACCCATTAATGTCCTTGTAGATTTAGCTGCAGGACCAAAACAACCTTGTTATGTTGCTCTGCTGAAAACAACAATCTATTCTAATTTTTAATATCCTTTTGCTTTAAATGAATGGTGTTGCAGAGATTCAGCTGTGGAGGTCTTGCTTGGGCTTTTGTTCAGCTCTAGCAATTTTAACTCTGCTTGCATAAGTTCAGGATTTCCAGATAATCTCAGATGTTTATCGGAACACTTGAAAGTCTTTTCTTCCAAGTTCCAACTCATTTTTATTCTGTAAGGGTACAGATGAAATAGTGCTTGGCACTTCCAGCTTGATTTGCAGTGTGATGAAGGTCTGACTTGAATCTGTTACATTAGTGAGGTCCAAACTGTAGAGTATGCTAAAGGAATGGAGCATGGTATCCACAAAAGACTCCTTTTGTCTACGCCTCTGAAAAACATGGCCAATAAAGGAGGCTGAGTGACTGTTTACAAGGGTATTCCCTATCGTTCTTTACCAACTGTATTCTGTTTCGTGCCAAAGGTACTGGCAGTAAAACTATTTAAAGCAACTGCTAGCTTTTAAATTTTTTTAATTAATTTTATTCAGTATTTACAAGGTTTATGGTGCCTAAATTCTGAAAGAACATTAACTAATCATTACAATACCCTTGTGGCGTAGATAGGCAAGTAAAGCAAATCAAGGAAAAAACTTTATCCTGGGCTGCAGAGGAAAGTTGTGTTGGAGTGAAAAGCTGGCTGATTACTTTGGGAAATCACACAGTTTGAAAGATGAGAGAAAGTAGGAAAAAGAGCATTTAACTCAGCAATATGAGAAACTGCATTTGTGACATTTTCTGCGTATTTCCTTTTGCTCTACTAACTTGATATTTCTTTTGTGATACAGTTGCAGCCAGTATAGAAGAAAGTAGAGAAGGGACATGCCTAGCGCATATGAACTCAGCTCTGGAGAAAGAGCAAGAAAGTTAAACCCACACAGGTAGGACATCACTGCAAGATAACATGACTTTAAAAACAGGAATAAGAGGTGAGTAGAAAGGAACTTAGGCTTTAGATTGCTCTACAGAGTCCATTTGATTGTATTAGAAATAACAAGCAGTGGCTCAAAATCCTTTTCAATTAAATAGTTACTAGATAGTTATAATATCCTGATCTAAAATAGGATTTTGTCTTATGATTTCGCACCATTTCTGCATGTAGGTTCACTTTACTGATGACAGTAGTGGCAAAAACATTTGCATTGATACACAGATGACAGAATAATCAAATTTTTCTTTATAAGATAGATAACCTAATAGGAAGCCATAATCCAAACCCTAGTACATTGCAAGGTAGGACACTGTCACCCCAGAGGTCTGATAATGTAGTCAGGGGTTCCTGTTTGACCTCATTTCTGTCAGCTTGAGGAAAGCAGCAGAAACATGCAGAGAAGGCAAGAAGGACACCAGGGATCCAGCTGGAGTTGCACTCTTCTAGTGTGACTTCAAGGAAATGGAGAGATTTTGATAAGAGCACTGGCTGGAGAGGAATGTGGAAAACAAGCAAAGATAGCATCCTACTGTCTTGTTCCTGCTCTTGGAGGAAACAAACTTACTCTATGCTTTTCTGTGAAGAAACAGGATTGTAAGCTGCGCTTGAAGAGGAGGAAAAATTGCAAGAGTATAGTTCAAGCTCAGCAGGAAGTGCAGGTCCCTGTCTCTCTGAATGAATACGAAATATCTTGCCTGGCTCCCAGACCCTGGGGAGCCCAGCCAGAGCTGGAAGCTGGGAGCACTTGCCTCTGAGGAAGCCAAGACCCAGCTTCCACAGGAGGAAATGCGTCCAGCTGAGCTGGGAGCATCCCCTACTGGGATCTCTTCCTTCTTGTGGAGGTAATGCCTTCCTCTCTGAGTAGCAATGTTTCTTGACTCCTTTTATGTTTGTGAGACTTTGTGAGAGGTGCAAGTTAGAGGCCCTCGCCCCTGTGGCAAGAGGCTGCTGATCAGGGGGAGGCTGCCCCAGGTCCAGTGGGAGCCAGGTGCCACAGTTTATGGCCATCACAGCAGCGACATGCTCATTTTCAAGATGAAAAGTGTTGACACAGACGTAACACCATAGCACTGTGGTTATCACAGAAACACCTGGTTCTCAGCAGTTCTTCTGCCCCCCTGGAAACAACCGACAAAACTTAGCTAACTGTCCAAGCTAATGTCTAAGCTAATAATCAGATGAGGGTGGTTGTAACCATTGAACTGTTAGCACAATAGCTCCAGAGTAAAAACAGCACGGTGGAGGATATATTCAAGACCGCTCTAGGCTGCCTGTGGGAGATTCAGCTTGGACTTAAGAGAGGAAAGAGGGCTGCCAACCATTGCTTTGGAACACAGACACAGTGTTGTTTTTCCAGTGCACACTAACTCCACTAGGCATATCCACCAAGGCAAGACATTTCACTTCTGAGGACAGATTTACAGTCATTTCTCTGACTCCTTTTCTTAAAAAAGCATGTATGAATGATTAGAGACTAGAGAAGAAGTGCTGTGACACCAAAAGGGGTCTTCCACTATGGCCAGATGCTGCCATACACGAATGGGGCTGGGGCAGTGCTGGTGCTGTTCCAGTGCGTGGCTGGTACCCTGACATGAGGGAAGCACATGCTGCCAGCAGGGCTGTGTGACTGACAGCCTGTACAGCTTTCAGGAGCCATCAAAACCAGACCTGCTGAGCTAGTTAAGCATGGCCTGCCCAGCCACACAGCATCTGGAAGCTCCATGAAAAGAGTATCAAAATGCAAGAAATGTCAAGGGAAGAAATGAGGCTGAGCAACTCATAACAAAGAGAAAAGAGCTCATTTTCTAATCAGAATCCAGGAGAGACACGATCTGCTCTGTTTGCTGTTGACTGCATATTGCTAGTTAGATGGTTACTCTGCAGAAAGGGATTATGGCTAGAGGCTTGTGTAGGTTACATTATTTTGTCTAAATCCTGTAACCACACTGGCATTCCCAGAGAAACAAACATTCTAGGTGATGACAGGGAAACTTTTTCCTCATGTAATTATCATGTACCTTACTGGATCAGATTTGTATTAATCTAGACCAGCATCCTGTTTCTGACAGAATCTGGCTCTGGATGTCAAAAGAGTCTCCGTTTCACCCTTCCCACACTCATTAGATCTCACTTTGAAATCTAGGAGAGGCTGACTTGCCTATGAAGCATGGACCTTAACAGCCTTTCCAAATTTCTTGCAACTAATCGTGGATTTCTAACTGCCCAGTTCCTTTTGAAAACTTGAATTCTTAGCTTCAGTTACTCCTGTGAGAAGGAGAAGCAAAGTCTAATTATCCATTTAGGGGTCTACTGGTGATCAGTCACTGAACACAAAAAATCCCTAATATGAGCTTTCAGGTCATTAGTGGTGAGATATTTCCTAAGCCTTTTTTCCGGAACTTAAATTTTTAAAAGAAATCAGAACCTGGACAGTTGACTTTTATCTAGATCAGAATCACAACATTTTCCATTGATAGAATTTCTGACAAAGAACAAGACCATTTGGGTCTGATCAGAATATTCTGTTCTGGTGAAATCCAAATGCTTTATTCCCTTCTGGTGCTTGCAAAAAATTAAATACTTAGCAATACTTAACAACAGTTAAGTTGTTTTGATTTTTCGTTCATTATTTGCTAATACAAATTCTGTTAGAATCATCATGCTCCTGAAAAATTTTTCATTTGAGTGAAACCTCCATTTTCTAGAGAATTGTTCAGTCAGCTGTAGCATTCCTATTACAAAGACTGGCATTAAATCTCAATGTAGATGGGAGTTTCTGCAAATAGGCCAGGCAGAATAGGGCTCTGTTTATAATAAATCATATAAGACTGATGCTTTGGAAAATAAATTACAACTACAGGAACTTAAAGGTTTTGACTAGACTAAGTTTCACTGTTTAGGCTCAGGTAGCCAACCAATTTTGGAGAAACCAGGGTATTCACAGAATCACAGAATCACTGAGGTTGGAAGGGACCTCTGGAGATCATCTAGTCCAACCCCCCTGCTCAAGCAGGGTCACCTAGAGCACGTTGCACAGGATTGCATCCAGGCGGCTTTTGAATATCTCCAGAGAAGTCATATACAAATAACTTTATTCTAATCACATTCTTTGTGATTAGTTATTTACATATTTCATATCCTAGCTCACAGGACCTTTGGAAGTGATTTGTGTTAACAGGGGTTATGGTGCCATCAATAGGTATCTGCATGCTCTGGTCTGCAAGCAGGATAGATCTCTCTCCTTGAACATGATGCTTTCCCAGTCACAGCCCAAGCCTGGGTTACTCAGCTCCCAGCTGTACCTACTTGCACTTAGTAATGGTGAGTTTGGAAGGGGTTATCCTTGAGGCTTAAGCACAATACAGAGCTTTAGAAAGGACTTGGTGGATTGATCAGCAGAAAGCACAGCAATAATATATGTCCAGTTTTTCTCCAGCATGCTGTCTCCATTTCTGCCCTGCAACTCCAACCTTACCTGATTTTTGGCAAATGCAACTTTTGTCCAGAAATATCATAGTAGGAACCACCACAAATAGCAAGAACTTTGCTTTTCCAAGGAGACTTATTTATGAAGCTATGCCCCAGGCAAGCGGACACCAGGGGAGGGTTGACGGCCACCATAGGATGGCAGTGGCCAATGTCTGGTTTGAATCTGGAGTTGAAGGGGTAACAGGACAATGCAGAAGTAGCAAGAAGCACAGAGACCTTCTTGGGTTTCTAATGGCTAGCAGGCAGCTGGGTAGAAGTCTTGAGTCTGGGGTAGGCAAGAAAGCTCAGATGAGGAAGTGTAGGGGCCATGGTGAACCCTAGCACTTCAGAAAGAGAGGACTAGGGTGGAGCTGAGGTAGGAAGGCTGGAGCTCAGATGCAAAGTCATTTTAGAAAAAATAAGGGTATTGAAGAATCTGGAGTTGTCTAGAGGAGCTCTGAGACAAAGGAGCTTCAGGATAGCAAAAGTTTGGGGAAAGGGTATGCTGGAAGAGATGGGAATACTGAAACACATTGGGAAGAGGTGGGAGGTGCTGGGACAGGAGGTCTAAAACTATGGGAGCAAGAAATGACTTCTCAAGGGTTAAAGAGATTCCAGGGAAAGAGAGCCTGGGATTCATCACACCAACACTTTCTGTTTTGAAAATGAGCAGGTCACTGCCATGACGACCATGGAGCATCTCGCTGAGCTCAAGTAATACTGCAGAGCGTGCTGCCATGGGAGTCACTGCCACTCAGCTGAGGAGCAGCACCTTGCCTCAATAGGTTAAAAGTGCATGTGGGCAAGCAGATGTCTTGTGCAGCAGTAACCTGAAAACAGACTGAAAACAAATTGTCTCCTTGGGGAAGGAACTATGCATTATGTGTTGCTGAATGTGCAGTGGCAGTGGGGTGTTATTCTCAAGGCTCACTCCACAGCCTTTAATGGACAGGAATAAAATCTGTTAACACCTAAATTCCAAGGCTTAATACAGCAGAGCTAGGCTCTTCCCACTGTAGGGAAGATAGGACATCTGGGTTGTGGTGGAAAGGATGGTGGGCCAAACAGAGCAGCTAAACTCCTTCACTAATCTGCTACCCAGCATCTAGGATAGGTGTACACTGATATTCTTTCATCTGTTTCCTTTTCTTGCTGTACCTAACTGCTTAAGGACATTTTTCCACAGCTGTTCCTTCTCAAGGAAGCCTGATCTCTCATCTCAAATAACAGGCAGAGGGCGAAAGAGTGAAAAGTGCCTCAGAAGGCCAAAGCCTCAGAAGGTGCTGCCAGATGACAGCAGCTGTCACCTGGGTCAGTGAAACATCTGGAGGAGAGCCCAGATGGAAACAGCAAGTACAGACAAAAAGCTACCTTCATAAGAGAAGACCTTCTCAGAGGAATTCACTTTCTCAGAGAAGGGAAGTCCCGCTCGGGTAAAGGCACCTTGACAGAGCAATGTTCAGTGTCATTACCAATCTGTGTACAGTGTTTAGGCAGGTGTTTGCTGCCTACATAGCACCCGTCAGGAGGAATATCCTTTTAATATGTAGCAAGAACTGAAACTCTGACACAAAGCATTGTTTGGTTTGTTCGTGCCCAAGACGGTCAGGATATAAACTAGCATAGGAGATTTGAAACTGCTTTCACTTACCATAGTAAACTGGTATTTAGGAACAACCTCTTATGTTAAGCCCATCTGCTTGTCTTTACCATGCAGAATACACAGCTGCATAAAGCATCCTCGCAGACTGGAAGTTAACTGCTTCTCTGCAGAAAGTGGTATTTCATGTCTCAACTTCATCATGTTCAGCAATTGTTCATCTCACTTGTGTTAAGTGCCTGCTGCCAGGGCTGGCCTAAAGTCTAGGGCACATCAAGATGCCCCAATTCATACACCTTTGTTTATGCCTTTTTAGAATAGCAGTAGCTGAGAAAATCCACTGCAGACTGTGGCTAGGTGACTGTTTCCTGAGCATGTTAGAGATTACACTGTTTTCTGTTATCAAGCAGGCTGGGACTAGGGTGGGAAGAGAAAATTTCGCACTCACAGATCCCAAACAAAGCCATAATGAAGCTGGTAGAAATGATACTGATAGAATTGGGATCTACATACACACCTGCATCATTCAAGATCACCCTTCACTCACAAACTTTTTATTACAATAAGGCATGATGTATCAGAAAGAGTAACAGTAGGGAGATAATTTATTATCATGGAAAAGATACATTCTCTATTTTTTCCCTTCTTCTTTAATATTGCTTGACATTAATGAACACTGAAGTGTAGTATCCTCTGCTGGATGGGTACAAAATAATAAATTAAAATTAGGTTTATTCTTGACAGGGAGTCTTTTCTGTAATGTTGTTAGTAGAACATAAGTATGTGCTAGTAGAACTAAAATTTGGAAGCTTAAGCTCCTAGTGCTTATGAAGGCAAAGAAGCAAGTTTGAATCAATAGATATCTTTGAAAATTCATTAATTTTAATGGCAGAGTTTTTAATAGTTAACTAAGACTAAGTTAATTAAAACTAAGTTCTCTTTGCAGATGGCTGCAACATGTGTTGCAGACTAATGGTGGCAGAAAACTTTGTTTATTTAAGTACAGACCATACTGCAGGTGTATTTTTTTGCATATAAACTTGGTGCAGATGTATTGAAACATAATATTCAAAGCTCTGTTTTGCCAGTAGATGTTCAGCCTGTTTTCCCATCCTTGCACTTTTCAGTCATGCTACTCCTTGTCTAAGGCGATAATTGCATTTTGTTCTCCACAAAACAGAAGCATCTCAGAAAACTCAGAGGAGAAGGCAAATAGTTTACTAATGAAATAAGAGCCATAAATAATGGGGAACAACTTATGAAACTAAGTGAGAGGACAACCATGATCTAGTACAGCTGTGGTGCTTTAAAGAAAATACTCAAATACGGTATTTGCAAGCAGGAGCAGGGTGAGACAAAAGGTTTGTTGGACAGATCTGAATAATATTTCCACTTTGGCCACGTGTTTGTGCATATAAATGAGAACAGAAGTCCTGCACCTCTATTTCTTTATATGGAAAGGCATTTTTAATACAGAAATTCCGCCAAGAAGGTAGAGCAAGCTGAGTGAGACATGAGCAGACATCCAGTACTTACAGATAGTGCTGTTCCTCTCTGGGTGTCAAATCTTTTCACAAAGGTGGGAGGATACTTTCCAGGTGATAAATTAAAATGATGAAAGCTTTTATAGCAGTAAGTCCTTGCACAACAAAGGACATTAAAACCAAGCATAATGTTTTCAAAGTGCCAGGTGAGTTACCTGTGTTCCAACTTCAAAGGACTGTGGGTGTTGCACTCATGTATCTGCAGTGCCATGCAGAAATATATGAGCTGGTTTTAAACTTGCTAGGTTACAGCTTTGTAGTAGCATGGAGCTCTGCATGAGCTGATTTACAGCATTTGCCAGGCCGTTGGAGAAGTAGTCTCCAATGCCTCATTTGTTTCCAGAAGGAAAATGGTAAGGTACAAAGTCTTGAGCACCATCTTCCAAATCAAGGAATTGAAAAGTGACATGCTACAGAAGTTATGTGCTTGGTCTTCAGTGCTTTCAGTGAAATGCAGTATATCAGAGATGCTTTCCTCATAGCACAGGCTGTGAAGAAAATCAATTAAAAAAGCTTTTCGAGATCTTAGCACAAAAAATTATGTAGACTTGCAAGTTACTTAAGCTACTTATTTTTCTCTTCCTAAAACAAATCAGTAGTCATCAATCTTTTCCCTCTTCCAGATTCAAAACCAATGTTATTTCACTCTAGCTCTATTCAGCAGTAGCACCACGATCATTAGTACATTTTCCTTGATGATTACAGGCCTGGAAGTGGGAGCAAACTTCTGGATGGAAGGACAAGCTTTTTGTACCAAGCTGTGGCCCAGCAGGTTTGGTAACTACAGATTACAGTGGTGAGGATGAGATACAGTTACACAAAGCACTGTCAGAAGTGCATGGTAGAGAGCGAAACCACCACTCTTTACCTCACACTGCTGACATGCATTCCTGAGCTCTTTATAAGCAGTGTCTGCCCAAGCTCAATACATGCTGAGACAGTCTGAAATAGTAGTGTGGCACTTGGTAAATGCCAAGCATCCAAAATCACAGCCCATGCACTCGGGCAGGTTTTGCTATCTGCTGCCTAGTACTTGTCTAAATGGCCATGAGCAACACTGCAGAAGGAAGAGGCAAAAGCAGAGCAAAAAGTTTCCAGAATCCTGTCTCTAAGCAAAATCTAGAAACACAGTTACTAGAGATGGAAGGGGCTTTTAATGCTGCAAATATAAAAATACACATCTCCCCTGATGCTTAAACCCTGCTTGGTTCAGGAAAAATAGGATTTTTGTTGTGATTAAATCATAAAAAAGATGTGGAGGAAAAAATGAAGTCTGGTGTTCAGTCATAGGCATTTCCCTGTAGACAAAGCCACTTGCTTTAGAGGTCGATTTTCCATCGGCAGGGAAAGTCGGCCGTGCAGTACCGAGGCTCAGCCATAAGATGGCAATGCTTACTTATGCCAAACTACTGCAAAACCAGAGCTTTCTGCAGGCACAGAAGCCTGGTCTGAGCAGCCTCAGGTTTCTCCGTCTTCAAAAGAGGTTGTGAAGCTCTCAGCACTGATGACGACCAAATAAATGGAGGTGAACAGAAAGGCTGGTTCTTTTCTATACCTTTATTGAAGATCTTGACACAGTATTTTGAATTTACTATTGATACAAAATTAGAATCAAAATCCTGCTGGAAATACTGTATTCACTACACTGAGGTTTCCACTCTCTGTCGCTGAATACTTCTCATCCTCTCCCAGTTATGTCAGTCCTTCCACTTTCAGACTATTTCCAGGAGTCAGGGGAGCTGTGCTGAGAGCGCGAGATTAGACCTTCTGCATTTAACATTCCAGCTGTTGCAATTGCTGTGATTATTATTCTCAGTACTGCTGCTGTTTATTACGAAGGACAGACTTATATAGAAATAGCAGTAATTACTGGCACTGCACAGAGAACAAAAACACGGTCCTTGCTGCACACAGTCCACAATCCGAGAATAAGAGAAAATGGATAAAAACAGGCAGATGAGAATGCAGGTGGTTTTACAGATGAGCTGCTGCAGTGCTCACATATTCACAAAACTTCCACTATCATTCAAAAGTTCACTGTCAGTTATTCAAGCTTTTTCTCTTTGCATTTGCAAGTCTGCATTTCATCCTGTGAATGATATTTTGCTAGTCTGTGCAGAAGGTATCACCTGCAGAAGGAAAAATGAATCAAAAAAATTCAATGTCAACTTAAATAAAAAAAATCAACCTGTAAGAACAACAGCTCGAATTGGGTAAGGTTGCTAAGTAACATGCCCCAAATCCTTGAACTTACATAAAGAAAAATGGCAGACTGTCCTTGCACATTCAGTGCTTCCTTCCGTTTGCAAGCCCAGATGACAGACTTAGCCATTTATAGGCTGAATACCGAAGACAATTAAATAGGCCCCATGTGCATCTTGTGACATGAAATACTTATGAGACAGCAGGAGTCAAAACATCCTACCTTCAGCTTCCACTGTGTCTTAATTGCAAAGGATGAGCAAGCATTGCACAACCAGGCACAGTCGGAAGTTGATTTAGCCTATTTTTATAGGAGAAGGAAGATACTTGTTTTTATAGTAACTGATAAGATTTTTATTTCATGCCAGAGACATAGGCCCAAGTACAGGATTATACATGTATTTTATTTATTACAGATATAATATCTATATAGTACTCAAGGTGAGCTAGGTGTTCTGGAGACAAAGGCTGTGAGGTCTGATATCCAGTGTGTCACATCTGTGCAAAGGGAGGTTGCTTTTCTCATTTATACAGGATATAAGGCATCTCATCTCTGAACCCCTTTTCCAAAGGACAAGAACTTACAGCATCTATTTAACCTGCTTTATATATATGGATGACCTTAGGCATAAGGTGATCGTAGCTAAAAAGGACTTAAAGAGCTCATTGCAAGACAGGCACCTAAAGACTAAAAACCTCCTGAGAACTCAAAGAGTGACTGGTACACGTTGTGAGGGACAAGAAAATGAAGAGGGTATGTTTTTGTGTTTACTAAGTGTTTGTGCATTGTGATGGTTTTGCGCAACTTTTATTTTAATGGTATTTTGGAGAATGCTTCAAATTGAAATTAAATAGGAGAAATGCTTTTAGAAACAAAAGCATGAGGAGAAGAAATAGGGATTTGGGAAGGGAAAAGGAGAAAAAGGAAGGGGTAACGAAAGATGAAGAGGAGAACGAGGAAAAGGAGCAAAATGTTACACCAGCACTTTAGAATAGGAACCAGTGTGGCTTTAGAAAAGCAGATATTCGTGCTAACTATGTAAATCTAAAGGAAGAAATGTATATTTTCTTCCATACTAACCATGTCTTCTAAAATATTTTTGGCAGCTCTGTATAGGAACTACACTTTTTTGCTTTTTAAATAGCATTTTATATAACATGACCTTCACCTCCTGAACTTGAAAGAGCATGTTCAACCATATTTTCTAACTGTATAGATGATAAGGTAATAATGTAGTATAATTAGAATGAAAAAACATGCTTCCTGATAAACTGTCTAGATATTCTTTTGTTTGACTTCCTGAAGATCAGAACTGACTGATATGTCCATTTTGAAAGTCCCTGCCCCACTTCCTCTTTTGCCATGCAGAAAGAACCTACCATAGAAAGTGTCTCTCCCTGGGGACCAAATTCTAATTAACCCACAGAAATTGAAGGTGGATTTTTTTATCAGGAGTTTGTCTAAGCATTCAAGGTGAGAAAGATGCTATGAGCTCACAGCTGTGCTTTAATTCCAAGCCCAGTTCTCATCTTAACATTTACCCACTGACTCCTGCCAACCCCAGATATAAAACCATACACATGCTAGTGCCTGCCTTGGGCAGAGCATGGCAACTGTTTTGGTGCATGCAATAAGCTTAGCTGAACAGCCAAAACTGGTGTGAGCTTTATCACCACCACAAACTGAGCTTTAGCAACCCATTTCAAGTCTTAACAGTCTTAAGGCTCTTCAGCTGCAGACCTAAATGTATTCAAGCATCCCTTCAGTTTCTAGCAATAACTTGAGTTTATCAGCATTGGTCTGAATCTCTTCAGTTCTGAAAGCAGCTTGAAGGCTGCTGTGAGTAGCAAGCCTAAAACCCAGCCAAGTAGTCTCTGCATTGCCTAGATCATATCCTAGCTGTTTGGCTTCTAACCCAAATTTGACGTTTATGCAGTGTTAAAAGATCCCATTATCCACAAGCATAAAAGATTGCCATCTGGGCCCTATTAACACCAGTCTAAAATTAGCCTGGGGACCCCTTCCAGACCCAGCTGTAACCACGGTTAATCATTGTCCCTGGCCCCCAAATTTAGACTAAAATTTAAATTTAGCCAGCCCCTCAGCAGCTGTTTCTGGACCTGTCTCTACCTATAGTTTTTTGGCCTTCCTTATGACAAATCTCAATCCCCATCCTAATCTTAATTTTAATCATAACCCAGTATGATTAATAACCCTGACAGCCCTAGACTTATTAACCACATGGAAGCTCTTAACCTAAGGTAATGTCTCCATCTGCACTCAGCCTTAAACCTGCAAGGCCAAATCACACAGAATCACAGAATCACAGAATCGCTGAGGTTGGAAGGGACCTCTGGAGATCATCTAGTCCAACCCCCCTGCTCAAGCAGGATCACCTAGAGCACGTTGCACAGGATTGCATCCAGGCGGCTTTTGAATATCTCCAGAGAAGGAGACTCCACAACCTCTCTGGGCAACCTGTGCCAGTGCTCTGTCACCCTCACAGTGAAGAAGCTTTTCCTCATGTTCAGATGGAACTGTCTGTGTTTCAGTTTGTGCCCGTTGCCTCACGTCCTGTTGCTGGGCATCAGTGGCTCCATCCTCTCTGCACCCTCCCTTTAGGTATTTGTACACACTGATAAGATCCCCTCTCAGCCTTCTCTTCTCCAGGCTAAACAGGCCCAGCTCTCTCAGCCTTTCCTCATAAGAGAGATGCTCCAGTCCCCTAACCATCTTTGCAGCCCTTCACTGGACTTGCTCCAGTAGTGCCACATCTCTCTTGTACTGGGGAGCCCAGAACTGGACGCAGTACTCCAGATGTGGCCTCACCAGGGCTGAGTAGAGGGGGAGGATCACCTCCCTCGACCTGCTGGCAACACTCTTCCTGATGCAGCCCAGGATACCATTGGCCTTCTTGGCCACAAGGGCACATTGCTGCCTCATGCTTAACTTGGTGTCCACCAGCACTCCCAGGTCCTTCTCAGCAGAGCTGCTTTCCAGCAGGTCAACCCCCAAAAAATCCTAACTCCAGATATCAATTACAGCCCCAGGGTTTGCTTAGTGGCTGCTGCCAGGCTGAGATGCAAATGTACTCCTAAACTAGGCTCAAGTGGTCCTTTGTTTACTAAGCAGTAATGGAAATTTTTATGACATGTCTTAGCCCCAATCCAAACCCCAGGCTTTTGCCTAGTGATCCCTACCATATCCCAGCCTATTTCAAGGCAAAACTCAGAGTTAATCTCAGCTAACCAGATCATTCCTGTCCAATCCTAAATTTAACCCATTTTCAACCCCAGCACCCCTTTTAGACTTGGTCCAGGGCTGCTTCCATGCCACAATGCAGTGTAGTCCAGCAGTCCTTGCTACTGACTGAAGAAGTTACAGCCCTTTCGCCAATGATGTTCCTAACCCTAACCCTAACCACAATTCTAGCTTCAGAGGTTATGCATACCTATCCTGCACTCTCTCCTTGTTGACACAGGGGGACTTTAAATGATGCTCTTCCTGAGCACTGCACACATATGGCAAAAGTCTGTGGTATATTCTCACTGGCTATATTCTCCTCAAGTGGGACCAGAACTGTTCTTATTCTTGTGCACAGCCTATATGTGTTTTTAGAGCACGTGGCCATCTTATTCCAAACACTTTTTGAATTTGTAGAAGCCATGCATGGCTGCAGAAATTCAGACTTTCAAACGAATGAAATAAAAAAAGAAATGGTTGTTACAGTTGCAAAAAAGTTTGAAAACATGATCTGATCACAGGCAGACACTTCTCTGAAGCCTGCACACAGCCTAAAATAATGGTAATTTGAGGCTTGGAGCAGACTAAAAAAAGTATTGCTAAACACTGTGCAAATCAACATGTGTTAGCTGAAGGAATGTAAACACTATTAGGGGATGTAATAGATGGGCTCCAGCAAACCTTGCTATGGCAGTTTAAGAGGTCACTGCCTCTTGTTGTTTACCTTTCCCCAAGCAGTGTGAGCAGAAGGTGTCATGTGGCTGCACCTCAGTGTGGCTCCTGCTCACTTTGATATCTTTCAGAGACCTTAATTCAAGCCCCTCCGAGGTCAGCTGGCCACATTAAAACCCAGGTAATTGAAGAAAGCAAGGCTTAAATCTAAATAAAGGCTTCTCTACTCCAGAAACTTCATAGGCAAGCCGTACATGCATTTATATAGCAGGTTAGTAGGAGTTTAGCCAAATTATTTAAAATCTAATGGGTTAACCCAGAGCAAGTTTTTGGTATATGATTGAATGAATCATACTTGAAGCTAGAAAGGAAAGGAGCATAAGTGACAGACAAACTTCTTGACCTCCTGCATTCCTCTTAAGGACAAAAACTCCAAATAAGCTATAGGCTGCAGTGGCAATGGAAAACTCCACTGAGTGCTTTTTTGGCCCCTTGCCATTCTATGAATGCTTAATGATACATTTAAAGCAAAACAAAAAACTATTCTCACATTTAGCCCAATTTTTCTTTTACTAATATAGTCTTTTCTTGTCTACAATCCAAAGTAAGTAGTTTTGGAACTGGAAAAGGTGTGTGTTGTTCCACATTGTTATTCCACCAATAATGTCTTCATTTTCAACTAATAGCATGCATTTAAATCTCTTTTAAATGTTAACATTGGTGCCAGAGAATACAATTCCAGCACATAGAGGCCTGTCTGAATAAGGACAAAATTTCTGAGTAGGTATGAGCCATGGTTATTTTTCTTCATATAAATGAATTTTGCTGCAGGTATACCCTGCTACTACAGATTATATCCTCTACTGGAAGTTAAATCAGCTCGTCAGCAAATTTGGATGTCCTGATTTTACATTAATTACACAACTATTTAGCATGTGTGTTCTTGCTTCCCACTGCACTGCTTTTTTTTGAATGCGTTTTATGAAAGCTTTGCTATCTAAAATGGTTTGAGGAGTGAGTGGCATTGTAGAGCCAGTTTTAACAAAAAGATAGGTTGGGGTATCTGAAGACAGAACTCAGACTCTGGTGCTTCAAATTCTAATGTTATCTTTGGCACTGATCTCCCAGAGGTAAAACAGCAACAAAAAACAGTCTAACAAAGTTAGTTGGTGCTCATTGGACAAAACCATGGCAGGAGAATAGAGCGTTTCTGCGTAACATCCTAAATACAGCTTCAGCTCGTGTTTCCTGAGTTACTGATCTTTGGGGCTGGTCACAACTACCCTCTCCTTCTCAAGATCCAAAGAGGGGAACGGTTCAGAGACAAACACAAGATTTGAATAACTAAGTACTGAAACACTGGCACAGCATCAGAGCAGAGGAAAGGCAAAGGGTTTCGTTGCCTGATAGCATGAAGAAAAAGAGCTCTAAAGAGATGTGAAATAAAAAGAAGGATCTATAAACAGAAATAAAATAACATGTTTCTCTAAAATAAGGACAATCTGAATCCAGAACACCATGCAGTGGATTGTAGAGAATCTCTTTATCACCAAATGTCAGGCCACTTTTGTAACAGTATGAATTTTAAAAAGTCTGATTTTGGATGTTTGTTTTGAAAATGTAAGTCTCTATTTTCTACATCTGAGTTTGACAGCTAGAAAAACTGTAATGTGACCACTGGGCTGATTCTTACCAATTTTTCTGAGGTTCAGTGTGTTGCCAGAAAAATAGTGTTTGCATGATATCTACTCTCTCCTCTTTCTCTGCTGAGACAGCATGGTAGGCGATTGCTTTTGCTGTTGACACACAGTAATTTGATCTGCTCAGTTAGGATCTTGCCATTAAATTTGCCTCAAATCACAACCATCTTTTATGAATTGTTACTGGCTTGCAGTTTTGACTTTGGATAGTGTTTCAGATAATTTGTTCTTCTGTTTCTAGTTCCAGCCCTGGAAACTTAGTTTGGTATCTAAACTGGATTCTGACTTGGTCCGCATTACCACTAAGAAGAACAATTTCATAGCTTAGACTTTGTAACACTTCGGTAAATTGGGGATACAAGATAAGATGCTTGGCCCACCCCTCAGGTCACAGCCTGCTCTGTAGGTCTAAGAGTAAAAAGCTGGAAATAGTCATTTTCTTAGAAAAGTAAGCAGCTAGGCTCCTACAGAAAAAAAGGAAGTAGAACTTTGGACAAACAAGTGGTTACAAGTGGTTACTTCTTCCACATTTTCATTCTTCTGGAACTTGTAATTCTGCTTTAAGTCTGTTATTTTATGTGCAACAAAATAAAAGCAAAAGGTTGCTGACAACACTGTGAACACACTGAAGAACTACAGCAGAGTTATAGTCAGTATAAATATGCTTACTACACAAGAGGTCTAAGGACTATCTGATTGCAAACAACACCTACTACAATTTAAAGTGCATTTACTAAGCTAAATAGTGGCACAATTTAATTTCTACCATGCCACAGGCATTTCAGGTTTTTCTAATGTACGAACATTAAATAAAAAGTCATATGTGTATATGTAAAGCCTCAGGCTTTGAAATGAGATATTGTAATGCTTCATAAATTAGGGTTTCACGGTTACCATGAATAGCAATGGTGTAAGAACAAGGATATTGGAATGAACTAATAGCCAGGTATCTGTAAATGTTATGTTTCCCTTTATTCAGTGAAAGTCAAAACAATAAATTATCAGCAAAAAGCTCTACGCTCTCTAGTAACTGAAAAGCTAGAGCCCATTGCATGATTGACTGCTAGGAATATCCCTGAGCAGTCGGTTTCACATTTAATCTTTCAATGGAATTAAAAATGAAGACTAATGGAAGTAACACTCAGGCAAAACATGCCAATCTGTTTCGTTACTGCAATTTTTCTTTATTCTTATACAATTATGACAGTCAAAAGGTCAGGCTACAAAATGCCAAGAACATCCCCATGGCTGATCCTTTAATCCTGAGAATGCATAACAAGCACTGCATAGGCAGTCATAAAATTTTAAAGAGCTACGGTAAATCTGTCTGCAAATTCTGCCTTCATTTTTACAGGAAAGCAATTGAGTGAAAGACAGACAGGTCCATTCAGGAACCCATTTTAACCATAATAGTACACCTTGTTTTATTTCCTCTCTGAAAATGCCTTTTGCCTTTCCAGTGGTATTTCTGAAAGAACGAACTCAGAGGTTAAGAACTGATATTGTAAACCATTAACTAAGATGTTCACATCAGCTTTGCTCATCGCAGGATGAGTAATTGAATTGTTTTCTTGTCAAAACGTTTATCTTCAGTTTTCTGGCACAGCTGCTTAACATGCCAGTTTGACATTGTTCACAGCCCTCTTGCTAAAACTCAGCTCTATTTTTTCTGCAGTTGATCAGAAATAATAATTACATGCTAAGCAAGAAGGGAAGTTCCTATGTGGAATGAAACATGAGAAATGAAAGCTAAGAGAAATCACTTCATCAGTGTCTCCCTGAATTATAGCTGACAGTCAGAGATCCCACACACAAACTAACAATTACATTTATAAGAATAGGCAATAGATTGAGTTACATCTTTCCATTGCAAAAGTCCTTTTAAACTCCACTCTCTTTTTGGCTAGCCTTTCAGAAGTAAAGCTTTATGAATGAAATTCCACAACATTTCTGTGTATTTTCTTTTCTATGACAAAAATATGCATGCATAACAAGAAGCTTTATTCTTGGCTTCTCATTGCCTTCCCAGGTTCTTTGGGAATTCCAGCTCCCTCCCCAGCATCTGTGGGAATAGATATCTGTGATATCTATTTATCTAGGCACATCACAGAACAGAGACAAGTGGGTCCCTTTTCCATAGGGTTTACAGTCTGTGGCTCTTGTCCTGCAGTCCCATCCATACAGGCAGATTTTTATACAGCAGTGCAATGCAAATGCTGTCAGCATGGCTCTGTACTGCTGTACAACCTTTTTGTACCAGATTATAGGCCTTGGGTATAAATGAGAACCCAAGATAATGTAATTCCCAGCCAGAACATAATCCTGGAAGGGATGGCCTGGGTGATCAAATTCACCTTCCTCACAGTCATAAACAGATAATAATTACTGAACCCAAAACACCGCACTTCAACACCAACCTACACCATACATTAATGTCTTACAATAAACTTTGAAAGCTAAAATGTTCAACAGGAAGATGATGTTGACAATAGGCATAGACAATGTCCTAGCTCCGAGCAATACCAGAGATTTGTGTAGGTGCAAATGGCCTTAAAGCACGGGTCATACCCTGCACACAGAGAGGAACAAAGCAGCTCAGCTGGCTCCTGTCAAGGGCCATGAACAACAGAGAAAGGAGTGAATAAAAGGAAGATCAGAGATCTAAAAATAAGGTGTCATGATTGAACAAGGGAAACTCTGAGCATAAAAATGAGTGATGTAAACCTTACTAATTCCCCGATATATGGAATAATGTATCTAACAAAGTAAACTAAGCAGTGGAAAGATAGAGGGAAAGGAAGCTTTGTGGCATGTTGAGCTTGTGATCCTTTCAATCCCACTGGTAAATGGGCATTTGTACAAGTCAAACCCATTAACTTCAGTGTACATAACTACTCACTGGTATCAATAATGGGCATTTAGAGGGTTACCAGAGCAGGGATGGCCTGCTGGAATTCGAAAAACATATGGGCTCCAATTACATTGTGCCCTGGATACGAGTCTACAATCCGATATGAGGGAGAGGTTAATGGGGAGCAGAGCAGCATTAACTTCCCTTTCACATTGCTTTTCCCTGGAAAGAAGAGTGATGTACAGACCCAGTGTGGGGACGTGACAGCAGTACAGTGAGAGTGTTTGGAAATGAACTTGTTTAGTACCTGAGAAAACATGATGTTGTCATCCCAGTTTGAAGTCTGACTCCCTAAGCTTGATGAGAAAATAGGCTTCAGCTCATGACTTGCAATAGGAATTTTATTGACTGAAGAATGTGAATATGAGATCTGGATAATTCCAGATAGTCACCCTGTTCAACCTTAGCTCTTTTGGTTGGATGGCCAATCAGTCCTCAGGAGATCAAGGATTATGGAGTGTTCTTCTTCTCAGTCCAAGTCTAAAATCCACAGTTGCTATCCCCTCTTTTGGCCAATTATAATAGAAAATTTGGCTGTCCTTGCTAAAAACTTCTTTCCATACCTTAGAGTAACTTCCCACTCAGTAACTCTTCCCACCCATTCTGTTCCTGTGTGGTTTGGAAACCTCCAGCTTCATTATTTTCCCTTCCTTGAAGTTCCTATCCCATTAAAACCAAGAGAGAGCTATGAGAGGAAAAACAAGAGAAAAACTCTTTATACCTTTTTCAGCAACTTTTTCTTCTTTCCATAGGAAAGAAAAGGTTAGGCGTCCAAAAGTCCATTTTTGAAGTCAAACTATTGACTGGTTCTAGAGGAGACAGATATTTTTTCTTTAAGAGAAACTTGATAGTGCTCATCAGAGAGATGGGAAAACAAATATGGAAGGAAATCTGTGATAGGTTACAGGGGATTTGGTAAAACACAGTTCTGAGGTTTGTCTGCATGGAGCAATTTTTTAAAATTCTTTCCTGTGAACTCTTTTCTTCAATTAACATCCATTAATGAAAGAATTGTTCCACACACATCTGCAGTGCTTATTGTAGAATAAATCCAATGTACATACAAGATAAAGAGAAGGGGGAAATGAAGAGCTTTTCACAGTGTCATTGTTTATGAAAAAAAAAAAGATGAAAAAGCTTATACGTAATATGGCAATAAAGCAAATGCTTTCTTTGGTTTTGAATTATTATGGCAAACATATATTCAGTGCATATCTCTGTGTGATGGGGCACTTTGGGTGATCCCATGCTGTATGATGGTAAGTTCTCAGGATGCTACTGTGATATTTGCTAAGACAACACAGGAGCAACTGAACAAATTCACCATAGATGTAAGCAGGCATTCAGAGCTGTAAATCTTACTTTCCCAGAGCTGTGCCTCACTATATCAGGATTTAATTTTGAAATGAGCAAGTGATTATAACTCTTGTTGGGATAAATAAGATAAGTAGAACCTTTGCATAAGCGAAATCTGGTTTTGAATCATTGCTCCTATCTCTGATTGTTTCACAATAGCTGCAGTAAAATAATACAGTTCTAATGCAAAATATATTTTATCTTAATCAGTTGTTTTACATTTCTGTCCTTATAGCAGTCAAAAAGGAGTTCAATACTGGTATTTTATTCACCCAGCCTTTGTGTGCCATTTGTCCTCCTAGAAGGCAAACATCCAGAGCCAAAGACAGCGTCTTTGCATTGTTTGAGCCTTTATATGCCACTGCCATATAAACATGTAATAACAAATTAGAAATTACTGAATTGCCATGACAGCTATTGCCCATTATCAGCAGCTAGCATGGGATCTGTTACTATTAACATGTACCCAGGACACAATACTCCCTGTAGCTTTGGACAGATTAATATTTAAGTTAGCACTGAACCAAAGCATTACTTATTAAGGCAATGTGCTCTCTCTAAGCTAGTCTTTTAGAATATGTTAGTTAGCTCATGATTAGTTAGCTCAGCCTTCTACTGTACCAGGTCTAATAGTTTAAGGCAATGTCGTCAAACAGCTTGAATAATTTAGGATTTGTAAGTCTTTAAGTTTTACATCATTATATATATTATAAATATATATATGCCAATATATTTGAAAGAGCTATGTATTGTGTGTGTGTGTAATATATACATTGTTTGTGTGTACTAAAGATAGAAAGAGGATTAACTTTAAAATGGAGAAAGATGGGAAATGTATTTACCAGAGATTATGATATAATGATGAGAGACAGAGGTAATGCCAGTAAATTTATAATTAGTACGAGAGAATGAAATCATGAATGACCTACACAGTTGTCTTCACCAAACAAAATTATCTGCATTGCTTTGCTTAACTGTGCATTTTATTTATATCAAGTAAAATATTATCTTTTCTCCCTTTTGCCTTTTTATTAGTTTTTTTCCAGATCCTGCAACAGCTCAGTTGTTTAATAAAATCAGAACTGTTCTATTACTCTGCCAGCTTCAAGTCAGAATGCTAGCCCTTACTTTTAAATGAGTGTAGATTTGCTTCACATTAACATTTATTATGGTTGACTACAGAGAGAAAACGTGTTGTAAACTTTGAGGTCATGCAACTGTGCAAACCATTACGCAAGTGACAGTTTTTACTTGGAGGACAGTGTACTTTTGTCTTTAGTCCTATATTTTATCCAGTGACTGTTTAATGGAAAACACAGAAACAGTCCTGGATGGAGGAGAAGGAACCCAGGACTCCTTTTTACCAAGCAAGTATCCTTCTTGTAAGCAGGAATACAGCTTGGGAACTTCAAAGTAAGACTATAAGGGACCTTTAGGATTTAAGCAACACCTGAGCAAGAGTTTTCAGTTTCACAATTTTGAACCAGGTTACTGAAACTTAGCCTGATTTCCATTTTCAGTATGTTGACTCCATACAATACTGTGCAAATATCCTTAAGCTACTGTCACAAGACCTAATGTCTCTATGTTTCTATACAATCTTGAGTACACATACTAGCTCACTTCTGGCAAGTTCAGTATCTCTAACCCTATGCAGTGTTCTGTACAGTATATATGTAGCCTAAAATATTTATTGAATTTTGGTTGCAGTTCCTAAATAATAAAAACTTCTCAAAATTCATTTTCTCAAAAATTTAACATCCCCACAAATAATACATAGGCAAAAATAGTTCCCTTCTTACCAACTGAAGTTTTTTCACAAGTTGTTGTTGATCATGGCTTCAAGCCTCAACATATTCAACTGCATATTTGTCTGTGATTTAGTAATATGGTCTGTGATGTCATTTTCTCATGACAAATATTAAAATCAATCCATCATTGCTGCATAATGAACTAAGTCAGTTTTTCCCCAGAAACTCCTAATTCCAGAAGAATTCAACAGCACAAACTGGCAGCAACAAACCACTATTCAGTGAAGCTGGGTCTGTCTTCCCAACACCTCCTCACTCACATTATCCCCACAAGTAACAAGTTCTCTTATGAGCTCTGCCAAGTGAAACAAAATGTCTGGTGAGTGGAGAGCCTGTAAAATCTATGACATTCTCAAGAATCATTTTCACGTATATTCAGAACATAAAAAAGCTAAAAAAAAGCCTTTCTTACTCAGCTGCATCTTCCTTATCCCATTCAGATACGACTGCATCAACCTGATTAAGGCAAGCAGAAGCATTCCAGGGATTTGTCAAAGCATTCCAGATTTCCTACAAAATACCTGGACATGAATCACACCTCATGGCCTATTTCATTTGATTGAAACATATAAATGGAACCTACGGGAACAACAGAAAACTCTCCCCAAACTGAAATAATATCTCTGAGACTTCCCGCCTACTCAAAAACCTGGAGGTACAGGGGAATGCCTTAGCTACCACCTACAAAACTGATCCCTACAAGAGCAGTGAAGTCCAATGAGAAACAGTTCCTGTCCTTGAGAAGTGAGTTGACCAGCTCCTCTATTGAAAAGGCAAAATGTCAAATTAAAATGTTGTTGAAAGAACATCACAGACTAAAAAAAGCCTGTGTGTCAAGCAGACTCACTGAATGCCACCCACTTTCCAGTTCTCCTCCTTCTGGTAAGATTGCTGAAAGCTTCGTCTCCCACAATGCCACCAAATTCATATATATCTCACAGTCATATTTTTAACCTGTGCAGACACCAAAATGTGTTAAGAACGCTACCAGGAGTCATAGGACTAAAGAACTTCTTTCTACTAACCCTCAGATATAAACAGGTTTCTTTGCTGACACTTCTAGATGTCTCAACAACCATTAAACCTGTTGATTGTATGATATCGGTGGCAAACATACATTTCACCTGTGGAGTAAATGAGACAACACATAGAATTCCTTCATTGCTAACATAAAGGTTTCAGAAAGTCATTATGGGCACTTTCTCCTTGCCAAAAATTCAACTGACAAGTTATCGCCATTCTATACTTACATATGATTGACAGTCTTTTCTCAAAGCAAGCTCAAGCTGGAACACCAGAGATGCTGTGAATTGCAAATTAGTTTTGGGACAGAGTCCTTGGCCTTTTCCATGAGTCATCCAACTTGTCATACAAACTTTATAAAAAAAAACAACAAGGCTTGTAAGCTATGTAAAATGTATGCTAGGCAGTGTTAAATCCAATTACATTTATTATTCTTAAAGATAAGAAAGTTATACTATCTTTCCACATAGCTACATTCACACAGTCTATAATTTAGGAGAAACTCTTAAAGCCAATATAAAGTGTGTATGATAAAAAACATTTTTATTTATGAACAGAACTACTGGTACAGATTTGGTAAGATTCCCTTCATAAATAATACGATAAATCATACAACAATGAATTACATTTTATTAACATGGACTGAATGACTTGGGTTAGACTTAATACAATAATACTATCCTCCAAGCATATTTATTAAGGTATTGTCATTTTCTTTCTTTCAGTGGATGTAGCTGAATATTCAAACACTTTATATTGTCAATGCAGATGGAGAATCAGGAATAATCAAAGTAAACAGATAATGGTTAAGAATTCAGACAGTTCCTCTTAACTGATGTTCTTCATATAATTTTAATATAATTCTAGAAAATCTTCCTGAACTTGGAACATATACAAATTAAATATGTCATATGTTTGTTTATATATATATATATACACACACACACACACACATATGCATATATGTTTTAACAAATATAAACAAATATATTTGTTTGCATGTGCATTACTTCTTTGTAGATTACTAATACATAATATGAGTGTAAGTCCTGAGAATAAAATAATTTATAATTTATAATACATTGATATATAATTAATTGATAATTCAAGGAAAATTATCCTTCAACATTTACAGCTCTTAGTAGTAAAAGTTAGAATCAATTAGTTCATTCAAGGCATATAATGTGCATTATGGAATTATGTATGTATTGAGCAAAATATCCTATTTTGGAAGCTCCAATCTACATATTTTGGAAAAAAAGATAATTTTATTGCTCTTATGAATACAGTGATTAATATATAATCTGAACATCTTTTTAAAAAATTGTCTTTCAGATCATATACTTCCATGATCACATTTTTGGTTTTGAAATTTTTTGGCCTGTGGCATGCAGAAGATTCTGGTTAAATGTTCATTAACTTTCCTGGCATTCAAGTCTATACTTTGCCAGAGACATATAAAATTAGGACAAAACTTATTGTCAAGTCCTATGAAAGCAATGGTGAATTTTCTTCTTTAATCTAGGTGCTTTGGGTTTTTTTCCCCTCTACCCTGGTGCTAATGTGAGGGGCTGATAAAGCAGAATATGCAAAGAGCGTAACAGAGATCCAGTGCAGACCCCATGAACTTCCCCAAACACAATCCTTAAAGCTGTAAGAGCTAATGGCAGGATTTTCACAAACAGTTGGCCCAAAATGCCACTTTGAGTTCAAAAGGGGAATGGCTTTATTTTGGTAAACGACGTACACATACTACCCTCATTAAGGCTGACACAGTGTTTTTTATATGTCACCCATCACCCTGATATCTGAGCACCTCTTAAGTGTTTTGAAGTACAAAATAATAACTTCACTCCATTTCCCCTCTTCCCTTCCCACGCATGTCAGAGGCAATAGCTTGCCTGGCTCATAGCTCCATTGCTGAGCATGGGAATGTGGTGAACACATTGAAGAAAGCTGAGACAAAGACTTAGGTCTGGGTTTGTAATAAATTCTGAATGCAGTCACCTTAATTTTGATATTAAATTACTTTTTATGGTATTCTCAGTCTGGTGCCTATTCCAGTTCTGAGCTCTTAGTTCCCAGATTTAATAACTGGAGGGCAGATTCCGTCATAATGGAAGAGGTGAATTTGTCAGAGTGAGTTCCATGCTTTACATTCAACATTACATTACAACAAGTAATGTAAATCACATTCAGTTTCAAACAGTACCTTCTCAGACAGTTATGTAGGTCACCTAAGTATTGTGATAGTGTTTGTTGGCTTAAAACAGACCTAGTGTTTTATGTAAATCTTTCTGGCAGGCTCTTCTGTCTGTGTCCTCACCAGCCTTGCAGGAGTTTTCTTGCAGATTTTGAATAAAATGACATGGAGAACTACACCTTGTGTGACTCTGCAGATGTGTGCTCTGGGGGTTAGAAACATGATTTTTGTTTTGGCATAGTCTGGGAAAATTGGACGGGCTGCAGCAAAACATTTCATTGTATTCCTGCAGCATCTTGGTCAGTGCTTGGTGACATTCAGGGGGCAGGAGAAGGGTGAAGGTTGCATGCTCAGCTGTGGCCCCGGAGGTTGGCATCTGCCAGGTGTCCCCAAAAGCCAGACTTTGCCTCAATGCCCTTGCTTGGGAAAGGAAGGATGGATACATCATGCTTGAGAGATCTCCCAGTAATGGGGGAATGTCATTTTGGTACTGAGCAACCTCTATACTTCAGGCCTACAATTGTATTTCTTTTTGATATATACAGAGCTGGGTATGTTATAGCATCACAGGCCATTCCCCACAGACATCCTTCTCCAGTTATGCATCCAAAGCTTTTGGCCTGATCCGTTAGGTTACAAAATGTTCTCTGTATCCTCATTTGCTTATATTTAGTCTTACTCAGCAGCATCTCTCGTGTTTCTGCACCTTTTCTTTCAGCTTGCTAGTGATAAGCCACTTGATATTATTAACAGGCATAGGCCTGAAGGAAAATATTAAATTATGCATATGTTTACTTACATTCTTTGTCTACATTGTATTTGGAGATGAGAGAGTGAATAGTTTTTTGTGATGACTCACTCCACGCAACTTCCCTTTTGTGTACTGCCTGGAAAGGCTCACAATGAGTTGATCTTTCCATTGAGCATAATTAAAACCACACTCTCCAGCGGGAGCGAATGACTTTTTGTGTCAGCTGAGAGGGATTTCCTGAAAGCAAGATTTTCAGCCCCTTTGTCCCATATTTGAATGACTGCATTAGGATTTTGTCAGGCCAGATTGGTCTGAAGGCTTGAGACCAAATTAGGACAATCATTAGTGTTTGTGTGGAGGAGTTTTTTTCTGCACTGGATGATAAGAATTACTGCAGCTGAAATCCACTGCATAAAATAAATAATTCTGTCAGGAAAACACAGGTTATATTAGATCAGAACACTCTTGGTTGAGAGTAAAGCCATATAAAGGCATTCATTTTTATCAATTCCATTAATGGCTAATTTTTTTAAGTGCTGAGCTACTAGCAATACCCACTGAATCCTCATTTACGATAGACTCATAAATTTTGATCCTAAGATTAGCATCCATTCTTATATTTATATTTGTTTCCAAAAGATAACTTCACTGCATGAGAGCTATTTTCTAAACTCTGAAGTGGAAATGATATAGGTGTCTAGTTAAGGTAAAAATCAGCATCAGAAGTTCGTTTTTATCTCATTTGATGTCTTTTAATGTTCCTTTGTACTATTTTAAGACATGCAACCAAGGAAGGGTTTCCAGGCAAGTACTAATTTTTTTCCAGTCTCTCCTGGATCATCAGAGATGTCTCCCCAGCCAATTTTCTTTACAGACATCAACATATGGTATACTTAGCATGCAGACTTTGAAGACTGTAGAAATCACTTGCAGATTTATGCTAAACAAAATAATGACAAAGTACGTGAGAAGCTCCAGCCATCAGTTGCAGAAACAGCTAAAGCAGAAAGGACTTCCTTGGACTGAGGGTAAAACATAGCCAAAGGGTGGCCACTACATCTCTCAAGCCTGTGCAGGAAAGACCTACAGGTGAGGTGGCAAGCAGCACACCCAGCCGGTACTTCTGTTAACTCCTTTTCCTAAACAATGCATGACCTTGTGAAAAAACCCTGCAAGCCAAGAAATAAAGGCTCTTAGGCATGCAAGGATTTTTCTGTAGCTTTTGACTAGTATTTTCTGTCTTGGGTCTTTTTCTCTTTCCCTGTTTTCTAGGCTTTTAGCATCGGCTTCATGCATACCTGCTTTTACAC
This sequence comes from Apteryx mantelli, assembly GCF_036417845.1. Classification (NCBI taxonomy): domain Eukaryota; kingdom Metazoa; phylum Chordata; class Aves; order Apterygiformes; family Apterygidae; genus Apteryx; species Apteryx mantelli. Next base: position 32,721,524 of record NC_090020.1, read on the forward strand.
CCACACTTCTACCCTGCTTCCTTGCTCACCCTCTCTTTTCTTTCTATTTATAATAGTTTTCATTAACTTACAAACCATCACTAGCAGATTGGGGGTGTAAAGGAGATCCTTGCTGCCATGATATTGTTCTCTGTCTCTGTGTGTTAAACCCTTTTCCCCTACCCTGTGTGTATTTTGTTTCTTTAGACAGTATACTCTTTGGAATACAGGATGTCTCTTAGTCTGTATTTGCACAGCTTTTAGCTCAACTGGTTTTTAGACACTATGGCCACAAACACAATGAATAGCAGTGCAAGGAAAGCCATATGTTCAAAGGACTCTCAACATACAGTTTAAAATTGTGCCTGCAATTTTGCACACCCACGATCAAATACATCCTCAACTAGCATTTAATAATTTAATTTGCACCAAAAAGTGCCAAACTCAAGTGTAAGTGTTGCTTTTTATGGATATAAATAAGAGGCCATTTTTTTAGCATGGACTCAGAATGTTCTCGAATGCTGCAACCTTATATTGGAATTGAAAAAGAGAATTTATGCACAAGCTTTATTCCTTTTAGATTCCACAGGTCAGAGGAAATAGTTACCAGAATGATAACTGGTATAGTAACTAGTGTATTAACTGTGTTAGAATAACTCTAATGGTAATACTAGCTACTCCAGAATGCAAAACTCACTTCTTTTAGCTCTTTGTGGTCAGCATCTTACAATCAATTGAATGGTGATTCGTAATTACAGTGTGTGAATTGTAAGTGCTCGAGATTCAACTTGTTAGACTGAGCTTTGCCCTCTTTTCCATGTGTTTCAAGTGCTTCTTCATCATTGCAGTGATTTGCCATCATTGCTGTATGGTGATTGCTCCAAATCATTGCCACCGGTGTCAGTTTTGGCACCGAAAGAAAGCTGAAGTGGCAATAGCGACAAAAGCAACAGTACTTTAACAAGTATTTAGCAGTTGCTTTCACTGTTTTGGACCTGTAGCATCTTAATCTTAAGCCTGGTTGGGAAAGGTGCAAAATATTAGTACTACTGAAATATTGCCCAAATAAGCTGTTAAAAAAAAAACACTTCTAAGAAACCTATTGCTTTGGGGGGAAAATCACTGTGGGCTTTTTTCACTAAGCTTTTATTTTTAATGGCAAATAAACTTCATTACTGGAATTACAAGCATCTGCCCACTTTGTCCATGTCTAAGGTCAAATAAAGCAAACCTCCAGTGCTCATTTACAGCACACTATTTACTGTTCAGCTGACAATAGCAAACCAGACTGTTTTATTGCAAATGGGAAAGGTGGTGATGTGCCATGCTGTATGTATTTGCACAGCAACAGAAAATGCTATCTGTCAAGAGAACATCTCTTTTTACAAGAAATAAATACCTTTGTGTTAAATATGGAGCAAGAAAGTGGTTGATTTATGTTGACAACTAGGTCCTGGTTTAGCTTTTTTAGGCTAAAACAATGCATTTTCTCAGTCAGATCTTAATGACTGGAAAAGGCTGCCAGACATGCAAATGAAAGCAAAAACAGTCAACTGCACTGTCCATCCACTGATCTTTAACAAAGTGCAGTTGATTATCACTACTGCATCAGTAGAAAACTTCACCCATCTTGTGCACTGAAAACTGAACTGAAAAACAAAAACACTAAGGCTACTGTAGTGCAGTTTTCACTTACACTAGGGCAGTACTGACCAGAAAAATGCATTGTTTTTCCAGTACTGGCAAATTAATATGTGTTTTCATTACTATTCACTATTATTTACATATATCAGATACTCTCAAGGAGAACTCTTACAAATGTGGCCTCAGGACCCATATTTAAGCCTATCCAAAGCAGTACACTGATTTCAGTCTCAACCTTTTCTTGACTATATCAGATATAACTAGCCAGGGACTCCTTAGGTACAGGTAGGGTGGTTGTGATCATCACAGAGAGGACCCCTAGAGATACCTCATACTTTCCTAAGAGTGCAAATACTGTTCAAATTATCTGGGAAAGACTTAGATTTCTGGCAGCTTTTTACATTTTAAAAGCCACCTCAATCAGACCTGCTTTGCATAGAGAGATCCACAATGGGAATTAGGCTCCAAATTCCCACTGGGTGGAAATTCCCAGGAGCCATTAGGCTCCTGAGTCCAATGTCTGGGAGCCTCTGAAACCTTACAATTTCTGTTCAACTGTGATTTGAGCTCCCGGCTACCTAAATTTCTGCTGGTCAGTCTTGTAGACATCTTTGAACAGGTTTACACTGCAGTTCATGGAGAAGTCCCTACCTGTGAACACCACAAGCTAGGTCTGGACCCAGCACCATACAGCTGACTGGGCAGCAGAGACCAAGCTATTTCTCTATCCAGTGGGACATGAAACTTGCACAAAAGATGACCTCTGTTTCTTTCTCTATAATCCAAGAGTAAGGGCATTTGCTTGGGGAGAAGGGAGACATATTTTCAAATTTCTCTGGCAAGCAAGGGTTTGAAACCAGCTTTCCTGCCTCACTAGAAAATGCATTTCGGAATTCTGGGACAGAATTTCACAATCACCTACCCTGTCAGGTTTTTTTTCCATTTTGCATAAATAATTAAACATTCATGTGGCTAAAGAGAAGGAGAAATTGACTTTGCAGAGCTGTGGTTAAGGCAATCACATTGGAAAGTCAGGTTTGAATCCCTATTCTAATGAATTTTTAACTATTCTTCTGATACCAGACAAGCTATAGAGGCATTTCCCATTCTCTCCTCCCTCACTCCATATGCTAGCTTCATCAAGAAGCCTGGGCACCTGTGGGCTGAGAATTTAGTAAACGGCAAGATTCAAAAAATGAAACATTCAAAGCTAAACAAAATATTACAAAGATCTTTCATGGTCTTGATTTTAGTATCAGGGGCCTTCCTACCATTCCTAGACACCTGCAGAGTTGATCCAGTGCTAGCAACTGTCATATATTTTAGCAGCTGTTCGTTTCACTGACAGAAGTAGCAAAATCTATGATTTGCCAGTTAGAAGTGTCCTTGGCTTGTTTGGGAGCCAACTGAGAGCTCCAGCATCCAGCAAGCTCTGAGACGTAGTGCCAGAACAGCTATGCCAACGGTTATCAGAAATGGACTGCTCCAAGAGCTTTAACCTTTCACTGCCACACTAAATGACAAAATGAAGTATCTAGTTAACTCTGGGAAGACAAATGCTTTTATTTGTATCCTAATCTCAGGTCACGGGGTTTGGGGCTATCTTGCATAGCACATCTTAATGCGCAAAAAAGTATGTTTCTCCATCCTGTGATCGTAACATGACTGCAAAGTCTGGGCCTAGTAACCAAGCAATTTTGATGCTGTAAGCCACCATCAGTTATTTGAAAAGGCAAGTTCCTGTTCTCTTCCTTATCTTGCATTCCTTGGGAGTGGGAAATGCATCTTTTGATTTGTATAATAAAGTCAGATCTATTGAAATAGGTTTGTTATTCTTAGTTAGCTGTACCGTGAGCCTTAAGAAGATGCCCTTGGAGTTGCAGTGGTGAAAGTCGGTAGCTTACACTCTGAAAAAAAGAAGAGTTTTGAATTATTATAATCACACTGTGGGCCAGTTTTTCTGTTGATATAAGTTGGCAAAACTCTGAGATCAATGAAGCTGTATAAATCCACATTTGCAGAGAATTAGGCCATATGTGTTTTCAAGAAAGAAACAGTATAAATTTCTAAAAGATTTGGACAAAATTTGAAGCCTAACCTTAATTTTGTAAGAGCTCATCTTTAAAGTGAAGAAAGCATAGAGAGTGGAAGGGATGCCGTGCAGAAACCCATTGCCTATAACCACACACAGTTCTGTAGCCAGCATTTAATAGTGATGTAGCTAGCTTTTAACAAAATTTAACAGTGTCAAGAGAGTGCAAGATATTGATATATTTGAGAATTCTCTCAATTTTTAGAACTTAATTAAAGCTAAGGATCATTGGCTAGAAGGACAGATGAAATTTTATCTACATCCAAATTTTATTTTTTTAACTGTTTTCAAAGTACAGAACCTTCAGTATGTCCTTCTGTTTGATCACTGGGGGTAGGCGTAGGACTGACACATTTTACAATTGCTCAGAGGCTGACTCAGGGTGAATATATCCACCCTGTCCACCACCGAGGCACTGGCACTCGGTCAGGTAGCTCAAGGATGACACTGGGGTTGCTGCTTTGCCCACAGGCTTTGGTGTCCTCCAGGAAAATCCGGATGCACAAGGCAGGTGGTGCATAACAGGCACTGTGCGAGCAATCAGGACACAAGCTGTTTAAACTGCCTGGTAAACCAGGAATAGCGGGTGCCGGGCGCTGAAGAGAAAACCCTTCGTAGGTTGTATCGTGGCAGACAACTCCTTATTGGACTACAACCAAGAACGAAGTCAATCTGGAGTTGCCAAGTTAGGGCTTTGCTAGTTTTCTGGACAGGGGAGTGTTGTAAGGGGGGTGTCCGATGGGGTAGGTGCTATTCATCCTCCGTGTTAACAGAGTCCGTTAACAGCTGGTGCAGCACACCGGTTCCCCCGGGGGCGCGACACCAGCGGGCGGGAACGAGGAGGCGGCCGCCGTGCCGCACCCCAGGCGCCGAGGCCGCAGGGTGGCCGTTACCGAGGGGGCGCGGCCCGCGGACACGTCACGCGCGTGGGCGGGGCCCGGAGAGCCCTGGGGCGGGGCGGGGTGGCGCGCTGGGGGCAGGGAGGGGAGGCCCCCGCTTGATGAGGTCATCAAAAGACGCCGCGGTGGGCGGGAGCCGGAAGGGGCTCGGCGCGAGAGTGGCAGGTAAAGCCGTTGGGCGCCCGTGGCCACTGCGGCGCCCGGCGGGCCGGGAATGGGGTCGGCAGCGGCGCCGCTCATCCTTCCCCCCCCCCCCCTTTCCCCGCACACCCCCTCTGGCGCCGACCTGCTTGTGGTTCGCGTGATAAGCGTGACTCCCCCGTCGCTTCTCCGTCACCCGCCTGGCTCAGCCTCGCCTCACGGAGCCCTCGTCCCGGGGCGGCGGGGACGTGCGGGGGGCCAGGAGCCTCGCAGGGCGCCAGAGCCGCGCTCCGGCCGACGCGCTGGCTTCGCGCCCCGCCATGTTTCCCCTCTCTGGTCGTGGGCTGGTCAGTCGAGCCCTTCGCGAGGCCCTTCTGGGAGTTACAAGGGCAGAATTACCATCTCTGCCTTGTTTGTAGAGTAATCTACTGCAGCTGGAGAGGTACAGTGATAAGGAAGTGAAATAATAAGTGTACACCACCTGCAATACCTGTTGTCTTTTTTAATTTGATGCAGCTTGAGTCCGTGCCCTTCTCATAGGACTGTAGTCTTAAGTATAATTTCCTGAAATAACTTTAAATATAATTCCGCTAAAGCTTCTCAAAGCTGGTTTGCATACTCTTCTGCTCATTGGCCACATCTAGCACTTGGAAATGTATAGGTAAAACTCACACTATCTTAACAAGTAGTGTTTTGTAATTCATCTGTAAATTTCATATCATATTAGCCACATGTTAAGTCCTTTATCTCGGGATAATTCTTAGTTCTGCAGAGGTCAGTTTGAGTGACCTACGAGGCTTGTCAATGTCAACACTGGAAAAAGAAAACTGATTTTTCTGATTCTAGACCTGGGAAAATGGTTCTTTTTTTTGTGGGTAGTATTTACATATGATAGCTGCACTGAGTTACAAACAGTCATACTAGTTCTGCATAGATTAGATTTGGACACTTCCTGTATAGGGATACCCTCTCACTTGTGTGCTCTTGTGAAAATCAGATCCACTTCCTTGTGTATATTCAGTGGAAATAAAATCCTATAATGCAGTTCAACATCTTGAAATGATGTTGTAAAATACAAAGTTAAAAGTTTCAGCTTTACACAAATTGGTCTTATATAACCATAGTAATTGTAGATTTGCGAGCAGGGATTTGCAAAATATTTAGCTGCAAATGTTTGGGCTCTGGTTAATGACTTAGATATTTGGACTTTACTACAAAGAACTGCAAATGGACCCAGGATCAGCAAGTTCACAGGGATGAACTCGGGTGAGTTCATGATGCTTTTCCTAGCTCAATTAATATGTTTCTGACTCAGTCTTTGGTAAGTTATGTTTTTCTTTAGAAGTGGGTACTTTTTGAGGGGAAGGGGACTATTTGATGTCTTTGGATTTCTGTTTCTATTTGAGCTGACAGAAGGAGTAGCTGGTAATTTTGAAGAGAGGAATATGCTTCTGCTGCTATTAACTTGTAGTTGGTGAAGAAGGACTTCCATTATGCAAATTATTTTTGTGGGTCACAGACTGGAAAGGAGGCTTCTGAAAAGCCACCATTCCCTTTGACAAAGAATATTTTTAATTGAATTTGTCACATCAAAACCTCATTGTGATGTGTGTTGGTTTTCTTGTGACTGACAGTGAAGTTGCAAGCTGTTCCATACAGACTGATTAGCAGTAATTAAACAATAGCAAATGCTCTGTTAGATTCTGCCTTGCTTTCACCTGTAGAAAAGTCCATACCTGTCTTTTGCTTAAAACAGCCTAGCTATTTGTGTTGTGTGCGAAACAAAAATAAGATTGAAACTACTGAAAATTATGCATACATACTGCTTAATATTTAAAAACTAAAATTACTGTTAACACTGGTGTTCAAAACTGACTTGTGGATAAGATCTTGGTCTGTTATGTTTTGTGGAAAAAAATATATAAAACTGGATTTGGAGGAAGCTTCTTTGAAAGCTATTTAAAAGAGGATTAATTATAAACCTCTTAGAATTATTAAAGAGAGCATTTATCCAAAAGACTGTGTGTTTTTTTTCATTTTTTTAATTTCTTTAAATGTTAGGTAGAAAGCAGTGTAAGTTAACACCTGCATGTTGAAAGCAATTGAATTAACTTTTATGTAGGGACAAAGCAAATCATGCTTAATTGAAAGCAAACAAAACCCAAACATGGATTTAGTTTGCACTGTCTTTTAAATGTGGATGAAAAGTTTGTTTACTTTATATATATAGCATCTGAATACTGGTCAGTGGTATGCAGGAAGATCTCTGGTCCTGAAATACTCTTATACCTTTTCAAGAACATATATGAATACATAATACAAACAAGTTGGTGTCTGTACTTCAGAGATCTTGTTTGTAGCCCAGAACATTAGCTTAAATTACCAGTTAGACTACATGTGCCAGGCTATGGAGAAACTGGGCATGAGGACACTTGTCTCTGACTGTTCAAAGGGAATGATTCTGGCAGAACAGACAGTTGGGAGAAATATCTTCAAACAAACCAAGCATAAATTGGTAGAGTTTGTCTGACGGGCCTTAGTTTTCTAAGCAGCTCAGTTAGTGTAAATTTCTTTTTAATTGCTTTAATTGGCTATTATTTCAGGGAATAAATTTGTGTACTGTCTGAAAAATAGAAAACCTAAGACAGAACTGGCCTCCAGCTTGGGTATTAATACCTGTTACTTGTGTCATCATTTGTGTGTGAATCTTGTGCAAAATCAGAGCTGCACAAACTTAAACATCCTGATGGATTTTTTCAAGGCACTAGACCTATTTTTTGTATTTGTGAGAATATTCATATATCAACCAGTTAACATATTAGAATTTTTGGAACAGCTTTTAGTTGAGAATACTCCAGTGCTTGGCAGATATGAAATACAGAATTGTAACTGTCTGGTTTGGTTGAAGATCAGTTCTCTTGATCTTTTCCTCTAATACAGCTCTCTCTTTTGTTCATTTGTTCTGAGATTTTGAAAGTGTATGAAAGGAAATAGCTAAAGTTATGTGCTCTGAAATAAGAGGTTTCTCGTGTATTCATTCACAGAAGAGAACACTCGTTTGTTTGGCATAGTCTTACATATTGCCATGAAGACTTATCTTAGGCAACTACATTTTATACCTATCTTTTGCTGTGATATATTAACAATGCAAGCAAGCCCCTCATCCACTAATCTGATAGGAGTACAATCAAATAAAGCATGTGCTTGGAAAAGGATGAGATTGCGGTGTGTTCTTCATAGTATATTTCTGGCTTTTGTCACTATATTATGGAGTCATCTCTAATGACCACTTGTCTTTGTTAAGATTTTCAATTAAAGTAGTATATACATTTTGTTCTTGCAATTAAATTGATATCCCTTACTCTTATAGTGCAGTTACGTCATGCAATTTGTAGCTTTCTTGGTGAAATATTCAAGAGCCTTTGTGAAATATGCCAAGAGATGTATCTAGTATTATTTAATTGATCACATTAAGCATTTATTTTATTTTCATGCATAAATAGTTTAATCACTCTTAGTTTCTGGGAAGGTGATATCTTAAACAGATTGTTTATTTAATAGCTTGATGAATAATTTGTTTAATATTCCTGGTAAAACCTCTTGCTATTATAAAATGAATATAATACTGGATTTAGACAGGACATGCAATTTTGCCATGCAAACCTAAAGGGCACAAAACATATGAATTCCTATTGCTTTAATCTCTGTAGAAGTCAGATTCAGTCTCTCTGGGAGTTTGTTCTGCTAGTGTGCACATAGTTGTGGAATACATTTTGTACCCTTTCAGAAATGCTGTCTTATGCTTCCTGTCTTTGGCTTCAAATCTCTTTAAGATCAGTGGAATAGGACCCCAGTTATTTTGGAGTCTGTGTGCAGGGACTGAAGAAGGAATGGTTCAAATGCTCAGGGAAATCCCTCAGTGCTCATGAAATTCAGAATGATTTGGAGCAGTCTTGACTGTCCTTATTGACCATACCAGGTTTAAGGGCACGGAGTTAGAGCAGGTGGAATGGTCTCTGCTCTGCACAGCTGTTTGTAGTTGGTAATTGTTGCAAACATCAAAAATTCATTTTTGCTTTTCATTTGCTTCAGTGTAGTAGTTAGTACATGTGCTGGATTTCCCAACAAGTTCAGATGGTAATCCATTTTTCTCATGTGGATCATTAGTGTTAAAGTGGAACTGCACACAGACAGGAATGGCTAGCCATTAGCAACTGAAAATATCAGCTTCCTGGAATAATGGGATGTCAGTGTAAATTATCCTGATTTTTTTTTTTTTAAACAGGCTATTTACAGGTTTAACTACTCCATCTTGTATAATAGCTATTCAGACTTTCTTAATTTATTATTTCTACCAGAGATATTCCCAAGGTAGTTCACTTGCATCTTTCTTTTTTTTTTTTCCCCTCCACTTTCTCCTGTAGGATGATGTTATGTTTCTAAGTTCTTCCCTTCTCCTGTAACTGTAGCAAAACAACCAAAACTTTCCATTACAGACACACAGAAACATTCTTTTTTCTGTAGACTTTTTAAGGAAATTTATTATCCACTCTTGTCTGCTTTGCAGTCATGTTTTATTTTTGCCTGGAAGCTCTTTTCTTGGGTATGTTTTCAGAGGCATATGATTCTAATTCAGTCTGATGCTGCCTGTATTAAGTGGAAAAGCAATGTTATACAAATATTGCTCCATGAAGGATCACTTCTCCCCTGTTTACTATTCTTTGTGCCCTTTATTCAATTGTATTGTGCACAGATATTCAAGACTGACTATTCATGTGGGCCACCATCTGCTGTTATTGTTGCTCGTTCTTTTGCAAACAGCTATCTTCTAAAATATTAAAATGTATAACCTAGCAATTAGCTTGAATCATATTTTTGAGTTATGAAGTACATTTGGAAAGGAAGGTGTACTGAATGCATGGTGTATTTGAAGTGTTCTGTAATAATTTGGATTCATAGTACCCCAAAATTAATAATTTCATACTCCTTTGTGAGGTTCAAGAGCTATGAAATAAAAGACTACTTATAACACAATTGTCAAGAGCTCAGGTTAGAATTGAAGTTCCTAACTTGTTGTGATATTTAGGATCCAACTAATTTTTCTGCACTTCTAGAGGTGAATTGCATTACACTTACAAAAAAAAAATGAAAACCAGATATTCTTACTACATGCAGAGTATAGAGAAAAATACTGCAGAAGGCAGTGCTGTGTAAAAGAAAAAAAAAGATATCAGAAGTAATGACTCCAGTGTGGTCTGTCTGATGACAGATGACAGTACCTTGATGTGTGCATAAGCAAGTGAGAAACTTGCCCTTTTAAAACTTACAAATACTGACTCAGAGCAGCATATTTAGGAAGTAAAAGATCTTCTGTTTTCATGTACGAACAAAGCTTGGATATCTGCAGAGGACTTCTAAAACATACAGCAAGGATATTCAGCTTCAACAGTTGAGATGGTGTGTTTCTTTTAGTGTACGAGTACTGTGACTGCAATTTATTCTCTAGTCCCATTAAGAAGGAATAAAAGAAAAAACTAAAAAGCAGAATGAATAGAAGTTCAGTTATATTACATAACTGGGCCACAAAATAAGCCCAGTGGTGACTTTTTTTGAGGCATGCTTTGATGTTCATGGAGTAGAATGCATATAAATGGTTTCTGACTGTCTGGAAAACATTTTAGAGCTATTTAAACCATATTAGTAACAACACAGCATGCATTATATCAGTATGTGAAAAGTGTGTGTGAATGTATAGGGAAGACTTTCCATTTGTGTGTAGTTAGTGTAGTCTGTTCTTTTTGTCTAAACAAAACAAAAGCCCTGTTTCTCGTTCTGTCTTTCAGACCCTACTCCTCCCAGTGACAGAGGAGAATGTTGAACGACAAATGTTAGCCTGAGTGAGTTCCATGATCAAACACCCTGTTTGGGAATTCTGTACTTCATCAGAATCTGCATTCAATTATTCAGAAAGAAGTAGGGAAGAACGCTGCCTTTGTATACCTAGGCTTGACTTGCAAATGTGCTTAGCATTGCAGCTCCTATTGAATTTTCTTAGAATTTTGATAAGTTGAATTTTAGGACTTGCAGTTGAAAACACTTTGGTGGAATAGTTCTATTATGATTTATGTGAATATTTGGGAAGACTTAATTGTAGAAGAGATAGAACTTGCATTTGGTCTCTATTGGAATCAAGTGATGAATTAAATCACTATTTACTGCCTATTCTGTTTAACACCCCCAAGTTATTGTCTATAAAAATGTCACAGTTTAAATAGAGGAGAGCCTAGCTTGTACTAGCATGTTTGCTTGTTCTATGACTACGTATATTTTTTCTACATACTTCTGACCTGTCTTTTGTACTTGCCATTGCATCTTTTGTCTTCTGTGAGCACACGCATACTTGCTTTCTGTCTCATCTGGATGATTTTGCCATGTTGGGCCAATGAGGGGTAGTCTATGTGTAGATGCTAAACTTCAAACATAACATCAGCACAGTTGTTAATGATTGTTGAAACAGCAGTACTGATTCAAAGCAAAGCTATAAATGACTAGCACTTGAACAAATGCAGAACTATATATATCTTTGACCTGTTCAGTTACTGATATACACAGTGGTCTTTCTAAAGAATAAAAAAGTTAGCCTTTTTTAGCTTTGATAGTACATACTGCAATAATTCCTATCCTCCTCTTTTGCTGAAACACATGCTTGCTTCCTTCTTTGCCAATTTCTGCTCATCTTTTTTCACTTGGTTTGATTTCTGGTTTGCTTGCATTTTGTTTCCTGTGTCATCTTGTGGTCTGTTGGTTTAAAAAAAAAAAAAATTGGATATATAATCATTAACTACCTTGATATCTTTTACTTTTTTCTTAATACTAAAAAGCCAAATGAACAGTTCTTTTTTGAGCTTTCTTCTTGGATAAAACTGAGACATTTTTCCAAAATGGTTCAAATCCAATATTAGATAAGTCAGGCATAGGCCTAAGGAGAAGTAGATATCCATCTTGTGTGGAATACCACCATGTATTTTAATTTCATAAATTAGCAGTCCTATTGAAGCCAATGCATCTGCTCATCTTGTGTCAAGTTAAATTCTTACATAAAATGGCTCTGGGCCCAAATTAAACATTTAAATCATTTTTCTGGCTCTTAGTCAGGTAACTATCATATTTATGCCTTTAAATATTTCTACTAAATTATTCTAAGTTCTGTGCAGCCTTATACTGGTTTTCTGTATTGCCAATGCTGTATGTTTTCCAAAGATGTATCATATTACTAATAAATTTCATGTTAATAAACCAGATGTAAATAAAATAGGATTAAAAAGCACAGCGTTTCCTAGCTCTATTAATACTTGCTTCCTTTTTTATCTGGAAAATACACTTTGTTAACATTGGTAGTATTTATCATCTCTTATCAATTGCTTTGGTCTGATAAGAGTCTGAAGTTGTAAGAAAAGTATTTTAATGTGGATGAATTTTTTGTTTTTTTGTATTTTATAACCACTGGGAAGAAGCACTTGTCATTTAATTTTAAATAGATAATTTTATTACATGTGTCCTCGACTGGCTTAGTACATAGTGATGTAGCATCACAAGAGGGCACACTAAGTCCTCTGGAATATAATTAGCGAAAGCCTTATCGGTTGGGATAAATCAATATCTGCAAATAAAACAATTAAAGCACACTTAGAATGTGGTTTCATGTATAATTCTTAACAAATGCTATGTATAAATACTTTTATGTATGCGCCAAAAAAATTAACTAATCTTCCACTAAAATCCTTTTGATTTAGTTAAGTGAAAATTGTAAACTTCAGTGACTGAAAATTAGCAAAAAATTGGTTTCAAAAAAAAAACCCAAAGTTTTTTAACTTGTGTCACTTTTTTACAATGGTGTGTTACAGACAAATCATAATTAAAATGAAAATTCACGTAAGTAGAATTCCAGTTTTTAAATATAAACATTTAAGGATCTAAAAGCTTTTAAAGGGGTTCTTAACTTATGGTAAAATTCTTTCCTGTCTGTATTGTAGTCTTTATTTTGTATTCTCTCTCTGAAGAAAGCACAGTGCTTCTCTGCTTACATCCACAAATGTGTGGAATGAGGTAACAAGGGATTTTTCATATGTAGTCTTAAGGATCCTTTTTCCCTCAGTGTTTTTCTGTACTAATGTTTCTTGCAATTCTGACTAATAATTAGACTTGACTAAGCATCAGGGCTTGTGTTCATCTACATACCCCTTTTTCCATCCCTCCATTTCTAAGTAGACATTTAGTGGCCCAGTTTTGATTAAATGCAGTAGGTGTATCTCTCTAGATCCCATACACATTTTGAAAATGCGTTAACATAGTTCGCAGAAGATATCTTAAGAAAGGTTCTTTGAGGACTTTGTTAACAAGGTCAATGAAGGCAATATTGTGCAATCATCTATCTGGGTACAAACAACATTTTTAAGTAGCCACTCCGAATAATGTGTAGAAGATCACCCTAATACTGCAGCAATGAAATATATATTAAAGATAGATACTGTGCAAAAGTAAACTAGCAACCTCAAACTGTGCTGTGATCTGACTGCTGCTTCACATACCTCCTACCTTGCAATTTCTTGCTAAGTTGACCCTGAAGCTGAAGATTAATCTCTTGTTTGTTTGTTCTTGTTGGTTCAGCTACATTCTGGACTTCTAATGAAAATTTAAAGACTACTGTTTCCTGGGAGTCATCGTTCTTAAAATGATACATTTCCATTCTTATACTTTATTTGCTTCTTATAACTTCCTGAAACTTTTGACTTAATGCCTCAGTTTAACAAAACAAACCTCGGCAGAATATGAAAAGGGCTGTATACTGTATTTTTAGAAAGCTGTCTCTATATAATGCAATGCAGTATTACTTATGGTATGTAGTTATATGTGCAAGACAGGTTAATGTCTTTTTTTTTCTGTGCCTGTTGAAGAGGCTGGTTCCATCTTCTGCACACACCCTTTCAGGTAGTGGAAGATAGAAAAGGTTAAGGGAGGATTTAATGGCTATCCCTGGCTAAGCAAACCTGGCTCCACCAGCCACCTCCTCTGTTCATATGCTTCAGCCCCCTTAGCTGTTTTACTGGCCCTCTGCCAGCCTTATTCTATCAATGGACTTGCAGTTTGTCAAGAAACTTTTTTAGTTTCTTTCTGGAAGGTTAAGTTAGGCTGAACAAATTCTTAGACAATCAATTTATGAATGTTTGGAGGAGAAAAACAATCAGTAGAGACTTGTCAAAACCAGTTGTTGTTAAAACAATCTGATTTCTGTCTTGCAGAACAGCTGGACTATTGGATAATGAAAAAGCAATACATGTTTCACTTTGCCTTTGGAAGGACTGTTGTGTCACATACTAGCTTTCTTTAACTTGACTATGAATTTAATTTTAATTTGTCAATAATTTAAAAAACCCACCAAACAAAACTCTCAAACACTTTCAAAATTCATCAGTGATTTGCTTTTCAACTGTTTGAGCATTTTAAGTATGTTTCAGCATACCTGAATGTAGTTGAATCTGTCCTGGTTCTGGTTCAACGTTTGTTAACTATAGATACAGTCGCATTGTTGGTTTAAGTTTGTCCAAATGTAAGCTGCCACCAAAAGTGCCAGTCATATCCTGTCCCCAGCTGCATGTTCCTGCCTCTTCCCTCAAGTTATCCTTTGCACTTGCATAGCTGCCTAGGAAGGAAGGCTGGACAGAAACTTGAGGAAGAATGAGGATTTTTTTGGTTTTTGGGTTTTTTTTTGGTGTCATCTCAGACTTAGATTGACTTAATTTTGTTGCAAATCCACATTCTTACATGTTTTATGCTTGCATGAATAAAATGACTGACCTCCTCCAATCTGGAGAGGTTGCAAGCACTTTGGAGATCAGGATCAAAATGATTTTGAGAAATGAACTGAAATCATTAAGTTGCAAATCAATAGCAATGAGTACGAAGCATTACAGAAAGAGAAATTCCATGTGCAAAGCTCAGAGAATTATCTTGCGATTATAGCAATATCAGATCAGGTCTAATCTGGAGAGAACACTGAGGCTTAGAGGTTTAGGTTACTGAGAAACACTACTTCTAGACTTAGCAGTACAAATATTTATTGTCTTTCTTGCTGGGTTTCTGCGGGTTTGTAGAATGAATAATTTATGTAAATGGTCTTAATTTATTACGGGCAAAATGAGCTATTTTGACTCAGACCACAGTTTAAACCTCTTTAAAAAAATTGGCCTATTTTGAACAGCTGCATTGGGAGATTGGGATGTGTGTGGAGGGAAGAAGAGTGACTTATAAAGGAGGAGGAATAGAAGGGGTGAGGAGTGTATGAGAGCTTTGACAGTGTACCTAGGTCCTCTCTAACCTCAGCTTCTGGGAATGGTACCTTAGTAAAACTTGTAGAACAACAACAACAACAAAAAGCTTTGTTTGTGGGAAAGAAGATTTAATTAACTGTTATGAAGAACTGGATCAGGCTAACTACAGAAACTGAACAATTCCCTTCCACAGAGGTATTTAAAAAGCAGAAGAGTATTTGACATATTTCTGTCTCATCTCAAGGGGAAAACTAGATTCTTCCAATGAGGACTCTTCTAGACAATATAATTAATCTATCAGATGCGTGGGTATGTATGCAATAGCTGAGGCACAAAAAAATGGAGCAAGCAAAAGGCTATACTTGGAGAATATTTTTAATAGCTCTGGAGTCTGGATGACAGTGGTAAGAAAGGACAAATTTGATAGAAACAGAGTAGAGTTGTCTAATAAAAATTTGTTTTGCTGTGAAGGAAGGGTAGTCTGCTAAAATTACAGCTCACAGATACAGGGTACTTTATTTAAATAGTTTCCTGCATGTATTTGAAAGTTTGAACTTTTAGTGAGTTAATATTTGGTATGTATTTAGAGCTGTGCAAGATTTGAGTCAGGTTATGAGCTTTCTAAATATTTTAAACAAGGCCCAGCAAGAAAAGTGTGCACAGTTCACTTGCCCACTGAGAGCACTTAAGTACAAACAGAAATGGGCAAGAGCTGGGAGTTGCTTGCCTTAGCGAGATGTGCAAATTTGTGGAACATGAGTGATGTAGCAGGAGTATTCTACCAATATCTAACATTATTTGGTACTGCTAAATGTTTCAGATATAGAATACTGCTTTTTGATCTTTATTTTAGTCTTTTTTTTAAAAAAAAAAGCATTTTTGCGTGCTTTCTTGCTTACCCATGAAGCAGGAATGGATTCTGTGGTAATAAGAATGTGCTTGCCGCGTACTCCTTTGTGAATGCATTGTGATAGCTTCTAATTAAATGATCAAACTGTTCTTCAAAAATATATGACTTTTTTTACTTTCACAATGAGAGAGGCATATTTCTATTCTGTGAGATTTCTAATTCTGTACACTGTATTGAAGTTACAATGTTGAGAGTTGCCAACAGTTCAGGAAGCTAACAGTAATGCAGGAAACACCTCGTTACTGTTAAAAAGCTCGTGTGATATGTGGCTCTTCTTTTACACACCTGTAGTGCTAGTCTGAGAGTTACCAATGAAGGCTGAAGTATATTCTGCAAATGGTTACTTTTTTTATTGGATGACTATCCTGCAAGATTACTGTTTTTTTCTGAACAAAAATCATCCATCAAAGAAAAACTTGTGAAGCTAACTATGTTTAAAATACTAGTAAGACTTGCTTCATCCCATTTTTTTCACTGCAAATATTTAAAATTGTGTGTTAAACTGTCATATGCTCTGTAACTTCATTATTTTGAAATCTCAATTTAGATACAGTGTTAAGAAATACTTTTATTCATTTTGTCATTTTATACAATTTTGTAAGATTACATTGAGTGAGGTACAAAGAACAATGATGGCTTATGCTATTCAGCAGGTAGTAGAAAATGCATTGTTCTGTTAACAAGCCTTGCTAATGATTTGCTGTGTACTCCTTAGTAAGAGGCTTCATCTCTGTGGTTCTCGCACACATTTTCCCTGTGAGTTTTTTGAATTGCCAGAAGAGTTTTTCATTATCAAAACCTTCAATAAAGTGAAGACTATCACTGTGTTTCCAAACCTGAATTTGGTGATGGTAAGGAAAAATGTGGCAGAAATGAATGTAGAGTTCCTACCTCCAGAGAAAGGAAGTATATAGTAGAGATATAAAATCAAGTGGAGGGCATATACGATAAATGATCACAGCAATTACAGTAATAGCAGCTTATTTTCAATATGTTACAAATAATATTTTTCTGTATACTGTGTGAGGCCTGTTGCTGCTGGCAGAAAGATGCTGAATTGTCCTTCAGTGATCCTTGGTGGATCGGTTTCTCACAGTCTTCAGAGCTGCCCAGTACAAGAGTGTTAGAGGACAATTGCTTCACGTTAACTGCATGTGCTGCAGCTGTGAGGCTTATTTAGAATTCCAAGGTTTGGCTTCAGAGTATTTTTTTTTTTTAACTGCTTTTTAGTGGTTTTTTTTGGCTACTTATTTATGTTATGGAAGTAAGTATGTTTCAGTTACAGAAACTGAAATTGTACAGATAGACCAAAAGTTGTTTTAGGCTAACCTCTAAAAGTGACATTTTTTGAAGTTTTAATTTATAATATGCACCTGATAGTTCTTAATCTATATAACTCTACAGTAGTACAAAAATGCTTAAAGCAAACATTGCTTGCTCTGCATGACCATGATATGAAAATCCAGATAACATCAACTTCAATCCGTGGCATTAAGCACAGATATCACAGACGTAGTGTTCCCATCACAGCACTGAGAACCTTTAATTGTTCTACTATTCCCAGTTAGGTTTCAAGATAGGGAAATTACTGTAATGGCCATGTGATACTTACAGATGTTGTTCATCCACCAACCTGAGGTTTGCAAAATCTTCACTCAGCCGTTGTTACAGGTCTTCCTAAATCCTTTGGTCCATGTTTTTGCTGTTTGCCAGACTTCTTTTAATTAAGTATGAAGCAATCACTATTATGATATGAGGGCCCAATGTGCATTTCAGGGTATTTAATGTTTCACCTTCCTCAAAGTTTGTTTTAAGACAAACTGGCAAAACACATCTGCACTCTTATCTGCATAGGTAAATCCTCTTTGTAAAGCTACACTGAATTCACTGGGACGCTGATGAAATTTGTGAATCTGTTTCTGGATCCTGATACAAGATTGACTTCTGAAAGTACACACGGATGTACATATCAGTTAAGGCAGTGCAAGTTGCAAAGTGTCTTGCAAAATGCATGAAATTTGAAAGCACTTGAAATAGCAAACAGTTATGATGAATAATAAGATGATTAAATTCAGAAAAAGGATCTGGGAAAACTTCTCTCAAATGGAGAACAGAGAAATATCCACTAGAAATAGCTTGAAAAATTCAATGAGTATCTCTTTCTTCAGAGTATTTGGAATTTACTGGGATACTTGAGTAACGGACTTCTGGAGTGAGCCTTGTGGCCCGGACAGCTTTGCTGAAGTTTCTTAGTGCAGGGAGATTGATATAAAAGTGAAATAAAGTGTTTTCTTCAGCTTGTCTGAGGAAACACTTCCTCATCAACAACATCCCTGTAAGAGTTTTTTCTGAGTGGTAGAAATCCATCAAAGAAGGGAGATGCTTGCTGTATCTTGTGTACTTTGCCCGAAGTTAGTTTGGGGAACAGAACAGATTATTTTTTTGGCACAAGCAAGCCTTTCTCTCACTGATGCTAGCTTGACAGCACCCCATGGATTCTTACAAAAGCAATAGCAGACTCCTTGGGGGAGTCTGAACTCTCTTTTGTGCTGATATTGGGAACTCCATGCAGGATGATTCTGGCTACTGAAGCCTATGGCAAGGCTGTGAAACAGTGTCACAGAAAGAACATCTGGTCACTTAAGACACTTAAAAACAGACTTGGCTGTATGATATGGATGCATCTCTGAACAGACAGAGAAAGAGCTGCGAGTCTTAATGATCAATTGCATCTTCCTTTCTCTAATTTCCTATTCTAGTCCAGAAAGCAGTCAGAAAGGACATTAGCAAGCTAAAGTGTGTAATTTTAGCTTGACAGTCATAAGAAAACAGAGAATGCGTGAAAGTTAAAAATTTCTGTGATGAACTTCTCGCTATTGTTGCAACAGATGTTGATGCATTTTAGTATTTTTTCCCTTTTATAGGTGTTTGCATATTTTTCTTTCCAGTGAGAAGACCTTTTGTTTGCTGTAAGAAGCTATTAACCAGAGTGTTAATGGGTTTCCAGCTATTAAGATGTAATGATATACCTTAAGTATTTAACTATAAATTTGAAAAATCTCCATGAGCAATCTCAAAGGAATAGTTAGAATGCACTCTTAGTAAATTGGCTCATTTTCTTGTAATTTACTAGAAGTAAACATACAAGCAGTCGTAATGTGAAAAGTATATTAATCCCTGGAGTTACATTGTATGTATGAAATTGCTACTTTCAAAGTTTAAGCCATATGACGCTATTTGGGCTCCCGCTTGTTACTTAGAATCACAGTAGAAAAATAATCACCATCTTTTGAGTTAGGAATTTGAAATATAAATTTAGCATCTAGAAGCAATGTAGTAATAAATTAAGTTTGATGTTGCATAACAATGTATCTTTTCTAAAGGATTACTTTGGCAGAAGAGAGTCAACGGGAGACCTTATAGTTAAAGCTTGTTTCTTTCATTTTATAAAAGCAGTCTAGAAATACATTCACATGAGATCTTCTGGAAAAAATAAAGCTAGTGGTTCTTGACAGCAAATCTTGAAGCAACTAGCTTGATCCCATGCTATGGAGAGGGAGGGAAAAATCCTTTTTTGGCCATACTACTTTTAATAAAAGCAACTCAACTCTAACACATCCATTTCAGAAACAGTTGTTAAAGGATTATCTGATTTGTTTTTTTATTTTTTCCCTTTACAGAATGAGAGAGAAGTGGAGCAACTCCAATTCATTTCAATAATGTAATATTAGTCAAAAGTTATTTTTGGCACTGCAAGGCTTAATATCCTTGCTCTTCCTGGAAGCACTTTGTGTAAAAAATGAGTAACAATTTGTAAAACAGTTGCCTAGCAAACTGGATCATGGAGAAGCAGCTAGACCCCATGAAGGATGACTTGCCCTTAATGGCCAACACTAGCCACATGCTTGTAAAACATTATACATTGGACTTGGATGTGGATTTTAAAAGTCAAATTATTGAGGGCATCATAGTTTTCTTCTTTGAGACAGGGAGCAGATACAGGAAAACCAGCAGCACTGACGAAGAAGGCTGCCAGTCACAGTTTGATGAAACCTGTAAAATTAGGGCATCTGAACCCTGCCACATTCCTGTGACAGATCTAAGTGCCTGCTCATCTACAATGGAATATAATGATTTTGCTGTCTGTGGTAAAGGTGAAAAAGATACTTCTGATAAAAATGGTAACCATAGCAACGGGGAACAGGCTTCTGGGATTCCTAGTTCAAAGAACTGCTGTGACATAGAGAATCATGGGAGCACAGATTTTTTGCTGGTGTTGGACTGCTGTGATTTATCCGTGCTAAAGGTTGAGGAGGTAGATGTTGCTGCTGTGGCAGACATTGAAAAATTTGCAAGGTCTGCCAAGCTAACTGATGCTTCTGAAGAGCTGGGAAATCTCAGGAATCAGATTGTACATGAACTTGTGACTTTACCTGCGGATCGCTGGAAGGAACAGCTATACTATTACACTCGCTGCAGCCAGGCACCTGGCTGTGGAGAGCTTCTGTTTACTACTGGCACTTGGAGCTTGGAGATAAGGAAATTGGGGATTTGCACTCCAAGAGACTTTCCTCATGCAATAAGAATATGGTACAAAACCAAACCTGAGGGAAGATCTGTTACATGGACTACAGACCAGAGTGGCAGGTATGTAGCTATTAGCTGAAAGGCTTTGTATGCATTAATTTTAAACATGGGTGCAAGAATATAGAGTCAGTCACAGCTGAGCAGCTGTGTGAAGAGGATAAGCAGTCTCTTCCCTTTTTTTAATTTCATCCTTGGTTTGAATACTATTGCACTCTTATAGGAGAGCAGGTAAACTCTTTGCTCAGGAAACCCCAATGTACTTGCAGACCTTAAGCCTGGCTCAGTGATAGCATTTGTTCATTCTGAGTGGGAGTAAATGATTGTTGTATATCGGACATAAGTGTGTACAGGGAATAAGGTATTGTCATTTAAGGGAGGAAAATGTATACATAATAGGTTATTTTCACTTTAATACTCTATGTTCATTTTCCTTCCTGTGTTAAGGAACTGATCATACAGCATAAAGATCAGTATGCATAATAATTAATAGAATTGCTCCCCAACTAGTCTTTTGTCAATATTGTAATAAGTTTAGAGATAGTCTTTTCCTGCTTAGTCTCTCATAATCAACTTTTAAAATCTCCTTCATCTATTACGTAAAATACATTGATGATAGCAAATGAATTGCAAACTGAGACTGTAAGAATTTTTATTATCTAGCTTTTGTGAAAGTACGCAGTGCTGTACAGAAATCTTCAAGATAAGTTCTTTATAGGAGAGAAACTACAGTCTGCTCTTGATATATACAATTGTAACATTGTTTTACTGTGATGTTCAAAGCTCGATTTTAATGGTTGTTCTTAATCTGTGATAGCTACAAACCTGGAGCAAAGTTGGACGAGGAGGAAGAAAATCGGTCCAAGTGAATATTTGCTTTTCATTCCTGAACTAGAGATTTATGTTTGCCTTTCATTTCAGTTATGCTAATATTAATTGAGAGGTTCCTCACTAACATCCACATTAGGGAGGAGAACGAAGCCTTTTTAAATTGTGCATCTAGTATTTAGGCAACTTTACTGCTAAACCATGATCAGCCTCAAGCCCAGGGGCTTATATTCATTACCTCCTCCCCTTATGCCCTCCCCACCTCACCCCCCAAAAAGTTATTATGGGTATGAGTGCAGGAAATTTAACACAGTATAATGTCTTTACTCACAAAAATTCTGAGTTTTGACTGAAGAATGCAAAAGTAATGCAATTACCTGTAATCATACATTGTGTCAGTATCTCCCTGCCCTTTACTTAAGTCTTTGAGACTAACTTTAGCTACACTCTTCTGGTATAGGACTCCTCTTCTGTATGTTGCCTCACAAAAATATTGTGCGCTTTGAAGTTTTGGTTTTTTTTTCCTCTTTCTTTAAACCATCTAAATCACTAGGAACTTCTGACTCTTTTTCCTTTCACTCCAAACCTTTATGCTTATTTTAGGGGCATTTCATGGCAGTTGAACACAGACATAGAATTTTATGAATCAGTAATGAAAAAGGAAAAGACAGTTTGACATGGGTTGGGTAGCCTGATGGTAGCATGTAGTCTCAAGCTGCTTTATTTTCTGTCACTTGTAGGGTATTCCAGAATCTACCACCTGGCAGAAAATAAGTTTTCATGTCACAGTTCTTAGAAGCCTTCTTGTTAAATTTTTTTGAAAAATTCTGTATGCGATGAACCCAAAAATATAGTGGCCAAGCTCATTGTGCAAAATTCTGTCATATTTTTCTTCTTGTTTCTATAAATAAAACCCATTAAAAAGGTACAGGGGAAGTACTATTACAATTTATTCTCATGGGGGAATTCTTTAAATTGTTCCAAATTATGTGTATGGTACTTTCTAGGCAGATGTCAAATCCTTTCCCAAAGGAGACTATAATCTGTGGTTCTAACCCTGAAGAAAAGTCAAGTGAATAACAAAGAGCAAGCATTTGGTAGTCACTTCCAATATGCTTCATCTGATTTAATGTTTGTACAGTGTTCTGAAATTTACCCTGTGCATTAATTATTTTATGAAGACTTCCATTTTATTCATTTTAAACAATGCTTGTATTGTAATTCACAAAAATCTGTTAAAACAAACAAAGCTTTGTGGGCTGTGTTTAGAAAAGTTGAGATATGTATATAGAAACCTGATATGGGCATAACAGGGCACATATCAGTTTTCAGTACAGGAACGGAACACACAGAATTTCAGTATTTCCCTGTTTGGTCTTTTGATCCTAGAAACTACATAATGATCAAAAAGGGAGGTTATCTTTAGCCTTCTAAGATTTTTTTGATAAATGCTTTTTGGGACCTTTATACAGAAGAACAAGAGGGCAAAAAAGAGAAAGTGAGTATGTGTGTCTGTATGTGTGTGTGTCAGGGAGACACACACACAGACACACACACCCGTGCTCACATGTACATGCACACACATACATATACATATATATAGACATACGCACTTTTGTCTTTCCAAAAGTTAGAGTTGTGAAGATTGCATCCATTCATAAAATTGGCAAGTAACTTTTAACAGTGATCAATAACATCATTATTAAAATAGAAAAATTACCTTCAGTAGAATATTTGTAATATACCCATCAAGAACAAAGAGAAAACTGTTCTATTTCAAGGTTTTTCAACTTCTCTTTACTAACACAATGCAACAGCATTGGGGTTACAAACTAAGAAGATAGTGTTGAGATTTAAGCAAAATTATACTTTTGTTTAGGTATTCTTACTAATATTAAATATTATAAAAACTGTTCTAAAATAAAAGCTAAATTTAGGAGGTATAGTAACCTCTTTGTGGGAGAGAAAAGTGCATATAAAGTATTTTTGATTGCTGGGAAGGAGAAGCTTTGTGCCAGCCGAATCAAAGCATTTAAGCAGGTTTGCTTAACTCTTAGGAGCATATAGCAGTGTTGAGTTAGCAAGGCTACCAGTATATTTCAGAATAATTGCTTTCTCATGATCTTTGTTAAGAATCCTTATTGCATAAAATATTATCTTGGGATTCCCTCCCTTTATTGTTTAAGAAAAGAATTACACACATTTGGGTTAAAATTAAAGCACCTGTAGTGCGAGATTCCTCTCACCTTTCTTCTGCCTTACGTAGTGCCACCTCTAGTGCCATCATAAATTAGTTAATAATTGTGTTGTTATTAGTAAGAGAATAGAATTGCTCTTATTTCCTCATTGCGGGGTTAGAAATGAAGGAGTATCTCTGTTATGAAAGTCATCAATGAAAGACATTCCATGACATTGAAAGCTTTAAGTACTAGGTCCTAATCCTGTTGCTACCTGTGCATTGTTTATCTTGGCATACATGAAAAGGTCAAGCTATTTGGAGTAAAGTTGAGCACATGCATTTATTTTTTAGGCTGCGGCCTAGATATTAGATATACAGAAAAAGAGAAATTCTATGACACAAAGGGAATGGATTGAATTACTCTAAGCGTAACTTTAAATTTGTGATTTAGAAGAATACTATGGAAAAAGTATATTTTTAGAAAGTATAAAAGGAAGATTGTGCAGTTGCAGGGAAGCTCTTTAGAAGGAATTAACCTTGTGCAGATTTGAGAGGTCCCAAAATGGGAAATATTGAAAAATGTGAAATGAACTATAACAAAAACTTACTGTAAAATCTTCATTCTTGTTTGACCATTTTAAATGTCTTATCTTATAAAAATATTTTTGTACCTGTCTAGCCTACTATTTTATAATACTTTATTAAATTAAAACATCAATATATTTTTAGAGAATTCAAGATATACTTTTGTCTCTATGCAAGCTTTGAAGGTGAATACAACAAGCATAAATCTATCATGTAGTAAAAGTGCTAATGCTAGCACTTATTCTGCATTTTAATGCCTCTTTTCAGCTGCAGTGTTCAAATGTATTACAGACATAGCTGAACTGCAGCACAGTTTTTTTGTTGTAAATAATCTTGCATTTCCCTAATGGGCAGCTGAAGGACTAGAGACAGGTAGTGATGAGGTGAATGCCCAAGTGAGCTGATACCAAACATGGGTATAAAGGGAGACTGACATGATTCCTAGTTATTTGTTAGCTGCAAAGCACAGCAACTGTACATAGATATGAAGGCAAAATACATTTGAGAGTTACAGGGAGATGACTGCAAAGGGGAGAGATTTATTTCTTCTTTGAAACAGGTTGTTTCAAATTTGGCTGTCTTTAAGACGTATGTTTTGAAACACAGGTAAGTGTTCTAGGAGAGAAGTTGAAATTGTTAAGATGCATTGGTGAAAAGAACTATTCATAAATTTGGGTACTTCCAAAGATAAGCTCTGAAAAAGCCATCTTCTTTGTCTCTGCAGACTGTTACACATAGTATGACCTATAGCCTTTATGGATTCTGAGTCATTCATTGCATTTTGATAGAGTATCTGATATTTTCAAAGCAAATTTTACCCATGAAAGGTGGAAATTGAAAAAATGAGTCCGATTTGAACAGTTTCAAGCAACAAATTAGAGTACGTGTCATGAAAACAGATACTTATTTTTCAGTTGACACTAGTTAGCATTGTTCTGTGCTCTTGGATGCTAGAAACACAGGAAGGGAATGAACAGGTTGCTTCTCTTCATGGGTAAAGTTTGAGAGAATATGATGGTCCAGAATCCAAGCAGGTCGCAGACTGAATCCTAACATCGTTGCTGTCAGCTGTGGGGAACTGTCTCCTGTTATTTTGAATAATTTTGTTCCCAGTGCTGAACGCTTAGAATGAACAATCTGAAGTTTGGCGGATTGCTCATCTTTGAGTCAGTGATTACACATGGTAGCAAGTGCAAAATGGAGGAGTAAAACAAAAAGGAAAAATCAACCAAACAACCAGGCAGACTCTGAGTAGAAAAATGAACCAGTTTCTCCAGATTTGAAATTTTCTGGAAATATGGATGGCAACGATAGAAGTGATTTTTTTTTAAAGACATTTACAATAGCTCTTCTGAATTTACAGTCATGGCTAAAAAGGAAGACTGTGAGAAAGTAGGCTTATGTTAGCAAAGTTAATACTTTTACAGAGTTATAGCAAGTTTCCAGGCATAGCAGGAGTAACGCCATTCAGATGTAGGTGGAGTAAGCTGATGCCTGTGGC
This sequence comes from Apteryx mantelli, assembly GCF_036417845.1. Classification (NCBI taxonomy): domain Eukaryota; kingdom Metazoa; phylum Chordata; class Aves; order Apterygiformes; family Apterygidae; genus Apteryx; species Apteryx mantelli. Next base: position 32,747,194 of record NC_090020.1, read on the forward strand.
ACAGGGCAGAGGCAGGCAGCGGTGGGCACCGTGCACCAGGGAAGATGCTATAAAGCTGCAAGGCAGGGGAGGAGGTGAACGGTACCCGTTCAGGGAGAAGGGAGACAGACGACAAGGGTGCTTCAGTAAAGCATGAGAATGGGAAGACTGTAGTGTGTCAGAGGAGGCTGAGAATGAAATAATACCATGTAAATACTGTTTTCCATATAAACAGTAAAATTGTTACTTAACTGCTTCAAACTTAAAATCTAAAAGGGAGGTGAAAACACAGAAGGTTGAAGAGCCAGCTCTGTGCTTGCTGAGTTGTGGATAGCAATCAAAACCAGGTGTGCAACAGTATTCAAAGAGAGGAGACTACTCCTAGACCTGGGGAAATTGCCCGGTCTGGAGTGAAGTTTGTGCTGTTACTGACAAAACAATACAAACAAAAAGACCCAAAGCAGAAGCTTATTCAGAGATCAAAGCCTGTTTACAGAAACTCCTCACACTTTCAGATAGCTTCACAAGCCCAGGCAAGACTGGGGCTATGAGAAAAGTCAAATATAGTTGATTACTGTGCTTTGCTAGAGTTTTTGAGTATTAAGCAGTGTGCATGCAACATGAACAAAATTTGGCAACAGCTCCAGTCCTTCAGATGGGATGCACAGGAATTTTAAACAGGGTCAAGCAGTGAGCTGCCAGAAACAATGATGCAAATACTAAAAACAGAACTGGCAATTGATAGTAGTAGGTAAAACTCAAGGTTTCATATTGTGATTTTCTTTCAAGCATCTGCTAAATGTGCACAGCGAGGACAAAGAAGCACAATAAAGGGAATATGCAAAGTAAGCATATAGTAAATATGTTGGAAAACCTAACTATCTGCAATGTTGTGGAGGATGGGGAGACAAACCATCGCTCAAGAGTGTGTGTGAACTTGAGGGGCAAGAAAACAAAGCAGCTTTCGATTTCAGAATAGAGCTGAGAAAGTCCAGCTGTCTCACAGTTCATATCCATAGGCAAACTGTCTTATCGTTAAAGACAGAGGGACTGCATTTTTATGGTCACTGCTGTGGAAATGATAAAGCAATTAGTAAATCTTCTATTGTCTTGGCCAATAACCAGTTATTTTCAGTCTTTACTGCTAATTTAAACAGGGTGTATAGCTACTAGATTAAACTGTGTTTAAAGGCAATAGGATGGCAACTCCTAACATGTTACCAGAGTAGTATTAAAAGGCCTACGTGGAATGAGAAACCTAAAGGATTGGTCAGATATGTGACTTCAAATATAGGCATTTTTTTCATAACAACACTGATGAAGCTATTAGACTTTTTACATTTGCCAAAAACACATGTCAAGGCAAGTGGAAAAAAAATCCTTATTATTAGAGGCAAACTGCTTCCTGGGAGCAGAATAAGTTGATTTACTTTGAATGTGGAAAAGATCTACCCTGTCCTAACTTTATCATTCTTGCTTCTAGTGATATCTGTACCAAAAAATACAAATTTTGAACAGAAGATTTTGCATACTATATACAGGAAAAGCAGATTTGATGTACCTGTCATGTCAGCCACAAATTAGTTGGCAAAAGCCCAAGAAATTTGCAGTGAGGTGGGAGTTCAGAAATGTGTCTATCCAGTTGTTGGAAAAACAGCATCAGAATAATAGAGATTACCAGAAAAGTCACTCATCTCATAATTGTATTTAGTACTTTTAAATTGGAGAATAGCTTTAGAGGCATAGGTAGTCATCAACTGGTGTCTTATTCAGCAGAAAAATGCAAACAAGATTGCCTGCACTGTTGGAATCCAATGACAATCATTGGCACGTGGCAGAACAAAAAAACTGGTATGATTTGGGTCTCAGGAAATCCTGCTGCTTCATAGAAACTGTACTTCATGACACTATGTAATTTTGAATAAGAAACAGCTGCAAACAGCAGTGGTTTCACAGGGAGTAGCCTTGCAGTTGCAAGAGGTTGCCACCTTTTGTGGAGGCAACATTTAAAGAACTAAGAGTCCCTTTTTTTCTAATACAGGGATAGAGTTGCTGAGCTGGGCATTTTGCTGGAGAAAGCTTCAGACAGGCAGTAACAAAAGTAGGTTGAGCCACATAGGATGCGACTTAGGTGTTTGAGTGCAGGTGTCTCAAAGACAAACCTGTTCAGAGAACAGTTTCAGTTGAACATTTATTATTAACTTTTAGTAGCTTAGTTTGGTATTATAAATGCTTTGTGCTTTCATGGGAAAGGGACGTGTGCCAAGAGATGGTCTGAACTGGTTTCACTATGAAAATATATTGAATATAGATGAATTAGAGTTGAATGACTCAGATTTTCATCAGACTCTTTGGCTCTGGGAGATTGTGGAGCAACGTCCTGCCCCAAGTCTCTTCCTGACGCACAACCAAAGAGTATGGCAACTAGTGCTTGATAGTCCAGTGGCCTGGATTGTTGGTCACTGGGAATTACTACTCATAAAGTTGGCCAAGTGAGTGATCAGACACATATTTTGTGTTTTGTAGACACTTGTCTTTCCATTGGGACAGACAGATAATGAGGCAAATAGTTCCAGTTCTCTGCTTATCTGCTGGTGCTGTATTCTGTTTGTTTATCTCTTTTGACCTGTGATGGGAATGATTCTGGCTGTCATAACAAAATTTTACCCAAGTAGATGATTTGAAAGTTAGGAGACCATGAAAAGTGAAAGAAGAGAGATAGAGAGGAGAGGGAGCAGGAAAAAGGAAAGGAACTACTAAGTTTCTTGCTTGCAGTGGTAGTGATAAAGTAGAAAAAAATACCAATTTTCTATCTATTGATAGAAAACAATCAAAAAATAGCAAAGTAAAACAAGGTTTGTCAGGGGAAGCAAAAAAAAAAAAAAAAAGAAGAAAAATCTTTGAAGGTATATTTAAGGGTGAAAATTGATTAAAAATCCCAGAGAAAGGAGAAGTATTTCTCCATAATCATCAGTTCATCTTATAAATTCCTCTCTAAAGCAGAACAAGAGACTGTTCAGTATTAGCTGACATCTCAGCTGATAGCATGCTGTCAATCAGTAAGTCTCCAGGTGATCATGCCATGAATATATGAATATCTAACTAAAAGGTGATGCAATTGTTGTTCTGACAGTTCCCCCTCAAAATTTAGAACTTTATGTTTCATTGCTATTTTCTCAGCAGACTTTGACATATTTGAATAAATTTTAGGTTGAAATAATGAAGTTAATAAGTACATCTGGACAAAAATAGTATTGAAAAAGGCGAAGAGTGGAAAGAAGACTTCGTTTTGAAAATAGATTATATACTTGACCAATCTGTCTCCATCCTTCTAAATCCCCTTCTACTTGGGTCTTAATTGTAGAGACTTCTGACCTATCTTTATTTCTATTTTAACATTAAAATGTTTCAGGAAAAAACGTTAGTTATGCAATATGTAATTTTTATTTTTCATAATGGGGCTTCCTAATGAAATGGAAAAGCTATGGGACTGAGAGGCTAGGAACTAAGGCTGTAGGCCCAGCTTGAACACTGGCACTGAGCAAGTCTATTCACTGTCTCATTTTTCCCATCTGCAAAATGGTATTGAAGTTATTTGTAAATCACTTTATGATCTGCAGGTAAAAAGTGCTCTCTGAGAGTGAGATTGCATTAATAGTCTAGACAGCATCTGTTTCATGTTATGTTTTTATTGTGTTTGACATTGGGTTTCCATCTCTGAACATTAAAATGATACCAACTTAAAAAAAAAAATTACAGAGCTTTAGAGGCTGCTCTTCAGTTCTGCCGTTAATTGATGTGCTATTATCTGTTTGAGATTTGGGCATTTAGAATATGAATATGGGACATCTGGTCATTGGATTTTTCATAGTTGTCATAGATTATGTGCGCATTTGGGTACAATACAAAAGAATTCATCCATTTCCCTGCTTTGAGAACTTAAACCTCTCTCTCCATTTGAAGTGGGTGTTGCTAGCTCCTGTGTGCTGTACTGAGTTCCTGACAGGCCTTGGGAGGTGAATTTGTTTAGCATGTAAGCACAGCGTTGTTCTGCCAGCCTGTTCGCTCATTCATTGTAGTGGTGCCCTCTAGAATTTCTTCAGGATAGGGAAATCCCCTGCATTTGGTCTTAAGACCAGGGTGTACCAATGGCACCCAGCAAAACTGCCTTCTCAAATGTATGGATTGATAAAATGTATTGATGTTAGTCATTAAACACAACATTCCTATCATTTCTATAAATTTAACTAGGGTCCCTTTTAATAATCCTGTGTTTTTAATACAGTTTTCATGAATGAGAAACCATTCATTTTTCCCTGTGCCCTCCCAGCCCACATGTGCTTTAAGGTAAATAATAGGTCCAGTCTCTGCTAACTTTGTAAAGAGGAAGCAGAACCTCCTAGGAAATGAAAGAGCAAGCTCTTCTTACTTCTCTGAAACTAATTCTCCTGCACTCGCTGACATGCACTATTTCTTTTTCTGGGAGAAAACCTGTTTAAGTATTTCTGGTTTGGTTTCGAGCTCAGGTTTAGGAGATTAATTGCAAAGAGATGCAAGCTAACAAGAGATTTATACAGTTTGATGGCCTTTTACCTTTAGCTTTGCATGATGTTTTACTGGGTAAAGTAGCATACAGAGATGACCAGTTGACTTTCTCCCCACTGTGGTTATCTTTCTGAGCTCCACTGGCTATCTATGTCCTCCTCTATTTAGTCTGATATATGGCAGGGGGAGCCAGACTATTTTCTCTTCTTTTCCTGTTTGTTTGTGTTAAGAACAGGCCTGCTTAGACTGCGGTTTCTTCCCTGTCTTACTGAGGCAAGATAAAACTTCACAAATATTTAGGAATGAAAAGCTGTAAAAGTTTCTTTAAATTGCTTAACTCTGAGGCTTGTTCCCTGAGATTAGATCACCGAGGACTCAAATACATGCTCAAATTATCTTAGTTTAGTAAAGTGCTAAACATCAACTGAATCATAGTGACTGACCCATGTTTGCTCCTAGTCTGTTACAAGTCTAAGATAAAATAGATCAGCTTAACTGCATTTAGTTGGATTGCATTTACTGTGGGTTAAAGGTACATGTGAGAGCTACTGCAGCTCAGCTAACATGCATTAGTTAATGGAGCCACAATACTTGATTGTGTCATGGACAGCTCGATGCAGTAGGACACAACACTTGATTAAAAAGGGCAAAATCAGCTTCATAATATCTTTCATCCATGGCCATTGATATCTCCATGTTCATTCCCTCTGTACAGTCTAGATTTGACTTTAGGTAAGAAATTACTTGAATAAAGGAGCTGCTTGGGAGAAGTAAACAAGATACTCAGATCTTAGCAATTGCTAAAGAGGTTTTGCCCTAACAACTTGTCTCCTATTTTCCTAAGTGTTTTGATGATTTTTCTGCTCAAATTATGGCACAAACTGATCAGGATATTTTTAGCTTCAAGCACTTGCAAAATAATGTGTTGTGCTCCCACAATACTGGCTTTAAATATCGTGGGTTTTAAAAAAAAAACACAGTTGAATCAAGTGATGCTTTCAAGATTTTCTTTCTTCAGCTGGAGAAACCTGCTGACTGTGTTTGTTTTATGTAGTTTATATTTGAAAACTGTTTGTTATATGATTGAATCCAAAGGGATGGTGTTATGCGAGTACTAGAAATCATATGAAACTGCAAAAATGCAATAAAAATGGCAAAATGAGATTAATTACCTCTGTGTAGTAGCAATCTGGAAGGGGTTAATGAAAGGCCTTGTTACTTTCCCAGCTGTGGCTAGGCTGCTAATAAGAAATCAGCAAGTTTGAAAAATTGCAGCTGAGATAGGAAAGGGGCAGTAGCTGAAGAGGCTGCCAGAAGAGGGCTAGAGAAATTGCAGAGCGTGCAATGCCACAAGGAAGATTGCTCTGTGGGAAAGTTGGAAAGAGGCCCAGGCTGGCAGAGAGGGAAGCAATATCCTCTTCTCATCTTATGTCCTGTGGTTGAAATCCTGAAAGGCAGGTAGGCTAGCCTGCACTTCCTTACTGCATAAAGAAGAAAGGTAAGAAGGTCACAACTTACTCAGTCTTTGCCTGGGGAGAGGCTCAAGACCTGGCCTACTGCACTAACTTGGATTGAGCCTCCAAGCTGTACAGTGTGATGGGTTTAATGGCAATGGAAGTCCCTGTTGAAGACCCCAGGCAAGTGCTGTGGATGTTGGTGGCTTTAGAAGATGTTCAGAAGCTTTGCTTGGCCTTACAGGCTCAGCTGAGAGCTCTTGTCTGAAGCTGAGTGGCTCACGCAGAAGCAGGAGAATGGAAAGACTGGAGTTATTTTTTTGTTGTGTATGTAAAAATTTTTGTAGTAATCTTGCTTTTGTTCATCCTGTCTTAAATAACTGAGATAGTACTTTGGTTCATCTCGGACTGGGTTGAAACCTACGTAGCTGAGAAGCTTAAAAACAGTAGCACCATAGGTTTGATTTTTGACAGGAAACTTAATTCAGTCTTTCCTATTATAACTTCTATAGTAACTCCAACAGCAACTTCAATCCCTCTTTTGCTTCCATCCAGGCCATGTGTTTATACGATGGGATCACCAATAAACAACAGAGCCCTCTTCCCATGCCAAGAGCCACCTGTTGCCTTGTCAACATGGCAAGCTACAGTCCGAACAGCTGCACGCTTTGTTGTATTGATGAGCGGTGAAAACTCAGCAGAACCTGTCCAGCTTCAAGAAGGTGAAATATATGTTCTATAGCAAAGTATTTAAAATAATTTTATAATTAGAAGTATAGCTAGGTAATTGTATGATTTTTTGTTTTAATAGAATTCCTAGCCTTAAAAGCACTTAAAACATGTCTATCTTTTTAGTCTCCCTGTCTTTCTTTGGAAATGTTACCTGCTCAAGGTCTCAGGGTAACTTAGTAAGAATGCAAGGTTTCTGCCTTTTAATTTTGCTAGTTCTACCTCCTTTTTCTGTGTTTTTATTCCTTTTACCTTTTCCAGACCTGGGCTTCACTCATCATAAATTGGCTTGGGATTAATCATAGTGCAATTAAAGATTTGGCAGATAAAGTACCATATCAGGCTCTTCACAGCTCCAAGCCTTGGTAGATGATTAAACATCCAATGTTAGTTCTCTGGTCCATGTGTAGATCAGAGTGGCAATGATTGGAAGCTGTCATTGTATCATGTTTGACTCCTGAAAAACATGAAATGGATGAAGCACATTAGTGCCCTGAAAATCTGATCTTTGTTTTTTTTGGCATTGGCAGATCATACCTTGGGCAACTATAACCAAGCAAGCATTTTTCCTTTGTATTGATTATACTTCATTCTTTAAACCTCTGTCTGCAAAGAGAAGAAAGGTTTTAAGGCAGTATTACATATAATTATACAAAGTATGTCTTGCCAACATTGGTTTTGAGATTGCCTAACACACAGAGTCAGTATTTTCTAGGTAAGCAGTTCTGTTGCTGAGCCTCTAAATATGTATCCTGATTTATGGAAGCAGCACTCATCTGTGTTAAGAAGTTGTCTTAATTATATTAAGAGTTAGAATTACCTCTCCCTAATAAGGTCTAGTTTAAGTACAGGTTGGTCCAACACTAGCCCCAGGAAAGAAGTCCTAGTTTCTTTGTTACTTCCACCCGCTTTCTCCCAGAAGCAAACAGCAGCACTGCTCACCTTAATCTACTTTCATCAGTGGAGTTACAGAAAACACAGCTCTGTGGACAGGAGGAGACAGCTGACTGTTTAGACAGTGATGATTGCTCAGGCAGCTTAAATCTTGCACCTGGAATTGGAGGCAAGTTGAATGGAAGCATCCTGTGGGATGAATCCAACTTGCTTTACTGCACCAACTTTTAGAGGGCTGTGCTGATGGGGGGATAGCTTCTCCCACAGAGTGGGAAGTAAATTCTAAAGGTTTTCTAAACTTTATTCAAAATTTTATTTAGGTAAGATTAAATCCTTAAATAAATGCATACATTTCCCTTTGTAAAGGAGAAAGGGTATGCTGTGTATGTTTGGATAAGGCCTCCATCTCTACAGACATATAATCTAATTGTAAATAGATGAAATAAGGAATGTAGGCTCCATATCTCATCCACTCCAATAAAAGAAGCTCTTGGAACTCTGCAAGAAGGCCTGCCTCTGAACGTTTTTGAAAGTCTCCATTTTGCAGTTACTGAAGATCTTAATACTTAGTCATCCTCTAGCAAGGTAGGAAAGGCTTGGGTAACAAAAGGCACATCAATCTCAGCTCCACAAACCTTTTTGTTAGTGTCTTTAAAAGGATCTTGTTACTAAATGATGTTAAAGAAAGCTGTTGTTTCTGAATCCCTGGAAAAGTGTCCGGCAGCACATGTCAACCAACTGTTTTTGCTTTTTTTTGACAGTAACAACATGTAGGCAAGTTCCAGGCTCTCAAACCTTACAACACCTCTTTTCTTATAGCGAGGTGGTGTTGCATGCCATCTACATAGCCTCAGAAATGATCAACTTTTTTTTTTTCTGACCTGACCAATTACTTTGCTTTGTTTTACTTTTTGCCCAAGTCCAGCTATTAGGTAAAATTTAAGAGCTTTTTAGCTACTACTGTGATGAACAGGTCTCTTCTGTAAACCTTCAAAGCTGTTCATAGCTTATAGTGAGGAGAGAAAGTAATCTCTCAGCACTTGCAGAATGGGACTGATGCCTATGTTTAGAGATCGCCAAAATGCTCTTTAAATTGAGGAACTGAAGCATTTGAATCCTGAAAAGTAGCTCAGGCTTACTTTTGATGTATATAACTTTGCTTCCTTTTGGCCAAAAGAACTCTAGAATGCATTGATGTTTTCGGCAAAGGTTTTCATTATGTGAAAAGTATTCAAATTTTGGTTGATGAAAAATAGCTTATAGGAGAAGGTTAGTGTTAAGTGTGTCTGAAATAAAATTTTCTTTTCCCTTTAAAGGACACAAGAGTTTCTAAAGCTTATTCTTGGAAAAAAATGAAGTCTCCTTGATTTGAGAACCATCAGTTAATCTGTTTATATGGAACCACCTGGTTATTTTTGGCCATACATAAAGCCAGTTCCAAGCCTTGTCTCTACTGTTGAAATGAGGAAAACTGTTACAATAAGCTGCTCAGCTCACTCATGCAATAATACTTTCCTGTCTTGGCATCAAGAATACAAGAGTGCTTCTGATTTCAGTCTGGGAGAACAGCTCTGCCACCATTGTGTAATCAATTTTATCCACACTCACACTTTGCTAATGAGTTGTTGCTTGTCAGTCTCTCAACAGTGGCTACTTGGTCTGAATATTAAGATCAAGGAGGATGCTTATGTGAATTTCTAGAAATAGAAACCTGGGAAAGATTTTCCTACATTGTAAGTTGGCATAGGTCAGTTAAAATCGATACTCTCTTAGACCAATTAGCTAGCTGAAAAGGTGGTGTTGTGAAAGAATTATTTCCTTATCAACACTGTTTTGTCACTCTGTAATTTAAAGAACCCATTAAGAATCTCTACCTTTCTTTTAGTTAAAGAAGAAGTAATTTGGGGGAAAAACATTTTTTTTAAATGCTGTTGATGGAGCGTTGAAAATGACATCAGGGTACCCTATCATTAATGACAGAACTGGGGCTTAGTCACTCCAAGTCAGCCTTGTCATTCTGTGCAGAATAGAGGGGACTTTTGCTTAAAACTTTGTAGTAGTTGCAATGAGTCAGTTTATTTTGGTAATTCATGTGTCAGTTTAAAGCTTTTTTCTTTTCTTTTTATTTTTTTTAAATTTTCCAAAGTCTAACCTGGTATATTTGTATTCCTAAGAGCTCCATGAAAGCAAGAAATACTGTAAGAAGTCTTTAATGGAAAGACCAGTTGAGGGGAAATGACTCATTTTAGCTTCACTGTACTAATGATGTGCTGAGTGAAAAGCGTGAAGTGCACTGGGAAGAACCAAATGCAGCATTAAAGCTGGCTTCTCTGGGAGCCATGTGGCAGTGGCAATGTTTTTTCTGCTAAACTTTACTGAACTGAAGTAAAGTGAAGCAGCAGGAGCACATGTATTTCTGCCCTTACAGTTTTTCCTCCCTCTTTCCCCAAGATGGAATTCCTTGTAGTATGGAAGATTCCACATATGGCTTTATGCAGCACGCACAATTCATTAGTTATCCTAATTATGATATCATGATATGAGGGTTGTGGGGTTTCTTTAAAAGTGCTAGGGACTGCGTGCGTCAGTAGCTTTTCAATTAATGACAGGAGCCCCATTATTTTGGTACTCATCTACAGGTAAAAATGACAAGTCACTGTTAAAGAGCTTCTTTGGACTTGTAAAAAGAAGCGAAGCAGTTACAGAGGAAAGGAGCAATATTGTGAGGAATGATTCAAAAAACAAACTCAAAGCTCAAGTGCTAATATGAAGCCTTGAAAAAACTCTTAATGAATTTAGAAATCCAGGTTCAGTTGGTTAGTAAGGAGGACTTCTAAGAGCTAAAGTTCAAAATGGTCTGTACTGTTAAATGACCTGGGCCACATGGATCTTGTCATTATGTAATTATACATACAGCCTTAAAAGCCTTTCAGGGTGGCCTGAATGAATATAAGAGTTTTCCCAAAGCATTTACATATAATATGCTATTGCTGTAATGTATGTTCATAAAATCATACATAACTGGCAGAATCTCAAAATGTGTTTTTAAAAAATGCAGTTTCTTGGATAGAAAAAGCATTTTGACAAGCAGTTGTGAATGGATAGCATTACAAGTTAGCTAGATGATTTTTTCCTTTAAAAATCATAAATATAAAAAGTTTGCACGCAGACAACAAGAGAAAATCAGCAAGGATGATGCCTTCCTGCTTTTAAGCTGAGATCTGCATGCTGCTTCACTGGTCTACATCTCTAGATGCACAATTGCTGTGATTGCTACGCATAGGTTAGACTATGTGCTCTCATATGCGCAGATTTCTCATTTCTCACATGTATTTAGAGGTTTTGGTAATAGTGTACTTCCTCTTGCATGTGTATGTGCTTATTCAAGTACAAGTAGTAACCATTTGAATGTGATCTAAAAGTGCCTAAAAATATTGTTCATTCCTAATGGGGTATTTAGAGTGGAAAAAATGTTTCTGTCAAAAAATGCAACTGACGATGCCCTTGGGGAAAAAGTTTTACAGGAAACACTGAAAAAATATATATATGTGTGTGTGTGTGCGTGTGTGTAGATATATATGTGGGTGTGTATGTGCATGCACGCAAAAATGTATGTATGCATATGTAATGTGAACCATTTAACCATAGGACATTTTTTTCAACACCTGCCAGAGTTACTTTCCATCAGCGTATTAACACAACACACACAACGTGCAAATATATTTAGTCACGAACCCCTTTACATTTGTTTTGATTCATGTTCAAGAAACAGATGTTCAACAACTTGGCGTGAAATCCAATGGCTTGCTCATTGTGCGATTCCCCCATCCCCCTGTAGTCCTGGAGTTTCCATCTTGTTTCAATTTGATTCCAGCTATAAAAAGATGTGTTCTGTTGGTGGGAAGATATTTGGTGCTAGAGAAGCTATCACCCATGTTGTAGCTAGCGACAGCAAGTTTTTGTCACCACCTTGTTTCGGTGCTCCTGTCACCTTTTGCAGGCAAAACAGTCCAGTGCTCGTGTTGATTGATGTCCAGCCTGGATCAGGTATTGCAGCATGTGGAGTTGCTGGCTCCTCACATGCTGCTGTGTCTTCTGTGCTGGGGAGGAACTGCTGCACTGGCATGAGTGAGGGCCCTCAGCGGCGAATGCTGGCTTTCAGTGAAGCTCAGAGAGCTCTCCAACTTAGAGAGCGTTTTCAAAAAGCTAGAGGGTGCTTGATCCGGGTGCCCCAGCCAAATAGTAGTTTGAGAATAACTATTTTTTATTTAGCTGTAGTTTTATGTACTAGTCCTAGCTCTCATTTTGTATAGCAAATGCTGAGTGGTGGTACTGTGCCTTCTAAGCAGACTCTCTTTTCCACTAAAGGTAACAGTTGTGGTTTTTAAGTAAATCATATACATCATCCATATTTTGTGGTCATCATATTTGTTTTACTGCAAATATTTGAGAGGAAAGATACTAATAAGTAAAAATATTTTAATTCTCTTGCATCAGGCATTAAGAGATACTGACTCTCAGGTGTTTCTTTAGTTATAATGGACTCAGCAGGACTCGAAAACAATTTTTAATGGCTTCAAGGATAGTTAAATGCATTAAAAATTCTAGGAAGTAATTACCTCATCATTATTATTTCAAGTACAGGAAATAAATTGCCTTTAAATCTTTTTTTTGCACACTTATAGCTTATAATTTCCAACTCTTGTTAAATGCACTCCTAAATAATTTTGAATGGGATATTTTCCAGTTGTACTTCATACAATAGGTGATTGTTTTTGCATGGTTTGTGCAATTATAACATGATAGATTTGTCTTAAAGAAGTGGGGAAAAAAATCAATTTGGGGAAAATGATTTTCAAAATTACTTGTCAGAAAATATTTTGAGTTGCCTAAAATAATTATGTATAGGGAACAGGTTGCTGTTAAATCAAGACTGATTGTAGGTAGAGGGAATAAGCATTACAAATAAAGGAATGGGGTGCTCTCCCACTATTTTTCCCATGGGATAAACCCTCCCTAATTTCTTGGTCTTCCCAAGGTGCCCTTGCTTAGGTTCTTTTTTTTTTTTTTTTCCCCACTTCAGCTGCACTGCTTTTCTTTTCCCTAGAGGTGGTGCTGTCTCCAAGGGAGCCACTGGAAAACAGAGAGGAGGCAGGGGAAAGGGAGAGAAGGGAAAACAAGTGGAGCATGGAAGAGCACAGCATGGTAGGGATACAGCTAAAAGAAAACAAAGCAAAACCCACAGATCTGAAGAAAATTAAAGAAGGAAATTGGACCTATAGAGAAAAAGAGAGCTGGGAGACAGCCTTACCACTGAGAGAAGACGGAAGACACGTGAGAGCTGGACTCCGAAACAAGACTTTGTGGTGGTCGCTGTTGAGAAATGTTGCCTATGTAAAGACCAGTTCAGTCACTGATCAGTGAACACATTATAGAGAGAACTTGCTTATCATGCCAATGAGTGGGGTTTCTTTTCAGTTCTTCAAGGCACAGCAACTGTAGGATAAATTTATTAGTTATCCTACAAAATGCTAGGGTACAAATGGGGAAGGCACCTAAAAGCTCTGTAGGGTGGTTGAACAGCATTTGGATGTATAAATCTTAGATCTTGTACTGGATGTATCATGGTCTCTATAATGCCCAGAAAAAGGTAGGGAGCTTGGAGAAAAGTGAAGGATCTGTATGTCAGCTGCTTTTCTTTTCATTAAGGAATCCTAATTTAAAGTGTGAAAGCCCATACCAAGAAAAACGAACTTCCTTTGTGTTTGGTGCCTCCAGGCTTTTGCAAGGTTTGCCCCTGCTGCCAGTAGCATGTGTTGGTTGGTAATTCATGTAAACTTCTGAAAGTAGTATATGCTGTTCTGCTCTCTGGACCGCTAACATGACTCTCCATTCCCTTTAACATTCTGTTCGAATTACCCGTCTTGTTTTTTGAAGCACTCTCTAGTCTTGCCTGCTCCAGCCTGTCTTGCTAAACTCGTTTCTCACTGTAACCTTCTCTGCTCCCACTGTTTGCATAGCACAAGCCTCCTCCCTTTGCTTTTAGACAGTCTCCTCAGTGTTGTTGTGAGAGCCTTCTCCTTTACGCCTCCTGCTGCCTGGAACAGTTTGCTGTGTTGCTGCCTCTTGACTTTAAGGCTTGCTTCAGAACCCAGTTGAAAACATATTGCTGTTTTTCCATTACGATTCCTCAGATTTTCTCTCTTCCTTCACTGCTATTTAACTCTGAGGTTTTACTAGTAACACAGCTGCATGGAGCATTTTGTAATCCTTCTAGTTTAACGGTGACTACGCGAAGTAAAATATTGTAGACTGCCTCTGGGCCTGTTCTCGTACCAGTTTAAGTCAATGGCCAAGCCATATTCAGTGAAACTCTCAACATCAAGAGTTTGGAATTTCAAAATAATAGTGCTGTCCTGGATGACCTTTTTCTCTCAAGGTGGGATTTGCTTGCCATGGCTCATTCCTAGATTTTGTAAGTTAGTCCCCCCCAAAAAAAAGGCAATTTAGCAAAACACTTACCCTCTTTGTTTCTCATGTGTTTGGAGCAAGTAAGTTCCTTCTGCTTATAGGCTGATGAGAGATCAGGGAAAATTACAGGAGTAATATATGTTCTGCTGGCAATACAGACAAAAGCTTTTTGATGGTAATGGTGGATCTTGCTGAAAGGGGAATGGAGTGGGGGAGTGCAAGTGGTTGCCAGTGCCTATAAGAAGCAGAGGCTTTACATGCCTCCTACAGGACTCTGCAAACAGTTTTGCCTTCTTGTACTAAGTAGTAGGTGGCAACATTCTTTGAGGCTAAGCAAAAAGCTTTTTCTTTGTTTGCATTTCCTTTGGGTAGCTTGGACTTAAGTTAGGAAACCCAGAGATACTTTGCTGTGCAGTTATTTCTTTTCTCCCCTTGTGCATTGTGGCAGCTATTGGATTGATTCCCCCCCTCTCTTTTTTTCCTTTTTTTTTCTCTCTTAATAATGTTCCATAGTCCTGTTCAGAATTCTATTGCAAATGTATTAATATTGGATTTATCACTTAAGCAAACTAAAGCCAGTATGTTTCCATAGTTTCCATGGTTTCTTATTTGCACATGATTCAGCAGGTTGTACCTCATGTTAGCCTCTTTCCAAGTGTAATTAACCTATTAGTATCATGTAGTAACCGTATTTGTGGGCATAAATAAGTCCTTACATGTTAACCTTGAATCTTACCCTTTCTAAAGGGACAGAAGGCAAATGTAAGCAAGGCTTAGATTAATGAAAAGTATAATGTCCTAAAACAACCTCCAGTTTATCCAAATGAATTCACAGATATAGTCATCCTATACTGTACTCCCTGTCTTCCTGCACTGTGTTCCCATACTGATAAGATCGTCATCATTTTGGTTTCAAATAGACTCTCTAATCTTGTTATAGCAGCTCCTGGATTGTCACAACCAAATCATTGACTTTGGCAGTATCACATCTGATTCTGAGCTTTGATTTCTCGCTGCCTGGTTGGCATATCAGGTATCTCAGATTGCCAGGTCTGATTCATTATTGTTGTTTGTTAAACCTTACCTATCCATTTTGTACACAAAGAAAAGAGTTCGGCACTAGATAATATAGTTACGACCAAAAAAAGTGGCGATCCAAGGTTGTAAGAGTTAATTTTTTGTGTGTGTGTGTGTGTAGATTTAAAGATCCTATTTGATTTCACATCTAATGTGATTCTTGGGCAATAACAGTACAATCATATTAAGCTGCATTAATAACATCCCGTTTATGGATTTTTTTGGATAGATGAAGGTATCAGCAGATAGTAGCACTTAATCTAAAGATAGAGATATTGTAAATATAGGAAGTTGCAGACAGAAGGGAACAATAGTGAATCCATGGTGAGTTTATGTGACCACTTTTATGTGTCTCAGTGAAATTTTCCCTTCTTTAACAAAAATATGAGTATCTACAGTGGGAGGCTTGGCCCAAAATCTCAAGTACATTAAAATTCCAAGTACTGGCTCTGTGCTGTGACTGATGATTCTGCACAAATGTTCTTTTTGCTCACAGGTATCTTGAGCTGGTATTATTATGTGACTATGCCAATGCCAGCATCCACCTTCACTATTGCCATCGGGTGCTGGGAGGAGGTTAAACAGCAGCCCTTCACAGCTGATGTTCAGACAAACAGTGACTTTTCTTTGCCGTTTTCCCAAGCTGATCTCAGGTTAGTGTTTAGACTTTCTGAAAAATAAGATATTTGGGTAGTATTTTCATTTACTCCATCGAATGTGAAAATGAGTCATTTCAGTACAGGAATCAAAACAGAACTTGTTTAATCTGAACAGCCAGATCTTGACAGGGAAGTAATTCCAGAGGTATTATTTCATGGGTAAGGGTGTGGATCTTTTTATGTAAAAACAGGCTGCTTGGTGAGTAACAGGATTAAAGAAGCCTAGTGTTCTCTTATTTGCATCCCGTATCCCTTGCTGCAATAATACCAGGTTCTCCAGTGTTTCTTACAGCACTCACTGTAAGATCTTTCCTTTCTGTAGTCTCAGTCCCTTGCGGATCATTAATGCTCCCTACTACAATATTGCCTAGGCACTCCTAGTCACCTATTTTTCCTGTCCTGTCCTGTCCAGTCCCATCCCAGACTTAGAGCTGGCCTGTGCAGTGGTTTCCCTGGGGTGATGTGTACTGACTAGGTAGAAAAAAGACCTGTTGCTGTGGTCCCTTAAAAGAAAGGCAGAATATTCATTCTGTTTAATAGAAAATAGACTATTTTCCAGCACACAAAATGGTTACTTAGCTGTCTTTCACCAAATCTGTAGAAATGTCATTATTTTGGAGACTTCTATCTCTCTGTCCAGTGTAGCTGAAACTGATCATCAGGTTTAAATTATTATTATATTTAAATTATATATAGGCCTGCAAATGAGAATTCAGGCTAAAAATTAAGTCCCTGGAACAATAGTTTGTTTCCACATGTATTCACCCTAGTTAACAGAATCTCAGACATTGCACTTTTTCTTTCACGTATTACCTGTAGCTTTTCAAGTTCCTTAGGTCCTTTTTTTATTATGCAATTAGAAGCTTGGCCTAAAAATACTTACCTATTAGATAGCTGTTTTAGGGATAATACTTTGCTAACATTAAGACTGTGGCCATCCTTACCACTTTGATAGAGCTCGTGAGACTTTGGAAATTGAAGGTGTAATAAGAATTTCTCAATAGAATTTTGAAATTAAAGGATTCTAATAGGTTGCAGCTTGGCTAATATTGGTTAAAAAATATCCTAGTAAATCTTGAGAATAGGAGCTTTTATGTTTCATCTAAGATCAGTAAGACATATACATTGAAGCTTTAAAATAGTTTATAGGTCTGATAAGCTTTTAGTGATTGTTTTGTATTTATTCCTCTACTATTTATATGTTTATAGTATGATTGCCTTTATGGAAACATACTTGTAGTTGTTCATCACTATATATCCTTTTCTAATGCACAACATGTTTAGTATTTGGAAACATACTTGTAGTTGTTCATCACTATATATCCTTTTCTAATGCACAACATGTTTAGTATTTGGAATTTTTATTGATTTAGTGCAAAAGATTATACTGACAGTATGTTGACAGAATAACTGAAAAGTTCTCTTTTTTATAAAACTTCTGAAAAAAGGGAAATAAATGTTTTTATAACATTTTTGTAGCACAAATTAGTCCAAGTCTTAATGTGATGGTCATCGTTATAATCCTCTTTAATGGATTAATGAATTGATACAGGAAGGTGAGGTGATGTATCTGCAGCAGTTGAGTTAGTGACAATGGAAGAAATAGAACCAGTATCTTTAGAATAAAAGGAAAACTGAAAATTTTTTTTAAATTTCCTGCAATATGTATAGTGTATTTAGACAATAAAGGAGAGCCTACATGTACAAGGCTGTTTTGGAGTTAATTAATACAAAAAATCTGTGTCCTCAGAAATCTGGTCTTAGGGTTAAATCTGGTTAACCTTTATTTCAGTAGTCAGCACAACAGACAGTTCTCAAGTACTTGTTTAGTAATTGAGACTAGTTAATCAAACCAGCATTATGCATAGTAGGACATGTTTGCTAGAAAGAGTGCAAAATATGTAGACAATCAGATGTTAAGGTAGTGTCCCAGGTAAGGATAATGGGGAGAAACTCTAGGTCAGGAGGAAAAGAAAGTATTTCTAAAAGAAGATATTTTAATGTGTAACATAATTTATGTGCAGGTGCCAGTGAATCTGAAATGAGTCTGAAAGAAGGTACTGTTCCAAGTAGTATCACAGAAAATAGAAAATTGAGCTAGGATGTGAAATGAGATTTCTGTCTCCTTGTGGTCGTTAAAGACTCGTTGGCAACTTTTACAGGAGATAGGGTGTTAGCTTTCATGTGCTTACCTAATCTCAACTCTTCTCATTAAATACAAAGTGACGTTCTTTTAGATCAGAAGGATATTGGTTTAGACCACCCTTGGAAAAAAATTGTATAATGATGGGTGTAGTTTGCTTATGTAATCCATGAAATAACTTAGAGTCCACTTCTTTCAGGGAAAGAGTTATATAAGGCGTTAAAATGTTGGCACTTGAGAAACGTAGTGCTTTTCTGTGTGTTGTCATTTGTTTTTGTGTGTTAACACTCGCTTGGAGCATGATCTTACAAATATAACTGCTTTGGGTGATGCCTCATGCAATAATAGTAAGTGCTTTGCCTGTCAAGGCATAGTAGAATCGGCTCCCTTAAGTTGAAATCTGAAACCAAGTAGAGGCTCTGTGCTGTACAGAAGGCAAGTTAGCAGGTGAAAACATGAAGCTGATTTCTCCTTGGATATGAGTTTATTTGGGCAGATGAATTATCATAAAAGTATCTGACTCAGTGTTTAGGAAGGATTGGATTTCCCCCTCCTTCCAGCTACAACTTTGAACAACCTGTAAAGTAATGTAAAGCAAGCTTGATCTTAATGTGATATCTTCAGATGTCTATGCTGATAAGTCTGAATTGATATCTACTGCTCTTCTTTACTTAGGGAGAAAAAGAATTTACTAGTTTTCATGGAGAATTTTTTATTAAAAAAAAAAAACTTTGAATTTCATTCTAATTGCACCTAATATACTTGTGGAGAAAACAGATCTTATTTTTGTAGTTGAGTTTAAATATTCAGAATGTTTTACAATGTTTGTTTAAAAATTCTCTGAATAAATATCTATTTTTTTTTATTGTTACTTAGTTTTCTGTATTTACATTTTAAACGTGTTCTTTTGATACATGACTGTTATAAAAACAGGTCTTGACCAGTCTCATTTACTTCTAGTTATGAGTAACTACATCAATTCTAGTCAGACTTGTAGTAATAATTTTAACCTATGTTTTTACACTGCTGCGTGAATACGAACAGTATGGGAATACAAATGAGTTGGCTTTGTGATCTAACTTTGTAGTTCTGTCTCCCTGTTGCCTAGAAAATATCCTTTTCTTGATATACTTAATTGTGCATATTCCTGATATCACATTAAACTATTGTCCTTTTTTGTTATTGTCAGATGGCATGAAGAACGCTGTGGTCATGTGGAGTATCCCTGCCGTTTCCAAAATCCTGCTGCCAGGTTGCAGACAGTCATTCCTTATAGAGTCTTTGCTCCCTGGTGCCTTATGGAAAACTGCAAAGAACTTGTACTCCAGCTAATTCCCCAGTGCCTCTCCGCTGCTTACACCACACTGGGTACCCATCCCTTCTCCAGGCTTGATGTTTTGATAGTCCCTTCCAACTTTTCCAGTCTGGGAATGGCTAGGTAAAGAAACATCTTAGTATCTCCTTTTGTATTTTTTTATACTCCTTTTTATCAGAGAACAGTGTCAAATTTCTATCAGTATAAGGTTGCTGTGATATTTTTGCTAAGCCAATTTTAAAACTCTAATTCTTGCTTCATGTAGGGAGGGTTATTTGCATCCGTTGTGCTATGATCTTTAGTTTGAACAGGACTCAGGGAAGGAAAATATAAGCTCATTAGACCTGTGGCTCTGAATTTTCCCCATTAGCCAAATTAAAGTTTTTGTTCTTTATTCTATTTAATTCCGTACTTAATACCTCTATCATTCTGTGCTGTTTTCTTTTGGTGATGATTTTCCCATTATGTCTAACAAAATAAGAACATACTAAAATCCAGCTACAGAGTTTATTCATGAGTCTGTTGTGATTTATGATTTTCTACTCAAACACTGGGCTTTGGAAAGTGAGTAAGGCAAACTGTAAAGATTATATTATCAAATATTCATGGAGTTGTGGAGAGTAAAAAGGGTAACAAAATACTTTTGTTTTTGCAATTTAATTTCCAGTTGTGCAGAACTACAATAGAATTTTAACTCTATTAGTAGCAAGGAAATGTCTAGCAAATAACCTTCCCCTTTAGTGTTTTTATTTTTTAAAAAAAGTTTATTATTTAAGTAGGCAATGAGGTAGTTTGTATGAAGAGCAGAGAATGAAATACTATTTTTGTTTTTCTGCTATTTGAGTAGTGCTGACAGCAGAGTGGATGCTTTTAGGCGGATGTATTAGTGAAAAAACAGCCAAAGGAAGATTTCAAGACAAAGCTCTGTTAGAAAGGTGCAGATTGAAAGGAAAGGCATATTTCCAGACTGTTGATTTGGTATTATGGGGCTCTTTGGGACTGCTGTCAACTAGATTTGATCTGTGATCTCCAAATTGCACATGGGTGAAGCCAGCCCAATTGCTTAGATGAATCGGAAGTTTGAACTGCTAAGCTACATTTTTTTTAATAAACTCTATAATTAATCAAATAATGAAACTTTCTGTTTCATGGTACTTGGATTTTTTTTTATGCAGATTTCTTTTTCCAGCTTTCCTCTTGCAAGCCTCATCAGGGATAAAAGTAGTAAATCCTACTGATGTGTAATACAGTATTGTTTCTGGTGTAGGTTTGCTTTTACTTTTTTATGAAGACCTATAAAATTAAAGACTTAAAAATTCAGTGACTCTCTTCTTTGTCACATAAGCTTTGTTGCTTTGGAGATATCCTGTACTGGTAAAGTACAATGTTGTGTGTCATGTTCTTTAAGCCATATGAAATCAGGAGAACGGTTCAGTGATCTTCTCTGATTCAAAAGACGTAATACTAGAAGGTTGATGCAGATGCTTATGGTTCATCACCATAAATGAGGAAGGAACTAGTCTTCCTACTTAGCTGTATTACAAGAGCAATGATCGGTGGAAATGTGAGGGACAAGATGCACACAGAGTATGAAATGAAACAGAAAGGGGGGAGAGATGTGTAGTCCAAAATGACAGTGCACACAACAGGGGAAATCTTCAAGATTCAGTTATGGATATGCTATTGTTCTTTGGGAAGTTGTTGGAGCTTCCGCTGCATGTACTTTTCCCAGAATTTGTAGGGGAAAAAATGCCTGTAGGGTTTTCTGATGTAAAACCATCTGTGGTTATTTGGGTCCAGATTGCATATTCTTAATATTGTTGTAATAGTGCTTTTTTTTGTGAAGGAGATGAGAAAACCTGTGCTCATATTTCCTGATGCTTATTCTAATGACTCTCAGTTCCAAGTAATCAGTATCACTGGATGCAAGTAAAGGATGAAAGAAAGGGCATGCATACTTCCTGATGCTTTTCATTCAACAGTTCCTCAAGCCAAGCACATTCAAATTTTTAAAAACTGAAATAAAGGAGTAATTTAAGCTGTTTAAATGTCAAGCTGTATTTGGACAGCAAAGGAAATTACAGAGTGACTCATAATAGCGCACTTATTCTTGTTCTGTGTGATTTTCAGGGGGTTCTGCATATAACGAGTTACTTAAATGGTTAATTCCTGCCCATGCAATGATAATTACCTAAATGACTTCAGTTAGGAATAAGCTATGTGCAAAACCATGCCCAAACCCACATTAAAAAGTTTGCTATTATCCTGGGTTAAAAAGGGTGCTATACTATTTATTTTTTTTATCTTCTAGTCTATCTGTAGCCGTATAAACAAAACACAGCATGCCAGCACAAAAAGGGCTGTTGTTTTGAGAGTTCTAATTGTACTCCTGTCTGCCAGGGAAGGAAGCAGTCATAAATTTCAGTCATTATCTTAAGTATCAGGGCTTTGCAGCATTTGGCACTTTTCTTTGTCTGTTCCTCATTAGCTGATACTTACTGTGTTTTTTATATCCCCAAATACTTCCCTTGACTTAAGGGGGGTGTTTCCCCAACATTTTAGAAGGGTATGAAATGATGATAGTTCTTGCTTGGAACAACCTGATTAGGAGCTTTAAGTTGTCTATTCCAGCAGCTGCTACTGTGGGTCGACTGCATTTTCCTTAAAGTCTGGCAGATGCCTTGTGGGAAAAACTTTAGTTGAAAGCATATTCATTTTACTTAGGTTTTCTGTGCATTTCTTTCTGTGTTTTTAATTTGCTATGGACTTCTGTATGGAAACAGGATCTTGATTGCTTATAATAATAATTGCAATCATCCCCTTTTGCTTCCTGCTGCTCTTTGAAGTTGGAGGATTTAATTTTGCACTCTTTCTTGGTTTTACACTGTTTTTAGTTCAAGTGAACTTCAATATAGTTTCTCCCAAATTTGTGCTAGTAAGAGAAGAATGTGGCCCACATGTCTCTGTTGGTGACATTATGTTAAACTGTATGTAAAAAATGAAAAAAGCATTGTGAAGCAGATTTAAATAGCTTAAAAGCTAAAGATTCAGTGCTTTCTGTAGAGTTGGAGAATTTCATAAGTGCCTAACCACTTTTTATCCGGTTTTAAGTTCTGTAACCAACAGATAGGAGTGAACTGGAGGAAAAGAAGGGATATGTATCAGACAGTAAATACTTTAGAGCTCTTAATTAGATTTTTCAGGGTAGAGATTCCTGGTCTCACACCACAGGGAGAGGTAGGCATCATTAACGGGCTCTTGAGAGCTAACAGGTTAGAAGCAGGACACTAGAAGTAGCTTCATGGTTTGATCTGTTGTAATGATGATGTCGCATTATGCACTCAGGAATTGAGTGTAGACTCTATTAGCATTTAAATACCAGAGTTATTTCACTTTTGGAAATACTCTTATGTGAGCCAACGGAATTACTCATGTGAAGTATGCTGGCTGAAAGACTTCAAATGAGAAAGAGGAGTCTCTGCTTTCCCTGTTTGTTCACTTTTTAAAATCACTCCATTCCCAATCCAGTTTTGCTGATCCCATTTGAAATCCTTGTATTTCAAAATCTTCTACTGGCTAAAAGTCCTTAATTTCCTTTCCTTTTGGCAAGACCTAAAGAGATTCTGAATTCCTTGTTCTTTTTCGTTCCCCCAGGAAAAAGTCTTTTATCCATAGAGATTCTCTCTAACTTTTTGTGCCACCTGAGCCTGTGCTTGAATTCCTGACCTCTCTTGCATCGTTTAATTACGTAAGACCTCTTCTTCCACAAAAGTCATTATTGCTTCTTTGCTAACTATCCAGATAGGCTTTTCACAGTCACACTAATCTGTTGCACTTCTAGGGCCTTAGAAACTGCTAACCATCTTTCTACTTTTTGACAGGCAAGGGCTTGTATTTATTTTACTCCCCTGAGAGTTGTAAGCCTTTGTTTGCTTTGAATTGAAGTGCTATTTTAGAAACTACAGTCTTAAAAATTTTTTTTTCAGGAGGCATGATTTGAATAACATAAGATTACTGCTTTTTCTGTTTGAATTAATGTACTTTAGATGTCCTGGTTTCGCAATGCGTGCTAGCAAAAGAAAACATTCTTAAGCAGAGCACTATGTATCAATAACTTGACTAGCCACATCACATGTTGCTGGGTGCTAGAAGGGTATGATGAGAAAAGTGTCTCTTGATATTTAACCTGTTCTTATGTTCTTCTTTAAGCGTCTAGTCCTAGTCACTGCTGAAAACAGAGTAAGGGGATAGATGGATCTTTGGACCTAGTTTGGCTATTCTTATAGCAATTTTGTTCAGTAGAGCTAGCAAATAAATGGAACCAAAAAACTTCTAAGCAAGATACTGACATTTTCAAAGCAGGGGCCTGATGTTAGGTTATTTGGGCTCTAAAATTAGTGGCCTCATTTTCAAGTATGCTGGACACCCTTGAAACCCAATTGGTGTTTGATGACAGAAATGTAGAGGGTGCTTGGCATATTTGAAAATGAGGTCAACTTATATAGCTGGCTAAATATGGATTTAGCAACCCAGCTTTCAGCTCCTATTTATAAAGATCTTAGTCACTGTTCTGCTCTCGTGTAAATGGTCCTTGATGGTATTTTAAGAGGAAAGAATATCCTGTTCTTCAAAACATAGTATATCAGCAGAACTCTTGAGGCTTTCCAGGCCATGTCATTAAGGTTGTTACCTTTTTAAATTGAAAAGAAAAAAAGCAAAAAAAAAAAAAAAAAAAAGGCAGCCACTTTGATCTGTGTGTCCGTAGCCACCATTTATCCAGTCTGTATGTCTGCAGTGTTCTGACGACAACTGATAAGTCTATAGTAAAACCAGACAGGATTATTGGAAGCTATCCAAGTGTCAAGCCTAAATGTCGCTTTTTCGTATTGTTCAGTCTTGCAGAACTACAGTTGGCCATTTACCTCAGCTGTAGGGGCCTTTAATGAGTGTATAAATATATACACACTTTTTTTTGCACAAAATTTTCAGTTAGGTTAATTTCAAAAAAACACTTCCCAGAGT
Organism: Apteryx mantelli; assembly: GCF_036417845.1. NCBI lineage: Eukaryota > Metazoa > Chordata > Aves > Apterygiformes > Apterygidae > Apteryx > Apteryx mantelli. Next base: position 32,771,482 of record NC_090020.1, read on the forward strand.
AATCCTTAAGCATGAATTCTCCTTAATTCACTTTTTGCGTATAGCTAGTTGACCTTCTAGACAGAAATAACAAAGTACAAAAATTGATTTACTTTGTATACTTGTTGGGAGGATCATGACTTGAAGTCAAGTGATGTGAAGTTTTTGAAGTGAAATTTTACTTAACGATGTAAGTAACTACTGTGATTTGAATTTAAGGAAAAAGAAAAAAGCTATTGAGCTCAGACTCAATATCAAGAAGTGCTAAAACAGAATTGAGCACAAACCGTTTTTTTAAACTCTCGGTTCTGTTTTTTATTCCCGTTTTGCATGGCCACCTTGGCTGAGTTCTTTAAGGAAGGATGCAAATTACCAAGCTTTTTCAGATGAAGAAGTTGGCAGTTTTTCCTTTGGAAAATTCTGGATTTTTTAAGTAATGTGAAAATAAGTTTAAAAAAAAAAAAAGTTTAGTATTGTGAAAATTATCCATGAAATCTATGTTGCCTGTGGTAGAAAGACCACCATAGGGAGTTACAAATACAAAGATTGGTTTTGGTTTAGATGGGGTTCCCTCTGAGTGGTAGCTTTTCTGGTAGATATTTGGTGTGTTTGCTTGCCTTTACATGCTCTTTTGCAATATAACAAAGCTGTTGTAGATGATAATTTCAGTATACCTATGTTTTGCGAAGGCACTCTAGAGATCTGCTTAGTGGAATGAAAAGGGAAAAGTGATTACTAGTCGGAGAGATTTTTGGAAAGAAGAAAATAGTTGGATATCTATTTAAAACAATGTTTTTGTTTTTAATACCAGAAAGGCAGTCAGTCCTGGGCAGCATGATATTAAGAGCTGACTGTAGGCTACACAGAGTTCTGAGATCTGTCTTCCAGCTACCTAAACATTTAGCTCATTATCTTTCCCTTTAGCCTTCTTTTCCCCAAATTTGTCACTATCCTGCAAATTTGGATTCAGTTGTTAGTGCTGCAGAATTTAATTATACTTTTTAGGAAACTAATATTAAACTACTTACAGGGTAGCAACTTAGTAAATTTTAGTTTTTCTCTTGTGCTGCCTTACTGTTTCATTTTCAACTACAACATGACAATAAAACTATCCAGAACTCATGCCTGTTGAAGCCTGAGCTGTGATAACAGTAATTCAGAGTATGTGGCTGTACAACACATGCATATGAACTTAGTGGTATTTAGACACTGAGAACATTTTCTGACTCTTAGCTGGAGCCTGAAGTGAAATTTGCTACCACTGCAATCACAGTCCTTCATCCAGTTGTCATTTTGGGATCAAAACAGTATTTGGAGTACATCAGGCACAAGATATTTCCTTACTAATGTGCTGAGCTGCTTTGCTAGTCTATTAACTCTTAACAGATGTCCTTTTGAATGTAACCCAGTAAAGAGCATAAAGCAAGCTCACCTCTTGGTGGAACTCCAAAATTGTTTTTTGTGATATTGTAAGTTTGCTACAGTCAGAGAAATATTACTATTTTAAACAAATGTCAGAAATAAGATTGATTATTCCTAAGAATATGTCCTTTTTCCCTTTAGAATGATATTTAGAAGATTAATAAAGAAGAGAGATTTTTTACCTTTCATAGCTCTTATTCCTCCTCAGGTTCTTGAAAATAAGCATTTATAAAATAGAGCCTTCTTTAATTTTAACTTGGCAAATGAGCTTTCCTGTGTTTTGAATGGCACTGGAAAATAAAATGTCTCTTTCTGTTTAAGAAACATTTCAAGTTTTATATAAAGTAGCTTCTGAAGCTGAATACTATTTGGTTTTGTACCAGCAACTTCATTGACACCAATTGTTTTCGACTGCTGCAGCATATCCAGAAAAGAGAGCACAAAATATTAAGCCCTTTGACTACAATGAAGTAGGATGTAGAAGTTAGCTGTTGCAAGTACTTTCTTTTTTTGTTATTGACTATTTACATCCTCACACCTCTTAAAAGCCAAATCTTTTTTCACTATGTCCTGTGACACCATAAAAATAAAAGGCAGTTGATGTTCCGGAAACCACAGATTTGAGGTATAAAACATGAGACTTTGACAGGGAAAGACTTGTTTCTTTAGTTTGTTGGCTATCTTCATGAAGTATGTCAAATATGGTCTGGGTTTTTTTTTCCTTTTTTAAATGGCTGGGCACCCAGCCATCTGAAAATAATGCATTTTTTGTCTTATGCTTCAGCATCCGACAAACGATATACTCTAATATACCCTTACAAACAACATACGCTAGTTGCTTTTGATTTTTCCTTTTAGGCTTGTATTTCACAGTCTGATAGGTTGATGAAATATCAACAGCATTTGAGTCTATGAGGAATAAAAATTGTCTTTGATTGGTTTCACCATTCTTCTTGTAGTGCCACAGCAATAGCTGCTTTTGTACTTAATCCCTAAAGAGAGATTATTTGTGTGGCTTGCAGAACCAACATAGTTCAGGTGAGGTGTCCCTTTTGCTTTAGTGTGATGTCTCATAGCACCTGTGCAAGGGTGTATATTGTTCTCCTTTCAGTAGGAACAGCAGAAAGCAACTTAAAAGTCTACAAAAACTGTAGAAGCAACTCCTGCCACTTTAGGTGGATTGAAAAGGCTGTATAGTTCCATTATCTTCTTTTCTCCCTCCAACAGCAGTAATCGGATGACGAAATATAACTTCCATGCTCTGAAACTAAATTTTGAACTGAAACCAAATTTCAACCACACTGCCTGGCAGAGTCAGCAGTCTGTGGTTGATCCCTTATAGGTCCTCAACGGACACGCATCAGGACCCAACCAGATCTGTATATGATCTTGTTGTCAGTGTATTATATCAATCTATCAGTCATGACTTCCCTGCTTTCCAGTTATAAGACTGTTGCTTCTTCATGGACACAAAAGAGCAGATTAAAACTGAGTTCCTGGTGTTGGATCCCTTTTATCTCTTAAGACATTTCTTCAGTTGTTTCAGTCACCCTTTCTATCTCCTGTCTAGAAGAAAGACTAATGTGAATACCTTGCTAATATAGAAAGTGCGAACACCAAACCTTAGTGGGTAAGCTGAGAAAAGTACTAGTGGCTTGTCTTTTTTGAAAAATATGTATGCTGATGTGTAAAAGTTTTGAGATAATTCGAACTGGATAATTCTGGGTAATCAACTTTCAGTGATCTTGCTTTGTTCTTGTCTTACAATGGTAAAACTGTCTTGCTTGAGTATCACTGGTGGTGGTGGGAAGTCTCTGAAACCCAAGGTCATGCATTTGGGCCATCTTACAGCGGACAAACCTGATCATCCAGCTTTGTATGTGAATATCACATTTGTGTTTCAAAACAAAAACAACTCACCCTCCATTCCTCTCCCAAACTCCAATTTCATCTGCCATTCTGAAACATGACCCTTGTTATAGTAAGTACCTAAAATGTTACATAGAGCATCCAAAATATAGTATGTTAATAAACAAGCCAGATGTGTATTCTACTGTATCAGGGGGTGTTTTTTTTCCCTTCATTTCTGGTAGTTTTCCATTGACTTTACCTTGTCTTCCAAAAGCACTAAGTATAAGATTTGCATGTCCTAAGACAATTCATTTCCTGGATGGTACCACAAGATCTCAGCCACAGATATGCATCACTGACCAAAAATAAAACAACCAGATTTTAAAAGGAGTGTTTTGAAACATGTGAATTTACTTGTGCTCCTGTGAACTCAAATATGCAACTTTGAAGAGTTACCATTTTTAATTTTATGAGATGAATAAGGAATATTTTTTATTAGCTTGAAAAATCACTTAATACTTTTGCTATAAGACATGAATTGTTGAAAGGGTTCTTGGCTTGGTGGAACTTGTATCTGAGTCTATTGAAGAGGTAGGACCTGCGCTGCAATTAGAAAGGTACTCAAAAAAATACACGTCTTTATTAAACAAACGTTCTTAAATTGGCTCTTGTACAGAAATTCACTTACTTCAAATGAGTGAAATAAACATTACATTGTATGGAATGAACCTCCTAATATGTCTCATTACTTTAAAGCTAGGCCTTAGGTTGGAACAAGACGCATTTCCCTCTCCTTTCACTCCCCCTCTTTCGGCTTCAGCTACCGAAAATGTTATTCCTTCTTGTAGCAATAGGAGAGTTAATGGGGCTCATTGTGATGCTACTTTAGAATAGTGACTGCATTTTATTAAATTCTGGGACTGGAGTTATTGCAGTGTCCACTAGGACCATTACAGACCATTAAGCGTGCCTAAGCATTTCCAATATAAACTTGTATTTCAGTGGTTTATAGCTTGGCCATAAAAACTTGTTCCCAACTTAAAGCTGGCATAAAATATTTTAACTCAGGAAAAACATTTATACATATGCATAGTCATAAATATTCATACCTACCCTTCGTAGCTATATATGCATGTATATAATGCTAATGACCAATATTTTTTTTGTCATAGTGAAGAAAATAAAAGTAGGTTTGTTTTTTTTTTTCCCCTAAAAATTTATCTGTGTATAGGGAGGTAGAATATGGAGAGCTAAAATAGTAATTAATTTTTAATATTGAACACTACTGTTGAGATTTTTGAAACTAACTTTCAGAATGAGTTCTCCTGTCTGTGTCCTCCTTCATCTTTATCACTCCACTTTTCTCATAGCAGAGCTGCATAAGATGATGAAAAAGTACTTTGTTGCAGATCAGTAGTAAAATAGTTCAGTCTTCTGTTTAATATTGTATTCACAATCAGTAGTATTAAAATGTTTCATTTTAGCCTCTGAGTCACATAAGTCGAAGAGTGCTTATAAAAGCAGAGATTTTTGCATTGTGTGCTGTAAGTGCTAAGGAAGAATGCACTTAATAGTGTGGCCAATTGTTTTGAAGTCATAGGCTTCACTAGAAAAGCAGCAAAAGAAAAGTGGTCTTCAAAGAAGTCACAGATTCCTGTCATGCGGTTATCTCTGATCTGTCTTGCTATACCAAGTATGCTAGGCATTCTTGGTCTCTCTGTGTCTCTCATCGTCTCTATTAGTCTGCAGTTTGCCAGCCTCACATTGGAAGAACCCAAACCAAGTAATAGATTTTAGATTTTAAATGCAGCCTGCAGGACAAATGATGCTCAAAGCAAAAGGATATTGCATAGAAAGCATTACTCTAATGCATACTGCTTTACTTCCGCCGCCAGTTGCCAGCTGCTAATTTCAGTCTCTTTCATTGCAACCGTGGTCTCAAGTTTAAACAAAACACCAAAACTATGCATGCAAACTGGCTCTATTCTGCTTTTCTCTTCTCTTTTTTTTTTCTTTTCCTCTCCTAAGGACAGAGAAAAGGAGTGCCTCAAAAGAGTTTTAGACTAAGACAGAATGAAGATGATAAAGTATAAATGGTTAGTCCCAGTGTAGATGAACTACATCATGTTCCTCTGTCTGGAAGCTTACATAGGAGAACCAACTTATGGAGTCCCAATTCTTTCTTTGTATGAGTAGGATTTTGAGTACTTCCTGAGGACCACCTCAGAGAAAGCTAAGAGATTTCATCTTCCCACAGAACAGTGACGTTACTGAGCAAAAACTCTATCAAATACAGTCATTGTGAACAAAGTGATCAACCCTGAACTCCATCTTTTGAAGGGAACCTTTCTGGGTAGTCACAGACAGTTGGGTAGAGAGTTTTGGTTTGTTTCCCCTCTTCTCACTCACCCTCAGCCTCAGGGCAATATTCCCCTCTACTTTACACTTGTGACACTGCTTGTGGAGTACCGTGTCCAGTTTTGGGCCCCTTCATATGTAAGAGATACAGACTTGAGAGAGTCCAGTGGGCAGCCACTAAGATTATTAGCAGGTGGAGCATATGTTGTATCAGATGAGGCTGATGGAGTTGGGTTTGTTTAGCCTGGGGAAAATGAGACTAAGCGAGGCTCTAATTGCTGTCTCCCACTACCTAAAGGACTAGTTACAGAGAAGACAAATCCAGAGTCTTCTCAGAGGTGCACAGGGAAAGCACAAAAGGCAACATTCACAAGCTGCAGTAAGGAAGTTTAGACTAGATGTAAGGAAAAGAGTTTTCGCAGTGAGTGTGGTTAAATACTGACACAGGTTGTCCAAAGAGCTTGTCCAATCTGCATCCTCGGAGGTGTTCAACAAAACCTGGAACAACTTGCTGTGATTTTGAAGACAGCCTTGCTTTGAGCAGGAGTTTGGACTAGATAACCCCCAGAGATCCTTTTGAACCTAATTTTTTTTTTCTATGATTTTAAATCTTGGTTGGTTTTACCTAAGCTACTGCTTTGTTTTTCGCATTTAGTAACTGGTTCCTCCCACTTGCTCCCCAGTATTGCCTCTATGACCCATGTTGCCATGGTACTTTGAGAAACTTTCAAGGATTAAAAGATTTTATTCTCTGGAAACCCTAGGAAGTGGTAGGAATCTATTGCCATTTTACAGGTAGCTAATTGGTATCTGTAGGTGTTACAAGAGAATCTTTCAAAGATGCGTACAATTTACTAATCTCTTTTTTCCTCTCCCAGCCCCCTCCAAGGTTAAGTAAAGAGCTGAATTCAGGTGCTTTGGGCCCAAACCCACTGTCCTAACATTGCACCAGTTTTTCAAACCTCTTCTTGTTTTTAAAAGTAAGTACTAGCTCTTTGCCAAGTTTGAAATACGTACTCCAAAATTCTGATTAATAATCTAATTACATATATCTTTAATTGGAGTAATGCATAGTGCTTTCTCTTTAAACTTTGTTTTTAAAAACACCAGAAGCATTTTTGCATATTACTTCTAATCCTGGAAAATGCCTGCCTCACATGTAGAAGCTTCAGTACATTAAAAATAACAAAGCTATTGAAATTGGGGTAAGGGGTGGAATCTTTTGTGACAGAGGGCCTGATATTCGGAGGATGTGCATTCTATAATATTAATTGTGTTGCCTATGGTGTCATCTTTCGTCCATTTGCTTAAAAATTGTTTCAGTGTGGTTAAGTTTTGGGTAATGCCTTGCTTTGGTGCTGCCGATGTCCTGCTGCAGCATGTATGGTTCAAGAAGACATTGTTTATCAGCCATGTCCAATAAAAGGGAGTTTTGCTATGTTTGTTTCTAGATTAAGTGGTACTAAGTTTTCTTCTCTAATGTTAATTTTACTGGTTGGTTCAGTCAAATGAAAGCAGCTGAGATGTATTTTTTAACTTCGTTTTTGGTTTCCTGTTCAACTGAGAAATCATTTTAGGTGCAGTAGGATTACAGTGAGGGATATTTCATTAGTGTCTCTGTGTAAAGGTGTCTATCATGACTATTTTTGCAGAGTCCTTTTATTTTTTTAAACTCTGTTTATTGTAACCTGAGCTCAGACTAAACCAGCAGTATAGTCTTAGACAAGAAGAATGTCTCGAGTCTCTTCCCTTCTGCCTCCCCCAATGCATCAAAAATAAACCCAACAAACCCTCCCCTTTCCTCCCCAATTCTACAGTGAGAATTCATGCGTAGCTCTGGGAAAAAAAATGTAGCCCTGAGCCAAAGACCAGTTACCTATTTTAGAAGATTTAATTATTTGGCAATATTGTAAAAGTAGTCTAAAACACCAACATTTTACAAGTAACTAAGCAGGTATAAGTTCTGTTCTCTCCTTGTACCCATGACACCTGGTTTATAATTTAATCTATTTTGAATTTGTATTGATTTTTTGGGGGCTCTGGGGAACAGTGTGTTTTTGTGCATACAATTACAAATTAAGCAACTAGCTATGTATGCTGAAGATAATTTTTATTTTGAGTACACAGAAATGAACATTATGGTTTCCATAATACTGATGTTAATCACAAGTAATTCCGTGATTTGTCCCATGCACATGAGATCAGAATTTATCTATGAAACTTACAATTTTACAGGCAAGTCTTCAAAAATATACCAGTACAATAGTAAATATTGGGGGGGGGGGGGAGGCTGTTGATGGTATGTAAAATGCTGTTCCTAATTCTTCTGAGGGATATTGTGATATTGTTGAAAATATGAGATCTTGTGCAAATCAGGAGTCCTTACTTGAGAGTTTAGAGCTTGATACTCAAAAAGTGGATTCTGGTGATGGCTTTTCCATCTAATTTATCTAAAACTTTTGAGACTCTGGAGGAGAGAGAAATGCACCCTTTTGTCTGAGATTTAGACTGCTGTCTTTGTTGGGCCACTGGTCGACTGGGCAAAAAGTCACTTTCCTTGAACAGTTAAGCACCCTTTCCTGGAGCCCTTGTCCTTTTTCAGATAATAGGCCCTATCTCCACTGGGAGAAGAGCAGGAAATAGAAACAAGATTTCCTGCTGCTTCTATCATCAACAGGCAGCCTTGCATTGAGGAATGAAAGGCCATGTTGTGACTGCCCATCCCTACAACATGGCTAATAATTTGTAGCACTACTTCTAATACACGGGAGGGGAAAAAAAAGACGGAGATAATCCTAACAGTGTACTCATTCGCCTTATCTTGGTTTTAATATATGTTATGCTAAGTGTGTCTTGCTACTTTCTGGCTGAGAAGCAGGGTGAATTAGCATGTGATATCCATCCCAATGAGTAGATTGCCCCTATCTATACTGAGATGCCTTGTGCAGGCAGTTCTGTGCATAAAGGCCAGCTTCAAGTGCACTTTAATGATTTTGACAGAGGCCAAATAGCCGACTTTCTCTCATCTTCAACTGCAAGGGGATATAGAAACCAAGAGGCAATGTGGAGAAAGGCAGAGGCACAGTTGTGAAATGGATAGATATAGTTGTTAAAAAGAGTGGACAGAGAGGAGAGCTGAGCAGTGATGAAATGAAGTAAAATAAAAGATGATGAGCAATGACATAGGCATCTGTGAGGGGACAGACAGGAAGACGATGTAGCTCGTGAGCATATTCTAAGCACAATTGGATCAGCAGGTAAAGAAAGTAGTCTTGACTGCTGTGTTTTACATGGTTTAGGGAAAAATAGCAAATTTCCTTCTAGTCCCTCAAATTGTATATTTGACGCCAGTGAAGTGTAAATGCTATGAATTTAGTAATTTGCTGCAGTATCAGTTTCTCAATATTGTTTTTGTCTGTTATTGTTTAAATTTTGCATAGTGACCACAAGCCCCAGGACAGAATTACTCTTGTGGATTAGGTGTTCCAAAAGTACCTAATCAGCGTAGGGACCACGTAGCCCTGCCTTACAACTCCTGTAGAGTGTTTTTCCTTTTGGTCTTGCAAGGTGAAGACCACAGGATTACTTTTCCCCCCTAAACTTGCAAATCTTCTAACTTATGTTCTGTCATTGTGTAAGGGTGTAATTTCTGTAGGCTTCAAGGTGGAGTTAACACTGATCTACTGAAGGCTTCTTTTGGCCTTTATTGGGAAATGTTTGCTTATTAGGATTGGTCTTGTGGGATCTGAGAGCTCTTGATACCATTCTGAGATGACAGAAGTAAATGGTGGACAAGGAAGATGAGCATGTTCAGGGCTCATTGCAGGGATCAAAATACTGTATCGATTGCTGTTGCTGATTTGGGGCATTTCAAAATTATTGTTATTAGTAATTGTGTGTGTCCTGTTTTGTGGGGGGGGTTTACACAAATTGGACTAAGAAGTCTTCTAATGAGAAAAGCAAACAAACAAAAAACTCTCTCCCAGATTTTGAAGCAAGTCTGTCAGAGTCCTTCTGAGAATGTATTCTCACTCTGAGAATATGTATTCTCACTCTGATATGTTGCTTCATCTCACTTTTTCTGTCAGATGTTTGTTTGGTGCTATTTTTTAATATTTATATTGTTCCCTTCTCTTCCCCAAATAAAATGCAGAATAAAAGCTTTCATATGAGGAAATTCAATTTGATTGTAAAGCAAGTGGAAGGACCAGAGAATGTATACCAACAGAAAAAGAGCTCCAGGTACAGGTTATATTTCTCCTAGGCTGTGCTTGGTTGAGCACTTTCTGCTGCTTGTGCTTTTGGTGTTTTTCTAGGTGAAGTGTGATTGTCAGGTAATTTAAAAAGTGAGCAACGCACACTGGCTTTAGACCTCGTGAAGTATACAGGTAGTGAATCATTTAGTGGGGAGCAGGGATTCAAGACTTTTTTTTTCTTCTTTTTTCCTTCCAGAGGGCTTGGGAAGAAAGACAAATGAAAAGGAAGATGATGAAGAATAGATCTTTCTCTGCAATGATTTGTTATTGTTATGACCATGTGTTCTTTCTGTGTTTCTCCATGAATCTTCCCAAATAGATAATTTGGCTCATTTGTAGTGCCAGTATTCATACTGACACATTCTCTGGCTGGGAAAAAAAGACTTATCGCAGCCATCTTCTATAATGAGTGGAATCATTTATTGGTCATTAAGAATAATTCTTCTTCCGATGCCACCAAAACAACTTTTTAAGTTCCTGTTACGATCTGATAATGTATTTCCCTGTTGAATACTTAATGGCTGGCTGTGGGTTAGAGTAGGCTTTCACCATTATACTCCTTTGCAGTGGAAGATTTGAACTTCAGTTTTACAGCACTTTAGAGGTAGTTTTTGTTCCCAAGAATATGCAATTTCTCAAGTAAATTCTTACATAAACAAAATTTGGTGCTAAAGCTCTGGCTTTATGTGAATCAGTAGGCAGAAATGCCCCTCTCATCATTTTTTTTGTTTGTTTTTTAACTTTAAGACCTTCTGCAAGTACTTTATGATAGGCTTATTGCTTCTGACCAAGGTAACTTCATCCTCCTTGACCTCATTGCAGCTTTTGGTTTTATTTATCATTGTCCTCTTTGAAAACTTTTCTCAAGATATCTTTTTTTAATAGCATTGGGACTTGGGATTTTTTTTTCCACTTCTTTCAGCTGCTTCATGTCTGTTTCTTTTTTCTTTTTTTTTCCTTTCATAACATTCACTCCTCTCCTTCTTTTTAGTATTGTTCAGGCTCTTTTCATCATACATATTGTAATTCAGTACTAGCTTTGATCATGACCATTCAGTTAGTCTCTCTCTACTTAATGGCTTGGATCCTATACTTCCTGCTATTTGCTGTTCTTGTTATTTCTTTGTTGTCATAACATCCTGTCAGAGCTGGGTGATTTCATTCCTGAAGGACAGTTTTATGAAATTCATAGTGTTCAGCAGCTCATTTCACCTTAGAGTTCTGCTTTTCACTTTGGCATTTTATTTATCTGTCTTTTCCTCTGCTCAGTCTCCACATCTGCGAACTGGGGGCTTTGCAAGGGCCCAGGTCAAATTTCAATTTCTCTTGATGAGAGGACTCAGTCAAACCAGTCTTTTGTGTCTTGTGATCCATTGTTAGTTTTCTCAGCAATGCTCTGACGTTCCCACACTGTGTTTGTGGTGATTTGTCATGTGAGGTCTGACTTTTCCCCCAACTTAAGCAGCAGTGGGCTGAGAGTTGGCCTAAGGAGCCTTTACAGTTCTGAGTTGGGACTCTTTGGGAGTCTCCAGAGTATATCAAAAAGCATCATTTTCAACTGTCACGTGTTCTGTACTTTTGGAATAGTTAATCCAGTCTGCTTGGCTAATGTTCGTTGTTCTGACATTTATACGCTGATTAGTTAAATCTGCTGCTGAATCCACTGCCGAGCTGTGATTATGACCTTCAATAAGCTGCTGCTGCTGTTTGGCTGAGGATGCAAAACTCATTTTTCAACACTGCCACCATCAGGCTTTGGCAGCTTTGGATTCTTTTTGCCAAGGAACATAATTTCCTCTTTCTTCCTGACTTCCTTCCACTGTGTGTAATTTCTACTACTACTTTGCACATCACTGTAGTACTGTATAATGTTTCTTTCTTTAAAATTAAATAGCCTTCCTCTTCTTTGGTTTCAGCAGGAATGGTTGGAGGTGAGTGTTCAGGTGGTTTACCACACTTTCCACAAGAAAGCTTCTATTTTTAGATGGAAAATTTCTGGTTGTTTACAAGGTCTGATGGGCGGCAGAACTGCTAAGAACAGCTTAGGCAGTGTTAATTTGTCAGCAAAGTACACATTTTTGGTAGATACTATAGGAAATATGGGATCCAGCAACTGTAGAAAGAACTTCTGATCCCTCACTGTTATTTCTGGAGTGTGTGTGTGCAGGGGATTGGTTGGTCTTCCCTTTTGCTTTCTTGCCTGTAATAAACCAGGAAGGGAAGGGCTGCTGAAGTAGTTTATGCCTTTGGCTTTATGCTTAAAATGAACTCCACAGATGCTGAATGTATCATGCATGCTGTGTCATGGAGGCCAGTAAACCTGAGAAATTTCGCTGAGCTAAGTGATTTCACCTAATCTGTTCCTTTAAATCATTTCAGATAGAAATAGAGTACATTACATCCTTGTTGTGCTTTGACATCAGAGTCAAAAGCTAAACGTAATATACAAGTGAATTTACAATGAGTGCTGAGCTAATTTGTAATTTAGAGTATAGCATGCTTAGTGATATGAGTCAGTAACTTTACAAATGCTTCTGGATTTTCATGTATTTCTTTGTATCCCTGCTTGAAAGAAAAGTCAAGCAAAATCAAAATGAGACAAAAAAAAGTCTGGAAAAAAGAAAAAAAGCCCTGTTACCTGGCATTGTCTATATTAGCAAGTGTTACAGTGCAATAACAATGGATCAGTAGGTTGAAATATTCAGTATGGAGGCACGTAAATCTAGAATGCTTACACTTGTATTTGATTTGGTCTGGTCCCCTGAGATAAAAAAAAATTCCTACCTGTGGTTTGAAGCTGATCAAGGAAGCAGTTACTGGTTTGGACCCTTACATTCCTGTTAGGTGTGAAGTGAATTTGGTGTGCCACTGCAACAGAGGTTCCCGTTTAGCTTCCTCTAAAAATATCTAGCTTGCCTGCACCAAAATCTCTCTGAGAACTGAACCAATTGGGAGGGGAAGGTGATTTTATCTTAAAATAAATCCAATAAAACCTGAAATGAAACAAGTTTCACTCACTCATACTCTCATACTGACAAGCACCAGAATGTATGTGGTATCCAAGCAATCTGCCAGGCAGGCAGGTGAGCACCATGATGCTTATGTCCAGATGTCTGGTCCAGGATTGGTTACGATGACATGAAGGGCAAGTCTTCCTCATGATTCGTGGGTTCTTTGTAGGTTGGCAGCTATGTGCAGGTTTTTAGATATGCCTTTCCGTACCTTTTTGGAGCTGACAGGGATCAGTGTTTCCATCCTGTATGACTTTGCAAGTCATCTGGATTTGTTCCCTCTTCTTTGTGTCCAGGTCTGGGTGTCTTGTGAAACGACACTTAGATGTACTGGGGTCTTGATGACATGCCAATCTGGGTGTCATTAACATAGGCCTTTCTGCAGGCCCTTTCCTTCCTGCGTGTTTCTGTGGTGCCTCTGCACCCAGGCATTCCCATCCATTTTCTGTTCACACACGTTACAATTCTCTACAATACTACTAGAACATTTCAGATAATACTCAAGTTTTATCTGCTGTGGCTCAGTTTTTGCTCTCTCAAGGACATTTTTCACAAAAGTTCTGTTAAACAGAAAACTTGCAGGACAGCTCAGAGCTGTGGTGCTGAAGTTCAGACTAGTACATGCTTAGAAACTGTGAATGAAGTCAGTGAGATGTGTATGCCAGCATCACCCCTGTAAGTTACAATTACGTAAGGCATATCCTAGAAGAGGAGGTGGTACAGAGCCATTACCACACTGAGTCCCATGTCTGGCTCAGCAAGATAAAGATGTTGATTGACAGAGCCCACCAGAATATCTGCCTGTAGAATATACCCGTAAGTCAGACAGAGCTGCTTGGGAACCTGTGTAGCCCAAGACACTCCACACAATCCAAAAAGAACTTTAATGCAACCTGTGGCTGAAGACTAGCCCAATAACCTACGAGTGTTGAGACAATAATACTTGCAAAGCCTCTTGCTTGACAGCAATCAAGTCTGAGCTGGCCACCACAGAAGTTAATGACATTTACCTTTAGCTAACTAGAACTCTTGCAGAGATCAGTGTGTAGATGTAACACCAGCAGGCAAGAGGTGTTGAACTGGAAACTTAACAAAAACCTACATGTTGACATCATTTCTGTGGCTAGGAAGTACAAAACAATTATACTAAGACAGCATTTTGCCATGATAGCAGCAAGAAGCAGAATCAGAAATGTAAAACTGAGCAGTCTGTTCCTTGAGAGCAGCTTGATATGCTAAAGCTTCCCTTAACTCTGAGTTCAGTCCAGCAGGCTAGAATAACTAAGTTAGGAATTTTTACGTGTATCTGGACCATTGCTTAAGCCAAGTTACCTTGATCTGAGAAACTGTTAACTCTAGATTTGTGCCCAAGTGTCAGTTAGAGAATATAAATATTGAGAAAATGAGCTCAGAGAAGCTGGTAATCTGGAGCTGCTGAGCAGAGTGAGTTTTCCTTGCTCAAGCCCAGCATGTGCAAAGTAGTGTGTCAACTCCTGCTTTCCTTGTATCTGTGTTCCTACTAGTAGTATCTACCAAATCAATCATACCTACCATTTCATTAACCATCATACATCAGTTGATAAGGGTGGCTCATGTACTGAGAACAGCTGATGGAAGCAAGCTTTAAGTAATGCATATGGCAGAGGAATGCATTCACTACGTAGGAAACTAAGTAAAAGAAGGAAGCTTAGCACATTTCCTGAAGCAACAGAGGCTGTATTGGGAACTTATCAAACCTCTCTTTTTCAGATTAGCTTTCCATAGAATTTAGAGTTAATTTGAAGGTTTTGAGGATATGGGCACAAAAATCTAAAAAACAATGTAAAGTTTCACAGTGGTGAACCCTGTGGTGATCTGCAATACAAGGGAGTTCTCCATAAGAAAACTGAAGCTTGTCCATGGGGTAAAATGTCAGCGGGGTTGGTCTAATTTTGTTAAGTGAAGTATCCCAGGAACTAGAAAACAGGACATATTGTACCACCTTGCTGTAGGACCAAGGTGAACGTCATTGCCTGTGCTTGCTTGTCATAAATATTTAATAACTGTCTATATATATTTAAAAAAGAAATCCTATCAAAATAAGAAACATCTTTGCTTCTGCTTTTCCCCTAGAGGAAGGATCAAAGAAGAAACAATGTGCAACAGATGTTAGTCACATGGCTTAAGGCAGTGTGATTTATAAAACTGTATAGAATACAAATTTGCTTCCAGTTACATTGTTGTTAGTAGATTAGCTCACATGAAATCTGGTCGAAGTACCCCCAGATTATGCAAGTATAAGAGAATAGAATTAGTCCTGCCCACACATATGGTTTATTAAGACTGTAGGGAGACTTTCCAAAACTTCGTGTTGTTGTATGTTTATATTAATTAAAACAGTTCTGTTCAGTCATGAGTTCTTGTTTATACACAGTGTATATTTTCAGGAATAATTTATTCAAACATTTAAAGACTATTAAAAGGTTCTGAGATTATGAGTCCTGTAGCAGACTGTTTTTATTTTATAATTTATAATTCTTCATTAGTGTTGCTTTACAATTTAAGAAAGGGTTTTTATATTTTACAGTCTGCACATGGGTTTTTCTTCAGTTATCAGAACTGAACAAAGCTTGTTTTACTAATGCAAGTATTTGCACTGTCTCTTAATAGTTTTAAACAGTGGTATGTTGAAAATATTATAGGTATTGTATTAGCTTTTCTGATGACATAATGTTTTAAGTGTGATAGCATTCCCTTTTAGTCCTTCATTAATCTTTACTTGGGAAGTGCTGCAAAAGCTAATCAAAGCTATATGGACACATTGATGCAAATCTTAGTACTTGTGTAGCTAAGCATAAAATAACCATCAGTGATTTTGTATTTCATAGGTAAATCAGTAATATAAAAAGAACAACCCTAGAAAATGACTTGCATGGTAAATTGTTATTTTTATTGTTTAATTGCATAACATAAGTTAATAAAACTAAATCAGCAAGGAGCATACTGTAACTCTATATTATACTTTTGCTTTTATACACATACCTACCAGGAGAATTACGTATGCAGTAAATTAGTAACAGGTATAAGTTATTGAATATGTTGCCTATTTGGTGTGAAACTATATTGTACAAGCTCTCATAATACATTTCTGGACACCTTAAAATGATTTATTTAACGAAAAGCTGTTGAGTATTCAATTAAAATCTGGGAAACTAGGTGGCAATATTTTGTAGAAAGCAGGATAGAAATGTATAAACAACTTTCCAGTATTAACAGCAGTGGTAACATTTTACTTAAAAACAGAATTTCCTTTTCTGAGATATTTTCCAATTGTTTGACATTAAGGGAAGATTGTGGGTGTTATTTTTAAACAGAATTCAGCTAATAAATACTTTAAGCTTAAAAAGGACCAACATCTCACAGCAAAAGAGCTTTTAATTAAGGCTGTGTGCGTAACAGGACTGAAACACACTATCTGAGCTTGTTAGATTTGCATTATAAATTGCTTGTTAATGCAGTGCTTAAGGCATGTAAAAGCAGGAACTACTAATATTTTTCTCCACTTTGAACCAAAAAGTTGTGTTTACTTGCACTTTTCTCATTAATCTTATATTGTCTTAAATGTGATCCTTTGTGAGAGCAAAGAAGGGAATT
Organism: Apteryx mantelli; assembly: GCF_036417845.1. Taxonomy (NCBI): domain Eukaryota; kingdom Metazoa; phylum Chordata; class Aves; order Apterygiformes; family Apterygidae; genus Apteryx; species Apteryx mantelli. Next base: position 32,787,992 of record NC_090020.1, read on the forward strand.
CTTTCTTATTTTGTAACAGCTGCATTTGTTTATGGTCTCTTATTTGTAGGTTGTTGTAATAATTTGACCTAAAATGGGCAGATGTTTGAACTCCTATATAAAACCATATTCTAAACAGTGTAGTGCTCCACTCAACAAGAATGTTTAACTTGTCAAAACAGAAATATCTTTCCCATAATAACCACCTTGAAAGCAGAGAAGAACAGGCCTGTCAGTTCTGTGAGGTGATCCAGATGAAGATATCAAACTTCAGTCGTTACATTTTCTCTCTACTTACAATTAATGTCACACATAAATCACATTATTGTGATATTAGACTATTAAAAACTATGCAAGGCACAAGATTAGGTGAGTTACCCTTCTCTTTTTTTTTCCTGTGATTTACTGCTGCTTAGAATTAATTTGAACATAGGTCACTTTTGAGTGAAGTGGAGATTATAAACACTAAAGATGATACACACTAAAAACCTTATAGGTGCATTACAATAAAGCAAACTACTGGCATCTTTAGAGGTTAGGACATTCATCCTCTGCACTTTCACTGCTCTGTCCATTAAAATTCACTCATCACTATCTTTACTCCCACAGGTTTTCTCAGAGTTGCCATAACTTATCAGTCTCATAAAAAAGTCAAAATTCTCCCCAGTTTTAATTCTTCACATAACATGTAATATATTTGGTAGTTTGTCTTTTGATAAAAGGAGCTGAAACATTTGCAGGCAGTTGGAACTATTGGAAAATAGTTTATGAAAGTATTACGACCTGGCTGTCTCAACTCAGATCTGACTGCTTTTCTGTTGGGTGTCCTCAGTTTCCATTAGGAGCTGAATGTGTTCACTATTTTTCGGAAAGTGCTCAGCCCTTCTCAGATCACTGCCCTTGCTTTGTAGACAGCTAGGAAATTTGATGACCATAACCAGCCTAAAAAACTTTGATTTGATATAATATATTCTGCTCTTTTGAAACACATGCATAAATCTTTTTAATGCTAATGGGCATCGCATGTTCACAAAGAGGGGGGGGAAAACAACCATTTGTCTGAGATTTACACAGTCTTTGTGATGTTATTTTAAAGACTTCTGGGCTGTATTCTGGCTTCAGATTTTCTTCACGAGGTTCCTATTGACGTCAGCAGGAGGTATGCTTTCATATCTGGAGAGCATAGTTGTTTGTTGTTAACTGTGGAACATACGGATCAGTGCTTAGATACCAAGATTATAGGAGCCGGAGAAATATCTAAATAGAGAGACATGGGTGGAATGGCTAAAAATATAAAGGGTTAGATCTACTATAGTATGTCTGAAAATGCAAGGCATTTTTAGGCTGCTGATCTTTGCACTTAACAAAATGATGGTCTTTAGTCTGTGATCACTCCCAATCAGTTAATAAATTTAACTCTCCTTTGGATAAAAAATAAACTAAAAACAAACCTTGAAATGAACTAGTCTCAGCTGATGAACAGATGTGGTAGAAAACTTGCCTTCTACCTTACATCTTTTGCATACCCAGACATAGTCAAGCACAAATTATCCAGATCTGAATGTAATATTGTTGTGCTATAATCTTGTTGTGAAGGTAATGATATAATACCACATTAAAAAATGGCTATATTGCATTAAGGTTTTTTCAGTCTGCCAGTTTGTTCTCTTTCATTCTGATTAGATTTTGCTTTTACCATTCCAAACTGATAAGAGAATAAATCCTTCCTGTTTGTAAACTGTTATCACACTAATCATTTTCTTTTTCTGTTCTTGAATTGTTTGAAAATTTCAGATGTATTTAAAAATCTTGTTTAGCTATCTCCTCACACCGTTTTAGTGTTTTGTTTTTCAATTGTGTGTAGTACTTTGCGATTTTTGAATAGTCAGTTTCATGCATTTTTATTTTGGTTGGACACAAGTTTATGTTTTGGAATATGCAGTATATATATCTACTCATGTGTATTTTTTTTGTATGGAATATCAATTATCAATATAGTTACCATTAACAGTGCATATACTGTGAAAAAAGATTACTCTATGTATACACGGTGTCTTTAAGTTGGGAGGTAAACAGTCAGCTGATTTCTTCCTCCAAAGGTATCAGTGCTTCTGATAGCTGGACATATGGAATAAGTTAGACTGTACAAGACTGAGACCTTTGATTATTGTCTTGTGTGATATATTTTTTTGAAGTATTTGTCTACATGTTGACATTCCAGTCTAAATTATCTGCTTGTGTTAACAGGTATGAGATTGTATTACTCATATCTGATTAAAGAAATCAGGTGGCTAAGTTCAAATCTGATATCAGAGATGCTCATTTCTGAATGAGTCAAGGAAAGTGTGGATGAGAGAATTTAGCTGTGTACTTTGTATTTTGTATCAGGTGTAGAACCAAGTTTGTTTGTTCATCTTGCCTGCAAGTTCCTGTGATGAGATTAAACTAGCAACTTTCGCTATTTCAGTTGCTTCTTAGCACCACAGGTTTTCCACCTGAATTGACTGAGTACTAATCTGATAGTACTGGAATTATATAAAATGATTGCTCTGGATGCTTACGGTATCTATGCTGCTGTCATTTGTAAATAACCTTAGGCTCTCCTGGCCACTATGAAAACTATGGGTCTTAATACTTTTGCCAGGACAACAGTTAGCTGTCTTTGGACTCCTAAATAAGATACTGGAAAGGAGGTAGTAGTATCTGTGCATTTATCATGGTCACATCTGCCTTCTTATGGTTAAGGTCAGAGGTCTCCATGCTCAAAACAGGTTGCAGTGTGTGCCTCCTGTGAGGGGCTGTCAATATGCATGCTCCACTTTGGAGCACACATGCATCTGTGAATCTAAGCTGATACAGCTTTAGCTAGGCGAAAACATCTGCAGCTTGTACACACCTTGTTTTTCTTCATGTTCAGCATTGAATGCGCAGAGGGCACTGCACATCTTTCATTCCTTAGTGCTGCTGAGTTCTGGCTTCTGGCTCAGGTAAAGCATTTGGTAACTCCTAGTCTGTGTTTTTGTCTCTTCTAAACTTCTAAAGTAAATAAAAATTGTAAATAACTGGCTCTCCTTATTTTGTATGGTACTTTAGATCCTCTCAGTTTGTAAAAATTACAACTATGAATCATAGTTCATGTGTTTGTGTTACTTCAAGTGATTGTGATCCTGGAAAAATTATTTTTGTTTGGGTTTTGGTTCCCATTCACTCCTCCCATGGTAAGTGGACAATCAGAATTTTTTTGTGTTAACATGCAACCTTTTAAAACCCAACTGTCTTTTCCTGAGTGCATAATTCATACAAAGACTTGACCAATGTTCAGATAAAAACAATTGTGCTAATATAGGCTGCTGATGTGGTTCGTCAGTTGTGCTGTATGGAGACAAGGAATCTCTAGATAAATTTCCTTTTCTTGGTTATGGAGATGCTGAGAGATTTGCTACCTGTAAACTGTGAGATACTCTATTACCATTTATGGCTAGAAGAAAGTAGTGTAGGAGATGCGGACCTAACACTGACAGGCTCGTAAGAACTTTCAAGGAGGTTGAAGGAAACCATATATTCTGTCTTTTACAAATAGGTTGCTTTGTTCTGCTTAAATTGTCAGTGCTCACAATGTAGTTAAAAACCGCCTAATCTCTTACCTTCTTATTTTGTGTGCAAAAATCACAAAGGCATAGAGAAGCAGCTCCAGCAAAGGCCAGCACCTGATTATTTCCCACCACATGGTGTTTAAATCGAATGTAACCTGGAACATTCATTGGACAATGAACTTTTGCAAATACAGATGGTTTGGGTTTGGGTGGGTTTTTTTGTTTGTTTTTTTTTAATGGTACTATTTGCAAAGAGCAGCATGCTGCTCTGGCAAACTTTGAAGCTCCGTGCAGCAGTTCCTTGGGTTGCTTTATGAGATGCTGAGAAGGAGGTTGTGTACTCATTACGCCTGGAGTCTGTTTCGTAATGTGTTTTGCAAAGCTCTCTTCTGTCAATGCCTTTGTGTAATGTTCACGCAGGGCAAGGGAGGGAGTCTCTGAGACGGCCTGTGCTTGCTGCCGCCGTCAGTGTGCCGAAGACACCCCCCTCCTTGTCGTCATACCCAGATGGTGCGGTCTCCGCTTTCCCAGCGCCTGTTTGATTCATGGGCTTAGATAAGCGTAAGTTGGCTGAGTTTCAGTTGGAGGGTAATGCTCATAGGAAGGCAGGCAAAAAAATAGCGGTGTTTCATCTGATTCCACTGCTGAGAAAGAGTGTTTGCCCTCTTTCAAGAGGTATCATCTTGTACTGACTTATTAGGTGCTGCTGATTCTATGGGATTAGTGCTGGATACAGCTTTTGTGTAAAAGGCATGTTGCGACTAAACAACCAATTAGTGGCGAGAACTGTTGGTCAATGAACTGATTGTCTTTCTTTAGGTCACTTTAGAGCCTCCTGGTTTTGTTCGGGGTGAGGATTGTCTCCTCTCTGGGTATTGCAGGCCTGCTGCCCGTCATTGCCAGTCAATTGTTAAGAGGTTGAGGTTTTTTGTTTCGTTTTGCTTCAGTTATAAATTTGCTCAAAGCTTTATGTTTTGGAATATGTTTTATACATGTGAATATTGGAATAAAATTCTAGTCTGAGATATCCGCATGTCTGCCATTGAAATAATAAGAGCCATGTGCCTGCATCTGAGGATCTGAACTTGACTTTAAGTGTTTTCTCAAACAGATGTAATGTATGAATATACCTTTCTTTTGTTTCTCAGTATGGGGTTCCCTAAAAGGGCTCAGAACACAGTCAACACAGAGAAATACTGTGATTCTTATAACTGTTCACCTTCTCTGTTGCATTTCTTGCTCTGCTTTTTCTCTTCCACAGCTATCTTTGAACTTGGCTCTTTCTGATCGGGTACACGCTATGACTGTGAGGGACGCACAGCTAATGAGCTGTTATGGGTCTGCTCAGCACCTTAGCCCTGCACAGCATGATAGCCATCGCACCCAGGATGCAGTTAGTCCCTGTACCTCGAGGGAACAACAGTCTGCTAGCAGCTTTGCTTACGTCTCCTGCATTAGAGCACATTTGTTCTGCTGTTTCTGCTTTAGTAATACGACCAGCTTAAATTTCATTCTAACTATGTCAAATTATCAAATAAAGCTGCAGCACTGCACTGGCCAGGAAAATGAAAGGCTGGACAGTAACATGTTTATAATCTAAATTCTTCCTGTTTTCCAATTCTAAGGCTGCTGGCATTTTTCCATTTTACCAGTCAAATGTGTGTGTTCAAGACTTGTCTGCAGATGTCTACAGTAACTGAAGAATTATTTTTTATATATTTACTGGCCTGTTTATTGAGGGAAATTCCTCCTAAACAAATAAACAAAGCTGATAAAGTTTGAGAGTTGCTAAATTGAGTAATTCTTAACATTGTGAGTAGTGTGCTGCATTATTTGAGTGATGATTTGATTTAACCTTTCTACACAACACTATCTGGTCTTTACATAGGAGGGAAGATACATGCCTTTGCTTGGAAATTTTCATCTTAAAAATACTACAATGTGGAATTCCTTGAGGAAAAGTATTTTATGCCTAAATCCAGATTTCTGACATGCATATGACTCATTGATGCCTGATAGGAGATATATTTGAGGGAAGATTATAGCCAGCAAGGTACATAATATTTTTGCTAGCTCTTGACCTGACTTTGTGTCTGTTTCTGTGGATATGTACTTAAATGGTATGTTTTCTTTTGGAGCAGAATACCACCTGATCTTCCTGAGAGTATTCTGCATGGTTAATGTTGTAGTGAAGTATGAGAGTTAGCTGGGGCAGAAACTTGCAGTTTTTTTGAGGTGGGGTTTAGACAGCTCCAGAAGGAAATCCCAAGAAAGTTCTCAGATTTTGATCTGTCTCCGAAGAGCTTTGTGTTTGCAGTTATAAACACATAGATACCTCCAGTGCTTTCCAATGTCTTGGATTAGTTCCTGCTTGTCAATATTGCAGAATTAAACTGCAATGACAAGGTTACTGAGAGCCTGAAGGAGACAGCTGGTAGTTACAGATCCTAGTGAGGGTAAGGAACTGGTCTGTGGTCATGTGTTTTACTGCCAGCTCCCATTTGATGCTTATAATGTAACTGAAAGAGGAACTATGGAAATGGGGATCTGTAACATGCTTCCAGACCTGGCTCTTCTGGAGCAGAGGATGGGACCACATAATCTATTATTAACTTCAGATACTAAGATGTTTTATCCCAGTTGCCATAAAGTTGGGATTAAAAAAAAAAACAAAAAAAACACTGACTCTGCTTCCAGATATTGAGTTTTCCAGCAAATCCAGTTTGAGTATAAATCTGGAATGTGTTTCCAGAGTCTTGTGCTGCCCTTTGTTATTGCTGTTACGCACTGGCAAGTTTTGTTCTTCTGCTTTTTGCATAGCAGTTTTTACTGCTTAAAAAAGGCAGAAAAGTGTTGCTGATACACCAAAATGCCATGGTACAAAAGGATTCCCTTTCCCCTCGCTCTCACACTCAGGGAAATAGATGTCTTTGTTCAGTATTTACTCATTAAGCTTGAAAGCACTTTGGTAACGTAGACACCCGTGCAGACCCTATAATTCTAACAAAGTGTCAGCGAGCTGGTTCATTTCTGTCAATATGGTAGTTTCAAATGACATTGTTTATGACATTGTTTCATCTTGCTATCTTTAGCTTTTCTATCTTAAGCCATGGGAAAAGGTGTTGCTACTATTATTGTGATAACTTTGAGCACAGTCCTATGCCTGTTGATCTCAATGGGAATGATATTAAGGGTCTGTTCCTTTATATGCAATTCTTTGGATGTTTTTCAACCTTTCTATTTTAAACTTGTCCTTTATTTATCATCCACCTAGAAACCCCTCTCTCGATCACATAATTTTTAGACCTTTGACATCTGAATGTGATGCATACATACAATTCTTAATGGTGGGTGATTTTAATCTTCACCGTGACAATAAATCTGGCAAACCCCTCAAGCAATGGCATGGACTTCTTGATGTTTTGATCCCTTTTTACTTATTGCAGAGATTGCTTGATTTAAGAATGCAGGGCTGGTGTCTATTGTTATCACTAATGCTCAAATGTCAAACCAGCATTCCAGCACACTTCCCTTTCAACTAATCATTATTGTCTGCTTATTCAAAGCTTTAAGCAATGTTAGTTAGGTCTATTTGGCAGTGGATTACTTCTCTTTCATGTTGTGTAGGAAATTGTTCAGATTTTCATTATTTTCCTTCTTGACATGTAAGTACAAGCAGGGAAGACTATTTGGATATAACTGACTTGGTGTGCTGTTTTGTCATGATATGAATGTCCATGTGCTCATTTTGGAAGTGTTCAGCATTATTCTTAAGAATATTCATTAAATAATAGTGAAAAAATGTATTAAAAGAAAAGGGGGTGTTATAAATCTCAGTGGGGGGAATCTGTTTGGGTAGTATTGATAGTAGTGCCTTGATTTAACCCTCTTCTGAGCCTTTTGCACTGAAGGCACTGATAAAGCTAATAAAATGAGGGATGGTCATTAGAGTTCTTTTATACAAAATGTCTGAGAAAATTCTTTGCTAGTTTTTGTCCCTTTTCTGCCCCTGCCAGCTTTTGAGGGTTTTATGCTGCAGACAGAGTAACTTCCTCTGATGTGTTGGTCCACTCCAAATTATTCTCCATCCTTATATTTATTCACTGATGCATGAGAGAAGGAATGAAACTGACTCCTGTATCCTGACAGCAATCATGTAACCCTTGTGTCTGTTCCACTTTATTTAAAGTAAAAATGGTAACATTTGTCTTCAAAATTGGATTAATGTATGTATAGTCCAATTTAAAGATGGCTCTTTGAAACATTTCTTGTAGGAAAGAATGTTCTTCAAAAGAAATAAGCAGATTTTTCATACATTTATTCACACATAAAGTAACATTTAAAACTCTTTAATATATATTAAAATGTATTAGTTACCTTTTCAAAAAAAAAAAAACACACCTGAACTTATTCCATCTTTTTCTGCCCTTCTTACATTTTTGTAATTATTTTCCCCCAAACAATTTTAACATTGTTTAATTTTTATTAAAAAAAAAGCCTCACACCTTCAAAAGTGTTTGTTGAAACTACCATCCAAACCTTTAATCTGTCAGCCAAAAAGATTTTGCTGCCTTATTTTGACAGCTCAGTGAATGAACTTTTGACAGATTTCTTCTGATCATGCTTATTTAGGAGCTTCTAGAGAAAAGCTGAACTGTGGAACTACAGAAATCTTCAGAGTATTGTCAAAGTATTATAGCTTGTCCTATGCAAGCTAGCGCCTTTTGTATTGTGGATCGTTATATCTGACTGGAAATTTAAAACATTATTTTTCATTCTTCCAAGGGCTGATATATGATACATTGCAGTCTGAGTGTTCTCATATGAGTGTTCACACACACGCGCGCACTTCTCGCCAGTTTGTTGCTGTAGGAGACTCCCTTGGCAGTTAATAGGGATCTCACAATATAAATCAGGAGTTACCCCACTGAAATTCATGGAGGGGCACCTGTGAGACCCTTCTATGCTTTGGAAGGTCTAGAGGACCTATAGAGCGCTGACAGCACTTCCAAAGAGAAAAGAAGGGTGCTGGGTGTCTCTTTCTCTGCGGGAATTGGAGATATGATGTATTTGGGGGAAAAAAATTCATGTCTGGTTTTGAGAATATGAAAAAGTTGCTTGGAGACAGTGGTTTGTGATTAAAACACCACCTCTGGTTTGGGGTTTTTTGGGGATTTCCTTTGTCTGTGGTAGTATAAAGGAAATAGATGGTTTCTTTCCTTTTGAATCCAAGGCCAGTCCATTTTTTTGCCACATGGCAGGCATCTGGCTTGTGATGACTGCCTACTCTTTGCACTGTTTGCATAAATTGTGGCTCTGCTTAACAAAGAGGGTTACTATGTGCTCTGCTTATATGAGTTAATGCTAATTTTGACTTCTAAGTCTATTTTTAAAAGTTGAAATTGAGAGTCAAGCCATATTCACTTGATCATCTGTCTCATTCATAGTGTGATGCTGCACTGATATTTGTAAAGGTTCGTTTCTCTGTAGCACGATTTCTAGAATTTCGAGCACCTCTAAGCTTACATGGGCAAAATTGTCATCTTCTGCTTAAATAGTTTGAAGCTAAAATTTAAGGTAGCATTCTGAACCGTAAAGAGCCGATAGTGCGAATTTGCTGGAATACTCTTTCTCACTTGTACACTTAGCTATTTTGTTAAAGAAAGGTCAGGGAATTCACTGTCAGGAATACAGTGTGACTGCCAGCTTGATAGTGGTAGATATTGAGGTAAATCTGTGATGTAATTCTGAAGAGCTTCATTAACCTTCCTGGAGATGCCTTCAAGAGTAGAGTAAAGCAAAATCTTTTGGGTCAGTGCTGCTGTTTTTGATTTTGTGTGATGTACTGAACATCATCTATATTAATATTATGTAATGTATATGTAAAAGCTGTATGTACATACTATGTTCTAGAACAAAAAGATTTACAGATAAATTCCTCTCTCTGGAGGAGACCCCATGACTTAAGTTTGGGTTATCAGGTTTCCACTGCCACAGTGAGATACTAGAGACATCTTAAAACAGTGCAGAAAGAGCTGCTTTCATTCAGTAGCTTTTCCAGAGCAATACTGGAATACTATATTAATTTATTGGCATGAGGAAGCCTAACTTACACTTATTTAAAAAAACTATTTGCCTTTGCTATCTACCAAAAAGGAAGGAAGGTGCAAAAGGATAAAATGAAAGCTGTACCATACAGTCTACATAAAGTCTTAGTTTCACATAGTTTTCTGAAAAGGGAGTTACTGACAGAGAAGGTAGGATTCACAAAACTGTTTTTACACTGTGCAACTACCTTTTCTTAAAAAACACAATGGACACATACTTTTAAGTTCAAGCCGTTCTGCCATTATGGCCAGTATAAACCACCAGTCTCTACTTATTAACTACTTAGTAAGAGTATTAACTCTTTCCATATATTAATTGAGAAGCAGGCTTCAGATCTTCCAAAAATCTGGTGTTATTGTGCTGTTTAGTAGTGTCAAATTAGATGTTATTTGTTTGTTGAAGCTTGATTTCTAATTTTTGCTTGGCCAATCAATCCAGTTTAATACAGTAGTGCATACATGTTAAATACAAGTTCTGTATGATCCTAGAAAAGAAAAAATGCACTGTAGTCATAGAGGTATTACCAGTGCTTTCTGAGAAAAGCCAGTTGCATCCAATTTGCATATGCCAATATAACCATAACCTTTGCAGTTAATTCTCATAACTAAACTTAAACCTGTTGGAGGCATAGTTACATAGTGATAGTTACAGGCAGAGAGAGAGCTATACATTGCTGTCACTGGAGAACTGATCCTTCATAGTGTCAGGCCATCCATAGAGTATCAGCTTCTTTCTTCTACCTGTGACTTCACTAGCAAGTGCTGAGGGCAGTATGGTGGACTTAAAGACCTGAACCTGGAACATGACCTCAGTATGGAATTTATCTTTTTAAATGTTTCTTACATGAAAAAAATCACATGAAACTGCTGCACTAAAGTAAATTTAAGTTGCAGTCAAGCAAGTCTGTAGCCATGTCAGAGAGGTACTGTTTGATAAATTGAGGCAAGTCTCAATCAGTGTTCTCACAGTTGGCATTAAATTCTGCTATAACTGAAAATTTAAAGTAATTACACTGAAGTCTGTGGAGAATACCTATATTTACAGCAGAATGACTGGATTTGTCTCTAAAACTGTTAACTATTTGGAAATTTAAATCTGTACTTTCTGAAAAATCAAAAAAAATTTACATGACCTTTGGTCTTCAGGTTCATAAATCCAAACTGATATAAATGCCAAATATCATTTGAGTTTTTAAAAAAATTTTTCATTTAATTAATGCTGACAATGTGGAACATTATATATATATATATATATATATATATATGCACACAAATATAATCTGTACGCTCATCAGCATTTTGCCAGGTACAGAGCTTGGCATTCTCAATTTATCAACTTCAAACATGCCTATTTTCAAGTTTTTTTAGATGAATATCAAGAACACAAGTTATCAGGCTGCTGTTGGAAGCCTACAGAGGAGTGTTGGAGGCAATAGATGTTCATAAAATACAATGGTGTTTGTTTCTATTTGGAATTAAAAAGAGTAGGTAAATGTATTCTGTAGTAGTGTACTGGGCAACAAATAAAATATTTGGTCCTTATCGTGACTGATAACAATTTGGAGATTTATGAAGAGCTAAATTGATAAAAAATGCAACAGAATAAAAATTCATTAGTAGATGGTATTTAATGTTACAAGATATTAGCACCGTTTTTAGGTATGCTAGCTATTTCTAGTGAAACTATCCTTTGCTATATGATTCAACAATAATAGCTGAATGTCTTATATGATGAATAAAGCAACTCACATGCACACTGAAGCTCTTCTATCATTGGATATGATGTAATTTACTCTTATTTTTCCACCAGCACAATAAATGTGTCTGTGTGAAACTGAATTTGCATTTGTATAACATTTTACTTTGAAATAATCTTCCAAAAAGGAGAAAAATGAATACATTGCAAGGAGTTTGGTGTTCCCAAAAGACTTTGTTTACAATTTTGTTGAACTGTTAAGCATTTATTGTAAGGCGAGTAGATTGTTCTAGTTCTAATCATTATAATATGATTCTGTTTTAATATTGCATGGTCCGTGGGCTACCGTAAAGTTGTTACAAATTGGAGGGCTGATATAACATGAAATGAGGCACCTCATCTGAATGTTGCTTTTGTTCTGTATTTAACAAATTAGTATGTTGACATTTGTCACTGATGGATTTCATTATTTGCTGAAAGGGTTTTAGGGGGTTTGTCAGCATGAATGGTTTGTCCTACAGACTTTTGAGAATTGATAAAGGCATCTTTGTTCTTTGTGCAAAAGCACAACAGATATCTTATTGACTGACGCACACAAAAAGGAAGGCTTGTATAGCTGCTGCACAAAATAAACTAAGAAAATAATTTTGGAGCCATTACTTATTCTTCTATGTTGTTCTCTCTCTTTTTGCTAACAACACATCTCATTAATCAACGTAAGAAGAAGCATTGCATCCTCATTCAGTAAACTGAAAGCATGTGTTTTACATCAGGTGCAGTTTACATACTGTTTGTAGATGACAAAAATAAGAAAAACAGGTAATGAAGGACAGCAGGGCTAGTTAGTTAGTTTTCTATTGCCTGAACCTTTTTTTAAGGTTGGGGAGTGCAGAGTGTTGTAGCATTTGTTGTTGTTGTTATCCTGTTGATACAGGATAAAGGCATAGTAGAATTAATGTGTTTTAACTGAAATGTTGAATACCAAAATAGATATTGACAGCATTGGATTTGTACCCATTTTTTTAAGAAGATGAAAGGCTCCGGAAGGGTTTGTAGGTACTGACTCTTACAAGCAAGAATTATGAGTGATATTCTATACAGACAAAAATTAGATCACATGCAGATTGGATAATTATCTTCATCATGCAAAACTGGATAGTTATCTTCATCTCACTGTTTGTTCCCACATTTGCTAGTTGGCACAAGAAGCAAGTGTGTATAAGATATGAACTCAAAAAAAAAAAATTGGATCTATGCCTCTTTTATGATATGAAAAGAAGTTCTAATCAATTCTTTTTCTTTTAAACTCTCTTGGATTAACTTATTTGTGCATTTTCCTTAGAAATATCAGAGATTTGCAGCTTTCTCTCTTAATGTTAGGGGTTTCCTGGATGATTCAGAGAGATCTGGAGTAGTCTTGGTTCTCAGGTGAAATGTTTGTTATAAGAATCCTTAAAACCAAGAGTGTTTGTTTTGTTTTGTGAAGCTCCTCTAACTGTAGTTTGTCCAATTTTAATAAGAACCACTTCTGCCTTCAAGCAGATTTCATTTCTGTCCTGCTTTTAACACAGCGATCCCAGTGGTTTTACACTGAGAAACAATCTTTAAAAGAACAAGCAATATTTTCTTTTTTGTTTGTTTGCTTGTTCTGGTATGTGTAGATAAAGCTTTCTTCTGTCTATTAAATAAAGAAAAGATGACACATTCCTTATTTTATTTTTTTCTTGTGCACATCACCTTTTGAGATCCTTTAAAGTACAAGCCCTTGACTTGAGTGAATTTTCACTGAATATGGAGCAGCAGGTACATTGTGCCTCTTCTGTCTGTCTGTTTGTCTCTACTAGGTTATTTGCACTTTGGCTCTCAGCTCTGTTCATATCTATCAGAAACGTCACAATGTAGTAAAAGGAAATCCAGGGCTTCCAGTAAGAGCAATGATGGAAAGCTACAAATAATGAAATCCATCCATGATCAAATAATAACATCCATCAATGACAAATGTCATCATTTAGACTGGAACTGAGAAACATTGTTAGAGACTGTTCATCATATTAATCATTTTAGTGACAATACAAAGAGCAGTTTGAAAAGGCTCTGAAACAAATGCCATGTGCATTTCTAATATAAAACAAAAGATTCTTTTTTAGTATTCTCTTTAGTACATTAGAAGGGGATCTTTTTCTTTTTTTATTGCACAAAATTATTTTGCATTTGTAAAATGAGAGGTTTGAGTACACTCTTCAGAGATTCTGTGTCTGTTTCCATTACGCTCTTCTTTTTAAAATAAAATGATCAATTACATTAAAATGATTAATTGCAATGATCAATTTCCATGGTCATGTTCTGTTCACTTTTTTTATTTGAGCAAATGTTTAAGGTTAATCTTGTGGTCCTAATTTTGTGAATCAATTCTAAATGAGAGAGAATAAATATATAGAAAGGTTCTAATAGGGACTTCCCAAATGGTGTTATTTTTAATTAACCATTTCAATAAATAGTGAATGACATAATATCTTTTTCCATTTTTTCCAATTTTTAATTTTTGGAAGCTCTCAGGAAAATGTGGAAAAGTTCCAGAAATCTGGAATTTAGTTCCTTCCTCCAGAATGTAGATGAAATGTTGTCTTTATATTGTGTAGATAAAATTCTTACTGAAATCAGTGGGATTTCCTCTAGCTTCTCAGATACAAACAAAAATTTCACTTCTCCCTCTGAAACTCTTTTGTGATAGTACGTATGCCAGTAAGAGTAGAGATGCTTCAAATTGTCATGGTCTTTGCATCAGCTGTTTTGCTTCAGACACAAAAAGATAGTTCCATGAAAACTAAAGTACTTAGGTACCTTCACAGAACAATCTGGACTTAAAATATTTTGAGTTTCTTGATCTTGATTTCTTTGCTTGCTGAAATAATCTAGATTGACTTTCAATTTATCTGGTATCTTTGTGTGTGTTTTTTTTCCTAAGAAAAAATAAATAAGCTAATTGAGTCATAAAGCTTGAAAGACTTATAATTTGGAAGTATTTGGCACGAAACAATGGAATTTTCTCTTATGAATACTTAGTATGGGATTTGGAATTCAGAGACACTGATTCACAAATTATTTTCTATTAGCTATGTCAGTACTTGTTGAGGAGTATTTGTATGTCAAGTGTGAAGGTTAAAAATTGAGCTAGTTTTGAGTCATTTGGCTAGTAAATTTTAAGTAAATTATAGAGGTTTTAGAGCAAAACAAGCACGTGTATTTATGGAGCCACTTTATTTCCCCTTTCTCCTACCAATACATCAGTTAAATATGAAAAAAACATCCTGAGATATACAACACAAAAAGCTGCAGTCCCCCAGCTGAGAGTTCTAGTATAAATGATTTTGACAGCTTTGTAGCATTGGCTACCATGCAGTATTCTGTAATTGATTTTATAAGAGACTTCTGTTACTTAGTGTTTTTGTGTTTAGTTCAAACAAATCTGCATAAAAAAACTTAATGGGAGCTGAGAAGGTTTTGGATCTGTAATTCTTTCTTTGTTGCCCCGTGATTGCCTATGCTAATTCTCTTTTCTGTACAACAGCAGGCATCTTGCTGCCCATGCAAATCCTAGGAGTACAGCAGTTTCTAAATGAGTTGATATTGTTGTGCTTGTGTAAGACATTAGGACATTATATCTAGAGAGCTCCAAAAAAGGTTCATGCCCTGCAACTTCTTCTATGTGATAGAGATGTGTAAGATGATAAGAAGTGAGCTGAGATGTCATTAGGCATCCTGGGGACATTAGCAGTCAACTAATGACTCATTGCTCAATGCCGAGGTTCTTACTTGGGTGGACCGGAGATTGATCTTGTCACCTCTAGTTCCTGTTGAACTCATTATAATAATTGGATTGCTCGGTACACTTGGATCCCAGACTTCAGATTGAACTCCACATGTAAAATATGTAAAACAAATTCTTTCTTTCCTTCTTCTTGGTTTACATCCCAAGTCAGGACACTTGAAGTACGTAGGGTTGATTACTGTGGTATGACTGCAGAATGATATCAGCAACAGATAAGTTACTTTGTGCTGTGACTTTTCTAAAACACTAATGAAAATTTTTTCTGTTGCAGCACTGTCAGTGTGTGCTGTTCGTGTGTGTGTATGTGAAAGAGAATTAGCCAGAGCTGTTCACAGAAATGAGTTGCCTTGCTACCAGTTT
Source organism: Apteryx mantelli (assembly GCF_036417845.1). Classification (NCBI taxonomy): domain Eukaryota; kingdom Metazoa; phylum Chordata; class Aves; order Apterygiformes; family Apterygidae; genus Apteryx; species Apteryx mantelli. The sequence goes on from NC_090020.1 coordinate 32,803,556, forward strand.
TTTCATCTTGGAATGTGTTCTCATGTAAGGATCTCAAGAATTGGACCTAAGGAAAATCTTGCAACCCTTCTGTGGGAAGTGATATTTTCAGTCCACCATCTTAATATCATGTAGATTGCTTGGATGCTTGAGTATATTTGAGCTGAGCCCCAGAAGAAAGCTAAAACTTCAAAAGAGAGTGTGCTTTAGAAAAAGTTAGAAAAGAATAAGAAACTTTTCTGGAAAGACTGGTATAAAAATTAAAGGCTCCCAAAAATGATTCTTTTCTGCTGGATGTGAGTTCTGTTGGTCAGCTAAATAAATGTCTTGTTTTAGTAGGCACAACTCTGCATTTTATACTGGAAGTCCCCTGAGATAGTTGGCACTGTTTGGGGCTCTTTTCCTTGACATATGAACCATCCTTTTGAGATTGACTGTCCAATGAAGGTGCGGGTATTCAAATAAGAATTTAATAGATAGTATCATCCTGAATATGGTTAGTTCTTTTTGATCTGATTAAATACACACACACACACACACACACACACACACACACACACACATATATATTCCTAAATAGCCTGGTTTCTTTCTTGACTTCTTTTTGTTTTTTATTGGTATGGAATTTAATATAAAAATATTTGAGATTTTTTTTAATACTTTGACCCTTTACTAAGGTAAAAAGTTTCAGTGCACGTTGTGATTGACTTGTGATATGGGGAAATTTGTGCAAACGTCTGTTTGATATAGCATCCTGTGTTACCTTTGTTTGCAAACATGAAGTAAAGAGCCCTGAATTATGGGGAATCACACAGGGTGATACAGTTTTCCTTTATGCCTATCTTGTGTTATATGGGAGTGCATCAAGTTGTTGTCTGTTTGTTTTTTGAAGCAAGTAAAATCTCTGTCTTTTTGTTCAGGTCAGTATGATTACTCCTTTCACAGTAGCAAAATAAGGTGTCCTAGCATATGAAAATTTTGTCAACTCCTGACAATATTTTCAATATGGTTTTGTTAATCATAAAGTTCCAGAGCTATTCCTGTTTCTAAAGAAGACTTACAAAATTTCTTGTGTGAATAATGTCTGGACTAATCAAATCTATAGTTGCTTTGTAAGTCCAAAGACATTTTAATTTCAAATAAAAAGCTATGGAAGGTGGTAGATGTGACAGTTGCTGTAAGGGATAAGTACTGTCTTTTCATTTTATGCAAGTTTTTGCAACAAGTTTTGTTATTGGGTACGCAGGAGAAAATGTGTAATTTGGGATTGCAGATAGGAAAAATATCAAGAGTTCTTACAGTCCCTGGTATTTCTGTAGCAACTGTTTGATGTTAGGCTTTTTATCTTTTTCTTTTCACCCTATCATTTCTTCTGAGTTTTATGCCAAGTATCAATTTTGCTGCTGAACAGTAATAAGAGTTCCTCCTGAGAGGCATTCACCCATGTTTGTACACATTTTGACTAATCTGGTCTGGTACTGGGAAATAAATGAGAACAAAGTGATTGCCTTCCAGTCTGTGGGCAGGAGCAGGTGCTGCTCAATTGTTCAGATGGGTAATTAGGTGCTTAACTCTCTGCAGTTCAAAGACTGGATCATTGCACTCTCAGACTGGCTGATATAATCCTCCTTTCAACATGCAAGAGTTGCTGTTCTTCCCTATTGCCTACCCAAACCCAATGTTATTGTAGGATTTATGGAGTAAAAAGCCATGAGTTAGTGATCTGCCCCAGAATGACCTTCATCTCTAACTACCGGTCACTTGGTGGCTTCCAGTATGATTTTAGGGAGAGAAAACCCTCTTTATGAAGTTTCCAGTATTTCTGCCACAATGCTGAGAGTAATCTGACTACCAGATCCCTGTATCTACAGCTGGGTCAGCACACAGACCTGAGTCTCTGATACAGTGTGAACCTTGGTGATCAAAAACATTGTTCGTCTCTGTAGTCTTCTCAGTACCAATTGCAACATGTATGGTGGAATGCTGAAGTTTATGGATGTAAATAATTGGATGTTGCACATTTTTGTCTGTGGTCCAGTGACGCAAGTGCACTTGGAGATAAATCACAAAGCAAGCTAACATTCAAGGTCTGATGTAGATACTGCAGACAATTGCTAATATTGTTGTCTGTATCACTGGAATAATGTGGGCTGAAGGCCGCAGTACTGATGAGAGACTGCACAAAATATATGTAAAGAGCTGTAATTTAATTGTCTAACTTTATCAAATTCCATAACCAGTAATCTTTAAATGTATATTTTAATTTTAGTGAGCGCCTAAGAAAATATTTTGTAGGGATTTTTCCTGCTCCCTCTTTCATGTTTGAGATGGGATTTTCTAGAAGCACAGTAACTATCTAACCCATTTACTATCTGTCTCCCATTTTCTAAATAGGAAAAGATAAGCAGTATGTGGAGTGCAGTCAAAACAATTTTTTTTTAAATTTATTATTTGACTTCTATCCATAATAGTGGTTTTGGGTGCTGCTTCTGACTCCGGAAGCATAATGTTCCAGCTGATATGGTCCCTGCTCTGTTATTTCAATAAACATATAAGAAACTGTGTCTGCATATCCCTGTACGTTAAGGGAAAACTATTTCTGCTTCAAAAGGAATGGAACAAACCTGTTAGAAATGTGCTTCATGTTCCTCATTTACAAACTTGAGTGCATACTTAAGTTCATGCACATACATTTGGCTAGAGTTTGTGTCATGTGTCTCTTGCCTGAGCCGCCAAGGATAACACACCACTGCAGCCAGCGTGCAGAGCGGCACCTGTGTCTAACTAGCAGTCTGAAGAAAAAGTTTTGCAAAATTGCTTTCAGAGATTTGGCTGCTAAACTGGTCAGATTACTGTTGAGATCTCTAGGACTCCTTGGAAAACATTTACTTGTTAAGGAGAACTTTTATGAAAAACATCTGCATGGGTGGATTCAGGTGATTGGAACATGAAAACCCTTAGACCTTTCACACCAAATGAAGAAATAATACTTCCCTTTTGGGAAGTATATTCCCTTTCCCCTTTCCTTCATGTGCTTGTCTTCGGAAGGAGTTACAGAGCTGAGATTTCCTTTAGCTACAGTCTAACTGGGAGAAAGAACTAGTTCTTTCTTTTGTGTCAAATGGTATGAAGGTATAAGTTATGAGAGTGTGATTCTGGTCAGAATAATAACCTTTGCTTTAAAAGTATAACCAAGTGTATACTTGTTGAAAACAAGTCATTAGCTACATTTTCTGCAAGGGCCGTGGGGAACTAGTCCAGCTTCCTGGGAAGGACTGATGGGGTTTTTCTTCTTTTGTTTACTGGGAGAGGTTTCCCATCTTCCTTACCACATCCAGGCAACCTGTTCTGGCCTGCTTTAGAAACTTGAGCCAGACTTGAAAAGATGTCAGCTACAGGCATTTTATAAGCTGGGCATACCTGGTCAGGTCTGGATATAATTGCTGAGGTGAATCACCTTTGTCCATTCTTAATGTAGGAAACAGATTTCTCTCCTTTTCACTTCTAGTGAAAGCAATCGATATCAAGCCTTATAATATGTTCCTAGTAAATCAGACAGATAGTAGGAGGTTCAAATTCATATTTTGATTTAAAACTATATATATTTTTGACCAATTACCATTTTGTCATCATCTTGATTATCTTAATTTTCACATGGAGACTTTCTTGCGTTAGTGAGTCTTTGAGGAAGAACACTGATAGTAGGTATGAATAATAATGCACATCCTAGATGATGTTTTTTTTAAAAAAAAAAGAAAAAGTAGATTTTGCTGAGAACAGTAGAGGTGGAGTAGAGCTTCTGACGTTCAAACATATACTGGAAATAGAGGATCTGTATTTCAAAGTAGTGCATAGAATCAAATTTCTGTCCAAACTAACAAATGCTGGACATATTCCAGAGATATGTTCAATCTTTGAGAAAATTAAGCTTAAGATAAATGGGAGCTTTGCACTGTTCTGTAGTGATATGTCACTATATGAGGCTCTGAACTGGAGACATAGCTGCTTGTTAAGGGCAAGCAAAATGATAGGAATTATTTAAGGTGTTCTTATGAAAGGAAGTTGCTGGCTGTACTCAATCTCTAAAATGAAATTCTGACTCTGCGCGTAATCTTTTTTTGGGGGGGTCCTTGTAGAAAGCTGTATTTGGGCAGGGTGGGGACAAATGTAGCTCATACTTTTTTCTCGTAGAAAAGTTTTGGTAATCCTTTTGTAAAGAAGTGTGGCATTTCTATTATGAAGTGAGTGCAAAAACCAGGAAATTCGATCTTTATTTTGTATATACCCCCAGTATGACACTTAAAATGCAAACCATTCTGTGAGCTTGTTTATAAGGCCTGAAGTTACTTTTGTTTTGCTTAACCAAATGGCCAAAACACTGCCAGCAGTATGTCTGGAATGTTATTTACTTGGTCCATTTCTGAGGTTTTTCTTTGTAGCACTGTACACATGCCACAGCTGGGGGTCATTTACTTAAAACTTACCAAAGTAATACCCCCAGAGCTGCAGTTATTCTTCTCAACAGGGGCTTTATAATAAAAGGGAGCAGCTCATCATGTTTTGCAGCTTCTGTGCTCACACTTTTTTTTTTTCCTCTCCCTCCCTCCTACCCTCCCTCTCTTTTCGTAAGCAGAATTGCTTTTGGCAGATTTGGAGAGCTGGTTGCTTTGTTCTTGGTGACTCGATTCCTCTATTAGCTCTTTAATTCCTTACATTATCTCTTACAACGCCAACTGCTTGAAATGTATTAACTTGCTCTGTAGGATTATTATTAATATTTTATGAGGAAATGGCAATGGAGCATGTTTTCCCTATCTAAGCCCATATATTTTATGGTCTCGGTTCCAGACATTCAACTAGTTGCAAGAGAACTGTGGGTGTTTTAACATTTCCAACGGAAGGGTAGGGCGGGTGGGGAAGCTATCTGGAACACTGACGACTAATATTTGACTCTTGGAAATGTCTTAAGGCCATGTGCTCCCCTCCCACACAAAGAAGGCTAGTCTCAGTGCTAAAGACCTGTGGTCTTGAAGGTATTACCGTTGTGCTTTCTTTCCCTTCTAGCTGGCTGGAGTTGATAAAACAGCTGAAATGCAGATTATGGTGGCCTAGGGTTAGTGCAGGAACACTCTGCAGATGATTCGTGCCCTTGAGAGTCCCACCTGTGGCACTCTTTAACCCCTTGTGTGTTAGTCCTGGAGGGCCTAATTCTGCTCTCCTTCTTACTTAGAGGATACTTACTTAATTTCAGAAATTATGTAACTGCTGAGGAGTTAATGTCTAATCAGTTTAAATACAACATAAATTGCCTTACAGCGCAACATGAGTTTGGAACTGCAGTAACTTGCAATTCAGTGTAAGTGTTTTTCATAGCAGAGCAACTATTCATAGCAGGGTTTTTTCCCCCCATTTTCTTTTCTTATTGCACTTAAATTGCAGGGATTTTAATGCACTTTTGAGGGGTTGGGAGGAGAGCAGAGGGAAAGTAGAGTAGATACAGACTGGATTGTTCTTGCTTGTCATGAAATGTAGACATTTACTGGGTATCTAGCTTTCATTTCGCTTGTGTGCTTTTGGTAAAGGATGTTCTCTTTCCTCCATATCTGCCGAAACGTCTACCTCCTATCCTCAGATGGTATCTTTTTAGCTTGTTTTAAGTTGTAACAAGTGTGTGTGCTTTACTATGCGTGGTCTTTGTTGCTTTTGGAGAGTGATTTGTTTTCTTTATAAAATGTTTCTGCTATATTTATTTCCAGCTTTGATCATTTAACTGATAAATACCTGCTGCCTATATTCACACCTGCTCATCTTTTATCATCCTGTCTTAAATATAAATACTTCTATTGAAATAAATCAGCCTTGTAATTTGAAAAATATAAAACTTTTGGTTTAAGTTACTTCTTACAGGTAATAGCAGTTTGACGGTTGAATACGAAACAACTGCTTGGCAGAGTTTTAGTTTGAATCTCTGCCAAACAACAATAAAGTGCAACCTAATTCCTAAAAATGCCTGAGCTATAAACCGTCTGTCATGACCTAGCATGCATACAGTAATAACAGGCTGACAAGGCTAATAAAGTCTATGTATTACTATAGCCATGCATTGCATGTTTTAACAGGTCTATAATGTATTTTGTCTTTCATTCGTGTTGTGCAGCCCCCATATCATCTTCCTGTCACAGAGTGTATTACCTGGAGGGCAACATCTTTGTGGAGCACGTCTGTGCCATGAAATTGCTCATGCTTGGTTTGGACTGGCCATTGGTGCTCGTGACTGGACTGAAGAGTGGATAAGTGAAGGGTTTGCCACTTATTTAGAAGATATATTTTGGGCCAGGGCTCAACAGGTAAGGTGACAAAACATCACTTCTCAATTGAGTCACGTGGGAATCAAAATTATATACCCTCCTGTCAATTAGTTTTAAACTAAGCCTCTTGTGTTATGAAGCGCAGTCTTTCAAATGGCACTGGAATTTGCATGCTAACTTGGTTTAAAAAAAAATACTCCTCCTTCCCCTATCCACAACAAATGCTGATCTTTACCAAGGTAAAGGTTGGTGCAAATAAGAATGGAAACGTCTGTTTGTCAGTGATTACCTTCCCAAAAATGTACTACTCAAATATTACCATTGAGATACCAGGCAATTGCTTGGCATTCTTTCCACTTGTATTGTACTTCTGAACCTGAAATAATCAGCAGTGTCTTACTGAATATTGTAATATTCCAGGCACACTGATGAAAATAGTATCTGTTTGCCCTATGAATAGCCAAGAGGCATGCCTTGAAACAAAATGGTTGCTGATGAATGGAGCACGAACACTTGCACTTTTTTTTATACTGCCCAGCAAAAGTTACCCCCTTCTCAGAGGCTTAGAAATCATAATCCATCCTAAAGTGTAGAGCTCATAGACTACATGTCAGTTAGTGAAGTGGTCTTCTGGTCTGATTCTTTTTTGTCATATTTCTGCTACTTTTGTGTGTTCATTTCCTCCCATGTTTGTGTCAGGCCCTGATTCTCTTCTCCCCTCTGTCTTATAGGGCACCATTTAGGTCAATAGGGCTCCTTGTGTGGAAGAGCAGGTGGGACTGGGAACCAGCATCATAAACTCTTCTGAGTTTCCGTTTTACAGAGTATCAGGCTTGTTTATAGCACTGAATAAAACAGAATTTCTTGTCACTTTCTGGAGCAAGGAAGAGAGAAAGACTGTCCAAACCCTTTGCTTTTTCCTTCTTGTTCTCAAACTTCTTTCTGCCATTACCTTGAGCATTACTCCTCTGTTGTGAGCTGTTCACATTCATCCTACACTTCTGTGAGTTACTTGAAAGCATTTTCACTGTAGCAGATACCCTTCCATGTAGCTGAGTGGAAAGGAGTAAGCAACAAAACAGGCTGAGTATTACCCTTGTTAATTTATAAGGTCAGAAAATTTGTTACTGGTTTGTTTGCTTTTTTCTTTTTGAAATTACTAAGTAATTTTGGTGCTGTGTAATTGTTGGATTAGAAATATATTACATACTGCAATTTCAATTGTGACTGAAATATTGATTTAATGCAGGAGAATATTATTTGTTTTTCCCTTCTTCAATCTCCCTTCTTTCCTCCCTCATAATAAAAAAGTGCAAGTTATTTGCTGATTTGTAAGCTGACAACATTGAATTTATCTCATATGCATACTTCTCTGTTAATATTGCTTTTATGGGGGAAAATACAACAGGGAGCTTTTACCAGTGTGGCAGAAATAGTAGGAAAGAGGGATAAAATCAGGACACAAAGCAGCTCTTAGCTTTCAAGGCTGGGAAGAGTAAAGATGCAGCCAGAACCGATATGCCAGGTATCTGTACTGCGTGTTCAGTTCACTTATTGCCAGTCACTGAGGGGAAAACGACATGCCTATCTTTCTCCTCAGGCAGAAATATTTAACTGACTATTGATTTGATGTGCTCAGTGAGGCTCCTGTTTCCCTCAGTGCTGCTATTAACTCTTAGAGCAGCAGCCATAATTTTGTTGTTGTTGTTGTTGTTCAAGGGTGTGGATGCTTGTGCTGCTTCCTGCATTTCCTGCATGTTAAAGGCAAACAAAACAAGTTTCTCTTTCTGCAAATTATTATTGACTGTTAGAAAAGAACAATCAATGATCTGTGGGTTTTTTGTATACTGGGCAGCTGTCACATGATGAAGTAAAAGGGCAGCAGGAATTGAAAGCTTTACTTCGCTGGCGACGACTCAGAGATGAGGTGCAGAACTCTGAAGAAGAGCTACAAGTTTTACGGTAAAGATCTGACAGTGTAGTATTTGCCTTTGCTTGTTCTCGTTCTCTCTCTCTCTCTCGTGTTCTCGTTCTCTCTCTCTCTCTCGTGTTCTCGTTCTCTCTCTCTCTCTCGTGTTCTCGTTCTCTCTCTCTCTCTCGTGTTCTCTCTCTCTCTCTCTCTCTCGTGTTCTCTCTCTCTCTCTCTCTCTCGTGTTCTCTCTCTCTCTCTCTCTCGTGTTCTCTCTCTCTCTCTCTCTCTCGTGTTCTCTCTCTCTCTCTCTCTCGTGTTCTCTCTCTCTCTCTCTCTCTCTCGTGTTCTCTCTCTCTCTCTCTCGTGTTCTCTCTCTCTCTCTCTCTCGTGTTCTCTCTCTCTCTCTCTCTCTCGTGTTCTCTCTCTCTCTCTCTCTCGTGTTCTCTCTCTCTCTCTCTCTCGTGTTCTCTCTCTCTCTCTCTCGTGTTCTCTCTCTCTCTCTCTCGTGTTCTCTCTCTCTCTCTCTCGTGTTCTCTCTCTCTCTCTCTCGTGTTCTCTCTCTCTCTCTCTCGTGTTCTCTCTCTCTCTCTCTCGTGTTCTCTCTCTCTCTCTCTCGTGTTCTCTCTCTCTCTCTCTCTCGTGTTCTCTCTCTCTCTCTCTCGTGTTCTCTCTCTCTCTCTCGTGTTCTCTCTCTCTCTCTCTCGTGTTCTCTCTCTCTCTCTCTCGTGTTCTCTCTCTCTCTCTCTCGTGTTCTCTCTCTCTCTCTCGTGTTCTCTCTCTCTCTCGTGTTCTCTCTCTCTCTCGTGTTCTCTCTCTCTCTCTCGTGTTCTCTCTCTCTCTCTCGTGTTCTCTCTCTCTCTCTCGTGTTCTCTCTCTCTCTCGTGTTCTCTCTCTCTCTCTCGTGTTCTCTCTCTCTCTCTCTCTCGTGTTCTCTCTCTCTCTCTCTCGTGTTCTCTCTCTCTCTCTCTCGTGTTCTCTCTCTCTCTCTCTCTCGTGTTCTCTCTCTCTCTCTCGTGTTCTCTCTCTCTCTCTCTCGTGTTCTCTCTCTCTCTCTCTCTCGTGTTCTCTCTCTCTCTCTCTCTCGTGTTCTCTCTCTCTCTCTCTCTCGTGTTCTCTCTCTCTCTCTCTCTCGTGTTCTCTCTCTCTCTCTCTCTCGTGTTCTCTCTCTCTCTCTCTCGTGTTCTCTCTCTCTCTCTCTCTCGTGTTCTCTCTCTCTCTCTCTCTCGTGTTCTCTCTCTCTCTCTCTCTCGTGTTCTCTCTCTCTCTCTCTCTCGTGTTCTCTCTCTCTCTCTCTCGTGTTCTCTCTCTCTCTCTCTCTCGTGTTCTCTCTCTCTCTCTCTCTCTCGTGTTCTCTCTCTCTCTCTCTCTCTCTCGTGTTCTCTCTCTCTCTCTCTCTCTCTCGTGTTCTCTCTCTCTCTCTCTCTCTCTCGTGTTCTCTCTCTCTCTCTCTCTCGTGTTCTCTCTCTCTCTCTCTCTCGTGTTCTCTCTCTCTCTCTCTCTCTCTCGTGTTCTCTCTCTCTCTCTCTCTCTCTCGTGTTCTCTCTCTCTCTCTCTCTCTCTCGTGTTCTCTCTCTCTCTCTCTCGTTCTCTCTCTTATTTTCCTCCATCTGTTTTCTCCCTCCGAGGGACATACATCCAAATCATCTAATTAAATCCACTGCATTTCCTTATTTCCTTCTGAAGAAAAAAGAAAAGTCAAATTAAATTGACCAGGTTATTCATCTTCTGCATAATGTAATTGCTTTTCTGCTTGTTATAAAAAGCTTTCCAAAAATGTGGGATTTAGTTTGATATAAAATGTCTCTAAGCATTTTACAAGAGCTTCTATTCGGGAAAAGAGTAAGAGGCCATTTCCTGAACAAAGTTCACTGTTTGAAGCCGTAACAAATTCTTTTTTCCTCTGGCTGAAGACAAGCAAATACAGGAGTATGACATGTAACTGCCAAGTTGAATGAAGCTTTAAAAACAAAGGAAAATGCAGAATGAACTATATAAATGTACTTTCTCTTTAGAAATGACTAATGCTATTTAAACAAGATTTTGTTCTTTACATACCAGATGCTGAGCTCAAGGCTTCTTCTCACATAGCTAAATACATTAGATCAAAAAAGGGTTCTTGCTTTGCTAATGATTTAATAATCTGGGTTGTTCTAATTGGTGTCTTGGGAATTTGCCAGTCTTTTATCTTGAGGTATCTAGAGTGGTTGCCTAAAGTCTCCAGTGCTTGTCTCCCACAACAGTCTTTGGCCAAGAAAATTGAGTTTGCTAATCTGAACTCCAATTAGCCCTATACTGACCAAATCACAGAAGTGCAGGGACAGAGAGATTATTCAGAACATCCTCCTATCCTGCACTACATGCAGTATGCACAGACCATCTTAAACAGATTTTTACTAACTTGTTCTTAGAAACCTCCAGTTAAAAGGTTTGTGCAGTATCTAACTAAGCTGTTTTAGTACTATCAATTCAAAACTGTTTCCTAATATCTGGCTAAAATCTTGTTTATTTCAAGTTATGTAGATTTCTTCTTTTCTTTCACCAAGCAGCAGTGAAGAACAAATTGATCACCATCTTCTTTATAATCCTCTTTTATGTGTTTTCAGAAGACTGTTATCATTCCATTCATTTTGAGGTCTTCTCTTTTTTAGGCCCTAGAGAGAAAGCACATAAAAGCCTTTTATGTTTGGGTACTAGGTACTGTTCACCAACAGAAAAATTCTTCCCTGTGAATTCATATCATCCAAAAATGTGTCATCAACTTTGTGTAACTGTAGTGTTTCATTGGTCTGCCTTAATTCACCTTTACTGATGAATTGTGTCACACTTGTAAGCAGAGTCAGTCAAATTATACATTTGCAAGTGTGCAATTTGATGATAAGTATAAATACAAAAGCAAGCCTTATCACTAGCTACCATACAGCTGCTACCAACACAACTACTGATTGACAGAGTCCGAGTTGTTTGTTTGTTTGTTTTTAAATAAATTACTTTTAGCCTGGAAACATTGCTTCTTGTGATAGGGGACTTATCTGGTTGTTTGTTCTTCATTTTCAATATTATGGACTTGCATGTGCCGCCTTTTACGTTAGTTATGTGGTAATTTTTAATAAAACCTGTACGTGGTATAACTTTTTAATTTTTTTTTCTAGGGCTAAAATATCCTTTACAGTTTGAGACTCAAGGAGGGTCTATTTATCTGGAAATTGCAACTTAAGTTTTCTGCAAATTTCCACAGTTAGTAGACATCAATGTCTCTGTCATTACCATGCTGTACTTGCCTTTTGCGTAGTGATATTCTCAGTGCAAATACAAAAGAATGGTAAATCAGTTTGTGTTTGTAAAACTATGCCACTAAATATGCACTTCAGAAGAGGAACTTGATGTCAGCTTGCAGTTCTGTGAATCTCTGCCTCTCTGATTTCTCTGGTTTCCTGCGGTTGCATCTAAGAAAGACTTTCCACTGGTTTCAGTCAATCATAAGTGTTTTCCACCCCTTCTGTGGCGTGAACTTGAACTGGTTCTCTCTTTGCATATTTAGTATTTTTCCTTTCTTCTCAAAGTATGTCAGTAGGCTTTCCAAAGCTGATAAGTCAGGGAGAAAATTTCAGTCTTTCAGTTGCACTGGATGTTGAGCCTATACTGAGCCTTGTGCTGGTTCAGGCTTGTGTTTTTATATAAGCATATTAAAAGTAAATCATAACCTTTCATTTCTTTTTCCAGCCATGTCAGGAAGACAAAAATCAACCAGCCTGCTCTTCCTTAGCACAAACTCATTTTTCAACTACTTTGTTTTGTTCCCTACTGGACAGTCATGTGTTTTTTCTGTGCTTTCTCCTGACGGCAGGAAAACTCTGTCCACAGTTGGACAGCTGATCCTGTTAACTCTTGATCCAGCAAATGAGAACCTATTATGACTAGGTGAAAGCCACACACCAAACTGATCATCAGCATTATATTTCTTCTTATTACGGATATTTGATGCTATGGCCATCTTATGTGGTACCCATGAAAAATGAGGTCAGGTATGAAAGAAAATGATGAATGTCTTTTCAGCAGGCAAGAGCTCTGAAAAGCAGCACAAGCAATTCTTCAGTGTTGAAGAAAACTTATGGCACTGAAATGTAGTGCTCATGTAAGATAAGACTTCAGAGTCCTGTGTGTTTTCTCAAAGAGTTTGAAGCAAACCTGCAGACATAAAATCACATAGGAAAAATCACTCATTCTGCTGGCCAGCATCAACACAAGTATCTCATGGTATCAAAACAAAGAAGACTTGAGAACTCCATTTCATTCTCTGGAATGAAGCTGGCACTGAGATAATTTCTTGCACTGGCCCTTGTGATTCAAATTTTGCCTGTGAATTTTCATGAAGACAAACCAGTGTTGATAACTATTCTGCTTCCTTCGGAAATATGCCAGTGTCTAAAATCTGCCAGGTAGCAACCTGAATAACTTGAATCAACTTGGCTTTAGCGTTATGCCTTATCTACTAGAATAGATGCCAGGTTTGTAGGGCAGTGCAGCAATCATTCAGTCTCTGGACCTGCAATGTGTTGTAAGTATACTAAGCATTGCTTTAAATTAGCATGCTGAAGTACTGACAGCACTGCACAGGGTAACATTCTGAATATTTACACTGTTGTGCAGGCATTCTGGGGTCTGTAGTATACATACATCCTTTGCGAGAGGAAATTCTTCAGTACCATCATTCAGATGGGATACTGCTTTCCAGACACCTACTACACAGGATCTACACAGGCACTAAGCTGAAGGTGGAAGGAAGGAAGGATGACTGCCTAATTTAAAATAGTTGTGATTCTGGGAGATGTTTCAGTTTAGTGTGGATCCTATAACCTGTGTACAGAACTGGGCCATTTATTATGAGAGAAACAAGGAGCAGTTTTTGTTGTCTTTTTTTATACTCGGAGAACAACATGAAAAGTTACATATGAAATTCCAACAAACCTTACTTCCAGGAGACTAATCCAAATGGGAAATAAACACACTCTTATCTCCTACAGTGGGTCTGTAATGGTGACAGTGTCTTGAAGAACCAGAACTACCATAGGATAAGAAATCAATTACTGATCTCCTTTCATTGTTGAAAGATCTTCCTCGAAAGAAAATCTGAGGTGTAGCATGGGAAAGGATTCTGTTAGGAACAGTGTAAAATTGAATCCGAATTTTCTTCTTCTATTTGATCTCAAATAGTCATCTTTAATATAGATTTTGTTTTTTATCAATTTGATGTGCCCAGGTCCTAAACATAGTGCTTAAAGGGGTAAAAAATGGCTTGGCACTCTTGGCAAAAGTGTAGTAAGAAGCCATTACAAACATACCAAAAAAAGGAAGAATGTTTTCTCTGAGGCAGACCAAGATAGAGAAGAAAAGAAATTTGTTCACCAAAATTAGCTCATGAGTAGTGTGTGGGTGATGTGGTTTGAAGAATCCTGCACTGCTGTCGTCTGTGTTGTCCCTGTTCCGTAGAATAGGGACAAAAGAGCTTCGGTTTCTGAGACTGACCATTCGAAATCCACACTTAGAATAGGAGAGGTTATTTTAGTCACACAGGCTCCTAAGAAAGACTTCTGTTCTCAGACAGATAGCTAGGATGTTTTCTTGATGGAAGATAAAAAACTAAAAGACTCTTCAAAACTGTGTCTGTGAAAATACTTCTTAAATGAAGAAAAAAATATTTGCATAGCTTCTCTTTCATTTCACCATGCACTTACAAGAGCCTAGGAGTCCTCTAGACTTTACTGATGTAGATTGCTGACATACCAGATGTTTTTTTACTTTTTAAAATCAGGCAGTCAAGAATTAAAATTTTTTCTAGACACTATTACCTGTCTGAAACCCTCAAATCTGTGTGTGTGTAAGAGGCTCTTTCTTTTAAAACTTCAATTGCTTTTCTTGCAACCTGAAATGGCAAAATGAAGAACAGAAAATAATTTCATCTGCAGTGAATTACATGCAAATGAGAGATATTATTCATGCAAGTGTAGCTATGTGAGCTGTTGTTAAGCCACTGTTTGGGTGTAAGAAGGGGAAGCTCTAGTCGAATAGAATGACTTCAGTCTCCTTCTTTTCCTTTCCCTTCTGTCTGAAATATCTGTCTTTTGTTTCTCTTTGTTCATAATGTGTCTGTGCACTGTGGAATAACATGCAACATAATGTCATGCCAGCAGTGAAGAGTGTACACCAACTTAATGATGCCTCTCAGTTTTACCACAGCTGTCTGGGCAGCTATATACAGAATTGGATCAAAAGTATGCAACTCCTTATTTCTTTTTGTTTAAGCCAAATTATTTAACTTAGGGTAGAGAAAAAGATGGAACTAGTGGCAGGTGTCTAGAGATACTATGCCATTGACAGTGCTTTCAACTGTAGGAGCATGTAATGGGTGAGTTATTTCTTTACTTTCTTATCTGAGCCTTAATTAGTCTGCTATCATTTTAGGCCCAACAAAGAGAACACAGGAGAAGTGAGTGAGTCTGGAGCATCTGTTGTCAAACATGGTCTTAAAGCAGAAAAAATCTTCCTGCAGGTTCACTATTTGAAGGTGAGTGCTGTAAGCTGTTTTTTATTGGAATTGATTTGCTAATATTGTAAAGACTTCTTTCTTTTAGACATCAGCTAATTCATAGCTTCTTCATTGTTCTTGCAGGGTTACTTCCTTTTGCGGTCTCTGGCAAGGGCAATAGGAGAGGCTTCATACCTTGCATCATTAAGAAAATTTGTCCATAAGTTCCACGGGCAGCTTGTCCTTTCTCAGGTACTCTGCTTCAGGTTCTTCCTACCTTCTGAAAAAAGCAAAAGAACTAAATCACTGGTTTGGGTTATGGTGTGAAAAGAGAACAGCAATTGTAACTTGGCAATATTGGTGAAACCCCTACCTTCTAGGGGGCAGTACCTCTCTTCAGGGTGATATGTAAATCTGACACTCTGCTTGTATCTGATTTGTAAACAATGGATGGAACTTTTTTTTGAAAGTATCAGCTCAACACTCTGAAAAGCCAGTATTCATAGATGATGATGTTTTCAAAGATATAGTCATTTACTGTATTGGAGTTGTCTGCTGTACTCTCTTAACTACTGAGTTTGGGTTGTGGTCAGTCAGTCTTTTCCCAGATACCTCTCTTTCCACTATAAGAGAAACACAGAGTAGGAGTGTAACTGAAAACTTCCATAGATAGTAACAGTGTGTGTACATTGCTTTCTGACTTTATTTCCTTCCTCCCTGCTTGCTGCTTCATTCAATGCTTAAAATTGCACAGTCTATTAACAGGATGGTGTCTTTCCTACCAGGTCAGTGTCCCATCACTCTATGGCCTTATACCCACCTTTATTACAGTCTCATCACAGCCTCTCTATAGGTTTCCTCATCATGGTCTGTACTCCTACCCTTTCTTTCTAAAACATTCTTCTGTCTCTCTGTTGCTGAATTAATATTTAAGCTGTTTCCTCTTTATTTCAATAGACTTTCCTGCAGTAGCTGCCCACTCTTGAGAGCAATATTTCTCCTAGAATAGGATTTCTTCCTGGACTGATGAAGGTTTGGCTTTAAAAAAAATAACACTGAATTAAAAATCAGAATCTGATCTCCCTAAGTCCAACTAGATATATTAATCACTTGAGCTACAGACTTAGCTTGTTCTCTTCCTGGCACAAATGATGTATAATTATTTCACACAAAGTAGAACAGCTTCAGAAGGAAAGACTGAGCAAACCATACCACAGAAGCAACCATTAGCTCGAGCATCCACCTGGGGTTATAAATAGAAGTTTACCTTCCCCCAGGCCTTTCTGAAGGAGTCCTCTAACCACTGGTTATAGTATTAAAGGAGGGACTATCTTGTCCTTCACTGTTTTGTTTTGAAAAGGGATGACATAATTCTGAACCTAAAGTTCTAGGAAACCTGGTCATTGGTGATAAAACCAACTTATTCCCTGGCACTGCAGTTTGTTGCTTCTTTAGTGCTGCAAACACAACCATTTGTGGGGGTATCTGGGAACTAGATCACTCAAGAGATCACGGTTAAAAACAGGCCTGGAACAAAAGGCACAATGTGACAAACAGCTGGCATAACTAGAAGATGGCAGTGCAATAGGAGTGAGGAGTAGCGGAAGAGAGAAGAAAAGGGATGTGAGTGAATTCTTGAAGCTAGTTTCTTCACTGAAGACCGTCTTTTTGGAATATGGTTTCAGGATGGTGAACATCAGAGAAGGGGCCTCAGATCTTGAGAAGATGGGGTCTAACACACTCCTGTCTTTTCCAGCCACAGTCAGTCTTTGCTCAGTGCACTGTCTGTTCTGGATCTCATCCTTAAAGACCTATCTGTCCCTGTGTATTTTACAAATAGCTCACAGACCTGTGGATTCATTTGGATGTCAAATTACCCAAAAGGCAGACATAGTAGCTCTACTGCAGCAACTCTGGAGGAATAATTAGGATATTAAGGGAATTAATGATTCCACTGCTGTAGCTGTTTCCTGTACCATGTCACCAAGACCCTGAGCAGTTATATTTGGCATACTGTGGAAAGTGCCAGTGACTGTAGCAGCCTCGACTATACTAGGGTGCCCAAAATCATGAATATGAAGCTTCACTATTACACAGCTGGAAACTTTTTGAAAAATACAGATATCCTGAAGTTGCTGAAAGCAAGAAGCAGCCCAGTGCTTTAATCTGGTTGTAAGAAAGGTGCTGATGTTTTTGCGAGGAAAAGATTAGCTTCTTAGGTCTCCTGGTTGACATGAAATCAGTTATGTCAGTAGACTGCGTATGTACTGCAACCTGTTAGAAGTCCTAGCACATTATACTATTAGTCACCGTAGCTAGATAGCATTGCAGTGGAACTGCTAATCTACTAGAGATTTCTCCTTTTGTCCTGTATGCTGCTGTGAAATGTCAATTTGCAAACTAACTCTAGTCTCACAAGCTGAAATACTACATGCTGCTTCTGAGCCCAGGAACAATCACTTTTGGTAACTGAATAAAAATATGCTCAGTATTTTTTATTTATTGAAGCAAGAATAAGAGATGCTTTTATTTAAAGTTTCTTAGGCTACTTTTTACTTGAATATGTGCAATATGTGCATGGCTATGTGCTTAGCTTAGATCAAGAATATATGCTTTCCTTCATTTGAAGATATTTGCTTTGGTGGAAATAGAGCTGTGTGGTACACAATAAAAGCTGTACAGTGTACTATGAAAGTATACTGATTGTGTACAGTAAATATTCTTACCTTGAGTGCAATGCTTTGAACTTTCCCAGATGGCTGTGCTTGAGAATCAGGTATAAATGGGTCATAAGGTCATAGTGATGCTTCATGTGCTTTTGCCTTGTTTCATTGCAGTCTAATTCCAGCTCCCCTTGAAACTGCTGGAAAGAGTCAATGTACAGAGTAGGCAACTGTGTATTAAATGCTTGGCAAGACTGAGGTTTGGTCACTATACTAAAGAAAAAAGTGCACAGGGGATAGGCTATATCTTACTGTAAATGTATTTACTTTCTCTGTAAGAAATCTTAGCTTAAAGGTTATATTTATGTAGGTATCTGCTATAGGTAGATAAGCAATCACAATAGGAATTGGAAATGCAGAAGCAATGAAGCAAAATTAGTACACAAAGTTTATTATTCAGGTTCAAGTTCTTTCTTGAACAAACATGCTGTCAATGTTTAAATGAATAAAAAATTTAAAATAAATAGAGGTACAAGTGGTAAGTTTAAATATTGTGTTGTTGTACTCTTGCCTTGTCCAAAATAATTGTAAAGGTTCTCAGCCTTAGGAATTGTGGGGAAGAGGCAAAGTAAAAACAGTGAAAATAATTGCCCATGTTCTGAATACTAGTCTTGTTTTCAGTGGTGTTTGTAGTATTTTTCCTAGATGAGAGCCGCAGGTGCGAGGAAATGACTTCAGATGTGAAACATTAATCAGTTTGCTTTTTCCTTCTTTTTGATTGCATGCTCAGTATGTTTTTAATAGTAGGTTTTGTTTATTTTAGTTGAGTTAGCAACAGAAGAGTAAAGCAAGTCTGGAATCTTTAAGAGGGATTTAAAAAAAGAAATCTTCCATTTTTCTTTCTGTGGGAGAATTCACTTAGTAACTGCTTTAAATGAACTTTTAAAACAAGGAATGGAGTGTTACTGACTATAAATAAATAGAAAGGAGCATACATTGCTGATATTCCTAACGAGTTAAAGCTGTTGTTCAGTTTGATACTGAAATAAGAACACCTTGGGAATTGAATTGTTTGCATACTTTCATTTTTGTGTAGTTCAATCTACTATAATAATAAGACAAGGTCTGTTGCATTTGCCCATTCTAATAGAGTTATAATTTGCTATAGTAAAATGACAGTTAAGGCAGCTCTTCAAAAAATTATGATTTATGCTGTGCTTGAAAACTTTAAAGGCAGATGTTGTATGCATACAAACCGTTGTGTGCATACCTACATCAACATGTTCCTGCACACCTATTTGCATAGGTATGTACCATTGTTGTCAGTTTTCTACAAGGAATTGGTACCTGCGCATACAAATCATCATTCATCTATTTGCTTGTAGAACTCTTGTAACTAGAGCTGGAAGTCTAAGCATGAGACGCACATTTACTTTGATGTACCAATCTCTAGAATCTCTTCTTTAAATAAAAGTTTATCCAAAAATTTACTTCTGCCATTTGGCTTCAGCTGTCCACACTTGCCAACCTGAGAGCTGGAGCGAAGGCCTGCCGATGTCAGCAGGGCTTGGCGCCGATTCTGGCGCATGGCTGCCCGCAGCAGCCTGGAGCACAGGGGTCTTTGTCTTCTGCGCTCCTGTGTGCTTGGAAAACAGAAAAAGATGGGGCAGTTTTG
This sequence comes from Apteryx mantelli, assembly GCF_036417845.1. Classification (NCBI taxonomy): domain Eukaryota; kingdom Metazoa; phylum Chordata; class Aves; order Apterygiformes; family Apterygidae; genus Apteryx; species Apteryx mantelli. The sequence continues at coordinate 32,822,616 of NC_090020.1, forward strand.
TTCAGATTGAGTCAGTTTTCTGTTCCAGTTCTTGCACAAGCAAGCAGATTCCTAATTTTTTTTGTTAGCTAAGCCCTGTGCAGCCTTCATTCAGTTTCCTGATATATACACACAATGAGACAGTCTTTAATTACTATATGATCACAGTGCCTCCTCCTGCCCCCCTTCCCACCCGGCAAAGACCTTTGCCTCGTTTATGTGAAATAGGTGTTGCTTGCATGTGAAGCAGCTGGTCAATATTTTGTTCTCTGTTCATTGTTCAGTACTTGGCACCATGTTTTATTTACTGTACAGTATGCTTTTCCTTTTGTTTAACTTTTTAAGTTTTAACAAGTATGCGGAAATAAAAAAAATTGCCTCTCTTGGTCAGTCATTTTAACCTGAGATTAACTATATCTGCAATACTTACGTATATGGCAATTGATTAATATATAGAGCAGTTAATTATATTGTACTTTTTAACAACCTATTATATTAGTATATATCTTATCCCTATTTCAGATGAAAATATCTTGAAAGCAGGAATGATGGATTATGTTTGAAGTATAACTAAGATTGGGTTAATAAAAGTGATTCATATATTATGAGGCAATATTTTTCTTCTTTGTGAGAAAACTTCCTAATTCTTTTTTCTGATGTACTTTTCTCAAAATATGATAAACTATGTGTTTTAAAGGACAGAGAAAGAACACAATGCAGTAGGGCTAGAAATGGGACTGGAGAAATCAGCAGAGAGGAATGAAGCCAGGAGGACCCCAGATGTTTTATAATCATGTCTAATACAGATTGCTGATTTAAAAAAAAAAAAAGTCAGTTAATTTGTCACATATATCTATATTGTCAGATATTAAAATATAAAAATCCAAGTAGCTTTTGGTATCTCCTGTCCCGAGTACAAAGATCTTAAAAGAAGCAGTAAGTTGTACAAGTATAATTGCCTTCTATCAGGAAAGTGTCCCGTATGTCTGAAAATGTCTTGGACCTTTCTGATAAATCCTTCCCATAGTTTCTGAACTCACTAAGTTTTGAATTTCAGTCTTCAACTGTGGAATACTTTTTTGCATTTCCACTTTTGTTATAGTAGTCTCTCACTTCTCTGCTGAGCTAAAGTTTTCCTGTTTGCTTAGCTTCCATTTAGCATCCTTCAGGCTTAAAATTACATGGTAGCTTGTTGCGCAATTTAGTTTGATAGGAAGAAAGATTAACTCTTCAGTTAAATTCTGACCAGAGCAAACAGACAAGGGAGTACTCCCAAAGCATGTGGGTTTTGTTTGTGCCTGCTGAATCACAGTTACAGCTTTTGTTTGATTTAGTGGAATATATTTTAAGTAATTACAGTCAAATGCATCTTCCATATGATTTTCTGTTGGATAATCTTAAACTGAAGTCCAAAGAACGATTGAGGGTTCTGTCTAGAACCATTGGTATAAAACAGGTATGAAATATAGTTGCTCATCTTTTTCTAATATATGTATGTGTATTCTTATATGTTTATATACATAAAATGGAAGGAATCTGTGTTTAATTCAAATTGTTAGGCAGTGGTATATTTAGTATTGGTAATGGACAATGAGAATCTGTGTATTTCCTGAAGAAATTAAAGCAATTCGGTTGAGTCTGAGACAACATAGACTCCAGGGTCTAACTGGATGCCTTCGTTTCCCTGTCTGGAATCTAGTTTGAAGCTTCCCATCAGTAAGGCAAGGAGGAATGCAAACACTTTTTCAGTAAATTAAGTGATAATCAACATACTTCCTCCAACTTATCTGTTCCAAGAATGGGCTTACCTGCTCTAAGGTGTTTTGATATGCAGGAAGTAGTAGATGTTAGGTGTAAAAGACCTAGGGCTCTGACAGAAGCCCTCTTACAAGTATAGATGGGGTAAGTTAGGACTTGCTTCCCTTAGTTATTCACCCTCTACCTAAGAGGACAAATATACTGGCCTTAGCTGGAGCAGTTCAATCTTGTGTGTTAACTTAGACTTATGATGAAAGTTGCTTTGTGCAAAACCACTGGGTTCTGAATTTGGGCAGCTCAGACAGAGATACAGGACAGTAACCTCAGTCAGAGAAATGTGGGGGGAAAAAGACATCCAGGGGCTGCTATCACCTTAAAACTCCACAGGAAAGCTTACAAGATGATGCTTGTCAGATCCTTTAGTGTGCTATGTTTTCCTGGTTGCCATGAATGTTGGTCATTTTGCTGTAGGGAATTGCCAGTAATCTGAGTGCAGTTCATTGGCAAGGGATAAAGGGGCAAAAAAATTCATCTTTTAGATGGAGCTAGTCAGTGGCTCTGTAGCCCAGGGCTTATGATGTTGTCCTGTCTGGCTACAGATTGCTGCCTGATAATAGAGCATAAAGCTGGGGATCTAAAAATGCTCACTCTGATAGGAAGTTGTAGTCTTTGGAGGGAGATTCTGGGCTTGCTACCAAAACCTCATAAGAAAGATTTCAACATGTTGCTGATTTTGTTAAATAAAAGGCAGGAAGATGAATAGGGTGGGAATTCAAAATAATCATGATCCTAGGAAGGATGCTTATTTGTATTATACATACTTTTCTCCCTAAAAGGGATGAAGTAACATTTACCATTTAGTTAAGTCATTTACAAATTCCCTAATTGTTGGGTAGTTTAACTTTCAGTCTGTAATTTCCGTAAGAAATTGGATGTAAATGCATTTGGAGTTCATTTGTTGCCAAATGAATGTCCTTTTAGATATATTGCTTCTAGTCATGAAATCTCCATTTCTTCTATGTACCCTCCATTCATATTGCAGTTAGAGAATTTAAATGAAATTATATATTGGTCATAGAGTACTTAAAATATGTTGGTTTCAGTTTTCCCACAAACAAGAGGCTATTATCTGTCCTTTAATATTCTGTGTTCCCTATTTAATATCAATGTGTGAAGAGAGAGAGGTATCTGTCTGATTCCCCACAACAGTTTAAGAATAGAAACATCCTAGTGGTTGTTAGAATACAAGAACTGGCATTATCATATAGCATCTTCAGTGATGGAGTAAAAGATCTTCTTAACCCAGATTTGCCTACTTCCTGCTTCAAGTAGCTTCCATTCCCAGTTCCTCAAGGCTACTTCTCTCAACCTACTCCTCAGTCATTAGGACCCTGTTCTTCTTTGACTCAGACATGCCACATTCATTAGCAGTGCAAAGAAACTTTCTCCTTGATCTCAATTCACAGTCTGTTTCCAGATTTGATCTGGTCAGCAGCAGCCCAGAGTTGCAGTTGTGAGGAAAATTGTTGGCTTCAGTCTGGAACATGGTGAGAGCAGACATGAGTCTTCAGGGAATTTAGTTATGACAGTCTCGCAAATCCTTAATGAACATGTGCAAACTCATTTTTCAAAGACTTTTTCAGTTTGGCCAAATGTGAATAAAATTCCACAAACTGCAGAATAACAGTTTCTGTGTATAGGAAATGTGGTTTTCTAGCCTCTGGGTTTCCAGCCCAGAAAAAACAACAGAAGTAAGTAGGGAAGGTGAGGTTATTTAACAATATAAGCAGAACTTGATTCGTTAATAATGCAGCACTGTGGTGACTTATATTAACTTATTTTTTCTTTCTAGTTTCATTAAACTAATTGTAACAGAGGCAAAAAAACCAAGATATTTTGTTTTATGATCTGATTCAGCATTTATTTGCCCTGGCCATATCACAAGCCTTGTTTCAAAATGTAAGGTGACTAAACCTCTTAAAGAAAATGCCATCAAAATTTATAAACAGCGCATTATCCCCTAACTTTGCTCTTGGGCACTTCTGAACCATTTTATCTGGGAAGGAAGAAAAAAATAGCCTGAGGATAAAATTTCAGTCCAGATGGTTAAAGTTTGGCAAAGTTATACGCAACTGTAAACTCAGACCCGTAATGGGATGTGTCAGGCAGACTTGATAATAGGCAAATGTTAAAAGACATGCCAATATGAGGTAAGTGATAATTTGTTACTCTATTCAGTTTTGGAGCATTGAAATAGAAGCAGTTAAAATAAGACCAAAAAAAAATTAATCCTAATCTTAAGAAAGCGTGTAGAATGATTGTTAGTGCTTTATTCTTAATAGTTATTTGGAAAAATGAAGACAACCTTATCCATGAAGCAGATGTTTAATTTCACAGTATAATATACAGAATGTAAAAACACCTCTAATATCAGAGATGTCTTCAAGTGGACCATAGGATAGATCATAAAATATTGATGCAATCTGATCAGGGATTCTGGCTGGATTAATGTATATAAAATTTTATGTAAAATAGTGTCAAGGATAAACACTTCAGTATTGCTTTTCAGATGCCCCATTCTTGAAATAACTCTAATGATGATCCCTTTTCCATTTTTTTCATATTCTTTATTTCCATGGAATTTTAGTCTATGCCTCCAGCACAGCTTCCACAAGTGGAAGGAGTCAGTAATTCTCTGCTGACATACAGAATAACAGTACAGAACTGCAAGTAATAGTATGAACTAAGGGCATTTTGCAGTGCATTGTCATGTCAGAAATGCACTGTAGTTGGGCAGAGCCATCCCTGCGTAGCTAGCATAGTTAAGGATAGCAATCTTGCCACAGCAGCACTAAATTCAGCACTGTGTAATTCACCTTTCTTCATAAGCAGATTTTGCAGCCAGTGCGACCTAGCCTGTACCTGGGTTATAATCTAAAGGAGAAAGATTTACAGTGTTACCAACAGTTTCAGTTTGAGGAATCGGTTCTGATTGCAACTACTTGCAATCAGAAATCAGCCTGCATTCATACACTGCAGTGAGGAACATCATTCAGCTATGAAACTTGTCTCCACAAAGATTTAATATTAGTAAAGTTGATATATTGCTTTATAAAATAGCATATAAATGGAGAGTTCATATTAATAATTCCTCTTTCTATGCGGTTGTTGAGTGGAACAAAGCAGGTAGTGCGTCATGTCAAAGTGATTGGCATTAGAATTAGATCATGTACAGCATGGAGTGCCTTTGTGTGATGTCAGGTGTAACTTATAAAGTGGACATATCATACTGTTGCAAGTGAGGATGATGGTAATACTGTTCCACTGGCCTAGCACTTTCCTTCTAAATCCAGGAAAAAAATTCTAGCTACTTTTTCCTTGAAGAGTTTTATTCCATGGTTGGTGTGGTTGGCAGCAACAGCATGAATTTTGTCAGGGAATGAGTAGATGTGGTCCTTAGATCAGGTATGCGCCAAAAGGAAAAAAGGATGTGGTCATGCAATTAAAGACAGTGTGATAACAGAAGCATATTGGAGAGAACATAACGGACAGCCTTAATTCTGGCATTTCTTAGCTTTTGCATATGTGAATCTGCAGCCTTTAACAGTGCTCTTTTAATGTAGTTTGTGTGTGTGTATTATAGATTAAATAAAAATGGGAACGTAGGATTGTGTTAAAATAGCAGACTTTTCAAGCCCATTTTCTTTCAATATTGACACTTTTTGCTTGAGTGGGTTGGAAAACTGACAAACATAATGCATGTTGTATAAATAATTGAGCAGCGTAACACCACAGCGGATATATAAACTTCTTTCTTACCATTCTGCAGTCTACAGTGCTTAAAAATCCAGTGCTGGTTCTGTAGACACAGAGATATCGCTTGATAAACATACTAACTATGGTGCTTTGTTCATTTTCCAGGATTTTCTTTACATGCTGTTGGAAGACATCCCTGAACAAAAAGAGTAAGTGAGAAGCAGGCTAGAAAGCTAAAGAGGAAAGTAGAAATCACATCTAAATATCCATTGTGCTATCCAGAAATAGTAGCTAAGGTTCTCATTTAGTATGGTTCTGAGTATTGTTTTTTAATGCATGCGTATGCGTGTATCTGTGTATGTTTCACTCTTTCTCTGAATTCTCCTAGACAAAACACACATGTGAGACTGGCTGTGATGTTGCTATCCCATGGTCCCTGCCAGCACTGCTTTTAACTCGCATGTTAATAGGGCAGCAGTGAGGTCCTGTGTTTGCTATGCGATCTGAAGTGCCAGGTCCAGCTGCTCAGCTTCATCTCTGATCCTCCCGCCAGCTGCTGCTGGCACATGGCACCCCGGAGCTGGGAGGCCAGACTGCTGCCCTGCATCTGGGAAAGCACAGAAGATGCTTTCTTGCAAGCGGGAGCCCCTTACCGGCCCCTGCCTGTCGCACAGTTTGTCAGATGGGGGAAAGATGGAAATCTCTAATGGAAATTGAGTGTTAAGTGCCTCACATGCTCTTCAAAATCCTCCTGTGTGTGACCAGCTGAAATGACGCAGCTAGTCTGGAACAGAGTTTTGAATTCACCCCTGCTTATTTCTTGACTTGCTCTGGGCTACTACAGACTACAAATACAGGTTCTCTTGGTAGTGGAGCTTGGCAGATAATAATTTCTTCAAATAGTTCATTCACTTGAAAATGCAGTTTGGGGGAGCAGGATTCCAGAGCTCTTCATTAATTTGGTTGAATAGCTTTTGCTGAAGAAAAGGGAAGAGGAAATTCATAAAAGTCAAATGTACTGAGTTTTTTAGTGAAATGCTTTTATTGTTCATTTCAAAGTACTTTCATCTGATTTTTCCTTTCACAGTTGTGTTTCTATTTAGAAGCATTAAAATGCCATAGAGAGGGAAAAAGATTATAAAAAACTATGAATATTTTCTTTTCTTGAGAAAACTTCTTTCATTTTCAGTTGTTTCAGGAAAAAAATAGTCCTTTCAAACAGCAAATAAGAAAATCATTTACTTGCAGCAGTTCCCCTGTGAAGATGGAAGAGGTAATGTTCTTTTTTTCCTCACCATATTTGCATAACCTGTGACTACCAGCGTTAGTTGAGTGAAGGAAATAAAGGACATATTCTCTGCCAAATGTGCTTCACATGCGCATGTGCGTGCACACACACACACACACACACACACACACAATAATACAAATAGCAAAGTCTATGTCATCTTGACAGTTTAAGAGATTTCTGCATATGTTGGAGTAACTGAATTCATGCCTCCCACCAAAATGTGTGCATAGGGAAATACACTGTAAAAATGGGCAATTTGTAGTTGTGGACTTTTTAGAGTCTGAGTAATTGTTTCACTCTTCTTATACTCTACAGTGATAGAATTTGTAGCCCTGGTTTAGTAATCCAGATGTAGTGAGCAAAACAGTAACAATATCTCCCAGGGCAGAAACAAGAGAGAATAGATATTTTAAATATACTACTATTCTGTATCTTCAAGGTACAGATTTTCTTTAGAATGATGTCCTGTAAAACTTGTGGCAGGGGAAGGGTAGCAGGGAAGCTAGTTACCATTGAGATAACATGTTTTGTGGTATCATGAGTTTAGTTTGGGTGGTGTTACTTTTTTTCAGCGATGTATCTTGGGGTGCCATTTTGTTTACGTTATGTGATATGGGTTTCCAGTCCAAAAATAATCAGAAAAAAGAAATGGAATATATGGGGAAGTGAGTTATTTATTGGCATGAATGTATGTAGATTTATTAATAAAATCTCCATTTTCCTTCCTTTTTTCATTTTTTTCTCCAAAGCCTAAACCTAGTACACAGCCTTATTTGAATAAGGCATCTGGTTTTCAGCCTAGGTACATATTTAAATATTTAAACCTTTAGTGAGACCACTGCAAAGGAAGTATGGCTCCATTTGATTTTCATCACCCTCAAATGCATGGACAAAATTTCAGATCTATGGTAATTTATATTACAGCCAGACATATAGCATATCTGAACTTATCTACTGCCAAAATTACCTTGGATGAGGATATCAACAGGAATGTCAAGAGCAGTAGAACATCTGGACATACAGGAGGCCTTTATTTCTTATCTGCCACAAAGATGCTTTTCCACTCTTCAGTGCACTCTGTTATTATACACATGTTAAAATTAAGAAAAGCTCATTACTTGAAAAATATTAAGTAATCCAACATCCTAATATTTATAATAGAGACTGGCCTGAATAATAATAAAAAAAAACAGTCGTATGGAATCAAACCAAATTCTGCTCTCATCTGTGGCAACAGAGGCAAGCTAGTGTAGCTAAAGAGTAGAAATTGGCTTATGGGAGGCTTTTGCAATGAGAACAGGATTAACAATGGCAGAAAGCAATCATACAACAGTGTGGAAATCATCTCTAATCATTACCTTGGAGTAATGCTACATGAATTTTCTGCTATTGGATACAGCAGGCTATATCTAAAAGATTTTCATTCTTCCAGAGCTTAAGGCCTTTAGTTTTTAGTTACTGGAGTTTTTTTTTTTTAAGACATTCCCAGCGATGAGCAGTTCAAAGATACAGTGTAACCTCTTAAGTAGCAGTCATTGATTTTTGCTGGCTTTTGTACCCAGAGGAGGAAGATTATATGCCTAGTTTATGGGGCTTCTTCACTTCCTGCTCCGACTCAATGTCGATGGCAACTTAGCTAGAGGAATCCATTCTCTGAGACAGGATCCTTCTGTTTCTGGACTGTGGCTGAATAACAGCATGGAACAGGCCTAGCACCACCTTTTTGTCCTTTAGAATCTCCTAACTTGCCCTTAAGACAGATTTCATCTGTTTATGAAAGGCTAATGGCAAGACAAACAAATATCTACCTAGTTAGTCACGCTCCTCTGTTTTTAAAGCCTTTCTGCTATAAAATGCACTGGCTATACCCCTGCATTATCCTGGCCATTCTGTAAGAAATCTACACTATTTCCCACCTGCAACTGAGGCATCTTATTTCCTGGTCTATAATTTGAAAATTGATTACAGTTTATCTACAACTAAACCAAACAACAACAAAAAAAACCTTCTTTTCTGCCTGTATATCATGGTGCACTAAATTTGATCAAAACTCCCAGTGGTTCTGTTCCCCCCAAGGCTTACAGTCCTTGCTGTAAATTGATCCTCTCCACATCTGCCCACCATGTGAGCCATGCAAAGACTCAGTGTTTTTAAGGCCCTGCAACAGACTGTGAGTTTCACCACCCTCAGATAAATCAGAGTTGCAGCTGCTTGTGCTCTTTATGACTGCAAATCTTTTTGAGCAGCTCAGTTCTGCTCTTTGGGTTTTTCTGCTAGTATTTTTTATTTAACTTGATTCAATAGAATAAATAAGAAGACTAATAAAGCTATGGTTTTAATAATATACGATAGACAAAGCAAGGCTTGAGTTACAGCTCTGATATTTGTAACGTAAATAACTCAGGCTTACTAACCGCATTCCTTGGATGTCTTTAAAATTGCTAATTAAGTACTAAATAATGTTAAAATAATGCTGTAATTTCAAACTACTCAGCTACACAGGTATAATCTGTCTCCTCCTTTCATACTTCCTTTCTTAGTTACTCACATGGAAGGCTACTTGTCACAAAGGTAATGATTTTCATAGAGACAAATAGCTGGTAGGCATCCAGCTCCCAAAGTAAATCATTGTGAAAGATTTTTTTCCAGTGTTTTTGATCCCTCCATTTTTTTTCTTGTAAACCAAAATATATATGCTGGATAAAATTAAAAAAGACAGACATCTATGCTGGATTAATAAAAAATAAATAAAGAAATAAAAAAATAAAGCAGGGGCCCAGGAGAAATCTGGAGGAAGCTATGGGCAGTTGATAGAATGACTAATCTCTCATGAGTCTTGGATTTGGTCCTAACTACACCTTATTATTTAGCTGGGATGGTGCACTTTGAAAATGATCAATGTCAATTAATATATATACCAGATGAAGAAAATATGGTCAATGAAGTATTTTCAATTGGATATGGCAGACGCACATAAAGTTTCTAGAACACCTTGCAATGAAAGCCTGCTATATAGAGATCTTTATAAAACTAACTTTGAAATTATCATTAGCATTAGTATGGTACAGAACTTGCTTTCAGAGGCCTTGAATGTGGCCGTGCACAGTATGGATGCATGTTAGGAGATCATTCTTAGATTGGCCACCTTATAGTCTAAACAAATAGACAAGGAAGGAGATAATGGATGTACTAGCATTCTCATTTTACAGCAGGGGAACTGCGGTACAAAGCAGTTAAAAAAACTTGCCCAGTCTTGCAAGAATTCTGTTATAGTGCTAATCAATTGAACCCAGATTACCATGGCCCCATACAGTACCTTAACCAAAAAGCCAGTCAGGAAATCAAACACACAAGATTTAAGTCCTTATGGGTGCTAAAATGCAACATAAGCAGGTGGTAAATGCCCTTTCTGAATATGGATGCTTTACTGAACTGCAGCCTCTACAAATATCAGGCTCTGTGTCCTTTCTCTAGGACATTTGTTTTGCAACATCAGTCTGTTGTGATCTATCTTTTGGGCTTGATCCAAAGCCCAACAAGTCAGTGGAAACCTTAAAGGACTTCACATTTCTTCAGTGTAGACCCTGAGTCATGTTCAAATTAGATCTCTGCAAAAGTCTGCACATTAGTAATATGTTTGGGAGAAAAAATAGTGAATGCCAGGAGTAGGTTAAAAAGAGTTGCTTTTTTGATGGGTGCTAAGAAGAATATCCCAAGTTTTTTTTTAAAAAAAGTGTGAAAGCGAGAGAAAGTACAAACAAAGCAGACTATGTAGTCATATGACAAGGGTTTAGCTGAAGCTGAGGGCGTTGTAGGCAGAGATGGCAGCCTTGTAGTCTTTGCCCTTGAGAAAAGCATCAAAGTTTCAGGAGAGGCTGAGCCACTTAAGGTGGTGTTTCTGCCGGGATTAGTGTGCTGTCAGAGCAGTGCAACTCCCGTTAGTATTGTAAACTCATTTCAAAGGCAGTGTTTTGAAATGAGCTTGTGTTGGCTCTAAAAGCCACAGAAGGTAGGTTAACCAAAGGTACTACATAGCAAGTGTAGTTTTATTATTTTGCATAGCTTTTTCTGAGAAAACCTTGCCCTTTAAATTTAGCTTAGGTTCTGAAATAATCATGGAAAAACTGGCATTGTGAAGCTGTGTTTCTCATCCCCAGGTAAAAACAAATTAAATACATAAGGGTATTTTCCGTAGAAGCTAGCTCTGGTTCAGGTTTTGATTCAGGCAATAACAAATTAAAAAATGGTTATTGTGATGTTGTGGTTTGAGACAGATAAGCAGATCAGGAGGTACCCAGTCTACCTTGGGCTATATAAAATTTGGTAGACTAATTTAAGCTAGTCCTGTATATGCCCTCTGTAATAACAGGACAGAAATAAAACCTCAAGAAAAAATGTCATGTTATCCCAATGTAAGTGAGTTGATTGGCTTTTAGCAGATGCTTTTCTTTCTCTCCATTATCTGTGGAAGGGACTCAGCTAACGAACTTAGACTAGACACCAATTTGTAGAAGACCGTAGTAAGGTAAAGGTAATTATACTGAAGGACCCTGCACTCAAATACTCTAAATTTAACAAACTTGCACAAATAACAAAGTACTACTAAAAGCTAACCAATTCTGGATGTAAGTAATTCACTTGAATGTAGAACAATACTCTGTTATAAGCATGTTGTCAATGTTTGGTTATCTGTAGAAAATGAATTTCCATAGTGATCAGACATGCAGAATGGTAATTTCCTGAAAATTCAGAATCCTGGCTGTGAAGAAATGCTTCTGCTCACTGCTGTGGTTATTTGAACCATATGATTTGAGGGTTTTTTTTTTCCTGTGACAGTCTAGTCTGTCTAATGTTAAGGAGATACTTTGACATACAGATTTAGTGAATGGGAAGATTCATTTGTCTCTATGGGAATTGTTCTCTCTCCTGGGACTCTTTAAGCCACCTCAGCCTGGCTGATGTGTCATCTCTTACTTGTGAAGACACTCTTGAAGAAAAGTTTGGGCCTAAGTTGCATGAACTATCAAAATATTTTAACATTAATGAATACACTAGTGCTGCTTCCACATAGTGTCCTTGGCCTGCACAATTATATATGACTGATCAAAAACTGAATAAAATTACTAAAAGAATAGGGAATGAAAGTATGAATAAATGGCTTTTTTGTCACTGTATCTGATTTTTTTTTTTTTTTAATCTGTAGGCTTCTTATGGTTTTCAGTATGACGCTGTATCCTGTGTGTACAAGCCTATCTTAGTAACTGAATGACGTAGGGTAGCATTTGCAAGGAAAGACTTTCTTATGGCTGAGGCACGTGACGACTGATTTCTGGCATTGTGCCAAAATTCCTGTGTATTTTGGACAAGTTTATTAAGACCAGATTGCATACTTTTTGCAGATACCATTCAACAGTTACTCAATGAGTAGCCAACTGACTTTCTATTTTGATCAGATTCTCCCACCCCTAATTCACAGTGGCAGAATTTTATTCTGTTGGGTAGACCCACACATTTTAATGAGATTTCTTTCAGAATACCGGTAAGTGCAAGTAGGGATGACAGATCTCACAATACAAGGGTGCATTATGTTTGTTTTCTATGCTAAAAAAGGGAGTAGAGGACGCAACTGTTAATTCTGCCTCACAGGTTCTGGTGTCATACTTGGAAGATATTGAGGGTGAATTTTTTCATCTTGAATTCAACAAGGATAAGAACATCTAACCCAGGATATAACCTATGTCTGGAAAGATGCTGCTGTTACACATACCAAGATCAGTAATTTAAATCTCTGGCATTCTAAAAAAAACCAGACAAATTTAACAGATTAATACATATGATCATGTACATCACATACAGAAAATTTGACTCTGTGACTATGTTCTGGGGTCACCCACTAACACATTGCTTGACTGCTTTTGAGTCTCTGAGCCTTAGTTTTCCCATTTGCATGTCTGGTATAACAATGATTGATCTGTCTCCCATGGGCACAGTGAAAATTAGTATTTATAGGTGTTTTAAAATCATTCAGTAAAAATGACGGATGGATTCGTTACAAATCCTTCTTAGTAACCAATACAATCCAGAAATAAATCTCCTTTAGAGTCAGAATTTTGAGCACATCTTTGTCAGGGTTTATAAAAAGAATTTCTGTGTCATGTAATTCAAAAAGAAAAATCCAATTAAAATTGTGTTGAGTTGCTTGCTTCCCACTCTGGAATTTCAAAATGACTGCTCTTTTCACAAATACTTTTTTGGTCATATGTCAACACTGCACACATGAAGTTAGCTGCAAGTACTAGAGTCTCACCAAGGCATTGCCATACACATGACATAAATATTCTGAGAAGCAGAATAGATTACATTCATTTGGGGCCTACTCAAGTATTGTTTTTCAGTATTGAGAGTGTGATAAAAAAAATGAAGATAAAAGAATAAAGGGATTTTTTTTCTGGGAAACTGGGTCCCATGTAAGTTGAGAAGTCTCTTCAACATCAGTCAAAGTTGAAGCAAATTCAAAAAAAGTTGCTTACAAAAGAAAAAGGGAAATACAATTTCTGAATTTGCAAATACCTATGCATATGCTTATTTCAGTCCCATTCAGCTTGATCATGACAAACTATTTCCTTTCATAGCAGCTGGGGCTCCAGAGAGTTCTCTGAGATCACTATAAGTGTTATCAGGAAAGAAAGTGCAAAAAGCTGAAACTGAAATATATTAGATATTTGGTAACCTTGAGGATTAAAATCCAGCAGTGCCTTTTAAAATGCATAAATCTAAAGAAGTTCATTTTTCATTTCACTTTCTTCAGTATTTTGTCTTTACATTTGCACTGGTTCCTTAATAAAATACTGGTTTTGAATGTCTCCAGCTAAATTTACTTCCTCTGTTAATTTTTTTCCCTAAGGGAAACAAAAGTCCACTCAAAAAGTAGTAGTGCACCTGCTCATACTTTACATGTGTTTCATAAATGCACTTTAGCATCTTGCACTCTGTCAACCCTTATAAGCACTAAATTTATCATTTGAGTTTTAAACACAAAATCTAATCTGTATTTAATTTGCTTGTGTCACCTCTGATGGTATTATTCTTTAAAAAAATCAAGAATGTAGTACCTCTGCATTACAAACTAATACTTGAATTCAGGGTTTTGCTCAGCTTCTACAGGGTTAATTTTCATGTGAAAAATTTGTTTTGTTTGTGTGTCCTCTAAAACCCATTTTAATTTTTTTTAAAGGTCTGGGTTAACTGTTGAAAGTATCTTCCAGAATTGGCTTGACACTTCTGGAATGCCAAAGGTAAATGCAAAATATCTGTTCTCGGTTCTTTCTGGAGACTTGCATTTCACATTACATTACACATTATTTAATCATTACCTTAAGTTATAACACATATGGGTTTAGATGAATTAATTTGGATGATGACTGCTTTCCATGTCTTTATAAAGTGTTCATATGGGCTTAGTTTTTATCAGTTGCAGGTTTTTGCTTCTACCGTCATCAAAAAGAACCTGCTGAAGGGCAAATCTTACAAATCTTATCATATTGCTTAATATTTTAGTCACTGGGAAGTAGGCTATATAGTGTAGTGGTGGACTCTACTAAATGTAAGGAGCATTGTTCGCAGATGTCAGTATGCGAATTACTGACAGCCATATTGACAACAGTAACTTCACTAAATGTTAAATTATTTGTACTTCAATATATTGTGAATATTGTAACTTGCTTATGAATCTGCTGCATGGGAGACGGGTATTTCATTGGTGTTCCAACTCTGTTGTAGTTGAGACTGAGCATTATTTTCTGTTTTTAATATAAAATGTTTTAAATTCTATGAACTTAAATGCTTAATTTTCTGTGCTATGCAAAGGCTCTGATTATTGGTTTTGGTCCAAAATGGGGATCAGCTGAAGAAAGATTTTCCTGGATAAAACTTCCCCAAAACAGCTTTGTACAAAGTCTGTTTTTAATATACACTCAGAGTTCAATGTATAACTGATTTCCCCTAAGTTGACATCAGTTGCTTGGGATTTATCTTACCTAGTGCATTGCATTTGTTTCCACTTTGCGTTAGCAATATTTAAAAAACTGTTAAGAGTCTGTAGCTCCTAGTTTGTATGGGCAAAAGTAAAGTGCACATATGCAGCAAGACTGGGGCTCTGTGGAGTCAGCATGTTTGCAGATGGAGTTGTCAGAATAGCTGGAGAGTTCAAAATGATAAGGAGTGGTCACAACCTGAGCCGCACTCAAGCACTGTGCTTGAGCTCTGCCCTTGGCCACTTTAGAGATGGTGTGTTGTACATGTCCGTTGTGCCCTGTATCCTACAGGGACTTCTTTTGGAAGCTTTGTCCTGAGATCAAAATGTTCTTAGGAATAATATTTGAAGAGGCTAGAAAATCAAGGTGAAGGGTTTTTCTTTTTTTTTGGTGTAAAATTTTTGAAAAGAAAATTAACATTAATTAGAAGGGGGAAAGAAAAGTAAGTATTATCATGTATCATGATGTTCCGTGATTTCTTGAAGAAAGGCAATGATTTTTAATACTACGTCTTGATCACAGATAATTTTTAATACTACATCTTGATCAAGCTTTTGTTCCTGATAGAAAATTCCAAACATTGTAGAACAGCTGCTCTGAGTAGAGGGGAGAAACTAATGTTAGTTGTAAGATGCTGAACTGGCACATCAAAAGCAGATGGTCTTCTGGCATTTTACTTACAGCTGTCTCTTTGAGGATGTGTTCTTAGTAGACTAAAGAACTGAAAATAGTTTTGATTAATGTGAATACTGAACTCTCTGTTTACCTGAGTTTGTACCTTAAACTGTCCAGCATGACTAGCAAGTAGTTTCATTATCCCCTACAAGTATCTATTGGGTATACAAGCAAAACATGTAGTAAAAATATTTCCCTGTCCAGCAGGCTTGTAAATCATTGTAAATTTTCTTTAAAGACCAAAAAGATTTCCCTGGGAGTTTGGCTGCTCTGTAAAAATAACAGTGTCAACTGGAATGGTACTGATTTAGTGTTCTGCTTCCTTTGAGAATCAGCATGCTGACCTCTTCCCTCTGTCTCTCTCTTCCATCAATAACCTTTTTGATGATATACCCTTCTTGCCTTCAGCACTTCTCATGCTCTTGCCGGACTGGTCTCCACTTTATTGAAAGAAATTGAGTTGTCATTCAGTGAATAGGAAACCTTGTTCACTTAGTGCTTCATTAAATCATTGTGGTGGCAGGGAAGAAGCCCTTATTCCTGAAATCAAGACTGTAGAGGTTGCTTAGTAGCTCTCAAACATTGGTTTCTTGTATAATCTAAATATGGCTGTATTTACTGACTGTAGAACTAGAATCTAAATCTACCAGTGTGCTGTACAGGAACTGATACAGATACCCACTTAAAGTATGTAGATTGTATTTTTTCAGCCAGCTATTAACTTGGCTAACATGATGGATCAGGGCTGGCAAAGGCATATAAACCACTTGGTTACATCAGTGTGAACTACCTGCATCATAACTGGCAGCCCAGGAATACCACAGAACTGATTTATCCTCTCTCGCATGGGTTGGGAGGTGAGTAGACTAGGATGGGAGTAGAGGAAGGCTCCTCTCTGCCCCTTTGGGTTAGGTGAGAGGGCTGAGCCAGACAGGTGGTGTGAACTCTGTGGGGGTTGGAGATGGGAGTTGCAGTTGACTCTCTTTCTTAAATAGTGGAGCAACTGAGAAGCAGTTGGTGAATCTCAGTTCCTCAAGTGTCCCTAAGACAGAGCAACAGCAACCTTTGCCCTACCCTGGACTTGGCAACTTTCCGCTCATTGCCCTTATTTTGCCAACAGCAGTATAGAACCTTGTAGCATGGGAGTTAGAGACGCTCTTAGTCCTGCAGTGCATGCTCTTAGAGGGTTTGATATCATTCAGGACAAAATGTATTTGTTAGTGTTTCAGTAGATACCTACAAGAGAGAATTTGAATGAGAACAACCACATTTTAAAAACATTAAATTTACAAATAATATCTAAGACTCTATTGCCTTTGGAGATGAAACTTTCTTACTAAAGGGACTATCCTGTGTAGTGGGATAGGGAAATACACATCCAGCTGTCCATTTTGAAAATCAGGTCAAGACATAGTTCCTTTATATCTCTACCATATGTGAGTGTTTTTGTTTTATAGTGGCTCTGGTTGCTACCATGGCATTTTTTATTTTTATGTTTTGGTGGTTTCTGCTCAGGAAATTCATGTGAGTCACTGAATGTAAAGAAAACTCACTACTAGCTCATTTACAGCATTATCTACCAAAGTGTTTTTAAGCATTTTCTTCTGTGTTATATCCAAATCTATCACCTGTACGCATTTGGTACTCTGTAAAATTTGATAACAAGACGGTCATGTAAAAAGAGAATTGGTAGCCCGCTTCACCAGTTCATTATCCTCATGACAATGTCTAGCTTAAGGACATTGGCTCAGTCCTTGTGCAAATGATGGATGAGGGTAACTACTATCCACTCCCCAGGTTGCTGAAGCAACATTACTTAACATCTTCACTCCAAGGGAGGAATTAGCATTTTGTATTCCTTACAGTCATCTGTCATGGTATCTGTGCAATGGAAGATACTTTACTCCTACCTGTGGCCTGTTCCATTTGCCATCCCAAATCTCCACACTCTGTGCAGGGAACCATATAAATATACTGCTTTATACTTATAACTAGAAAAACTTTAATATTTATCAATCTCTACTAGCCTTATACTCTTGGAAAGGGCATTTTGTCTTTTTCTTATCATTGGGCCAGTTTCCAAGCTCATATATACCCAGTACCAATCAAGAGTATCTCCACTAAAGTTAGGGGAGTCATACTGATAAACCAGAATTTGGCCTACTGCCTTGAAAAAAATCTGTGTGCCAAGTTACAGTTCCAAATTCTGTATTTTTTAAAGCATTAAAGTTAATCTTATAAAAAAGAGTGTGTGGTAATGACTGACCAATCCGTTCCTACACAGAAGAATGCCACAGCACAGTGGTTTCTCTTCTGGCTTGCTGTGCAATAAGGTTTTCTCACACATAAAACAATAAGCAACATAAGAGATGAAAAGCAAACATTTCTGAAATACAAGCTTTCAGAAGTTTTTTTTTTTTTCTGGGAACACATTGTGGCTGTGTTAAATAAGATGAAGCATGTTGCATTGTTGAAAATGCAGTTTATCAAATCAAGTATCAGCAACTTTCAGCATGTACTTAAGTCTCAGAGGTGACTCACCAGGGGATTATTGCAACCTTTCATCCTGTGTGAGGCTAGTAATGACTTAACACCACTAGCTTTAGTCAATGAGTTAAGCTGGCAAGGAGTAGAGTCAGAAGAACAAAACAGCATTTAGAGCTGGAAAACACCTAAGAAATCACTTAAATCCACTTTATCCCTGCCACTGATGACTTGTTCTGTAACGCGCAGTTTCTGTTGTATTTTCCAGTCTATGTGGTCGGTTTGCCCTCATTTAATTAGAGCTTCAGACTAAAAGAGCATATTTTTTTGAGGAAGATATTCTTCTATTTTGTATAGACTTTCTTTGTTTTATGTTGTCCAGTTACTAATACCTGAATTTCTTATTTTACCCTAGACAATTAACCTTCTTAAAATATACTTTAAAATCTTTCCCCATTTTCAGCTCCATCATGCATTGTTTAACTGAGCAATAAACAAATAAATGTTAGAAAGTCTCTGAATCTCATAAATTCCCACATGTACTTTTTGAACACATTCCAGTTTCTCCACCTTTTCTTTTCCTCTGTGAAATTGCACTGTTTGATAGCAAGTTTACCTGTAAATAATAGTTTGCTATCTGTAGTGTTGCATGGGTGTGCCTATGATTTGCTACCTTGTGT
The DNA here is from genome assembly GCF_036417845.1 of Apteryx mantelli. Classification (NCBI taxonomy): domain Eukaryota; kingdom Metazoa; phylum Chordata; class Aves; order Apterygiformes; family Apterygidae; genus Apteryx; species Apteryx mantelli. The sequence goes on from NC_090020.1 coordinate 32,841,272, forward strand.
TATGAAAACAATCTTCTCCAGATTCACTTCAAGTTAAAAAAGAAATATTTAGTCCACTCCTTCATAACACATATTTTCCATCAGATCTTTCAATGAAATCTAGAAGTCCTATGTGATCACATAGGTATGGGTACTAAGAGAAATACACCAAACATCCCCTCAAAATTACGAAAAAATTGCAAGAGTTGATAGCACTTCTCCCAATCTCCTTTTCTACCTCATCTTCTTATTAAAACTTAATTCTTCCACCCTGTTCTACCTTAAATAGTATTTCCTGATTAGAATAGGTACTGCCAGCAGGTATTTCAGAGTAGGTGCGGCTTCTTATGAGCATGAGAATACCACTCCATGCTTCCTAATTCCAAATGAACATTGGAATATAACCTCCTGGTACACAACTAGAAGTTTTGCCATTTAAAAAGAATTAATATTTCTTTTCCTCTCCGCACTGTTTTTTTTTTCTTCCTTAGCTTAAAGTGGTCTTCCGTGGTAAAGCTATAGTTTAAGTTCCTTCTACTAATATTATTTGTAAACCAACTACATTTCTGTAAGTATATGGTCAAGAGAATTCTTTCATTGGTGAATGTTCATTTATTCATAGTATTCTTGGTTTTGTTTGTACATTGGACATATTTGTACATTGGCTTTTGGATTGTCCTACTTGAGAAAGAAATTGATTGGACTGGAAAGGAAACTTTTAGCAAAACTTCACAAAACCATTAAAAATTGAGCAAAAATATAATTTGTAAAATCTCCCAAAACAATGCAAGTAATGTCTTTTTGTGGCTTTATAAATTTTAGGAGGATGTTATAGCAGAAGCTCAAGTACTTAGTATTATTTCTGATAAAGCAGTTTGTTACTGAGAAGGTTCCTGTCTTTCACCCTGTTGTAAACTTTATAAATTTCTTGTTTCCTTTTACTAAGAGAAAATGACTGACGAAGGGATAGCTCTACAAGAGAATGCATCATAGGTTAGCTGTTACAGTCAATTACTAAGAAACCAGCCAAATCCAAGCATTTTAAAAGAATGCTCTTGTTACCATTCTGAATTACATTTATCAGTTATGTACCTAAGTTTTACAAAGCATATTAGAGAATCTTTCAGCAGAAAAATCACTCTTATTGGATCAGAGTGTAGCTTAAGGCTTGCTTGTAAGTTAATACTTTTTTTGTCATTCCTACTCATGCCTTAGGTTGTAATATTTTCTGTCTGGATGTGTATAATCACATATTGGTGGATGGTAACACTGAGTCACAAACAAGCGAAATCCTAATTATTTGTGCAGAAAAAGTACATTTGTAGACACTGGCAGTGAGAATGACCTCTTAAATAGTAAAAACTCATTCAACTCAAAATTTGGGGAAAAATTTGGGAATGGGACACGAAGAGGTATAATTTTTTCTTATTTAATGAAACTTAACAGTGGCTCTGTTAGATTTCATTTCAGACTTGGCATTAAATATTAGTTACAAGGATAATGTGCTGCTGCTTAAATACTCAAGTTTACTACTCAGCTGATCTCAGAAAATTTTTTTTTAATCTGAACATGGAGACTTGTGTGTGCGTTTTCATATCATTGCAGAGAATATAATTGATTGATATTTGAACTTTAATGAGTTGATAATTGAGAAGTAATCTGAAAAAAGCTTAATTGCTACTTTGAAAGAAGTACTTATTCTTGTACTTGGAAAGCATACTTTGAAAAATAGACACTTCCCCTCAATGAAAATGGTTTCCTTTGGACATTAACCTGCTTGTCAACTGGAAGATTTGAAAGAGCCTTCAAAAGTTCTTAAAATTTTAAATTAGCATAGATCAACAATATAAATTGATTAATGGAATCTCTAATGACAACAAGCACAATAAGAAAAATCTTTATGAATATTAATCATTGGTGCTTTATTTCTTCAGAAATTAGCAATTGTACTACCAGCATTGCATTCCGTTTTCTCAGAAGAGAAGATGGGATTTTGGAAAGTGTAAAAATGATATGAAACAAACTGTATAGTACTGTAGGGTGCATAAATATCAGATGAATCATGAAGAGAAACAAACCAAGACAGATTGCCCAAACAGGCTTTCTCTCTATGCTGTTGACTCTTTGAAAGACTTTTTATCTAAAGTCTGTCCTTCTGAAAGTCTTTCTAGATAGAGAAATATGAGAGCTAAGGTCAAAATTAGGGACCTATGTGTAGAATTCAGTGCAGAAAGTATTTTGTTTGTGGCAAATTATCAAATAAGCTGTCTGGGATGTCATTATTTAAATAAGCCTTAAACTGATCTAAAGTTATTCATGTAAAATAGACTTGTAATTTATTTTGCTGTTCCTATAGAACGTACTTAATAAACTGTTAAATAAGGCCCAACACTGGTATATTTTGGTTTGTTGAATAGCACAAAAATATAGGAAAATGGATTGCATAAAACGATACATCATTAAATGTCAGTAATGACCCAAACTTAATTCAGAACTCTTCAAGTTTATTTTCTAACAAACCAGGCATAGCTTAGAAAATTGTTACAGTTTTGGAGAGTTTGGGGTAAGTTTCTTCAGCGTTGCATGTGATTGCTGGGTTTAGGAGTAAAATATAGAGACACGACTCACGATCAGAATAGCACTGTTACGAATTATTCTGTGATCACATTCTAAAATTGGAAAACATGATGCCTCAGGTTAGGCACCTACATCCTCCTTAATAAGTGGATGTATAGATTGAATATGAATGTTCAGTATTAAATGTTAATTTTGAAAATATGGGCTATAACATTTCGATGCCTCTGTTTTTCTGATTTCTAAAGTGAAATTTAAAATATTTTACAGCTGTTTTAGGAGACTTAATTTAGCCGTTAATTGAGTAATGCAGAAAAAAATGCTTTTGAGATTCTCAACTGGGACTGTGAATCTGCACTAAGGCATATTTCACTGGATTTAGTTTAATGACCTGCTAAAACATTGGCTTACCTCTTCAGTCAAAAGTCAGATTTTCACAAACATCTTTCTGTTTTTCTTTAGGCTACCTTTCAGCATTATTTATTTATTTATTTATTTATTTATATCCAGCTCTGAGGTACAATAATAGTTGTATAGTAAATCTAAACGAGTAATAGCTTGTTCAGAAAGCTGAAGTGCATTTGAAATAAATGTTCCATTTCTAAGGTAAACGTGGACTGGATTCCTCAGGTTTGTTCATTAGAATCTGTTTTAAGTTTAATAAATCTCTAGCAGTCCTTCTGGTTCCCTTTTCCTGTTAATTGCATTGCTGAACACAAAAGCTGTGTTATGTGCAGAATGACTGAGCTTATCCCTACTAGAAAGGAGTTATGTTTGGTATCTAAAGAACAATAAGGTTTTGCTGCCTGGCTGATCAATGCTGGATCAAGTTCACATTCCCAAGCTCCCACTCTCCCACCTACATATGCAGGGGGTGGAAACATAGCAAAGAGAGGGAGGACAGGTCCTTTTTTGCACAGAGATGTTGAACTGAGACTTGCCTAATATGGACACAGATGGGCTTGCACAGCAATAAACAATAATTTTAATCCATTCCTTGTAAAAACATCCGAAGAAAAGCACAGAAGTTAGCAACCAATTAATTTCTACCCTACCCATTGTTTTCTTTAGACAATGGAAACAGTTCATAGAGACTTAAATATTTTGCTAGTACCTTGCAAGAAAACAGCTTTTCTATATTAATTAGGAAAGAGTAGCCTTCCAAATGGCTGAAATGAGTCCCTTATAGGTAGTTTTAGTGCATTGGATGCAGGATATGAAATAACCAGAAATCAAATGCTACTTTAAGAAATAATATTTGAGATATTTTTAGTGCAGGAGGATAGAGATTTGCCCATGAAGCTGGGGTAAAAATTGTATGTGAAAAGAATATGATGCCACCTACTCAGTGGTCTAGGATTTTTAAAAGAAACACTCATATTACTGTTTAATAGCCTGGAAAAAATCCCTGTTTTCTGAGCTTTTGGAGAGACATGCTTGTGATTGGAAGGAATTAATATATAGGGGAGATTTCTCATGCATATGTATAAACACATATCACATATCTGAAGTCCATGTAGCCCTAGGTAATGCTGACTTTCATTTCTCAATATAGTAATTCCTAGTGATGCTTACAAATGAATTCTGAATGATTCCTGGCAGAGGTGAAATTTGGGCTCTTTCTGTGGGTGAGGAGACCTGGAAAATTGTGACTTGCTGATTCATGCAGTGCTCCAGTCAGAAACTCACAGTGATCTCGAAGGCTGAGAGTGTGCCATTGCATTCCCAGCTGGCCGAAGTTGGGGCTGGGAGCTTTTGCTTTTGAACCCAGTGCTTCTTTCACACGTTCTGCAAAAACATTGAGCCACCGAAGTGGTTGGTATCTCCCTCTAGAGAGCATATTTCAACAAGATCATGTCATGGTTTTCATTCCATCTCCACAAGTTCCATAAATGTTGTTGTGACTAATACAAAGATCTCTTCTGGTTTATATTACCTACAGTCTTATCTACCTACTCTTGTCATTCAGTAGTGCTTCACAGTCAGACTAAAGGTATAGATGATCACCAGCTTCTGTTTAATCACAGAGAAAATAAATGATTCTTCTAAAACTTATTCCATCTCCATAAGAAAGGGGTATTTTTCCAAGACGCTTTAACTATTCCGTAGGCCCCCAATGAAATCTTAATGCCAAAGTGAACATGTCTAGTGAAAGATAGGTTTGAAAGGTCTGTTGGCTGACAAAGCTATTGCTCAAAATAAAAATGAGCAGTAAAGGTCATGGTTCAGCTTATGGTTATTATCCTTAGCATATGGGCTAACAGGATTTCATGGCCAGAGGGCTAATTGACTTTTGCTTTGAATATGTTTCTTTACCAGAGCTGTTGGTAGGGCTTTTTATTGCTTCAAGAGATCCCTAAGACTCCAGGATCAGTAGATCTCTGAAAGACACTTTTACATTTAAATTTTAAGGTAGTTTTCAGGGAGAAATAAGGAGTGCTTCATTTTCTTCCAGTCTCTTTAGAGTGGAGAAGGAAGGAAAACACTATTTGTCACACCAGTGGTGATTTTCAGGACTGGCCAGTATCTGTGTTCCGGCATGTTTGTTATCTTTGGGTTTTTTCTGTAATTTCCAAAAAAACAAAGGGCTTTCAAAGTCTTATGTAGTTTTGGCCAGCCAGAACTACCCATTGCCTACCAAGATCTCACTGTTGGATGGAGCTAAAGAGAATTTTATAGAGGATTCTCTTATGTCAAAGATACTTAAGCCCTAGTCCTTGTCCTCTGGATTCAAAATGTCTGGCTTCAAATTATTTTTAAATTGAAAGAAGAAAGAGCCAACCTGAAATCTCTGAAATCTGAGGTCACATTTTCATCCATGATTAAAAATCACTATATCTTACAAATTGTCCTGCTTCTTCTAGAGCAAGATGCTGCAATTTACATTCTGGACTGTGCTGCTGAAGGCTCCCAGCACATGGCAATACTTCTCAAACAGAAGGGCCTAAATATAAAAAAAGATAATCTACTTTTGCACTTGCTCCAGAGAGGCACCCATGTGGGAGTAAGAGCACCAGGTAAAATCAGGAGAGACAAAAAAATAAAAATAAAAAAAGTACTGTAGCATATTCTATAAATGATATATAACTATATATATAAAATATATAGGTGCTCACAGGTATTTTCTTTATTAGATTATGAATCTAATCTTGGACTGAATAGGTGACTACAGTGATTCATCTCTACCAAGGAACTTTCTCCCTAAGGCAGGGTTGCAAATGTGGATATGAAGGATGTATTTGTAGTACCGCTGTGAAAAAATGTTCATGACACAGTATTTGAAAATCATGTTGTGGCATGAATGTGTTTTTCAAAGAGGTGCTGAAAGAACATCCTTAAAGTTATTGTTTCAACAGGTTTTGTCTCTTGGAGGTAGAGATATTTTTCAGGAAGGGCAAGTTTCACCTGAAAATAATGTCTCTGTATAGGGGTGCGTCGTGGAAGAATATTAGACAGAGCATACTGATCCCAAAAGAGAGTGTTTGCACCACCACAGACTCTTGGCAGAATTAGAGCATTTGGATTTTTCTGCATCAATCTAAATGACCAAGACACACTTCCTAAAATACAGTTAATCTCGAGAACAACTTGATCTTTCATTTCAGTGAATAAAGCTGTCACCATGAAAACTGCACCAATTCACTTGGAGGACTTGCTGTTCCTAGAGGGGCACATTCTTGACTTGACTTCTTTTTCAGTAGTTTTCATCAACCACTGATGTACTCTTTCTTGCAAGTACAGGTTGCAATGTGAATGCACCAGCCAACCTATTATTTTCAGTTGTAGCCCACTGCTTATTAGCTTCTCTGCCAAAGTCTGGTAATAGTGGTGCTTTAAAACCCTTGTAATCATTGCCCTGCGGAATACAGGCTAATGTTTCAAGCCATTATTAATCATCTTGTGAGCTGCTGGATAAAATACTTTTTGAATTTTCAGTTTCTGGACCCTTTTACAAATGTTGGAAGCCAGGTCCTTTCCACTGAACCAGCTTTCGGATTGCACAGACTGCGGAGGGCACCTCTTATTCTCAGTTTCCAAATAAGTTAATTTTCCACCTTAGACTAGTGTTCTCAAGCTTTTTTGCAATAAATTTTCTGTGTGGTAGAAAAACAGTTATATACCTTATATCCTAATTCCTTTAAAAAGCTTTGCTTTAGTTTTCTAAAAGAAAAAGAAATTTTATTGATTTCACAGAGGTGATCATATCATCCTTTAAAAATAGTCAGTACGGCTCTATTTCCATAGATTGAAACTGAGTGGGAGACGATTTTTTGTGTATGTTATATGGGAAGGCATAGGAAGGTGCAAAATCCCAAATTGTATACTGGCAGAGCCAGTTAGATCCCCTAGGAAAAAAACATGATACGACTGTAAAATCTTTAGACAACTCTTCTGTGCTCTTGCTGGTGTCCACGTAGATCTGAATATATAAAAATGGGTTTGTATGCCTGGTATAAAACTCAGTAATTGAGAGGAAAATCAAATCTCTAGAGAGGAGAGGTTGGAAAATATGACTCAACTGAATTACTTTTCTGTTTTCTCCACTTTGCAGAAGCTCTTCTGAAATTCATTTACAGTAAATATTTTTATTCCATTTTCCTTTCCATTTTTTTATTTTTGCCTTCCAGTATCTGAGAACTATTGGCAAGTCAACAAAACAGGGCACTGATTCAGTATTCATCTTAGATAAGATGACCTTCTTATTTTATCAATATTGGATGCTTTAGCATTAGAGCAGTACAGACCAACTGAAGTTATAGATAGTTTATGCAGAAGAAGACTGCATGATAGTTTTTCACAAAATCAAGAAGTGTCACTAATGGCCATCACAGCCTGAACAGCCAGGGTTTTTTTCAATTTAAAATGAAACAGTTGCCTGTTGCACAAATATCCTATTGTTTTCTAAACTATGTACAATCCTGAAAGTTCATTGTATGCTTGGGATCTGGTCTGACTTGAAAAGTAGCGGATGTAAATTATTGCCTAAGTTATGTACCAGAATATTGGGCCTGTCTTCACCCAATTGGTAGAAAGTGCTACCTCCTCCCACATACTTCAAAATTCAGTTATATTTAATCCTACTGCTGCAAGAGTAAAGGATCCTAGCATGCTTTGAAATGTATAAATGCTTGTTCAAATCAAATTGTTACATAGGACAGCTCCATTAGGAATGCATGGAAGAATGTCTTCCCAATTAAAGAAGGATATGCACGACTGACTAATCCCTTCACTTCAGTTGTGAGGGGATTCAAGTATGACAGGTCAGTCTCATGTGGCACAGCACACAGGACTGCTGATGGAGGGCTATGCAGTCATTCTCCCTTCAAGTCAGGATTTACCATTTTGGTCTGTCTCCCTTGCACCTCCTGTAAAGTCTTTCCTTCCAGGAATAAGTAAGAATGCAGTAGGAGACCAGCTGTTCATAACAGCATAATCCTTTCTTTTCTCTCTCCCTCTTTCATTTTCCAAGCAAATTTTCCTAGTCTGCTCATGAGGTAAATCTTATTGAAGCATCAATAAGTAGAGTTAACGGCTGACTGCACAGCCGGTGTGCTACGACCACAGCTTGTTAGGCGCACCCTATTTCTCTCACTGCTTGCTCTCCTCAGCAGTCTGCTTGGGGCTGCACGTTGGCTCTTCTCTTACGCTACGTCGCAATCATCTTGCAGTAGAGACTCTTCAAGTTGCGATGCGCACAGCGCCTAGCAAAAGGGAACCCCCGGTGTTGGCTCCACCAGGTATATTACCATTTTTTTTAAAGTTGCTAAAAATTCCTGTTGAGTTTCCTCAACAGCTGTGCAGCTCTTAAGATGAAAACAGGAGCTAGTTCTGAGTTTTAGCACACATTGCATTTGCTTGTTCAGGAATTTTTGTCCTCAGGGTCTGCAGGTCTGAAAATCAAGGTCTCCTGTAACTTCTTTTCCCCCTAGTTTTCTCCAAACTTTTGACAGGAAAGGAGGTGTAATTCTTTAAAGTATTTTGGGAAACATCAGTTTTGCTGTTTCTATGACCCAGTCCTTCCCATAACTTTTTCTGTGGAAATGAAATATCTAATCTGTTAACTGATTCAAGGGAGCATTGTTTTTTAGGTAGTTGCATTAATTTGTGTTTGCCATTAACATCAATTTCTGGTCATATTCTTGTTCATTCTCTTTGAACTATGCTCTGCTATTCTTTCTTCATTCAAACACAGAGTTCAAGAGTCAATTTATAGCAGCTTTCAGAACTATCCTTTAGCAGTAGATCTGTTGCAGTTTTACAATATAAAAAATATGCTGTCGATACCTGTTTTAAGTAGACCTGTTGTGAGTGTGAAATAAAGGGCCCCAATAAGGTTTTATACTGTGATATCTCTATAAGAAGTTCTTCTTTGTATAATACTTCATGGTGAAGTTGCTTCTATTTAAAGCATTGAGTTTGATCTTGGCTTTGATCTAAAGCTTTTGATCTTGAAAGAAGGATGTTGTGGCAGTAAAACAAAAAGGGTAGGAGTTTTTTTTTTTTTTTTAAGTGATAAAGTTAAAGGGATACTGTCAAGATTTAGTAGGCCCTAATTGGACTTACCTTTATTTACTTACATCTGTTTGCAAAGCCCATCTAATTCTATATGTGGGAGGGTTTGCTCAAACAAATGCTTTGATGAGCCTTTTTCTTTTACAAGAGCATAGATTTTCTTTTGAAGCTTTCAGGGAATTGTCATATATTGGCATATATAGCACAGAGTAGAAATTATTTTTAAAAACCTGAAAATACCATACCAACATCATTTTAATCATACCAGATAGGCACAGTCTGCCTTTTTTGTGTCCTTTGCTTTAAATGCTAAGTACTGCAAAAGCTTTTAATAATGTCCTAAGAGCTTCTACTATTCAAATTGTCCGTGGCCTACAGTAGTTGAGCCTCTCCCATCACCGTGGAGTTTGAATGCCCTGTTAGAAGAGGTGCACAGGCATCTGTTGAAGTCCCAAGCCTGAATTTCATCACCCGCTTGCTGTCTCTGTTGAACAAAGTGCTTAACTGAGGCCTAAGTAAGGGGCTTGTTGCACTGCCATATGAATAAAAAGCTGGTCTGTGTCTTGCTTTTAAGATGCGTTTCAGAGCTAATGAGGTAGCAGGAGGTTATTTTGGGTTCCTTAGGTGTCAAGAAAGCGGTGGGGCAAAGTTTTAGGCGCTCGATGGTGGCGCTGCTTTCTGCCCGTTCCCTGCGGGGGCCGCGGGCAGCAGCGGCGAGGGTGTGCGGGGCGGGTGGCGGCGAGGGGCCCTCGCTCCGGGCAGCGGCGGCGCTCGCCCCCTCGGCCCGGCCCGGCCCGGCCCGGGTCCCCCCGCGGCCGCCGCTGCGCGGGCGGCGCCGTGGCGCTCCTTGGGCTCGCGCGGCGGCCGTTACCGCGCGGCGGCCGTTGGTGGTGGCGCCGCGAGCCCGGCGGGCAGGGCCGGGAGCCGCCCGCCCCTACGTCTTTAAGGCAGGCTCCTCCTCTCCGCCGGGCTCCGGGGGGCCGGAGCACGGGGGCGGGGGACCCCGCGGAGGTGTTTCATTTCCTACCGAGGGCTGCGGTGCGCCGCGGCCGGGCGCGGGCATGGGCGCGGGCGCGGCGGGCCGAGGCGGGAGCGCGGCTCCAGGTAATGCAGAGACCGGGCCGGTGGGGGCGGTGGGTCGGGGCCGGCTCCCTGCGGCGCGCCCCATCCTGTCCCGTCCCGTCGCGTCGCGTCGCAGAGCCCGGCGGGGAGGGAAACGCGGGGCTCTGCGGGCGAGCCCGCCTCAACGTGCGCTTTCTCCCCCGTATAGCCTTTGCTGGAGGAGGGTGAGACTTGGAAGGAGTGTCAGCTCGTCCAGCAAGTGAGCGGCGAGGTGAGGAGAAAACCTTCTTTCGCAGTTGTTCAGTGTTTTCTGTGTACCGTTTTTCCCCCTTGTGTCCTTCCTCCCTTGCGGATCTCCTCCTCGAGTTTTCCACCTGACACCCTCACCCTTCCTCGCTTTTGCCTTAAAAATCATTGTTTTCATATTAAGAATATAAATATTTGTGTGTGAAAGACTAGGGGTTATTACTGACTCTCCCGTCATCCAAAATTGGCGTTGGTAGTTGAGTGGATGGCTGGAAATAAATGTTACTTGAAGCATGAGGTGTAAGGAATAGAGTAGAGATTTTCCCTAGGGTTTTTGCACGCCACAATGATAACTTGACATTTGGCAAACTGGTCTGGCATCAGGCATTTTCTTTTTGCTAGAAAACTTAAGCTGGGAGCTGTAAGTTTGCTTTAGTAACAAGCAGAAGGAACAATATTGCTGCATAAGATGAAGAACACCACTTCATCCTTTGACCATGCCACAAGTGACTAACCAGATTACTTAAGACCATGTCATTCTAGACTGGAAAAGTGTTTTCCCTCTTTCCAATGAAGCAATGGAAAAATGTGTCTTGAGTCTGTTTATGGTTTCTTACTAATGCTGTGTAGCTGCACTCAGGTTGCATCTTCTTCCTTAAAAAGCGCTATGGTTTTGAACTCCAGGTGACAAAATGGATTCAGACAAACCAGAGGATCAGAAAAAACAGCAAAAAGAAAAGAAAGCAAGATGAAGTCATTTTCCAGAAGGTAGGGGTTCATGATGTGCATTTGTGTAGTGGGACAAAGGGCAGCACATCTGAAAAGCTTTCAGAGGATGCCCTTTTAAGCACTAAAGAGACATTCTTAAGCTTCTTTGACAAGGTGATGGTAAAAGGGTATTAGTTACTGATACAGTTTGATGTGTTATTATACATTTGCTATGGAAAGAAATAAATAATCTTTCAAGAGCTCTGTAATTTAGAAGACAAAATTTCCATACATTTATATTTAATATGAACGTTCTGAGAGAGAAAGATAAGAAGGGTTTAATCAGAAAAAGCAATAGTACTTGAGAGCTTTTGACAAAATATGCACCATTATTTGCAAACCTTAAGATACTGTTAATTGAGAAACAGTTTTCTTGGTAGGTATTGGGACAATAATAGATAAGTACATAGAAAGAAATGCTCTGTCTATGCTGTTGACACTTTATTTAGAGGATGTGTTTGGAAGTCTTCTAGCTGCAGTGTAAGGGAATTCATGAAAATGTGCCTTGATGGTTATTCTAAAAAATTATTTCAGAAGATTTAAAAAATTGACTACAAGCTAAATTAACTCAAAATATTTTTAAATAAATGATTTTTGATTAGCTATTCTGAAACATGCATTCTATAATGCTGGCTATTTAAATCACAATATGGCAAGGTAAGTAACTAGCTGAGACTGGCATTAAATAGTTGTTTTCTATCTTCTGAAGAAAAAAATGCTGTCTCAAATACTGATCATTAATGAATAAAGATGCATTTCCAATGTATTACCAGTAGTATGATTTTTGCTTGTCTCAGTTTTACAAACAAGTTTTTAATTATTTTTTTAAACTCTTGTTACCTTTAAAGGATTAAAATAGCAGTGTGTTGTTTTGCTGTTTCGACAGTGCTTCTAGAATGTATGATGAATCATTGCTCTTTCTGTAGCCAAATTCTTGCTGATAGCATGGCTGCCAACTCCTGGGATGTGTTGCCTTAGTATGGGCATTGCAGTATTTGACAAATGTCTACAAAGTGCATTGTTGTGTGGGGGTGATTTACCAGCTCCATGGTGAGTTAAAAAAATGCCAGATTGCATCCTTTAATTCACTACTTCTTTTATTTTGTAGCTGGGATACACCGTTTAGGAAAATATGCTCTGTATTGTCATAGTTTAGAGATGTGATCTAAACAGAGATAGCAATAAACGGTTGCACCAAATAGTTCTTTTCTGTTTGCTTTTCCGTATGTGAATATGAAGCATGTATGTTTAGCATTTGTATTTAGGATCACTTTATATTAAGATGGTGAAGGCTTTTTTAATGTTAAAAAATATATCATCATGCAACTTTGCTAACTTGAGCAAAATCATGCATTGAAGGTACAAATAACCCTAATATAAGTTACAGTTTGCATAGTTTGAGATATTTTTAAATTAAACAAAATAGGCTTACTGCTATATCTTTGACAGTAGGCTTAAAAGTACCTTATACAGTTACACCTTTTTCATCTCTTTTTATAGGAAAAAGCTTCCTCACTGTGAACCCCTCTGTACTGATAAAATTCCACTTGCAGTAGAGGGGTCATTCTGCTCTTACTGTTCTAAGGTTTGTGAGAAAGAACTCTAGCTTATAGACTAGTCATATTAGAAATGCAAAAAATAATGTTTAAAAATAAGGTCTACTCACTGTAAAATTAACTGAAAGTGCAGGGATTCTTCTAATAGTAATTATTTGTGAGAACTGTGAGCAGAAGTGTAAATTAAAATTAATGGCAAGAATATGCGTTGTCTTCTAAGATCCATAAGTGTTAATAGGTCTTGGAAACTCAGTGCAGATCCAGAGAACTGCAGCGACAGGGTACTCAACCCAAGAGGAAGGAAAAGGGGAGCTTAGCACTGAGCTTCTGTTTGGTCCTGCAACCATTGACTGAGCGCTGAGGGTAGGGTTCCTTGGGTTCCTCAGAAGTGTGGTCATTGCAATGAATACTCTTCCAACAGAGTTAGGGACAAGAAGAGAAAAGGGGAGAGAGGTCTCTCTGGTGCTGGCAGAGCTTTATTGGATTACTTGGATTCAGATTTGGTTCCAACAAAAAGTTTCCAGCATGGACTGCCCACCTGATGTAGTTGGTGTCCCATCAGTGTGGTTGGTGCTAACCTCTGTTTCACTGGAATTCCAGATTTTTAGCTGTGTCCATATTGGTTTATATCAGAAATGACATCATACAGCAGTATGAAGTACTTCTGGGGAAAAATAAGAGAAAGAGAAAAGAGAGAAGATACATAACGAAAAAGGAAGGGGCCATTGAAGAAAGTAGTAGAGGTAGGAATAAAACCATGGAGTGATAAGAGGGAGATGAGAAGCAGAGCAAATAAGTAAACAGAAAAGTCGAAGAGTTGATACCAGCCTCGTTACGCTCATGTAAGTGTACTTAAAGTAAGGTTACTGATGTACTTTGCCACAGCTTGAAAACTGAACTGTGTGTTGATCTTGCTTATCCTTCCAGAACATGCGCTAACTTATTAAATATAGCCTCTAAATTTCTCTGTTCCTGTGCTGTCCGATTTTCCTCTATCATTTTTATTTCTTTATGATAGGAAACTCCATTTCTAATACAAGATGGATGACTTTGCTATACTGAGACACTGCAAAATCAAAGCAACTGCTTCTGCATCCAAGTACAAAATCTAGAACAGAGAGATAACTCTTTCTGTGTGGATAAGTGAAACAGAATTGTGGAGGAAAGGTTGCTGACAACTGCCTGGGAATTGCTTCTTGAAAAAAGTTGCCTTCTAAAGAGTTAAATTTTTAGGAGCTGGCTTTACATATGCGTAAATGTATTTAAAGAACATTTGAAGATACCATGCGTTGGATGAGAACTCTGTAACTGGTAACGTTAACTGTACCGAAGGGGCATGTGAACCAGTGGGGAAGCTTGTGTAGAAAGGTGTGGTGCTGTTCTCCGCTGTGGACCCAAGCGCAATGGATTACAGCAGTGTAACAAATCCCATAGGTGAGAAAGACTTTCTAGATAAGTAACTAAAAGATCCTTTTCTTCTGCTTTCTTCTCTTCTCTTCTCTCTTTTTTTTTTAATTCTTTGTTTTTTTCTATTTCAGACCTTCTTGTTGCTCTAAGTATTTTATTTTTTTAGCAATTTTTATTGTAATCTCTCCTTCCCTGCTTCTTTCTCACCTCTTTTCTTTAACTCTTCTCCTTTGTCTCCTTCAGTCACCTGCATTACTGTCATGCCTTTCTGTTCATTTTCAGTCCCCCTTCCTGCCTTTTTCACCTTCTTAAGTTCTTCCCTTTTGCTCACCCTGTTTTCTGTTTACAGTACTCTATAGATATTCTTTTGACCTCCTCCAAATATGTGTGCATGCACATATACAAGTGTATACACGCTCAAACCTTCTGCTCATGCGTATGTCATTTTCCCTCTTCTCATACTTTCTTTACTGTTCATTTAGTCTTACCCTGTCTCTACCTTCTCTATTTTTGTCACATAAACAACATTCTGCTGTGCATATTACTGTATTGATACACAGTTCTGATCACTAGATGTACTGACCAGCTAACTGACAAGATGAAGAGACAGGGTAGAGTACAGCTTGGAAAAAGTTGGCTGATTAAAATTAGTAGTGTTGTTTTAATATGCAGAGTGTGATAAAAGTGCTAAATATTATTATTTTTGTTGTTGTTATTATACCGGACTAGACCTGATTAGACAGAAAGATTCCACTGTACTTGCCAGTTCTGAGTGTTAGGTGGAAGAAAGCAATCTTTTAATCAGACGAGTGGAATTGTAGTATACGATCTGTATCTACGGTGGAATCTGAGGGGGAGACATTTCTCTTTATTAGGAGACTAGTTCATTTTTATACGTAGATTGATTACAAATTTGGGTATCTATATTGTCTTTGACTGAAGTTCAGTGTTAAAAATGATACATGCAAGCTGCTTTGAAAGCATTCAAGTAGTAGAAAAATGTCACAGGACAGGATACCAAGGATAGTCAGTAATTAAGGGGAACGCTGAAATATATGTGTATATATATAATAGGTAAGGAAGACTAGTTGTTGCAAATTATCAAAAATGAGTTGTCTGCTTTCAGTTTTGGTTTGATTCTACACTAAAACTTTGAGGAGTAATTCAGCTTCTCCAGAATATTTGTTGCTGCTTTCTTGGAAAAACTGTCTTCATGTTTTTAAAGTTTATCTGCCAGTTTACTAAAAATATGATAGCCTCTGATTTATCCTAGTGGTTGCTGTCATTGATCATTCACTTTCTTCTCGCTCCAAAGAGTTACAATTGTCAGCAGTATTTAAGCTCTGATAATTACCTGAGCAAAAATGACTTTGTTTTGAAATAGCTGTTAAGTTTCTAAAAAGGAAGGGGAAAAAAGCAATTGTAATATGTATGTCTAATGCTAAATGCTATAGCTCTTTTATACTTTAATAATAAATTGACCAGTATAACTGAAAGACAAAATATAGATCTTGTAATTCATTAAAATAAGTTGTGATGTTATATTTTAAGTAGAAAATGTTTTGAAGTCTCAGCAAAAAAACGTAGGGTGGAGAAAATATGATGTGGTAAAAGAAAGGTTCCATATAACTAGGGGATTTACTCAGGACGATGTGCTTCTGCTTATTCATAATAATAATGTGTATTACATGAAAGCTACTTTAAAATCTTAATTCTTACATGTTGTTTGCTTTTCAAAATAAATGTTTTTATATGAATCTGCCAAACTGAGGATCAAAGCAAGGACCAAAGCTGAAACATATCTCTTGAAATTGCACACCATATAGTGCTAACAGCTAAAAGAAACATGGTAAGAAGTTCTAAAGAATTCTTCAAACGGTGTTCGGTGGAGTCACTTCCTCTACCTTACCTTTCCAAATTCTGTTCATCTTGCAGAACTTTCTAGGAACCCTATAAATGTGTTTGTTGGCCTTCACTGATAACATATAACATTTAATTCAGTTGGCAAGCTGGACAAGAGAATTCAGATGGAAAATTCTGTATCCACCTCATGTACAAGAACTGGATTGCAGTAAATATTGTTAAATCATATTAGAAATAGAGCCTGTAGTTTTAAAGTCTTTTCCTCCAAATACATATGAATGTAATTTCAGGCCATTAGAACTAAGCATTTTCAGCATTTAGCTTTCTGTCCCCATAAAAATATCCATATTTATGGATTGTTTGGAAACTGTAATTATACAGGTCCAAAGAACTTTATTATTTTTAGGATAACTGTGCCTCAAAGTTGACTTAAGAAGTATTTAATAGAATAAGAAAATACTGCATCTATATGTAAATATATAAACATTTGAGTGGAATTTTTGGTTTAATCATAATAAGAAAAAAAAAGTCCAGTTCTGTCCCGGGTATCAGCTGTATCTTATTTGCAATAATGTTGTGTCAGGATCTTATTTCTCTTTTGATAGCACCCGTATCTGTTAGCGAGGAAGAGTTGTTGCTTAGCATATTTCACATTTAATCCCCCAAATGGATATTATTATTATGTTGTGAAAGAGTGAATAATTCCCATTAGGCCGCATTTTTAGATCAATGAAAGCATGCATATGATGATGAGCCCACTCCCTTTCACAGTCTGAGATGACCATTTCTAAATTAGGAGAACTCAGGCCAGCATGGCTATGTGTTGAAATAGTTTAAAGTTTACAGATAATTACATCACTGTTAATTATAGTGGTTCAAGCCAGCAGCCATCCCCCTCCTGTGCAGTGAAAGATTAAGGTCACTTTAATGTAAAACACAAGGTTTGTGCAGCAAAGAGAAAAAGCTGTATTAGCAGAGGATTTTTTCCTTTTGATTTGTAGGAGGAATTAGTTAAACTCCTGTGATAGAACACTTTATTTGACAATAAGTCTTATTGGAGGCATTTTAATTAGGTAGTATTTGTGCGTGTTATCGCATGATACTAACAGGATAAATTACATTACTGGGATCTACTAATGCCGCTGAAGTTTGGGTCTACTGTTGTTTCTAGTTATAAATCCCTCTGTTTGGCGGCTGAAATGTGCTCCATTTACATCTTCACTTGCAAGTACCTTCTGTCTTTAGTAAAACAGGAAATGGAAAATGTGAGAACAGTTTTGTTCTTTCCAAAATACAGGAAAAAAAAAGCATTTGATCATTTTTAATGCTTCTCCAACGTCTCCCCCCATCAGTGTTTATCTAATTACTTCTGAGCAGAAGTGTAGTGAGTTTTGGAACTAGAAAGCAAGATATCACTTTCAGGGCATTTGGAAACCAGAGCAACTTACTACATTGGGAACAAGTGGGGTACTGAATTCCAACATTCCATAATTTTTCTTATACAAAAACTTCATATGGATTTTTTTATGATTTGAGAATATACACTTGCGCATGGCAGTTGATTTAAATGTCCCCAAGTTCTTCCTGATGTGATTGGCTGTAATGACTCCGAAGGAGTCTTAATGGTCTGCTGGCTCAAATGTGCTTTGTTTCAGTATTACATTTAATACACATTGTCAGAAATAGGCTTAACAATTTATGGTGACCACTCATAGCCATTGCCCTCATTCTGTGTCTTTTATCTATTTAGATTATGTTCAGATACTGTATTGTAAAAACACATGTATAGGAGTTTTTAAGAATGGATATCATCATTTAAAGAAATGTATGAGCACAGAAGGCAAAGACTAGAGCTTTTACAAATGTGGCCATAGTCCTAAAAGTAGACACAGGTACCACTCATAATACTGCCCTTCTTTCTCCCTCCGTCCCCCCACAAAAGTCTTTTAAAGCAGGCAAGTAACTCAGCGTAAAAGCAAATATATTCTCTGTGTCTTTAATTAGGCAGGACTGAGTTCTTAAAGATGTAAGTTGTACTATGCTCATTTACTCTATGCTGTATATACTTCTCTTGTGGGCACCGATTGAGTGACTTCTCACAATTGTCTAGTTTCTGTCTTCAGATGCCTTGCTCACAGGCTTTGTGAGCCCTGTACCAGCATTTAAAGCTAAACAATAGTGTCTGAACTTTATCATGGAAATGTGTAGGTATACAGAAAGACTCTTGATGCTGATGAACTATCTAATGTCTGCCTACAGTTTTACTGAAACTGTAGTCTTACTGTGGACAAGTACAAGTAGAACCTTTTCCTTTCCTCTTTTTAAGCTAAGTTCTTACCCTACAGTGAGCACTGCCCAGGCAGTCTCTGTATCTGAACAGCATTCTTGAAGTATAGGAAATATCACTGTTTTAATTCTTCATACGTTTGATTCACAAATGATTTCCAGTAGCAATTTACTTCATAAAGAAGGTGCAAGAAAGTTGTTTTCCTCCTCTATTGTAACTGTGTTCTAGCTAATTGGCAGTTCTCAATAAAAGCTTTTAATTTTATCAAACTGATTATTGATGGAAAAGAAGCTCAGGCAATTACCTTGTTCTGTATGTGTCTTTCTTCCTTTTCTTCCTTTAATTTAGGCCTCTAGTGGGCATTTTCAGTCAAATTTGTTAGTGTTCTGAAACTGCCATGTTCCTGCTGGCGATCCTGTGAGAACAGCCCCATTGAAGGCAAGGCAGAAGTGTGAGCTCCATCATTTCTGGGAACCCTAATAGCCATATGACGTGGAGAGATTATGACTGTCTCAACCACAGGAAACATTTCTTTTGACACTTTGAGCCTATTAGACAGTTTGATCATGACACACCAGTTCCTAAGAAATTGGATTTCATTACTTTTGATTCTTATAGAACTTACTGTTTTGATTTTATGAACTGTATTCTACATACTTTGCAGGTCACATGCCTCGTATGTGGTGAACACCCACAAACTCAGGCATGCCATGTCTTTCAAATGTGGATCTAATAATGAATTTGCCTTACAGTTGTTTTCTTCCTCCACTTCTAACACAAATACCTGAGAAAAAAGAGGGGTTTGGGACTTAGCTTGGAAGGCTGGTGAGCATTTTGCCTATGTTCTCTCATCCATGTTGCAAAAGGAAATGAAATAAAGCTACACAGTATTAAATGTTTTCATGTCCAAGATCCTGTTTATTTCAAAGAAAAGATGACCAGCTCAGTGCCAGTTTTGCAATAACTATAGTTGTTGTCTTGCTTTTGTTTAAATTCAAGAGATTTCTCTGCATTTTGGCTGTACTTCTGAGGAACTCAGTGAAGCTACTCACATGTTTAAATGCTTTGCTGAACCAGGCCTTAATCAGTCATCCTCAAGATCTCCTTTCTAAGTGACCACTTTTCTTATTGAAGAGGAGATTTGTTTTCTGTTTGCCTGGAATGTTTTTTTTTTTTTCCTGGGAGATGTGATGTGAATTTTTTTTTATCTTAGAGCATAGACAAGCCATTGAGTAGGGCTTTTTTATTTTTTAGCCAAATTTTGAAGGAGAATAATTGCAGAATTCATTTGTTTTAAGCTCTTAAGAATTTCCTTTCCACTCCTGCAATTTCCCCTCCCCTCCTCTGCCTGCGAAAGCCAAAAATGTGTGCCCTTCTGAGCGTATGCCAGTTTATGGTGTGAAAAACCCATAAGGCAGAATTAAGTGCAGGTTTTCTTAGATTAACACCCAAATTAAACTTCACTATGGCATGACCTTTCTTTTTTTAACTTCTTTACTTTCAATGTTACTCTGAGTAAGCCACTTAAATTTTCAAATGCTTATTAGAAAATAGAAGGAAATTGAAATTTTACAATTTTTTTGCTGTTTCTCTTTTCTGTAGCAGGCTGTATTGACTACTAGCATTTGTGCTTAGGAGAACTGATTGCTTGAAGAGACAGGAAGGTAGCAGAAGGGATCTTGAGGATTTATAGATACAGATAGGAGATTTTTAGATACAGAAGATGTATTTTAAGTTTTCTTTTTTAAACAATACATTTTTTTAATATATCAAACTTTTGTGCTAACACACCCTCTTATTCTGTAATAGCTGCAATATTTATCAGGGAATTAAACATTTGCTCCTCTGAAAAAATACCACACCTACTTATCAATAAGGGGAGGAAACACATATGATAACAGGATTTTTTCTGTACTTTCTGTGCATTGCTCCTAATTTTATGACACCTCTGAGCTGTATTAAAGCAGCGTCTCAGCACAGCATGTTAACTAGTAGTGTGAAGATACAGCTGTAACAGGAGGGCACATTTCCAAAATGCCTTCCATTGAAGGAGTGTAAAGTGGCTTTTTCGTCGGAGGACCTTGTTACCATAGAGTGAGATACTGCAAAAACATATAATGTATTTCCTCTACTGCCATTGCTGAAAGGTAGAGAATTTTAATATTTTTCCTTGTTTTACAGATGGGGAGCCAAGGCACAGAGCTGCTAGGTAGCTTGTCCAAAGGTACCTAGGAAGGTTGTGCAGAGCAAGGAGATGGACTGAAATTTTCAAGTTTGAGTTTGGTGTCCTAACATGCTTAAACTTTCACCTGAGGGCTCTCTTTGTTATAAATACCAGGGAATTAAGATGCACAATTTTCCATGAGGCGGTTAGTGCTTAAGGCATCAAAGTATGGACAGGTTGGATAGTTTATCTAAGGTGATACATTTAAGCTGTAATAGAGCAGGGAGCAGAAGCTAGTACTGTGACTGTTTTTCAGAAGAATACTATAAAAGGCCCAGTGCATACAGTAGTATAGCTGAAAACATGAACATGTGTAGGGGAGGATACAATTTATGAATATTTATATTGCAGTAGAACATATTTTCTAGTAATTAATTAAGGTTATGGCTAACAGTTCTGACTGTAAGCATCAAATATAAGTGTTGGCTTTGAGTGTATTTTAAAGGATAGTAATTTAATGGATAGCAATTTACCTTTTTATCTTTGTCTAAATGACTGCATGCTCTCCTGTAACTTACAACACAAAGGGAGAGTATAATATATAATAAAAACTTACTAAATCATTGTTTTTCAGTGCAAATAGTTTTGATTGTAAAACATTGAGGCATGGTATGATAGGCATGATGCTGAGTATAGAAGCCGGAAATGTGCCCGTATATTGTCTGCTCAGCATAGAAAGAGGTATGAGGGATACCTCTGCTCCTCTCTTACTGAGCTGGAGGTAGTAAAAAGCAGGGATCTATGAAAAAGAACAATTGTATACATAATTCTTTACTATACAAGTATATTCGTCCTAATGATGTGTGATGCTTTGTAAATAGGTAGACAGAAATACAGAGGTAAATATCTTGTGTGAATGTCTGGGTATTGATCTAGCCTTCTAGTATAAAGTGGCACATAATTAAATATTTAAAGGGTTAAATTTAATTAAAGGTAGCTGGCCAGACCATCAGATTTTCTTATGGTTTCCTGTGCAGTTTGTCAGGGACATAGGGAGTTCTGAAAACAAGCCATTTTGTTCTTACAACAAAACGGGTGTGTTTCATATCTTGCACTTGTTTTTAATCAGTTATAGCCTGTGAACGTCCTGTATAGGAATTTGTTTGAAGTGTGTTTTTAAAAAGGGAGGTTGTATAATACCAGTGACCTAGATGGCGTGTAGACAGTAAGTCTTTTCATTTGTTTTCTCTTGTCCAGAGCATTGAGACAGGAAGCATTCTTAGAATTATTTTTAGATTTTTAAAAGTCAACCTTGATTTCCTCATGTAACAGTAATCCCTTGGCAAGGCCTAAAAGCAATATTGTTTACTCTTCCATTGTGCCATATGCTTACAATTTTTGCTTTATTTCGGGTGCCTATCTATTAAGAAAGTACTTAAAAAACAATTTATACTGAATTGTCATATTTGAACTGTTTGGGTACAGAGGAAAGTGCTTCTTAATGTATCCATGATTCTTGTCATGTGTGTCTAAATCAGACACAATAGGTGGTTTGATTTGTTGCAGTCCAGTGAGATGATCATGTCAAAGAGACTGATCACTTTCTTGCTCTATAATTACCTGTTGTCTTTATTACATTGCATTTGTAGTGACAGAAAGACAGTGTGTAATTAGGAGTCAGTAATTCTGGTTCCCTTCTTAGCTTATATCCTCCTTATTTTCCAATCAAGCAGTAAACTGAAGAAGTGAACTACAGGTCTGAATGAATTTTATACCGAGGTTATGGAGTGGCTGCTGCTTTAGTTGATGAGTCCTTTTAGTCTTTTTTCAACCAAGAAAAATTGGGTTTGTCAGTGTTTTTCTGTAACCCCTATCTTTGCTCCTCATTCCATATTCAGTGTTAAGACCTGGGAAACCTCTGTGGAAATGTCGTCTGAAATATGCATAGGATGCAGAATTACTGAAACTTCTTATCCTTTCTTCTACCACACAGATGAACTAGGCTATACAGAGAGAGTAAGCAGGATTTGACTTTTGCATCTTTGTGATATGAAAATATACTTAGCTACTTGTTTTGTTACTTGGGAAGCTAACAATATTTATAAAATATAAAATCAGATTAATAGATGCAGTGACTGTGAGAGTTCAGGGAGTTGCTGTTTGTTTTTGCTTGGTGTCAAAGCAATGACTGATTGTTCAGAGTAAGGAGATAGAAATGTTAATTGTTCTTTGTGCCAGAGATCAGCTTTTTAGTATCTTATTTGTATTTGTCTGCAACACAACCTGATGTTTGCAAATCACATGCAAGACAGTGTTTGACTGTATTCCTTTCATCAATAAAAAGCTGGTGTCTTTCAGCTTCTCTCTTCCTGCGTCATCTTTATCTGAATGTTTTTATTACCCTCAAACCTTATAATGAGCCAAATGAATAAAATGTTGTAAAAATGTCTTTGGATGACAGAATAAAAATCCCTCATGGCTCAACAAGTCTGCCATAGAAAAGAGTTACTTTTGGAGAATATTATGTGTACTTGAGTTTTAACTGGCCATAACATTGCAAGTGTGTCTGTTATATGTTTATGAAAGCCTGATTATGGACACAGAAACGGGAACACTGGATTACTCACCTGCAGATCTAAAAAAACCAGAATAGCTCAATGTTCATGACACAGAGGAAGAACTGGAAAGTGAGAAAAGTTGGATCAATTTGCCATTGCTTTCATTATAATTCTAGTTATACTTGCTTTTTTTTTATATATAAACTTGTAAGTGGCAAAATGGAAAGTGACCAAGCTGTGAAATGTTATCAACATAGATAACATCCTTAATATCATAAAAGGCTCATTGCTCTTAGCATCTTGGCTGAGGAGGAGCTATAGGTAGGGGTAGGAAAAGAATTGCAGGAGGAGAGTTGAAACTTTTCACCTGCCCCCGGTGCCTGTGTATCCCACTGGAGAAGCTTCTGTTCTCCTTTGGGAATATTACAACTGGCCCCATTGTTGGCCTGTGAAGCACTCCAAAATAGGGCATAAATGCAAAGTAGCTTTTAGTTACAGGTAGGAAGAATTTGGCTGCTTAATTATGTTGTGTTTGCTTTTTAATATTAGGAGATAGGAGAGAGGGGATGAAGGGATGTATTGAGGGAATGTCAAGCTAAAGATGCCCTTACAAGGATATCCTTCATATTCTAGAAACTAGCATAGTGCAAGTGGCTTTTTTCCAGTTTACTGAATTTATTACCATCTTGGCTTAGTTATGAGTGGATTGGGTGGGTTTTTTGCAACGCTGACTCTTTCCAAAGTACTGGCAAAGATTTAACAGTAATCCAGCTGAGTGCCCCAAAGGGTTTGCGCTGAAATTCTGACTTTCCTATTAAATTAGGCATGGTTACAAGACAAGAATTATTTGAAGTTTTTATGAAGCATGTGACTGATAGAACAAGCAACTGGGATGCAAATAGTTTTCATGTATGTTTTCTTTGTTGGGTCAAAAATGTATTCAGGATACAAAAGGTTCTTGTTTGTGGAGCGACTTGAAGGGACTCTCCCAAAAAGATATTTTTTAATTTTTAAAATAAGACCCTCAAACTTCTCCCTCTCCCCCCAGGTTTCCTCTTTACAAAGCTTCCCCCTTTTTCTAAACACCTATAGCTACATACAACTATCCTGTATATTTTAACTAAACTGTTTCTTTTTTAACGCATCTATATGTATAGACTTGCTGGTAACTGTATTTTTGAAATATTTTAGCAAATGTCTTCTGTGAAGTAGTAATGGCCAAATGGACTTCCCATGTGTTACGTTGGCCTGCTTTATATCTATGTTGCTGTGATTCCATGGCAGTGTGTTGGAGGCATTCCTGCCTGTGTTATGTGTTATGTTATGGATGAGAATCATGAAAGAAATGTTGTTTCATGCTACTTCAGGCAGAAACTTCTGTTAAACTTTGAACTGACCAATCACCATACCACTAATTTTTGTTTCAAGCTAAAATTGTGCTCTGCATTTGAAATGGGTTGATAACCCTATATTTGACAAGTTTAGGTTGCTGTATGATTAGAGAAAACAATGGTAAAAATTCTGCCAGTCACCGGTCAATCTGCACTTGAGTCTTCTCCACTGTTCTTGCTGGATTAGACTCGTGTAGGTCTCAGGGTTAGCAGCACTGAGTGCTTTGCAGGAAATGAAAGGTAGAGTGGCACAATGATTAAGTCTTATTCTCTCCACAGTACCGTGTACCAAATGCAGTTCTTTTATTTTTGTTTTCTTTCCTGCATTTTATCCTGTCTGCATGCATTTCCAGATTGGTTTCTTTCCATGTTCCCTACCCTGCCTTCCCACATTACTTTGTTGTGAAGTCTTGCGTTTCAACAACCTGTTTTATTTCCTCCTTTTGCAAAAAGGCTGTCATAAGGGTGAAAATCCATTCATAGCCAGTGTTTAGATACACTATTTTAATGAATGCCCGTCCTTCACTCACTTTAGATCTTTGAGCCTTTTTTTTTCTGGCTTGCCTATGAAAAAAGAGGGAGAAGATTAAAGGTTGGTGTTTGTCTGGCTTGTTCTCTTTAATTGAGTCAATGGGAAGTGAATGCATCTTTCTCTGCGGAGCAACTGTGTGATACTACTGATACTCTTGTCTTCCTTTCTTTTCTTCCTGTACCCTTGCTCTTGTGTGCTTGTTACATATAATAGCAACTGTAGAGAATGCATTCTTCATGGATGTGTCTGTTTTATGAAGGATTTTAGGCATTTTTGAATGCACCGAAAATATTAAAACATAAAAATTGAATTTACATTAATACTGTGATGATTTCATTTTAGCTTAAATATAAACAAGGTAGAACTTCAATGAAAATAGGATCATAATTTGGGGGTGAGGGTTACATACGACCAAAAAGCTGCTGCATATTTTGGCTCTATCTCATCTCAGCTCCATCTCTCCCACTCATTTTAGATGCTAAAGGAAGATCCATTCATTTGCTGAGGACTAGTGCTTTTGAAATAGGCCTTCCAGTGACAAAGTAGACTGTAACAAGATGTTTTTTTAGACCCAACTGGAGACAGAGTATCTCTGTTAAAAGTTCACTCCCAATGAAATGTTTATACAGTATGTTGACCATTTTGATAGCCGGACTGTGGTTCTGGGGAGAACAGTGTCTATACAGAACATTTTGTTTCTTTCTTTGACTGTGGGCAAAATTGAGCCAAAAATCAGTTATATCTAAAGGTTGTTCAGTGTTTTGAAGGAAGTGAGTTACGTATTTCAGTCTCAACAGAAATGGCTCCTAAAAGAGCTAACAAGAAAGCTAGTATTACTTAAAATCCTTTTTTGATAGTTTCAGCAAAAGCCAAGGCTAGGATAGATTTGAAGATGCCTATCAACATCTGAGCCTCTGAGTTGATGCTAGTGCTTCTCGGCTTTGTATCTTTTGCAGCCTTTAAAGTCACTCCATTTGGAAAGGAAAAAAGCTAATTTTCCATTATTTACTCTGGTTTTTCTTTTGGTATTTTGTTTTGCTTCTAAGTGTGGTATTCATTCTGGAAATATGCAGTTCATACAGGGGGAGACGATACATTTGAACTGAGCAAGATGTAAGGACTGAATATTTAGTATGTAAGCCAGTCAGTCAAAATGCTGAATCATTGAGCTCTTTCAAAAGTAAATCCTTTGCTAAGTCAATTAAGATTTTCGTTGTTAAACTGAGGGGAAGCAGGAGACAGCTGACTAACTCTCAGCAGGAACTGCAGTTGAAAATGTGTGTAAGAGAGAGCAATCACTAGTAAGTATTGGATGAATGTTTACAGTCAAACCGTAAGTAATTGGGAGAGGGCTGAGAGAGATGCCCAGTTATTGCCTCAAAGAGAAGGAAAAAATAGTTCAAGAAAAGCCAATATGAGGAGAGAATCTGAGTTTAAAAGGGATACAAGCTGTGGTTTTTCAGGGAAGGAGTTCCTGTCCTTGTTAAGAAAGGCTTTCTCCCAAATGGGAGTATCCCTCTCTCAGTGGGTGTTGAGAGCATGTAGCAATTCCCAACCTTTACGGCATGCAGTGCCTTCTGGCTAGTTTGCTATTAGGAAATTTCTGCATAAAATGTTTCAGGTTTTGTATTCTTTCTAATATCTTTGTTTCCATATACAAACCTAATGTTAGAATCTTCTCTGGCTGCACTGCTTTAAGATTAGTTAACAGAGATACCCTCTTGAAGTCATTATGAAAATGTGTGTCTTTCCTTCTCACATCAGTCTGGAAAGCTCCCAAATTGCAGATCAAGCACCTGGGTGATGGAGGGGAGACTTTAAAATTCACAGTGAGAAGTGGATTTTATACACACTTGGATATCTGATAAAGTGTTTTTGGATTTACTGCAGGATTAATTACCTTACAACAAAGAGCAAACTGGTTTAACCAGGAGTTCTCGTTATTAACAATAATAAAAGTAGTAAAAGTATTAAAAATAGAATACACAGCAAACAGGATGTCTGGTCATAACTGTGCAGTTTCAGTTGCCCGGTATTTATGTAATTGAACTTCTGTGCTGAGATCAGAGAGCAGTGAGAGCCTCATGACTGTGAATAAAAATCCCGTTTAATTTGATCACACCAATATGGCAATTTCAGGAAGGAGTTGGTTACCATTTAAGGATGATGCGGAGAAATGAGTAAGTGCCCACATGGAACAGCACGTATGTTGCTCTCTTGTTTTACCTGGAGTTGTGATAAGTGGAATTGTGGTTTTTTGTTACTATTGGAGTTAAAAGTATTTCCTTCTCTCTGTTATTAAAGTTGGATGTAGTCTGTCTGGAGTACAGAGACTTTATTTCAAGTTGCTGAACTTGTTTTACCAAATGCATTAACAAACCAATAGTTTTGAGAAAATGGGTTGTGCTTCTTGGCCAAAATGAAATAGTGAGCACTCAGTGCATCATGGGAAATGTTCTTCATTGACCATTTAAAGTAGAACTATTAAGAAAATTCTTTCTTCGACTCTGTAGACAAACAGGCGTGCCTGCAGCCTAAAGTTGGGACCAGACAGCACTGACATTTCGGCATAGAGAACAATTTGTGTTCACAATCCCTGCCTATTGTACGATTGTAGATGAGGCAGTCAGGCTGACTCCAGAAAGCTGGAGTGTGCAGAGCTGCTCTTAGTGCCATATGCAAATACATTTTTTGTATTCATATTGTTATGAAATTCAGTCAGCTGTGCCAGCAACATTTAGCTGAAATCAACCTTCTCTATTGTGTACTGTCTTGTTAATCTGAAAGTTTCCATCTCTTTCAACTGAAAAGCCAACTGTCTTAAGTTTTAAGGAGTTAATACATGAACAGAACAAAAGAAAAATTATGAGATGCTATTTTTGAGAGTTGGTAGCAAATCTTGCAACTTACTGAGAATATTGGTAGCATCTCTGAATATAAAGGAGGCTTAAGACTCACGGCTTTTAAAATATTAAAAGCACTAAAAATGAGGCTATCCGTTTTCAGCATTTGGAGGAAAAGAGACTTTCAGAATCAGCATATGTCAGTAAATAAACATTTTTTCTCAATGTTCAGCAGACTTTCCTCTGAGTAATCCATGAGATACTATTTTAAGAACACCTGAAGCTTTTGTTAAGTGTCTCAAAATGTGTATGCAGTTTTCCATGAATCAATATTATATAAAATTGTTTTCCAGATAAGTGTATCTATGTAAATAAATAAAATAATAATATTGATAGAGGCTCAGAAATTTCCCC
This sequence comes from Apteryx mantelli, assembly GCF_036417845.1. Lineage (NCBI taxonomy): Eukaryota > Metazoa > Chordata > Aves > Apterygiformes > Apterygidae > Apteryx > Apteryx mantelli. The sequence continues at coordinate 32,869,429 of NC_090020.1, forward strand.
AAACCAATTCTGTGGAACAATTGCATATCAGTAATAGAAAGAACATGTCTTGAAGAATTAATATGGTTGCCACAAATGCGTCTGATTTTTATTATTATTTTTTAAATGAAATTCTGTTATTTCTTACTGATCTGGGCCTCAATTTTGTGATAATTCATGGAGGCTAACAGAGTTATACACAGAGATCTTTGTTTTGGCTCCCTCCCAAGTTCTTTGTTTCAGGTTTGGTATTGCCCTAACTTTTTGATTTTTCCTCTTTTTCCTTTTAAAGGAAGGTTGGCTTGCCAGTATCAGAAATTCTGTTGCATATCAACACATATATTAACAGCATACTTGAAGTAAAACTTATTTGAAATACATATTCCTGGCTTATTTCTTCATGTTCTTTTGCCAAGCCATTTGTTTACTGAACCTTTGAAAAGCAGAGATATAATTTTCAATTAACTGAAGGAATGTGCAACATTCAAATACCACACCCAGCCTGCTTAGGAGGACAATATTTTTTTGTGCCTACATGCCCTTGAATAGTTAAGGGGCAGGTTTTGGGTTGATGTCAGTTTATAGTGGAAAAATACAAGTCTGAAACTATTGCCTGAGAAGGCAAAATGTGTACGTGAAAGTAGAATGCTGGAAGAAATACGGAGAACATTCAGTACAAGAAGCATAACCTTCTTAAAGAAATGGCACCATTATTAGTGGAATGGGAATGACAAAAAGCTCTAGTCAGGATTCGATTCCCTCTTAGACTGGGGGCATCTTAATTTGTTAAAAAACATCTTAATTTGCTGATTTCTTAAATGTGAAAAGAAGGCATAGCTTATATATGATATGGCTTTCCCCCTTCTTCCCAAAAGAGTGAAAAGAGATGCTGTGTTTTAAGAAATATGTTTGTCAGTTTATAATTGGTTTCATTATAACTTTTTTTAGTTGAAAAGAGATGTTTTTAAAAGAAGCAGGTTTTAAAGCTGAGCCTTCAGGAGGTTGTTGTTAATAGTACGGTTTTTAGGACCTTGTAGTACAGCAGACAAGGTTCAAGGATTTCTACCTTGTGTTCAGTCATTACTGGAAGTGTTGGAAAAGGAAGATTAATCCTGTCTCTCATTTAAATCCCTTCTAAGTCCTTGCTTGGTCCTCTGCAAGGACCACATCTCTTCCTGTGCTGTCTACGTTTCAGCAAAATAACGGGCTTGAGTGAGAACACACACATGTTTTGGGTTTGTGACAGCAGAGGATGTGGATTTAATTCTGAAAAGGTGGGTTGGTTTGGTCTACAGTAAATGTACTCAACACCCACAGAAGGCTTCCTTCCTCCCCAGCTGGTGTCCTTGCCAGCTGCTTGGCTTGCAGCTGGTGGAGGTTCACAGGGCTTGGTGTAGGCAGAGCTGCCCTTACAAACTGACTGCCGTTTCTTGAGGTGAATGCTAGGGGCACAGCAAACTCTCCTCAAGAGTGTGGGGAGACATCCATGGTGAGGCCAGATGGTTTAAAACTTAACCATCAAGTGTAGAAGGCCAGGTCCTCAGGCATGCGAGGACATGGTGGGCAGGGTCTACATTTCTCCCCACTGGCTCTGGAGGCATCCAATGGCTAGCCTGCTGCCACCTGCTCACCCAGCCCCTTCCACTCTGCGGTGGCGGTAGTGGCTCTCCAGAGGCCACTTGGCCAGTCCCAAGTCATCTTGGAGTTTGTTTCAGCCTTTCACTGGAACCTAAAGTTTTTAAATACTTTTTGGGTCCCAGGGTTACCAATTTATATACTCTCAGGGAGCAGATTGACAAATTTTATGACTTCAGGAGATGATACTTTAAGTTAAATACCAGCAAAAATGACAAATTGTATGGGTCACCAAGTGTGTTCTTTCCTAGGTTCTGGCTCTAAACCATCACTGTTTTATCATCCTCTTCCCCCTTATCTCTTTAAACTCACATAACAGAAGTTTTTTATGTTTTGTAGGTGTATTCACAGGACATTGAAAATCAATACAAAATTGTGTTGTTGATCCGTAATGGTTATTATTGATGGTAGGTTTTCATAGAATAGATTGTTAGCAGGTGCTCCTCCATTATGGATTGATAGTAACTTGGTTACATTTTAATGGGCCAGCTTGCCTGATTTAAACTCCTTCTGCTTAAATGTCAGTAGCTATTTATTTTTGTTTTCAGATTATGACCTCTATAAAAAGAAGAAAAAGAGGGTAAATACAATCATAAAACTTAATTTCATTCAAGATGCAGCAAATTCTGTTTTTTTGGTCAGAAACTCAATCTTCACTTTTCATTTTTGTTTTTACAGGGGTCTGTATATAGGAGCACCAGGCAGAGTATGTTGCATGTTGTTTTGTGAAGTGTTGTTCTGTGAATATGTAAAAGAATAAAAGCAGCTTTCTATCCCAAACTTTTTTTTTCTTTCTTTGGTCAGACATTTTAATACTGGGACAATTTCAAATCTAGGCAACATAGCTCTTTAGAAATGTACTATTTGTAGGGTTCCAGTCCTTAAGTAAGCTTGTCACAGGCATGTGATGTTCTTGTCCACAATAACCCCTATGGAGTATACCCCAAAGGACAGACTGGCCATTTTACATGTAGGAAGAAAACTGAGAGGATTGTAGAGCTCAGATTTAGCTGATACTAGTGCAAGTTTTTACAAAAGCGGTATGTGCGCATTTACTGTTCTGGGAATGCAGCCACAGAATTAATGTTTGCAGATCTGGCCTTTAAACTTTTTTTTTGTGGTTTTAAGTTTACTTTTGAGTTTGAGTTTAAATGTGAGGATTTGGGTAGAGCATGTCTGTCCATTAGTTCTGATGGTGGAGGGCTATCTGTTTTGAATGAAGTCTTTTTGTTTAGTCCCATGTCACATTTTGCTTCAGTGATTCACTGCTTTATAATCCATTTAAAGGAGCTGCTTTGTGCAAGTTAGAATACAGTATTCCATGTAACAAGAAGCCACTTGTATTCTTGGAATAAATCTATATTAATTTGAAACAAATGTCACCATGTATGTTTTTTCTTACAAAACTGTGGACTGGTGTAAACTTTGTATAACCTAGAGACTGCAATAGCACTATACTGAGTGTAAAACTACAGAACTTGGTGCCCTGCATCAACTTATAGATAAGCCCTATAATTCTGTGATTGTTCTGTTTCACCTGTTTATAATGTTCATATTGCTGTATCTTGGCAGTGGCATGACAAATAATTTTCTGTTTTAAGAGGTCATGGAACAGTAATTTAACTGTCCAAATATTGGCTATTGTTTTAGTTTTTCTTTCCCTCCATCTTGAAAATATTCAGAAATTCATTTGCATGAAACAGGAGAGTGACTAAACTTCTCCAGTAATCTAATTGTAGGTCCAACATTTGTGCCTTTCAAATTACAGAAGCTAGATGTAGGCAATGTAAATTGTTCTGAAGCCTCTATAGCATGTATAGCTAAAACGACCCATTGGTTTCTGAATGTTCTTCCACAGTGCAGAAATATCACATCATTTGGCAATATTAGAAAGATCAGTTTTGAGAGATTAGTATAGGATAACAGGGAGGATAGTTGGTCGGGCCACATTACATTAGCATGGCTGTAAGAATAGGTATGCCTAGTGATTGAATTGCTTTTCATAGTTCTTTACAGATATGGTCAGTACTTTGCTTTCATAAAAGCAGCACTTAGTGTTTCACGTCTGTAACAGGAGAGACAAAATGATAAAAAGTTAACTGCAAAGGAAAAAGAAACCTCGGTTTGGGCCAAAAAGTACAAGATCAGACATCTGTGTGCCAGATATACATGTTTCTGAGAGTGTTTCTGCTCAGTGGTCTGCACAAAATGCTATTCTTTATTTAAACCAGCTTTAGATGGGTTTCTGTGAGAGCTGGAGATTACAGTTTAGATGAATCATTTTTTATTCTTAGCGCTTCCTCCATCTTCATCTACCTTTTCTGACTTTTAGCAAGTTTTCTCCTGCTTACTGTTGCTGGGACAGTGGCTCTGAAGTCCCTTGCCTTTGTGTTTGCTTTACACGTGGTGGTTGTTACTTATGCTGAAGGAGCTTTCCTGGGTGTCCTGGAGGTGTTCCCCTGTACTTTACATTTTCCGAAGAAAACAGTGTGGTGCTATATAAGCTCTGGAAGGACAACTATGGATCTTTTGTGTGCTTGGCTAGACAATGAGCCTCAGTAAAGTAGGAGGCACTGTGTTTAATCCTGTGAGGCTTCCTTTCCCCCAAGTGGGTAGTTGTTGAGCATATGGCCTTGCAGAGCCCCCGTACAAACATCAATGCTCATTTATGGCTCCCTATTGGCAGTTTGATGAGAAATTTCACTCCACTCTTAAAGAATGAAATCAGATTCATCTAAAGGGACCTACTTCCTGTAAAACTGTAATGCTCACTGGCATTTGTCATGTTCTTTTATTTCTGAACTAGTAGAATCCCATTTGTGTTTTACCAGTGCTTTTTGCTTACTATTACGAAGGTTTGCATTAGCGCGGTAGTGTTCTTATTCTGCCCTGCTTGCTCCAATTTTCTTATTCTGAGTTGTTGAATACCAACTGCCAAAGAATTTTCCACATTCCATAGCCTTCTTTTTTTCCAGGAGGATGGTGTTGTATACACAGTATATGACTTCAAGGTATCATCTTACAGCTCAATTTTCAGGATAACCTGAATTCTTCAACCTCAAGATTCTCCAAGGCATAGAATTATGTATAGCTAGTAACTCCTGCCTCAATTGATTTGAGAAATCACCCTCATGCCATATAGATTTTTCCCTCCCTTCTGCTAAAGTCCAGGCACTGGCCTGCCTTATGCTTCTCCAGCACTGCTAACAAAGAAGAAGTTAGATTTGAAAATGGAGTTCTCAGTCCATTGCATAGTTTTGAACACCAGCCCCAAGGTCACTTAGACTGTTTTATCTAAATTACATAAGTCATTCTTTCTTCCCCTTTGCCCTTTTCCGTAATTGTTTTCTACAACAATATATCTGCTTCAAGGACATTCCCATCTGATTTTGGAGAAGAGGAAGAAAGCTGATCAGCTCCCAGGAAATTCTTCTGGTAACTGCAAGGGCTGGACTTGTGATATTGTGGTATTAATAGTTGCTGTTCTGAGATTTTACACATGCTGCCTTTAATTGTCGTTCACCTCCTAAAAGGAATGAAGATTATTTTTAGTCTTGTTTCCTATAACATGCTCACATAAGGCAAATTTCTGTGTATATGTATTTGTCCATATGTCTTTTTTAGTAACCTGGCTGATTTAAATATATCAGAAAGGCAGATGTCAAAGTGAAACCTAGCCAGATAGAGGAAGACGACTCAGTAAAAGGCATCATCAAAAGAGAGTTCGTGGTTTGTTAGTCATGGGGGGTCCCACTGTATAAAGGCTGTAGAAATACCTGAATGAACCTCAGTTGAGTTTACAATTGACCACAGGACACAACTCCAGGGGAATCCTGAACTTCATGGATTCTGATACTTCTGGAACAACTTTTTGCTCCATGATGCTCCATTGTGATGAAGTGAAGCTCTCCCTTGTGTAGCATTATAAATCTCTTACAGTAGCATCAAAGAGGCAGGTAGGATGGTGGGTGCACCCAGAACTAGGAATTGGGATGTGCAAGTCCTGGTTCTCCTTTGGATGCTAATGAACTGAATACCTTCAGGTAAACTCCTTCACGTTAGATTTTCTGCAAATGACTCTAATACTTCTGTATACTTTAGTACAGATGTATGTAATACATATTTCACATGGGTATCCTGAAGAAAGCTCTGGGCAGCAGTTCCCAGTGTATGATCTGCAGGACCTCTGGTCCTGAATGGGTTGGTTGGCTGTACATTGCTGGCTTTATTTCCCACCTTCATGAACTCACTGTCCATCTTTTCCTTTACTGTGTAGTACTTTTTCAGGAACAAAATACATGAACCCAAAAATAAAACATTTCAAAAAAAAAGATGAGCATTACAGATCATTCAAAGCTTCTTATTGTTGTTGCTATTGCCTCTGTTGCATAAGTGTCTAGCATAGTATCCAGTTATAGCATGTAAAGCTGTATAAGGGTGAAAAGATTTTATTTTTATTTGTTGTAATGTTAGTAATTCAGTGCTTTTTGTATTCACTGCAGAGTTTCGTGAACAAGACAAGTTCCTGAACACAGGAGTATGCTTTTTCATACCTCAAGTAGGAGAACATAATGTGACCAGACAGAGCAGTTGAAGATAGGACAAATATAAGGCCTTTGAAATAGTGATTAGGCTCTGATCAGGTCCTTAGATTAATTTAGGATCTGGGGCTAACTCTTAAAATACTTTGGAAGAGGAATAGAAGGGAATGTATAATCTTCTGGCACTGTTTTTCCTAGCTTTTGTTTGTGAATCAAGCTTAAAGAAAAGTGAGGGTATGTGAGTCTGTTCTTTTTAAAAAAACTTGAATTCTGCTGAATGTGGATACCTTTAGACAGAATCAGTGATGAGCTCCACCCATGTTGTCCAGTCATTATTCTGCAGTCTCTGCAGTGGGACTGAGACTTCTGACTGAATTTAGGAGCATGCTGCTTGGCCTCTCCCACAGTGTGCATGTGAATAGTATTATTAGCTCGACAGAACTGTTTTTCAGACTGCCTTGCACTCTAATTTAAAACACAGGTGGAAACTCCTCCAAGCTTGTTTAGGTAAAATACTTATCTCATAGTCTAGTAATTCATATTATTCAATTAAATTTGTTGCATGCATGTCGTTAGTTATGATGAATTATACTTTGGTAATGAAAAGGAACCTATTTGCTCAACTTGCGTAAAAGTAAAAGAAACCCATTTAATTTTTAATTTATTTTTGATTCATCTGATCTGCTACTGTATAGCTAGAAATGCTGTGACAAGTGTAGCATGTTTTATTTAATTAAATCATGCCGAAGCAAAACTGTTTTTTTCTTTGTGGAAAACCTGATCGAGTGGGGTCGTTAGTACATTCTTCTTTTTAAATTTTATCAATCATCTGTTTCCCTGCCATGAACTTTAGCATATGATTTAAAAAAAAGGGACAGAGAAAGAGAGACAAGCTTACATTCTTAGTGACTTGGGGTAAACCAGTTAGCAGCCGATCACAGCAAGAACCTAGAAGTCTTATATCATCTGTATGGAACGAGCGTGCATGTAAATCTCTCTTGTTCTAACTGAAATCAGAGCAGCCTGTGAAGCGAGTTGGTTTTGACATAGTACACAATATTAAAAGACAGAAATGTCTTTGTCCTCATACTTGGTAGTTGCATTGATTCTGTTTGGAGATTTTTAGTGTGCTGATTCGCATCTATTCCTGACATGTAAGGATGAGGAAGAAAATACTATTTCTTTCTAAATACTTTGGTGGATGGTACCTACCTACAGTATTTGCTTACATGCATGAAATCGGTGAAAACTTTTAATTTTTAAGAGGCCCATCTCTGGCTAGCATAGACTGCTGCAACTCTCAAGAAGAGTGGATCAGTGACCAATTAAATCAGCTGAGTTCTTTCCTTTTTTTTCTTTTCCCTGTTAGCAAGCTTTCAGAAATTGTATCAGAGCTTACAGGCTGTTCTTTTTGCAAGTATACACATTCCTTCTAAGTTTCCTTACAGAACTCAGAAAAAGAATTGGTTTGATCAGTTTCCCATAATCTTCATTGTGGGTTTCGATGGTATGAACCATTAAACTCTTTAAGTTAATAGCAGAGAATGAAAAAGAGCAAAATCAGAATAAAGATGCTATGCCTGTTGTTCATACTCGATCTGCTAATTCTTTGGGGATCTGACAGGCACAAGGAAATTTCTAAAGACTTGGGGCTTGGAATCACCATCTATGTCTTTTTATTTTTTTTTATTTTTTTTTTTTTTGAGGCCGGATGGGAGAGATGTCCAAATATCCTTCTCTCTTGTAATATGCACATAAAATGTAAGGATTGATTTAAAGCAGTTGTTTTTAACATTAATCGCAAAAGAACCCTGTAGTTAAGTCAGCTGGCAGATCCTGAATGCGGTACGTTTTATTGCTTTCCAGGCCAAGAGATCCTACAGTGATGGTGATCTTTGTTGTTCTTATCTTCTGCCTAATGTACAGCATCAACTATCTTCCAGGAGATGAAGGCAACTCAGTTCAAAGATCAGGTTCAGCGTTCTAAAATCAGCTAAGAAAAGGAGACTACTGATGCTTCTTTCCTTGCAAATGAGGGAATACATGGCCTCTGCTGTAGTACAGGGAGTACTTTAGCAATCCTTGGTGCTGTTGTACAGAGTAGTTGCATATGTTGTAAAGAGCTTTTGCATGTAGTAGTACAATACATCAGGCTTTGGAAGGTTTTCCAGCTTTGACTGTGTAGTTTGGCAGTATTTTCCATGTCAGAAAGAATGATGTGTAGTAGCCTCTGAAAATAAAATATGTAGAAGAAAGCAAACCTGAGCCTGAATTTTTGAATGCTCAGATATATTTACTCAGTTCCTCCTGAATCTGATTATGTGACTGTCCTGAGAATAGAGCTTGATTTCTAGAGTGGTTTGTGAGACCGACCTGACCTATCTGGGTGAGAGAACCATAGGCTAAAGGTGTATAATAGCAAACAACTTTTTATTTGGTTTCTGTAGAATACCTTCATCACCATCATCAAGCATTCATCTGTGATTTTAAAGAGAGACTGTGCCAGTGTTTGCTTTTGAGAAGCATGTGCCCTTCCTAACTCTGCTTTAATGAGCAGTGCTTAAAATGTGTGGATTAGATGCGATTAAACTTTTTTTCCCCAAAAAATGATGTGTCTGATATGAAAGAGTCTGCAGAAAGTTTGTGCCTTATATGAATTTCCTTTTAATTTCACAAAGAAAACCTTTCACCTAAAATACAAGATTTAGGAAAGGGGAGGTTGGGTGTAGTCCTTTGTCCCTTTCTGAAAAATTTCAAGAGGAGAAATGAAATGTTACGATGTCAATCAAGATTTTTTATGAAGCATACCCTTTTCTAGTGCGTTTTGTTCATCAAGTCTTAAGCATGTTGTTTCGACTGATGCCACATTTATAACCAGTATCGCAAATGTATACTGGAGAATAGTGCTCAGCCTGACAGCACTAGCAATGGTGTCAACACTTCTTTTTTATTTTTGGTTAATTCTTAATTCTTTCTAATACTGAGTATCTGTGGAGTGTTCTTAATTCTCATGCTGGTAGAAGTTAAAGACCATGTAAAATTGAGCCGAAAAAGTACCTCAACAGAGCATGAACTTTTCCCCTGTGAAACAGTGGTTTCTTGAGAAGGAAGAGAAGGTAGAAAATACAGGTGTGTATTTATTAACAGACAGGTGCTTTAAAAATGTGTGCTGTATCCATGTTTCAAGGAACAGTGATATCAGCATGGGAGTGTAAGAGGAAATAAAGCCCGGTCCTGAGTGTTTTAACACAGGTAGTGAACAATTTCAGGAAGACAGATAAATATTTAGATATACTCCAAGTTCACACCATCTCTTAAACTCAGACACATAAGATCTTGAAATAAAATGTGGTGCTTAGAAGTTGCATGGTCTTGTCATTATCCCCTTATCCCTCCTGTAAGAACAGTCATTGTTATTTTTAGTTCCTTTCCTGATTCTTTGCCTTCTCCAATGGCTTTCTTTGGCGTCTACACTAACTCTTTATCTGCATTTTATAAAAATCCAGAATCTGAATTAAGAGTCTATTTGTACTGTGGTCTGAAGATTAACTGATACATTTAGACAAAAATAACTCTTTATTTTACCCTAAAGCAGTATTTCAGTTGTGTACTGAACCTTCAACAGTCCAGTTGCAAGATCTTAGTGTCTTTGATGTTCATAAGAAAAACGATGTTTCAGAAGTCTCTTCAACTGTCACTAACACCTAGCCATCTCTGTGGTGGAATTTGGCATGTGCAAGGCAGAACAGCATCACTGTGGCACATGTAAAATGTGTGTCAGCATTGTCCACCCTTTAAGTTGGAATCTAAATACAACTCTACCTAATTCATCCTATAGGAGGGGTTTAGAGAAGCAGTATGCTGTTACTCAGAATATGGTCAGGATATGTTTTGAGTAGGAAAGCTTAGAGCAGAAATCTGTGAAAAAATGCCAAAACTTTTGTTGAATATGTTGTTTAGGGATTTGCAAGTTTAGATAGAACTTACTCATTAGGATGGTTTGGGGGGAAAAATGACAATGAGTAGGAAGTGATAAAAATGACACTTTGATCCACTAGTCTGGTGGTTTCAGATAACATAAGATGACAACTCTTCCGTGACCTAAGTGAGTGTCTGAACTAAAATGAAGTAGTAGTGTTCTCTGTAGCGGTATCAAGGGGAGCTACTGAGACCATACATGCCACAATACCGTATTGCGTTTTTTGGGGACATTCTCCTGAGAGGTGAACAATTCAGGCAGAAGATTTAATAGAAACTGTATTTCCGATATTTAGGTAAGTGTTGTCTGCAGTGGCACTGTCTCAGTCACCGCTGTCTTTATTCTTTCTGTGGCTTTCACTAAAGCAAGGGAAACCAGAAAGAAACATTACATTCATTTGGAAGTGAAATTTTTGGGAAGCATTTTCTGCTGTTGACTAAAAAGGTAGCAAAGCCATCAATTTTTTATTTCAGTCTTTTTATTTAAAAAGATCAATTACTAAGTCACCTCTAATGCTGCACTTTGACCTTAATGTTGTAGCACTTCACTCATTGCAGTACGTAGGATCTGTACTTGCAGTTGTTGGTTCTTTCCTGACCAAAGACTGTTCAACAGCTTATTTTAATTCACTCAGGTTTTTGTGTTCTCTACCATGACAAAATATATTAGGTCTGCTCTGAAACGTGCACTCTGTGAGTGTTGATGCCATCCAGAAATGGATCTTAATTGTAGGAGAACCATTTTCAAGCTTTTCTAATTAGAGAACATGACATAAAGGTGAAGGTAAAAGTGTAGTGTTAAAACTGATCATATTGCAAGTACAGCATTACTTTTTTTTTTTTTTTAATACCTGATCTGTGTGAGTCATTTGGAGTATGTTTTAACAGTTCATGTGAGAATAGCTACTTTGTTTCATGGTTTGTGTTCCTTTGCCCTATAGACTGAAAGCCACAATTCTACCTATAATACTCTACGGCTGTTTCTTTCCCCTATGTAATATGTTATGGTTTGGCTAGTGTGTATTATTTCAAACCTCTTTTTGCATAGGGAATGTCTGTGAGAGAGGGTGTGGAGAGTGTGTTTTGAATACCATTGTATTCAGAATTAAGCACTGGAAAAACTCATGTCCAGAGCCTGACTATTAAGCAGTGTTTTTAAGTTCCAGTCCTGTTTTGATGTTGAAGCATGAAGACCTATTCTTGAATTATTTCTTTGTTCTGCTTTATGGGGTTGACACGAGATGAAGTTCTATGTCAATGACCATACTATCAGAAATGACTTTGGGAAACAACTTCCAATTTATTCTATACTTAGGAGTTCTTCTTGTCCCAAATGTAGGAACCCCTTCTTTCTCTTTGTCAGTTATCCTATTTGAAAAGATCTTTCTTCTGTAGCTTTCAGTGTTGTTTGGGCCCATGGAAATCACCAGGGATTTCCTGACCCACTGTACTCTTTCTCTGTTAATGGAGGGGTTTTCTTGTGCTGAAGCTGATCATGGCTGGAACCTGAGGATACAAACTTGAATCAGTTATCTGTCATCTTCAGCTTTCTCTCGTGAAATGTATACACGTGACTGTTCCAGGGACAGGTAAATGACACTTCTGTAAAATGGCTTTTCAGCCTGATAATACAGCTTTGGAGTTTTGGGGGGAGGGTTTACCTGTTTTTGTGTCCTAAATTCTACCTCACAAAAAGACAGATGACACAAGAAAATTGGCAATAAAACCCTTTACATCTAGAATGGTTGCTTGCATCCTGGTTGACAACAGAAATTATCATCTCACTGTTCTTTGGTGTCTTTTGTTAAATGAGTTTTATGGACAGTTTTCCATCTTATACAAATGCATCAAAACATAGTGCTTCCTGAATGAAATACAGTGCCTGGATTGTGCGTAGTTACTGACCAAAACAGATGTGATTCTTGTTATTTTCTCTGTTGTTTCCTGTTGCAAGGGTGACAAGAGCAATGGGAGAGGAGAAAGAGGTTTACTTTGTTTATCAGTCTGCTTAATCTAGTGTCAGAGTCAGAAATTGGTGTCAACCTAGAACTGGCGGAATTTTGTGCTGTACATATGATCTGCCTTATCTGAGTCATCATGTCTAAGCAGTATTTAGCTGTAAAACTGAAAACAAGTTGTCAGAAGGGGCCTTTGCTTTGCTGCTAAGTTCTGTGTGCTAAGTTTGTATTCTGTCATTTTGTTCTAGAAATGGAGAGGAGGGGAACATGTTTATCGGCTTTCAAAAAATATTAGTTCTCTACTATGGGAAGATGTGAATTGTTTACTTCTAAATAATTTAAAGTTCATCTGTCTTTTTACTAAACTCCTGATCCTTTACATACATGGTAAATTATGCATCAAAATAAAAATCCCTCTGTGTTTCAGTTGCATTAGCAGACACTCATTTTAATGGTGAAGCAGGCCGTTATAGGGGCACAGGCTCCTTCCACTTGCTGTAACTGTTTTTAGAAGGCAGGGAGATAAGTATTTATAGCAGATGCTGCTATAGAGTTGGACCTTGTGCCCACCCAGAACCTCACCAGCTTTAGTGGCTCTCTGGTTACACAGTTTTCACTGAGAAATAGCAACCTAAGTGGAAGGTGTAACCCTATATGTGTTTGTGTTGGCCTCATGGTATGGAAAGTTCTCCTGTCAGGAGATGATTGTGGTGTCAAATGGAATTGGGATGTTATTGTTCTTTTTTTTTTTTTTAATATATTTAGACTGATCAGTGTGTAAATGTACATTACCTCTATCTTATGTTGTCTCAAACTGTCGACTGCAAAGGCCCAGAAGCTTGCTTTTTTGTTGCTGCTTCAAACAAATAATAATTGCTATTAACAACTGAGTGACAAAAATAGGATTTAGGAAGAATTATAAAAGCTTCTATAGGTTCAGAGTTTTATTGGTAGAGTTAATAGCTCAGAGTGTTTCTTTGCCCCTTTTCCTGCCATATAATCATGAAGCTAGAATCGATCTATTTCCAGGCACTTTTAAGAGATATTAAGAATTATGATGCTGGTTTGTAACTGGAGTTTATTTAAGGAAAAGTAGAAGGGAGGCAAAATTGCCTTCTAGAGACTTTTGTAGAGTCCTTTTGTTTGTTTTCTCTTCTTTATAGGCTTCTCACTAACTTATGAATGGCATGATAAGGTCAGGAAGCAAACTGGAAATAGATCAAGTTTTGGAGAAAAGTTCCTGGATAGTTAAAAATATCTCCTTTTACTCCTTATTAGTTCATATTTTTTAAACTTTGTTTTTTAAGCACTTAGAATGTTCTCATCTAATAAAATATAAAAGTTCAAACCTCAAACCATGAAGTGTGCACATTTCTGAAATAATGTTATTTGAACATTGTGAGACCACTGCACAATAGAACAAATCTCTATTTCAGGAGTCAAAACAAATATCATTGATTTCAATACTGTATGTATTTCATTAAAAGTAGATAATATCATGTGGTATTTTGGTTAAGACTGTTCTTTGTGTGTTGCAAAATGAGTGAATGCTACAGTTTTGGTTTTTTTTTTCAGATATCAGGTTAAAACTGTTAGGGATTTCAGAGTGATATTTCTTCCCCCAATACTGATATAGAAAATAACATTTCTGTGTTTTTGACTACTTTTGATCATATTTGGAAGCAACAATGCATTTCTGAACCTACAATTCCATAAATAATTATTTTTGATAAATTTGCTGTGTATTTTTAGGGCATAGTTGAATAGGCTCGCCATTTCTGTTTTGTATGTGATAGGAGATATGATTTCTTATAATTGGAATGATCTTGTATTTGTAGCTTTTTTTGTTGTTATCTTTACATGGATTATATAGGACTATGTAAACCCACCTTCAGTGGTGGTGTGAAAGAATGGTAGAAAAGGATGGCCAGTTTTAGAGAACTTGCTCTGATTTGTGTGCTGCATAATCATAAGTCACATACACTGTACAGAAGTAGCAGGAACAGCAACTGAGTCTAAGATGATAGAGTGGCTTTGTTTCATATATTCTGGAATAATTTGCTTGCTAAATTAATACCTGCTTCTGTGACTGCTGACTCATGTGGGTACTGTATTCATAGAACTAATCCAAAATATTGATACGTTTGAGCCCATTTTCAGCAAGTTAATGTGGCCTTACCATGCTGACTTTGCTTTCTATTTCTGCTGAATAGCATGCTGGAACAAAAGAGAACTAGAACAGGGTAGTAAGTAAGCCATCCAGGAGACACAATAGCTGTTGGATCCCTGCCATGTAATGGGCAAGTATTAAATACAATTCTATCAGAAATAATTTTCTTTTTTTTTTTTCCTTTTTGTGTCCCAAGAGAACACTCTAAGGGTCTAATCATCCAGAAATACACAGATATAATGCTGCTTTTAACCATTAGAAGAGTGATTGTTCCTTGATTATGCATACTTCTAATCTTTGTCGTATAGTACAGAGTTTAGAGTTATAAATACAGTGCTAAGTAAGTTTCAACCCTATATGGTCCTTTGTGAAGTGAGAGTTATCTTGCTACCAATGCTTGAGTCCATCTATTTGCTGCCAGCTTGTCTCTTAACAGGTTTAATGAACCCTTGTTACCTATTTGCGTGTCTGTCAGGCCAAGGCAGAGCAGGGAGGAACACTGACAGGCTTTAATTTCTGCTATGATTCAGTGGCACTTAACTTTGATTTTAAACTTATAATTAGGACTGATACTGTGTCCAAAATGTCAATGCTGTACACCTGATTTGTGCCTCTTGAAGAAAGAATGGAGTTGTCAGTGGCAAGGTAGGCTGCACAAATCTGTGCCTGCTTTCCTGGAAGTGTATTCCAGAAAGCAGAAGCCCTTAAGTTTGCTGGAATGATATAGTGAAAGAAAAGAGTTTTATAGTATGTTTCCATCTTGTGGAAAGTTTCTGCGGCTCCTTGTTGTCTTTGAAATAAAATCATTCTACTGTGACAAAAAGCAGCATGACAGTGCTTTTCTTTGAACAAATGTTGAATGGCTTACTTTCCTGAGAAGGAAACTTCTGTTTACTCTGAGTGTTACTGAGAATGATACAACTTAGATGTTGAGAGAAAGCTGTAGCCATGAAAGCAATAGTCTAGTTTTATAGGCACAGTGTGTGATGTCACCCTGGTGGGCCTGCCTTTATATAGTTCCTTTGATCTTGTCTGTCTCTTGGACTGACCGCAAACATTGCATTTACGCTCATGGCCACGTGAAAGATCCCAAAGATGATGTGATTGTCATGGGATTAAATTGCATACTGAGATTAACGATTAATGAATTCTGGATGCATCTCTGGCAAATAAAAGTAGTTTTTTGAAAATATACTTGAAAGCATGGGGGATATGATGTTTTACCTCAGTAGAATGAATTTGGATAACTGTCTTAATCAGAGATTGTGAGTTGCTGGGGGATCATGACAGAAACTGTTGTAGCATGCCTCTGTATAAACAGCATGTCTGGTTCTGTCTTGTTGAGCATATTTTTGTGCTAATTAGATTATCTGCATGAAGACCAATGTTCACTTTCCTTGGTAAATGAAAAGAATATACTATCTCCAAGAAGGCACAGGTTAAAAAAGTACTTGGATATCTTGTTTACTACGTAATAAACAGGGGAAATAATTTTAGTTCATTTTACTTGCAGAAGTATTTTCCATGAATGAATATATTCTCCAAATTTTCAGACATTAGGTAATAGTATCTTTTCCTGTTTGTTTTGGGGCTTTTTTAAGATGTAATTTACAAGGAGACATCAGGCTTTACTGAAACTTTAATTTTTTATTTCTAGGAGTGTAGCCAGCTTCATCTTACAATATTTCCTGAACTGTGTATTGAATTTTTGTTTTAATAAGAAAGCTGTAAAAAAAGAGAGAGGAGGGGTGCTTACCATCCATGGACAGCAGTCTAAATTTAAATGAAAAATCAGCAGGGAGAGCCTTGTCATATCATCTAGGACTAACAAGCAATTTAACTTAAGATGTCGATAGTTCTAATGATACTTAGACATTTCCTATGGCCATTAGCTTCTAAGTAAAGATTGGAAACATCTAGGTTATTAGCCATGCCATGAATTTTTGCATAAGGACAAAGCATGTCCTTGTATCTTGTTAGCAATCTCTTTGTATGTAGGTTATCTCATAGTACCTGCCCTCTTATATGTAGTAGGACTGGCATACAATGAAGAGCAGACTTCACCATCTGGATTGAATTCTTCATCCAATTAGAGTTCCATCTAACAGTGATTTTGGTCATCTTAATTCTTTGTCTTAATTTGGTAGTGTTATTTACCTTTGGTTTTGAAAGGGACTGTAGGGAAAAAAAAGTGGAAAAAAAGTGGGGAAAAAAAGCCTCCTAGAATTAGGAAATCTTCAGAGAGAGTCAGTTTTCATTTCTAATTGACTTGATGGAGTCCTCCATGTAATTGTGAAAGAGTTGAATGCAAGAATTTGCCTTTATTTGAAAGTTATTTGGCAAGTTTCTGTAAAACAATAGGAGGCTTTGCTTTGTGCTTCATAAACTATTACTCACCTATCTATTTTGACATTTTTAGTCGTAATTTTTGTCCTGTCCATCATTAAACATCAAAATGTCTTCTTCCATATTGAGGACAAATTGCCAAACACAATTTTTTGAAGTAAAAAGTGCTTTTGGACTGAAAGTTTACTGATTTATTATTATTTCTTTTTGCTATAGAATGGGAAAGCAGGCAAGAGTGAGAAATCAGACCGCATCAAACTTCTTAATGTTGGGGTGCATTAATGACAAAGTCTCATCAGACTGCAGTGTGGGGAATATGCCAAGGATTTTCTGGCAGCTGGTAATTTAACATGCATGAAGATCTGAATTCTTTTGCTTTTTAGTCTCTAGGCAATCTGTGCGAGTCTAAAAACTGAATGTAATGGATAACAGCATAATAGTATAAATCCCTTGTGTAATGGTAGCTAAAGCAAACAAATTTTCAGCATAACCTGACTGCGTAGCAAATGTGGTTGTTGAACCTAGGAACTGTAGTTGTGAGCCACTGGATACTTCATCTTTCTGTAACAGTGTTCAGGAACAGCTAAATTAATTTAAGCTTCCTGAGTGGAAACAAAATCATGCTTAAATCAGATTAGTAGGAGCCTGCAATGAGAGTTCCTATTGCAAATGTCTATTGCAAATAGACATTTATCTTAAATTACTGTTTCAAAGAGAGATTTTTAAAATTGTATTTAGCCCTCTTGAATAGTGTCATACTGAAAGTGCTGCATTCTGAAGGATTGTGTCCACAGAGTAGCTGCGTCAGGGACAGGAACAGCGCAGAGTTCTGACACGCTCCGGTACGCGGATCTGTAAGGACCACCTACAGGGAGAGAGGGTGTAATTCAATTTCCACACTCATTCAATCCTGATGGCCGTCAACATTGCCGATTGTGAGAGCAGCTTTTGTGATACGGATACTTTTTTAGTAGGAGCTAAACTGAGGCAACTGAGCTCATTTCGTGTTGCTACCTTCTTTTGTTTTTAGTGTTGCATTTCTTCAGGGAGGAAGTTTATGTAGAAAAGAGTATTTAAGCTCCACTGTAAATGTTTAAACCTCTCTTTTCCATTTGGTAAATCTTTTTTGCATGCAGGAGCATATGCCAAAAGTACACTCATCCTTTTATAAAGTTGGAAATACATAGAGACATGTTTCCTGTAGCTCAGAAGCCAAGATTCTCAGAGTTTACAAGGGGCTTGTGAACCTCTGATTTAGCTAATTCCAACAAAGAATCATAGAAAAATAGGAGAAAAAAATCACATCCTGCCATTGCTGTACAAGCAAAGACATTGGAAGTGAATATGTAAAGATGTCAGAATTGGCTCCACAGTGTGTGTACAAATAGAAAAACTAGTTTTCTCATGCAATGAGTTGTTGTAATAATGCATTATGCTTTGGTTTTATGACTGAGATGCAAGTTGTAAGCATTCCATCCAGGACCTTTCAAAGTTCCTGTTTTCAGTGCAAAACTCATTGTTTCCAGTTGCAAAAGTCAAGACATAGCATTCGTCTGTTTGCCTACATGGCCACAAATTGTTTTTATAAAATATTTAGAGCGGATCATCTAAAGTCAAGCTACTGGAAGAGGTTTTTAGACAGATCTCCAGTGATCAAAGTGTACATTAGAAAATGTCTTGGTAATATTTATTTCTAATGCACTGGTAATGTGCTTTCTTTGTTTGGACTCTGTGGTAGCTTCTTGCTACTTTCTAAAAATGTGCTGTAATATGATTTAGAAAATAAGCCTGCCTTTTCACTAAATTTTATCATTTTATAATCATGTAGGTGAATGTAATTTTATGCTGCTCTCCACATACATGTTATTTTGAAGCTTTTTTTCCTATATTAAATGAATCTAGCACCATATCAGTATATATGATAACCTAAATAAGAATAGACACAGTGTGCAGATGTCTTAAATAATAAAAGCCATGAACAAGGTGCTTAGGAGTATGTTATGTGTTAACTTCAATCTCTTTTAGATTTGAACAAGGCTATTGCCTGCAGCACTTTGTTTTATGTTATGCTCTTTAATGTTTACATGCTTCAGCTTTGCTCTGAAAGTTTAAAGCTAACCAAAGAATATAAAATGTCAAAATAAATTTAAATGATCATAGTGAGTGTATGTTAAAATGATTACTCAGAAGGTGCTGTGTGCCCCACCCTACAATCCTTATGCAAATGCATTTCATTGAAATTATGGGAATTTTGTCTCAACAAGTACTGCTTCAAAATCAGATTTGTTATGTCTTAAATGTTTAACATATAAATCTGATGCAAAGCAGTTGCAACACAGATTACATAGTTTATAGAAAGAGTGTGCAAGTCATTTCTGAGCAGTAGATAGACCATGTGGCATAATGTAAAATAAAATGACTGTCAGTGTCCACTACCCAAATTTGTTTACATTTTAATATTGTCAGAAATAACTTGATTGTGGCCTCTTTCTTCATGTTTTTGGTTTCTTTGAATGCTGTTGTTATAAGATGGTTCTCAGATGTTCTTCAAAAGATTTTAGTCTTAAGTCAGTTCTGTCCAGGAGATCAGTATTTGTGGACTTGTAACTGTCCATTTAAGGGATTACGTTTTAAAAGTTATCTTGCTTGTTCTTACAGGGCTTGTATGGAATGGTTTTCTTTTTCTCAGTAATGACTTATCATTATATTCTTACCAGTTGGATAGGTCATGCAAAACTGTGTCTTCACTTTACATCAGAACCTGCTGATTTGCTTTCTACAAAGCACAATTTTATTTGTTAGTTGTGATGAAGGAATAAATGTGCAGAAAATGCACATAACAGGCAGATCTGAACAGTGACTTTTCTCATTGCACCATTCAACTTATAATAAAATTAAAATCAGTATTTAAAAATGTGCTGCAGATTAATTTTGCTATATATTTGATGATTTTGTATAATCGTGGAAAATTGATTTGTAATTATTCACATTATTTTTTCATCATAGCAGCATATCAGAAACATACAATTAATTTAAATGCGTGGCCAAGCTCTCTTGTGCTAAAATAAAGTGCCTGCAATATTTATCTAATATTTTCATTAAAATGTTACATCATATAATTTAATTATGAAAAATGTATGTGATACATTAATATAGCTGGAAAATTAAAATCAAATTTAATGTGGAAAAATACACATCCTTGATTTGTACCTGTTGTTTCCGTGCTTGACTTTGCTGCTAGTAAATTTTTTTTCTTTTCAGTGAATAGTAACTTCATGTCTGCACAGACTAATTTATCTGCCTTTCATAATAAGGTATTTTAATAACAACTTTAACCATTGTCAAATATAAGCTTATTGTGGAATAATGAAGATATTTTGTATGGGAAATAGAAACATGTAGACTTTTCGTAGTGGTGGGGTAAAATACAACAGTCTTTACTTCTCCTTGTAATTATTTCATGACTTCTAGATCTGCTTTGACTCAAAACTTTAGAAATGAAAAGTTTTCCTGAGGTCGTAAAATGTGAATAACAGGAGCATGCAGTTGTCCATCAAAATCATTCTATAGTTGCAAAGTAGCATTATACAGTTATAGTGCATCATTATTCTGACTTGAATTCTGTGTTACTGAATTTAGTTGTTTGAGTCACAAATAGCAAAAATTGATTTATAGTGTTTTCTGATTTCCAGGTTTGTTTGGCTGTCTCCTGTACATAAGCAATGCCATTGACAGCCTTTAAACAGAGCTCAGGAGTGTTGCACAGATGTAGCTTAAAATTGACTTTGAAAATGAAGTAGAAATAAAATTTTCCAAGCCTAAAGTGCCCAGCAGCAGCATTTCCTGTTTGGTTCTTGGACCGTGGGCATATTGTATGTGTGTGCTTGTTATTGGGGATGCAACTTTGTACATGCACAAGTAGCCATTTCATGCCGCAGTTTATTTTAGTGTTCCAGTTTGTAGTGTTTCAGTTTAGTCCTCTCTTTTGCAAACTGTGTTCTGACTATAGTCTCCTTTGGGAAATGCACGGTCTAATTTTTCCTAATCAAGTGTCAAATACAGAAAATGTGGGAAAATGAGAAACAAGAGACAGTTTCAACTTCAGTTATATTGAAATGCTGGAAAAAATATGGGGGCTTTGGAAAGTGGTGAAAGGGTGGAATGTGTAAAGTCTCTGTGGGAAGAAAATGTCATCCTATCAATGGATTTTTTTTTTTTCAGCGTTTTCTTGCCTTCTGTTGAATTTCATAAAACAAGCATGCTTCTTTGTTCCCCTCAATTCCCTGTCAAAGCTCTCCTTTTCTATCAAATGAAGTATGTTTTAAAATCTATGTTCTTCACTTTCCTTTCTGTTTTTTAAACTCTGAACTTGAAATCCAGGCAGCTTCAAAATGTTAGTTAAAAATAGTGTAAGGTTTCCCTCCACTTTGAAACTCTGCCAGATTTTGTGGTTTTACAATCCAGTTTCCTGGGGACGGTTTTTAAAAATTATTATTATTGTTTTTTTTCTCTCCCCTGTTGCTGTGTAAGTGATTTAAGCAAACAACTGGGGAAAATGACTGTTCAGAGGAAACAGTAAGATGTCAAACATTAAGTAAACATACTAAAAATAGAGGAAAATCCAGGGACAGGGACTAGAAAAAAAGCAATATAAATATCATAACTACAAAAGAAAAAGAAAGATTTTAGTGTAATAGAGCTCACATTTTTCTCTCAAAGATAATCTGCAGTCTACTTTTAAAAAATATACAGCAATATTTGATTTACTGCTCTAAACAGTAGCAGGTACAACTGGAGAGGGGGAGAGGCATTCAAGAAATAATTGGCTAAAAGCCAGCAGTATGTTTTCCCATGATTTTGAGATCTCAGCAGCCAGACTCTCCAGCTTCCGTTCTCTTTTGCAATTTTACAAATCCAAAATCTAGATTAAATCAATCCCTCTTGCTTTTTGTTCCCTCCATGTTATGATACACTGCGCATATCTGCATCATCACAGTACCTTTGGCCTATACAAGAGCACTTACTGGTAGAATTGGAAACCTAAACTTGTTAAAAAATAAATAAATAAAAAAGAAAGAGGGAAGAAGGTATTGTACACTTTGAAAGGCCCTTAATTTGGTTTCCTCACTGTATTCATCAAACATTTTAGTTTCCAGGGTTTCTAAGCATAAATCAGTAATTTTCAGGATTCAGACCAATAAGCCATAATAGTCTTGGGGATATAAATTAAGCCATGTAAATGCTGAAAAAGCCATTCGTGAGGGTTTGGTTTTGTCTTTTTTTTTCCCTGCTCTGCTCCTCAAATCTGTCTTGGGGTGCTCAGTTCAAGTTGTACAGAGAAGGGCCCCATGGGGACTGGAAAAAGGGAAAACACGTTTTCCAGAGAGAACCAGTCCTCACCATTGTATAGAATTCAGGCAGCTTTGTGAAAAACATAATGTGTGCTAATGTATTGCAACATGTCTTTGTTATCACTTTCCTGTTCTTACTCTTGAGACATGTATCAAAAAGGTATGGATCCTTATTATTTCACTCCATGCAGATACAGCATTGTAAACCCTTTGTTTCTGTTTTTTTAGGACAAACTGTTTTTAATGAGGATTAATATAGAACAGCAATATGCAATAGAAAGGCTGCTTATTTGCACTGGCTATGTTAATAATACAGACCTCGTTGAATGCCATTGCTTTATTTGCTTGTTTCAACCAGATCCCCTACAAACTGAGACTGTTGTTTTGAAATTATGCAGACCAGAACTTATGATTTTACTGTAGGAATGCTAATTATATAGCATTTGTAATTAGCAGAAAGTATAGTTTTGATAGACTGTTGCTTTTTCCTTGTATTATTTTTATTTACATTAAAATTTCATACAAAATAAGGGGCAGTTATTCTGAAAATTAAGAAATATGTGCTGCCCTTGGCAAACCTGTGTGTCTACATGGTATTTCAGCTATTAAAGCAAAAGGATACACTTATTGCTTATATTTCCTTGAAGTCAGTGCAGTAACACAGGAGGTTAATAGAGCTCTTACTCCCATGAATGGACACTCTCATCTTGTTGCAGAAGGCAAGAAGGTACCATTTCTTCTACTTTTTTTGTCTTTTACAGATTCATACACATTTGGGGGCAGCAGAGAATGGCTTTACTCTTGTGTTATTATTGCTCCTGGAATTCTAAGATTTGTTTAAAGTAGTTTCATGTTGTTTAAATGCCAAAATTAAAATTTCTAATTAACACAATTATTAGATGCAAAATAATGCTCCCAGGAGGACATTGAATAAATAGGGAGACAGTATGGAAGAGGAGGAGGGAAGGAAAGAGGTGGAATCCGATCACCAAGTGCAATATGTAATTGCAAGGGTGGAGCATATCCAAGACTGTTTTGTGATTGGGTTTAGACTAAGAAGAGCTTGTGCATTTGGTTTGAAAAGAAGAATATTATTGAGGCACCACAGTAAGGTGTAACAAGGTTAAAGGACTTGGTGTTCTGGCCACCTGAGTGAAACTGAAATTGCATTTTCAGTAAGTACAACCTTGACTTTCAGCGTTTTCAGAATAATACTGCACTTCTTTTGCTATATATCTTAATAATTTTTGGAATAATTCAGCTGTTACTAGTTATGGCGCTTGTTTTGAATATTGGTAAACTTCCTTTCATGTCGTCTTCTTGCCTGCTACTGCCTAGCTGCAATTAGTAGCAGTTAAGAACTTAGATTACCACTAACCACTTTGTTCAGTGGTGTTTATGAAAGAAAATCTCTGTCTGTTGCAGAGTTCAGTCATAATATTAAAGCAGTAACACTCAGCTGAGAATGTTTTACCCTTCAGTACCAAACTGGAGATCTACAGCACAGTTAATAGTTATTCCGTTACTTTAGAGATATATAAAGTACCCACAACTTCTTTAGGAAGAGTTACAGAAACAAATAGCTAATACACATGTAATCACCTTCCTATGTCTGTTCAGATTTTTTTCAAGGTTATTTTGTTGTTGTTGAGATCTAAGGCTATTTAACATGTTTTTCCTTCTTTAAAGTGGATCTTTTGGCTTCTCTGGAATTTAGACACAGATAATTGGCAAAATCAAGACAGATAAATTGATTGATAGCTGAGCTGATTGTTGGCAGGAAATTTCCCTTTTAGCAATCCATGTTGAAATAACTGTAAGATTGCCAGAAAGACTGAAGAGAAACAGGAGATCTCAGTGTGCAGTGTCTGCTTTACTTGGGCCGTTATAACGTAGGTATTATGATTGTGATGTCCTGGTTTTCCAGAAGAGTCGAGTGATTTTATTTCCCTGGATTTCTAAGACTTGTGGATATGTATACCTCTGCAAGCCAGTGCTGCAGAAAATTCACAGGCTTTACTCAGTGGTGCACAGAAACTGCTTTAAAATTTGACATATAGTTGTAGTTGAAATGTCTGTGTTTAAAAATAAGGGGTAATGATGAGTTTTAAATTTCCAAGAATATGTTATGTTTGTTTCAGTACACAGAAATTGTACTGGGTAAAGTTGTATACAAATTAATGAATTTATTAGATTCTACAGATAATAAGCAGGATTTAATAGAAATTGCTCTATAAATCTATATAATTTAGTATAGAATCTAGTATTATAATAATTTAGTATAGAATATTGTTTTGAGCCAATTTAAAAATAATACAATAAATGTATTGTTGCAGCAAAATTTTACAGTGTGACTTTGCTATTCATTTATTAAAACTTTCAAGATGGACATATTAGAGGACCCGATCGTGTAAAGTTCTGAGCACGTGTATACTGCTTTTCCTTTCAATGGAGCTACTCATGTGCGCAAAGTTAATGACACATAAACATTTGCAGAGTTGTGCCCATAAACTGCAGATGTCTTGGGGTTTTGTTAGGATAGGTGGTGATGCGGCCAAGATTTTGAGAGAGACATTGAAGGATTACTTTTGAACAGGGAACAAAATATATAGCCAACTTAATCTGTATTTCCTAACCAAAAACAAATTAACAAAAAGTACTATCCTTTGGGGAAATATTTCTGATATGTTATTTAAGACGGGGCTAGGAAAAGTAAAATTTACCAGTGGAAAACATTACTCTGTAAAGTAACAAGTTTGTACGTATGTGCCATAGCTATTCACAGTGTTTGCTGCCATAGCTGTCCTAATTTCACAGTGTATGAAAAGTCATTAGACTAGTCCTAGGGTAATCAATTGTCAAGTTTTTATTTCCAAAAAGCAGAAGTGTGGTTATACACACTTGTCTTAATCCAATAAACTGCCTTGGATGTTTTCTTTGGAATAATAAAAATAAAAATAAAAATTTTAGTTGCTTATAGGGTGAGAACTTTAATGCCAAGTTTCTTGCTGGAGGCAGTTTTTGTAGATAAGTTATAAACACCTGAGAATTGAAGTTTATAATGGAAATGTCAGATCTGTTGTAGCCACAGCAGCCTATATGTATCTAAAAAGAAAATCCAAAAGCTTGAATTTGCTAGCTGGAAAGAGCTGATGAAGTGGGTACTTGCCTTTGCTTCTTAAGAACCGGATTCATACTAAACAGATACTTTGCCTGTAGTGCAAATTGGGTTGCATTTCAGATGGTCAGAAGCAGTCATTACTTACTTTAAATCAGATAGAAATGAAAATGTTACCAAGTGATACTTCAGATTAGATTTAGGGTTACATTGTTCAAACTTTTCCATGTAACTAACTTTGTTCTGTTACTGTGCCCAGCGTTTTAGATTCCTGCTAAAACCTACTGTTTAAGCAACTATTTCCATTAGTAGATAAGCTTGTGAATTACTGCTGAAACACTGTACTTAATTTAGGGGTTACTCAGTCATTAATATATAAGTAATACCCAGCCACTGCGCAGTCAACCTACTGCTCTCTGGCATTATCTACTGGTCTTGAATGTTTTTACATTTGTCTGTAACTTGAGTGCTTAAGTGCCAATCTTATACTCCTTACACAAGTAAGTATTCCCTTGGAGTTAATGGGAGCTTTTCTTGCATAATGAGTATGGAATGAGGCCATAGGTCAGCAAATTTTCCGCATATCCTTCCTTGAGATCAATATTTTTTCCTCTCCCTCCTTTTTTAAGAGGGAAAAGACAAGTAGCAAGCAACCTTACAAATAAATTCATAACTAAATACCCTGTTTTATAGAGGTTGATAGGCTCCCCAGCTATTGATTGTGTTGATTTGTTTGATGCCTGCTTATCAGGAAGTCAGACTGTGGCCTGTAGTGATTTGTCTAGGTCCACATAAAATTCTCTGAGCAAAGCCAGAACAGAAAATGTCTGGAATGGAATCCAAAAGTACATAGGTTGGGGATGGAATATGGGGCCCTCTGTGCTTTACACATGTGAGATCATTTTGCTAAATGGAAAATAGTATGAAAATGGATAGCAGTAGATTGAATTATTTCTCTGTGCATTTACAGAATGAAAACAAACAATTTCAAAAGGAGACTTTTAGTTTGGATTTGTTTGGAACAACTGTTTTACCCTTTGCTTCCCTGATTATTTTTAAAGCTTTGCATAAAATTCATTCACAGTTCTAAAATTTAAAAAATTAGGGATGTAACAAATGATTGGTGGAAAGTGTCAGGGAAAATGTGCAGTCTATTTGAAAATGGAGGACCTAGAACCCTCTTCCATTTCACCAAGAACTCTTGTATTTGTGCTTGGATGTGGAAATGAAGTTGCAAGAACCTGCATTTTATATAAATATGCAAAAAGCTAAATGATACAGGTGCATTGGAGTGTGAAGCATAACCTAGTTAGGGGGTAGGGGGTATGAAATTAAGACCACTTAAGCTCTTATTGAATTCTCCTTTCAAATTAAAACAAAATACATACATACATATATATACACACATACACATATATGTGTGTGTATGTATGTGTGTGTATATATATATATATACATATATATATTTCCTGTAAGTTGTTATTAAAAAAGAGGGATTTGGATAGTCACTTTTCAGTGATTAATAACTATCCATATTTTATAAAGAAATTAATGTATTTTAGGCCTCTAGTTTTATCCCAGCTCTGGGAATGAATTTATAGTGGAGTGTGCACCTTAAATGTCATATGTTTTGTTCATTCCTCTTAATCAACTTAGCAGTTGCTTAATATGTCCTGAAATATTTTTTTCTTTTCCAAGTTCTGTTCTATTTTGTCGCTTTTATTGTCATAAAACCAGCACACATTTCTATAGTCACAAGAAAGCACTATTTTTTCTCTTTTTTCATGAGAGCTCTTTAGAGGCTAATGCTCTGATGTAATTCTGTTAAATTGAATAGAGTTGTTCTCACATGAAACTGTAGTTATGAGTCAAGAAACAAATCCATTATCTGGAGCTAAAAGTAATTATTAATGTTGCATCTATATGTGGAAGAACTGGTCAGTACACATGAGAAAATAACTCTTGCTCTCTTTTAATAATTCACATACCTTTTTTGGCATTGCAGAAATTCTCATCTGAGAAACATGAGCAGAATTTAGTTCTTTGTAACATATCTCTTACCACATTTTATCTGGTAGTGACTTCTGAAAACAGTATTTCAACTAACTTTTAGTTTTTCTTTTAAGAAATCCTGCTCCTGCACAGACTAAGGGTGTGCAAATCCTGTCCCAAGCCCCTGAGTTTCTTGCACTCCTGCAAGCTAAAAATTCATAAGTCAAACTGCATTTTGGAAAAAGTTCATGTTTAGCAAGTTTCAGCTTGGATTTATTTTTATGGTTGGTTGGTTTTAATGCTCCTATATAGGAGTTTGAAATGGAGAATCTGGCAGCTAGATCCTTGCTAATAACTATGGCATCTTTTTAAATAGCACTGGGCATAATAAGGCTGTCATGCAGCACCTTATCCACTTGTCCTCAGATCTTTTAAAGGCTTGATTTTTTTTCAGTGATAATTGTCTTCCACAACAGTTTTAAATAAAATCCTACCCATATTTTTTAAATCTGGAATAAAAAGTAATGGATATGCTTGTTCTGTTCCATACCACACTCATCGCCATAGGATCTGACTAGCTTCCACAAGTGCATTAGGCAATGTAACTAACATCTGTCATGTGTTGTTTATTGTCTCATCCTCTCCCCCTGGAGAGAGCTGTGTGCAGCTGAGTGTTTTGTTTCATAAAGGATTTCTTGGGAGGGAGAAAGGGCTGCATTTTTTTTTCTTAAGTGCATATTGCTATGTACTAGAGGGAGCAAAACTAAAAAACTTGCTGTGGAATGGAAGATGGTGGTGTTTGTGACCAGCCCTCTAGTGCAGTTTGGGATCAATTTGTGAACAAGTTTGGTCTCCCTTTCAGGAAGCCTGTATGTTCTGAGTGGAGAATTGTGGAACGGAGGAAGGGCCTGTCAGTTGTGATCCTTGCTTGGAAGTCATAGGTGGCCTTCTCAGCATCCTGGGTGCTGGCTGCAGTGTGCCATCCCAATCGGAGTGGGTTGGAGGAGATCTTGGGATGAGTCAGGGTAGGAACCAGAAGACCGATGTGGCAGGTTCGGAGTAGCCAAGCTGTGTTGCTACAGACACATGGTGCAGTGTTCAGTACTAGTTGCTTTTTGAAATGCCAAAGGCTTCATTTGGAGACGCTGAGGTAATCAGGCTGAGAAGTAATGGCAATCCTGGAGCTGGATCACTTTCAGCCATGATGGAAGAAGTCTCCAGACAACTGGAGAATTTTTGTGATGGCTGTTGTAAGAGCTTAGGTAAAAAAAAAAAAAAAAGCCCAAGAATACTTTGGTGGTGGATTGACATCTCTGTACCTTTGGTCAAAGGAGACTGTTTCATGACTGCAAACTCTGCATGCTGCTCTGCTAAGTCCCCAGCATCCCCTGCATTCTGTTCTGGTTACATCTGTTGTAAGATCTTTTGTAATTAAGGCCTCCTTGGAGGTATGTGTGTATTTCTGAAAGCTGAGTCCATTTAATATAGTCAGCTGCATTATGGACAAAAAAAACCAATCAAACAAAAAAAATCCTAACAGAGGAGAACCGTGACAGGTCACATGTTGGAAAAACTGATGTGCGAGAGCATAGGCTGTGTTTGACACAGAACGCAGCAGAAGCAGGTTTCAGGTCAGGAAAAATAGTCGATGTGCAAATTTTAATGCAACTGATATAATTATACATGAAACTACCTGTCACCAATTGTTTTGAAATCAGAAAGGACAGAAATGAGAGTTGATTCTTGTGGATTCTGGGAGTAAAGGATCAAGGGGTAAAAGTACAGTTTCTCGTCTGTGCTTTGGTCCTTTTCTCCAGGAATGTCTTGTGACATTTTAGTGCTTTCTGATGAACTGCAGTCAGACCTCCCCAGTGAAGCAGTCGTATCCTGTAGCCAGCATTAAGTAGAATTGGTGTGATTTTTTTCAGTAGCACCAGCTGCTGAATGATTAGAGAAGGAAGGAAGGAAGGAAGTTCTCTCTTCCTCAGGTTTTTTCTCTGACTGATACTGGCTATTTGGGGCAGATGTAATACCTTTGTACTCAACTCCAACTCATCAGGACAAAAAAATGTTCTGGTTAACAAGTCTTGGGCCTCATAACACCCCATTACCCCAGAAGAGTGTCCAGAAACTCTTAATTTCCGTAATCTTTGATGATCATGATCCAGGATGAACTCTGGAAACTCACTGGGCTCTCCATTGGTTAGTGTAGGTAGAGCAAATTTCTGTTGTTCCAGAAATTTCCACATACATGCAATTTTCTCAAAGAAATAAGGCATTTCTTCAAGCTTGTTCTTGCTCAGTTCTGTTGCAAGAATTTTGGGTTGAAGAAGTAGCTTAAACGCCCAAGGTAGTTTCTGGAGATTTGGCACTTCCAGTGCCAGGTGATGAGGCTTCTTGGGCAGTAATTTTCAACTTTAGCAAAGCCTAGAAAAATCAGTTAATTTTCTTTAGCAGTCATGGTTTTGTCCCTTTTTCTTCCTTTAGTACATATAGACCAAAAACTACAGGAATTTTGTTTGAGGGTGTTCTCTCTGATGGCTGAGACTAGCATACAGTGATAATAGTTCTTTATCTCTTCATTGCACGATTAGTAAACTGACTGTTTTTGGTCTTGCTGTAGTCCATAACCTTTTTTTATGGCTCAGAGAGTGATCACTGAGCTGTTTGTTTGCTGAGGACCTAGATGATGATCAGCCAAGGTAAGCTGGTTTAAGCTGTCATCAGCTGCATGGTTTGGAGTGGCTGTGACCTAGAGTGTTTTGGGTGGACAAGTAAGCAGACAAATTCTCCACTTTTGCAGCTGTTACAACGTGTATATTGAAGTCTTCCCACCAAGTGCTGACGAAGTATTGTTGGGCTTCTGTATGAAACCTTTAATTTATAGTAGTCTAAGAGTCTGGAAAACAAATCCAAAGTTCTTCTAGGCTTTGTTTTTCTTTGTTAAATGAACAGTTTGCTGAACTTGAACTGCCTATGTTGGGTTTGCTGTTTGATGAGAAAGATGATATTGGTGCCAGGTGCATTCTCACGATCTGAGAGCACAACCTGTGGTGCTGGCGTTCTGATCTCCTCTTCAGGCTTTGGGGACACTGAGGACTTCATAGATCAAGTGAAGGGGTAGCTTACTGCTACCAGCTTCAACTCCAGTTTCTGTCATGGCCATCCAGTCTGTTCTGCATGTATGTAAGCTATGGTCCTGTGGAGTGTGATTTCAGACAGGGAATCTGGCATCTCATGTCCACTTTTCTGTTGTCATGGTCAGTTCATCTGAAGCCAGGAGGAACTTGTGCTGAACGCATGATACTAAGTGGCAGAGACTATAATCTGCATAGAATAGACAATGTGTAGTCTATTATGCTTAAAAGGGAACTATTATGCTCAAGGGTAAAGTTATGGTGAAACATTTCTTTGAGAAAACAGGAGTTGAGGAAAAGCAATGTATAACCTGACTGAACCTGTAGTGGAGCCACCTGGTTTTCATTTTGCTGGCTCAGCACTATGTTAGCTCATAAAGGTTTAATCATTTTTGACATTTCAGTGCACTTATATTAGATTGCAGATGTTGAGTTTCTTTATAAGTGGATCTTCTCTCCATTAAGTAAATTGTGGGAAAATATTTTGTACTATAGCTTAAGAAAAAAAATTCAGTTTATGGACTGGTAGCAATTGCTGGCCTTTTAAAAACATTACTGGTAATGTGTAGCCAGAATATCAAACACAGAATATGAAACACCTTAAAATATTTATTTATGCTGCTGATTCCTATATTAACAGTCATCTAAGATACTGATAAGATGAAATCCTTGCATTCTTATCTTGTTGTGTTGTAATGTATACCCATAGTTTCCCTGTCTGCTTTTGCCTAAATGTTACTCTATAAATATTGTTCAGTGTTCAGAGAATCAAATACAAAATTTAATGCATAAGTACCAAACAATTTGATGGAGGATAATAAAGTGAGATCTATTCAGTGAATTGTTACAGGGTCAAAATTGTGTTTTAAAATACAACAGAACAAAACATCTTACAAATGTGATGAAGTTTAAGCACATAAGTAGTCTCAAGAGCCTTCCTGAATTGGGTGTCCATAACACTTAAGGATGTACAGCATTGGGTGCTCAAACATTATTTGAAAAAGATCAATGCTACCTTAGAACAGATTTGCAGAAGACAATTTCAGATTTTCAAAGAAGCAGGCACATTTTGGAAAGTGCTTGTCCACCAGCAACTCCTGTTTCAAAAATTCTGGTACTGGTTTGGTTTTTTTTTTCTATCCGTTAAAGATTTCTTTCCCCCACACCCCTTTGACAAATACTTTGCTTAGTTAGAATAGGTTTCCCAAGTTTTCTTGCTGTGTGAACACATTAGTGTTCCACACATTAGATTAAATTGTGATTAAAAACAGAAACATGCGCAAAAACTCCTTTTTGAACCCTCCAGAAGCCTGTCTAAAATTGTAGCCCTGTCCTGTGAGATAACATTTATTGGTTGCTTATTGACAGTTGCACTCTATTGGTTGATTACGATTATTTTTGTCCTTGCATTTGAAAGGGAGTCATAAAAGTCGATGAAAATCAAGCTGTTATACTGGGGTGTATAGATAATTTTGTGCTGTTCTTTGGGACATGTGTCCTTCATCCAGCAATGTTTTTATTTGTACAAAATAGCAAAAATAAATCAAAGCTGCATGTTTGAATAGATAATCACCTTAAAATGATTTGTGTCGTAGACAGTCTACTTACAAAAATAAGAAATCCTTTATTTTGATGTTCAAAAGAGGAAAATAACTGTGAACTATATGCAAGTACCATTTTTATATTAAATACAGTTCTCTTAATATCACTTCTATGTCCTACTGGTATGAAGCAAGTGATACCAGACCTCCTAAATGTCTCAGAGTCAGTCTTTTTAAATGTATCACAAATCAAATGTTGATAAACTTTTCATGATTGTTGCTTTTTGAAGAAGAACTTTTTGAAGAAAGCAAACTTCACAGGAATTTCTTTTCTATGATTAAAAACTCAATACAATTCCTGTTTAAAATATAAAAAAAAATAAAAAAATTTGGAAAATGTTTTGCCAAGCACAGTGAGAGTACTCTAAAAAGTGACTGAGAAGACTTGCACAAAATTAGGGGCACATTTGATGGAACTGTAGTTTATAGCTAGAAGGAAATATGCAACAGACACAGATATTTATTTTGCTTTTAAATTTAGTGAAGTCTAGTTATCTTTCATAAACGTTCGAAGGGGAGCTGATTTTTCATCAAGAGGAAAGTCATAAACAAACTGACCTAAATAAAGTTAAACAGAACAGGCTGCTTCAATGCACAGTTTTGAAATTTTGTCAGCCACTGGAATAGATGGGTTTTATTCTGCAGACCAGTTCAAAGCATTTTTTTGTCAGCTGCAGATTACTTTTTTTTCTGTGTATTAATCAAACTACAGACTAGTTTTCTCAAAGTTAGAACCTCTTCAAGTACAGTGTATTGCACTATACTGGTTAACAGCTGTTTGTGTGGACATTTTTATTGAATTCATGTTACTTGATACAAGTATATTTTAGTCCCTGAAGGAAAAAAAAAATCTCTTTTTCATTTAAAATAAGTGACAGTGCAGATGAAAACAGCATCTAAGAATATTGTTTGAGGTAAACAGTGACCAAGTCCATCTAAAAATGTTGTTAAGTAGATAGACTTTTCTTGAATTTTCAAGCTAACAGTTTTCTGGACATAAGGAAGGGGGGATTTGTTCTACAAAGGTTTTCTGTTTAATGCAGCCTGCAGAAAACAGCCCTCCAGGCAAATTGTCTATTCGAAGAGTTTACGACACAAGATTCGTTCAGGGATTTGTTTGGTCAGTTCAGAATATAGGCGCAGAGATGGCCTGGCCTATAAATCCTGTCCGCTGGACTAGTAGCAGCCCTTTCTTATCTGCAATTAATGAGGAAATTCTGTCTGAAGGGAACCATTCACTGTTGAACTCTGGGATGTTTTTTTTCCCCTTCTTATGAGAGGAGCGGGAAGGAATTTGTTTTGTCTTTTGGAAAATCTTGTAAAAATGTAAATGAAAAGATATTGTATGGGGTTTGGTTTTTTTTTTTTTGGGGGGGGGGGGGGGAGCGGCTGCCTTCTCCCAGAGAAATACTGCCGAAATCTGTTGTGTCTTGGAAACTTGAAACTTTTCTGTGTAATTTTAAAAGGTCAAATTGCTTTAATTCTGTTTTGGGCCTTGTTTGTGTTGTATTTTAGCCAGCATTTTCCAGCATACAGTAGTGATTTCCCCCCCCCCCCCATTTTTGCTCGTTATAAACAGTTCCTTGCTGTAGCTACATAGATAAATATAGCAGAGAACTCTTTTCTGGGAGAAGAGTCTCCCTATGCATTTCTTAACCATTTTTGGGAAGAGTTGATCTATCCATGCATGTGAGAGAGGGAGGCAGTAGCTGTAAATTGAAGTGATATCATATGTATTACTCCCATTGATCCGCTTTTAGACTAGAGCCAGGATAAAAGGAAATGGCATCAGGGAGGAAGTATGCTCATTTAGGCACAGATCCCAGTGTGATAATGGAGTAATAATAGAAATCACGCCACTGTCAATCGGTTGCTGCATTAGTCTGAGGCGCATTTCCCCTCCAAGGAGGCTTTCAATGACTTCATTCAAGTGTAGACTGAAGCAAATGGGATATTCAGCATACCAGCTGTACTACTTTAGTGATTTGTGTCCTGGCTTAGGGGTGTAGTGCAAGCACTGGTGCTCTGGATGCTCAAGTACATGTATCTGTGTCACATTTCATGGCTGTGAAAGGTCAGTAGTCAAATATTTCAGTGGCATTTTTCTAGTATAAAGGGCGAATCTGGCATTTATTGCATTTGTTAATGCAGATATTGATAAATACTCTCCTTCGTGTGGGTGGTCTTCTGGGATGTGAGGTCAATGACCTCTGTAGCTGCAATACCAGATCTTTCAGGAAGCAAGATTTGGGGGGGGGGGGGTTGTGCTTTTTACAGGTTAGGGCTATGATTCAAAAAATTCATACTTTTGTTCCATGATTATTTGTAGAAACCCTTTCAGAACTGTTTGCAGCTTGAGATATTCTTTTAACATGGTATAGTGCTTTAAGTGTCTTGTATACTGATATGGATAAAATACACAGTTTCCTTTTCCTCATTCCCAGATGTTTAGTATATATTGAATCTCAGCATGATGTTGCTTTGATAACAGGCTCAGTTATATTTTCAATTTGATTACCTGTTTTTATTTTTTCATCTTGCCTTTTTCAAATACAGAATTAGTCTTGAAACTCCACATCTTTTCAAGTTTGTGTCAGAGGTAGCAGCCTAATTATTCAAACTTTAAAACCACCATATCAGTTCACACATAAGAAGCAATGGGGAAATTACTATTTAGTGGAAAAACAAAATAAACTTTTTCAGAAGGCTGAATAGTTGCAAGAGAGGTTGTGCAGTCTTAAGGGCAAAATAAAGTATACAGCACTGAGATACAACTTTATAGTGGGGATGTTGTTTAGTTTTATGGGACATGACAAAAAACATTGGTGTGCTTGATCAAAACATTAATTTATTATCTTTTTGTAGTGTAAGTACTCACAATTGGAGGAGGGGGAGCCCTGTGAAAGTAGTATGATTTCCATGCAGCAGGCATGGGTTGGGACTAGAGCTATCTACTTTACAATATAAATAGATGGCATTGCAGCAATTGTAGCCATAATACAAAGTGGTCGATTCACATTGTAAATACTATTTCTTGATATTATCTGCATTTCCTGGTCTAAGTGATCTACTTTAATAATCGTGTATATTTGAGCATTTTTATGCAGCATTTTCCCATGCACTTCATAGATTTTTTTTTATTATTATTAATAATTTTTTTTAACAGAAAGATTAAAATTTTGTATTCGGGGTTTTATGGTTGTTTTCAGAAAGTATTTTTGGCATGGAAACATACATTGACACAGGGATGTTTATCCTGCCGTATTTTGCTACAGCTACATTGTGTATTTTTCCTGCAAGTTAGATATTCAAGATACATTCACAGAATTTGATTTCGCATAAAGGAAAATGTTTTCAAAACACTTGAAACTGAATTTGTTTTTGTTTTCCCAGCATTTATCTTTTGGTAGCACCTAAAAGCAAGGGTTCCTTTGTACTAAGCACAAGCCAAACAAGTGGAAAATTAACAGCATGCACCCCAAACAATTCTCAGTGTGAAAAACGAGAACTAACAGGTGGCTGGGACAAGTAAGGACAGTAGTTAGGAAAACAAAAAGTAATGGGGTGTGTTTAGTTAAATAAAACTTCTAGTGCAATTTTATGAAGTTACAAACAATCTTTGATAAATTGCTTTGTGGATAGTATTATTCATATTGCTCTATTTGGGAAAAAGAGGGCAGAAGAATTTTAAACCTTAAAGGAATTTTTAGTAGTCCGTGTCTTGAAACTTCTCCCGAGCTTTCTGCGTCTTTGCTCAGGATACGTTTTCTCTTGGGCAGAGTCTCTTTTATTTGCAGGGAGGGGAAGAAATGAAAGAAAATATGTTCCTCCCTGTATTTTTTGTTGGAAGTAAATGAAAGAACAAAATGTTATAGCTGCGCCCACTAGTGCCACTTTGGTTACAGAGCTGTCAGCATTTCTTCTGCTAGTGCACCCACCCTTCGCGCCCATGTTCAATAGTTCTTAACGTGGCCTTTAATTAAACCAGAAGCTGGAAACTAGTATGTAAAGTGTTGTCTCGGGTACCTAGAACATGGGAAAATAACAGAAGCCATGGTATCAGGTTTTTTTTTCTCTGCAGTCTCACATATAAACTGATAGAGTTTAAACTATAATCCTGAAAACTCTTCAGCCATAATGCAGCACTAGACAGAGGTAAATTAAGGACATGGCTGCTGCTTTACTTCTTTGCTTTTGTTGGCTTCAGTTAGATTCCCTAATATTATCTTAAACAATAGCTTTCTGTGGGTGAACCCATATAACAATTATACTGACAATGTATTATGAAATAACAACTCTAAACTATTCTGTACTTTCTCTAGCATATATGTATGTATTTCAGCAGTTTCTGCAAATTAAGTAAGGCTCTGCTGTCTTTGTAGTTAGCAGTGAAAGCTTTCTAAATAAGAAGTTACCTTTTTGTTTGTGGTGTTCTGCAACATTTCAAATTTTATTAGCATTCAAAATGAATTCAGTTTCCAAGCAGAGCCGTTTCCCAGAAGCCTTCCCTGTTCTCTTTTTTAAAGTATTCTTCTCCCCCTGCCCAAGCAGCTGTTCTTGGATGGTGCAATAAATATTCAAGTTGGCATTTTAGTAGTTGTCCTAAAATTGAAATATTAAATATTTTTAAATGTCCGACTATTTTTAACAACTCTATTTTGTTGGCAGGCTTGGGTAGCACTTAGAAAATGTTCCAATTAGAGCTAGTAAGATGTAGGGTTTTTTTCAGTCCCCAAGAATACGACTTTAGTAATAATAGAATGCATTGCAAGGAAACCAAATCGTCAAAATCCTATTAAGGAGATCTATTTCCCTCCTTTTTATGATTTAGATACTAACACTAAATTATGTCAGACTAAGAGGGAAGAAAATACTGGGTTGTTTATTTAGTTAACTGCAAAATCTTTACGGGTTAAGACATAACAGAAAGTCCTTGATATCTTCCTGGACTTACTGTCAGAGATGAGGGGTGTGGGCTCGTTCAGTCCACAGAGGCAGCCGCAGTTGTGGTATCTGCTTGTAAGAGGCCAGTGGAAGAGGTCTTCCCTGTGTCCAACTTCATTTTGGATCTGATTAGCACACCAAAAAGGTGGAGGGAGGGTCATGAGCCATGAGGCAGGAACAGAGAGTCTCCAAATGTGATAAAAATTGGAAGTCATGCTAAAATAACAGGATATCTTTTTTTTTTTCATTAATCTGTCTGGAGAATATTAAAAGTGAGCGATTCTGGTTTCTTTTTGCATGCAAAAGCTTAAATTCATGTCCTGCCTCCCTCCCTCTTTCTCTTTTGGTGCTCCACAATGACGAATAGTGGGGAAAACTTTGGGGCGTGTAATGAACTTCTGACTGGTCATTCTGAACCCTGAATTTCCAATGCATGTTTCCTGGCAGCTGGTATAATTTCTGTCTGAGCTCTGTTTGAATTATTTATTTGTTCATCCAGTAAGCCTATTAAGCAGAGCACTTAAGCACTTGCTACATCAGACTTACGCTTTTTGTTTTCAGGCTACATTAGGTTCAACTTGAAAATGTTAGGTTTTGGAGTCACAGCAACTAACTACTAAATATATTCACATATATATACTGCGTGTGCCAGAGACGTAATATCCATGCCTTCTTTTCACTGTAGTGTTGGATGGCTCCTGATTCTTTGCACTAGAAGAGTGCCTTAGAGTATACCTCAAAATGTGTTGTTACAATCCTTGTTTTGTGTGTTGCTTACTTGTGTTGTGTTTGTTTACTGTAAGAATACCAAGCAATTGCTCATATAGTAGATAAAAATGCCACTCTTACAATTATACATTTATATGTCTGGTTGATTCCTGAAATAATGAACTATAAATTATTCTCATATTTTATGCCTTCCAAGCCCAAACAAAATGGAATTACTTAGCATATGTATTCCATAAAGATCTTAGCTTAATAAGCTATGATAATGTTTCAATAAGATAAACATGGTTTTGATCCGATCTAAATATAGTAATGAAAGCCATGGAAAATGAGTCTTAATTAGGCCCCAGAACAGAGTCTTTCAGAATACAGAGACGTAAACCCTGAGGTTTTTCAGAAATCAGCTAGAAGTTCTTGCCATATTTCAAGCACATGGTGGAATTACACAGACTATCACAGTCTTGTCCTCTTTGGTTTGTTTCCATTTAATTGCTCAGTATACACAGCTTTATTCTCACAAGGCGTTTATTTTCCTCCTAGCTTCTCCCGGACCAGCTGGTCTTACTTCTGGAGTCTCTCTTGGAAGAGAAGACGTTATGTCCTAGAACACTACAATGCTTAGAGAAAACATACAAGCTCCGTGAGCAGGATGCAGAGGTAAATCACTAAAAAAATCACCCTAAAATGAGTCATTGCGTTGTTGACTAGGAATAATAGTATTCTACTAGGATTCAGACTCATTCAAATCCCTTTTTCCTTGTCTAAAACTAAAAGCACGTATTTTTTTTTCAGTATTGTTGCATCTTCAAATGCCTTAGTTACTGAGTCTCTCTCTCTCCCTCTGTGTGTGTGTGTGTGTGTGTGTGTGTTGTGTAGGTCCAGATGTGTTTGCATACCATAGTAATAGGAGGCAATACAGCATAGATTTTATATATAATTTTACATATATCTTAGGTAGCATGTTCATTCAAATGTTAAACTTCTCGCTATGTAATGCTGACTGTATATTTAGAGCTCGGTTGATTTTAGTTATATGTATTGTTTCCAGATGCAACCATGTGTCTGTTATGGTCTAAAATTGTTCTTCTACATGGTCAGCCCATATTGTTTCTCCCAAGTCTTATTCAGGATTTAGAAAAATTTGCCTTCCAGAGAGACTACAGTATGTTCTGCTTTTGGGCATGAGTTTCAAGGAGGAATCAGTTCTTTACAGTTGCAGCTAATAAGTGCCAAAGATGTTAACAGTCACTTAAGAAAGCACAGTTTTATATGATACCATAAATATGCCTCCCCATCACAGACATCTATGAGACTAGCATCCCTGCTCCGAAGGGCTTAATGTCTTAAGGGGCCAAACCAGTAAGTCCTTACTACCACACACAGCGCTGGCTATTTGGTAGAGTCCGGTGGATTTCTCAAGCAGGAAGAATTGTGATAATTAAGACAGCAGAACTTATGGTTGTAGGCACCCTTGCAATAAGTAGGGATTTACTTCAAGTGGATAGTATGCAGGAGGGGAGATGAGAAGATGAAACCAGTTGTGAAAATAAAGTATGTGTAGCTGTATAAATAAAAAGGGCTAGTTATTAAGGAGCACATATTCAAACTAATGTACAATGAAGGAGCATGGTAAACTTAACAAGATACTCAACTTCTACTTAATTAAAAACTACTGTGAAGACTGTGGAAGGTCAGTGTGCATGACTTACCCTGTTATAATTGGAATTTTATGGCAGTAATTAGAATTGAAGGAGAGCAAATTCTGTCCTGTTACTCTTACACTGAAATTGCTAGGTGGTTGCTTATAAACACTTAGAAATCCAAATACTAATGGAAACATCCATAGGGCAGAGGTCTAGCTTTTTCTCAAAAAAATGGGCAACATTTTGACTCTTGCTGTTTATTGCACCTTTTTATTTTTTTTGTTGATATGAGTTTCCAAATGCCAGGCTTGTTTTTAATTAGTACTTGAACCAACTTTTCTATTTATAGAATTTAGGATATATTTTAATCGCATCTGAATACCAGTGAAATGTCAGAAGTTCTATAACAGGAAGAGGAATAACTAGGGAGGTAGATCAAAGCAATAGCTGTGGTGTTGCTGCTTCGTGCCAGTGAATTGTGAGCACCAGACCACAGGCTTAGGTTTCTCCAGTTTTTCCTTTCTCTCCACATTCATGCCTTTCTTTCTTCTTTGGAATGTCACATAAAGGCATATGAGTGGTCTCCTGGATTTTTTTTTCTTTTTTTAAAAACAAAATTATGGCCTCAGTGAAAGGACCGTAATCTCCATGTTATTTTACAAAGTGAAACCAAAGGCTTAGTGGACCTTCAGAAGTACAACTAAGATAACATTACCATTAGTGTTTTACCAGTCATCAGATCACAGTCACCTACAGTCCTTTAAAGGGAATGTTAGTTTACATGCCTTCACGTACCTGAGGGGGGAACTTTTCATGTCTCTAACTTGAGTATGTGGAGTGGGGATTTTTCTTATAATGACCCAGGAACAAAGAACTGCAGTCCAAGCTTCTGGCCAAGCTGTTCATGTCTTAATTTGATTTGTGGAGACATTAATCAGTTATAGTCATCCAGCTGTGTTGCTGGAGTTCAAATGTTTTTAGTAACTAAATGTCAGAAATTGATCATTAAAAATTCAGGCATAAAAAATTGCAGGCAGACTAGTGAAAAAGAAAACTCTGTCAATGTCAGAGGTTTTATTCACGGATTTTTTATAAGTAAGGCTGTCAGTTGTGTTCCATCCAGAACAGAATAAGAAATAAGAACATGTTTTCTTATTTTTGACAAGTAATGTTTATATTCACATTAGTCTTATGCTATGGATTAGCAATGATAGAGCCAGCAATGGGTGAGAGTGGTGCACTATGAAGTATGTCTGCATTTTAAAGTTTGGCACTTAAAAATCGTCCATGAAGTGTTGTATACACCCTTGGGAGCTGGAAGGCTTTCCCCGTATGTATTGGCGGATAGCTAAATGACTTTCTTACAGCATCAGAGGGAATATAAAGAATAGTATCTATATGTTGTGATGAGTACTCTTGCAATGGTAGAATGCTCCAGGCTTTGTATGACTAATGTGAAAAAAGTAAAGGGCTTGAATAATCTCACCTTT
Source organism: Apteryx mantelli (assembly GCF_036417845.1). Lineage (NCBI taxonomy): Eukaryota > Metazoa > Chordata > Aves > Apterygiformes > Apterygidae > Apteryx > Apteryx mantelli. The sequence continues at coordinate 32,910,038 of NC_090020.1, forward strand.
TCAAGTACATGGGGTTTTTTTGTTCTATGCAAGTACAGCATGGGATGTCCTGGTTTCTGTTTCTTGAAGCTTTTATATATATATATATATATATATATATATATATATATATATATATCTTTCTGAAATGTCTTTAGTTTGACTTTACAATTCAACACACTTGGTGTCCTAAAACTGCATGTGCCTGGCAGCATCTGCACCTGCCCACAGTGATACGCAGGTTTTGTTCTCATTCAGCTAAGATCACCACCAGCAGAATTTGGTACTCCTCACTGCCAGTTAGCACATGCATGTTCAGGCTTTCCAGCATAAGGGCTACACCTCACTTCAGACAGGAGAGGAGGGTTTGCAGCAGGTTATTTGCTTCGCTTTGATTCCTTTGCACCAGCCAGAAGAGAAGAGAGGAGGTGAGTCAGCCTTTGCCTGGAATCTAAGCAGTGACTAGCTTCCTCAAGGAGAGATCGTGCTGTATCCACCCAGGGATTTCCACAGCCCAGAGTGACTCAGGGTAGCTCCCCTTCTCTCTGAAATGGGGTCTCACTGCCGATCTTCTGTAGCTTCAGACATTCATTTAAATTCATTCAGGCATTCATTTAAATGTTTCACTCAAAAAGTCAGAGGTTAGGTAACATATTTCTGATTCATAATCAAAACCATATTTTTTTGTGATAGCAACTCTTGAGCCTCCAGGGCCAGAGGTGAGATTCTGATTGTCTAACCACATTTCAGACTGGCCTGCCCCCACCCTTGGATGCCACAGGAGGCTTGTAGGGCATCTGCATAGCAGCACAATTTGTGGCTCCCTCCTGTTTGTTCAGTCCACTTCTGTAACAAATGGTGACTTCGCTGTCTGTTTACCATTCAAACCTTGGAAATCTGAGAAGGCAGGAAACTACAAGTTTGTTTTTCAGAGATAAATTCACTGACATGAATTATTTGAATTGAGCATATCCCAATATATCCTTAAACAACATTTTGAGAGCAATGGAGTTTTCAAAGTTTAAAGCCATTTCTTCACCAACTCTCAATGCCCTGAGCCCATCATGTCTCTGTCAGACAAGTGGGAGGCAATTGCATGGAAGAATGATTGTGTCCTTGGTTTCTTCTTCCCCTTTCCTCTTTTCTTGCTCTGCTGCTTCCTGCTACATAATATGATAGTTCATAGACAGGCTACATCTCCTGTGATATACTACATCTCCAGTGTCCAAGAGAGGCATTACAGAAGTTGTCTGGATGCAGTTAATCAAAGATGACAAAGTCCAGCTGGAGGTGTAGCTGATTGAGGAGAGCTGGGATATGTTATAAAGAAACTACAGTTGTCATCAGACCCTGTAGTAAGATAGCAGAATCAAAGGTGGGGCGGTAGGGTGTTCGGGTTGGTTGGCCGATCTGAGGTGGCCATTTTACACGTATAGTTAATTTGATCAAGATCTAGCTTCTGAGAGAACCTAGAGAATTGGTCCACTTGGAAAGTTTGTGATCACTAATATTTTATAAGTCCTCTTAACCTTGATAACACCTCTTTTGATATCATTATGCAAGCTATGTTTTAGCATAGTCTGTTGAGGACTTATATTTTAAAAAAAGTGGAATGTTAGGTACAAATATCTAAAGACAACACTGACAGCTCTGGATAACAAACTGTGACTCTGTAACTAGCAGCCCTATGGTTACTTCCATTACTGGCTCTCTGAAATCTTTGGTTTGGTCAGGGAGAGGCCTGTAATATACAGCACAGAAGATTACAGGATGTGCAGGTAGCCTGCAGAACAGTAACAAAAGCAACAGGAAAAAAATCACTAAGGTAGCCATAGGAGAAAGGCAATAAATGTATGTGAATCTTTGAGTCCTATTTAAGTCTTGACAATATTTCTGCAAGTATTTTTGCTGAATTATGTAAGACTGTGTGATAAAAAGCATGGAATGTGGATGAAGCAGAAAGCTTTATGATGCATTTCCCCAGTATTTTCACAGTAGAGTTAGCTTTTCTTTCCTTCCTACTGTAGGCATCACTTTTTTGTAAAATATCCTGCCTGCCCAGCATATGGAAAGCTGCTTTGTTAGGTGTTTTTTTTTCCCCCCTCAGCAGATTGGCTGAAATGCTCTTCACTTTCATAATGCTTTCCCTGTATTCAGGATCATAACCTGGTATGTTTGGGGAGAGGAAAAGAGGAGAGACTATAACTGTTTTTGCAGAAAATGTGAGTAAAATGAGTTAAGATCATAATATCATAAGTCAGGTAGGTGGCATAAAGCCATTCTCACACAACTACTTCATTGTGCATGAGGTCTGCCTATGAGACCGAGGCTATAAAGTGGTGGCATCTTATTTCACTGACAGAAATCCAGTCATGGTAATACAAACCATACAAGGTGCCTGGTGTCCTTAAAGTAGTGAGAATTGTGTTTAGAGCAAAATAACTTCAATTCATTGATCTTTCCTAACCTGTGAAAAACTGGCAGACACAGAAGTACAAACGAATTACAATGCAATATCTGTCTTACTGCTTCCCGTCTGCTGGTCACTGCAGTAAGTTAAGCACATTCTTGTGCTGTATTATTCAGTTGTCCTGCAGGTTGACATTAAGCATTGTTAGAAGGCACCCATATGGAACAAAGCTCTCTGGAGTATGGTGTAAAATTGGATGAAAAAGGGAACTGGCAGGGAAAGGCCAGTCCCTGCTAGCAGGCAGAAAAGGCACTTGGTGAGCTCTCCTTTCAGCCCAGCCACTGGGCTAGTCCTCCCTCACAGGATGTGCTTGGGGCAGGGATTCAGGAGCAATCTCCAGCTTTTGAATAAAACTAGCAATGTGTCGCAAATACCTCCACAGACTGGCCAGGCCTTCTTAGCTGGGCCATGGAGAAACAGGGAGGTGGGCTTCAGATAGTGTCATTGCAGCCGAGCTGGGAGATACCTGTATGGTCCTTATCTATAGCTGATGTCATGGTTGGTGTGAACCACCAATTTGATGAAGGAAAAAGATAATGAGCTTGAACTAGTGACCATTTTACAGGACACTTCTTTCTTCAGGAGGAAAAAAAAGTGAATACAGTAATTTCTTGCTTGTTTCTGCTATTTTCTGCTATCTTCTGATCTATTTATTTCATATTTGAACAGACAGATGATTCCTCAGCTTCAACCCAAGTCAGCAAGAGATGCCTTATTTTGTATATAAGAGTATGTTTGGCAAGGCTTACAAAGTTTTGCCCTGCTTTGTCTCCTTATACTTCCTCTGGCAAATACTGGTAAAGGGCATCTTACTGTCAGAGAAAATCCTTTCCAGTTTCATCAGGAAAGGGGATAATGGCAAAGCACAGTAGACTAACTCCATCTCCTGCAAAGGAGATATGTGGCCCTGCTTGTTGAAAGGCCCCTGTGATCTTGATTGTATCAGGTCTTCATCCAGTTTGATGTTTGCGCTAGTGCTGCATTTAAACATGGATTGCAGACTCTTTGGGGAAGAGAGTATACGTATCAGTATTACCATTGGTAAAGATAGTTTTTCACAATCCTGTATTTTTTTTCCCCCAATGAAAAGAACTTTGAAAAAGGTGGCTTTGAGGAATACGGCATGTGCTTTCCAAAGTTGAGGCCCAAGATGTAGTGTGAGGCTAAAAGAATTGGAACAGGATAAGGAAAAACACTTCCAGTAACAGCAGTGGGAATTGTCCCCTGGGATTGACTCTGACTCTTGTGCCTGTCGTAGCACAGTGGATGTGTTGGGATGAATTTGTAAGACTGCTCAAAGGATAATCTCAGGTAGCTATAATTCAGGTTTGTTTTGTTGCTACATGCAAAATATGGGGATTTTTCCAGCCACTTGAGAAGAACAGAAAATCCCTCGATCAGCATTAGCTCTCTGAGGGACATGTTCGGAGTGCAAGATTTATGGAACACTTGAAATAACTTTGCACCAGTCAGCGCTCCTGATCCGAAACACTGGCAAGAGCCAACAGAAATACGTTTATTCCAAGTGATCTCACTTGCTGCCGGGTGGCATTAACAAAAGTTTCCAAGTCCCCGATTGCTGCCATTACCAGTGCTGTTCACTTACTGTCCCCTACCTCAGGGTTACTTTTCTAACTGGCTTTGGCACTTAATTTACTCCTTAGCTGGTAACCCAATGACTTAGTGAGATTTGGAAAAGGGGGGAGCTGTTATTAATAGGGAACCAAATACAGAATTGCTTTTTACTGTTTATCTAAACAATCTGTGGAAGAAGGAGCTGGATATTGCTTCTGCTTTTCTGTAATCTGTTGTCTGGAAGGAGAAAGATGTGACCCCTGGACTTCTGAAATCCATCCTGAAGGTGTCCTGAATTGGGTGCAGTTGTTTTATTTGGAATTTTATAGAGTATTTTTGTGTAGGGTGGTACAAACCTAGCTCTGTAATACAAACCACCTTGTCATGAAATCTAGAAGGTTACTCTGTTTGCATATACTTGGTAGCGCTGACATAGCTACCAGGATGTCAAGGAGGATGCAGTGTTTAAAAACAGAAACAAACAAAAGCCCCTAGCTATCTGGAGTAGTCCTTCCCAATTGTTTCGTTGTGAAGCTGTAGGCATGTTTGTGCTTGTATGGGGCACCTTCTGTGTTTGGGTTTTTTTTTAAGCTGTGAACAAATCCTGAAGATACTTTTTATTACATATAAACTGATTTTGATGGTGCATCCAAACAGCTCACCTAGTACTTCTCATTTAAGTATAAAGACTGACTGCTGATACCAGTTATGCTTGGATGGGACCACAACGTTGGAAAAAAAATCTGGGATGCCATAAGTATATGAGGTCTAAGTAGCGCAAGAAATAGGACAATTCAAAATTACTAACCATAGCTGGTTCTGATGTCACTACCTTTGCCACAAAGATCTGGTCCTGTTGCTGAGTCACTGACTTACTAATGTGTGGGTAAAATTCTGCTTTCGTCTTTTCAGCTGTCTGCCATCTGAATACCTTTGGGATTGAAGCATCCTGGAGAGGACTCTTGCTGTGTTCCACATGGGGTACATATCATCCTAAGTAGCAGGGGCAGTGGTAGTCTTGGGGGCAGGGAACAAAAGGAGAGAAGATAACTCAAAAAACTCAAACATTGAGTAAAATTTAGGTGTTCTTAATTCAGGAATGAATATGTGTTTCTTCTGACTTTATAAAATCAAGATATATTTCTCTTCAGATTTTTTTCAGGGCAGGGGGAAGGGATGTTTGTGAGAGTGATGTGAAAGGTTTTTGTCTTTGGAGTCAAAATCTCATGTTTAATTGTTTTGAAAATTGGAACCAAAGCTTTAAACTATGCACAGTTGGAAGGATGTGAGCACAGGCCGGATAGGCTGGCTGTGGCCTAAACCATGGAAAAGCCAGGCAGCCACATTGTTCATTGCCTGGAATTTGTGTCTCATGTTCATATTCAGTTCCAGAGTCTGTCTATGACAGTAATATTGCCTGGAAACAACAAACTTTTGGACCACAGTCACTGTGGGAGGCCAGAGATGAAAGGAAGGCACTTTTTTGCCTCTAGTTATGGGAAGGAGGAGATAGAAGGAGAAGAAATGAGAGAGGAGTATAAGCAAGGGAAATAGCTTACTGTTGTGTCGTTACTTGCTGCAACCTTTCCTTTTGCTGAGCAGAAGTTATAATTTAATAATAACTGGTAACAGAAGGTTGCTGTGCTTGACATCAAACTCTTAAAGAGCTGGTTTTCTGCTTCAGATGTAAGGGTGTTTATGTGCTTTTTCCCACTACAACATTTGGTTTTATAAGCCTAGCATGCTTTTACATGCATGTATAAATAGCTTGTGTGTGAAATAGATATACGAACACTGTATGGGTAAAAACTCCAGGCAGACTCAGCCAGGATAGCCAGCTAGAGAAGACAGTAATGATGGGCACCATTCATGATGTTGACGCAAAAAAGTAGTTGTGATACCAGAAGTATTATAAACATTATTGTAGATAGATATTCTGAGTAAGGTGTCAGGGGGCGTTAGGAAGGGGTTGTATATGAGACTCAGAGAGGCAGTTGCTGTAATCCTGTTACATATTTTGGATGAGGTGTCAGTTGGAACATCTACATATGCCCCCCCCGTTGCATCTTGCTGAATGTATGGCACTTGTCACTTGGGTATTTCTTGCTGGAGGCAGCTATGTGAGGTTGTACTTGAGACTGGGACCTGTTCCCATTCTCTCACAATCGCCCATCCTTACTGGTTCACCAGCCACATGCCTTCATGCGTGTGGCTGACCCATGCGACATGGCTCGTGGCTCAGAAACGGGGTGAGCGCCACTGACGCCAGGATGGGAGGCAAGCAGGACCATGGCCAGAGCCACAGAGCTGCACTGAGAGCCCCCCACTAGCCCTTTAGGGGGAAAGGTGTTCCCCCTAAAGGAGGCTGGTGTGGCAGGTACTGGGCATGGGAGCTGCTCAGTCCTGGATGCCAGCGCGTCTTCCCTTCCCACGGGTGCAGGGGGTTGTGAGGGGCCTTTGTTCTGCGCTAGGCCAGAAGACACCCCTGTTTGTGCAAGCTAGCAGCACCACAGCAAAGCAAAACTCACCATACATCTCCAGGAAATTTGTTAAAAAGGAAGCTGATGACATCTTTTCTGCCATCTCCATCTTGCTGCAAGCTGTGAAGGGTACTAACACTCCAGCATGCTGAACACGCAATATCAAAAAGGCAGGGGAGAGGGGAAGCATTTGGTTCCAGTATAAGTAGTGTATTTATGTTTTTAATAAAGGCTTATTTCTAAAAATCTTTGTTTTTCAAATTAAATGAGTTCACATGCTGTGTTAAACATTTCCTTACCTCAGATGGCATTATGATATAGGACCTGCTCCCCCTAGAACGGAGATCGTGGCAGCATAAATGGAAACACAATGAGAAAAGCCTTCAGGCACAGCAGGGAGCCTCTCTTCCAGCAGATGTTGTTAAAGCTGTCACACTACCTTGGTGCTGGTACTAGCTGTTTTTCCCCTCTTCTCACCTAAGTTCACTATAGATCACTGTCCTATCATCACTTTATTGGTCTACAGTGGAAGAAGAACAAAAACTTGGGATCAGATACTGTTGTGTGTCAATCTTCTGTTAAATGGGAGAGAGAAAAGGCAGGCTGAAAGGCATGTGGGATTACAGAATTACATGTCCTGATTTAGTCACTTATTTATATTAGCATAAATGAGAGCTTTGACACTAGAAGACAGGTGCAGCCTGTGCCGCCTTTCAAGAAAGATTAGACATGGCTTCTTAACTGCTCTTACATTTTCTACCTTCTTTTGGAAAATTTTCTTCTGTGAACACAAATGTCATTGATCACAGATATGGCGCGCACAGGGAGAAAAGCATCTGGTCATCTAATTGGGAGCTCTCTTTTTGTGAACCTGAGGTGGGGAAAAAAGTGCACTTGTTTTTTTCTAAACAAGTTACCAGCATGTACTTCATTGCCAAAGGATGAATCTTGACCTGAAACACTGCTGTTTGGTCATTGTGCCTTTCTAATCATAACAAATGAAGTAGTAGTGATGCCCTCTGCTCTGTTTGGACTTTTCTAAGCAGCATGTTGTGTGATTCCTAGGCTTCTGTATGTTTATGTAGGAAAGAGACTACCATGGCGGTTGTAGAGAAGCACATGTTTTATTTGGAAATGGAAGTGGAATCATATGTTTACAGTGTGTGGGACTTGGAGAAGAAGGATCTGATCAGGTTGCTCTTAAACAAGGCCTAGGTGCTGTAGAAACTTTTTTTAAAGTAAAATTCAATTGTATTATGGAGAAATGGGTGAATGCTGAAACTAAAACATGCAGTTGGAGAGGAGGTGAAAGGATGGAAAGGGAATATATGCCTACAAATCAAATTCATACGGGGAAGAAGGTTCAGTCCTGCACTTACTGCTAATTAAGGCTTGCACCAGCTATGGAAACACACTGCCTGACTTGTTGGCACACTTGCGCAGTTGCAGGTTCAAATGCTGCCAGTTGTGCCCGCAATCTGCAGTTGGCCAAAGTGCAGAATACATAATTTGTTTTTGAAAAGCTTGATCACACAATACCTCTCTTTCCTCTTACTAAACGGAGGCAGTGGCTGCACAAGCTCTACCTACAGCGCTCCATAAGAGCTGCTGGGTGGAGGAAGGAGAGAGAGGACCCACGAGGTCTTTCCCCCATTGCCAGCTCCCCTTATACAGTATGCAATTGCTTGATCTCTGCAGAAATACCAATCAGAAGGAGTAAAATGAATTAATGTAGTATGGTATTGTCATCAATATTACCAAACTCTCATGTCCAGTGTTAAGGTTAGATTTTAGCTAGCTTTTTAATGGCCTGTTCATATATTTCAGGTTTTAAAGTTTTAGGGTTTCCTGAATGACCATGCTAGAGTTTGCTGGGTCGTCGGTGGGCTAAGATATTTGTGCTGTGAGATGTGAGGAGGAAAAGGCTGTTATCCAAGGGGGCAACTACTGACATGGGGCTGCCTGGACAGCCAGTGTCCAGCGGAGAACATGAGAAGGCTTAGTAAGTCAATGAGGCTCCAGTCCTACCACCCCTCTTCCCGCTGCAAGTCTTCCCAGTAGTTAAAATGCAGGATGAGTACAGCTAGCAGAAGCCATTCTTGATATGTGAAGGGTTATCATAATTTTGACTGTAACTCTGGAAAATGAAGTAATTAATACTGGGAAAGAGTATTACACTTCAAGAAGAAGAATTGGAAACGACAGCATAATTGAATTTTGCTAACGCTATGAGGGCCTCAGGGAAAAAAGGTTCCTATCAAAGATGCCTGCTGCTGCAGCTCTGTATCTGGCCCATGTTTTCTTTGGTCCTGCAGTGTTCTTAGAGAGAGCATTACAATTCAGTTCCTGAGAAATAACTTCTGCTCTGAAAAGTCCAGGAGTTTTTGTTCCAAAATACAAGCTCATTTAAGCTGTTAGACAGCTTCTCTGCTCGGGCTACTTCTGACAAGCCCTTGGCATATGCAGTAAACCCAATTTCAGAATCCTTGTCAAAAGAGTGATGCATCCATTCTGGCTGCTTTCAGTAGGTTTTTTGGCTAATGAGTATATTTTTTCAGATTGCCAAACCGATACTCTGTCAGCACAGTTGTAACGCACATGGCCTTTTCATTGCTCCTTCTGAGCTGATTCAGCATCCCTGATGCTCTAACTCGGCTAAATGTTCATGAAACTAAATTTATATGCTAAAAGTATCCATGTACTGTGGAATAAAAGATAGGAATACTCATCCGAAACTCAGGCTAGGTAGAATGAAACATCACTGGTGCAGCCTGGCTGGTGTATTAAATGATAACTATTTCAGCTGTTCTTAAATCTGTCTGCATGTGCAAAAATAGAGGGGAAAAAATGAAATCATTAAACACACTGCCACAGTAACATTGTCAAATTGGCAATTCTTAACTGTAATTCTTGTACATTAACCAATAACCTGTTTATTACTCCAAAATATTGGCCTGTAACATCTTTCCTTCATTATCTCTGAAAATGATCCAATAGCTGAATCCAATTTACGTAGGGATAGGAAGAGACTAGAGATAAATACTTTCAGATGGAACAGAACAGCATTCCAGTGCTCTGGAGATACCCAGCTTCCTTCTCGTTAATTAAAACTGATCTATAGTAGCACAGTTTGATTATTTGAAAAAGTTTCATTGTATTTTTTTCCTCTGCAAATTAGACTGGAGTCTGGCATCTGTGGCTATTTAATTAACATTTACAATTCTACTTTTGGGAGTGATTTTTTTCAATAGTGCCAGAACCCATGTTTTATAAAGATCATATATGCCTCCTACCTTTAATATAGGTTCTATTTTGTTGGACAGTAGCACTTACTATATTTTAAATTACCCCAGTTTCTAAGATCTCCAAATATGTTGCTTTTGTTTTGAAATTTAGATTTGTTGTCTCATGGCGCCTTTTAAATTGGATCCAGCTATTAGCAAAATGTACTCATTTTCCCTGAAGCTAGTCTCCCATTCTGCAGACCAAAGGCTTAGTACAACTCTTTAGTTTCTTTTTTTTCTTTTTTTAATAAAGTCATGGTTTAAATTACTTGCTTTCTAAATCTTTTTTGTAAACTCAGAAGTTAAATATTTATTTTTTGCTTGCATATGTATGACTGAGAACATGAGCAAGATAGATTATTACAATATAACATATAAAGCTTTCTGTGTGGATGTTTGTTTTAGGCTTGTCTGATCATTGCAGCAAGGGAGAGGAGAAAATTAATCAACCAAGTATTTTATCACCTGGGTCAGATACAAAAAATTATAGTTTTACTTCAAGATCTGTTTAAAATAGTTTTAAAATACTGTTTTTCAGGTATGTCCATGGGAACTTTTCTTTTGAAAATCAAGCCACATATTTGATGCCTGAGATAGATTTATTCAGTCAGCTTCAAGAATCACTTAACAAAAGAATTTGACCCAGACTGCTAAAACATAAGGACTTTCACTAAAAATAGACTAAGTCAGTGTCATTTTTGTTTCTAAACATTTTCCATTGCACTATCAAAATACAGGTAATGTTTGAGTCTCAAGCAATATTGTGAGATATCATGTATTTTTCTTAAAATGAAATTACAGAGAATTATTTGTGTAAGCTGCTGCTCCTAAATGTGGGAGCTTAGTGCTATCTGGCAGTATTGTCACTTCAAGACATATTAATCAATACATAGAACTTGATGTGGCTGATATTTATGAAACAGTCAGTTTTCAAATGTCATACCGGAGACAATGACCTACTACCAAATTGTGCCTCAGTGATATACTGCAATTTCTGGAGTGTTTTGCAAACTCATAGCAACAGTCTTCAGCTAACTTAAAATGATGCTGGTGGAAACCTCAGCACCAGCTGTGAAAGCGGGATTGGAGGAAAGAACAATTTCCAAGAGAGGAGGATCCATTAGGAACCTGAGCTCCCACCAGACCTCCAGCCCCCCAGCCACCACTCCTTATCCCAAGGAATATCAGGCACTGGTTGAGAGGACTCAAAAGGCCAACTCTGAGTCTAGACTCTGAGGCTGAAAAAATAAATCGTGTTCCCAACTTTGGCACGTAGGTCCCTGCAGCTGCCAAACCAGTGAGAGTGTGGGTGGGTGGGTGGGCAGTTACAGGTGTTACTTCAGCTTTGGAACATATAAAAGAGCCAGACAAAGTAGTGTGCTTTCTGCCAGCAGTAACAGGAAGGGTTGCTGTAAATTACTTTTCAGATTAGGTTTATATTGTTTATGATGTAACCAGCCAAAACGGCATATGGTGTGCATCTCTGAACCATGCAGAAGAGCACAGTGAAATGTGCGGAGAGAAAATTTGGAAAAGACTAATGAATTCTTATTTTCACCACTGAGTCTTTGCTCCTAGGAGGAAAGGAAAAGCCAAGAAGATCATACACAGGATGCGGTATGTTTAGCTCGGTCCTACCACAAGCTACTTAGTTTTCAAAATTTCCTTTTGATACTGGTTTGTTAAAGTGCCTGTTCACATGACGCATTCATTACACTGCAGAGCTGTGGGGCCCATTTTACTTCTCCTCCTCTAAGGATTGGATGAGAAGTTGGGAACTGAAAGATTTTTTTCCATCCTCCTCTTATGTGAATAAAATTCTCATGTTTGTGGTATAAGTCTAGGGCTTGGATTATACCAGAAAAATTACTTCTTTGTAGTGCGTGTATCTGAAAAGCAACTGCATTTGCTTCAGCTGCAGTTGCGGTATATGGCAACCTACAAGCCACACTGCATGGGGGAGTGGGAGGGCAAGAGAGCAAGTAAGGTATTTTCAGTTCAGGTCTTAAGATTTTAGTGCCAGTTTTGGTCAGGTCACTTTGGACGTAGAGCACAGTTTTGCCCACTGCTTCCTGGGGCCCAGTGCATGTCCCTGGAAAGCTGGTGGGACTGACTGTTCTGTCAGTTTTACAAGCGCTTCAATAACAATTGGTTCTCCTGCAGTTTGCTCTCCTGCAAGAGCCTTTGGGGCTTTTCAGAAAATGGGAGGCAAATGTGTAATCTGAGTATAACAGACATGCTGCTTCTGCCCCAGCTGGTAAATCCCCAGCATTTCAGATTTGGGTGTGTTCCAGGATTTGTAAAGAGCTGAGAAAGAAAGAGAGAGAGAGAGAAAGTCTCAAACCTCACTCAACAAAAAAATATTTTTCTTTTAAACTATTTTAAAGGAGGTTTATTGTCAAGAATGGGAACCCTATGGAGGAAGGAATGATCTAAGGAAGCAGACACAGCTTAATTGTTCCATGTTCCATGTTTTCCAAAGCAGCTGGAATTTGGATAATCTGTGCTGAAAAATGTAAGGCCGACATATACTACATTGGTACGTTAAGAAGTAGAACCACATAAATACATTCATACTGAGAACTTCTGTTCTGATTTCTGTGTAGATATTATGATCACATCCACAGAAGTTATATGAGCTGACTTTTGCATGGTGTAAGCCAGGTGCCTCAGTTCTTATTAAAAATACTTAGAATTATTTAGGTGCCTTATACTTCAGACAGCTCAGATTCTCTGACTTTCTCCTTTTAGGATCAATAAATATTTTAATTATATAGGAAAAAGCAACTTTATCAGGAGGTTTGAGAGAGTCCCATTCTGAGAATCCAGTTTGTCTGGTCGTTGAAATACTCTAATTGAAGACACAGTGTGAGATCCTGAGCAGATGTGGAAATTGAACTCGATTGCTCACCTCCTAGATGAGTGCTGTAACTGCTGGAGCGTGAGATACAGAAGGGCATTGATCATGGAAGAGCACCACAGTCCCTTCCTCCTCATCGTCTATTTCATACATGCTATAGGAATACATAAGAAAGTCTTTCTTGTTATATGACAGAGAAGGTGTTGTACAGGATAATGTGTAGCAGAAGAAAACTTAAAACTTTTTGAATGTTTTTCTGTTCTGTTAAGGAAGGGATAACTCACTCTGCAAATGAGGAAGTAAGGCAATGCTTAATTTGTAGACCTTGAAGGTATGGGCCAGGCATGGATCTGCTTGGTGCTGTGAGAAATGCCCCCTAACATAGCTGGATTGCTTAGGAGGATTTACTGGTGAGATGTTTAGTGTCTCCTGGGAGAAGCAGCAGCTGGGTAGGGTTTTGAGGGTCTACATTATGGATGTGGGTGTCCACAGCAAAGTGAGCTGAAACTTGGAAAACTATTTACTTTTGTGGATTTAGCTCTGGTTCCACATGCAGGAATCTTAACAGCTGTTATTTTGTCAGCAACAATCTTTAAGAGACAGCTTTCATTCCTCACCATGCATTGCATTTTAACTGTTCAGTGTCTTAGATACTGTGAGTGCAAGCTCTGTTCAGACATAAATTCCCTCAGCATTTTATTTCATTTGGAAGCTGTGTTTAAACAATTTTATATAAGAGGTCAGCTGGAAAGAGTTATCAGCTACCCCAAAAAGGTCTCTTTCATGACCTATGAGCATTCATCACTTTTTAATCATGTTAATGAAACTATCATTTAATTACATAATTTTGTGAAATTCTTTCTTGAGATGTAACATTGGCATGGACTAGGATGACAAGGAAAGTACTGCCCTTTTCTCCAAAGCAACAATTTACTTGTGTCTTTCTATTCCCTTCCATTCTGACTTTCATTCTCAGTGTTATCAGTAGATCTCAATTACTTGATAATAGCAGAGTTTAGACTCAGTTTCAAAAAATATTAAAACTGCTTACATTTTACTCTTATTACAAAAGCTGATTACTATTAGGAGGCAGTCTTTTGAAAGATAGTAAAAACAAAGGCTGGAACAGAAGGAGCAGGGGGTGGGAGAGTTTTATTCCACTCAACTGTTTTCCTTTAGGGTCAGTGCTGAACTAATAATGGAATATGAAACATTTGCCTGATCACTGCCTGCAACTGAGGAAGCCTTGGTGCAGTGTAAGATGACACTAATGCCACAAGAGTCGTTAAGAACAGTCAGCAATTTAAAACTAAAAAATATATAAAGCATGCATTTCAAAGGTGTACTGTTCACACTATTTAAACTATTTATATTATTCAGTAGTAATTTTCTTGAAAATTTCCATAATTTTCATTACAGCATGTTAATAACTGTCTTTGTTAATGTGCATTTAATAGCACAGTCCAGCTCTTCAGCTGTAGATAAATTTTAAACCCTTTGCCAGGTGCTTAAAATCTAGTACCTGGCAAAGCTATGGTGGCAGAACTGTGTTTTACTTCACTGAAAGCTCTCTGTTTCATGGTTTTATATCTAACTTTTATCCTTTTAGCATGGGTGTAGTATTGGTGCAGAATTATATGTAAACTTAAACCTTCTAATCTCTTGGATTTTACACTTATGTAGAGGAAATCATTTAATTGTATCTTGTGGTTCTTCCAGAAGTTTGTAGCGATAACCTCTCCCCATCCCACCCCTTTTAACATTATGAAAGTAATAACCTCTAGCCTAGTTTAAAGAAAAAAAGTTAAACTGGAAAGTATTTTTAGCAATTTGAGGTGAAGATGCTGCAAATCTGCAGCAGATACACAGATTTGTTTACTGATTCAAAAATAGTAGTTTGTCTTTTGTGTGTGCGCACACAAAACGTAGCATAGCTGACCCAGTGGTGCTGCAAGGCATGTGACTGGTTGGCAAAATGGCATCTGCCCTTAAAAACAGATCCTTTTGTGCTCTTATTTTAAAGCAGTAGGATTTCACAGGAGCTTAACATATTAAAGTATCTTTTATGTTTCACAGGCCACCCCTTTTGCCAGAAAAAAAAAAGTTAGAAATGTATTGTTTACTAGCACTTAATTACAGAGATATGATGCAGGGTTTTTTTTTCTATTTTCTCTTCCCAAAGGTTCGACATCGATGGTGTGAACTTATTGTTAAACACAAATACGTGCCTGGATATGGAGATGTTGAGAAGTTTCTCAGAGAAGATCAGGTCAGTTCCATTTAATTAACATTTTCAAAATAATCACCTTTTACTATGTCAATGTAAAAACTGATTTTAATATATTTTCTTGCTGTGGATTGTCAAAAACTAGAACGCGTATTCAGTTCTTGCCCTTTACTTAAACATTGTGGGTTATGAGAGCTACCTAGGTGTACTCAACCCCCACCTAAGCATGTTAATCTTCTGGTAAGTGGTTAAATAAGATATATTACCTCCTCTGCTTTCATTTTATGCAACCTAGAGGTAGCAACAGTGCTGGGAGAGCGCTTCCTGGCATTGGTTCCGTTGATGATAAGGGCAAGCCAGGTTGTGAACATTAATGCATGTAGATATGAGTTAGGTGCAAAATAGTCAGTGCTGTAGAGGTTAAATTTTCAAGACCATGTCTAGAAAGAGAAGTGTATTACAAGGATCTACATCAAAGGAATGCAGGCACCTCCAGGGTTAGGGAAATGCTGGGAGAGGATTTCAAAGGCTGGAGACGCTCAATGCCTTTACTATGGCTTATTTAGGCCATTGTGAACTTAAAATTGTAATTGCACCTCTGCTTGTTCTTTCAATATCACTTTCATTTATTTTTATTCACTATGAACTTTATAACATCAAGACGCTCACTGATTAGCATATATGTTATGTATCTAAAACTTATATAAAAACACAGAAAATATTGCAGGCCATTTCAAAATCTGCAAGGAATTCATGCCTTTGCATTTTATGTTGTCAGTGAACCAAGCCATTTACAGCCAGATGTTTTTATACTTTTAGACAAATATATTTTGTCACAATAGTACAATAAACTTATTACAGTCTCCCATACGCTTTCTTCCTGCTCTAGAGTATACCTTCTATTTATATCTCAGCCAATAAACAGACCCACACTTCCTGTCAAGCTCTTTATTTTAATAAATAATATAAGCATTAAACATCACCATTTATTAAAACAAAAAGTTACCTGTATTGTGTGCATTTTAATCATATGGAAGGATGCAGATACATACCAGCAGACAGCGAAAAAAAATCCTCAGGTTTATACAAACACACCTGTTTTGAACTGCATTATGTTTGGGGCAAATATTATGTCGAATAAAGACTAACACTTTCTGCAGTGCAGGAAAGAATTTTTGCAACTATTTTTTAATGTAATCTCCAGTATACTTCATTTAATTTACTCCAGTAGCTGTATACAGTTTATGGCACAACCAGGTTCTGGAATGATTATGACTGAAATTAGAGCAGTTGCATGCCCTTACTGATCATGAAAGGCTTGGCTATTTTGAAAGTCTGGGAAAAATGCAAATGTGACTATTTAATCCTTTTCAGGATTACAAAAACCCAGTGTGTTTACTGAGTTTTAATGTTTGGGTTTTGGGGAAAATTATTAACGCTGGGTAGAGAAGGTAATTCTTATTTGGAACAAAATCTCAACATTTTGAAATTCTCTATGAAAGCAACTGGAGCCCAGCTCCAAGGCAGCCTGCCTGGTGTGACTGCCCTGCAGCTGCAGATCCGGGAAACCTGAGCTCTTGGGTCTCTGAATGCAAGACAGCACGGTTAGGGGACTGGCAAGGAGACTGGCAGGTTTCTGCCTGACTCCTTTAATTTAAGTCTTTGTTAAACTTTAAATTTCCCTTCCTGTTGAAACTGATTTTTTTTTTTTTTTAAGGCTTACCAGCCAACCCTAGAAATTGGGAGGAATAGTATTAAAAATAGTGTTTTTCAATGATATCCATATTTTTTCATCTCCTGAAACTATCCAAATATTGAGTACAACTGTAAAAGCTGATTTGTCAACCTGCTAATATTTTAAGTCATGTGTACAATCCTATTTTGGTAAGTGCAACTTAACACTTGTTGAATTCCTTGCCATTAGATGAAAATATCTGTATCATCAGGGGGAAAAAAGGGCAATCCACAATGAAATTTTGTCCCCTCTTAATTAGCTGGTGCTTTATTACTGCTAAAGGGGCCCAGGTTTTGCCCCCATAAGCTCAGTTATCTTTCTTGATTGCTGCAATTTCCAAAATCTGGAGTCAGGAAAAGCCTGCTTTTCTACCAAATCAGAACTGTATGCATGTTCAACCATATCTATCTTGCATGTGAAGACATGACTTTGAAACACAGACCTGACCATTTTCAATTGATTTCCAGTTACAGAATTGCCAGATGGGCATTTTAGAATGGACTGTTTCAGTTGATGTGCTCTTAATTACTGGGTATGGAAAAATCTCAGTTTGAAAGAAAATGTTTTTCCTATTCAAGGAAGAACAAGCTGCCTTCTTAAGGGGCATTTGGAAATATTTCAGGTAGTGGATAAAAGAGAGCAGATTTCAGCCTAGAAGGTGGTGAGAAAAATGGAGTGGGAAGGCATTTTCCTGTAATGGCATAGCATACCTCTCTTATACTAATGTTCCTTTTTTAAATGCTTGATACAATGTATAGATAGTCTTCCTTAGGCTAAAAACAGCCAGAGAACACTACATTTAGTGGGGAGGTGCAAGCATGTATTATATAGAGTATATGGTCTTTTTTTGGTGGGGTGTTTTTGGCTTTTGTTTCTTTTGTTTCTTTTTTCTTTTTTTTTTTTTTTGCATTCAATGAGTTCTGTGAGGTATATGGAACAAAAACTTGCTAGCTGGTCATAACTGGTGATAGGATGAATATGTGTTTTATTCCTCTTATAGGCAATGGGCGTGTACCTCTATGGTGAGCTAATGGTGAATGAAGATGCAAAACAGCAAGAACTTGCCTATAAATGCTTTGCTGCAGCACAAGAACATATGGATGTGTCCTCAGCCAAAGTGGTGGCAGAGATGTTATTCTGAAGAGGTGATTTTTTTTTTTTTTTTTTTTAGTTAAAAGCCATGGTTTCACCTCATGCAGAAAGAATATGATAGCACACTAAACATAGTAAACTTTGACGTACCATAGAATTTGTGGCTGCATAGAAATAACTCCTGCTAAACATCTTGCTTGTTTTTAAACCCAGCTGCTGGAGCAGTGAGTTAGCTGCATGCAGAAAGTAACTACAGAGCATGGAGGGGCTTTGTTCGAAGCTTTGTAACTGCCTGTACAAGAGGCAACTGTAAGTCTGAACTGCCAGACTCCACATGCAGTTGTTTTCCATCTGCATTCTTAACTCTGTTTACAGTACATCTTAAAATTGCAATTGTGTGAGAAGCAACCGTGTTTAACAAAGTTGCATATTGACTTGCTAGGCAATGCAATCTTTGAAAAGAATCTGCATCCATAAAGGAATTATGAAATTGTGCACCTGAAAGCAAATCTGAATCACGTGAGAACAATTTGATAATTCAAATAAATTTGCATTAAGTCAGATCTTTGAAGACTGAATGTGAGGTAAGAGGAGTAGCCTTGACATTAAGAAGCTGCTTAATGTCGTTCATACTCAATTTAGTTTGTTTCTGAAATTAAAGGAGAGGAGTAGAGAAAAAGCAAAATACCGAGAAATATTCACAAGCTAAAGATTGCTGCAGGTTATAAACGGGTCATCTGCAAAGATATTCTCCATCTTGCAGTCTATTTGAATAGCCTGAGATAACCTTACAGTGTTTGTACACGCATGTTTAACACACACAGCCAATTAGGATTGGTATGAAGATCCTTTCCAATACAGCATACCTCAGATTTTTGCCTAATGATATAACTTGGTTGCTCACATAACTTTACAGTTGATTTCTGGTATCAAAATTCAGACATCTAATTTAGCAAAATCATCATTTTGTAATTGGTACTGACCAGGAATCTTAATTCTCTCCTATTCAAGCCTGTACACGTAGGCAGTACTTGATACTCAGTTCCATTTGAATTTGTGGTATTTACTTTATTTATATGGAATACAGCAGATACCATGAAAACAAGTTTGTTTATGAATAGCTCTGTTCTTCTTCTGGTTAGACAAGAACTGTGCCTGCCAGGAAGACTTTGGGGGAAGTGTAGATTAAACCATAGATTGCCAGGTGGTTAATTATGGTAGAGGTAGGAGGGAGGGGGTCATATTCTAAAACAGGTAGGGCTGTAACAACAAGCCACTTGCTTATACAATCCCAGTTATCAAAGATGCATCCAAATCTGCCTTTAAGTGTTCTGAAGTGTACTGAAGGCCAGAAAGATGCAGTTTGTTCTGCTGTCTTCCCATAGTTCCTTAAATACTAAAATAAAAAATAAAATTTCTGCGAATCTCCAGTGGTAAGTATGTGTTAGCAGTAGTCAGAAATTACCTGTTTGACTTTCAGACAGACTAGGAATGTATGCATGCTGAGCTAAATAAATAAAAATTTAAAGAAATTGATACGAGAACACCCTTAAGAAATATACCTCTTGTTCTAAACACGAACATGTGAGGGAAGAGTGACTGCACGGGTTTCTTTTAATGTTGTGGCTGTTTGGGTTCCTGGCATGATGATTTGTGACTTAAGATTAAAATCACATTGCCAGGGATTACCACATAGCCATGACCCCAACTGCTACTATGAAAATCGTCGTAACTATCTGATTCACACCCTGGAACCTTCTCCATCCATTTAAAAAAAAGTCCAAACAGAGAAGGAGCAGACACATCATGGAAGAAACGCATCTGATGATAATTAGTTATACTCAGACGAAGACCTCTCTGACAAGGTGCAGAGCTTAGCTGATTGGTGAACAGTGATTGTTTTCCTCTTTGTTCACAGTGGCTAAGTTCTGCACCTGAAGAGAAGGTGAGATGAGAACATTTCTTAAGTGTCAGCCTACGTGGAGTGGAGTGTATTTGCTGGCTGAGGTACATTGCTGCTCACTATATAGTTTTATAATAAATGTTTGTGTGTGAAATGCAGTATGTGGAAGATAAGAAGCAGAGGTGACTTAGGACAAGAGACTTTTTTGGTTGAGAATAAGCAGTGCTCCTTTAATTCTCAGTCTGACTGCAGAAGGGAGGTGTCATCCGCAGTAATTTAGTTACAGTGCTTTTCTGAAAGACAGAGGAAATAAATGTTTGTGATTTTAAATTGTCTAAAAAGCTTTGTTTTGTAAAGTAGTCTCTTCTTCAATGGGTTCTCTCATGATTTCTCTGCAATTGTAGCTTAGCAATGTGTATTGTTTGCAGGAAATGGTTGTTTCCGACTGGAGCTGCCACTTACGGCTGCTGCTGTTGTTCCAAGCTGTTGATGGACCCGTCCTCCGGTGCCTACTGAGCTGATATCAGTTCTGATTTTACATACTGGCTCAGTTCAGCAGGAACAGGAGTCGAGCCCTAGAGCAAAAAAGATGTGCCTTTTCTAAGAGCCTATGAAAAATGTCATTACTGTTTTCTCTCTAAAATCAAATTAGTACACATTATGATGTCCGGCTGTTAAACACCAAATACTTAAGGTGGAAAACCTACCTCAGTAGCTTTAGAGAACCGTTGGCTAAACACAAGAAGGTATGTGGATGTGCAGACCATTACAGTACTACCCCAGTAATTGACCTCTAGCATCATTTTTAGAGTAAACTGCTAATACTGAGGGATTGTGTTTGTACTTTGGCTCTTCCCAATAGGTTTTCTTGTTATGGTAGCTCTCGAAATCTACAGAGCTCTCCCTTCTGGGTACTCGCACTCTTTACTAGAGAAAATATAAGAGGAAATAGTGTTTTTAGAAATACAATTACAAATTTACCTTTGTAAACTTAAGCTCCACAACCACAGTTATGCTCTACTAGTAACGTAAAGAATAACCCCATTTGAAAAACTGAGCCAATTAAGAATGCACAGATACTCCTTTACTGTGACAGAGTAATAACTTTTACTGCTGTTTCCATTGCAGGAAAGATCACAGAGAAATTCTTTTAATATATCTGCTACTAAACCCTGGTGGTACTAGGATTTCATTGACCCAGGACATCAAAGGAAGGATTATGTGACTGCTAAATCAATCAGCTGACAGAAACATTTACCTCTCAGTATTTATGGTTTCCAGAGGCTCACTGTAACCGAGAACACTTAAAACACACACGCACGCACACACACACCCCTGTGGCTCAAGGTAGTTGTTTAGTACAGGCTATTTGGGTTCCATCCTTGCTGTTTTGAGGATATAGCCACTCCAATTTGCAGATGTCAAGGACTGTTGATTTGAATGATTAGTGCACTCCAGGAACTTGGCAAACATAGGAACCATTGAAATTAGATGAACCTGTATTCAGTACTTAACATTTTGTTTGCAACTTCTATACCAAATTAAAAAGTTAATATAAATTAGCTGGGGAGAGCGGGAGCTAATTTGGAGATGGAATAGTCTGTGAAAAGTGACCAGCCACCACTCTGGGGTGACATGGGACTGAGGAAAATACTAAGATCAGCATCTGTCTCTGTCTTGTATAGGTTAACTTTTACCATAAATGTCAGACCTTCTGTTTCTGAAGATGTTTTCCTCGCCCTTATGCTGCTCCTTTTGTACAGTAATATATCAAGTGTAGCTCCTCTTCTCCAGGAATGTACTGCTCTACTCATCACAGGACATCTTAACTGTTCCTTTCAGCAAAAGAACCTTTAAAACACAAAAATTTGTGAACATATTTACTTTGTATGTTATTGTTTTACATCAAATACTCTTGTAAAAATAAATTTTTTTTTAAAGTATGTGTAGTTTCTCCATTGTATAGCAGCTCAAAAATTAGTTAATTTATAAGCTTAAAAAAAAGCACTTCATTTCCTTTTTTACTGAGGCTGAATGCAGTTAGTTAATGGATATTAACAAGAAAAATTAAACACAGAAGTGACTTCTAAAGTACTGGTGCACAAAATCACCTGAGCCTGTGTAAATGGTGACTGAGTCCCCAGAATACAGCTCCTCTTTACCCCACTATTGTCCCTGAGCTCCCCCCTTCCAGGCACACAGTGTCATTACCTGAATTACAGGACAGTCAGCAACTTCTTTCAAATGCAGTGAGAGTTAGGGGATTGCCCAAGAACATCCTGAGTTACTGCAGTGGCTTCTAATGTAGTTACACTCACAGATGTATTTATTAAGGGATCCTATTCATAAAGGAGTTATGTCTCATTTCACAGGTTTTTCTGCAAAGGCCAGCAAGGGAAACCAACTTACTTACTTTTTGCTTTTTCCATTGTGTAAGGGAAAGAACACAGAGCTGAATAAGGCTTTTACACAAGACACCCAGAATTTACATATTTTGTAAGCCTTGAGTTCATATCCAGTGCTATTAAAACAACATTGCAAATTAAGACAGTAACACATTCCAGACAGACATCACAAATATCACCAAGTTTTTGTTCTCTCAAAGCAATCTAACTTTCCTACCTTTTTTTTAATATGGAAAACAACAGCAGTTTAGTTCCCTTGCTACAGCTGTTCCAGTCTGTCTGAACTGTATTAACAAGAGCAAGAATTCGAAAATTGATTTCCCTCCCTCTGTCGAAGTCTAACTTGGTGATCCATCATGCATTGGATGGACTGAGAAAAAGAACTGGAAAAAATAAATCCCTAATGCCAAATACCCTCAAAAATGGCAAAGGACAGGACAGACCTGGCCCTGTCTTTGGGGTTGCGTGCCCTTTTGTTGCTCATCGAAGCACTGTTGAACAAAGTGAGAAAAGCTAAAGGTGGTTTCACATAGTTACATGTGAACTTAACCTGTTGGCAGCAAAGGAGAACAAAGGACAGTGAGTTAAGGTATTATTTAGTAGCTCCCACTTCACTGAACGGAAGTATTTATTTTCATTAGTTTAAAATCTTTGTGAACTGCATAAAAGGAAAAAAAAAAAATGGGCATGAACCATGCAGCCTCACTGAATTACTTAAGCTTCTAATAGATGTTGGTGAAAACATTGCAGAAAACACAAGTTCAGTACTGTTTATTTTATTAAAGATTCTCCCAAGGTAGATGTTTCCCTAGTAATTTACTTAGCAGAGGAGGTTGTCTATCCCAGTAGATACTAATTATAGTAAATAAAAACATGCAACGAAACAGTATCAAAATTTATTGGAGCCAAAATTGTTACTTTGTTACATTTTATACCGCTACCCAGTCAATGCACTAAAAGCCTGTGGAACTGTTTGCTGCCAGTTTGTTGTTTAAACAGTGCTTTCTCAAGTATAATCAATCAGGCATTCAGGGAAACGTCAAAAAATGTTACAACATCATTAAAGCTCTCTTTTGGAGGTGAAAAGTAAGACTCTTTGAGGCTAACATATCTTCAATATATGTAGCTATGACAAGCACAGCCATTCCTGTGGGAGTGTCCTTGTTCTATTTCTATTTCATACTCAGCCCCTCTGAATAAAATAAAGCATTTTGTTCTTTTTCTCCTAATTCAGTCCTAAGCATACAGATAATTTTACTTTGGATAGCATTAAAAGCCCCTATGCCGAATGCTGGCATGGCTCCCATCTATTTCATTAAGCCAGTATCTCATTCAAGAAGGCATAGCAGATGGTTAGGATCTGATTCATTTCTGGACATCATAGCTTTTAACTATAAAAATGAGTCTCAAATTAAGCTGATAAGTGACTAATAATAATCAACTAATCAATATAGTTATGCAAGGATCACCACCTATTTTTCTGTGAAGATTACAGGGTCACTTCTTTAGAGTAAAGCCAGACTATCACGAGCCAGTTTACTAGATAACTCTCTTGCCCCTCAGATGAGCTGCATTTGCTGACACCAGTTTCTCAACTTCATTTTCTGTTTTTATCTTTGCTGGGATGTTTGCAGCTGCTGCTGCCTCTGCCATTTCTCCTTTTAGGAAGAATTAACTGTACAATATTGTGTGTTCCTCTCACTATTATATTCAAGCAAGCTAGGAACAGGTTTGTAGCCTGGAAACAGGTCTAGCCAGAAATGCAGCCTTAGCAAGTAGGCAGCCTGGGAAAATGAGCTTCGGCGCTTAAAGCCAAAGGAGCCAGTATGTATTTCTGACAATGCCTGTACTATACTATACTATATACTATACTATTCAGCAGAGAGAGTTATGGTGAATGGGACAGTGCAGATGATATTACACCTGAAGAAACATATAGAGCTGAGCCATCTAACTTTATAAAAGTCTCTGTCATGAAGATCTATTTTAAACCACAGTTGCGCTGTTCACACATATACTTGCACAACTGAAAAAAAAGTTTGCTTCATGAAGATGCAATGAATGAGTTGTATTTTGACACACAGCAAGGCAAAAGGCCTTAGGAGGATGGATTCCACCCCCCCCCAGTTCAGTTAGAGCAAAGATAAATAAGGGGTTCTTGAGCACTGTGAAAAATATTATAAAAAAAGAAGAGTTCTATGGAGTTAGACCATGGTAAAACTTAATCCAGAGTATTGCAGCCGGACAATTTAGCTCTACAGATGATGAAGGCCTTCAGAATTACTATTAAACTAAGCTGTATTATAGAAAATGAATTTTAATTGTTTTGTTAAAGTTAAAGATGTAGATTCCTCTGCATTCATAAGCATGTAGGAGGAAACAGAACTGTGCCATCTTTGTAAGAATGAACCTGCAACCAAGTTACTGAAAGTGTTGGTTTTTTTTTTTTTTTTTAGCATGCTACACTGTAGAAGTGATAGTCTTCCTATTTGCATGTTGTTCTCCACTTTAAAGGCAGCCATTCTTAAGTTTTACTCAGCTTTCCCTGCTTTTTTTCTCTCCAGCTAAGCAAACCACATTTCTCTTTCCCTAGAATGCCCAACAGCATTAGAGTACTTCCAAACCTGCCAAGCCATTGCGTTTTTCTGTCATGAGGCAAAGGCTCATAATTTAGTTTTATGTTGATTTCTTCCATGCTGAAACTTGACAGAAGCTTTAAGGAATATTAGAAAAACTACACCCTGTAGGACAGTCTAAAATGTCATCCCTAAGCAGTCACATCATTGTACTGGCAAGTGGCAGAGAACACGAACAGTGAGTGGTGGCAGGTACCACATGTGCTGCAACACATGTGCAGCACAGTAAGTCATTGTGCGGAGAGATGGATTTTCCTACTGCACAGCACTGCTGTCAAAGCTTTTGTGCCAAAAGAGGGAGGAATTTCCATGCTTTCACAGGTCTGTTTCCATATGTATGATTTAAAAGTCAGGAATAGATGTATACCAATTATCCAAGAACATTCAAGTTTTACAATGTCTGTAATTTAATGGCATTTTCCTCTGAGCAGTGTGCTGTCTTGATACAATATATGCTTCTACAGTAAGACTACCATTTGACATAAACCCACATACAGAACACAAAAGCTTACTGTCTAATTCACTGCACACCTTATTCCAGGAAAGTGGTTCTCAATATCTAAAAGCTGAAGTTTGGGGGATTTTTTTTTTTTTTAACTATAAAAATGTCTACCTTTGCACTACAATTTCTGGCATCTATGAATCAGGTCTGATATGCCCAATAAAAGGAGAAACTTTTTACAGACACATAAATTAAGAGCATATTTTCTCTTGGCCCCGGCACTTAGAGGCCCAGAATTGTAGTCCCAAAAAGAATTAATTACAAGAGAACATAAGGGGGATACCAAAAAAAAAGGAGATAGATTGGATCACACAGACTTTCACCATAAGTATATTCAGTTTAAGCCCCTATAAATTCTGAAGAAGCTGTACACACTACTGTGGTATACACAATGATGTATTGGAAGAATTATTTAAAAAAAAAAAAGTTATCTTGCTGGAAGGGTATCCTTTTGTGGCAAAGAAATATGCCAATGCATGAGGAAATTGAGAGACTTTCACAGTAGTTAGGAGATAGATAAACTGTATTTATCCAAAATTTACTCTAAAACTGACTGCATATCTATCTTCTGCACAAAATCAAGGGCCTGAATCCTATCTCTCAATAGCTACCAGAAAAAGGTACTGACAGTTGTCATAATGGTTATTTTAAAGGCACACAGAAATTATAGGTCATGTAAAGCTGTGCTTTTTTTTTTGTGATAATCTGTATTAGCCCAGTACTTGCAACAGAAATAATATCCACACTACTATTAGACAAAAATTATTTTTGCTTACTGCCTCCTTGCTAGAGGTGACAGCTCTTCCGTCCCCTCACACATCACTGAACAGCAGCTGGACATGTTGGTAACTCAAGTGGGCTAAGCAAGGGAAGGTTCTCTCTCTCAAAAAAACCGCCTGTTTCTCTTCCAGCTGCCTGGCTTTTTCTCCAGGCTTGCTGACAGCAGTGTTTCAGCACTGAGGCTCCCTGCTGAAACTCATTTGAGGACATTTTATTCATGAGCCTTTGGTGTCTTCTTTGCTGCCAGCCTCTACTCCAGACATCTTGACTCTTGTTGCTAGATCTAAACAGGCAGGTTTGAGAGGCCAGAATTTGGCACTGTAATGCATTTCACTTCACCTTTAGTCCCGAAAGCACAGTGGTCATTACTACATAGAAAAAAGGTGCCTGCTTATTTTTTTTACATTACCTCCTGTTGTTATATCCCAATATTCTCTTTGTTCTTCAGTCATTTTTATATTTAGTAGTAACAGTTACCTGCTTTATGACAGCACCCCCTTACAGTAACTCTTGCAAACACATAACAAAACTAAAAATCTCAGCATGTTTAGCAGCCATGTTACTCATTTCTGCATCTCTTGGTGTTCCTAATACTCACCCCATTTAAAAAGCAAGCATGACCAATTAAAATTTCATTCCAATTTATTCAATTTTATGTCCAAAAAGCACTACTCCCTTTTCTTGTTCCTTAGTGTAAAACAACTCTCCACCTTCCTCACTCATGCCTTTCACATGACCCCTTTGCCTAGAGCCACAGCATGATCATTTTTTTCCCTATTGCTCATTTCAGTAATCCACCTCTGCAATACTGTGGTTTACATAAGATTTTGTCATTGCCACCACTTGCCCTGAAACTGCCTGTTGTGCCCTAAACTCATCATCACCTTCCATTCCTCTGACTACAAGAAGTAGTAGCCAATTTTAGTACTAAGGGAAGCATTTATCCCCAACTCCTTGTATATAAAAAAAAAAATGCAACCACGTCACTTAAATGCTCGCCTTTTTACATCGATGGGGAATCAATCAGATGAATAACCACTCACAAGGTTGTCTATTTTATGCAAGAGCAAAAACAAGCAAGTCTTCTATTGTCTTTTTATGGCTTCTGTACACACCATCTCTAATTTTTAGCACTGACCTCTCTTTTCCTCAGCCAAATCACAGGAAGGCAAGGGTTTCTCCCACTTGATAGATGGGAGGATGGAGTGGGAAGTAAGCATCCAATGTCACAACCACAGTTTTATAACAGGTAAGAACACCAACCAGAAATTACTCCTCTCTCTCTCTTCCTGGAAACACAGTTAGTAAAAGAAAAAGAGCAACGGTGATGGGTTTGACATGTTTCAGAGGTGGTGAGAAGTCAGGAAGGAGGCACCTCCTCATAGAACTTCCGAAAAATCAGAGCTGAACTGTCTTTAAGAGTCGTGAAAGAAAATTGAACTGACAGTAAGGTGATGAAGGTAGCACTACAACATGATATCCCATAACAGTTCTTTTCATGTTTTCTGTAAATATATGTGGATTGGCACACTCTGGAATAGGTTTTTGAGAACTGTGGCATACCACTACTGGGCTTTCGAATGCCCAGTTTTTGAAACAGAGAAGACAGCATGGATATAATACCAAACTGTCTTCTTCTGACAATATCATACACCTAAAATAATTCTATTACAATGAGTTTACCAAGTCTGAAGAAACTGGGCCAGGGAAGAGCTGATTTAGAGACTGCTGTACGGTAGGATCTTGGTGAGAGAAAAGTATGTATGTGAAGGATCTCAATAAAAAGGCCGGATTTTCAGTTCAGATGCAATTTTATAAATATAAGACCTTCATTTTTATTCTATGATGTTTGCATAACTTTGTGGTATTCAGTCTTGAAAATATATCAGTATATACAAAGTGACTGGATCTACTGCTTGCAAAACCTGCCCATCCGCTGAGAAGAGGTAACAGAGGAAATACCGTCTCTAGCTCAGCTGCTGGAAAGGCAGAACAAATCAGAACATCAGCAGCCTCTCCCAGGTGATTAAGTAAATCTTACCTAAAAATAAATTGACTGTGAAATTAACTTTATGGGTGTGAATTAACAATAATTAGCATATTAAGATTTGTGCTAGGGTAGTGCCTGGGAGCAGAGCTGGCATTACACACGTAGGGACATACAGGGGCTAAGACAGGCATCTTCTCCGTCTCTGACAACTCTGCTGGGTGACTTGTGCTCTTACCTAACCCAGCTGAGCAACAAACCAGTTGCTTTGGTTGGTTGAGTTGCTTTGGCCTAGAAACCTTTGTCACGGACCATGCCTACACTGGTGTTAGACACTGGGCAGAAAAAGAGGAGAGGAGGAAGAGAAAGAAAAGGCAATGTTTCTGCCCAAAGATTAATTGTCTGAGAGCTCTCTTTGCCAATATAGCAAGTGGAAACAAAGTTATTGAAAAGAAACCAAGATCATGAAGTTGTTATGAAAAATAATCAATTCCTAAGACAAATGCAGAATTACCTGCAAAGTGCTGAATTTGCCATCATCTGAAACCTTCAAGTCCCAGTAGAAATATCTTTCCAAAAGAGACGTTATAGCTCTGTCACAAGGTTTGGGCTTGGCATTTGCTCAGGATGGTTCTCCAGGCTGGGCTAAGCAGGCCAGAGCAAGCAACTATAGCTATTCATTCTGTGCTTAAAATTATGCTATACTTTGTATTGACTAGCACTGATATCTTTTGTCTTTTAGGAGAGAAGTAACCCCCCAAAAAGGAAAGTTTAAGAAGAAATTTAATGGCTTTTAAAAACAACATTTATATTTTTGCTGTGTCTCCAGAAAAGATGACAATGATTCTGCCTAGTAGAAACTCACAGTTAATGCCTGAGTTCACAGACACACATACACAGACACACACACACACACACAGATATCAGTAACTTTCATCTTAAGAAATAATATTGTAGCAAATTTCAAGGCCTCTTCAGTGGGATTAGATACTGGCTTTTCTCACTCTATCTGCAGACATTTCAAGCTGATAATGGAAGTGGTGCACAATAATGAGATTACAAATGCTTAAACACCTACTGGTAGTCTCTACTGGGAATGATAATACAGATGGGAAATTCGTATCTTCAGATACCGTTACAAGCTAGTTTGGAATAAAAAACTGCAGTCAGCTCTTTAGACAGCTTATACAAATCAAAAGTTGCAGCATCAGTAGTCAAAACAAGGAGAAGCTGCTTTCTCATACATGAAATATTAAGAGAACTTTTAACGGTAGCATGCAAATGACATTTGCACAAAACCTGCTTTGGAAGGCTCAAACCTGCAAACTAAGAAATAAAATCAAAACAGTGAGGAGTGAATAAGCCATAGTTTCAGACTGATTTGGCAGGTGCACATGGGAAATCTCAAGCACAGTGTGATTCAGAAAGTGGAACAATAACTAAGTAGAAGGATTCATTATGGTCAGGAACACGGAAAATTGTTTTCATTTCAAGATGGAAATATGCAGCTGCAAGACAGTTGATGGGCCCAACAGACACTTTTATTTGAAGTAATATAAAAGAGAATTATTGTTTGTGAGGGATTGGGTTTTTACAAAATGAATCCATGTCATACAGAAGAGTTGTGAAGCATGCTTTTAAAGTAGCAGTGTTTGTTAAGAGATGGGTAAGACAATTAATATATGTACAGAGCTATTAAAGACGTAATATTGTTGGATTTTTCCTGCTATTTGTTGATGCTCAGGTTAACTGTCTTACAAGGAATTGTTATTTCCTAGTCATATCAGTACTAAAATGAAATTGATTAAAAATAAAACCCACAGCTATACTTCTGCAGCTGAGTTTCAGCATGCTCGGGTTATTTTTTCTTCCTTTTCACTCTCTCTCCCTCCCCACATATGCAAGAATATAAAATACAAATTAAGGCACAATCTGTACCTACAAATTGTATTGCTACGAATCAGCTGCAGCCAGCTGACATTTCAAATTTTTGTTCCAGGGGCTGATGGCAATCCAGTGTCTATCCCTAGCTGGCTCTTGAACCCTGGCCATTAAAAGGACTCAGTCACTATGAGCACACTTAAGCCTTCAGAAGGGGCTCACGAGGTTTATTCCTTTCCTACAGCCAGACAGATGGTTAAAGGAAGATGGCCAATGCAAGCAGGGGAAACTCCTCTTTGGCATCACTAGCAAACAGACCACCGAACAGCAAATTCCCAGAATAAGCTACTCCCTGCTAAGGCAGCAACTGAAATGGCTACCATGAACATATTCTTTAAAAGTCCAGAAAACATTTAAAGGAAAACATCTACAACGAGTATGAAGAACTTGCCAGAGAGGTAGGTGGACTTAAGCAGGCCCACAGGTGAGTGCTGCTATGAATTAAGTGCTAGAGGGGGGCCTCCAGCACCAGCTAATGGAGCTACAGTGGTGTAATTCCTTGTGTTGCCCAGCAAAACAAGCTGACTGCATAACAGACCCATTGCAGACTGTACGGGAAGTATAAAAACGTGGATTCAAAAGAACGCTCAGTGCTGCAGTGCAAGACTCCCCACAAAACAGTCCAGCTTTTCAAAGAAGGGGCCTAGCAGAAAGCTGAAGGTCAATGTCAGAATTTCTCACCTTCCTATATCCTTACATCACAAGAAAAATTACATTTTATTTAGTGCAGCATTATTCACTCACGTACAGTATCAGCATTTTATTCTGTCATTTGACAATACAGTGAATAAATAAATTAAATCTGCTCTTCTAGTGTTTTGTTTGATATCTGTTAGTCATTTTTGCTGCATATTTCATCCTAAACTTGTATAATGCTTCAGCGTTTTTTTGGATTGCATCCCCCGCACCTCAAAAACAGAACCAAGCCAAAACATACAATACCATGGCATGAAATCTAAATTACCTAAACTAATATTCAATCACTCATACCTTCAGCCTGAATTTCTGTTAACACCTCTCTGCTTTTACGGTGCCGTGGGTATGGGAAACTGATTGCAAATCCCAGTAACAGCAGATTAACATGTTACTGTCAGTCAGCTAAAGCACAGTAACTGATCGCATACCTGTTCGCAGCATACCTCTCAAAATAAAATGTATTCTGCTTTGCATCTCCAGTGGGCTACGACCCTGGTTGACAAAAGAGCCCCAGAAGGGAAACGCGCCAGGCAGAAAGCTCCCAGAGTTCAAAAGGATCAGGCTTAAAAGAGTCGTAGACTGGAAAGAAGCATCGTCAGCAAATCAGCCAAAGACACTCTTTGTATTCTTGTTTAAAACAACTCCCTGAAGTAGAAATACAGATTTTGAAAAGCTCTCTATTCAGTATATATCCAGGACTAGGGTTTATAGGAACGTGGAGATTGAAGGGAAGGAACAAGCTACTTGCAGCATTGATTTCAGGGCTCGCTGGCTGATTCTGCATAAAAGCACAGCCCTGAAGGCTCCAGAAACCCCTTCCAGAAAGCAGGGATTATAGAGAAGATGCACATTAGATGGATGATGCAGGGCCACCATATTAAAAAAAAATCTTCCATTACTCAGATCTACCAAATATACACTCTTGCCTTCCACTGGCAGATTAAGAAAAGTAGCTTCAACTTGCTGCAAAATCATGGTTTATATCAATGTTAGATCATAATTCAAGCACTGTGATAGAGCAAGGAAAAAGAAATATCAAAGATTTATAATAACCATGTTAAATACAGAAAAAGAATGTCAATGCAGATGTCTCATTTTAAAGTTATTGATAGCATCAATCGGGTTTTTTTCTTTAAAGCATCCTGAAACCAGCAAACCATCCTTGTAATATTTAAATCACGCACTACCTCTCAAGCCAAACACAGGAAAACGAGAATGTAGTTATTCACTGCTCATTTTGCTCTTTCTGCCTTTACCGCATATCTCCTACCTGCTTGAAATGACTTCTCACTATTTAACAGGATATCGATTCTGTTTCAGAAAGTTAGAAGCATTTTCATACACTTTTTTAATGGTAGGAAAATGACAGCACTGCAAAAGGACGGTTACAAACTCATCTCCAGCAACTGACAACTACAGATACCAGGTACAGATAACTACAGATAACTAGAGGTATCAGGTACAGATAACTATGATACCAATAGCATTGATACCTATAGGACTGACCAAAGAAATCTGCAGGAATCTTACATTGCACCTTTTTGCCAATCTTTTTTATTTTTAAGTAGTTAAAATTATATAGTTTTTAATATGGAGAGAATTTAAGGAAGACCACTGAATATCACATCTAACTAGATTAGAAAAGAAGCAAACCAAAGAATGTCATTCTTCTGTTGAAAACAAATTTTTAGATTATTTGTCATCCTAGGGACAGCACTCCACACATTTGTTCCCTCTGAACAAATGCCTTAGAGTTGTTGGAAAACAAAGCAACTTTTCGGTTTAAAAAAGATGCCTTTCAAGTATATTTAGGGAGCAGAAAACCAGATTGCTTGACTTTGCTTTTGTACATACGTGTGGCTACCAACAAATGAAAAGCTGCAACAAATCTCTCCTTGATTTTTCATTCAGAAATATTTTTGATCCAAAAAGAAAGACAACTTTCTTCACAAATGCATATTAAATATTTATTATTTCTTCATATGTGTGGAAGCAAATATTACAAGCATATTAATAAACTGACTGAGAGGACATGTAACTTCTGTAATTTTGTCTGATATGACTCACCAGGAACAAAACTGTAAGAAATTACTCAACAGCATCCCAGAAAACATCCTTCCACTTCTTACAGCCAAGGGATACATTATTTTTCTTTTCTCCTGCTCAAAAACAAATGCTACACTCACAAAGCTGTGCTAATTTAAGATACATGCCTCAGATTTTATATGCAACAATATTAGCCCAAGTAGTATCTTTGTAGTATTCCAAGTAGAACATTATTATTCTGCATGCTTATTTTTCTAGTTAAACTGGAAACAGGCTCGTAATTCTTTCGGGGACAAATACTTTCATAAGGGTACAACAGTAGGCCATCACTCCCTGTCCATCATTTTCTTATCCGACAACCTAAAGAAAGAGTAAGCAAGCAAACTGCCTCTGGACACAAAAGAAGATGAGTTTCAACCATATGCTCTCTATAGAAAGTTTGGCTTTCAAAATAGATATTTTCCTTAAGCCTATATTGCATTTCATCTAGGTGAAAAAGGATTTCTTAAAGGAATAAACAATAGCATCAACCAGGGCACACTGAAGATAGGCTATTTGTGAGCGAACTTCTACCTGCAATATCTGTCAATGCAGATCAGCAGTTTGGTACAGCATGTTGCAGAGAACAGCACTCTGAGAAAGCTACAGTACTGACAAATACCGTTCACAAATCTGAGAGGATTTTCATTTTGGAAACATTTTCGAAAAGAATTAAGGAGTGCAGGAAACATTGCTGATCTCCTGAGAACATGGAGTGCATTCACTATGACTCATTAACTCTCAGTTGGGATCACTGTTGTCTTGTAAAAGCAAAATTACAGACCAAACATTTTAGGAACAACTTAACCAAACAGTTTGATAAAATTTGCTAATAAAACCACATGGAATTTGGGAAGAAAACCTGATCCACAAACAGATAAACAACGAGGAGATAAACTGCTTCAAATGACATAGGTTTCTTGTAAAAAAGGGGGTTAAGGACAAAGTTTTCAACTGTCTTTAATATTTAATGTTATATTCTAATAGGTTAACATTTCCAAAAAAGCAGTATTTTCAAATATATTTATGAGAAGACAGAGGTAAGGATTATCCATAAGTAATACAGGTTTTTTTTACACTTTGATAACTAGCAGTGCAAGTTGGTCATGAAAGGCTGCCACCTGGCTAAAGATCTGATTCACTGGGTTGATAAATACATTACACTAAAAATCTAAACTTTCAATGTTAGTTTTTGAAGAATATCATTCACCAGCTTCACAGTCCTTTGGTTTCTTTCTCCGTTATGGTTAATTCTGTATGCAGTACGGATGAGAAGGCTACAAACTTCCTTCCTTGCATCACTTGTCCCAGTAATCTGAGAGAAAACAGAGAAGAAGGGAAATAATTTAATTATGTTGCTAAATGCAAACTCTGATTCTGCACTGAAGTACTAATTATTTTATACTGATATTAGCAACCAAACCGCAGAACCCCACAGACTTGTCTCTCACCACCGAACACACATTAGGTGCTCCTATATCTAATAATAGTTGAGTTCAAGCACAAAATTTTGCCTTCTACCCAAGTAGTCTCTTTTTACACATCTTGAAGAAATTGAGCACCTTTGAGATTTCTAACGTCTCTCAAATTTAGCTGAAAGAAATCAAGAGGTTCTAAAGCTTTTAAAGGAAACATTAACAGACAGACAATGCAATTATACAGGAGTCATCTCCTTAGAAATCAACTAAAAATATGTTAAGGTTTTGCTGGGTTTATGAAGCCATATGAAAAAAGCTTCTATACATTCTTCAGAAGTAAAAATATCCCCCCCCCCCCCCAAGAAAGATGGAGAAGCATAACAAAGTCCCAGGAAAAGACTATAAGGTGCCACTTTTGCAGATCAGGAGTGGCTTTCTTCCATGTATCTGCTAAACTAATAATCCCAAATTTTACCATTCTAACCAAAAGCACTGCCATGCATCCCAACTCCAGTGCCTTTCACGTATTGCCTTCACGCCTTCAAATCACACTGGAGATCCTAGCTACGTATGAAAGTTTCCAGGGATACAGTCAAAATAAAGCAGACTGACATACTCTGTCCTACACCAGCTCATGACCTGCCTGTACTGGGGAATACTCAAATAGATTTAAAATCCATTTATGCTGCTTTCTACAAAGAAAAAGAATTTCCCTCCAGTCTTCCTTAACAGGTTACAGCAGCAGACTAGTATACTACAGCATAGCTGCTTGCTCAACAGTCATGCTCATCAAAAGAGAAATACTAGCAACAACAGACTGGGAAAAGACAAACAAAAATCCTAATTTTAAAATATTACATTCTTATGCTTAGGAGGAATTGACCATTTCTGAACTTACAATCTAAGATGCTTGAAATATCTTAGCCCTTCTTACATGCAGAAATGCTGTCTGTTTAGTCAGCCAGAAGGAATAACAACCAAAATAGTTTTTCAGCTTCCTGTGTCATAGAACCAGACTCCTTATATGTGCCATATACCCTATACAGAATAGAAGAAATGCAGATCACTGCTACTGAAAGGAAGAACTTCTGAAGTGCTAAAACCATACTGTGGCCCTGAACCTGCTTCCACAGGATACTTGAACTTCTTAAATGCTTTTACAACTAGATAGGAAGAAACTTCTAATCTCATACTCACATAGCACCATTCATCTTGAGAGATACAAACTTTTCACTGCTTGTGCCAAAATATCTGAAGGCTCTCATCAAAAATAGCAAGATATTGTGGCACACATCCAATCTTTTACTCTTTTGCCCTTCAGCTTTTTTTACCCCAAAAGTGACATTCTCTCAGGTCCTCATTCTTTCTTTTCTAAATCATTACACCGTTCTCCCCTCTGGCTTCCTAAAGCACCAAACATCTGCCTCTTCAGTGCTAATGCTTATTAACTGTTTACATAATGGAAAATGGAAAGAGAACAGTTGGATTACCTCTGCAGTTGCTGGATAATTAAGGGAGGGATTGATAATTGGGGAAAGCAAAACGTTTGCACATGGATCTATGCCAAGTGAAAATGAACTGCAGGTATCCCTTAACTGCAAGCTACTAGTCAGAGTATTTCTGTAGCTCTATAGTCAGGACAGCAATCTTTTCAGTTGGATCCTGTGAAAGCAGTGTCAAGAAGGAAAATATTTCAACTGTAGCTACAACTGAGATGTAGCAGGTTATACATAGTTGCTGTACTTACAATCACCTTTAATTCTCTGTTAGGTGTTTTCTTTCTTAAGAGGTAGGAACTTAAATCCAGAATACCAAGAAAAAGGTATTTTACTTAAACTGAAAAAAGGAAGTAACGCTTACATGGGAAATAAATTCCTGGGCAATCATATGTCCACCAGAAGAAAAAAGTAAAAAGTTGATAAGAAGATGTGTTGTAAGGTGCTGAGTACAATTTTGCTTTATATCTGTTTTGCGTACAGCAGCCTGCAGATCTTTGACAGAGAGGACTGTACAACCGAAGAGCATCACAAGTTGATTGTAGACTCCTCGAGCTTCTACCTGTAGGGAAAAATTTCAAAGGACACAGGATCAGAGAAGAGTAAAGGTCATATCTGTAGTATTTTTCCTTTGGATTTACTCACTAACAGGAAACTGAATCCTTGGCAAAAACTACCCAAACATGAAAAGAGTCTGAATTTAAGCAGCAGGGAGAACAGGGAAGGAAGGGCAGTACACATTTCTTTTATACTGATTCACCCACACATAAGTGGACAGAATGTATTTTTTAACTTTCTTTGGTCTTGCAAACTAAGCAGGCAGGGCATCGAGCCAGGATTTGACCTTTTTTAATAATAAAAGGAAATGGAGAAAATCCCTCAGCAGAACATAGTCAGATTTTTGCATTGTGGGAAAAAGAACAGAGGCTCCTCAAGGGCTCACTTCAATATTGCTGCTACAAATCAATTAAATCCCCATGCAACCTGACCTCAGCTGATAAAATGTTCTGATAAAAATGCCGTTTTTTCCTTCTTCCTGTGTTGTTTGCAACTTATGTTTTTACCTTTTGAGTTAGCCAATACAAACTCATTTTTATTAGAGTAGAAAACAGAAGATTTTGGCAACTACACAATAGAAAAAGATCTATAAGAAACTATTACAAAAAATTCCTAACAATAATTCTGCTCACTGCATTAAAAATAAACTAAATAAACTGGTAAAATTAAAAAAAAGCAGCCAGTAATTGCAAGGACAATGGAAAAATATACCACTGCCAACACAAAGGAAAAGGACACCATGTTTATCAACCATGTTCATTAGGGCAATTTCTTTAGTCATCTACCTGACCTTGTTTTTCTCATCCCTCCTCCATTATCATTTCCATACGAAATAGTCTGGAAAAGCTGCTATTCCAGAAGTGCATTATGTTCAAAATGACATATGAGGTAGCAAATGATACCAGAACCTAAAGTAAGGTAACTGGTTATTCCTCAAGATCCTTTATCCCCGTATGCATCCCATTCTTGGTGTGCCTCCATCCCATGTGCCAGAGATGGGAGATTTTTAGCTAGCAGGACCTGCTCCACAGACTCACGTACCCTAAGAGACTCGCTCTTAGTGCCAAAGTTATCATGACCAACGTCCAACTTTCTCACTTCAACGTTTCAGGATCTAAATGTATGAAAGAACTCAAACAGATGAATAAAAGAGTGAGAAGCAGAATATTCAAACAGGCCTGCACATCTGAGTGAACTCTAGTATACAGCAGAAGTAGCCTTTTTCTTCTTTAAATCATTTTAGCCTTAAGTATTCCACTCTTGCTCATATCTAAGCTGCTACCTAAAACAAGTGACAGAAGCTCAAAACCTTAAGTCATGAGCGCACACCTTACCAGATGAAAATATGCTGGGTGAAGAGTGCCCCTGAGCTTGGTCTCTGCCAGAAGTTCCCATCCCGTCTTCCTGCCCCTGTTTACAGCTAAACTGGAGATCAGCAGGTCAGAAGCGGTAATCCTTGAGCAGTGAAAGGTGCAACAGGTCGGGAGGGAACCACTCCATTTGAGA
Source organism: Apteryx mantelli (assembly GCF_036417845.1). Lineage (NCBI taxonomy): Eukaryota > Metazoa > Chordata > Aves > Apterygiformes > Apterygidae > Apteryx > Apteryx mantelli. The sequence goes on from NC_090020.1 coordinate 32,947,653, forward strand.
GGGCTCTTAGCACAGCCTATATGCCCATAACCTCCACCGAAAGCTAACCTGCCAAAGGACATTTTCTGGACAACTTCATCAAGCATAATGCAGAGTAAAGCAGATGGCTAACTAAAAGGCAGAAGCTTTGCATCAACTGTGGGAATTCTTTTCAAGTAGCCTGACCTGTAGAAACAACAAATCTTTTTCACTGTAAATACCTCTAAATAAAAGAATCATACTGAACTGAAATATCAGACCTCTGGGAATAGATGAGTAATTGCGTGGGCTCTCAGTGGAAAAGCTTTTCTCTCACTCATGCTTGTCATGCATTATTACTGAGAATAACAAACTGATAAATAACATAGGGGACACAGGGAGATGACCAGATTTGGGACAATGTGATTTCATTTTGGAGTGCTGAAGACAGAACAATGCTCCATATATATGGATCTCAACACCTACAGTCTTCTGGTTTCATTTGCTTGTGTTTATTGCTTTGGTCTTGCCTTCTTCCCCAAACTGCATTTTAAAACTCTAGTTTCTTCACCCCACTGTAGCTCTAGAGTAACCTTTCCCAGCCCACATTCCACCCCCATGCATACAAACTCTCTCCATCCTAGAGGAGTATGGGAACTTCAAGAGAGAGAGGAAAAAAAAAAGTGATTGGAATGGGAACTTGCATTTGTAGTGCCAAATGTTTGGGAGGGAGGGGAAGAAGAGAAGGAAATGAAATACTGCAAAACACTGTAATATGCGGAACATTAGATGTAAAATGAAAGCATGATGTTTTAATAGGATAGTGTATTGAACTGCATTTTTAAAGCAAGAAGTATCAGTTTTAAAATTAAGGAAAACTAGAGATACTGCAATCAGATTTTGAATCCGAGCTTTGGAGAACAGATTCCCCAGGCTAGTTCAAACTTGCATAATAGGTCTAAATTAAAGATTTTCATGCATATGCATGTATACACAGACACACACCCCTTTTCATGCAACAGGGAGTACAGTTAGAACATTGCTGCATTCTGTTAGAAACTTAACACATGGGAACATTACATGCTTGTTACAATCTCATACATGTCAAAAATTCAGTAATGAGAGATATAAGAGAAATCAGAATAGATGGGTATGGTTGGGATTCAGTGCTGCTTCTACTGCTGCTCTTATGATTTCCTCTTGCAAGTATTTCTTTTTCAGAGGATGCCATAACACAGGAGTGCTGAATTCTTCCACATAGATTTCAAAAATACAGTCCTAGATCAGCTTAACTTCTGATTAGAAGCAGCTGAGTTATTTAAAAGAATGCCAAGCAGTCTATATAATATCCTTCAAGAAAAAAAAGAAAAAGAGATTTCTAAATGTCACCAGCAAGAAAATCCACAAGAATTATCCTTGAACTACTTCACTGCAGCACAGTTCCCATGAGACCTTGCAAAACCAATACCTTCTTCAGGGTCTCTTATGAGGAAAGGCTGAGAGAGCTGGGCCTGTTTAGCCTGGAGAAGAGAGGGCTGAGAGGAGATCTTATCAACGTGTACAAGTATCTGAAGGGAGGGTGTCGAGAGGATGGAGCCAGACTCTTTTCAGTGGTGCCAAGCAACAGGACGTGAGGCAACGGGCACAAACTGAAACACAGACACTTCCATCTGAACATGAGGAAAAACTTCTTCACTGTGAGGGTGACAGAGCACTGGAACAGGTTGCCCAGAGAGGTGGTGGAGTCTCCTTCTCTGGAGATATTCAAAACCTGCCTGGACGTGATCCTGTGCAATGTGCTCTAGGTGACCCTGCTTGAGCAGAGGGGTTGGACTAGATGATCTCCAGAGGTCCCTTCCAACCTCAACCATTCTGTGATTCTGTGTTTCTGTATACCTTTTCTTTCTTTTTTTTTTTTTTGAGCGTACAATTGGTTGTCTAGCTATGAGATATAAGCAGATTATCGTCTGCTTCCTGCTAATTACTATTGCTACACTACCCACCATCATTTGAGTCCTTTGCTGATTTTCATTCTGAGGACTGTAGTAAAATGTCAGCAGCCACAGCAAAGCATCTGGTTCTACAGAGGCCTTCAGTAATTGTTCTGCTGCAATATCCAGCCATTCTCCAAAACGAGCAATCAAAAACCAGATTTCAAAAAGGTCAACAAAAGATCTGGAAAAAAAAATAAAGACACTTAAGTAACTTCTTGTTATTAAAAATTTTAAAAATTATTTAAAAGTTATTAAGAATTTTAAATGTCTTAAGTTAATTACAAAGGGTGCTGGCATTAAATATGATTGTTAAACTCTTCTCCAGCAGATACTGCCTTACGTGTTAAGCAGGTACTCATGCACTGTATTATTTGCAGTAAGGACCAAAGAAAACATACACCAATGCTACTAAAAAGTTAACTTTGTTGAACAAAGTATCTATACCACTGGCTTCCAATAAATAACAGTGACAAAATATTTTGTATTAAAATATACATCTTAAAATTAAATTTTACAATTTATACTCTCCAGTTTAAGGATTTTTAAAACTTTAAATCCTATCTTAAAAACTATTCTAACATACTACTAGCTTATATCGCTTTGAAGTTTCTTTTCTGTTTAAGAGCATATGTTTTTGGTAATTCAGGAGGAAGTACCTTTAAGCGGACTAAATGTAAGTTTTAAGGATATTCATCTCCTGACTTTTAAAATTCTCATCCTCTTTAATGAAAATTTGGAAGATATTTACAGCGTCAGTTATTGCAGGAGGGAAAAGAAAGGTCAGGAAGGACCACAGCTCATCTCTATAATCCCTTGTATGTACTCATCTGAAATTAAGATAGATCATCTTCACCATAGCTGATTCCACTAAAGACTTAAGAGAAATAATGAGGAGATCCAAAGTAATGATAGGCCTTCCAGGAGCAAAAAGTGAAACATATTGCTTCTGGAAGGAAGGAAGGAAGCAAGGAGACTAAGAACCAAGAATGACTAGTCCTAATAAGTTGTTAGGTTGAAGAACTGGAGATTTTTCTTCTGTGCTGTTCCTGGGGATTCTAAGAGCTGCTGTGCCACCCTGCCCAGGGAACTCAGAGATTTTGGAAATTTCAGGAGTTGATAAAGTTGCCTCACACCAGCACCTCATCTGGACAATGTGACAATTTGACAGTTGGAATAAACTGCTTTATCTTTTAGACTTTCTGAAGACGGGGGAGGGCCTGCTTTTACAGCTGAAGGTATGATGAGTGCAGATAGTATTCTATGCCTAGGAGTATACTGTTCAGACATGTCTTCTACAGGTGCCCCAAAATTACTGATATTATAAATCATAATGTCTATATGCCAAACTATCCTGAGGTCTCAAAATCTTATTCCTAGGACACAAGTCCACCACATTAATATTTCTGGATAAGTGTGGTCACTAACAGTGTGGTCACCGACATCAGACATAAGAGTTTGGCATAGGATGGGCTGGAAAATACAGTACTGATGTGACTGCTATAGAAGTCACTGTTATTGACATCACAGCTTTAGCATGGGTAGCAGCATATTTCTGATTCCAGGGAACAACAGGAGATGTGTGGCGAAATGCGAAACTAAAACTGCTTAGATAAAGGAACAGGTTCAACACTGACAGAGTCTTTGAAGACACTAGAATCTGGAAAAGCAACATTAAAAAACCTTTGAAAACCATACAAATGTGATAGTAATCTAGGACAATAGCCTTCCCCTCAGCAAAATAATCTACTTACTTATTTGACCATAATTCAATGTCATGACAACTTAAGCGGACAGGCAAGGTCTGAAAACCAGAGATTTACAATCACACAAGAAATTTAATTAAAAGCTAATTACTAAGAATTGATAGCTTTACTAAGGGTAAGATAGACAGTATTTACAACTGGAAGTGTTGATAGCTCAACATATCCTTAAATTTGTAGTAAATACATAATATAAGGGTAAATACATATCCTTAAACTTGAAGCATTAAAATGACTTTAACATGTACTCAGCAGAATAGAATCTTATTCTTGCCTGGAGAGTCAAGGCACCACTGCACTTACAACTCACTGTAACTGCCGTACCATCCTGAACCAGTGCCTGGTTTGGAGTCACATCCTGTCCACCACTGTCCCCATCACAGTCTCTGCTCACTCTGTAGTGGCAACTATGTCAGCTACTCTGCCACTATTACCAGAAGTGGTCCTTCAGTTTTTCTGGGATTTTTTTTTCCTTTGTAAACTTACCTCAGTTGATTTCTATTTTATAATGCCATGTAACATTTACTGTTTATTGACATGACTACACATAATAATAAAAAATGGTAGAGAGGCAATGCATGTATTAGCAATGCACAGAGAGCACCCTGCTGTAAGACTTAATATTTAGTATAAAATAAGAGCACCAAAAAAAAAGCTGTATAAACAAAAAGCACTCATTATAAGAGACAAGAGGATATGTTGTACTGGAGTAATTTTTTGCTCCTCTGTTAATCTTATTAAGTAGAAAGGATACAGAATCAGGAATAAATCAATAGAAGACAAATGAAATACAGCTCCTCATGGATATTAGTTTTTTAAAAACTTAAGCCAGATCCATTTTCTTTGTAACAGAGAGGGATTTGAGAGGAAACATAATTGCTTCATGAATTGTAAAGGAAATAAGAGGATATTCTGACAAGTAGAGTACTATTTAAACTGGTGTACTGTCAAGGCCAAAGAGGGAAAAAGGCAATATAAGCCAAGAAAGGGCTAAGCAACAAAAGGAGAACAGACATGCTTGTATTATTGTAACACATTATGATGGATGATATTTGTTTTATTTGTTTGTTCCATGTTTGAGTTATGGTTCTTTAAGAAGCCAGGGTCGGCTACTGGTCATGCTTCAAGGGAGAAAGCATTTGACAGACTTCAGAACAGAACAAGTGAGACACAGCACCGAACTGCAGCTCAAACAGTGAGAAGCAAGTAGCAGACAGTCAGGCCTCAGAGGGAACTGCAAAAACTTTTTTTTAATCACTCAAGAAAACCCCTCCGTGAGTTAACTGAAACCAAGTGTGGACACAAGGACTCTCCTTCCAGGATGTCATGAAAAAGATGACAGTTGGGAGTCTTGTTTCATAAATCCATCTGACCTGGCCACTCTATGTTTCTATTTAAACTGTTTCAGTTTTTAATTCAAAATGAAATTGACTTTTTTTTTTTCTTTCCTTTTTTTGAGTCTAAAGGCTGTTCAATATTCTTTGGAGAGCTCATTCCTGGAGCACATCTAAGCAGATTCCTATCAAAGCTCTAGTCAACTTAGGGTCTCATCATACACCTGGTAAGAAAGAATTACAGGACAGCAAGAGACAGAGATGGATCTTTTTTCATTCTTTTCATATACTCCTACAACATCTGTCACCGCAGCAGAATTCATGCAGACAGACACTATCATTCATTATAGCAATGATTTAGACAAAAAAAGCTAAGGACAAAAAGGTCAGAAACATGGGGTGTCGCCTCAAAGTGCAATATAACAAACTATGAAATAGCCAAACAATTGTATCTCGATGAAAAATCAAGAGATTTGACATTTGGATGTTTTCACAAACCTGCAGAAAGCCAAACCCATCTCCTTTATAAACAGTCCTGCTCCCCACAGGCTTTTTCCAATACTAGCTGCTTTTCTGGTGGGGAGAGTTCTCTTGTTACGCCAAAGAAATGGAGAAATGCCAGATCAAGTTCCCCACCAGCATCCTCAAAGGTAACTTGTCTTTCTCCAGCTCACAGTTTGGGCTCAGTTTTTCCCACATGATAAACCTCCCTGTATGTCCTCTCACAGTGCTTCTTCAGGACTCTGCTTCTGCTGCTTTAGTGAGGAGGAAGAGGACTCTTCATAAGTTTACACAGTAGCTCTGTGTCCTGAAGACAAGGAATGAGCAAGGGCAACGCCCAGGACAAGTTCCCGCTGTCTTGTTCACATTGGACCCTCTCTGGACATGGCAATGATTTTGAAATATTCAGGCTAAACAGGATTAGAAATTGAATCCAGAAAATTTTCAGAAGAAAAATGAGAAAGCAGGCAAGTAAGCATTTCTTTGATACAATTCAGCTGTTTGCTGAAGTCAAAGGAACTACAAAACTGTGTTCTCTGAGAGGCTTATTCATCAGGTCTACATGTGCTACGAAGTTCAGTTTTATAGGTAATCTAAGTCCTAATCTTTAAAAGAAGGCTGAATTTAGACAATAATAAGAAAATTACACTTGAAGAAATGTGTCCAGTAAAGACTGCAAAGTATGTGATTTTCCACAAAGTAACAGATGCAAAGCACAAAAAAATGAGAGAATATAATATTGCTTACCTAATGCTTTCATCTTCTACTAATGTTTTGAGCATTTCTGAAATGTGTTTCAGGTGTTGAGAGCAATGTGTAGCTGGCAATTAGGGAGGAAGGGAGAATAAAAATCTCAAGAAAAGTGATTTTTCATTTTTTCAAGTGCAAAGGTTCAGCTAGAACAGAACTAAAACAACAAAATTAACCATATTAAACTAGCATTTACTGCAATAAAGCGAGTATCGCAATAAAGCGAGTCACATGAATTTTTTGGTTTCCCAGTGCATATAAAAGTTATGTTTACACTATACTGTAGTCTATTAAATGTGCAATAGCATTATGTCTAAAAAAACCAAGGTACATACCTTAATTAAATAATACTTTATTGCTAAAAAATGCTAACCATCATCTGAGCCTTCAGCGAGCTGTAATCTTTTTGCTGATGGAGGGTCTTGCCTTGATGTTGATGGCTGCTGACTGATCAGGGTGGTGGTTGCTGAAGGCTGGGCTGGCTGCAGCAAGTTCTTAAAATAAGACAGCAATGAAGCTTGCCGCATCACTTGACTCTTCCTTTCATGAAGGATTTCTCTGTAGCATGCGATGCTGTTTGATAGCATTTTACCCACAACAGAACTTCTTTCCAAAGCGGAGTCAATCCACTCAAACCCTGCCACTGCTTCATCAACTAAGTTTATGTAATATTCTAAATCTTTTCTTGTCATTTCAACAATGTTCACAGCATCTTCACCAGGAGTAGCTTCCATCTCAAGAAAACACTTTCTTTGCTCATGCACAAGAAGTGACTCCTCACCCATTCAAGTCTTAGCATGAGATTGCAGCAATTAAGTCACATCTTCAGGCTCCACTTCTAATTCTAGTTCTCTTGCTATTTCCACCACATCTGCAGTTACTTCCTCCACTGAAGTCTTGAACCCCTCCAAGTCATCCATGAGGGTTGGAATCAACTTCTTCCAAACTACTGTTAATGTTGGTATTTTGACCTCCTCCCCTGAGTCACGAATGCTCTTAATGGCTTCTAGAATGGTGAATCCTGTCCAGAAGGTTTTCAATTTCCTTTGCCCAGATCCATCAGAGGAATCACTATCTATGGCAGCTATAGCCTTACAAAATGTATTTCTTAAATAATAAGACTTGAAAGTCAAAATTACTCCTTGATCCATGGGCTGCAGAATGGATGTTGTGTTAGCAGGCATAAAAACAATATTAATCTCGTTGTACATCTCCATCAAAGCTCTTGGGTGACCAGGTGCATTGTCAATGAGCAGTAATATTTTGAAAGGAATTTTTTTTTCTGAGCAGCAGGTCTCAACAGTGGACTTAAAATATTCAGTAAACCATGCTGTAAACAGATTTGCTGTCATCCAGTCTTTGTTGTTCCATTTATAGAGCACAGGCAGAGCAGATTTAGCATAATTCTTAGGGTCCCTAGGATTTTCGGATGGTAAATAAGCATTGGCTTCAACTTAAAGTCATCAGCTGCATTAGCCCCTAACAAGAGGGTCAGCCTGACCTTTGAAGCCAGGCATTGACTTTTCCCCTCCAGCTATGAAAGTCCTAGATGGCACCTTCTTCCAACAGAAGGCTGTTTTGTCTACATTGAAAATCTGTTGTTTGGCATAGCCAGCTTCATCCATTATTTTAGCTAGATCTTCTGGATAATTTGCTGCAGCTTCTGCATCAGCACTTGCTGCTTCACCTGGCACTTTTATGTTATGGAGATGGCTTCTTTCCTTAAACCTCATGAACCAACCTCTGCCAGCTCCAAACTTTTCTTCTGCAGCTTCCTCACCTCTCTCAGCCTTCATAGAACTGAAGAGGGTTTGGGCCTTGCTCTGGATTAGGCTTTGGCTTAAGGGAATGTTGTGGCTGGTTTGATCTTCTCTCCAGACCACTACAACTTTCTCCATATCAGCAGTAAGGCTGTTTCACTTTCTTACCATTTGTGTGTTCACTGGAGAAGCACTTTGAATTTCCTTCAGGAACTTCTCCTTTGCATTCACAACTTGGCTGTTTGGCGCAAGAGCCCGAGCTTTCGGCCTGTCTCGGTTTTTGACACGCCTTCCTCACTACGCTTCATCATTTCTAGCTTTTGATTTAAGTGAGAGATGTGCGACTCTTCCTTTCACTGGAACACTTAGAGGCCATTGTAGGGTTATTAATTGCCCTAATTTCCATATTGTTGTGTCTCAGGGAACAGGGAGGCCCAAGGAGAGGGAGAGAGATGGGGGAATGGCCGGTTGGTGGAGCAGTCAGAACACACACACATTTATTGATTAAGTTCACCATCTTGTATGGGCACAGTTTGTGGCACCCCAAAACAACTCCAATAGTAACATCAAAGATCACTGATCACAGATCACCATAACAGATATAATAATAATGAAAAAGTTTGAAATATTGTGAAAATTACCAAAATGTGACACAGAGACAGGAACTGAGCCCATGCTGTTGGAAAAATGGTGCCGATAGACTTGCTCAATGCAGGATTGCCACAAACCTTCAATTTGTAAAAAACGCAATATCTGCAAAGCGCAATAAAGTGACGCACAATAAAACAAGGTGTGCCTGTATTACTGTGTTTTCTTAGAACAATTCAGTGACAATGCCAAGAAGGGAGGTACTTCTAGGTATATTCTTCAAATTAGGCTGATGTACCCTTGTATGAGTTCTACCTCAGTATTAGCACATAACCAGTAGAAAAACATTCTCAGAGGTTCTTATACCGAGCAGAAATTGTTGCTCATGAAGAATTGTACTATTTAAGAAGTGGTTTCTTCACCTAAAAAAATTAATTTTGCAATCCAAAAGCCCAGATGAATTCAAGCTTACAGAGATAAACAGCAAGGCAATACACTAATTCTTATAATACACCTATCAGAATTTTCATAATGACAATTACTGGTATTGCAAGATAAGAATATTTAGTATCTTTACAAATCTCAGTAACTTGTCTTATTTCCTAGCATCACTGCTTTTACACTAAAAATAATGCATTCCTCTCTTGTTATCCAGCTTGGTTTTAGTTTTCTTTAAAGTTATATCTGTATTATTCTTACATAATAATTAGGTGTGCCTACAAAAGATACATTGAAAGAATGTTATAAAAATTGCAAAGTTAAAACACCCAATTTAAGGAAATGCCAAAATTTAAGTAGCAGGCAAAATTTTGTCTTAGGCCCTTTTAAAGTTATTTTAAGACATACAGACAATGCAGGTTTATGTTGTAAACATTTCATGAAGAAACTTACCGAAAGGTTGTCTGAGTAAAGCTTTTACAAGAGGCTGGTGATGGTGAGAGAAGTAGGCTTTCAGTGGAAACTTATGCTAAAATACAAAATTGTTATTTTAAGAACTTTCCAGTCAGTTTTCAAGAACAAATCCACAGCTACCAAACTTATCTAACATAGTAACTAACAACACAGTCTGAAGCAAAAGGACACAAAATTGATTCTAGACTTAATTTTAACATTTTGCATAAAGACAGAAAGAGGAAATGTAAGAAAGCTTGCTTAGAAAAAGTAAGTATTTATGGATTTTTTAATACACGCATTAAAAAGGATTCAGAGTATGATGAGAATTAAATCTTACTATTCCTAGTTTTTTTCACTATAACCACAAAAATCTTTATTCTTCTTTATTCTAATACACAGAGGTAAAAAGAGGTACTAATTTATTTACTTTCATTTTACTATGTACATGGGTTCATGGACCTATCCAGCTAAGAACTAGTAAGGTCCACAAAATCAGAGGGTACGATGTAGATTATTGCCTTATGCTCAGAAATGGAAAACCAAAACTCTTAGGATCTGATTCAGCACAAGGTAGGTAGCCACCGATGACAAATTCGCCCTCTGTTTAGCTGGGTGTGTGTGATTTGTACACTGTGAACATAGCTGCTTGTGCAATTGTGAGACTAACAGCAGCACACCTTTAATCTTTTTGTTCTGCAATCATCTACTACAGGCATGTCTAACGTGTAGCATGCACGTATAACTGCAATGTGAACTCTGTTTAAGTCACCATAGTAATGACCTAACACTTGTCTGGCTCCTTTCTTTTGCAACAGGAGACTATTCAATGAACAGACCATCTCTCAAAAGACAGACTTGGAAAACAGACTATATAGAATGTGATAAATTTCTGAATCCAGTGAAGACTGCATTTGGTTTAAGAAAACTCATTTCATTCAGATTTGGGAAATATATATGTCTTATAAACAAATGGAATGACACACACATTATTTTTCTTTTCTGTAAATAATAGTTAATTGAAATTACACTACACTAATATATACCGTATCCTCAAACACTCAGTGTATCACCGGTATTATAAGACTCTAAAAGTCTATTTGTCAAGTGGAATTAGCTTAATTAAAAATTAATAATCCCTATACTAAAGTATGTATATAGCCAATTAGCTTGCACCAAAAATCCCCATGAAAAAGCAGCCTTTGACACAGTCAGTAGCCAAGACAACCCACAGCACAAATTACATATGAAAACAGTATTGCAAGATAAGTGAAAATCGATTTTCAGCATACAGTTTAAGCACAGGAAAAATGTTTGCTTCCTACCACACAAGCGCAGTATTTTAGGCAGTTCATTCCTTACATAAACTATCAAAAACTACAAAACAAGGTACTAAGAGATAAAACAAGTTTGGATTGGCTGGATATAATAACTGACATAACAATGCAACATTTCTCACATAATAATAAACAGGAAATAAAAGTGAAAAAGCAATTTAAAATATTTATCCAGCTATTTAAAACAAATATTTCATTTCCAGGTGAAAACAGCTGACAATCATGAAATGATCAAGGAAAAATACCTTTGGAGGAAATCATAATTTCTATCAAGTAAGTACATAAGCTTTAAGTTTATAAATTCAAAACTAACAGGACCCAAATATCCTTAAGTCAGCTCTCACTATCATCACAAACTTGAAAAAACCCTGCTTGTACAAAACACAGAGGATCATCCCAAGAGTGGTTCCTATACACCCATTCTTAAATTTCTTTTTTGGTGACTACACAAATGGCCTTTTTTCTTAAATAAGTTTAAACCCCTTGCTTCCTTTATACCTTTTTCTGTCTCCCAAAACACAGAAGAGAAAGTCCGCTCCTAAAATCCACACCACTATTTTTTCAAACAGTCCTGTTTTTTTCTACATTTCCTTGTTCTCTCTAAATAGTCTGCAAAGTTATTAGAAGAGACTATTATTTTTGACAGCTGCCACAGTGGCATAGAGAATCATTTTCCTCCTACCTTGCAAACCTGTGCAGCTGCCAGACATGACCTGGCTCTCTGAATGGATTTTCGGATACATAAGTTTGCCTCACCTTTTTTCAATTAACTGTATTATAAATTCCTAAAGTCTCAGATGACCCAGCCAGATCCCTCTTCATCCTCTGTCATTAAGTGGTTTCACCCTTCTTATGTGAAACGTTAATGGAGCAAATTATGTCTTGTTCAGTGTATCCAGATACCACAAAGATGGGTGCCTTATGAATACATATAATATTGGTATGACAAAACAAATATGATCAGACTGATTTAAACAAAGTTTACAAAGCAATCCATGCCTGCATTCTTATATGCCAGGTCTTAGTTAACATTATGATTGATTCATAAACACCGAAGGAAGGGATTTTAAATTCTAATATTAAAGATACTACCTTAATTAGAGACCCATGAATCAAACTGTATATAAACTGAATGCAGGAAACCTACTTAACATTTAAAATCAGCTTCAAAAAAAAGTGGGCTGTAGTCCATGTCACAATGTTAGCAGATGAAGGACTTGCACCCTAAAGCAAATCCATTGCCTGCGCAACAGGTTTAGCCCTAAGATGCCTGAAGGGTGTGGGATCTTTACTTGTATTCTCCACCCAGTCACCCCCACCTCCCTAGGGCTACACAATGTGCTGCTGCCATGCAACCAGGGTGGCATAAAATCTGCATGTGCAGCACCTATATATTACACAAAGCTGCAGTTTCATCCTTAATTCATATTGCCTAAAGCCAGAAGACAGATTCAGTCACAATGCTAATTAGACACAAGTACATCACAAGTTCCAAGCTGAAGACCGAAACCTTTCTTAACTCTCATCTTCCAAAAAGATGCAGAAATCAAAGGAACTGGAAACTTTTTCAAGTCTAAAAGGGAAAACTATTAAACAGTAGGATGCTTTCCCAAATTTTTGTCATGCAGTTAAAACAAACAAACAAAAAAACAAACAAAATGGTAAGAATGTCAAATGACAGTGTGTTTTGGTTGCCTAAAAGAAGTATGCAGCCTATAAAAAAGAACAAGACTTCTCCAAATTCCCATTTTGAAATTTAAAAACAAGAAACCGATCCTCCTTTTGGTTAAAGTAATACACAACAAAAGTAATTCTACTTAATTGAGTAAGAGCAGTGTAAAAACTTGTGCAGGAGAAGAGTTCCTGAGCTGGAAAATTTGAAACTTTAGACTGAGGAAAGATCTCCAAAAGGCCACTGTTGAAGGTTACAAACTGAAAGCAGTATGTATTCTGGGTCTTTGACCTTTTGGACAGATTGACTAAAAAACTGACTATTTTGTATTCTACTTATGATTCTCTGGAAGAGAAGGGAAGGGGTTATCCCCTCCATTTCATTAATTAACAAAATCCTTGCTACTGCAGAAGAAAAACTAATTCAACAAATTAACTGCTCCTGTGTAAATCACAGTTTAGACTGGGGGATTACTCCAGAATAATGTCAGGTAAATTGCTCTTACATATTGGTTTTGCACTTCATTTTTCTTCTCAGGTGAAAATGTCTGAACTGAGCTATTGTTTAGCTCATTATATTCAATCACCATTCTTAACAGTAAAAAAGTTTTTTTTCTTAAAAATTTCATCTTTTCATTGAAAAAGAAAAAAAGCCACTAAAATAGATCTCGACTAACCTGCTTGTTATCGTTCTGGTGAGCCTGAACAAAGAGCTGTGTAAACACCTGTATTATGGTCATAACTTCTGGAGCTCCATCAGTTTCCAGTAGTGCATTCCTAAGCATTGAAAAGTTAGAGTATGACAGATCAGATTATTAGTGTGCCAATCACATCACTGTTAATTGAAAGAAGGGGGAAAAAGTACATTTTTTCTATGCTGTAGCCTCAAGCTGTGTCTGAACTCATCAGGCTATTATGCCAGCATGAAAACTGACAGAACTACTAACTTTGCAGGCATTTTTTAAAGAAAACATATGTTAACTATACAAATAAACTATATGTATTATGTATATACAATATACACACAGACATAAAGAATTTCCCCTAGCCGTAGGGGAAAAAAGAGAATAAAATTTAAAAAACAGACTACCACAACCTTAATTTTCAGCATCTGAATAGTCTTACTGGGTTCAACGCAACTATTCACAAGCTTACAGTTAGGTGTGCTTTAGTGCTTTGCTGGCCTGCATCCCACAGGCCATCTCAAATTAGAGAAAAAGAGTAATCTCCTGGGATATGGTACATGGAGCAAAAGAAACATAGTTTGACTATGACTGTTAAGTATTGCACTTCTACTGAAGCAAGGGAAACAAGCAAAAGAAAAAAAAAGTTACACATTTAAAATACTAAACAGGAAGACTGAACTTAAATAATACAGTTGGCATTCAGTCTCTGTGACTCGTTAGTGATTGTTAAGCAATGAGTCAGAAACACAAACAGAAACGAATATATACCAAAGGTGTACTCTAAATCAGTAATTGCTGCAGATGTAATTAGGGACACACGAATTTCCAAGTGCTTTCACTGGTGAAATCATAAAAATCCATTCTGGAGATTTTATATGTCAGGAAGGTGAAAGCCTTAATTGGCCTTCCATAGGGCACAATGATTCCCTGAGCAAATGCAGCAGGAAAAAATATGGGCAGCAGAGAGCAATTTTCCTTATCATCTTTGAAAGACACGTAATGTTAAGGAAAAAAGAGTTCAGAGTAAGCTGCCACTGAGATATCACAGTGTTTGTTATTAGGGACTCATCTCTTTCCATAATGAACTGCAAGATGGGAACAAATAACACACTTCTGTAATTCAGAAGTTTCACAAAACCGGAGGAAAATATAATCCCTAATATAAACACAGAAATATTACGTAGAAATTCAGACTCTAGAATTCTGTGCATATCCACACACAATAATAAAATAAGCCTCTACTTGAAAAAAAGAAAAAAGTTTATGTCTGAGATAAAACAGTCTAACACAATCAAGCTCAACAAGAAGAATACAAAGAGCAAGAAAAATTATTCCTGAAAGAGACATAAAGTTGAGATGTAGGCTTCTAACAAAGTATTGCCCCCAAAAACATAACTGAAGTTTTGCGCCAGGTGTAGAAAGCAATAAAGTAGAAGTTCTATTTCTGCAGCAGCTCTCTAAAGCCTCCCATGGGACCAAATACAGAGTAGTGTGCTAATTTCTGGGCAGCACTTGAAAAAAGCTAGAAGTATGTCAGAGAAGTACAACAAAAATGAACACAAAGCTGCAGAAACAATTGATCTCCAAAAGCAGGCGAATACGTACAGCTTCATTTAATACTAAGAGGAACAGAAACACAGTATTTTTTAAACAAATTAAGGGTTTAATGCCAAGAAAGTAAAGGAATTACTTGATGCAACACATGAGCATACTAAATAGACACAATGGAAAGCAAGCAAGAGAGCAGACTTAGACTCTTCAGCTGAACAACAGGAAAACATGCTGAATTTCTAAAATCATTTGGAACATTAAAAAAAGACAGTGCAAAGTATTATTTGGAAACACTAATAAGCCAATTTTGTCTCATTACACCATCATTATGGACAGCCTCCAGCTTAAAACATTGGTACAGGTCTGTTCAGAAGTCGTATCAACCCTCAAGTGCATTTTTCCTTGGGAGAGTGACTGGTGTCGACTTCAACCGTTCAAAATATGCTAACCCTGCTCAGGAAATGGGCCACAGTAACAGAAAGGGCTGCTACAGCAAAAGCTGCAAAATGGTTCCCTCTCACAATACAGCAGTCTACAATTTCTGCAGCAGAGATTCTTCTGTCAGTACCTGCACAAACCTAAACATGCACACACAGACACATAAACACACACAGATACATGAACGCCCCCAAACACATGCACCCAGAAGCTGTTTTTCCTTATAAAGCAGGAGCTTTGATGAATGAGGACTGTCAGTTTCTTGTTAGCACTGAGTATATTATTTTGTATCCAAATTGTAGTACTGTCTAGGATAGGGGTAGATTACTGCAAAAGAATGGTAAAATAACAAAAAAGTCAACTGAAGAGAAAAAGCCACTGAAAATTGAGTACAAAGGACTGGAAGCCCCCATGTGGTGAACAATATATATTACCTGAAAAGTATTTTAAAATGCATTCAAAAACAGATTCTTTACTAACAGGCAGATCAACAGTTTAATGCCATTAAGAGCATAGCTGATGTCAATCCTGAAAGATTTTTCACACAATTTTAGAGATGTCACACTAATAAGTGCAAATGTTTTAGCTTGACTCCAAGGTCTTCATGCTGCCACGGGCCAAGTCATTACCGAGCATATATATTTCTTACATTAGATCATATTTCAATGACAAAACCCTACTAAAACACAAAATAAATTCATATTTTTACTTTACAGGCTAAAATACAAGGTAGTCAATTGTATCAATAATTGTTACAATGCAACTTCCATATAAGTTTCATTTTAAGATTAACATTGGCTATTATTTGTCATATGTGTCACAGAAGAGTACAGTGGCACGCAGCTAAAGAATAAGACGTGCAGAAATTATAATACATCACAGATTATAATACTGCATATTCATAACTAAAACCTCAATGTTTAAACTGGTCATTTAAAACACTTCCCAATACAATTTCAAAACTTACTTGAAAATTTCATCAACAATTCTGAAAATGGCAGGATGGCTCGCTGCTTGTGGCTGTTGATAAGCAAATGAAAGGAAACAGTTCATTAATTAATAAGAAGCAACTCAAACAACTGTCACTGTATAATTTGTAACTTAACCCATGGATGCTATTATGCTGCAATTACTAAACTATAGATCTCATATCAACCATTATTAAACACTCAGATTCTCTCACAATTAGGTTCTTAAAAATAAGTGCATCAGGATCAAGAAAGGAGACCCACAGCAATACCAAGCAGGCTAAACATCTGATAAATACAAACACCTGTGATCCCAAACTATTTATGACAACGATCACTAAAAATACTGAGGGTGGCAGACAGATGAAACAGGTTATTGCATGCAATTGCTGGAGACAAGAGACGGGGAGCAACTTTACCAGAAGTTTTCTTCCTGTCTTTACAGACAATCCCTTTGGATGTGTTTTGTGATTCTTGCTAAATCAACAAAATTATACACCAGAAATTAAATTTGTAGCCTTATCTCCTCTGTCTTTAATACTACCACATGCATTTTGATCCAAGATATTTTTCCACAGTATTATGTTGTTTTATGAATTTCAGAGTTGCTAATATAACTTAAATACCTCAGTGCATCTTAGAGATCAAACTACATTTTTTTTAAACTAGTGAAGCTTTTTATCTTCATGGTGCTAGCATACAAAAGGCTGTTTTAAGAAAGTTGTTACATTAAACACGCATTAGTAAACATATTACTTTTTTAATCCCATATTCATAAATTCTAAGATTTCTGTAGGCTTTTATACAGTCCCAGGATTAAATAACCATTTATATATTCCCCCTCATATATTTATCTAAGAAAAAAAAAAAGTAAATCCTATTATGCCTTGTCTTTTCTGAAGTTAGCACCTGAAGATTTGATGAGAACATAATTCTTGAACAATCTGGAGTAAAACATGTCTAATAAAATGCACTTTATAGACTTCAGGATGCATGGAAGGATTAGAGCATTTACACATGGTGTTTATTGTAACAGCTCTAAGTGCTTGAAGCACCATTCCAAAGAAAACTTTTCTGCATCTGGTTCAGGCTAAAAAGTACCAAGTAGAAGATAACTTTTTTTAATCGCATGCAGGCTGAATGAGAACTTTAGTTTGTATGATAATCTCAGAAAATAGACAACTTTTAACATAAACTGAAAAGTTCTGAAAAGGCCAGCTGCTTGCTTCTTACAGTTGTCTTTACCCTATTGGAAATACTAGATGACACCTCATTTTCATCTTTTACCACACTTTTTCTGTCACAGGGCTGCAGTAAAGTTGTCCTATTGAACGTATGCCACCTAGTGTTCAAAAGCATTTACAGTCAGAGGTTAAAAAAGTGTGAAAACCAGCATGCAAGTCACTGCAAGGCTGAAGTCTCCAAACTTCCATTACTTGAGGGAGAAAAAAACTGGGTGGATGACATAAAAAAAGAACTTTCATAATGACATACAAACCCACAGTTGCCTAAGACTTTTTGACCGTGTTACTAGGAAGGATCTAGCAGCACACTGCTGCAGTTATCAAGATCAAACTAAGGTTCCTTTGAACAAGACCAAAATAAATGTGCTCTGAGCAACAATGAAAAAACTTTCCACTCTTTTGACAGACAGCAACTAACTACAACACTCATTTTAAGAACCCCCTCTAATAGCTCCTTGTATTTAATACACTGCTGAAATTGATATGAATTTCATCGCTGTTATTAAGCAGGAAAAAAAAATCACTGATTGTTATCTAATTTCACAGCAAGGTTTTGATCAATGTGTTGTATTCAATTCATTTGCGAGTACTGAAAATGAGAGTATTTATCATGGCACAAAAGTTTCCAAGGCAATTTGAAGGTGTGCCTTTTGTGTAGCATGTCCACACTGGAGCAGTGGCAATTCTGGAGTCTGGGAGGGATTCTCATAGGGTTTTCAGGTTGCTGATTTTATCTCCTTACTTTTTCAAAATAGGACATTTTATATTTTAATAATCTTGTTTGCAAATATGCAAGATTTTCCAGATAAAGCTCAGATAATCTAACACCCTGTCTACTGGGAACTTGTTCCATCCCTTTTAAAACATGCACATCCCGTACAGCACAACGCACACTAAGTCAAAAAGATCCAGACACAGGAAACTGGAATTGCATGTGTAATATAATTATTACAAATTTTAAGAATGTGTATGCTTCTTCAAAAAGAAAAATGAAGAACACAAAAACATCTTTAAAAGAAACAAAACTTGAAAAAATATATTGTAACATGAACTATTACACATTCAAGTTCTACAAAATTTCAGTCCTTTTGTACCTGATTTATTATCAGAAAGTAGAATCCTCAGTAACTCATTTATTACCATAATACAAAGCCAGCACTGAACAAAGATAAGAAAAATACATCCGCATCTATATTAAGATGCATGTACATGGTGCGCAGAAGAATATAGTAGTAGTCATCTATAGTAGTCATCTATTGTTTTTTACTCTCATCATAGCATTCTTTATAACAATCACAAGTAAGAATAAACATAAGGAAACAAATTGTGCTCAAGACCACACAGCAACAGAGTTGAAGTGATAACACCAGAAATTCCAGTTCTCTTGACTTCCAGACTCTCATGCAATTATTTGGACAGAACACTTCTACAGTTAAACACATCTAGCTTTAAGAAACTACTACACTTCTTTATTTAACATGTTTGCATTTCCAAATTTAAATTTTCCTGTATTCCTGAATTTTATGTAAGTATTTTTTAATTAATATATCACTCTTTTTCTTCTACCAAGTGCTAAATATGCTTTTATTTTCATGTCATTTTGAAAGCATGAATATCTTTTCACAAAATTATTGTATTTAAAGCCCTCCTGATTTCATCAAAATTATGAGTAAATTGCACTATTTCAAATGTTCTACCATAATGACACAGCTTTTGAAGACAGACAAATTGAGGAAATTATTTGTGACTTAGCTGGACTATATTACAACAGCAGCAACAAGAACAACAAGGTGCTCATTTTTTCTCTCTATCCTTTCACCTTCTTCCGGCACAGTGGCCAGTGAAAGGTGAGCATGGATCTGACTAGACTAGAAATCTGGCAATGAGGCAAAGCAAGAGGGCTGAAGTGAAAACAACAGCAAGGGAGGCCTCAGAAGGAGAACTCTGTAAAGCATAACACATTTTTGATTCTGGACCAGACTTAAGAAAGTTGACAGTGTGGAAAAACAAAAAAGAGGAATCACAGAATGGAAAAGGAGAAGATGACAAATTTAAAGCACTCTCAACCTATAGCAGAAGATTAGGGTTTTCTGACAACATAACTTTGAAAGAAAGAAAATTACTTTGAAAAAACAACTAAAAACTGAACATGATTGACACTAATTTGTTCACGTTAGTTTATGTAAGTGCTTTACGAATCTGTTTACATATACATACACACACACACACACACACACACACACACATATTTATCCCCATGCTTTTCTGGTAAAGCATAAAATACCTAATTTGTGTATTTATTTTAATTTTAGTAATTAACTCACACATAGAAACCTTAGCCCTACTTCAAAAAGGAAGACATCCTTTCACATACCAAATTGTTAAGAAGCAAAAGAGCATTTGCGAAGGTCATTTCACTATAAGCAACATGTGTAACACTTAGCTTTTGTATTTATTACTTCTCAGTAACTACAGAATTTCCAATATTAATTCCAGTTTCCCCGAAAGAACACAAACGTAATTAATAGCATACCATATAAAACACAAGTTAGTGGACCATCACACTGCAATTACTTTTGGAATTCAAATGTAGTGGTATTGCATATCAAGTTTCTTTCATAATTAAAACATAGTAGTTTACCACTATCTGGATACTCTATATCTTTATGAGGTTTATCTACATTTGGTTGCTCTATCAAGATATTTTGCTTTGATAAATGACTCTGATAATGCAACTATGAAACAGCTTATTCAAGCTTCCATCTTATCATATAATATAATCAAATCACTAATATATTTCTGCCTATTTGTACTCTACTGGTTTTACTGCAAACAGAAAAAGAAAAGTCTAAATCAATCAACTTTTGTCTCATCATTCCACATTTTAATTACCATATCCATAAGGCAAACTGAGGTCTCTTCCTGAAAATACCATAATCCTACTGTCAAAAAATACATTTCCATATGCCTAAATAAATATTCAGATATTTTTAGACAGGCTAAATTAATCATACTGTTGGATTCAAAATGCTCACTGATCTTAATATCACACAAGTATGTTTATAATACAGCTTACACAGATATCATTAGACATTTTAAGCCATAATTTTGGGTTCCTTCTTTGATGCCTCTCTGAAGCTTCTCGCCCTTTTTCAGTTGCCATTCCTTCTCTCTTTTGTATACTCTCTCTCTTAATACATTACTCTTATCAACAAGCAAAATCCACCTTCAAGCTAGTCTCACCCTTAGGCCCACATTCATACCACTTCTTGTCCACAGGATGTCCTCTCTAAACCAGCATTCAAAGCTGCTGCACTGGTCTTTCCTCCCTGTGCATACTTTCCTTTGAAAGCTCAAATTCTCTGGAGCAGAGGCAAATAGGTACAATCTAAGTAAGGTCCCATCCTTTTCAGGCATCAGGATGTGAAAACAATTCAAATATGAAAATAATTAATAAACATTAAATCAATAATTATGATAAAGATTTTACTTCCTTTTATATATAAAAACCTAGGTTTTTTTCTGAGCTATATATGGTACCCTGTACTATATTCAACTCATATATTGTGTTCAGTACAGAAAAATTATATGCACAGGCTATTTTATAGTCTTGTCTTCTGGAACAGCTAGATCTCAAATGATGCATAAGTACTGCTGACATGAAACGCTTAAGAGATTTGCAGGCATTGTAAATGACCCTTGAAATAGAAATTTGCAGATTCAATTAAAAAGGAAAAAATTCTAAATGTATCATTTCTTTTCCTTTTAAAATACATACTATAAAATTTTATAGGGTGAAAATAAGATATCTGTCTTTTTTGAGTGAGCTCCACTTTATGAAATATAGAGTGTAAGTGCATAGCACATGTTTACATTTAAATTTACATTTAATTTTGCAAACTAGCATAAGTTTGGAGAAGGTGCTGTGTCATTATGTTTTGTAAAAAGAAAGAAGATAATTGGTGAATTTTGTAG
Source organism: Apteryx mantelli (assembly GCF_036417845.1). NCBI lineage: Eukaryota > Metazoa > Chordata > Aves > Apterygiformes > Apterygidae > Apteryx > Apteryx mantelli. The sequence goes on from NC_090020.1 coordinate 32,969,059, forward strand.
CATAGCATTTGAAATCAAACTTTAATTATAGTTTAGCAAATGTTTTACATTAAGAATTTTGTTCATGTTTGCATGCAAAACCAAGAAACCAAACATTCCACAATAAAATATTCTACAAAGCATTTCAATTGTTTAAACTGCTAAACTCCCAAGGGCACAGAGACGTAAGTAAAAACGGAATCAAATCCTCCCTCCCAAAAGCTTCTGATTTTTAAAGAGAAGGGCAGGTATTTGCACCCCCACCAATCAGATTCTCACTCTCTTTATCTTTCCTTGGTCTATGGGTCAATTCATTCTTCTATCAATTTAGCATAAAAACTAAAAATTTAAACGATACTTGTAAGATTCAAGATTTATCTTTGTATTAGCAAGTTATATGCCACATGACAGCCCTTCTCCCTCAAAGATGCTGCCACATATTTTAGAACACTTCATCAACTCTTGAGCAGAAAGTACAGAATCAAATATACTACCTGCTGTACATACCAATAATGAATCTTTTATGACACAAGCTACTTCTTCCAGTGAAGTCATCTGAATGGAAACCAGCTGGTCTAAAAGATATAAAGTAGCTTTTTCAAGGCTTGGTAAGTGACGAAGCCATAGGCTGAAGACAGCTGGTACAGAGAGGGAGATCTTCTTTCTGGTTTAGGAAGAAAATATTGTTTTCACTGAGAAATTGGAAGACAAACAAGAGCACACATGGCAAAAAAAGACAAAGAAATCAACCTGCAGCAAAACAGACAAAACCTACTTTACAGTGCTCTGCTCAACAGGCAGGACCGCAACGCTTTCTAAATGTGACCGTAGCTTTATCAAATAATAATGCCAAAGAATAACAGGGAATCACCAACATATACAAATGAACCTTAATACAGGTCTTTACAAATCAAAAATTCATCTCTGCCAGATCCCAGCAAGTGGAAACGGAGGGTTCAAGTCTGGAGTTCCTTAACTCTCTAGAGAAATAGTCTGCCTCATGCTCCCTCTCTTTAAAACCCAGGCTGTTTCCTGTACACCTCTCTACTAGAAAGTGTCAGCAGCTGACAGGCAAGCAGAAAGATTCTACGTAATTTTATTGTTGGCTATAATTCAAAGCATTACCTGGTCTTTGCAAAGAAATAAGAAAACAAACAAGGTAGATTGATTCTTGAGTCCACCAACATTGACTGAAACCTTTTGAAAGAGAAATGTTTAAGAAGGTATCATCTCTTTTTACCTGAAGCTTTCAGCTATAACTCAGCTGAAATATAGTATTACATCATTAGAAAATAAAGGGCATAGCATATAGCGAGACAGCAACATAATATGTGTGGACCAGGCACAAATCAAAAACACATTACAGAAACCACCCAAGAAGAGATACTGGACCACAAAACATCCATAACTAGAAATCTATGCCTTGTCCTTAAATGAAGTGAAGATAAAACCCCTAAAATTAGGCAGGGAGAGTACCATGTAGAGCTACTGATAAGAGAAAAACATAACAGAAAGATTTAACAGCTTTTTAGGTTCTATTTTTCAATGTATGTATTTTAATCACTGTCTATATATCAGCCTTCAGAATTCTGATTGGCACTGAAAAGCCATATATTTTCCATTCAAAACTATTTCTTGCACAGCTTCAATTAAAACTGTATGTCTGTAGGCAAGAAGAAATATCAAAACAAATATTTAGAACTTCAAAATTGTTAAGCTCTGCCTGATTTCAAAATGCTGTATAATTAATATATAAAAAATCATTATTAAAAATATGCATATTAGAGCAAATTAAGAATTATATGAACTTTTTTATTTTTCCCTAAGTCCCTTTCATTGGATTTTTTATGATAATATGACAGATAGTATACCAGAAATAGAAATCTAAGAAGCTTACATAGAGATGTTCCAAATCTCAAACTTAAAATCATATAGGAAATAAACTGCAGTCCTCATCTTTCTGCCACTGTACTTGTAAACAGTCCCAGTGGGACACCTCTGAGTTCTCTGAAACACTGCAAGTCACAAGCTTTCTCCTAGCACTTAGTGACCCTAATTCATGGAGCAGGCTACACCAGAAGGAATGTGTTCAGAACACAATGACAGCATTAGGGAACACACGGTTCAATTATTCACATTGGGGGGAAAAAAAATTACATGCACACCCCTCTTAAGATTACATGAGCTTTAGTGAAAGGCCAAGAGTATATCATGCAAAAGATGTCCAAGTCCACACCCATCCTCAGAGAAACCAAAAACTTTTGTCAGAAACCCTTCATGAGTCATGCAGGCAAGAGCAGTACGAACTGAATTATTTTTGCTCACTGTGGTGAACAAGTAGCTCAAAGATTAAACAAAGGGCAGTTTACTTCAGTCAGAAGAACTTTTTATGACCCTGTAAAGTGTTCAGACTCACATTACAAAGTGTCAAAGGTATGTCATGATCAACTGCTGGCTCACTGACATGAGAATAGACCATCCATGCTGAGTTATGTACTTGCTCTGAGAAAATTTTTCAAATTTTATTACTGCTTGTGCAACAGGTTCATCAGAAGCCACAGAAGACAGACAAATGAAAGATTGTTCACTGTCTTTTTGGGACACATCTTTCACTAAAGATCTCCAGATTCTTTTTTCACTAATTTCCCTCAGCTTTGAAGAAATGTCTAGAGGCATTTGTACATAACAGATTAGCAATTCCTCTTTTCCACTAGTTAATATCTTTTTGATGGAGCTTTCAAGGAAACAATGATGTATATAAGAATCTTTATCTGAACATCTCAGAGATAATGCTGTTGAGTACAGAGGAAGCAGTTAAAATTTTGATTAGAAAGGAGAAAAATGGGTAACTAGGGTGAAGTGGTCCCAAAGGACCCTTTCTAGTATCAAAAGAACACATAAAACTGCAATTTGGTAAATATTTTTTGCAATTTTTATTTGCATTTTTGTTTTAAAAGCTTTGGGTTATACTTCCCTAGCATTAGGTGATCTTTTTTTTGTCCCATATTGAAAATGCCAAGTTCTCTGAAAATAAGAATGTTGAACTTGATGTCCTGCAGAAAGTCTGAGTAGGGAACAATGAGCAAATCTGATATTCTTGTATCCACACTTCACACTATTTAGTAGAGGTGCTGCAGCACCCTGTATTAAATGAAGCTACTTCAAGTCTGGCAACTTCAGACAGAGGTATTTCACATTCCTGTCATTCAAGTCTGTGATGCCACAGACTTCCACACTAAAGGCCAAATTGTCATCCGCCAGGATGGAATGGAATTTTCTAGTAGACCAAAGATGACAGAAAGTATCCACTGACATGGGTATGCAAGAACTTATTCTCAGTAAGAAATTCAGGACCACCCCTTTTGGCTACAATTTTAGTAGATCAACTCAACCAAAAGTAGGTTGCATCGTCTCCCCTTCCCTAGCAACACCAGCCTTCCTGATGCTCAGCTTCACTCAGCTGGCCTTCATCCACAGGCTGATTTTATTAAAAGTTGTTTTAGTGGCAGAGAAATAAAAACTGTATTTCACAAATTGCTTCTATTAGCCTCATTAAAAATAATCTGCAGTAAAACAGGAGAATTGAAAATCCTGAGAACCAATTTCTCAGGAAAAATAAGAGAATAAGGAACCACTCAAATATAAGAATCCATTTTCTGCACAGAAAAATGAACAAATTTAAAGATGGCTCTCAAAATCTCATGGTAGGAATGTTCATCCACTTCTATGAAAGGGAAATAATATTTCTATGAAAAGTGATCACATCTTTCATGCAACCTCCTAAAAATCCAGTGCAGACTTATGCCTCCATTTTAGAGAAAAAGCGGCAAGAGGTTCAGTCAATATCTAAAGCTGTTAGGCCATAATTTGTACATCAGCAAGTGAAAATCCTGGTTTGTCTTACAACTTAAGGTCTGCTATTCAAGTGCAAAGGAAATATTTTATTATAAAAAAGAAAATGCTCGGTGAATTCAGCATATAAGTCAATGGAAAAGATATTGCAATTGATTTAATATTCTTTTTAATGAAGAGCAGAAAAATCATACAGTGCATGCTACTTACATTAGAAAGGCCTCATTCACAGCCTCTAGAAACTCTGAACTGAGAATCTCCTCTGATGCACCTCCATGGCAAAGAAGGAGAGTTTCCAACAATGGAGTTAAATCAGGCAAAGTAATCAAAGGGAGACAGAAAAGGGACATCTCACTCACACAACTGGCTGCAACTCTGAGGGAAAAAATAAATAAATAAATACAGTTCCTATTTTAAAAAAGTCAAAACTTCAACTTCTAAAGATATAAAGCAAAAGAAGATTAAATTAATTACAGAAGGTTAAATGTAAGAGATATGTATCTATCTGTATAAAGATTATTTATGGGAATTAATATTGTGTTATTATTACATATTGTCTGAAGAATCTTGAAAACAAGTCAGATAAAATTTTGTTGTTTTAGTGCTCAGGGCAAATCGCATGAGGGACATCAACCTAATTCTGAAATGTAGTTAGGTGTTTGTTTATTAATTACACCCTTTCTAGCAGGGAACACTTTGCGCTTTCCAAGAAAGAGCAATGCAAGTGTAAGGAAGACTACAGTTTCACAGCTCCCATGTAGATTTGCTAGATTCTAGAAGAGACAACCTAGCTGGTTTTAAGGCCTCCTGTGGTTTTTCTTTGACCTTTCTCTCTCCTTTTAATAGAAATTGCTTCTGTGGACAAAACAGTACAAATCCTGCTGTCTTCAAGTGTTCAGGCAAAAATTATTTGTCTTAGAGATCTACAGTTGAAGGAATATATAACACTTTTGGATCTTAATGTATGGAACACTCACTTGACCTGCTTGTTAAAACTGCATGTTTGGAAATGATTCAAGATGGTGAATTAGCTTGTCAGAAGACAAAGAATAAAAAGGTCATTTACAAACATATTCTTGAAACATGGAATCTTTGATAGATACACAAAAAGGAAAACAGCATAAAACATGAGATTACATTAACAAAAGTAAAGGACAAGTTTCCCAGAGTATATATAGTTTTTAGATGCAGTTTAAAGAGGAAGACGTTTATGAAGACCAACAACTCCTAAATATTGAATTCCAGCAAATTTGTGTAAGGTTGTTTGTTGAATTGCTGCAAATTACTCCTCATTGCATTGTTTGCTACAAGGGGCATATGCTTAGCAAGAGTCCAAAACTGTTTTCTTTAGATTTATTTTTAACTCTATAAGAAACATCCTGCAAGACAATTTTTTTTTTATTAGTATAGTTTCATAATCTTCAAACCATTCTTTGAAAACACTATGCAGCTCACTGTGTTCAATGAATTTGTACAGGTGTTTTGTTATCCATGTTATTGCAAGTGTCACTGACAGCAGAAATGAGACAATGTGCATCTCTAACTGCAAACTACATCTGTCTGCAAATTGAATAAAGAACCATATCATAACTCCTACCCTCAAAATTCACCTGAAGTTCTAAGTTTTCCTGCTCTTCTGGTAGAAATAAACTATTTTTGTCCTCAAAAATCCTGCAGAAAATAGTCTCATTAGCTTTTCAGCCAAACATCATTCACCCTAATCTATAAAATGCAGTGTTTGTTTTCTACAGTGAACAAAACTGATGCTCCTCATTAACTGGGCTACAGCAATTGCAATACTAACGTAATCTAAATGAACTCAGATCACCTATTCTACCTTGCGCAAACATTAGGTGCAAGGAGGAAAGGAAGAAAAGAGATAAACTACACAAGAGAAAGGAAAGAGTATAAGAAGCATCATCAAACAAGGAAGATTATTGCAATCTAACTCTTTCAGAAAGAGAAAGGTTGTTCAAGGTATTTGTACTACCTCAGCTCAATTGGCAGCAAGAAACGTTCTCTATGTGGGTAACTACATCCTCCGGTAATCTGGTCTCCTTTTGCTGGTTAAATTCAATATCAACAGACTCCACTGATGAGAAGAAAGCGACTCTATTTTCTTTCCTGTAATTTCTAAGGCCAGGCAGCATTATACAAGTAATAAAACTCATTTCATCAGTGTGAGCAGCTTTGACTTTGAAGACCAGCAGAATATGCAGAGGAGAGTCATACAGGCATTTCAAAGAACAGGCACACTTTGGGTAGATTTGTATAAAAATACCTACCTTTATTTTTGTGAGGAGGAGGAATTGCTGGAATATACTTAATTTACTTGCAATCAAAAGGACCTACTGATGCCTGCTAAATATAATAATTTTTAAAGTATTTATGAAAAGATTATTATATGTGTTTCAAGAAATCCACATTATACTGTGGATATACAGTGGAAAGGCTCATTTATGTCTGAAACAGGAGAGAAGCATTAGGCACTTCTTCACCACAGATTTTGGCAACTACAGTTCATACAATTCATTCACTCACTCCTATCATCTAATTTACTGTATTTAAGTAGCGTGGATGAAGTATGTGATTACTTTCACTTGTTACACCCAGACATGTAGAAGCACACTACATCATGTGGTAAAGTGATTATTAGCCTCTCCTGATAACCCAGATTGGCAGTCTGGCCACAGCACATCACAGCTTCTTTCCTGCCCACTTTCCCAGGCTTTCTTCCTTAGAAAACCAGGGGAAGGCAGCAGTTAAAGGGGGTAGGACAGAAAGTACTTGGGTCTTTCCCTACACAAAAACTTATGTTGCACAGTTTAGACATAGCTATAGAGACTAATAAATTTGTAACTTGCAAGACTGAAGACTACACTGTGTCAATAATGGCACAGCAAATTCAATCTGTGGTTAACTGTGCAATGGTGGTGAAAATTACCCTTTTGATAGCAAGAAGTGAAGTCTACTTCATAAGTAAAGTCTGCAATGCTCGTATACCTCAATCATCAAAAGGAAAACAGCCAAGCTGCTGAGCAAGACATTTAAAATTTTTGTATGTAAAACACACAGTACTGCCACAATACTATTTGTTACCGGACCAACAAACTAAGGGTGAGCAATATGGGAGAGACTATTTAAATAAACACAGTCAAATTTTATTAATAACAACAACTGCAAAGTAACTACTATCCAGCCATATGAAACTATCACTCACACACACAAGGAAAAACTTTTCCTTTGGAAAAAAAGTTTTTCTTTTTCCTTATGGCAACTATGTTGTGACTATCACATAAGTATAAAGTCTTCTGTGAAGCACAATTTTACACACTTGTCCACATATGAAATCTTCTAAAACCTTGACCACCCAAAACTTTCCAACTGATGTCTAAATGCTTACCTGTCCAAGGCTTACCTGTCCAAGACTGTAAAAAGGTCCTCACTGAACTGTAATGATCCAAACCAAAACATACCAAAATGATGTTTAGATAACACCTACCTCCCTTGAATGTTAAGTCCATTAAACTGATTTCTTCTGAGTTCTGTTACTAATGATAAGACCATCTGTTAAATAAAATAAATGACATTAAAATACACCCACTGCAAATAAGCAGACATTAGTTGCATTATTCTCCACGAGAGGAACACCTTTGGAAATTAGTAACATTCCCTGTACACTCAGTTTTATTTTTTAATTTTTAAATTATTGGTGCCAGTCAAAGTTTTCCACACCACTGAATGGCTAAATTATACTGCAAAACTTTTTGTGAACACCCATGATATATCTTCCCTATTTGACAACTAGCAAGCAATTTATTTCAGCTCTGCTTGCCCAAGAGTTGAGTGTTTTGGAAGAGTGTTACTAATAATTTTTATATGGTTTATCTAATGATTATATTAAATAAAGCATCATTTCATATTAGGAAATACTATTCTCATGATTTTTATATAGTAAAAGACAATTTTCCTAAGACTTAGGGCTCAACTATCATTTTAAATGCAGCACATACAGTCAAAAAAAGATTCCAAAAGTTACATTCTAACACACAAAATAATATATATTAATTTTAACTTCACAGTAGGGGAAAAAAGCATAGCCCAGACTTTTTTTTGTTATAACAAAACAGCAACAGGTATTTTTACCAATATGTATTACAGTATAATCTAACCAAAAATTTTCTTTTTTGTCTGTAGAGATCTCCCATTTCATTTTCTCCCTTAAAAGGCTGTAAAAGTAACTGAGGTAAGAAAAGATAAACAAAGTTCAGTTCCTGTTCCTCATAACAATGACAACTCCATGGATGTGCTTATAGACTGTTGATTTATTATTAACAAAATCTCAATTGCACAAAATACTTACATTTTTAACCAAGTGAGAATAATAATCTGCTGATGTGTAGCCAAGAGCTGAAATGAATGTATTGGTCCCAGCTTCATTACTTTCCCATTTAGAAGAAGAAAGGAGATGGCAGAGCAAACTCTGGAAAAAATCAACGTAAGGGAAATAAAAAAAGAGTTTGAAGCTATAACACATTTTGTAAAAATAAGCAATTGTTATTGACCTCTACCTGGGTAAGATCTTTTGATGGGTTGTGGTCATTTTACATCATCTGATCAACATACAAGAGCACATACCTTCTTTCAACCAAAAGGAGAATGCCTCTGCTGCTTATCATCAAATATGTCACATACGCCACATGATTTCAGTATTTCTAGAAGAGCAGAGGACACAGTGCCAAAACCAGACATAGCCTTAGGCAGATTTCAGTTCTCTGGGAGCCATTTCAGTATGATACTCCAGAATATAGGGGCGTATACACTGCTACACAGTAGAAAAGCGCATGTAAAAATATCTGATCAAGAAGAGTAAGCAAGAAGTTAATGTTTACTTTTCACATCACTCCTTCAAGATGCCCCAGTATTTTGGCCGTCACTCAAGATTTGGCATCATAACTTAATTTCCTTCATCAGGAGATAATGACAACTTTTTAGTTTGACATTTACTTCTGTAACAATTCCATTACTGAATCCTTTAAGCCATATTTTAAAACTTTGTAATATATCATCTAATAAAATCAAAACAATACTCTGATAATAGATTTACTGTAAAAATAAAGTGAAATTAACACATGGGAGGCACTGATTCTGCAGAAGTGTAGAGAGAAAGATCCTGAACATTGGTTTCCTACTTTCTCAGTATCCCAGCACTACACTACCAGCTATGGTGTCATTTGGACAAATCTTAACACTCCAGCTCTTCCAATGTCAACTAGTTTATGAAAACTGTAGTGTGAAACTTAGAGCATTTAGTTTTTTGCACCTTACTATCATAACTGATCTGAGGTAGTTATATGTTGCTTATCAACTGATCCACACTAAATTTAATCTAGGCAATTTCCTATCCTCAACTGCTATGTGCTGATATAATAACAAATATGTTCCATTTTCAGAGGTTCGTTTAAGGGTTTTATATATCACTGATATTTAAATTATAAACTAGATTACACCCTGTATAGCAATAAATACAAAACCCTTTGTGACACTGAAAAAGACCTTCACTTAAAAAATATGGTTTTAGAAGGAAAGTTCAGATGAAAGCTCCTTGACTTCTATGGTCTTAGGAGGTCTTACTCTACTCTATGTACATTTTTAAAAAGAGGAATCTAATAAACATTCTAGGCAAAAAAAAAAACCCAAAACAGTTAAGTCATTTTCTGCTTTCAGAAATCCAAACCAAATATTTATACATGCTTTTGTTGGACATCCCTAATCAATTGCTTCAGAAGTCCTGGAATTAAATCTAGTCCATGTTTGATATATTAATGTAAGAGAGAAGATACAATCAGTGGAAGCACACCAAAGGGCTAACAAAAACTACTACTGTCAAAAAAAATAACAAGAATTTGGGACACTTTATTTCTTCTACTTGTGTTTTGGATTATTTTACTATGTTGCAGACTTAAGTTAAACATCTAAGTACTGTATCTTCTTTCATGCTAAAGGTTTTTTTTGTTATTTGTTTGTTTGTTTTTAAATAACCCTTAACAGGAGAAATTGCTGTTCTACTGCCACCTAGTGACTTTGCTAAAACTAAGGGGAAAGGAAAATACTGTGGCAAAAGAGTTTCAGAAGTAATTTATATGCAGTCTTTGTATTCTTAAGAAACTTTAAAAAAGGGATTTTCAAAATGAACAGCTTCCAAATATAGTTGAAAGAGAAGCCTAAAATCTATTAGCTTTTACAATATCCAAATACCCTTCATTAGTTGATTACTATGGAACCATATATGATTTTATTTTTCTTTGTAACTATTATTTGTGTCAGCATTTGTTTTCAGAACACTATTAAGAATTCACACAAGTAGTTCCTACAAAATAGGAGGGTCTAGCAAGCAGAATGTAATAAAGGATCAGACTGCTAGATGAAAACAAAATAAAGAAGAAGCTAGCAACAGCAAAGCTCGGGTGTCACTTCTGCTAGAGATGAGAAGGCTTGAAAACTGCAAATGTTGTTGGACTGCTCAGTGGAAGATTTGCAAAAAGTTTCCACAGTTGGGAACAACAAAGCTCTGAAAAGGATTCGACAGGTAGACATGGCAGCTAAAGACAGCTAAGTGAGGGACAAATCTATAAATCCCATATATTTAACTTTAATGCTATAAAATATATTACTTAGTCATCCTTTATGTAACCAGCATTTTCCTAAGGATGAAACTAACTAAATACTTTTTATATGAAGATTAATTTCAAAATTATTTTCCCCTGTCCCTGTGTAACGGTTATGACTAACCTTTCAACACAGAAGAGACATGACACACTAACTTTTTTTTTTTGCATCATTATTCTTTTCTAAGCACTTTACTGTATCCCTGCTGGAGTTTGCACATTAGTTCAGTTATGTTTTTCAAACACAGAGAAGCTCTGAACAGCCAGAAGGGGGCAGGGAAAAAAGGGGTAAGGAGATACTGTAGTCAAGATGAAAAGAAGTCCACAAAGGTATGTATTAAAAGGTGAAAGACATCAAGAATTCAGCTCTGTATTCTTACATGTTTCATTTTACAGACCCTTTTGCCAGTGTGAAGCCTGAGACAAACCTACATGCAACAAAGATAAGAAACTGCATAACACCAGTTTAAAGCATTTGTTTTTCTAGACTAGATTTAAATGCTTACTTTGGTCCAAAACAGGTCCAGAAAGTCTTCCCTTTCTCTCCAAAATGTAGTTTATTTAGTGCACATTGTTAAATGTATAACACATTATCTAGTTCTGGTTAGAGGTGATAATTCTATATATCATATTAGCAGATAGCTGTTTGAAAGAAAGCAAACGTATTGACAATCCACTTCTACATTAGTGTTTAAGGGAAATAGTTTCTTGAAAACAAGAGGCTTATAACTGTATTACTACCTAAGTACACATATGGCGTTGAAGAGGTTTTACAATGACCAGAAATAAAGACCATAAACAATAACCTCCACCTAAAGTCACAGATGATTTTTTTTCATATGATTCTTCCAACTACTTAGAACAGCTCCAAAGGCAAATGCAGCATCTGAGACCCAGTTTTCCAGTTAGAACATGGAAAGTCAAAACAAGGAAACTGTTGCAAGAGATAATCTCTAAAGAGAAAACACAGCTGAAAACAAAAAGATCATCAGATAATTATTTTCTTATGCTATTTGTCTGTCTTACTCCATCCCATATAGCACTAGATACACTATGAAAAGTACAGTGTAAACCAGGAATGGCTATTTTTAACTAATTAGCAGTGAAAACTGTCACCTCTACATCAAGCTTTAAACTTCACTGACAACTGTTTAAATTTCAGTAATACTCAGGTCCAAAAGGGAGAGTATCAGTAAATATTTCATGTAACAGTTTAGAACTTGGTAAGAAACACACAGTTCTGAGAGTGAGATTAACTGTTTCAGAAAATATTATGAAAAAATCTAGAAAGTTTTAAGAAATTTTCTCACAGAGGGTCTTACGGAATGCTATAGGAATATTCAAAACAAATAATAGGTTCCATTATTGCAGTAAGAAGCCATACTATGTTGGAAAAGAAGAAAACAGCAGGCATTTTATCTGGAACTGAATAGCCACAGTCTGGATTCCAGGGGTCACAGAGAGCAGTAATTTTAGAACAGTAACTTCTAGGAAACCCTTTCAAACCTGACAGCAGGAATTCAACAACATCATGGTCAAGGTGTCAGTTCTAAACTCTTTCCCACACTGCTGATCTCAGTCACAAATCCTAGCTTACTTCAACGAGGTAGAAAATTTGAAACCTACATAATCAGCAGTTATTTCTTTCCAGTTAAAATAACCCAACTCTTTTGTTATTCCTCTTTAAGTAGTGAAGGCCAAATATCAGCGTGCTATATGGGATTTGCTGAGTTACTCTACAAAGTTTGTTTCTCAGAGACAAACTGTCCCTTGAAATGCAGACTTTAGTGAAAGCCTGCATGCCGTTTTCCAGAGCAGAATTTGCACCTCTGGTGAGATATGCAGAGCAGCATTGGGCAGATACCAACTAGCCTTCACAATCCCAGCAAGGAAGAGAAAGTGTTTAGGTCTTTTGATACTGCCTTTACTAAAAAGATATACAAACAGATCTAAAGATTTTTTTTCCTGTCTTTCTTAATAGTTAATATCCTCCTGCTTATGTCTGGAGTGGGGGGGCAGCATAATTAAAGGTACAATTACACTGAAATTAAACATCAACACAGAAATAGCTCTTAGTTTTTATTACAGGACCACATAGTAAGTTTTACATTAGAAACTGTATTTGTGTAGAACCCATCTTGGAATTTATGACACAGTTTCAAAGACATTCCAGAGGAACCAAATAAACCAATTTGTTTCTGGAAACTTCTAAACACACTCTCTCTAAAAAATTTATGATTCCGACTGTCTTTAAAAGCAGATGTTAAAGATAACAGAGATAACGTATTTTGAAAAGTAGAAGAGAAAGATAGTTTCATTGGGATAAGCCTATCAAATCTGACACCAATAGTGTCCCAGGGACGCTATTCTGCTCTTACTGCCAAGCTGGCTGAGTCAGTGAAAGTGACAGGTAGAGACGTATGGAACAGAAGGATCTATCATTTATCCTAAAGGATATTTCTCTCTAATATACTCTCCTTTAAGTTAGTGCCATTATTTTTGGAGAGGAGATCATTAAAAATATTTTACTGAAAATTATGATCCATGTGAAATTGTTGGAATTCATACAAAATGGATACCCAAGCGTAAACTTCTGATATCTGGTCAAATAATGGGTTTATTTCTGACCTTTCCATCTGTTAGACAGGAACCAGACCTTCTCAACTGTGTTAAGAAAAAAAGGGTAAAATAGGAAAAAAACAAATCTTATTCGAGGAAGCATTAGAAGTAAAGCACTATTTCCTCTTTGTATTTTATCAGATTTTGGAATGAAGATATTTTGGATGGCAATGGTTTCAAGAGGCTGTATGTCAATTTTATTCTTAAGTGGTCCCAGCACAGTCAGATGGTCCATTGTTTTCAACATAGTCTACAAGACAGGAGATTACATTTTATTTCCAGCCTGGCTTTAAAAATATTTTCAAGTTACATAAGCAATTACAACACTAGTGATGAATTAGATTAATATAATTTCCAGTCTTGTTAAAAAAAAATGCAAAAAACTATAAAATATGTACTTTTTTTTTTCTTTAAACAGGTAGGATTCTAAATTCCTAATTTACTTCCTAAATCATTTGACCATGGTCCTCAGAAGACAATGTAAAAGCATTTCTCCAATCTGTTTAAATATAAATTAATTCACAGGGCTATTTTTCCACATATTTGTTTGTTTGTTAGTTTTCAGCAGTATAATCCAAAACAAATTCCTGCAGACACTTTTTGGTTACTATTTCTTAAAAATCCTGCCTGAAGGTTTGGAAGTTTTATTGTGTCCCATACCATACAAATTAAATGATCAACAATAAAATGCAACCTGGTCTGGTATTTTTAGAACCTTCTTCCCATGAAATAAACAGTCAGATCTGGAGAACTGTAGTGGTTAAGCCTGTAAATGACAAGGAAGCCTGCTCATTCACAGAATGTCTCAACACCCACTGTTTACGTAACCAGTTCTGAGAGTAGGATGCTGACATAACACAATTCATATTATTTCCACACATTGATCCAATCATAACAAAGTCTGCAGCTTTTAATTTTGCTTACAGGACCTCTTGCTCACTTGCTCCCTAGTTCCAGGAAAAGAGAGAAAATAGGTTTTCCACAAACCAAAACCAAAATGCAAAAGTAAATACGGTGGAAGAAACATCATACACATTTAAACATAATGTAGCTTTCAAAGTACTATTTTAGTCTGTAAAATTTTCTTTTCTCAATGTTTTATAAAAGTCTCAGTGTTTAAATTAGGTATGGGGAAATGATATTAGCATATATTTGTTAATAACTTAAGTATTTTCAGTATGTGAGAGTGTATTTTACAAGCTAGTAAAAAATTTCTTTAACTACTTACCGTCATCAATACACCTAATTAAAATCTCCAATTTCTCCTTTAAAATTCAAGTTATGTTTAAAGCATATTTTAAATGGGCAAAAGTGTTATACTAACACACTTACATTTCAATGATTAGTTAACACAACCTCCCTGTTTACCAAACTGAGTCCCTTCCAGTAACTGCGCAAAGCCTTTGCGTAAACAAATCACTTAAGCTTCAACTTAAGCAAGCTTAGAATATCCTTCAGTAATTTATTGGATCAGGGCCAAAGTGCCTAAGCATGGGGAGGGGAGGGGTTTCCTTCCTAGAAACATTTCCTGACAGTAAATGTTTTTGTTTCAGCCCAGTTTATGGATACACATTCTTTGCATTTATGGGATGGTTTTCATTAGCTAAATTCTATACCAGCACATTAAATAAAATTGTTGGCCACAAGTACATATTTAGGATTTATTAGAGCCTCTTGCTTTTCTCCCTATTTACTTGGAATGACAATCTGAAATTTGCCCACATCCAAATCTCCACTGATAACCATGAAAGCCTAGTTGATGGTAAACAAATCACTGTGCTATCTCCTACAGAGATAAGGCTCTTGACATTTGAGAGTATGACCAAGTTACAGAACACCTACAGATAACAATTGTTAGAACGAGTTAGTATTACTTTAGGGTTTAAAAAAAAATTCAAGAACAATATTATTCTTTCACAAAACTAATGTTGCCAGATGCACAAACTTCATTGCTTTTCACGTATTCCCAGGAAAAGGTAGATTCTATGAAGTTCTCCACACTGTACTTGATGCAATAAATCACTTAATCCCATCCTTTCTTTCAAGCCTGTAGGCAGACTCACCTTTAGTCAGTGTTTGTAGCAGAACTGCTCAAATGCTCAGGGTAAAGAATATGACCTTAAAAGTGTCCGTATATTAGTTCAGTTTTCTTAACCTTGCTTTCACAATTGTAATTGTAATTTGCTCACTAAAGAAGTAACAATGGCAAAAATACACAAAAGGACCATGAACACTTAAGTGATAAGAATTTTTTTTTGCAGTTTTGCATTTTGCAGTTAAGAAAAACTTAACTGCAAAAAAAACCCCACATTATAATTGATATGCTTTTTCTTTGAAATTTATCTGTGCTTACATCCATTAATTTTGCTGAAACATGTAGCTTATTAAAAAGCCCGGGCTCAGTTTACTCTGTCTCTTAAAATGGAAGAAAAATATTACATGCTTTCATACAATTCAGTATGAACCTGATACTAATTTCCAAATGGTATGCAGTAAAGGAAAATTTTGGGAAGGGAAGCTGTATTGTTATTCTCCCACCAGTTCAAGCTCAGTTAACTTCTGTGAAACTAGTATAGGAAAAACATGTTGTACTACTACTGTGGCTAAGACCACACAACTTTTTAATGGATGTGTTCCAAAACCTTGGTTCCATCTGCAAATCACTAACAAACCCTTGGAAATCATAAGAATAAAAGCTAAATAATTGTGGAGCTGGCAAGCCTTGAATCTACATTTGGCCTTAAAAAGGAAAAGCAGTTTCAGATCACCTTCTCTTTTCTTTCCCCTCTATCTTTAAAAAAAACACCCACCAAGAAAGCGCTATTACTTTTTGTATTAAAAAGGAGAGACTTTTGCTGCTGAAATAAAACACACATTTACACTAACTTACAAAAGGAAATTCAATAGCTTTACCAGAGTCAACCATAAATCTCTTTAGTTTTAGCTCTCTAGTTTAACTAGCCAGAGATTTAGAATTAGTTTTTCTCTTCTCCCACAACTTTCAAAAGCCAAGATGCAAGCTTCCCACAGAAGAATTCTCTAAATCCACAAAAAAAATTATACAGAAAAAAGGATGAAGGCATTTAAGTTTAGAAAGACTGACCATAAAATT
Organism: Apteryx mantelli; assembly: GCF_036417845.1. Lineage (NCBI taxonomy): Eukaryota > Metazoa > Chordata > Aves > Apterygiformes > Apterygidae > Apteryx > Apteryx mantelli. The sequence continues at coordinate 32,985,289 of NC_090020.1, forward strand.
TGTTTCACTTTTTATTTTAAATCTGTGAGTTTAATAATTTCTAGAAAAAGACGACCCCAAATTTATGTTTTTTTCAAGAAAAACATTTGTCCAATGTCAGATTTTTATGCTTCCAATAGGTACACTGTGCAAATTCCCAAAGATCATCTAACCTAGGATGATACTGAGAAATTATTTTTAAATCATATCCATTCACCTTTCCTCACTTAAACACTGAGTACATAGGTACTGAAACACATACTCATGCAAGTTTTATGCCTCAAAAAAGAATAGCAGAAAAGACACTTAGTCAAATTTTTTTTTCTTCAAAGCTTTGCTTCTTTAGCTTTATCCTGATTTACAGGTTAATGTTCTAAAAATGATGGATATAAAATCCAGTTAAAATCTGAGTTGGTTTTGGACTTCATAAATATCAAACTGTTAAAAGTTTAAGGGGAGAAAAATATTCATTGCAGTTAGTAGCAAAAAGGCACAAAATGCCCATACATTGATGATGCAAAAACTGCAGGGTCACTAATTATATTAGGCTGAGCAAAAACACCTAATCCAATACTATTTCTTTAAATGGAGACCACTTTTTGTTTGTCAGTGACAAATCATTATTCTTTACTAGAGCCACCTGGCACTAGTAAAGTGCTTTGAGAAATATCAGCTGGCTAGCAAATTGTGACACTGGCTGTTCAAGCTCAAGCAGCCTCCCAGGAAAGCAGAATCCTTAGTTTCTCATTTTGATCTTTGAGATACTTAGCTTTTGTTTATTTTGGCCTAGAAGCCAAGAAAGTACTTATATTCATATTAGCTTAGCATTGTTCAACAACTATCTGTTTGAAAAAGAAGAACAGAGGTCTGTTTTTCCCCAGCCAGTTCATACTATATAATTGTTTTATGATTCCTATTTTTAACCAGAAGAATATGATAAGAAAGGTAAATATTTCAAACACTTATCCGCTACCAGTGCCTTCACCTATAGGTAGATAGAGAAGGTCCAAATCAGCTTGGAAAGCTGTTTCACAAAAAGATTAGTGAGAAAGTTAACATACAATTTAGTTATTTAATCTTCAATAGGTTAGGAACAACCAAGAATTCCCCTTGGAAGATTTTTAAAAAACTGAGTGGGAGAACTACCGGTGAACTCAGTAAAACTTTGTGATAATAAGTGTCAAAAGTTAGTTTTGTGCTGTATATAAAAATCCAACTTTGTTCTTGCATGTTTTCTCACTATATTAAACTTAGCCAGTTCCAATCCTTTCATGTATGAATATCTTGTATGAACATTTTAAACTCTCAACAGTATAAAGTGTTGATGCTGCAATTATAGTCAGATAGATTTGCACAAATGAAAAATACGTGACAGGTAGAAAATTAAACTGCAGCCAGAAAAGCCTTCATATTATAGATCTACCAAAACTAAATATACCAGACATTTAAAGTTTCTATTAACATATGTTTGCATAAATCAAATACATGGAGAATAATCTACGGTCTTCCTTTATCTCACAAGCATTAAATTTATCTAAATATATGAAAGTCATCAAGAAGCAAGCGTCATTTGCACAGATGATGCACAGAATAGATCATACTGCTAACCTTACTTTTCACAACTATTTAATGATGAATGTATGCATTACTAGAACACATTATAAAGATGTGCAACATTTTACAAACGCAGTTGAAAAGCTTCCAATAACTAATGACTTTAACTGACTAATAACTTAGAACTTAAATACCATTTAGCAATCTACAAGCAAGACCACTTAATGTTTCACTAATCCTGGTACAGATCATAACCTCCTCATGCTATTCTTGGGAGAAGATGGCTACTCAGCGGAGTCGTGCACACTTAAACAGCTGGTGCAGCTTCCCAGGCAAACTTGTTAAACAATGGCTCCAAAGTTACCCCACCTATGGCTCACATATTTCATGTATGCACATGATGTGTACACCAGGTGATGGAAGAGAGAGAAATAGGCTCCTCAGAGCTGCTGTCCCTTTCCCCTGGTACCTGGGACACAAACAAATGGCACAAAGGAGTAAGGAAAGTGCCTTTATCACTCATTATGCCCTCGGGGCACATTGCAAAGCAGGCAGACTTGATCCTCAAGCTGAATTTTAACTAGTAATTTAAAAGTCGAAAGGTCCCATATCACATTAGGAATTCATCAAGTCATTGAGCCTTAATCAATGATGTCAGGTCTTAGAAGTGTGCATATATCTCATTTAACAGTCTTTCGGTTTCTGTTTTGATTCAAGGGTAATGTCTGAATTTTAACAGTCAGTTATCCTGCGAAAGGGTTAAGACATTTATTTCAAGCACATTTAAATACTTTACTTCATTTTAGGTAGGTTTAAGTGCAATGTAAAAACTCATCTATCAAAATGTATCCTTTCATATAACAGAATTGCAATATCCGTAATCAACTGCAATTGATTTATGTACACCCAAAAAAGCCTGTAAATGTGGTAAAAATATTTGCATGACACCAAGTTTAGTATCACCATTTTAATCTATTTCATGAAATTCAAAACTCCAGGTCAGTAGCTGTCAAACATTAAGGAGATGAAATCAGCTTCCAAAGCAGTAAATTGGCTGCCAGGTGCAAAAAATAAGTTCTTCATCGTTTTGGTTGGGGAAAAAGTGCTGTGCTAATGGCTAAAGTGACAGGAAAAATTTCTGGAGAAACAGTAAAACAACACTGAGCATCAAAGGAAAACAAATTGGGGGGAGGGGGAAGCAAAAAAGATGAAGGGTTAAAAAAAAGATTAAACGTTATACTGCACTTAATGTAATAGCAGAGGTTGTTTCTTATTGTCACAAACAACAAAACATTCATAGTTTTTAAAATAGCATATATTTTAAAGGAAAAAAATCCCTTTTTGAAGAATCTATGTATTATATTATGTATTGTTTACTTCAAACAGAATTGATTTGGTAAGAAGCATAACCTGTATGGTTATGATTGACAAAAGCAAGCAGACCAAAGGAGGGGCAAAGGGAAGCTATACTTTCTCAACAACAACAACAACAACAAAAGTCTGTGGAATGCTGTTTACTTCAGTTCTATTTTACAATCACTGTTGCATGGGGAATGGATTGACTGAAACGTCTGCAGACTGTGACCACCCACACTACGGGAAG